>NC_054375.1:34457193-35741903 GCF_017654675.1 Xenopus laevis | reverse complement strand
AGTTGGCAAAGTAGGGGGTTGAAGTTTTTTTTTTAAAGAGACAGTACTTCGACTATCGAATGGTTGAATGGTCAAACGATTTTTAGTTCAAATCGTTTGATTCGAAGGTCGAAGTAGCCAAAAAAAAGTTCGAAATTCGAAGTATTTTTCTTCTATTCATTCACTCGAGCTAAGTAAATGTGCCCCATAGTATTTGCAGTAGATTGTATTGGAACCATAGCTTGTTGGTGGATACAGATACATTTAATATATTTTCAAAATTGTTATGAGCTAAGGAGGACCCAATGTAGATCTTAAATTGAACTGTAAAAGACTACTGATGTAGACATACAGCCTTGGTGAAGACTTTGCTGTGTCTTCTACCATTTTAGGGGGCTTTAATCAACAAGTTAATTATTTTCAGTATAAAATCAATAAAATCAGCCAAACCTAAAGACTGATACTAAACTATAATCTATTGCCCCACTTGCCTGTTCCTTCACATCCTTCTTCCCTCACCTTGTCCTCTCTCATGTGGGGTACCATGAGGCTCCATTCTTGGACCTTGCTATTTTTAATAAAAAATACCAATCGTGGTGATAAGCTCCATGTTAGCTCCTTTGGGCTTCAGTTTAATTTATATGAAGATTATACTCAACCCTATCTCTCTTTTTCAAATCTGCCATTACTTGTAGTTTGCACCACTGTCTATCAGCAATCTCTTTGTCTACAGTATGTCCTCTTGTTAGCTATAACTCAACATAGAAAAAACTGAACTGGAAAACCTTCTACATCTGTTTTCCTTCCTAAAATTACCATTAGTATTGAGAACAACAATATGGGGCCTATTTACCAACATTCGGTTTTCTTTTTCTTTTTTGTTTTACAAATCACATTTTTTTTCTCTAAAACTCAAAATTTTCATGAAGTGTATAAAAACCAGGAAAAACTACAATATAAAAGTTCACCAAATAAAAGTAGTCAAGGTCCAATAGAAGTCACTGGGAGCTGTGCTGATCCTATTGGACTTTTTTTTTATCCATTCAGCCATTTGAATATTGTTTTGCTAGTAATTGTCTGAAAAACATGAGGTTTTAGAGGTTTTTGTATTTTCTTCAGCTTTTTTGGGACATACTTTTTATTTTCTGATCTTTTAATAACTTGGCATTGATGGTTTTAGAGCAAGTTAGTTTAATTGTGGTTTCAAGACGCTTTAATAGTATTAATACTACTAAAATTTTACCTTTAATAAATGGGCCTTTATATCTCCAGTTTCCAAAGTTTTCTCAAGAGCAGTCACTTTTTATTGTGACCTCTCACTTACCCTTATATTCCGACATACATGCAGACATATTGTGCCCCCTTCAGTTTATAAATATTTCCCGTATTTAACAATTAAAGTGGACCTGTCACCCAGACATAAAAATCTGCATAATAAAAGTCCTTTTCAAATTAAACATGAAATCCAATTTTTATTTTTTATTAAAGCATTCATAGCTGTTGTAAGCTCATTTAAAAATCTCAGTTGTCAGTCAAAAATTGTCTACCCCATCTCTATGCCTTAGGCATAGAGGTGGGGCAGACAATTACTTTAACTTTCCATTCAGCACTTCCTACATGTCACTGCTCTCCCCACATTCCCCAAGTTCTCTTCACCATTTAATTGTGTAACCAGGGCATGGGGATGGACTTAGGGTCCCCCATTCTGGTGCACAAACAAGATTCTGAGATGATACAAGGCTTGCCTTAATTACAATGTCCACAATTGGCTCCTGCCTGCTTGCTATAATTATGAATTCCCAAACTGAAGGAAATAAGATTCAAATAATTTAAATAGTGTAATTAAAGTTCATTTTGCTTGACTAATGTGATAAAATAGGATGAGGGGTCCCCTTTGAAATTAAACAATCAGAATATTCGTTCATGCTATCATATTATCTTTTTATAGACTGCTTACAGCACCAGAAAAACATTGGGCCCAGATCCACACCCAAGCAGTTGGCAGAGCTGCTTCCTTCCTGCCCCCCCACCCACGTGACCGGTGCGTGAAGAAGTTACTGTATGTTCGGGAGACAGAGAGGGATTTGCAGGCCCCTCATGTGGCAGCCCCCATGGGCCCACAGTCTGATGCTGCTGGTTTAACACCCACGCTGTCTAAACTGACTCCACTATATTTTTCTTTTTTCCCTATTAACATTGGCAACAGTTTTCATTCTTAGGCCAACAAACTCCCAGTCACATGGCAACCCTACTCACCACAGACTTGACCCATTTTCTTTCAAATTTGTTAATAATGTCAGGATCTGCAGCTTCCTCCGCAATGCTGTCAGTCCCTTAGCGCTGGCTATAGACCGTCTACAAGCAAATGTTTTTTTTCCATTTGCACAACCTAAAGATAAGTTCATGTCATGTGTTAAGATGTGTTACTATCACCTGACGACACTATACTCAGCTCCATGGAGGCATGCGAGTTCATAGGAGCAAATAAAATATTTGTTTGTTGATAATACCCAAATGACAATGATCAGATGGAAGGAAGAAATGCAGCAAAACACAGTCAATTATACGAACGAATCTTTGCTGGAGAGGGATAAAAGGCTAAGGAGGGAATGCAAGGCATTTACAGGGTTACCATAAAGTCTGCTGATTAATGCTGGAGAGGATTAGACACTGGCATTTGCACAATTGGCATAAGGCCCATTTGGCTTATGAATACGAGGACTAGAAGACCAATCATTTGCATAGCTGGCATTAAACCATCTTGATTAATGGAGAAGATCAGGAGGTACACTTGCACAATCAAAGGGTTGAAAATTAGATAGCCAAGCACCTGCAGTATTGGCAGATCCGATGGATAGCTGATACATAAGAGGTTAAAATGACCAAGTTTTTTGGTGATTACTTATAATGTTTCTGGGATGCTGGAAAGCATGGTTCAAGTCATTATATAAATGGCAATAGTCCCCTTTATTCAATATAATATTTAGTCATATGTTTGGCATTATGTCCTATTGATTAAAAAAGTGAGATTGATTACAGTATTAGGAAGTGGATTGCTTGTAGCAAAACAAGTAGATTGTTTATTTCATGGTCTCTCCGTTAGTTCCCTTATTGGCTGAAAGATTTAAGAATTTAAAATTCTGATAGAATAACAAGCAGGAAAAATTATATGCCCGGCCTCACTTTGTCTGCTTTGTACATGCATTAGATGTGTACACAGGCTTGTTGTTCCAGGAAAAAAAAAAAGAGAAAATTGACGATTTAATGTGACAGCGTTGTAATAATTAGTAAACTAGTATAAATGTTGTCAATTACATTTGCTTCACTTTGTGGCAATTCAAAATTCTCGACACCTTAGAGAATAGACAGTTCATTGGTGGCCTTGGTTCAATCCGGTCACTCATGAAGGTAGACCTTAAATCATGCTGGGTACTCAAACAATATTATTATCCATTCTTTATGTATGTAAAAACTGACATATGCTGCAGTGCTTTACAGAGATACTATAGCTTTAACTGTATTTTGTCACGGGAAAACGTTTTTTTTTTTTTACAAAATGCATCCGTTAATAGTGCTGCTCCAGCAGTCTCCAACATTAAAGGCCATTTTTCAAAATAACAAACGGATTTTTTTATATTTCATTTTGAAATCTGACATGGGGCGAGACATGTTGCCAGTTTCCCTGGTGCTGTCAGCCATGTGATAAACTTCAGCCACTTTTTACTGCTGCATTGCAAATTGGAGTGATATCACCTCCCCCTTCCTTTCCACTCCAGTAGCCCTTTGGCAGAACAATGTTAAGGTAACCAAATAACAGCTCCCTGACACATGAATTGCTAAAAATGCACCCATGCCCCATCTAGTGGTAGATATGAGAGCGGCACTCAATAGCAAAAATCCAAGTCCGGCTAACCCAAGTTGCTAACCCAAGTTCCAGTTACATTGAGTAGGCAAAACAATAGCCTATCTGAAAGTAATTCCATTGTGAAGTGCTTTCTTGCTCTTTCTGAAGCTTTCTAGGGCGGCATCGGCCCTAAACACGCCCTTCGTCGTGCACGCTGATGTCACACATTGTGCACGCTGATGTCACGTGACATTCAGCGGAAGTGACATCAGCATGCCATGTGCGTGACCTCATTTCCGCATTCTTCCTCGGCTCCCCTACCCCTCACCCCCTTCACCACGGATTTCCATAGGAAATCTGGTGACTGAATTAAGGGGGGGTTTAGAAAAAAATAGGCACTGAGGGCCACCCCCAAAACTGTGCCACCCTAGGGGGCCTATATATAAATACAGCCCTGATAAGGTCCCTATAACATTCACAGAGAATACTAGGACCAGATCTATTCCTGTATGTTTCTGGAGATTTGATGCATGGTAAACTGTCTCCATTCCAATAATTTTATAGGATTATAAATCCAACATGACTATAATACATATAATTATAAACGGTGCTCAGTTACTATAACTACAAGAAATTCCATTAAGGAAGTTGCAGTCAACTACAGTGTATAAGACATTCCATTAAGATATTAAAATAAATGAGTAATTTCACATTGCAATGATTAGCACATTCATCATTTAATTTGACTGTATCTGTGCATTATACTATAGTGCACAACCCTGCATTTAAAAATGAACTGTGCAACATAATATAGGATTTTTTGCACAATTGATTGCCTCAGTATAAAAGAACTGAATATTTATCATTCCACATAAAGGGATATGACATAGCACAACAGGTGCTAATAGACACTATCTGGGTTCTTAATGAATGCCTAACATATTTATAATACAAAAAGCCTTGAATAACCTGTAATATATATGCTTATCTATGGTGCTTAATGTCATTAGTAATAATCAGTGTTTAGTAATGCCATTTGAGTCACTGAATTTTAGAGTACTTGACCTGTATAAAAACACTTTTCCTGCAGCCTTTAAATGTACTTATAAATCTACTATAGCAGGCTCGCTGTTCCTTATATAATCTGCATCTTTTAGAAAAAATGTCAGTATTAATCAAGTGAATTTACAATAAATAAGTAAAGGAAAGGTGAAACAGTATTATTAATTTCAATCTTTGCAACTAAAATAAGACTAATTAAAATTGTATATACTTTTCAAAGACACAGTGGATCTCCAAAAAAATGCTCACACTCAAGAAATGAGGACAAATGGAGGAATTGACATTATAGGATATTAGACAAGCACTTGGGCTGATGGTAGCGATCATCTCAAATATAGGAGTTAGAATCTATCTCCTTAAAATGGGTTCTGGTGGTGATCGGACTTTCCCTTATTTATAGTCCAAGGTCTGTATCAATATCGGACTTCAGACCTCATTTAGTCAAGGCTGTTTTTGGTGTTGCTTATAAAATGTCCTTATTGCATCTGATCATATTAAAGAGTTGCATTTAGTTGGACCTGCTTATGCACAAAGCTGTTGACTCTAGATTTTAAACAAAGCCACTCCAACTGTCAAGCCTGAATAGATTAGTAGATTTATATTTAAAATTTTTAAATATCAATAGATTTATCCTTCATCTGATACTGCTCACATAAGTGCTATGGACTGGTAGTAACCTATGCCACCCCACTTAAAAAATTCCCCTTCCTCCCTTATGCTTTAAGCTGGCCATTCACATAAAAATCACCAAACTAGTAAATCTTTGGATACCTATGTTCCAAAGATTGTATCAGAACATAGGCTTATGCGGGACCATTAGGAGAGGACCTCTAACGTCGGACAGGATTTTCAAACCTGCCCATAGATATTTTCAAGAGACCACCGGTAAGGACCCATAAATGGTCAGAGAAGCTTACGACTCACAAGGCAACAATGGCCCAGGCATAGGGCAGCACAAATTGAGGGGTAGCATGATGCCCAGTCGCACCTAAAATTTTCTCTTATCTGGAGCACGTGCACCTTGTCCCTGTGCTCCAGCTGTAGGCTGTGGGAGGGGGCGAGAGAGGTTGCCAGCCTCTGGGTGCCATAAGTATAAATCCAGCCCTGCAAGTCAGACTGAAGCAGCCAAATTGGCAGCTTAAATATGCCCATGGATGGCAAGCTTTAGGCTTAGTAATAAACTATTACTGAGATTGTCAAAAGCACCAAATTCCTTGATGTCCACCTGGCGGAGAACCTCACCTGGTCCCACAACACCAGCTACTTAGCCAAGAAAGCCCAATGGTGCCTCTACTTCCTGCACAAGCTGAGGAAATCCCATCTCCCACCATCCATAATCAAAACCTTCTACAGAGGGACTGTCGAGAGCATCCTGAGCAGCTGTATCACTGTCTGGCCTGGAAACTGCACTGTCATGGACCGCAAGACCCTACAGAGGATAGTGAAGACAACAGAGAAGATCATAGGTGTCTCTCTTCCTTCCATCATGGACATTTACACCACTCACTGCATCTGTAAAGCCACCAGCATTGTGGCTGATCCAACACACCCCTCATACTCACTGTTTGCACTCCTGCCATCTGTAAAAAGGTACTGAAGCATTAGGGCCCTCACTACCAGACTGTGTAACAGTTTCTTCCCCCAAGCCATAAGGCTCCTGAATACTCAGGGACCAGACAGATCTCTCTTACACACACTCTCCATCTGACCTTACTACTGTATATACCACAACATTACACAGCCACTGTACGCCATTGAATGGATGAATAGCCATTGGATACAGTTGTTCCCTATGAGCACATCTGCACTTTGTCATGTTCTTTATCATGTTCTTACTACTATCATATCACAATGATACACTGATCATGTCTGACGTTTAGCATTATTTACTTAATATTTAATCTGCTGAGTGTGCACTGTATTGTCCTGTCCCTGCACTGTGGTGACCTGTCTTGCAGGAGTTGCATATTTTTGCACTTGCACTTTTTGTCTGTTGTTTGGTACATCTATGTTGTGTGTAGCACCATGGTCCTAGAGGAACGTTGTTTTGTTTCACTGTGTACTGTACAAACGTATATGGATGGAATGACAATAAACTCACTCTTGACTCTCTTGACGTGACTCTCCATGGGTTCAGATACATGTCTTAGGTCCACTATAATATCAAGTTCAACGAGGAAAAAGTCTAGGCTAGATTAAGTTAAATAATGAACAATAATACCTGCATATATAATATAATGACAAAAATAAAACAAATGTGAAAACTGAAATAACAAAGCAATAATCCTTGAAGTGGAAATGGAATGACCACAGCCTCTTTAATTTGCAAATTTAAAGAACTGTGCCATTTACAGGATCCTGAGAATTGTATTATGGAAAGCAATATCGATAATGGATATAAGCTTATTAATGGATTGTTATTCCTGTAAGCAACCGTTTACATTTTCTCCAGTGAACTTAGTAAGTGCAGATTTGTATTAATAATTACAATAGAAGATAAAGATACTTTTGGTCAAAATATTATATTCTATATATTAGACGAGCAAAAAGCAAATATAACATTAAAGGGATACTGTCATGGGAAAAACATTTTTTTCAAAATGAATCAAAAAATAGTGCTGATCCAGCAGAATTCTGCACTGAAATCCATTTCTCAAAAGAGCAAACAGATTTTTTAATATTCAATTTTGAAATCTGACATGGGGCTAGACATATTGTCAATTTCCCAGCTGCCCCAAGTCATGTGACTTGTGCTCTGATAAACTTCAATCACTCTTTACTGCTGTACTGCAAGTTGGAGTGATATCACCCCTCCCTTCCCCCCCCAGCAGCCAAACAAAAGAACAATTGGAAGGTAACCAGATAGCAGCTCCCTAACACAAGATAACAGCTGCCTGGTAGATCTAAGAACAACACTCAATAGTAAAAACCCATGTCCCACTGAGACACATTCAGTTACGTTGAGAAGGAAAAACAGCAGCCTGCCAGAAAGCATTTCTCTCCTAAAGTGCAAGCACAAGTCACATGACCAGGGGCAGCTGGGAAATTTACAAAATATCTAGCCCCATGTCAGATTTCAAAATTGAATATAAAATAATTGGTTTGCTCTTTTGAGAGATGGATTTCAGTGCAGAATTCTGTTGGAGCAGCACTATTAACTGATTCATTTTGAAAAAAATTTTTTTTCCCATATTCACTAATGCGTTTTGAAAAAAACATGTTTTCCGATGACAGTATCCCTTTAAAGCAAATAACATTAAAACAACCCAATAAAGGCACAGATGGTTCAGATACCTCTTTTCAAAAGATGTCTTCCTTAAAATGTCAGCCATAAGATGACAGCTGTCTGAGTGTTACTTAATGGAAATCCTACAATTTATTATCGAGTTTGTTTGGAAAAGCGTTGACTAAAGGGTCAGTCTTTATTTGCATACTTCTTCAGATGTATTTATTTTTTGAATATTACCTTACTAGAGTTCACTTGTTGATTTTAAAATCTTTATATTAATCAATACCTTTTGCTTTGGGCCTACAGACAGTTGAATACTATTTTTTCCCCATCTTTTGCAAACTTGGATTGGTGAGTTTAGTTTTTTAAGATACAAACCCCCTTTTAGATTTCATATAAATTAGAATGTTTGTTTTATGGCTGACCCTTTTTTTGGCATGGGTAATAATTAATTTTAGAGTCATGGGTTAATACAGATGTACAAAATATTCCTAGCTGGTTCCATCTGTTTTTGTACTTAAGATGGAATTTCTTTTAAGAAATTAAACATGGAACAGAGAGATTAGTATATGTTTATTTCAGCTTCAAAGGAGCTTATGAATGGAGCTGGGAGGGGATTTTATGAAGGCTGTTTTAGAGATCTTTGAGCCCTTTTTGTTGCTTCTACACCTTTGCATACTTTTTAAAGTATAGTTTTAAAATATGTTTGCTTGATTTCCAATCACATTAAATGGGTCATCATTTCTTACTCTTGCTGGAACAATGAGTATCTTGCATGTTGTTTTATGGAACTTTTAGACGGAGAGAGCGACTGGTTTAAAAGTTTGAATAGAGGCGGGGGGGTGCAACATCTATTGTCTGCTACATACAATGCAGTTTTGGCACTTCTCCCTGCAAGGTTTAATAACACCTCAAAGCTCCAATCATGCTAATACAATCAACACCTTACTTCATGATGTCCTTTCGGATTATAATAAAACAGATTATGCTGACTGGAGCAACATTTCAGGGGATATATTGCCAAAGAAAGATCCAATTTATAAGTTATTCTGAATTGAAAAAAACAGTCCAGATGATTTGACTTCTTTCTACAGATATACCATGACCTGGATGAATGAGAATCTTCCCAAACTTTATTACATAAAGTACTGGAATCTATGCAATCCCTATTTCTTAAAATATTTCTATATCAATAACTTAACCTGTATTCAATCTTTTTACTCACTGAAAAAAATATTTTTGCTGCTTTTCCTTCTCCCCTTACCTTTTTTTGTATTATATTTTTTATTTTTATATTATTTGTTTTTTTTAAAACTTACATCTCTTATAACAGAAAAAAAAATGTTCAAAGGTATCTATGACAAAGAAATTGGTAAATAAACCAACAAAAGAAAAAGGAAATATAACCAACATAGTAGAGCAGCTCCTTCTTAAAATAAAGAAATATTGTCAGCCTAATATCTCCTTCACCATTTATGGATGAAATCTTTCACTTTATTTTATACGTCCTCAATAATCTTTTTAGTGCTGCCATCTTTAAACTTGTCCTACCTGTATTCAACTGCATTCTCTTTGGAGCTGATTTACTAATGTTCAAGCCTCAACCTAAAACCTCACCTAAAACATTTCTTTGTTGAAGAAACAAGCTGAGTGTAAGGATCAGCCCGGGACTCGAACCTTTATTTCCCAGATTCTGGACATTGTGTGTTCTTTTGAGCCACTGGGGGCTCTTTGAGGCTGATCCTTACCCTTGTGTGTCTTGTGTTTCATGTACCTGTCAGTTCTAGTGTGTTCCTCCCCATTCTCCACCCACCTCGTTTACCCTCATGTGTTTCCCATTCCCAATTACCGTCCCTTTATTAACCCTGCCCTGAGCTTTGCTCAGGGCTGAGTCATTAATTGTAATCGTATCCTGTATCTGGTCGCTGTATCTTGTTCCAGTGATTCCTTACCTGTATCCCAAGCTCCTGGATTCCAAGCTCCTGTGTTGCCTTGTTCCAGCATTGTTTCCTTATCCTCACCTTCCTGGTAATTACCTTATTTTGAACTGTTCCTGTGTTATTTGCAAGCTCCAAGTAAACCTGCTTTATTTTCACCATGTCTGCCTCCCTTACCATCTATGGGTACACCCCTGGGCTTCCGCCATATCCTCTCCCAATGGAATGGCTATCCACTATCACAGCGGTTCCACGCTGTAACCCTTACAGAATGACTCAGCCAAACAAGAAGCCCTTGGGAAAGCCCTCCATGCTAGAGATGTCGCGAACTGTTCGCCGGCGAACTTGTTCGCGCGAACATCGGGTGTTCGCGCTCGCCGGAAGTTCGCGAACGTCGCGCGACGTTCGCCATTTTGGGTTCGCCATTGTTGGCGCTTTTTTTTGCCCTCTCACCCCAGACCAGCAGGTACATGGCAGCCAATCAGGAAGCTCTCCCCTGGACCACTCCCCTTCCCTATAAAAACCGAAGCCCTGCAGCGTTTTTTCACTCTGCCTGTGTGTGCTGAAGAGATAGTGTAGGGAGAGAGCTGCTGCCTGTTAGTGATTTCAGGGACAGTTGAAAGTTTGCTGGCTAGTAATCGTTTTGATACTGCTCTGTTATTGGAGGGACAGAAGTCTGCAGGGGTTTGAGGGACATTTTAGCTTAGGTAGCTTTGCTGGCTAGTAATCTACCTTCTACTGCAGTGCTCTGTATGTAGCTGCAGTGGGCAGCTGTCCTGCTTCTGATCTCATCTGCTGACTGCTGCAATAACAGTAGTCCTTGTAAGGACTGCTTTTATTTATTTTTTGTTGTTTTACTACTACTACTACTACTACTATAAGAGCCCAGTGCTATTAGTCTAGCAGTGTTGGGGAGTGGGACTGGTGTGCTAATCTGCTGCTCCTAGTAGTTCAGCAGCACCAACTTTAATTTTTTTTTTTAATATTCATTTTTTTTTATTTTACTTTTTTTTATTTTACTACCGCTGTAGTAGTGTATAAGTTGACCTTTTAGGCATTATTTGCCCTGTAGGCATTATTTGCACACTGTTTTCTTCAACCCGCCATCTAGCTGTGTGACCTTGTTCACATTCTGTCTAAATATCCATAATATTACCGTCTCCAGAAAAAACACCGGAGTGACTTTTTTCAAGCAGCATTCATATATTTTACGTAATCCGTATCCACCGCTGTAGTAGTGTATACGTTGACCTTGTAGGCATTATTTGCACAGTGTTTTCTTCAACCCGCCATCTAGCTGTGTGACCTTGTTCACATTCTGTCTAAATATCCATAATATTACCGTCTCCAGAAAAAACACCGGAGTGACTTTTTTCAAGCAGCCATAATATATTTTACGTAATCCGTATCCACCGCTGTAGTAGTGTATACGTTGACCTTGTAGGCATTATTTGCACACTGTTTTCTTCAACCTGCCATCTAGCTGTGTGACCTTGTTCACATTCTGTCTAAATCAGGGGTGTCCAACCTGCGGCCCAAGGGCCGCATGCGGCCCAGGATGGATATGAATGCGGCCCAGCTTGAAGGAGAGAGAGAAAAGAAAGAGCAGGGATAAAAAGAAAGTAATTAAGAAATAAATGTGTATGTATGGAAAAACGAGAGTGAAATGTCACTTTGTGCTCTCTAAGTCCAGACACATTAACCACCTCAGTCTGTTGTCTTGTTAGGAACAGGCTTACGATGCCAGGTTGTAACAATGTGGTTATCTATGGAGGATGGAGGACTCTGCCCATTGCCCAGTTAGTAATAATAATATAATAATAAGTCTGTTTAATATCCAGGTGTCCCATATTGCACTGTATAGCTCCATCAGGTTATCCAACTGGTATTGTAGTTATTTTCTGTGGATTTTCTTAATTTTACAAATCAAAAGTGTTTGTCTATTTCATGTGTGGCCCCAGTCAATTTTTATTTTTCCAATGTGGCCCAGAGAAGCCAAAAGGTTGGACACCCCTGGTCTAAATATCCATAATATTACCGTCTCCAGAAAAAACACCGGAGTGACTTTTTTCAAGCAGCCATAATATATTTTACGTAATCCGTATCCACCGCTGTAGTAGTGTATACGTTGACCTTGTAGGCATTGTTTGCCCAGTTTTTTTGGCTGCAGCCACTGAAGCACAGAGGCCAGAAAAAATATGCCATATAAATGCTGAAAATAGTCATTTTTTGCCATACGTTGACTCAACGTATATGGCGAAAAATGACTATTTTCAGCATTTATATGGCATTTTTTTTTCTGGCAACTGTGCTTCAGTGGCTGCAACCAAAAAAACTGGGCAAACAATGTCTACAAGGTCAACGTATGGCGAAAAATGACTATTTTCAGCATTTATATGGCATATTTTTTCTGGCAACTGTGCTTCAGTGGCTGCGTCCAAAAAAACTGGGCAAACAATGCCTACAAGGTCAACGTATGGCAGTTGTTTAAAGAGAACAGTAGATTACTAGCCAGCAAAGCTACCTAAGCTAAAATGTCCCTCAAATCCCTGCAGACTTCTGTCCCTCCAATACAGAGCAGTATCAAGCAGATTACTAGCCAGCAAACTTACTATCATCTGTCCCTGAAATCACTAACAGCTCTCCCCCTACACTATCTCTTCCAAGCACACACAGGCAGATTTTTCAGATACATTTTTGCCCTTGATCCCCCTCTGGCATGCCACTGTCCAGGTCGTTGCACCCTTTAAACAACTTTAAAATCATTTTTCTGGCCAGAAATTTTTTTTTTAGATGTTAAAGTTCGCCTTCCCATTGAAGTCTATGGGGTTCGCGAACCGTTCGCGAACCGCTCGCGTTTTTGCGCAAGTTCGCGAATATGTTCGCGAACTTTTTTTCCGACGTTCGCTACATCCCTACTCCATGCTTTCTTGTCCCGATGTGGAACTACAACTCCCTTGGGGTGGGGAGAATGAGGCAAAAGTCAGCTCCCATTTCTGTGATGATGTCTACCAGGATTTTCTCTCTGACGATGACTGGGAGGATTCAGTCTTCGATGTGGGCTGGGAGGATTCAGATTCGAGCGAAGATGAGCTACAAACTGCTATCTGGCCTGTGTCTGGTCGTCCACCTCCAGTTTCTTGGCCTTTGAAATCCCCACCGCTGTCTGCTCCTGTTCCAGGGCCAGCTATGCCTCTGCAGTCTGCTCCTGTTCCAGGGCCAGCTATGCTTCTGCAGTCTGCTCCTGTTCCAGGGCCAGCTATGCCTCTGCAGTCTGCTCCTGTTCCAGGGCCAGCTATGCCTTTGCAGTCTGCTCCTGTTCCAGGGCCAGCTATGCCTCTGCAGTCTGCTCCTGTTCCAGGGCCAGCTATGCCTCTGCAGTCTGCTCCTGTTCCAGCACCAGCCATCCCTCCGCAGTCTATTCCTGGGCCCTCTACCCCACAGCGGTCTGCTTCTATTCCCGGTCCTGCTACCCCTCTGCAACAGCTACCTCCAGTGCTGGCCCAGCTTCTGCCTTGTCCTGCGCCCCCAGAAGTGGGGCTTCTGCCGTGCCTAGTACCCCCAAGAGAGGAGGCTTCGCAGCAGCATCGGCTACCCAAGTGTCCAGCTGGACCTTCCCAACGACTGGCTCCCAACTGGCTGTCTGCTGTGCCGGCTTCCCAGCCTGTCCTGTCTGCTGTGCCGGCTTCCCAGCCTGTCCTGTCTGCTGTGCCGGCTTCCCAGCCTGTCCTGTCTGCTGTGCCGGCTTCCCAGCCTGTCCTGTCTGCTGTGCCGGCTTCCCAGCCTGTCCTGTCTGCTGTGCCGGCTTCCCAGCCTGTCCTGTCTGCTGTGCCGGCTTCCCAGCCTGTCCTGTCTGCTGTGCCGGCTTCCCAGCCTGTCCTGTCTGCTGTGCCGGCTTCCCAGCCTGTCCTGTCTGCTGTGCCGGCTTCCCAGCCTGTCCTGTCTGCTGTGCCGGCTTCTCAGCAGCTGCCTCCAGTGTCGGTTCTCCAGCAGCTGCCTCTTGTTCCAATGCCAGACCCCCAGCAGCTGCCTCCTGTGCCGGCTCCCCGAAAGCTGCCTGTTCCTGTGCCGACTTCTCAGCAGCTGCCTCCAGTGTCGGTTCTCCAGCAGCTGCCTCTTGTTCCAGTGCCGGTCCCCCAGCAGCTGCCTCTTGTTCCAGTGCTGGCTCCCCGAAAGCTGCCTCTTGTTCCAGTGCCGGTCCTCCAGCAGCTGCCTCCTGTTCCAGTGTTGGTCCTCCAGCAGCTGCCTCCTGCTCCAGTGCCGGCTCCCCGAAAGCAGCCTCCTGCTCCAGCGCCGGCTCCCCGAAAGCAGTCTCTTGCTCCAGTGCCGGTCCCCCAGCAGCTGCCTCTTGTTCCAATGCCAGACCCCCAGCAGCTGTCTCCTGTGCCGGCTCCCCGAAAGCTGCCTGTTCCTGTGCCGGCTCCCCGAAAGCTGTCTCTGTCAATTTCCATGTCTCCCATTACGTTTTCAGCTCCAGTTCCTACAGTCCAGTCTGCAGCTCCTGTGCCAGCGGTCCTGTCTGCAGCTCCTGTGCCAGCGGTCCTGTCTGCAGCTCCTGTGCCAGTGGTCCCGCCTGCAGCTCCTGTGCCAGTGGTCCCGTCTGCAGCTCCTGTGCCAGCAGCCTTGCCAGCAGCCTTGCCGCTTCCAGCCTCTGTGCCAGCAGCCTTGCCGCTTCCAGCCTCTGTGTCAACAGCTTTTCTGGGTTCAGCCTGTGAGGACCTGTGTACCATGGCCTCTGGGCCCACGGACAAATCTACTTCTAGACCTGCCATTCCTGCTGCAGGATCTGATAGTTCTGGTGCTCCAGAGTCTACCAGTCTTGTTGCTATTCGTGGTGGTCTTCCTGTTGTCCTGGGCAATCCGCCACCTGTAATGGGTGCCTCTGCTGGTCCGCCACCTGTAATGGTTGCCTCTGCTGGTCCGCCGCCTGTAATGGGTGCCTCTGCTGGTCCGCCACCTGTAATGGGTGCCTCTGCTGGTCCGCCACCTGTAATGGGTGCCTCTGCTGGTCCGCCGCCTGTAATGGGTGCCTTGGCTGGTTCTTCTGCTATGCAGGCTGACTCTGGCCATCCATCTGATCTGGCTCCTGACTCTGGCGACTTCTCTGATCTGGCTTCCGATCCTGGCGACTCTCCAGCCTTTGACCCTGGAGGCTCTCCAGCCTTTGACCCTGGCAAACTTTTGTCCCCATCTCCAGTCATTGGACTAAAAAGGATGGGGGTCTTTTGTTGGGTCGCCCGGAGGTCAACCCTTAAGGAGGGGGTACTGTAAGGATCAGCCCGGGACTCGAACCTTTATTTCCCAGATTCTGGACATTGTGTGTTCTTTTGAGCCACTGGGGGCTCTTTGAGGCTGATCCTTACCCTTGTGTGTCTTGTGTTTCATGTACCTGTCAGTTCTAGTGTGTTCCTCCCCATTCTCCACCCACCTCGTTTACCCTCATGTGTTTCCCATTCCCAATTACCATCCCTTTATTAACCCTGCCCTGAGCTTTGCTCAGGGCTGAGTCATTAATTGTAATCGTATCCTGTATCTGGTCGCTGTATCTTGTTCCAGTGATTCCTTACCTGTATCCCAAGCTCCTGGATTCCAAGCTCCTGTGTTGCCTTGTTCCAGCATTGTTTCCTTATCCTCACCTTCCTGGTAATTACCTTATTTTGAACTGTTCCTGTGTTATTTGCAAGCTCCAAGTAAACCTGCTTTATTTTCACCATGTCTGCCTCCCTTACCATCTATGGGTACACCCCTGGGCTTCCGCCATATCCTCTCCCAATGGAATGGCTATCCACTATCACAGCGGTTCCACGCTGTAACCCTTACACTGAGGTATTCGTATGAGAAAAGCATCCATGAGTTAGGAACTCATGTTATTTTTGTACCAGGAGGTTTGAGCATTACTAAATCATTGTCATTATGGTTTGTATTAGGCAAGATATTGCATAACTAATAACCTTACAGATCTTGATCTAATTTAACAGGAACCTATCCCATCCTTCTGTTTGTCTTACAACTGCTTAATTATGGAAGGCCCACAGTTAGACATCGACCCAGGTGACAACCTGTAGAGCTATGTGAATGCTACAAGTTATATTTCTGTGACCTTTTCTACATTAATTTCCCCATGTTTGTTTTTTAATTATATACTGTATTTCTATGTAGAAATGCCTTCTGATTGTATTTTTGCAGCCACAGTTTGTCAACATGAATGTATGCCAATTGCCATGTTTCTATTTCTTACAAAAGGTCAGTGGACATTATATTGCAAAAGTGCAGTTTACATTGCTAATGCTTATTAATAAGACAATACCTTTAATTAAAACAGTAATAAAAATGACAAATCTCTCACATAATTATACTCTTGTAGAGTTTCTGTATCTGTGAAATGCTGAACATTATACATGTTTAATTATAGCTTTCGCTCAGCACATTTTTACATATGCCCGGACAAAATTTTGACAAAATAATACATTATATTTGAAGTTGGTTATTTAAATAACTAAATAAGAAAACTATTCCCTAAAATGTTTACATCAGACTAAGGACACTGGAGTTTCTTTGGATTGCTACTTTCCACATGGGTTTATGCATGAATGTTTTTGCAGAAATTAGGATAAAAAAAAGTTGAACTGCCCATACTCACCAAATTGAAGTAGATTATTTTGTGGATAAGTGTTCAGAATGTTGGAGTAGAAAAGAGGGACAGGAAGTAAAGGGGAAAAGAGTATGATAGAATGAAGATGGTTTTTCATAAAGTCGATGGAGCAAAAACAAAAGAAATTAAAAAGAATGAGGTTGATATAAAGGATAAAAGTAAAAATAAGTGGGTAAAGCTACAGTCAATGAATGACGAAACATGAATAACAAAAGGCTAGCACATTGCAGTCTCCTTTCTCCCCGTGGTTTAAGAGCACTTTCCTTCACTGGTCTTAAAGTCCCAAAAAAATGCTGGCGTCTTACTTTTTTCAGAGTAATAGCTTGCAAAAGTTTGGATAACCGGGTTCCCCCATACATTTTCTAACATATGGAACATAAACTATACAGTGGGCTCATGTGTAGGGCATGACAAGGGGACTCCTCAATTTGACCCTTCGCCTTGAGCTATCCCACTGGACCCTATTATTACATACCTTAATGGAACCAGGAGACAGAGATGGGTGTAAAATGGCCACAGCATTTATTAACATTTTATTAAATAAAGAGGACCTTGCCAGCTTAACCCAAGGCAATATTCTAAAGCCAGAATTTAACAAGAGATTGCTACTATGCTCTGCCGCCAACATGAGAGAAGTTCAGCAGCCCTGCTGCCGGACCTGCATCTGCAGTGTGTCGATGATAGGAAATCCAAGCAGGCTGCCCCCTAACACAAGCAGTAGTATGTCTGTGTCAATCAATCCACCGTGCAGTCACAGGAGAGAACCTCCTTTCTCCCTCTCCTAAACAGTACTCTGGCAAGGTCCTACCACTGCTGTGACAGATAAAACTTAAAATATAATATCATAGATATGTGCACTGCTTTGATCCAAAGGAAGGTAAAAAAGCCAGCCCAAAGCCAGTGCCAATTATGCTTCAAGAGGGAAAAAATTCCTTCCTGACCCCAATGGCGATCAGAAACATTCCCTGGATCAAGCGATTCACATTAATTTAAGATAAATAAATACAATACAGACTCTCACAATTATAATGTGTAAAGATACAGAAACCACAATATAAAAGCACTTTCATGAAAACATCCATATTCAGTTATTAATAGAAAATATGAGAACATAAAGTAGAAAACTCCTGACATTTCATAAAATTTGCAAAATGGGGGAGGGTGGGTGGGATGTTTCAACCTGCTCAGAAGATAAAGAAGTAAACGGCTTCTTCCCATGACATCACATCCCTCTCTTACTCCGCCCCTGGGCCTGGCCATCTCCTGTTTTAATTAATTTCTTATCACCTAAAAACAGCTACATGCCCATCTCTGACCTAGACCAGTATAATTTGGCTGCTGGCCATTCGGATCCCTTGTCATGCAGCCCCTGTTCTTATACTGTAGCTCCAGGGCTTTCCTTTATAACAACTCTATTTTCTTTATTAAGGTTCCCTGGACATGTGGAATGTAATGTATTTGCTGCAACATATACATCCATTCAACTTTATAATGTCCCACTGTATGCAAATTAGCCTGAGCGAAGACCTCTAACAAAGTTGTGATAGGCATAATTGAATGCTAGCGCATCTTCACTTCACTGCCAAAGTAGCATTAAAAGTAGTGAAAACTCGCCAGCGTTCATCACCCTGCACGCAATTACGCATTTTAGTAAATTAGCGCTGTCTAAGCGAATTGTCAAACCCTTATAATTTCTGATGGATGAAAAACTTTGCTGAAATTAATTGGAACAATGGGAATGTAAATTTGCATTACAGTTAAGGTGTTTTTAGCTCTGTATATCATATACATTGGTGTTTTCTTAGAAAAGTGTCTTTCTACTATTCAGGTTCCAATCTCATTGGTTGATTTAAGATGTTAAATGCTCTTTTTTTTTTTTTTATAAAACAGACGATATGAAGAAATTCTAGCATGGATTTGCCACAAACCTTTTCCTGGGCGTAAATGTTTGCTCACCTCTGCTCATTATACTATGTATATTCAATTTGAGGCTAAAATATGATACTGTTTCTGAATATGATACTGAATGCTATGGCTTCGTTTTTTATATTAGCAAGACATTTTATTTGTTTTTGTTCAACCCTGTGAAAAGGTTTCCATGCATTAAAATACCTTAATGAAAAAAAGAAAAACAACACATTCTTTATCACTGAGCTAAAATAAAAATATCAGACAATCATAACATAAGGACATGTTGCCACTTTACTTTCATTTACAGAGAATTGCTAATTTAATCAATGCAATGTTTATATCAGTAGCAGACTAATGTATAGTCTGTCTGAATTCTTACCATAAGGGATATCTGGAGCAGTGGACCACCTGCTAAACATGTTTGCTATCAAATAAGAAGTGTTTTATATTAGTATAGCATAGTCAAGCCCTTGAGTTCTGGGCATCTGTTGAAAAATGTAAACCTTGGGGACAGGATGGTTTTTATACATCTCACAATTGCTTCTAGCAAGCAGAACGTGTGGTTCATATAGATTGATTGGCACTGATTTTTTAGGGCTTCCTACACATGTGTTTTTTTCCAGTGTATGTGTATGCATTCTATGGACTGATGCCTAAAGCTGTACTGCATATTTAAGGCAAGGTCTTACCTGGCACTGATGATGAGGGAGGATCATACATTCATCTCTTGCTCTTATTTTCATTGGCATGTGGAAGCAGATACTTATTGTAGGTGGTGCCTCTCACTGTGTGAATAGAGGAAAAATTAAAAAATTAAAACCCTTTGCGCTTCATAGGTTTTTACTGCAGGTTGTTGCTGCTGTTGCTGTTTTTCATTTGAACCTCTAGTGTTGACTAGTCTGGTTATTCTACTTCAATTGTACTCTGCCTGTCCTGGTCTCTCTAGACTCTGACAAGAACTTGTATAGCCCTTGGTACTTTGCCTGCCTTACCTGTCTACCCATGCCTTTCTTGCTATGTCTTCCTGTCCATGTCTAATAAAGTGTAGGGCTGCCATTACTTGACATCCCAATAGTCCGGTTGGTACATCCTCCTCATTCAATACATCTAGTCTTACATCCAGTGGCCCAGGCTGCCTACAGTTGAAAAGTTATCAACAAGCAAATCCTTAGGAGGCCCTGTTTAGTTTATAATTAGTAATCGTGCTGCTCTTGGCCAAATGCATAGCCTAATATTTAGCAATTCTGGATATCATTTGCCAGTATGCCTCCCAGTTCCCCAGTTAGCTTAAATCCCTCTGCAGAGTGAAGACATCCTGATTGGAGCTCATTGTTTTGCACAATTCAATCACTATTAAATACAAAGTCAGTAATTTCAAAGCAAACCGTGAGATCGTTTATGAACAAACTAAAAAGCATTGGATCAAGGAGAGATCCCTGGGGTACGCCACTAACAACATTTGATGAACGAGAAAACATTCAATTTATCACTGTGTTTATGTTTGTTTAGAGTCTATGGGGAAAATTCACTAAGATGCGAAGTTGCGCCAGGCGCAACTTCGCCGCACTTCGCCAGTGCTTCGCAAATTCACTAAAATCCGAAGTTGCGCACAGGGGTAGCGTAAGGTTGCGGAGTTGCGCTAGCGTTGTTTCGCTATATAAAGCGAAGTTGCGCTAGCGAAGGCTAATTTGCATACGGCGCGAAATTCTAATTTCAATGGAGGAACACGTATCTGCACTACAAATGCCTAGAAAACCTTCAAATATGCAAATAAAAATTTTATTTTGCCCTACACATGTGCCCACTGTCTAGGTAAGTTGCCATGAGTCAGGAAATGTAGGGGGGAGGAAGGGGAGCCCCAAAAAATTTTCGATCTTTTTCAGCCTATCAGCCATCATGTAGAAAACACGCCAGCGTTTTTTGGGACTTAGAAAAAATTTTGACTTTTTTTTTAAACAATCCCTATCTACTCTATTGCGCTTCGCCAGGTCTGAGGTGGCGAAGGAAGTCTAGCGTAAAAGGTAGCGTTCACTACACTGCGCAAGTTAGTGAATTTGCGTAGTTTCGTCGCTAGCGAAGATTCGCCTGGCGTAAGGTTGCGAAGTAACACTAGCGAAACGACGCCAGCGTTCGTTAGTGAATTTGCGCAGTAGCGAAAATGCCAAACGCTAGCGAATCAACGCTAGCGTTCGGCGCTTCGCGCCTTAGTGAATTTGCCCCTATGTTTCAGCCAATATGAAGCCAAATATTTCTTCATTTTATTAGTATTGCATAAAAATGCTGTAGCAAAATATAAAAAAAAACACACCTGCTGCCACCTCCAGGCCTACTTTCCTGCTCAACTCCTTATGGAAGGCAACTAGACAACTATGTTAGCATTTTATAAATACCTGATCATTTGTTTTGCAGGATCTATGGAGCATAAATCCATGGTAGGGGTGTATTCCATAATCTAACACTTCAATATTAGTTATTTGGCGAATAAATTTGGCAGGTGTGAATTCACACCGAATTTCCGAATTTCACAAATAAATAAATTCCCAAAACTGGGGCGAAAATTAGTCAGAATTTTAATGCCTAGCGGGAAGAGATGGTGGCATGTCACTATTGCTATTTTGACTTAATTCCTGGTTCCTGACCCTTCTGGTTTGTCACTGAATGCTGCCAGTCCTGATTATTGCCTGGACTTTGCACTTCTTAACCCTTTGGATAACGTGTATTGGATTTCTCCAGCCTGGTCCTGACCTTTACCTCTGTAAGAATGCTAAGCCCATAAGCGAAATCAATGTAGAGGCACTTGCAAAGAACACCATTTTTTATTTGTAAGTGGAAGATATTTTTTCTTATTTTATAGGAACTCATTTCTTATTTCATGGGGCAGAATTTCATTCCAACTGAAAAATAAGTAAATATTGTTTTGTTTGATTTAAGCACACTTTGTAGTTAGCATTCTTTTATACTATCTTCAAGGCCATGTCTATGTATTTGTCCATTATGTTGATCATATTTCTTCCATTTTCATTTCTCAGGAATTCTTTGTAAGGAAACAAAAGGGATATTTGTAGGCAGAGAATCTGTAGGGCACAAATCTAAAATATTACTTGGAACTGATTTGCTTTGATTGCCTTCTTTGTCTCCAAGACTCTGACACTTCAGTTCAGTCAGCTTTGCATTCACAACTTTTCCTTTAGGACATGTTTTGAGAAAACTGCCAGTATATCTACTTACTTATTAGCCCATGATACATCACACTTGCAGCAATAGAAATGATGAGCCAAAAGCAGTGGGGATTTGTTTTAATTAAAGAATGCTGAAATATACAGAAATATCTCAAGTTAATAGTTCTCACAAAAGAATAGGGGAGGCTGAATATACATAAATGCTTACAGTACAATTTTAATGACAGCAAGATGGCCATGGTTTGAAAAGAAAAAAACCTTTTAGGGCCCTCAAAAACTCCTGGATCATGGTCTGTTTTGCAGAAATACATATTGCACTAGTCTAGCCTCCATGGGACCTTTACTTTCTGCACCTCACAACAGTCACAGGTTCTGCTTTGTTTTTTGCAACCTCCTGGATGGAACATGTGGAAATACCAGTCAGATCTACTATGTACTGTTTATTGAGTTCTTCGGGAGGAAAAGATCCACTACTGAATTTTGCAAAGTTAAGTGACCTTATCAAAAAGATATTTAACAGACACTAAGTTAATTACATCAGTCTAAAATATTTTATGTTTTAGAATGAAGGCAAGTGGGAGTATGCATGTATTAGTTAGATTAGGGAAATTAGAAATAAATGTGCCCATCGCCAAATAAAACTTTATTATGCGGCAGGTAATTCTAACTAAGCAGACTGGCAGCAGCCCAAGTACAGTAATACTGTAATACCTGCATGAGCAGAATGATAGAAAAAAATGGATAAAATATGAAAGAGTGTTTAGCAATGAACACAGATATGTATTGTTTACGTTCAGTTGTAGAATGTACTAAACAACCAAGAAGCATATGTTCTTGTATGTCTCATTGTGACAGATTCAATTCAGAAAAAGGTTTATCACATGAAAAATCATGAGTGGGTTTTTTATAACCCCGGAAAATTTTAGGTTTTTATTTTTAACTCCAAAATTTTGACTGAAAAATACCCTCAAAAACTAGATTTTTGGGGGGTTAAATGCAACTATTTAATCTGCCTCTAAATGTAATATTTTGCTCAATGCAGCCTAGAAGAAAAAATGACCACAGTTGGTTTTGTCTATCTCACCTATGATAGTTCTGTTACTTTACTGGTTGCTTCAGTTATGATCAACCTCCCAGTAATATTAGACAATTCTGCGAGAATTACTCTATGAATATTATTTTTCTCAAAGATTATCAAGGAAGTTTAAGAATGACAAAGGGGCTTTAGGAGGGAGACTACAATTTTTTAGAAGAGAAAAATTACTTCTATAGCTAATGCATGCTAATTTAGAATTGTCATTACAGTAGCAAGGAGAAATCTCAGCAATGGGATACCATTTTGCATTTCTCCCTTAAGGCCTTATTTATCAAAATGTAAAATGTGTGTCGTTTTAGAGTTTTTATTTTCAACCTTGACTGAACTCACATTTTCAAAAAACACAAATGTCTCATTTTAAAAATAAAAATCTGAATATAAAAAGAGCAAACAAATAGAAAAAGGCAGAACAACTATGAATACAACAACGAAAACCTCCTTTACATAAGAATTTTCATGCGCTTACAAAAAAAAAAATAAACACCCTCTAAAACCTGAAATCAAAGAAAGATTTTACAGATAGAAAAGGACATCTCTCCCTGTCTTCTAAATGACCTCACTAGTGTTTAGATGGCAATGTTTTTTATTAGAGTTTTCATGTTTTTTATTGGTATAATACACGCTTATTAGTACTAAAAAATTAGATTCAAGGAATCAAACAAACTAAAAAAAGTTTAGAAATTGGCCCCTTGGTCTACAAATACAATAGAAAAAGGACTACACTTCTGACAAAGTATGATTTCTGTAAAACACCTAATTCTTTTCTTTCCTCTTCCTAAATTCTATATTGTATAATATTGACCTGCAATGGTTGGGGTAGAGAGCATTCTAGATTTTTCAGGAGTGTGCACAACTTCTGTTTCCTATACTCCCATGCTTCTAATTTCAAGGCATTTCAATGACAATGACATTTGTGTTTTAGAAACAAAAAGAAGGGTTTTAAATTTTAAACCAAAGCTCTCTATATGGTTGGTAGCTTGACACACAATAATGACAGATTGTGCTAGAAGACATGGCACAACAGGCTGTACTTACTGTTTATAATGAGCCATTATTATTATAAAATATCCTTTGGTTACTACTTCAAGTTTCTTCCTGGGAAGACACCCAAGTTTCCCAGCTCTTAACACAAAATCTTGCCCTCTGACATTTTTGAAGCCTTATTTTTGCAACTATATCAGGGATGTTTTCCAGCTGAATCATCCAGCCTGTCCATCTGATCTAATATTGGAAAAATGCCTTGATTTCAATTTAATTTTAAAGTCTGATTGGCTGCATAAACACATAATCTGTCATTGTCCGAGTCAAACAAGCAACATTCAGCTTCACAGTTAGAAACATTACAGTGTCTGTAGGATGCAAAGAAGACACAGAGGGACTTGTGGGAAATGCAAAGATCAGAGAGCTTTGTATTTATAGTGTGGATTGCAATGCCCTCTGGTGAAAGGAAATTTAAATAATTTATTCTTTACATTCATATGCTGCTACAGTATATGGAATAGCGGGGAATGATTCAATGAAAGAGTAAGAAACATAAATATAGAAGAGGAAGAGTAGAAATGTTCCAACATCAGTAACAACCTATGCCTCAGGGGAATGCATATTAACCCAAGATACTTAAGGCACAAGTTCATGGCCTGATTGTGTCTACCCCCCCCGGCCCGAATCATTGCCACATCTACAGCACAGGTACACGTGGGAGCCCAGAGAGGGGTCGTGGCTGGTAAGGAGGTAGGAGAGGGAACCCCAGGTGGGCTTCTGGGCCTCCAGTCCAACACTGATTTGCAGAATCAGATGCAGCTGTGATTGGGTGAGAAGCAATTAGTTAAGGCAGGGGAAAGCTTTGCTGGGTGGAGAAATAGAAGTTATGTGATGTCAGGGGTAGAAGCAGTTTACTTCCTTATCTTTTGAGCAGGTAGAAACATCCATCCCTCCCGCTTTTTTTGCTTATTTTGAGAAAATGGCAGGAGTTTTTCTTCTTTATATTCTCATATTATTAATTAATAACTGTATGTGGATGTTTTCCTGAATGCAGCATTATATTGTGGTTTCTGTATCCATCATACAGTATAAATTTAAGAGTCTTCATTGTATTAATTCATGTTAAATGAATGTCTTGATCCCTCGAGACATAATTGCCATTGGCTTAAAAAATGTTTTTTTTGCCTTCCTGAATCATAAAAGTGGATATATGATAAGGTATTATATGTTTTATTTGTCACAGCAGCAATAGGACCGTGCTAGATTGCTGCACAGGTAAGTTTAGAAGAGGGAGAAAGGAGGTTCTCTCCTGTGACTGCATGGTGGGTTGATTGATACAGATGATACTACTGCTTGTGCTAGATGGCAGCCTGCTTGAATTTCCTATCATCAAGATACTGCAGATTCAGGACTGATAGCAGGGCTGCTCAACTTCTCTCATGGTGGGAGATGCAGCTCCTGCTGGTAGCAAAGTTTGGGGCCATCCTTTCAGTAGGTACAGGCAGTCTAATACTCAGTAGTGGATATAATGACATAGGGGCAGATTTACTCGAGGGTGAAGTGCCTAACGCTAGCCTCAATTCGCTAGCGTTACCGCCCACAGGGCATTTTTTAATGGGTGTAGGTGTCACTTCGCTCTGGCGAATGGACGTTACGCCGCAAATTCAATGAAATGCGGATTTTACTGAACGTTACCTGTATCGTCAGACTTTTCTTCGCCAGCTCAGACCAGGCAAAGTGCTCTGGAGTGCATAGATCTTCCTCAATATTCTGTTGCTTACATCATATTTTTTAGTGGAAAAAGCTTCTAAGTGCAATACACGCTGGCATCTTTTCCTTTCTTCAGAGTGATTGCCTGCAACAGTCCTTAAATTTTTTTGGATAACCGGGTTCCCCCATACATTTTGTAACATATGGAACATCTAATTATAAAGTGGGCTCATGTGTAGGGCATTATAACAACTCTATTTTCTTTATTAAGGTTCCCTGGAATTGTGAAATGTAATGTATTTGCTGCAACATATACGTCCATTCAACGTTAAATTTCCCACAGTATGCAAATTAACCCAGTGTTTGGAACCCACAATGTAACTCAGCATTCCAGTGAATTAGCGTTGTTTGAGCGATTTTTTTCCTGGTGAAGTGTAGCGATTGGTGCAAATCGGTTGCTGGCGAATTTTCACCCTTGATTAAATCTGCCCCATAGTGCTGATCTCAAGCCTTCAGTGAGGAACAGCAGAGCATTGTAGTGGTCTCTTATGGAATTCTGACTGTAGAATATTGCCTTGGGGTTAGGCTGGCAAATTCCTATTTATAAGTGAATAAATGCTGTGGCAATGTCGCCCCTTTTCTGGCTCCTGGTGGAGTGGGGTGGCTGAGGGCCAAGGGTCAATTGAATTTCTTCTCTGTACCATGTTTTCTGCTCCACTCCTGATTCTACATTTGTTTCTGCATTTCTTACGCTTTTCTTTTTGTCTACTTCCCCGTCCTACCCTTTCTTTTATCCCATCCAATAAAACCATTATCTCTTGACTGCCCATGTCCTCTACCTTCAGCAGCTGCTCTCCAATTACCTTTTTTATGCATCCCTTCGTCACTCCTTTTCCCCCACCCATTCCCAGTTGTTCCTCCTTATATTCTCTTCTTCCCCTTACACTTTTTCTCCATGCATTCACTTTTCTCTATTGTCCTTTGCTCTCACACTCCATCTCCTCTTCTATTGTCTATTTGCTATTGCTTTTTTCTGTAGTGCTATTGAACTCCACCCTTGTTTCTTTTGTTATCTTTTATACTTCTCCAACCACATTCTAATTTGCTTTTCCCCTGTCAATCATCTATGGTCCCTTCTCTCTTTTTTTTTTTTAAATATTTTCCCCTTTCTCTGCTACACCTCTTTATGCTTTCATATTTCCCCCTTCACTCCTACTCTCTGATCATTCTACTTTTTCAACTGCTTGCTACTTTTCATCCAACATCTGTCCCTTCTATTCACCCACATTTTACTCGTTTTGTTTTTTCCCTTACTTCTGCCACCCAATACCCTTGGTGTGTATTTTAAGCATCACTGTTTCTACACTGCCCAGCAGTCACAATATCCAATTTCCCTATTACTATGCCCCTACCTAAATCTATAATGCATTCCATCCTTGTGGAAGCCTGTAAAGACCAACTCAGTATGGAGATGCTAGCATCAACATGGAAATATCAGAGGGACTGCCATTTTCAGAAAAATGTTGGCTCTCTGTGACAGACATTTATTTACCTAGCTTTCACAAACAGATTCTGGCTTGATTCACTCTGGGACTGACACATGTTTTTCACAGTTAATGCTGACTTCTTCAAATGGATTTCTTGGCTGACACTGGCTTCTCCAAGGTGACATGTCTAAGCATATGGAAGCATGATTTAACTGATACCGATTCCCAAGACTACCACTGATATCTGTAGATTGACACTGGCTTTTCCTACCCTTCTCCTTAACTGACACTTGCATCCCCAGACTCACACTGGATTTACTTGATTAACACCTGCTTTTTTTTGACTGATACTGTCTTCTTTGGACTAGCATTGTTTTCCCCAGGGAGACACTGAAAATTCTTGATTGACACTGGCTTTGTCAATCTGACACTGTAACTTGTATATCATTCCCTTATCCTTCCTTGGTCACCTGGTTTATTTGACTGGTACTGGCTTCCCTTAAATGAGCCTGAGTTTACAGACTGGCTGTTTTTTAAAGAAAGCAAATATCTAAAGACATTAATAAATGAGTCACAATGCATAAAAAGAACCCTGGACATAAAAGTGCAATGCACTGGGATAACTTTAACCATAGAA
This sequence comes from Xenopus laevis, assembly GCF_017654675.1. Lineage (NCBI taxonomy): Eukaryota > Metazoa > Chordata > Amphibia > Anura > Pipidae > Xenopus > Xenopus laevis. The sequence goes on along the minus strand of NC_054375.1, from coordinate 35,714,199 downwards.
CACCATATTTTGCCACTAAATTTCAGCAATACATTTATGCCCAGTTCTTCATTGGATTGTAGTAAATAAGACCAAGGCAATACACATCAGTCTCAAAGAATATTGAGGATATTTGAAAAAACAATGTAGTGAAGCAAACTGAATGTTTAATTAATTGTAAGTACCGTATATACTTGAGTATAAGCCGAGTTTTTCAGCCCCCCAAATATGCTGAAAAACTCTTCCCTCGGCTTATACTCGGGTCAAGCACAAAAACAGTCGCCGGCGTTTAAGAATAGTCGCCGGCGTCTAAGAATAGTCGACGGTGTCGAAGAATAGTCGACGGTGTCCAAGAATAGTCGACGGTGTCCAAGAATAGTCTCCAAGAATAGTCGCTGGCATCCAAGAATAGTCGCTGGCATCCAAGAATGGTCGTCGGTGTCCAAAAACGACACGCCGGCACCTCCAATGGGAGCAGAAACCCTCAATTTTTTTGATTGAAACTTACCAGAAGCTGCTGCATTTCTCACCCTAGGCTTATACTCGGCTTATACTCGAGTCAATAAGCTTTCCCAGTTTTTGGAGGTAAAATTAGGTACCTCGGCTTATACGCGGGATGGCTTATACTCGAGTATATACGGTAATGTACAATTTTTTGCAGATGACACAAAACTGTGCAGGCCAGTTAATTCCATCCAGGATGTGGCACCCTTGCAGTAGGATCTTGACAAACAGGCAATGTGGGGCTAAGAGACAGTTGAGATTCAATGTTGATAAATGTAAGACCAGTAGATCTTTAGCAGGTGATCAGTAGATCTCAAGACACTGAACAATCAGCTTGACTAAATCGCTCTCCAGTTTCATGATTTTCATCCAGATATTTTTTGTCAAAGTTACATAAGAAATACAGGTATGAGATCTCTTATCCAAAATGCTCGGGACCTGGGACTTTCCGGATAATGAATCATTCTGAAATGTGGATCTTCATACCTTAAATCTAGTATAAAACCATGTGAACATTAAACAAAAGACTGGTTCTGCTTCCAGTAAGAATTAATTATATATTACTTTGATCTTATATCGCAAGTACAAGGTACTGTTTTATTATTAGCGGAAAGGAGGCTATTTTAAAAAATTAGGATAGTTTGGATAAAATTAAGTCTATGGGAGAAGGCATATCTGTAAATTGAAGCTTTCTGGAAAAAGGGTTTCTAGATAATCGATAGTTTGTTTAATATACCAATATACATTTTCCCATAAATAACATTTAGGTAATCTTTTCCATGAAACAGAATGGCAACAATGCTTTTATGGATGTAGATCATAATGGGACAACATCACTGATAGTAGACCTCGCATCAGTAAAGTATGGACAGTTCTGATGTAAAGTTATGTACCTGAAATAAGCAAGTCACGTATACCCTTAATGGGACTGTGTTAGGCAAATCCATAATGGAGAAGAACCTTGTAGATAATGTAGCAAGCAATTCCAGCTGCAAGGGCAAACAAGGTTCTGAGCTGTATTAACAGGGGTATAGATTTGCAAGAGAAGAGGGTTATTTTCTCCCATTACAAAGCACTGGTAAAGACCCCATCTAGAATATTCCGTGTCTCCAATTCTCAAAGAGGATATTACTGAATTCGAAAAAGTCCAAGAAATCTTCTATATCATGAAGAAAGACTAACCAAGTTGGAATTGTTTACACTGGAGAAAAGGTGATTAAGGGTGATTAAGATATCTATGTATAACTATACAAATATTTTAAACTATCTGGTACTTTATTTACCAGTACAGTTATGGGGCCTGTTATCCAGAATATTCGGAATTTGGGGTTTTACAGAAAAGGGATCTTTCTGTAATTTGGATCTTCATACCTTAATCCCACTAGAAAATCATATAAACACAAAATAAACCCAATAAAGGATTGATTACATCAAGTACAACCTACTGTTTTATTATGACAGAGAATTTATAAAAATGTTAATTATTTGGGTAAAATTGAGTCTATGGGAGATGGCCTTTTTGTAATTTTTTTAAATTTCTGGATAACAGGTTTCTGGAAAAGGGATCCCATATATGCACATCCTTTCAGCAGAAACAAGGGCATCTATCTATCTATCTACTGTATCTATCTATCGTCTCTCTCTCTCTCTCTCTCTCTCTCTCTCTGTCTCTCTCTCTCTCTCTCTCTCTCTATCATATTCATTTAATGAGCTATTAAATCTGGTTTCTAACTTACAGTATGTTCTTGAGGTTAAGATGAACATTATTTTAATTTTCTGACCAGATCTCATTGAGTCACAAATGTTAAAAGAAAGGTTTCTCATGTCTCATATTTACTTTCTTAGGCCATTCATACAGGGTTGGGACCTGTTATCCAGAATCCTCAGGATGCTGGGGTTTTCAGAATAACGGATATTTCTTTAATTTGGATATTCATACCTTAAGTCTACTAAAAAATCATTTAAACATAAAATATACCCAATAGGCTGATTTTGCTTCCAAAAAAATAAACCCAATAGGCTGATTTTATTTGTTTGGAATAACGATTCATTATACTTAGTTGGGATCAAGTACAAAGTATTATGTTATTATTGCAGAGAAAAAGGAAATCATTTTTCAAAATTTGGATTATTTGGATAAAATTAAGTCTATGGGAGATGGCCTTTCTGTAATTTGTAGCTTTCTGGATAACAGGTTTCTGGAAAAGGGATCCCATGCATGTACATCCAGGTCCGGACTGAGAATTAAAATAGGCCCTGGCATTTCAGGTACACATAGGCCCAATCAGCCCATACAGAGGCCCAAATAGCCCCCCACCAGCCCACTAAATAATGACTTTCTATGGCACCTTATAGCCCCTCTGGCATTTGCCAGAACCCACAGATTGCCAGTCCATGCCTGTGTACATCCTTCCATCTATCTATCTATTATCTACCTATCTATTATCTATCTATCTATTATCTATCTATTATCTACCTATCTATCTATCTATCATCTATCTATCTATCTATCTATCTATCTATCATCTATCTAGAAATATGTCTCTTTCAATTAGATCCCATGCAGACAGTTATACTGAAATCATGTTTGAAAAATTACAACCATTCTGGATAATAAAAAAAGCAAAAATGCTGATGCAGTCATTAATTATTTTAGTATATCTGGTTGCATTACAGTTAGACTTTGCACATATTAAAAGCTTCAAATGCCTTTTACCATTCTTTGTCATGCACAGGGAATACTGTTTCCCATTAAAGCTAATGCTTTACTAACATGTACTATCAGTAATATCCTGTTAATCCCTTATCTCCCTTTCTAAGTTCTGTCTCTTGAAATCAACTCGTTTAAAATACTGTTTGTCTGTGAGACCAAAAAGAAAAATCTAAAGCACATATGCATGTGTGTGGAACAGGCAGAGCAGACTTTATGACTTGTGCCTCTCAGCATGCAGCGGAATGACTTAGTAACTTAGTAGTTTGAGTACCAACTGCGCTTTGTTCTACTGAGCAACATTAGAGTTGTCGGGAAATAAGCATGAAAGCAGGAAATGTCACACATCATCAACTTCTACAATGAGATGGGATCTGAAGATAAAATCATGCTCACTGATGGTTACATTGACAAGAGCAGAAAGAGGATTACGGTAGACAAGGATGTAGATAAACAGATGAAAATAAAAGTTTCTGAGGCCCATTATAGAACGGCAAAGTAATGAGTCCCAATCCATTCTAATGACATGACTGAAATATTGCTGGTGGGCTCACTTGCTCCTGGGTAACTGCAACAAATAACAGTGTTCATCTCCTAAATGTAATTGACATGGACATCATTGTGCATTACTTTAGAAACAAAATAACAGCTTCCCTTGTGTACCCAGAGTTTATCTTTCGTGTTATTCTCCTCCACATGATGTTAAAGGGGACATTAACCTTTTATAAAAGTCTCCCACTCTAACCCTAGCTTTCCTGTGCATGCAGCACAAATTTAGGACTGTGGTGCTGGGGGCAAGTTTGAGTGTTTTAGTGTCTACTTGTTTTCTAACTTAACAGGCAGGTGGCAAATGCTCAGGCTTCCAAGGTGAAGTGAATTACCTTCCAGTGGGTACACAGGCCAAGCATTTTCAATCTACTAAATATAAATTGTATTCAAAGTTCCATATTACCCCATGGTATTCTGCCTTATGCGTTTCATGCCCTCCGTACGTACCAGAGGGTATGAAACGCGTAAGGTGGAATACCATGTTGTCTGTATGTATATTCTTTTATTATGAAACTTTGAATACAAATTGTATTTTCTTTTATGAAAGACTTTTCGAGTTACGGGTTAACCTTGTGTTGGGCTGAAGGATCAGGGCTTTTACCATGAAAGTCAAGAAAGAAGCAACGTTGATATTATGACTGTGCGGGAAATTGCATTAGCAGCAAAAATGTCAAATTCCTTTAGGGTGCCACTGCCCTTACAGATGTAATAGGATGGTTTAATGAGCATACTGTGCACCTGTCCTGCAATCATGATGTTATTGTCACGACCGGCACCCAATACCAGAACAAGTGCAAAGCACCCTGGTCTCGGCTCGGCTTCACCAGTAGTGTGACCACCGTTGGGCTTCGGGAGGAGCCCTCAACTTACTTGGGTGCCACCTGGACTTAACGAGAGGTGCAAGGCGAGGTGTTCTGGCTGGCAAAGGGGCACGGCTGTTAGCAGAGTCTTTTGGGCCAAAGGTCATAGTACAAATAGAGTAGGCAAGTGAATCGTCAGACAGGCTTGGTCGAGAGGCAGGCAGATATCAAGAATCGTCAGGCAGGCAAGGGTCAAACCGGGTAATCAAACAGATGGGGTCAGGCAGAAAGAGTAGTCGAGATGCAGGCAAAGGTCAGGATTCAGATATCAGATTTGTCAGGAACAGGCAGGGATCAAAACCGGAATAACAGATATAAGTTTCACAGGAACAGATAGCACAAGGCTTCAGAAACCACCAGAATCAAGATTCTATCACGGGCAACCTCTGGGAGCCCTTTCAGCCTATTTATACTGTTTGAATTTGGCGCCATTGCGCGCTGGCGCCATCACGCCAGCGCAACTGCGACTTTAAGGGACACGGAGGCGCGCGCCCTTAGTGGGGCAAGATGGCGCCGGCGGTGGAGCATGCGGCGGGCGTCGCCGGCGGTGGAGCATGCGGCGGGCGTCCCCGCCGATGGCGTGGCGGGCGACCCCACCGCACAGGTATTTCTATTACAGGTTTCTAACATAGGGAGATTGCTATACAGATTACTCAAATGCCAAATGGGCTAACAAATAATAGGGAACTGGTATAGACAATTTAGGAAAGTTCTCTTTGCAGGATTATGTGGGCTTCTGTTCCTTAAAGAACGAGGGAAACATGTTATTGTTGATTGTACAATCCATTCCTGCTGTTGCTGAATTATAGCTCCAAGCATGGTTTTGACGTTTGTTAATAATTAAATGTATGGTGAGCATTGCATTACAGAAACATCAGGCTAATACTTTAAACAGTATTTGCATTCCCTTTAAAGCCAATCAAAAGGATGTTTGCCTACATTTCTAGGAATATTACAGTATGGACAGCTGTGGCATTTTCCACTTATCATGAGTCAGGATAGAAATATATATGCAGTGTCGTTTGAAATGTAGGTATTGCAGCAATAAAATAATATAATAGCTTCTCTGCATATCTTGAACACTGGATCTGAATAGCATTTATAATATTGTCCTCCCTCCATCTTTTTTCTCAGTAGCATGTCAACCAGGTCAGTGAGTAGTTGAGAACATATTATATTGGAGAAATGCTATCAGAATAAAGCACATTCATGAAAATAATGATTCTATAGTACAAAAATTTGTATATGGAGGAATGCTATTCTGGTGTCTGCCTTTCTAACAATCGGCGTTTGCATACCAAGAACACCGCTAATAACCTTCAGTTCTTTTTTTTCCCCCACGTTATCCTGTGTAGAACGATTCAGAAACAGATAAAAAATGGAGAAGGGTTTGTCCTTGTTCAAGATGTAAGAAAACAAGGCATCAGATCTTAGACATAAATAGACTAACTCCAAGAGCTCTCCCCCAGAGGAAAGATGAACCACTATCAAGCTAATTAATGCTGGTGAGTGAAGAAGACTGATGTATCGTCTACCGTACATGTTGCATTGTATCGTATATGTCGCATTGTTAATACAGAAGAACAGGAATGGTGTCTTTGAAGAAAGAAGCAGCACTTGTTCACAGATACACCAGAGCAGATAAGAATAAAACCCTTGTTGTATACACACAAGGTTCAAGACAGATTTAAGATTAAAAGAACAGACAACCTATTAAAAATAGACTTGTCCATAAAGAAGTTCATAAATAATTATTTTCAGTGTTTTCAGAAAAAAAAATCATCCTTTGATGTTTGATTATGAAAACAGAAGTGATGAGCCGGAGGTGCACCAGCTATTGCTGCATCAGCAGAAGCTCATACGTATGCTGAGGCAGATAATGTCTTTAGACCAAACTACTGTAATTCAAGTTGTTTTCAGCCAGCTTCATTCTCTTCATTCTCTGCCTACATGTGTGAGATATACCCATGGACCTTTATAGAGAGTATTGCAGCTAAGATGTAAAAACTTATAGGGAAACCTTTATGTTATAGGGAAGCTGAGGAATCCTTTGTCCCTAGAAAATCTAATGAAGAAGACAAGGAAATAATATTTAAAACTTTAAGGCAATATGAAATACTCCTTACTGGAGCCTAGCCACATTTTTAGGTGAACAAGTTTTCCACAAGAGCCTTAATTAACTTACAGGAAAAACAACCACATTGTAATTGCCGTTGAAGTTTCGCAAAGGGGCCGCAGGCGTATAGTATGTGAGTTTTACTTTCTGCGACTCTTTAATAAATGAGTTACCATTTTTTAAAATGCCTGGATTAAAGGGCTACTGGTTGCTGCATTCACAAAACCATTCTCTCCATAATCACTGGAGAGTCAATGGGGCCTTGGAGTTTGAGGATCAGTAGTTTATCTCCAGCATAGCAGAGCCTGGGGATTGAGCTGCAGAAATCCTGAAATCCTGTCATTATTCCATTAAGCAAATTATTTTCAACACAAACATCTTACATGTTTGGGTCTCCACAGATGTTACTTCTGCCGTTTAGCACATGCACATTCCTTCACTCATGCTAGAATGCGCCTGAACATGCAGCAATTTTGACACCAGGCCTTTAAATGGAAGCTAAACTTGCAACACATCACTAGGTTATCTTGGTTATCTTCATCCAAGTTACCCAGCGTTGTTGTTCCTGACTTCAGTGACCAGTTCTGCCTGTCCCAAACTACACCCAAACTACATATTGATCTTGTGCTGCCAGCCCTGATTTATTTGACTGCCTGCCTGATACTTGGTACTTTACTCAGACTCTCCAGCTTCTGATCTCCACATCACTAGGTATTCTTGGCTATCTTCATCCAAGTTACCCAGCGTTGTTATTCCTGACTTCAGTGACCTGTTCTGCCTGTCCCAAGCTCGACCCAAACTACATATTGATCCTGTGCTGCCAGCCCTGATTTATTTGACTGCCTGCCTGATACTTGGAACTTTACTCAGAATCTCCAGCTTCTCATCTCTGCATGATAAATCCTGTCTCATTTGTGTGAGTGTAAGATGCTTGTGAGCCCTCTATCTATGCTTGAACCAAGTAAATCTTATATTAAACATTAAATATTGTATTCACAATATTTTTCGAAGCTATAGTCCTAGTGCTTTACACTGGCTAATACTAACTGGATGTGATTGCAATACGAATGGCCATACACAAGTAGAGCCACCATCTGTTGTTCCATACATGGGCATCAGTACAAACAATTGGAACTGAAGGAAATATAGAAGTGCTGCAGCTCACCTTAACTTAAGTCTGATCACAGGATTCGTTAAAACTCTCCCTTGACATGGTATGTATAGTCTGGACTGTCTGGGCACACATGCCCATCTTAAATGTTAAGTTTAATAGCCCAGGGCCATTATGATTTTCTAATTCCTCATTCTCTGCAATTTGCCCTTTCTGCAAGGAGGGGGTCATTCTTCCACTGTACAGAGCAGTGGTAAGGCCCCATCTAGAATATGCCATTCAGTTTTGGTCTCCATCACTCAAACAGGACATTATTGAATTAGAGAGGGTCCAGAGAAGGGCAACTAAGTTGGTAAAAGGTATGGAAAATCTTAGCTATGAGGAAAGACTGGCCAAGTTGGGGATGTTCACGCTGGAGAAGAGGCGCTTAAGGGGTGATATGTTAACTATATATAAATATATGAGGATCATATAATAATCTCTCTAATGCTTTATTTACCAGTAGGTCTTTCCAGCTGACACTAGGTCACCCATTCTAATTAGAAGAAAGGAGGTTCCATCTAAATATTCGGAAGTGGATTTTTAGAGTGAGAGCTGTGAAGATGTGGAATTCTCTTCCTGAATCAGTTGTACAGGCTGATAAATTAGATAGCTTTAAGAAGGGGTTGGATGGCTTTTTTTTTATTTAGCAAAAGAGGGAATAAAGGATTGTGGAACATAGCTCATACTACAAGTTGATCCAGGGACTGGTCTGATTGCTAGGGATGTAGCGAACAGTTCGCCTGCGAACTTGTTCGCGCGAACTTCGACCGTTCGCGTCCGCCTAATGTTCGGGAACGTTCGCAATTTGAGTTCGCGACCATTCGACCGCTAAAATCGAACGATTTCCATCACACAAACACTCCCTGCACCTGATTTCTGCCCTTCACTTGTAGCAATCCTCTGGCTTGTGAACAGGGAGGGACAATACAGCTTACTGAGTTGAGACATACTCAGCAGACTACTGAAAGGGCATACCAGGAACTAAAGTTAAAGTAGTATAAAGTACAACAACTCCAACTACAGCTAGAAGTAGGCCCTGCCACAGCTTGGACTTTATGTTAAACGCCTGAATATATAATAAGGTGCATAAATAAAACACATGTGATTTATGCACTAGAAGTTTGTGTGTACCAACCAATACTTTAACCAGCACATTGTTGCCTATCCATCCTCTGATACTGCGAATAGCAACGAACAGAATACTTCAACATCAATATTACTCAGAACTCAATATGGGGAAACACTCCCAAAAAACCAAGACAGAGGCAGCAGCACGACTAGAGCGATTTGCTCATTCTCAACCTCAGCCACCTCTTCCAGAGGAAGAATTGAATCCCTCTCCGCCACCATCCCCTCCTCCCTCACAGGTGACTAGGGAGGCCCCTGAGCCAACCATGAGTGAGCTTCTGGGGGCAATAATGGAAAGCCGTACCACCACGACAGCGCAACTGGAGGCAATTAAAGTTGACTTATCTCTGCTGCGTCACGACTTACAAAATATTCGTGAACGCACAACAGCGGTGGAGACTAGAGTATCTGATGTGGAGGACTTAATCCCACCTATGCAACAAGATATCCGGGATATTAAAACTCAGCTTAAGCAAGCGCTAGACAAGACTGATGACCTTGAAAACAGACTACGCAGAAATAATGTCCGTATTATTGGCCTTCCAGAACGGGTAGAAGGGCAACATCCAGAAGCTTTCATTGAGAAATGGCTAAAGGACACTCTGGGTACAGATACCTTTACTCCACTCTTTGCAGTAGAGAGAGCGCATCGGATCCCTACCAGAGCCCTCCCACCAGGGGCCCCGCCACGGCCGTTTCTTCTAAAATTACTACATTATAAAGACAGAGATACTGCACTGAAAGCGGCCAGAGTAAAAGGGCCCATACTCTACAATGGAGCAACAGTGTCCCTCTACCCCGATTTTTCACCTACAATCCAAAAGCAGAGAGCCACCTTTACAGCAGTAAAGAGGCGTCTGAGGGATGCCAAAATTCCATACAGCATGCTCTACCCAGCTAAACTACGAATCCAGGACGGAGACCGGATACTATTCCTCAATACACCAGCGGAAGCTGAGGACTGGCTGACACGTAAAGGGATGCGACACTCCCCACCGAGAGACAGGAGAACCCCTCCGAATAGTCCCCAATAGAAGACAACATTGCTGCAGAGATGAGGACGATTCCCCAAAGCTCAGTATACAACCTACAACGGGCGCTGTTAACCTGTTCAGAAACCCACTGCTACACATTGAGGAAAGCACCCACCGTCAAGTAGGATACGACTTCGCTGCAGAGATGAAGACGATCCCCTAGTTCTCAGCGAGTAACCTATGGCGGTCACCATAGACTCTGAAACAGAGGGACTGAATTCTTGCTTGTGAGCCCCTGCAGCTTGACGAGGAGCCCATTTATGGGTATTGAAGGAATCGTCCTCCATCAATCTGAGACTAATTAAGTTTAGAGTTGCTTAAAATTCAGGTAACACAAATCACACTGTAATGGTTGGTATGATGCACACGTACATAACGATTTGGTTGCATGTTCCCCCAATTTAACCTGCTTTTGCAGACTATGTTACTGGGTATAAGACCTGCTCAAGTTGGGAGGGCGGGTAGGGTGGGGTTGGGGATAATGTTGTGTTTTTTGTATGTCTATGTTAATATGCCATTTGTTAGTGCAATATTAGTTGATACTGCCTGTATGCACGGCTGCTCCAACTCAATAGTAGCCACATTTAGTCATGTGTCTCTTCTATACTACAAACTCAAATCCTCCGGTACTATCCCCTACTGTATACTAACTCATGGCTGACATAACATTAATTTCCTGGAATATTCGGGGACTAAACGATAAATTTAAGAGAGCACAGATGTTTAATTACCTGAAGAGACACCCTCCATCCCTGCTGTTACTACAAGAAACCCACTTGACCGGACAAAAGGTACTAGCCTTGAAAAGGCACTGGGTGGGATATGCCTACCACTCCACTTACTCTACATACGCTAGGGGAGTGTCTATTCTGGTAAGGAGGTCAGTGCAATTCAATCTGTTAACACTCAAGACTGACTTCTATGGTAGATTTATTATTCTCCATTGTACAATTGCCAACTCTCCTCTAATTATAGTCAATCTATATATTCCACCCCTATTTAATATGAATGTACTTAACATTATTGACAAGAAATTAGCGGATCTTCCCACCGCTCCTACTTGTTTTATGGGTGATTTTAATGCCCTAATGGATCCGCAGATGGACAAACTAAACCCTCCTTATCCCACTGGGAACAAACTACTGACATGGGCTAACACCTTGGGTCTTACTGATGTCTGGAGATGGAGAAACCCTAGACAAAAAGCCTTCTCCTGCCATTCTACCACACATCAATCCTTTACAAGAATAGACCTAGTGTTGGCAACGCCTGACCTCCTTCCTAGAGTAGGTAATGTACATTATCTCCCCCGCATTCTTTCAGACCATTCACCACTATCACTTACTTTAACCATGGTGACCTCCCCAAAATCCAATATGTGGAGATTTAGCCCAATTTGGCTTAAAAACAACACTGTAATGGAGAGTGCAACCACAGCAGTTACGGAGTATTGGGAAATGAATGCGGGATCGGCTGCGCCACCTATCCTTTGGGATGCTTCAAAAGCTTATATGAGAGGACAACTCGCTAGGGCGGTCCACAAAGCCAGGGCGGAAGCCAAGGCACAAGTGGAGGAGGCTGAGAAAGATTTAGAGGAAGCTGAATCAGCCTACACAGCCGACCCCTCCCCACTAAGATACGGCAAACTAGTAGACTCCCACCACTCTCTAGCTAGAGAACAGACCCTCCTTACCCGTAAAGCACAGTTGTATTCTTATCAGCGGACTTTTGAAACTGGGGACAGAAGTAGTAGGACTCTGGCTTACTTGGCAAAAATACAAGCCCCTGTAACTGCAATAGCTTCTGTAGCAGCTGCAGATGGTACACTACAATCTACGCCACAAGATATTGCAGACACCTTTGCAGAATACTTCAAAACGCTGTACGCCTCCCAACACGACTACACTGAAATAGAGCTCCAGCACCACCTCAGTCGAGTCGATACCCCCATACTGACAACAGGCCAGAAAGACATACTAGATTCACCTATTACTAATCAAGAACTGGAACAGGCCATCAATGCCCTGGCTCCTGGTAAAACCCCCGGCCCTGATGGGATACCAGCAGATCTCTATAAGAATTTATCTGAGCACCTAGCACCTCACTTGCTATATACCCTCTCAATGGCTACTCAACATCTTACCTTACCACCCTCGTTTCTAGAAGCCATTATTGTCCTAATATTAAAACCTCACAAAAACCCACAAGCTTGTAGCTCCTACAGGCCAATATCTTTGCTCAACACTGATGCCAAAATATTGGCCAAGATTCTAGCTAACAGGTTGGCTCAGGTCATGCCTGACCTGATCCACCCAGACCAAACTGGTTTTATGGCTGGCAAGACCACGAATATTAACCTAAGGAGACTATTTTTCAATCTGCAGCAGTTACATGACAATGCAGGCGCCAGGGTAGTGCTATCACTCGATTCAGCCAAAGCCTTTGACTCCGTGGAGTGGAAGTATCTATGGGCGGTACTCTCTAAATTTGGCTTTGGACCCAATTTTATACACTGGATTCAAATGCTATACTCGGCCCCCACAGCACGAGTCAAAGCAAATGGCACCATATCTAAACCCTTCTTATTGGCAAGGGGCACGAGGCAGGGATGCCCCCTCTCACCTCTGCTGTTCGCATTAGCCATTGAGCCCCTTGCAATCATGATACGACACACTCCCTCACTTGAGGGTTGGCGCCTGGGACCAGTAGAGGAGAGAATCTCTTTATATGCAGATGACCTGTTAGTATACTTAGCGGATGCGGGCCCGTCACTTGACACATTAGCCACAATTATAACACACTTTGGAAAACTTTCCGGACTCCAAATTAATTGGGATAAATCTGCGCTATTGCGAATAGACTCTACACCCCTTCCTGAGCTACCACAGAACATCCCCCTAGTGTCGGTTGAAAGCTTTAAGTACCTAGGGATTAACATCCACCCTAACCTACATACCTTTATATCACATAACCTTGATCCGGTGCTCTCAGCCCTCAATACTACACTTCCAGTATGGTCCAAACTCCCATTAACTCTTTGGGGGAGAATAAACATATTCAAAATGGTATATCTCCCTCGATTTCTGTACATATTTCATAATTCACCCATTCATATCCCCAAAAGTTTCTTTAAAACTGTCAATCAAGTCCTGACGCACTTCATATGGGGGGGGGAAGACACCCAGGCTGGCCTGGCGTAAACTAGTCCCCGCCACTAAAGAAGGGGGTTTGGGACTACCGGATCTGTACCTCTATTACCTAGCCAGTCAACTTCACTATGTTCAATGGTGGTTTGACCCAGACCCGTACAACCCAAACACGAATCTCCAAGCGCTGGCTGTGGGATCACTAGAAGGCCTCAGGCATCTTCCGTATAGAGCACCAGCAGATTATGAGAACCTACCAGCGGTTATGGCTACTCCAAGAAAGGCTTGGAATCTGGCACTCAAGCTTTATCCCCAACACTCTCCCGTTCTAACCCCAAACACACCCCTATGGGCGAATTCCCGCCTTACCCACTTCCAGAAGTTCCCTGATTTTCTATACTGGCCTCAAAAAAGAATTAGACGATTGCAAGATGTACTAGATGGAACTACATTTGGATCATATGAATTTTTCAAAGAGAAACTAGCTGAACCCAATTTATCTCAGTTTCGATATTTCCAACTTAGGCATGTATTCCAGGCACAATTTGGTAGTCTTGATATACAAATTTCCCAATCCCAATTTGAAACACTACTATGGTCTACAACACTAACTAAACCAACGTCCACATTGTATAAAACCCTGATACAAACAATCTCCTCACCTTTCAAAAAAGCATACTGTAAATGGCAAGCTTGCATCCCGAACATCACTGAGGAGGATTGGGATGAGGCAACAGACAAAAGCTACTATTACTTATACTCTGTACGAGACAGGTTAATTCAATTTAAATGGTTACACCAGGTCTACCTCACCCCCACACGACTCAGATCCATGGGGCGTAATCCGGAGGCAAAATGTCATAGATGCGGGACAGAGGGTGCAGACTTCCTACATATGGCCTGGAGCTGTCCCCCAGTGGCAGAATTCTGGTCTGAGGTTCTCAAACTCCTAGATGACAAACTCGATTTCCCAAGGATACTTACACCACAGGTGTGTATATTGGGAATTATAGATGACATCATACCTACCACTCATGCCAGAACTAGATATAGAACCCTTTTATATTATGCCAGGAAAATAATTTCAACGACGTGGATGGGCCCTAAACCCCCTACAGTGCAAACCTGGATCACACTGATAAATCAAAATCTGCCACTCATTAAGCTTACCTTGCTAGCTAGAGGCTCACAAAAGAAGTTTGATAAAATATGGAGTCCGTGGTGGGAGGCGGGGCTGGGAGGTTGTGGTTCTCTTACATAACTTACAGTTGGTGGGAAATATAACATACGTACTCAAGAAAACCGATTTCAATAACAATTTAACCCTATTTGTGAGTGGCTCGTTGAGTATATGCTTCTGATTTAGAGACATTAAAGTATTCAGCCAAAGTACTGAAATATAACATCAATACTATGTTAAATACTTGAATATCTGTCATGGAAATTATATCTAAATACCACTGCATTGATATGGCATGTTCTGTTTATGTTTGTTTTATGTTGTGAAAAACAATAAAAGTTTTATCTTTAAAAAAAAAAAATCGAACGATTTCCATTCGTTCGAACGATTTCCATTCGTTCGAACGATTAAAATCCCTCGACCGTTCGATTCGAATGAAAATCCTTCGATCGAACGATGAAAATCCTTCAAAAGTTCGAATCGAACGAAAAATCCTTCGAACGTTCGAATCGAACGATTTTGCGGGTGTTCGAAGCTCGCGAACGGTTCGCGAACCGTTCGCATTTTTTGCCGGTGTTCGCGAACGGCGTTCGCGAACACCAAAACGGCGGTTCGCTACATCCCTGCTGATTGCCATCTTGAAGTGAGGAAGGATTTTTCCCCCTGAGGCAAATTGGAGAGGCTTCAAGTGTTTTTTTTGCTCTAGAAGTTAGTCAGCTTTTATATAGACTTAAAAGGTTGAACTTGATGCATGCGTTTCTTTTTTTAACCTAACTTACTGTCTTACTATGTTTCAGGATTTTCCCCATCTTCTGTTCTTTCATGACAAATTACATGCACATGACCGTGAAACACATATAAAGAGCCATTTACTTCACATCTGCCTTGACCACGTGATACGTATGGGACTACCTTTTGTGTTTTACCTATAGTCACTCAATGTTTTGCCAGTTTAAGGATGAATAAGTGTACAGTCATGTTCCACCTTGCAGACACAAGTTGCACCCATGACTCAAAGGCATCTGAATAAAGCATTGCTTATGTGCAGCAGTGTTGTACTCATGGTGGGCATGCTGGGGGAATCACACTGGTGAGTTCATGCCTTACCCAAGCCCATACCATTCACCTATCAGTGTTGCACTCTTCATCTAGCACAGAGTTTCAAACTTCTGTGACCATTACTGCTTCTTGAGTTCAGAGTTTCTGGGAAAAAAACTATACTTCATTCTCATTGGACAATACCAAAACAAATTACAATGCATTTTCAGCTTTGTTTCAACAGGGAAACACATTGTTTTCTGGTTGTAAACATTTTCCAAATACTGATGGTTATTGAAATCAACAAAATATATTCCAATTCTGCAGATTCCCCTGGATATAGAGTATCCATGACTCTGAATATCAGAAAGAAAAGATCATGTTTATAATGCGCAATTGCCTAATTGAAAAAATAAAGTAACTGCCATCATGAAAGTTCTGTAGAATAACCCATGAAATGTAAAATATGCATAAACTGTATTTTGTTAACACGACCTCATATGAAGTCAGTTACAAACAGAAAGGAAAACAACAATAATGCAATACATAAGAGTTTCACATAAACAGTATGATATACCCTTGTGCATGTCACTCAGTAATATCAGATAGCAAGACACAGAAAAAAAATGTTTATTTCATTCTCTTTCACTCTGCACACAAAAATACCTGCTGATAAAACCTAAGTTGATCTGTTTCATGGACAACCCAAGCCATCAACAGTCAATCAAGGGCATGTCTTACAATGGCAGTGATGTCACTCATTCCACTAAAGGGAAATATTTATAGAGCACTTTTCTTCTATGGGATTTGTGGGACTAAAAGAGCATTAAAACCTTTTCAACAATGAATACAGCTTCATATGCACACTTATTATGCTGAGAGATCAGGATAGTAAGTGGTTTGTTCAGGGTCAATAGAGTTATGGGCAGATTGTTTAACCTCTTGACCAAACTAAAGTGAAAGTGTTGTTTCTCCAGTGTCTTTTAAAATGTGCCACTTAATCTTTGTTATTGAGTATATATATATCATTTTTTTTTTTTTAAACATGTTTTTATTTACATTTTTCTTTTCACTTTTAGGGTGCAAAAGTATTGTTTATTCATTATTACTTGTTTTAACATATATAAAAACATACATAACAATATTAAGTTCAACAATACAAAGTATAAAATCGATTAAAGTTAGCAGCCCTGGTCTTCAACCTCATGAGTAATGTAGTGCCAACAAGACATTCGTGAGATGACTCCTGGGTGGTGTACTTGTTGGTTGATTGGTTTCCTGATTTTTGTTTTGATAGTGAAAAGCAAATGAAATGCACAACCATAAGAGTAAAAAGCCTTGGTGCCAGTCCGTAAATTTATAGAAATGACTGCAGAAATTGACAGCACTACAAGGATGACTTAACAACATCAAATATCAAAAAAATTTGGAGGTTTATTAGTGATCCAAAGTTCAATATATAAAGGTCTCCAGGTGGGACCGAAACGTTGGACAATGCTGTGTTACAAATAAAAACACTTTAATTCACCTTTACTAGAGTGTGCTGATCCCTGCATCTAATATATACAGTATATATATACCTACCATCGGCCGGAACAATCCTGATTTTTGTGGGAAATGGTGTGGGATTCTTAACAGATGCTCATTTGACCTAATACTTTTGGTGGTTGAACAGGTGGGGAAGGAGCTCTCGGCTATTAAAACAGATATAGGTCGACTAGAAGAACAGTACCTAGAGACCCTTAAGTTAGACAATACCAATGACTGGTTAAATAAACTATCCAATACAGTGGACAAATATAAGAGAGACCTGACAATATTTAAGCAAAACAAGCTAACAAAAGTCTCAGACGACTATAAGACGAAACGGGTTTATGGTTGGTTAATGGGACTCAGATCTGACAACTCTAGAGCTAGATTTCCCAGACGACGACATCTCCCTAAATCCCTACACACAGTGGACAGCTCTGACCAATCCACTGACTCTGATACCGCAAACGACACTAGTTCTGCCAAACCTTTTTTAGGGGTAAAAACACGATCCAGAAAAGGGAATACGGCAGAGGGAGTAAATGCACACACGTTGGTGAACTCCTTTGGATAGACATATGAAAATGACTGTATAAAATATTATCCTTTATTGAAACTCGTTAAAATCACAAAGTCCAGAAGTGCAAGGCAGGGGAGTGCATGGCTCTACGCGTTTCGTGACTGCAAGGTCACTTCATCAGAAGCCAACAGCGCCCCCTGCTGATGACATACTTATGCATATTCATTAATTAAATAAGTAAAAACACCAGATGATGAGTATCAATCTAGTTAAAAGCATGATAGTCACAAATTGCATAAATCTCAGATTATACATATGTAATGAAATTTGCCCATATATATAGAAATATATCATATAAATAAATTATCAAATATGTATAATTATTTATAATTATGTATAATCAAGTGTCAAAAATAGGGTTACTTATAAAGGACAAAACAATCTAGAGCACTCAGAGAGAATAATATCAATGCAATGTCGATATGAATGAATGAACGAAAAGAAAAAAGACAAGAGTGAGGAAATAAATCAAAATGAGAAAATAAACCAAAATAAGCCAAAATAAACAAAAAGGAAAGAAGAAATAGCAAAAAAATAGCAAAAAAAGGCAAAACATGGAGCTAATGTAAACGAAAATTATACAAAAAAGGAAGCATATAATAAAAAAGAAAGAAACCTGAAAGATATATGAATGAAAATGTATATATATCCAGATCCATATAAACGTGCATATAAATGTGTATATGATAAAGGATATGGAAATAATAATAAACATTCTAATCTATAAAACAGTTAAGTTCCCATTCCCTATTGAGACCTCTAGGTGTCACCGTATCAAGAGAAAAAATCCAATAGGCTTCTTTCTTCAAAAGACCTTTCTCTATATCTCCTTTTCTGGTCCCCAGAATAACTCTATCAATGACCTGAAACGATACACATCTCCTACCTCCATGTTGTTCTATCAAATGTTTGGCTATAGCCGAACTCGTCACCCTTATTTATTCCATTCAAGTGCTCAGAAATGCGTTTCCTCACTGGTCTAATCGTTTTACCCACGTACTGCAAGCCGCAAACGCAGGTGGCCAGGTACACCACATCTTTCGTTCCACAGTTGGCGTAAAATCTAATGTCATGTTTATATGAATTATTCCTAGAAACAAAAGATTTTGATGGATTCATCACGTTACAGGCCTGACATCGTGCTCTACCACACCTATAAGAGCCCTTTACACTCAACCAGTTAGATGTACCCATTGGTTTGTCTTCTAAAAATAATACGGCAGAGGGAGGAGGAGACGAAGTACTAGACGCGGTGGCCATAAATCCAAAGGGAAAACCCCCAGGGGCAAGAGAGTGTAATATTTAATTTGAGTAAACACATTTTAACCCCAGGTGAAACATCTCTTCTCTCTAAAGGTCTGTCTTTTGTCCCCACCAATACCCCTGACACTATGGAACTATTGGTGGACGTGCATAGATTCCAACGCAAGCTTAAACTAAAGGAACACTTTAAAGATGCCCCTGCCCAGGTGAGGCCACTATTTAAAAGTAGAAGCTCCTTTGAACCCACAAATACACCCGCACCCATCAAAACCTTTGGGAGCATCCTTACTTCCGACATAAAAAAGGGATGGGGTAAGGTCAATACACATAACAACCTTAATTCGGCAGAACGCTCTGCCATTAAATCACTCAAAGCTGACAACAATTTAGTTGTAAGGCCCGCTGACAAGGGGGGGTCCATTGTGTTATTGGACTACTCCTATTACAGGGAGGAATTACTTGGACAGCTGGGGGACACCAGCACGTATAAACTATTGCCAAATTACCCCACTCACACTTTTAAAAGGGAAATAGATGAGTTTCTGACACTGGGGAGAAATGCTGGATGGATTGACAATGATACGTATAGCTACTTGACGACAGACTACCCCCGTACGCCCATTATTTATACATTACCAAAAGTACACAAGTCCTTATCCTCCCCACCTGGCAGACCCATAATATCAGCAGTTGGCTCTCTATACCAACCAATTTCCACTTTCGTTGACCACCACCTGCAACCATTGGGCCACGCAATGCCCTCCTATACACAAGATTCTAGTCACGTCATCAGGAGACTAAAGGAACTGGGGGATATACCCACCAAATGCATACTTGCCACAATGGACGTAAAAAGTCTCTATACAGTGATACCACATGACCAAGGAATTGTATCCTGCAGGAAGGCACTGCTATCTACACCACCTGGAACAGTACCCATAGAATTCTTACTGCATCTGTTAGAACTCACCCTCACCAGGAACTTTTTTAGATTTGAGAACTCTTTTTATCTACAAGTGGCTGGGACCGCAATGGGCAGTGCCCTCGCACCCTCATATGCCAACTTGTTTATGTTGGACCACGACTGAGGAACTCCATATTGATATACTTTCGTTATATTGACGATCTGTTCTTCATTTGGACAGATACAGAACCAGCACTGTTGGCATATCATCAGCACTTGAACAGTTTGGACACACCAATCAAACTCACCTTGAATTATGATATGACAAATATTGATTTTCTTGACCTAAACATTTTTATCCTGGACTCCAAACTGGAGACTAGACTATACAGGAAACCCACGGATCGGAATTCAATACTGCACGCTGCCAGCAACCATCCACCGTCAACAATTAGAGGCATCCCTTACTCGCAGTTCCTCAGGGTGATCAGTAACAACAGTACAAAGAACACAACAGAGACACAATTACAGGAAATGTTTATTCGGTTCAAGGAGAGGGGATATTCGGATGACCTCCTTCAGGGGCAATTAAACAGAGCGCGTCAGAACTCACAATCCGACCTCCTGACAAGTGTACACAGAAAAAAATCATCAGCTAACCCCTTGATATTCACTACAACATTTTCTTCAGCCTCACGACAACTGTCATCCAGCATCAGAGAACATTGGCCCATGCCGAGTATGGACGATTCGCTGTCTCTCCATTTAGCCCCAAGGCCCATGATGGGATACAAGAGAGACAAAAGCTTAAGGGACTTATTGGTCCACACAGATTTCAAGGGACATGATCATAAAGAAACCAATTGGCTAACACAGAATAAAAAGCTGGGATGTTATAAATGCCCGAATTGTGTGACGTGTAGATGCCTGTTAATTGGACCTGATTTTCCACACCCCCATACTGGCAAAAGGTTCAAAATCCACCACAGACTTACCTGTACCTCATCTTACCTTATATACATCATTACTTGCCCATGTGGACTATATTACGTGGGAAAAACTTGTACGACTTTAAGGGAGAGAATAGCAAACCATCGGTCTGCCATCAGCAGGGCTCTTAAAGAGGGTAAGGCTCTACAACCAGTGGAAAAACATTTTCTCAACAAAGGACACTCTCTCCCTACATTCAGGTGCATGGCAATTGACCATCAACCCCCCTTGGTAAGAGGGGGTGATAGGGACCAGGCCCTACTGAGAATGGAGTCCCGTTGGATTTTGAAACTGGACACAGTTGCTCCTCGAGGTCTCAATGAGACCCTGCCTTTGGGTTGCTTTTTGTGAAACAATATTGACTTTTACTACCTTGTATCTTGTTTTGTTGCCATATAGCTTGCAACAAATGTTGCTTTTTTGTCCAATTATGTTTATTGTCATTTTGGTTTACCCATTTGTCCTCCCCTTCTTATGTAAACACAGCGCAGTTCACTCTGACTATATGCATCTGTTATGTATCCATATTTGCCCTGTCTGTTTGTTCCACTGATGACCACTGGGAGGTTAATTGGCTTAAGGACGCGGTGGTGCTTTAGTCAGTTCCCCTAACATAACTCTGCATGGCCCTAACGTGTTTGTACTACCCTGCCCTGCATGTGGGTCCCTATACCAAGGTGAGCTGAGCACAAGCAGTTACGAAGGCCGGTGGCACCCATGTAACCCTAATGATGCGGCTGGGTAGAACCGCTGGCAGTAGGCAGCCGTTGGTTTCAGTGACTGCACACTCCGCAAAACCCTCCGCTAACATTCGCCCACAAGCACTGTCTCTGCTGGCTCCCCTTTGCGGTTGCTAGCAGTTGAGTGCTCGGCGACGGACATGGGTTGCCTAGCAACGGTACAACACCGCTCACTGTGGGTTTGTGGTGCATTTCCAGCCCATCTATACAGGGCATAGGACGGAGTGGGGTAACAGTAGGACGCACCCTGTGTAGAAGCAGAACTCTCCCATACAAAGGGGCATACCTAACATGGATAACAACATTTGCCTTTGTATCCACATGTATATACTGCTTTGCATAACAAACGATGAGTGACAGGCATCATATACAGGTGTCTTGGAGTCATTTTTTACCCTATTTAAACCCCCAAACACTTGTGCACTGCTTTTCTTTCCCTGACGAAGGCTTCTGTGCGGAGCCGAAACGTTGGATCACCAATAAATCTCCACTTTCATTTGAATTATTGACTTGATGTATTTCCTTGGAGTGCTGTCAATCCCTGCATTTTATATATATATATATATATATATATATATATAGGAGGTAACAAGAAAAGCCCGCACACACAGGACTTGAGTGAAGCAAAAAATTAATCGTTTATTCAACGTTTCGACCCAGTCACATGAGCCGTCTTCAGGAAGACGGCTCATGTGACTGGGCCGAAACGTTGAATAAACGATTAATTTTTTGCTTCACTCAAGTCCTGTGTGTGCGGGCTTTTCTTGTTACCTCCATTCTATGTTTAATTGCTCCAGCACCTAGGCATCCATTTTGTGCTCTGTGTGTACCGACCCCTTGGTTGTATATATATATATATATATATATATACACACGTTGGTTATCCGCACTCCACTGTATTCTTTTTTTTGTTGCCTATTTAAGGCGATAATTTTTAAAAAAACATTAATGGTCTTGAAAAAGGTCCTAGAGACGGACCGAAACTTCGGCCTGTTTTTTAATTATTTAAATAAAATTATGCTTTTAAACTAAACCGCCGATAGGTTCCCAGTGTGCACTCATTTACTTTGGAAGATATTGATTATGCGGATTCTGAGTAGCACCTGGGTTGCTTGCTGAATACAGTGGAGTGCGGATAACCAACGTTTTTCTACTATTATACCTGCAACTGGTATGTTTTCCAGCACCCCTGGTTTATTTCTATATTTTTGAAATTTTTCTTGGGATAAAGTGCAACAATAGACATTCCCCTAATTATGGAGGATTATGTGGATCGAGCATGCTTCTCAACAGACTATGCAGAAACGTGGCATATCACGGAGGCTGATGCTGACCGAGTGTTATGGCAGCAATCACATACTGAACTACCTTGCAAAACTAATGATAAGGATATCCTCAACGACTGGGTGAGACTTAAGAAAAAAGAGGTTGATTTGGATTTACATGGTGTGTTTTTGTCTGACTATTATAGATCCGAGCGCATTCCCCGTGGGTTCCGGATCCATAATGTGCCTACTATCGGTAGGTCCAATCCTGATTTTTGTAAAAAATGGATTGGTGTTTTGAACCGGTGCTCATTTGATCTTATGATCCTGGTACTGGATGAGGTGTCAGGTGACCTCACTAAGGTGTGCAAGTCCTGCGCCGCATTCGAGTTGGAGCATGCGAATTTGCTGAAATCTGATCCGTCATCTGAATTACTCAGCCGCATTGAAACTCAAGTGGATACGTATAAGCAGGAGCTGCTCCGGTTCAAACGTGAGAAGCTAAGGCGCGTTAACGAGGACTACGCTGGATTCAGAGTGTACCGATGGCTCACTGGGGAGCGCTCGCAGGGTCCATACAGCAATAGATTTTGTCGAGCACCACGACGTAAGTTATTTAAACCTCTTAACACAGTCGACACCAGTTCAGGGGATTCTGAGGGTGATGATAACCCACAGTTATCCAGAACCAATTCTAGCAACATGGAGGGCGGCGACGCATTAACCCCATCAAGTTTGGCTTTTTTAGGGGATCCTCCTATAGTGTCCGACAGGCCACCTACGGGTCGCGGATGAGGAGGGCCACAAGGTACCCAACGAGGAGGGGGAAGACGAGGACGGGGTCGCAGAACCTAACAGTCCCTATTTACAATTTATCCCACCATACTCTGTCTACATCTGAGACTAAACTGTTAAATCGGGGATTGTCTTTTGTCCCCTCTAGTCGCTTCAATTCATTGGATTGGAAAGTGGACTGTTTCAAACTGGGCCGTTTATTAAATCTTAAGGACTATTTCAAGAACACTACTCAAGGCACTGCTGGGTCCCAGTCTTTAAAGCTTAAGAGCCTATTCAATCCACCATCAGTAAATCCGGCGGTTAAACTATTTACACAATCAATTGAAAAGGAGGGGTTAAATAATTTGTCATCTAGTGTACATAGGGATAATTTATCTGCAGCAGAACGGGCAGCAATCAAGTCACTGGAGAACAAATTTAGTCAGCACACCGATTCTTAGTATCTTGCCTTGATGGTGCACGTTCTGCAACGACCACTTTCCATTGACAGACCATGTAATGTAGAAAATGAACAGCACCATCGATTTGGATGTGGTTTAAAAAGCCTTTATTTGTGCTCTTGTGGGCATCCCCCGCGACGTTTCAGGCCATGTGGCCTTTTATCAAGCAGGCCACATGGCCTGAAACGTCGCGGGGGATGCCCACAAGAGCACAAATAAAGGCTTTTTAAACCACATCCAAATCGATGGTGCTGTTCATTTTCTACATTAGCAATCAAGTCACTTACAAGTGACAGTAGCATCGTCATACGCCCTGCTGATAAGGGTGGGGGCATTGTAGTAATGAATTACTGTGACTATAAAGCTGATATTTTGAAATTGCTTGCTGAACCTAATGTCTATGTCTGTCTACCAGGGGATCCACTTTCTCGGTTTAAAAATAAAGTGTGTAGTTTAATTATGGAAGCCTTTAATGAGGGGCTAATTAATGCTCAATTGAAAGATTTTTTACTACACCAGCACCCTAAATGCCCGGTGCTATATACTTTGCCTAAGGTACATAAAAGCCTTACAAGTCCACCTGGTAGACCGATTGTGTCAGGTCGTGATTCTCTTTTAAATCCCATTGGGTTATATATCGACACTATTTTACAACCTGTTGTTCAGAATAATCCCACCTATTTAAAGGATACACCTCACTTGTTAGAATTTCTTAAGGAATTTTCTTTACCAGTAGACAGTCCGTGCATGCTTGCTAGCATGGACGTGGTAAGCCTTTATACTATTATTCCCCATGAGTTTGGCATTGAGGCAGTAAAAAGATCGTTGGAGGAATATGACCAATATGTGGGGCCTCCAATTTCATTTATTTTGAAACTACTTGAGTTGTCCCTTTCATTAAATTATTTTCGTTTTGAAAATGATTTTTCTCTACAGGTATCCGGCACTGCCATGGGTGCGGCCATGGCTCCGGCCTATGCTAATTTATTCATGCATCAGTATGAACAGGGATTTATTTTACCAAAATTTGGAGAGATTTTTTATTTTTTGGTCGCTACATCGACGATTTGTTAATTGTCTGGGGTGGCACAGAGGCTCAATTTATTGAAATGGTTAATGAACTTAATTCTCTTTCTAGCCCTGTGCCTTTCACTTGATATACATCCCCATACAATTAATTTCCTCGATGTGGACACTAAGATCAGTTTTTCTCTATACCGTAAACCGACTGATAAAAATGTTCTTTTGCATTTCACGAGCTGTCATCCTAAGTCAATGAAAAAATCTTTGCCAATTTCACAATTTTGTAGAGTTTTAAGAAATAATTCTGAGCCATCTATCCGTGAGCAGCAATTAATAGAAATGTGGAATCGATTTAAAGATAGGGGCTATCTAGAAATAATATTGCGTGAGGCCCTTGACGCAGCTAGAGTGTGCGATCGAGACAAAACTAAAAGTAAGGTTGATCAACCACGGATTGTATTTAGTACTACATACAATCAATGTACTAAGTACATGAACAGTTTTGTGAAAAAACAGTGGAACATTGTCCAGGCAGATAAAGATTTGGCTAGAGCAATCCCAGATCCCCCAATGGTTTGTTATAAACGGGGTACCAGTTTGCGTGATCTTTTGGTTAAAAGTGATCCCGTACAATGTTATAGCACCAATACCCGTACTTGGCTAACTAACGCAAAACCTGGATGTTTTAGGTGCCCTACCTGTACTTCTTGCCATTGCATGTCTCCTGGTCAATCCTTCCTGCATCCCCATACAGGTAAAAGGTTTGGGATCAGGCACCATATAACTTGCAGTACCACCCATGTGATATATCTCATTACGTGCCCTTGTGGATTGTCGTACAGTATGTGGGCAAAACCGATTTGGCACTTAGATTTAGGATGGATGGACACCGATCAGCAATAAGTACAGCTTTTAGAGATGGCAAGACAAACAAACCTGTAGCTAAGCATTTTTTGGAGTATGGCCACAGACTTTCTGTAACGTTCACAACTAGGAACTGTTGTGACCGAGGATAGCCACTCCAAGGGGAGTGGATATGGTGGACGCCCAGGGGTGTAGCCATAGGTAATAGTAGGCAAAAACATGATGGTGATGAAGTTATAGCAGGTTTATTGCAGACGGAACACAGAAACACAAAAGGCAGGAACAAGCAGAATGGCTGATCGAGGAATCCACATGGTGAGGGAAAAAAGGGGAACACAGGAACAAAAGTACTCACTCAGGAAACAAGGTAACAAGGTTTTCAGGAACAAGACAAACAAGGTTTTCAAGGTTCAGGTTCAGATTCAGGTTCAGGTTCAGATTCAGATTCAGATTCAGATTCAGATTCAGATTCAGATTCAAAATAGCAGGTCAGGAACAAACAGGATACAATCAATGACTCAGCACTGAGCAAAGCTCAGGGCGGGGTTTATAAAGGGAAGGTGATTAGGAAATGGGAAACACATGAGGGTAAATGAGGTGGGTGGAAAACACTGTGAACAGGCATATAACAGAAAACAATACACTCAATGGCTCAGGACCAGTCCCGAGAGCCCCCAGTGGCTCATGAGGTAAGTGCTACAATGAGCAGAACAGCACCACCAGAGTTCAAGTCCCGGGCTGATCCTGACATTACCCCCCCCTTGAGGATCGACCTCCGGGCGATCCCAGGATCAAATGGTCCCCCATCCATTTTAGTCCAAATCCTGGGGAAATGGGCCGAAGCCTCGCCAGAAACGAGAACAGGAGCTTCTTGAGGATTGGAAAACAAAACAAAGAAATTGCTGGGGTCAGGAGCCAGAACAGGAACATTGGCAGAATTAGGAGCCAAGATATCACAGCCAGAGTCGGAAACCAGGACATGAAGACAGACAAAATCAATACAGGCACCCATTACAGGTGGCGGACCAGGAGCTTGGACACCCATCACGGGTGGCAGACCAGGAGTTTGGACACCCATCACGGGTGGCGGATCAGGAATACAGGCACCCATCACGGGTGGCGGATCAGGAGTTCGGACACCCATCACGGGTGGCGGATCAGGAGTTTGGACACCCATCACGGGTGGCAGACCAGGAATACAGGCACCCATCACGGGTGGCGGATCAGGAGTTTGGACACCCATCACGGGTGGCGGACCAGGAGCACGGGCACCCATCACGGGTGGCGGACCAAGAGCACGGGCACCCATCACAGGTGGCGGACCAGGAGCACGGGCACCCATCACAGGTGGCGGACCAGGAGCACGGGCACCCATCACAGGTGGCGGACCAGGAGCACGGGCACCCATCACAGGTGGCGGACCAGAAGCACGGGCACCCATCACAGGTGGCGGACCAGGAGCACGGGCACCCATCACAGGTGGCGGACCAAGAGCACAGGCACCCATCACAGGTGGCGGACCAAGAGCACAGGCACCCATCACAGGTGGCGGACCAGGAGCACAGGCACCCATCACAGGTGGCGGACCAGGAGCACAGACACCCATCACAGGTGGCGGACCAGGAGCACAGGCACCCATCACAGGTGGCGGACCAGGAGCACAGGCACCCATCACAGGTGGCGGACCAGGAGCACAGGCACCCATCACAGGTGGCGGACCAGGAGCACAGGCACCCATCACAGGTGGCGGACCAGGAGCACAGGCACCCATCACAGGTGGCGGACCAGGAGCACAGGCACCCGTTAGAAATAGGAAGAGGCAAGCCAGGACAGCAATACCAACACCTACAGCAATAGACCTGATAGAGACAGGATTAACCGCCCTACCAGGTCCAGTAGCAGGGAAAGTGGCACTATCCAGGGCAGGCAGGTCCTCAGGCCCGTAGGCCAGGGCAAACAGGTCCTCAGGCCCGTAGGCCAGGGCAAACAGGTCCTCAGGCCCGGAGGCCAGGGCAAACAGGTCCTCAGGCCCGGAGGCCAGGGCAAACAGGTCCTCAGGCCCGGAGGCCAGGGCAAACAGGTCCTCAGGCCCGGAGGCCAGGGCAAACAGGTCCTCAGGCCCGGAGGCCAGGGCAAACAGGTCCTCAGGCCCGGAGGCCAGGGCAGACAGGTCCTCAGGCCCGGAGGCCAGGGCAGACAGGTCCTCAGGCCCGGAGGCCAGGGCAAACAGGTCCTCAGGCCCGGAGGCCAGGGCAAACAGGTCCTCAGGCCCGGAGGCCAGGGCAAACAGGTCCTCAGGCCCGGAGGCCAGGGCAAACAGGTCCTCAGGCCCGGAGGCCAGGGCAAACAGGTCCTCAGGCCCGGAGGCCAGGGCAAACAGGTCCTCAGGCCCGGAGGCCAGGGCAAACAGGTCCTCAGGCCCGGAGGCCAGGGCAAACAGGGTCCTCAGGCCCGGAGGCCAGGGCAAACAGGTCCTCAGGCCCGGAGGCCAGGGCAAACAGGGCCTGAGGACCTGTTTGCCCTGGCCTCCGGGCCTGAGGACCTGTTTGCCCTGGCCTCCGGGCCTGAGGACCTGTTTGCCCTGGCCTCCGGGCCTGAGGACCTGTTTGCCCTGGCCTCCGGGCCTGAGGACCTGTTTGCCCTGGCCTCCGGGCCTGAGGACCTGTTTGCCCTGGCCTCCGGGCCTGAGGACCTGTTTGCCCTGGCCTCCGGGCCTGAGGACCTGTTTGCCCTGGCCTCCGGGCCTGAGGACCTGTCTGCCCTGGCCTCCGGGCCTGAGGACCTGTCTGCCCTGGCCTCCGGGCCTGAGGACCTGTTTGCCCTGGCCTCCGGGCCTGAGGACCTGTTTGCCCTGGCCTCCGGGCCTGAGGACCTGTTTGCCCTGGCCTCCGGGCCTGAGGACCTGTTTGCCCTGGCCTCCGGGCCTGACCGCCCTGTTTGCCCTGGCCTCCGGGCCTGAGGACCTGTTGCCCTGGCCTACGGGCCTGAGGACCTGTTTGCCCTGGCCTACGGGCCTGAGGACCTGCCTGCCCTGGATAGTGCCACTTTCCCTGCTACTGGACCTGGTAGGGCGGTTAATCCTGTCTCTATCAGGTCTATTGCTGTAGGTGTTGGTATTGCTGTCCTGGCTTGCCTCTTCCTATTTCTAACGGGTGCCTGTGCTCCTGGTCCGCCACCTGTGATGGGTGCCTGTGCTCCTGGTCCGCCACCTGTGATGGGTGCCTGTGCTCCTGGTCCGCCACCTGTGATGGGTGCCTGTGCTCCTGGTCCGCCACCTGTGATGGGTGCCTGTGCTCCTGGTCCGCCACCTGTGATGGGTGCCTGTGCTCCTGGTCCGCCACCTGTGATGGGTGTCTGTGCTCCTGGTCCGCCACCTGTGATGGGTGCCTGTGCTCCTGGTCCGCCACCTGTGATGGGTGCCTGTGCTCTTGGTCCGCCACCTGTGATGGGTGCCTGTGCTCTTGGTCCGCCACCTGTGATGGGTGCCCGTGCTCCTGGTCCGCCACCTGTGATGGGTGCCCGTGCTTCTGGTCCGCCACCTGTGATGGGTGCCCGTGCTCCTGGTCCGCCACCTGTGATGGGTGCCCGTGCTCCTGGTCCGCCACCTGTGATGGGTGCCCGTGCTCCTGGTCCGCCACCTGTGATGGGTGCCCGTGCTCTTGGTCCGCCACCCGTGATGGGTGCCCGTGCTCCTGGTCCGCCACCCGTGATGGGTGTCCAAACTCCTGATCCGCCACCCGTGATGGGTGCCTGTATTCCTGGTCTGCCACCCGTGATGGGTGTCCAAACTCCTGATCCGCCACCCGTGATGGGTGTCCGAACTCCTGATCCGCCACCCGTGATGGGTGCCTGTATTCCTGATCCGCCACCCGTGATGGGTGTCCAAACTCCTGGTCTGCCACCCGTGATGGGTGTCCAAGCTCCTGGTCCGCCACCTGTAATGGGTGCCTGTATTGATTTTGTCTGTCTTCATGTCCTGGTTTCCGACTCTGGCTGTGATATCTTGGCTCCTAATTCTGCCAATGTTCCTGTTCTGGCTCCTGACCCCAGCAATTTCTTTGTTTTGTTTTCCAATCCTCAAGAAGCTCCTGTTCTCGTTTCTGGCGAGGCTTCGGCCCATTTCCCCAGGATTTGGACTAAAATGGATGGGGGACCATTTGATCCTGGGATCGCCCGGAGGTCGATCCTCAAGGGGGGGGTAATGTCAGGATCAGCCCGGGACTTGAACTCTGGTGGTGCTGTTCTGCTCATTGTAGCACTTACCTCATGAGCCACTGGGGGCTCTCGGGACTGGTCCTGAGCCATTGAGTGTATTGTTTTCTGTTATATGCCTGTTCACAGTGTTTTCCACCCACCTCATTTACCCTCATGTGTTTCCCATTTCCTAATCACCTTCCCTTTATAAACCCCGCCCTGAGCTTTGCTCAGTGCTGAGTCATTGATTGTATCCTGTTTGTTCCTGACCTGCTATTTTGAATCTGAATCTGAATCTGAATCTGAATCTGAATCTGAATCTGAATCTGAATCTGAACCTGAACCTGAATCTGAACCTGAACCTTGAAAACCTTGTTTGTCTTGTTCCTGAAAACCTTGTTACCTTGTTTCCTGAGTGAGTACTTTTGTTCCTGTGTTCCCCTTTTTTCCCTCACCATGTGGATTCCTCGATCAGCCATTCTGCTTGTTCCTGCCTTTTGTGTTTCTGTGTTCCGTCTGCAATAAACCTGCTATAACTTCATCACCATCATGTTTTTGCCTACTATTACCTATGGCTACACCCCTGGGCGTCCACCATATCCACTCCCCTTGGAGTGGCTATCCTCGGTCACAACAGTTCCTAGTTGTGAACGTTACAGAAAAAAAGGGGAACACAGGAACAAAAGTACTCACTCAGGAAACAAGGTAACAAGGTTTTCAGGAACAAGACAAACAAGGTTTTCAAGGTTCAGGTTCAGATTCAGGTTCAGGTTCAGATTCAGATTCAGATTCAGATTCAGATTCAGATTCAGATTCAGATTCAGATTCAAAATAGCAGGTCAGGAACAAACAGGATACAATCAATGACTCAGCACTGAGCAAAGCTCAGGGCGGGGTTTATAAAGGGAAGGTGATTAGGAAATGGGAAACACATGAGGGTAAATGAGGTGGGTGGAAAACACTGTGAACAGGCATATAACAGAAAACAATACACTCAATGGCTCAGGACCAGTCCCGAGAGCCCCCAGTGGCTCATGAGGTAAGTGCTACAATGAGCAGAACAGCACCACCAGAGTTCAAGTCCCGGGCTGATCCTGACACTTCCCACATTTAAATATATCGCAATTGACCACATCCCACCTCCTAGGAGGGGTGGTGATCGGTCCAACATCCTTCTCCAAAGAGAGGTTTTCTGGATAAAAAAGTTAAACACTTTAACTCCGCTTGGTCTCAATGAAAACTGTCCATTAACATGTTTTTTACAGCAGAGATAATTCTTTTTACTTCTTGTTTCATTTTTTAGTTACAAATTGGATCGGTAGTTTACTTTATTGTTACTGTTGCCATTTTTTGTTAGTGCTGATCTTTGCGATACGTTGTGTCTGATATATATCCATAATGGGAATTATCATTGTCAGCTTTTTCTGCAACCTGTCTAGGGATTTATAATCATGTGTGTATTCTAAACGGTTATGAGAGTTTTGTATTTGCTTTCTAACTTTTAATTTTCTGATTGTTTGTTTTCCCACACAGGGTTAATTTTTCTTCCCTATGCCATGGTTTAATTTGGTATTGCTGGTGATTGGTTCTTCTTTTCTGTTCACATGACGTCATCTGTTGCACGTAATTGGGTGAGTGTCTTTTTTTTTTGCCTATTTAAGGCGATAATTTTTTAAAAAAACATTAATGGTCTTGAAAAAGGTCCTAGAGACGGACCAAAACGTCGGCCTGTTTTTTAATTATTTAAATAAAATTATGCTTTTAAACTAAACCGCCGATAGGTTCCCAGTGTGCACTCATTTACTGACGAAGGCTTCTGTGCAGAGCCGAAATGTTGGATCACCAATAAATTTCCACTTTCATTTGAATTATTGACTTGATGTATTTCCTTGGAGTGCTGTCAATCCCTGCATTTTGTCTACATACTTCTCAGACTAGCACCCAGGTTTCTGCATACTAATGGTTGTGCATTCCATTCTGTTTGATTATATATATATAATTTTGCATTGCCCATACTGTGCAAGAAATCCCAGCTCTGTTACCTAATGGAAGAGACCTCTCTTTCTGAACACCATCATAGCATAAAATGCTGCTCCATTCCTCTTAGTATATTAGATAACAAGCAGATGATTGTTGGGATGATTATGATTGGAGAACACTTTTGCAACAGTATTAAAAGAGCTGGGGGTTAGTGGCAAAAGAATCTGTTTTGGAGAAGCTTAATATCTTCAGCCAGGGTTGGACTGGGGGTCCGAGGCTCACCTGGCCCAAACCTTAAGGGCCCACTCTTCCTACCCCTGTGGCAAACTGCTCTGGGCATGTCTGCCCTCCCCCTCCCAATTTACCACCCTCCCGCTTGCTCCCTCCCAATGCATCACCTGCCCATCCATAGCTTGTACTGCCTCCTTCTCCCTCCTAAAAACTTGCAGCCACCAGTCCAGGTGGAAGGGACAGACCTGAGTCAGTGGAGGCCATGAAGGCTGGGGCCCACTGGGAAAACCCCTGGTCTGCCAAGTCCAGTCTGACGCTGTCTTCAGCAACAAATTTCTTAAAATATACAAAGGGCCTGGTTTCACCAGAGTGAGCAGCACTGGCAATGTATTTGCTTTGAAAGGCAAAGCAAGAGGTAGAAGTAAACCCCAGCACACTTTAAAAGAGGACACATATACCAACTCATATAACAATGTAAAATTAATCAGAGTGATCTGAGCGCGTTTGAAATCTATATTCATTGTTAAGGACTTAATTAATACAATTAATACAATAGCTTTTCAAGTTCTGGTTGAACATTTAAGTCTGATTTGACAAAAAACTTTGGAAGACAGAGATAAATAATAACAGAATA
This sequence comes from Xenopus laevis, assembly GCF_017654675.1. Taxonomy (NCBI): domain Eukaryota; kingdom Metazoa; phylum Chordata; class Amphibia; order Anura; family Pipidae; genus Xenopus; species Xenopus laevis. The sequence goes on along the minus strand of NC_054375.1, from coordinate 35,681,366 downwards.
ATTGCTGATAAGGAAATCCAGATCCACCATGTTAGAGTAGAAACAGAAAAAGACAATGAAAGGAGACTGGAAGAATAATTGAGAATTAATATAGAATACAGAGAGTACAAGAAAAAACATTAGTGAGAAATAGTAGACAAGAGGTTGGAAACTTTAAAAAGGGGTTTCAGCCACAAGTGACATTTTGTATGTAATGAGGGGCATCTTATAGATCTTATAGATCCTTAACAGATGGGCTCAGTACTTCAATGACCTCGTCTTGCCCCTGACCCAAACATTGGCCATCTTAATAAGGTACTTTTTTTATTATTTGAACAACATGTGAATGAATACAAATATGAATATATCCAAATGAAAATAATTATAGAAATCTGGGAAATTTAGTTGAGTATCGCAATCCTCCACCCAATATATGAAAGGCATGATGAAGCAGGCTGTGAAAAATACTATGGAATAGCATTACTCAATGTGTTAAAGAAAATTGTAGAGAAAATAATGAGGCTTACACCACACTAGAAATATATCTTTCAGGGACTATTAATGTGGCTTTGGAACGCATAGGTATTCTGCTGACCAGATTTTCATGGTTAGGAAGATCAAAGCAAAGTATTTATAAATATTCATAAAATTATACATTAACTTTTCAATAACTTTAAACCAGCCAATGATATCATTTAGAAAGAAAATCACTCCATGAAAAAACTAGGAATACCAAGCTTATGAGACTAGACCTAATGACTAAAGATTGAACGAGATTCATCAAAGGATTTTTGAAGTCAACCAAGGATTGAGAGAAAGTTATTTAATCAACTCTTTTGTTTAAAGCCACCCTAGAAATAGTAATGAGAGGTAACTAACAATAACCTTTGTGTCATGCTATTCAGTTGGATAACACAGAGCCTTGCATATGCTGATGACTGATATGATATCTCGAGGGATGCAAGACCTTGAGGAACGTCTCATGAGAATAGAGAAAGGTTAAGCAGAGATAGGATTGAAAGAGATTTGTGCAAAACCAAATATAGGTTTTTCATGTATACAAATATAGCATGGCAAAGGTGGAACTGTACAATTGAATAGAGTCTGTAGTCATAACATGCAAAGAGATTCATACTGCGTGTCAAGGGAGGCGTTAGGTACAGGGCTCCCTTGCTCCTATGTATATGAGAGAGGTAGTAATGCCCATTGCATCAAATTGGGGAAGAAGTTCTTTGTGCATGAGCTTTAAGGGGTACATTATTTACTTTTTAATATGAAACAAACTCATGTTAATATGCCTTAGTACATTACAATATGCTTAAAGTAGGGATGCACGGAATCCAGGATTCTGTTCGGGATTCTGCCTTTTTCAGAAGGATTCGGATTTGACCGAATACTGCTGGCCAGCCAAACCGAATCTGAATCCTAATTTGCATATGCAAATTAGGGGGCAGGAGGGAAATCACTTGACTTTGTCAGAAGACAAGGAAGTAGAAATGTTTTTCCCTTCCCACCCGGTTTGATACGGATTTGGTTCGGTTTTCGGCCAAATCTTTCGCAAAGGATTCAGGGGGTTCGGCAGAATCCAAAATATTCAGTGCATCCCTAGTTTAAAGAAAACTAAATCAAATAAAAAATATTACCCCAAAATTTCCTTATAGAAATTGTTTGATTAGCCATACATTTCAAAGATTCCAAACAGCTTTTATGTTAAGATTTACCAGTCAGAAATTATAAACCTGAAAGTTGGCTAGAATGGTGTCCTGCTACGGTTGCCAACCAGGGCCAGTATTACAAATTTACTGGCAATGTACTTGCTGGTATTTTTGTAATCCTTAGTTGTTCTGCCTCCAACCCATCCATTACCTCTTCAACCCTTCACACCAAGTCTCCTTGTGTTTTGGCCACTAATGTCACAGTTCCTCCCCTTTACATAAAAGCCCTGCTTGGTTGTGTCATTGATCCTCATATGTCATCTGCCATTAAAGTACCCAATTAAAAAGGTCAAGGTAATAAAAGACTATTAGCTAATGCCCTACTGCATATAAATGCAAGCCAAGAATCAGCCAATCCGCATTTCTGCACCTAAAACGGTGTGTCTGCAGCTAGGCCAACACAGTGCATCTCATTGGATACACAGGAGCCAGTGGATAGCCATTCATACCCAAGGCTGAGAATCAGCCTTTTACAGCAGTAGCCTTAGTCACACAATACATGCATAGACTGAGAAGAATGTGACTACTAAGCAGACATGATGGGAAACAACCACATTCACATTTCTGATACAGTTCTCATTTCCTATATACAGTATTCCAGTCAATATTTAAGTGAGATGTAATCAGGTATTCATTAGGGAGGTAACCAACATGGCTTCATACATGGGTCAATAAGCTGCCTACTCTAGATGGATGAATCGGCAGCTAATCTTTTCTCAAGTATGGCTAGCTTATGTGATTTAAATCAAGCAAGACGATCTCTTGTCTTTTTCCCATAGTTCACAAACCAGAATAAATTGCCTGCAAAATCATTTTGACTTCTATGAGAACAATAAGGCAATCTGGGTTCAACCAGAATATCCTTCTTCATGTTACTTATTCCATAGGGGTGAATTATTCATATTTAGAATGACAATATTCAGCAGTTTAATCCTTGTGATATAATAGTGCATATTATTTGTTTTTAGGAGCTCTTGTGGGTATTTGAATGTTTGTACTTATCAATTTGCTTAAAAATATTCAATTCAGAACGGAATACCAGTACCGATGCAGTGCATGTTTTGAATGAGGAATGGAAATCATTGGAACTAAGTGCTATGATGGGCCCACATCATAAACAGATGGCCTTGTAGTTTCTGGTTCCTTGACGTTTTGTCCTCCTCTTTTAAAATAAATGTTCAACAGGCACCGAATTCACCATTCATTTTAGTCCCACCATGTATAGAAGAGATGGGGAAAAAAATAAGAGAATATGTGATTGTGCTATAGTTTGTCCCTGGCACTTTGTAACCTGATAGCATTCCTATTATTATATGTAATGCTGTATTCCATTGTGCGTTGGAACATTCAATGACAAAGCCATCTTTCGGTGTTTTATGATTTGCAGTAGAAAAATGGCAAATCTAGGGATGAGTTATAATGGATTCTATCTCTTTTGCTAATGAAATTTTGTGTGCTCAATTTTTAGTGTGATTGAAAGATGCAGTTTGTGAAAATGTCAGATCTTTCCTTTTTTTGAACAATTTAATCATGAAAGAACGGGTTACCGTCGAGTGATGCCATAGAGCATATGTATGTGCAGAGCTTGATAATAAATAGAAAATATAATATAGCAGAAGAGGTGACCTCAGCTTTTTTTTTATTACACAAACTAGGGCAAATAGCTGAAGGAAATAACACAGTTTTGCTGAACGTTGATATGAACAGTTACTGTCTTCTATAGGTAGTTGCTGAAAATGTACTTTCTACATCCATAATAAGCTGAATTACAAAGGGTACATGCAACTCAACCATTATGTATTGCTGCTTTAGAAAAAAGCTGTTTTTTTTCTTGTTTGTATAGTACCTTGGGGGCAGTTATATCTGATTCTCTTGGTAAAACAATTGTATCACAACTGGTGTTAAACAGATTTTCTCTTTCTGCATATGCAGCCGTGAGCTGCTTTCATCTCCATTTCCTTCTCACTTTCAATCTGATCTGTTTACAATATATCTATTGTGACAGGAACTGATGTGATAAAAAAATCTCTGTAAAAAGCTGTGTGCACATATTGGTGCTATCAGGGGGTGACTACAGAAGAAGCAGACCCTGCGGCTGCAGGGGGTCAAGAGGTGTAGGGGCCCCAATGATACCCTAACATATACAATTTCAATAAATATTGGTAAAACATGTCAACCTCTAGAATTTTGGGAGCCTGAAAAATTATTTGCTGTGGGGCCCAGTGATATCTAGTTACACCACTGGGTGCTATACAAATAATGAATAGTATGTTGTAATAACTCACCTTTCAAACCAAAAGATGAAAACTGTTTTTCAAAAGGAGATTCCAGTTGCGGCCCTAACAAATTGACTTCTAGCTCAAGTTACTTTACCTTATTGAGTCCTAGTTCCATGGTACAATTAATTGGATCATGTATGCCTAAACAATATTTTATTGTTAAACATATTCTTCAATTTGTACAGCAACATTTGCTCTATAAAGCAATACTGACTGCTCAGTATTGAAGTAACTAATGCAGTATTGTTATCCACAGGATATCGGGTCACATAGTTTTTTCTAATTCTATATATTTTCTGAACCTTAACTTGAAAATATCAACAGAGTGCACTGTAGTCAGTTTTGCATGTATTTTCCTGCTGCTTTATCTTATAAAATACCTTGACTCAGGCAATACTAAGTGTCATTCCTGGATATTGGGCTATGTTGATGGCACGTCTGCAAACGTTTCAAAATGGATACTGAGCTCTCAATATAGCTTTACTAAATACACATAAATAATACATTATTCCCCTTCGTGGACAGTACTCACATACTGAAGGGCTTATTTACCAGTGGTACGGGTACTAGTGCTGAAACACTATGTGGCACAACGTGGCTTCCTAAAAGTTTGTATTGCCTGTGCTCTCCACTTGCACCTACTGAATGAGATGCCTATATGCTGCCTACCTCAACACCTCCTTTATGTTGTGCTGCATATTGCTGGAGGCTCTTCATATAGTATGGGGTGCAACTCTTTGCACTCCATTGTGGAACCATAATAAGTTGCACCTCAGGGCACAACATACAAAACTACTCAACCAAGACCCAAAGTATAAAGAACAGGGCAATTTATGCCAGGTTTTCTTACTTTGCCATATTTGTTGTAAATTACCCATTCTAATGATTTTTTAAAGTAATGCTTCAAAGGGAATGTCCTTAATGGTGGGCCCATCCACTGAGAAACTCTTGGCGAAGTTCTTTGGAACATCAACCCCTTTTCTTCAACATGAAGCACAAAATAACTATTGCTGGCTAACTTACATGTATCTCACATTCATGGGTGGATTTTTATTAAGGCTAGGAGAGGCTAAGCCTCCACAAACCTATTCTGAACCTAACTAAAAGAAATAAAACATACAAAAACCTGTTCCATTGCTGACTTCATTAGTCCATTTGATATTGGTGGAAAGCTCAGGTCCTGCCTCCAAACTCCATGTTGTAGAGATCATCTGCACTCTGACTGGATACTTCTGCTTGTAGAATGTCCAAGCAAAACACACCAAAAAAATGTAAGAGAAAAAACAAGAAAAAAACAGTGTGCCAGATTTTTTTTTTAACTTTGCAGCTTCTACCCCTTGCTAATAAGCCCCTTTGTTTGTTAAATTCAAAAGTAGAATTGTAGTCCATGCTGAACATTTCAGTCCTATCTAAAAATTCGAGTTGCATATGCTTTTGCTAATAAAACAGTTTTATTAGTGCTGTAATTCTATCTTGTGCTTCCCTTCATTTATTTAATAGATTCTGCTGGCCAATAATTTAAATATATGTTATTAAATGACTACATCTTCATACATTGCAATTCATTTTGACTGCATTATAGGTTATTTACTATATAAAAGTTATGATTTTCACATTATGTGCTTAGGTGGGTTACTGTCTTGTTCTGATGCCTCCGCGGTTCTCAAGTTCAAACCCCTATAATGAGTAAATGGATGTATCTGTTCAGTTAAGAGTAAAAATTACAATTATAGTTAAGAACTAAGAAAAAATTGATTTTGTGAAGTGTCCCACCAAGTTTGGCTTATCATTCTAGCACAATTCAGCAGGCTGAATTCATGCCACATTGGTATGCATTAGGTTTCCAAAGACTGGCTTACAAACCATAACCATTACAAAGTATAGATCTACTTACTGTTATTCTCGAAGGAAATAATTGTAGTCATCTTAGTAATAAAAAACCCAGGACTGTAGCTTAAATAGCTATCTAACATGGCCCAAATAAGACCCTTATATTTATGTTATGGAGCTGAAATGATTATTTCATAGCCTCAGTTTATATTGGAATTTTATAATGCAAATTGTTTGGGGGAAAATGGAAATAATCAATGCACTCACAATGAAATTAGCTAGTATAGTTAAGGGATCACTATTCGGAAACTATTTATCTAAAAAGCTCCGAATTATGAAATGGACATCTCCCATAGACTCCATTTAATCCAAATAATCCAGATCTTGAAAAAGGATTTCCCTTTTTACTGTAATAATAAAATAATACTGTGTACTTGACCAAACTAAGATATAATGAATCCTTATTGGAAGCAAAATCAGCCTTATTTATGTTAAAATTATTTTCTAGTAGGCAAGGTATGAATTTCAGAAAGATCCGTTATCCGGAAAACACCAAGTCCCAAGGATTCTAGATGACCCGTTCCATACCTGTATGAATGGCCAAAGAAAGTATACACGAGACACATTTCTTTTAAGATGTGTGACTCAATAAGATCTGGTCAGAAAATTTTAATAATGTTCAGCTAAATCTCAAGGACATACTGTAAGTTAAAAACCAGATTGCATTTGATAGCTCTTTAAATGAATCAACCTTCTGTTGTAAGTTACTAGATATAAATTGTGCATTCAGTAAATAGTGGATTGGAGTACAGTGATTTTTTTCAAACGTAACTTTCTATAGTTAGTCCAAATTTACTATGTTTAAAAGGGAAAGTCAAACAAACATAACTATTTGGTGTCTTGTGGATGAAACCTGGAAAACCCTTACATACAGTATAGTGGCCCATTTATTATAGGTCAAATTTTAGTCGTATTAGAGATTTTTGAACCTAAATCAAACTCCATTTTTCTAAAACCATGAAAGTTAGTTTTTCGGACCAATACTAGCAACCCCCCAGAAAACCTGAATGGTTAAAAAAAAGCTCCAATAGGTTATTTTGTATTGTACTGTTTTTTTGTTTTGTAGAATTCCGTGTGTTTTTACATGTAATAAATCTTGAATTTTGAAAATTTTAGATTAATATAAACCATACATTTTAGGATGACTTTTGTATCCCCTCTTTCTGCAAGGTGTTGCTAAAACTACAGTAATTAAAAGACAAACTAGTTTCTAGATTTTTGCCTTCACCTGTTCATTGAATTTGTCCTTAAAATGTTTTTTAGTATCAGTAGCCAGAGTACGCAGAAAACAGTTAAAAGTGCCAGAGAAATACAGAACAAAAACCATAACTCATTCGAAATACAAAAAAAGATAAAAAAATTAGACAGCAGCTTAGAATATCCAATCTTGATCATTCTAAAAGTTGAAGGTTTTGTTTGTCTTTAACTTTTCTTACTGTATACACTGTTTCAAATGTTATGTTTTGCTGTTTCCATGACATATTGCTTATAAGACCAAGAGGGATGAGTCGGGGTGCCATTTGTAATCCAAATAAGTTAAAGACATGGACTTGGCTGCTCAGATCAAAGTAATATAGACTGAATTTCCCACCCATTACAATGAAACGTGAATGAACCTGTTCTGCTCCAGTGTCTGATGGCCCGTTGCTTCTGCTTTAAGTTTCCATTTAGAAAAGGTTAGATGTCAAGAACGAGTCTTTGCCTGTTCTCCAGGTGTATAAACACTGTTAAAATGTTAATGGTATTCATGGATTGTAAAGCTCAGAGGTTCCCTCTTAAAGTAGACGCTAATGGAATGGAAATTCATCCGTGTCTTCTTCTGGCTTCCCATGCTAGCTGAGGCAGTCAGGCAAAAAGAAATGGTATTAACAACAGCTCCTGGCAGGCACTGTGGAAACAAAATATAACTGAAAAGAAAAAATCATATAAAAACATTTAAAGTACTAGTAGAAAATGATTATTTTACTTTTAGATTTCTTATAAGGGTTTAAATAAAACATGCCTCATTCAACTTTATTAATGCAGAAACTATTTGTTAAATGCCATTGGTTCAATGACAAATAACAGTCTGGCATTTACAAAGGCCCTTGACATTTGGGGCTGATTTATCAAATTGTTTCTGACTTTGTTTGTAGTTTATGGCTCACACTTATTATTTCATTACATTTTTTTTGTATCTCAATTTTTTATTGCTGCATTTGTAATTGGTTACATATGTACCACTCTTTTTGACAGTATCGATCAGAACATTATAGTTTACACAAACTAAGTGGTCAGCTATGTCTGAATTACACACAGTTAGTAATTATAATATTAAGTTGTAAAATATGAGACCCATAGCATCCAGTTATCTAAAAACGATGTATGTGTATGATGTAAAAAAGCAGTGGATCATGTATGAATTATAATAATTGTGGTGTTATGACTACCAGGTTGCCTGTTATCTCAGTATATAGTTTACCTATTGTCTCCCATAATGTATGTAGCACAGGGCATTCAAAACAAATATGTGACAATGTTCCCACACCACCCTCAAATCTCCAGCATAGGTTATTAGGTACAAGTCTAATCTTATATAATTTCTCCGGGGTCTATACCATCTGGCCAACAGTTTATAAGAACCTTCCTGATATTTATTGCTTATGGAATATTTAGCATTGAGTTTAAAAAAAATTCCCATTCCTCATCTTTCAGATGTAGTTCAGATTCCCATGATTTGTTATAGCTTGGCAGTGCTGTATATTTTTTGTCCAATAGTAGCTTATACAGATGTGATATACTATGTGGAGGTGTATGTTCCCTTTCACACATCCGTTCAAATTCAGTGAGTGATCTATTCGGTTTCATTAAAGATTTATCTGTAGTAAGATAATGAGTCATTTACCATCTCCATTAATCCATAGTGTTCTAGTGTTGTTTGTTTTGCTGGGTCTTTATTTCCAATTGGTCAGGCATGGTGTAACTGAAGTTGTAAAATTCCCAAAAAATGAGGATATTCCGGTATCCAGTGTACTAAGAGGAAAGCTTTGGTTATGTCCAATTGGCATGAGTGGAGATGGGTATTGGTGTAAGACCAAACTTTATTTATTTATTTATTTATATTATTTATCTATGTTAATTAATAATGATAAGCCATCTGGGCCTGGTGCTTTTTGTAATTTGAGTAATTTTATGGCATCTTGAACCTCCTGTTCGGAAAAGGGGTCTTCAAGTGATTGCAGTATGTTTAAAGGGATTTTAGGTAGGGAATTTTTACTTAGATATTGCTGAATGATATGTTTTAGTTGTGATAACACATTGGGACTCTGATTAGGAGAAATATTATATAATGTGGCATAATACTGCTGAAATATTGAAGCAATTTGTGGGATTACTTTAATCTCTCCTTTATGATCTTTGATTTTATGTATATACAGGTCTAAATGTCTTTGCCTAAGAGCATTCTCCATGAGTTTGCTCATTTTCTTACCATATTCATGGAGGCTTCTTTAAGCCATTGTAGGTTATGTTGAGATATGAAAATATAATCTAGTCTAATGTAACTATTTTGCAGAGCAGAATAATGGGTATACTGATTAGAAGAGGGGTTCAGAAATCTCCAGGTAACTATGATTCAGAGAGCTTATATATTTTTCAATGCCATTTTTATTTTGGACTGAGGAATACTGGAGGTACGTAAAAGGAAAATTAAGGTCTCCACCTAAAATTAGAAGCCCCTTGATAAAGTCTCTAACTTTTTGTGGTAGACGGGACATATATTGAGTCTGATTGGTGTTGGGTAAATAGATACTGTCAATTGTGCACATTGTGTGGTACAACAGGTCTTTTAGTAAAATAAATCTTCAGACAGGATCTATTAGGCAGGTAGATAGTTAGAAATCTATGTTTTTCCGAAAAGCAATGGCTACTCCACAATTTTTTTTATTCGGATGGTTACTAAAATACCATTTAGAGTATGTTACTAACCATTTCATAAGATATGGCTCTTTTTTGAAATGTGTTTCTTGAATAGATAAAATATCTCCTTGATTTCTCCGCATAAGAAACCAATTGGCTTCTATTTTCTGGGACATTTATTCCATTTACATTCAGGAAAATAACTTTTAAGTTATGCATCATCATATACTATATAATAACATAGGTATATAACCGGAAAAAAAACATATATACAACCCTTAGTGTAGCGGGCATTCAGCCTAAAGGCTGGTTGGAATATTATGTATACAGGGTTAATCCTTTTTCGCCCTTGTCGTATGGGGGGATTTGATAATTGAGAACCAGGAACACTCTTGTTGCTCCCATATTTAGTTAAACATATTTGTTAAGTAAATGTGGACCACATATTGTTAGCAAAATATCTAATGATAACAAGATAAGGAAATTTTTACTCAGAGGGAGAGAAACAATACTTATCACAAATGTAGTATGAGTAGTTAAACCAGCATGTGTTATATCCAGTGCTTTTGTTTACTTTTCTTGCGTTTTAAGTCAACTTGACCCAATCAGAGAGGTTCAAATTGGATACTCCGCAAATATTTTCAAACTTGCCTGGCATACTTTCTGGTGTTCATTGGATTCATGACAACCGGACTCCTCAATTCTTCCTTCCACTTTAAGCTATTCCACTGAACCCCAATATTATATACCTTATTGAAACCAGGAGACAGAGATTGGTATAAAATGGCCACGGCATTTATTCACATTTTATCAAATAAATAGGACCTAACAGCTTAACCCGAGGCAATTTCAAAGGCCAGAATTGAACAAAAGATTGCAACTATGCTCTGCTGTCAACATGAGAGAAGTTCAGAAGCCCTGCTGCCAGACCTGCATCTGCAGTGTCTCGATGTAAAGAAATCCAAGCACAAGCAGTAGTAGCACCTTTTTCAATCAATCCACCATGCAGTCACAGGAGAGAGCCTCCTCCCTCCCTCTTCTAAACTTTCCTGTGCAGTACTCAGGCAAGGTCCTTAAAATATTAAATATCATATGTGCACTGTTTTGATCCAGAAGAAGGCAAAAAACTCAGCCCAAAGCCAATTATGCTTCAAGAGGAAACACATTCCTTCCTGACCCCACTGGCGATCCGAAACATTCCCTGGATCAAGCATTGACATCATTTAATATAATTGAATACAATCCAGACTCTCACAATTAAACTGTATCAAGATGCAGACACCACAAAGTAACAGCACCTTCAGGAAAAACATCCATATTCTGTTATTAATAGATAATATGAAAAGATAAAGTAAACTCCTGATATTCTGTAAAATATTCAAAATGGGAGAGGGCGGGTGCGATGTTTCTACCTGCTCAGATGATAAGGAAGTTTACTGCTTCTCCCCTGACATCATATCCCTTTCTGACTCCACCCCTGGGCCCAGCCATCTCCTGCTTTAATTAATTCCTTCTCGCCTAAACACAGCTACATGTGAGTCTGCCCATCTCTAACCTAGACCAGTACAATTTGGCTGCTGAGCATTCGGATCCCTTGTCATGCAGCCCACGGCTTTCCTTTTCTGGCGTTCAGCTTACTATTCTTTTGGCACAACTGAACAGCAGTGATTGATGCAAGAACCTTGAAAAGGGGTGTTAATCACAACACGTTGTGCCTTCATGTATAATTATAAGTTCTCCAATGGAAAAAATGTCACTCTCTAACCCCTGATATGCTCCCAAATATAAGTATTGGCTGACCAATTTTCCTTTTTTTAAATTTAATTTTGGCAAGTAACCACCATTCTATAAGCCGTGCTGATCATACAAACATAAGGCTTTATTAATATTTTTACTATATTACCTGGAATGCCTTTCCTGTTTATACAATACACATATTTTTCCTCGGGAACAAGATGATAGAGTTTTACGAAAGGTTTGCGGATTTGCAGAGACCACCTGCTGTTTAACACACTGCAATAAACAACAGTACACATTTATATAACCTTGTTGAACTGAACAGAATGTAATAGAAAAGGGATGAATTAATTAGTAGGCCACACAATTATTAGTGCACTTCTCCATAGTGTCTAATTAAAAGAATTTAGCTCATTTTTAAATTAACATTAATCGTGTCCCTATATTAACTAAAGCTGAGAGCAGGTGGTGATAATAAGATTGGAATATGGAAAAAGTATTCCGTGACAATACATAATCTTTGTGTGCCTGTTAAGCCTATTTACAGCTGCTACCTTTATACGTTTTCATTTTAAAGGGAAAGTAAATATTTTCCTAAACAAACCAGTCATTTTTTTAATTACATTTTTTTTTATTTTTAATAAAAATTATATAAATATATTTAATTGAAAAGTAGGCTATTCTTCAATACACTGTTTATTGGCTAACATTGAAAAAAGTTTTATATTGCGCATCTTGAAAATTAGTCAAATTTTGTGCTTTGCTTGTATATTTATTTGTGACTGTTTCTACTTCCCTTAAATTATAGTCTTTTCATGATTTGTGGCAATAATTTTAGATATTTAGAACAATGAAACACAAGTAGCGATGTGTGTTTTTTTCTGCCTCAATTTTTCAAATCTGCTCTAGAAAAAATGCCTAATAATGCCTTTGGTGCACAAAAACACCTACAATATATATACTTCAATGCATTCAGCACAAGAGAAAATATTATTTGACTCCAAAGCATTTGCCGCAAGTAAAACACCCATTAATAATTTGGCTTAAGAAATAACATGGCACAGTGGTGCTCAGATCCTCAGTCAGAAACCCTCTTACCCAAGTAAAGTCAATATGCTTCTTTATTCTTCACATTAAGGGGCAGATTTATCAAAGTCAAATTTTGAATTTATGTGAACTCTAATCAGTTAGAATTTATTCAAAACTCGAATGTTATCTTATATATTAAAAAAACTCAAACGTCTAAAATTTTAATGAAAACTCTAATCAAATTCAAATTTAATTGAATGACTGAAACTCGATTTGAAAAATCTTGAATGACAGGAAGGCTATTAACATCTTCAAATGGGTCAACGGACCTCTGCCATTGACTTGTAAACAGATTTTGGCAGGTTTTCGGTTGCAAATATTCAAATTAAAACTGTTTCCATGCTTAGTTAGTGCTTTTAAATTTGAATTTGTGAGTTTTGACAAAAAAAATTAAAAATTCAAATTTACCATTTGAACCTTAATAAAACTGCCCCTAAAAAAATGGAGAATACATCAGCAAGATTCATGTCACAAAACTACATGCCTGAAGCGTTTTGTGGCAAAATAATTTCAAGCCCCAAGGCCCAAATGTACCTGTTCCAGTTAAAAACATTAACCCTAGTGCAAATATATTCTCCTGGCCCATATCTAGCTAATTCAGATCAACATTAGTATTTATTCAAATAATATGTAAAGTCTATAAAATACAGATCCAATGACTGAACTCTGAAATAGGAATGATTATAAACAGTGTAGTAAAATGTTTACCCAAATGATATGCTAAATAGAATGAAAACAGTATAAAATACATGTTTGTGTTTTTTAAACACTTCTTTATAAAACAACGTTTAAAACTTCTACCTACACCAATTTGATTTTGCTGAAGAGCAAATTGATGCTTAAAAAAAAATCAGGTCATGTGTAGAATTCTGGGGGGAAAATACTTAAATGAAATCTGCAATTATATTGTACATTTGGTTCAGGTGTTGAAGTGTGTTGAGGTTGTGGTGTGTAAGAATTTATTATCTTGTGGTGTACATATGAGAAGATGGCCTACAGTTGAATGAGATGCAAGTCAGGCAAAAGTCTGGAGAGCATTTCTAATCCAGATGCCATTTGTGGTTTCTGAATAAAATGAATGAAATATATTTCACTGAATATCCTTGAAGGTTATAAGCTGGTGACCTGTGAATGTACATTTAGATATACAATATATGTTACCTTGTTGTATAGGTCTTTCTCTGTTTTTACCAGTTTTTAGTTTGTTATATATTACAGATTACTTCTTTCATTCTTTTATTTTTTAGGGGTCTTCCATTTTCATTGTCATCTAATTTTCTTCAAATTGGGAAGGACTATTTATCAAAATTTGAAATTGTGTAATGTTTTTACTACATCAAATAAACTTATTTTCTTATCCATTGAAAATAAACAAATGCATTGAATTTTATCATGAAAAATAACTTTTTTTCATTGGGTCAAAAAACAACATTTTAAATTTGCCATAAACAGCTCCCATTTACTTTATATATACTCGCCAGCTTTTAGATGTCATAATTCTAGCACAGATTTGTACAAACTTAGCCACAAATCCATGTCAGGTGAATGAGATAGCCACTAACTCTCATTAACTGTTGACTGCCACTGTTCAATTTTGCAGTATAGGAACAGGACCTTTTAGGCTCGGAACCTGGAGTTTTCCAGATAAGGGATCTTTTTATTATTTGAATCTTCATACTTTAAGCAGGTTATTTATCAGAGGTCAAGTTTGTGAGGGTTTTTTTCTACTTTGAATAAACTCACAACTGGAACATTTGCTTATTTATGAAAAACCTGAATGTTAGAAACTTGATTGAATGCAATAGAGGAAAAAAACTTGAAGACCTCGAATTTATTGAGTCTTGGAGCACAACCAGTGTAAAAAAAACAGAAAATCATGAAGTCAAAAAACATCTTCAAATGGTTAATGGGACCTCTGCCATTGACTTCTACATGACCATGACCGGTTTTAGCTGGAATATTTTCGGAATTTTAGCAGAATTTTTGCAGCTTTGGTGCATAACAAATCTTGAAAAAATTTGAATTTTTTGAGAAAACACAACTCCGCCTTTAATAAACAACCACCTAAATCTGCTAAAAATCCTTTAACAGTGAATAAAGCCAACTGGATTGTTTTGTCTCCAATAATTAATTACATCTTAGTGGGGATGAAGTACAAGGTAATGTTTTATTATTACAGAAATTTTTTTTTAAATTATTTGTTTAAAATGGAATATAAAGGAGATAAAATATATAGGAGATGGCCTTAAAATAATTTACACTCAAATTTATGCTAATTTAGCCAACACATTTATGCTTAATTAGGATGGTATAATTTGCTCCATGCTTCAGATGTTAAATGCAGCACAACTGCCTGTTTGAAGAATATCAAGGGTCTGCCCTTGATTGAAAAATTATTGTTTATTATCGGACATGGCATTGCTATGTTTGGAAATTTTCTGGATAACCTGATTATGGATAGTAAAACCCATACCCACAATTCTAATTTTCAGTCATAAATGTTGTCCTAAATTGTCCAGGTTTTGCTGCACCATCTGAATCTGAAAATTGTGTAAATACAAAGTCTGCAATTCGCCAGACTTTCTGCTGATGGTCATTCTTCTTTTCCTGGAAGGTAACAGTTAATTCTCAAATTAGATGCTGTAGTGCAGAACTGATAATTATTAACCTAATCACTCATTTTTTCTTGCATTAAATCTAATTTTACCTAGGATTAACATATTCTTTATACAGTATATCAAAAGTGTATCTGCCATAACTGTCCACGAATAATAAATTGTTCATTTGCTGGCCTTACCTCATTTCTAATGTATAACAGTTTCCTTGGCACTAGTTACACAATCTTCTCTTTTCTTCCTTCTGTTTCAACAAACTAATTATTGAGCAATATGTGCAATACAAGTCAAAAGACATTTATTCACTAGCCCAGGTTGGTGGCAAGAGTAACAGTGAATAGAAGTTGTGTCTCAGAGGGCATTTGAACAATACAAATAGTGTTAGAGCCAGCTACCTAAAGATTACCAGAACATTTAGTAAATGCAATAAATCTGTAATTTCTCCAGTTTTGCTACTTCTGTATTTACCACCTTAATTTAATTTTATTTAGTTTTTTTATATCATGTGCTCAATCATATTGTCATAAAATATTCAATCCAGTGAAAGTCACTCCTAATTTCTATAAAAATGTTATTGAACCAATAAGCACTCAAGTCATTTAGTTGAACATGCAGGGGAATGAAAATCAAAATGGCCATGTTTATCCTACTGTAGAAGTAGAAAACGTAGCCAGTTGAATCTAATATTATGCTTTAGTCAGAGTAATGGATCAGTGAATATTTTATGGAATAATGAACAATCCCAATTCCCAAAATTGATATATATATATATATATATATATATATATATATATAGATATAGATATATATAGATATAGATATAGATATATGTATACAGTTGGCAGAGGGGTGCTACTGCCATGACATGAGGCAAGTTCAGAACTTTCCTTAAGTGGCAGTGCCCCAGAGGTTACCAGTCGTGGTAAAAAATGAAAAAGGCGGGCACTTTGAGAAAGGCTTGAGTGTTAGCCGAAACGTTAGCCATTTTTGTTTGAAAAGAAACACCTTTACATGATTTGATAAGACCTGAGAGTGCAGGCTTCTTAATTTCTCTCTCTCTCTCTATATCTATATATACGTGTGTGTGTGTTTCCTTGACAGACAAAGAGAACATGCAGGTGAAGAGAAATTATTCTGATTGATTTTGGTCTTACTTCCTAACCATCAGTGTTCGTGCTGCTTAATAGGGCTTAAGTTAATGAGCACATCAGGGCTGGTTGACCTTTAAGGCCTATGATGAAATTGGTTTAGGCTTGATGTAAATAAATTAAGAACTTAGCACTTTAACCTTTTAAATTTTACCCAATGTGGAATTTACGGCATCAATATAATTAGACATATATTTTTATGTCTATAGCTGCTTTTTATCTGTATGGCAACAGGTTGACTGCTATTTCAGGCATCAAGATCAAAGCTACTGTGCTCAGAAATGGTAAAGACAAATGATATTTTATGAAAGAATCACAGGGCAGGATTCTTAAACAGGGGACAATGATAGTACCGTCATAGTTAAAGGGAATGAATAAACGTTCCTCTGATTTAACTATGGGAAATGGTTCATTGAAATGCATCATATGGAGTTATCATTTTCAGAATGACAATTCAGCATCAATCCTTTCACTTCAAAAGTTACAGTGGAGTTACATATGTGCAGCTCAATATAGAAGTACCTGGTGAGCTTTTTTTTTTTTTTTTTTGGTGATCTGCATAATGTTTGCACAATTAGGTACCATACTAAGTTTTATAACAAATAATGACTTTCCAAGGGTATTGTTTAACAGAAAATACAACAGCATGCTATATTAAGACATTACATCTGTCAAGAATATAATCCTTTCTGGGGTATAGCACACTCAATGGAGGATCACTATATAAGCCCAGAATTTGAAGGAAGCTTATGCTCTACAACAGAAGTATGCCCCAAGACTATAAAGAATAATCAATACCTTTTCAAGCTTTTGTTCTATGTCATCGCTTTGCAATCTATACTATTATCTTGTGCTCCAGAAAGGCTAGTGATGGACAGACACTCTGAGAAGATAATGGAAGATGATGGAACTGTGCTGGTAGATGCCTTTCAAGAGTATGAAGTAACCTACTGGAAGATATAATGGGGGGGTTCAATAGGAAACTTTACAAGAGGCTTTGGCTATGCTTTGATTCTGAGATACCTTCATACATGAGAATGCTGAAGCTGTCATCCAAGTATATACTGCTATAGTACTTCTTCCTATGCACACATTATCTTAATTCATCCTGATCTGGTGCATTTTAAAGCCCTGATGAGTGCTGTTTATATCAGTAGATACATATGGTACCACAACTTTTTTATACACACTGTTTTCTAATTAGCATCAAATAAAGCTTTAAAACTGTACATACAGGGCCCCTTGCAGGCAGAATTTTGCGTATTTTAATGCTATTCACAAAGGTATTTGCATCTATGCCCGTAAATCTATACTCATGTTCAGTACCTAATGTTTTACGTGTAATGTTCATTGATGCATCAGAATTGATGCATGTCATGTATGGTTTCCCAAAACCCCGAACCCAGACACCACTCAGATGCCACCAGGTCTTGAAGTAAAAGAACCAAGGTCTGGTTCTGGGCAGACAAGGAAACCATAACATGTGATAGGAGGAATGGTGTTAGAGCAAATTGTAGTTGCAGAACAGGCTGGGGTCAAAACAAAGCAGCCGGTGCAATACAGAGTAAGAATTTGGAAGAATAGTCAGTTAAGGGAAATAGTCGGTTCAGGCAGTGATACAGCAGTGGTCAAGGACATGCAAAGGTCAAGGAACAGAGAAAACAGACTATAAGCGCACCCAGGAAATATATACAATAGACCTACATTTGACAGTGAACAATTGGATCTTTAAATATTTGAATTTCGCACCAAGCACGATGATGTCACAAATGGCACACTGAACAAAAAGACGCGTGCATCAGACCCAGAAGAACACGCACAAGTGCGTAACTAGGAAGAAGGTTGCGAACATCCTCGTAGGTGAGATGTCGGGCGTCCCAGCTGTCTCCCAGGTATTAGCACAGTGCAATTGCATTCCCAGTGTAGTCAGCCAAATGCTGGTTACCTGTTTCAAATATAATTGTTGCTATCTGTATCAGGGAAAGATTTATGGCTTATATTACATATGTGGTTAATATTCTATAACAAATAAGCCTAGCTGTATGTTAGCACTGGTTTCCATTCATTCTATTTAATTTAAATAACTGGTGGCATGAAGAGGTCTCTGGAGTAGGAAAAAAACATAGTCATTGTGCAAAATCTCAGCATCTAGAAGCACTCCTTGCATTTCTATTCTGATCTGTTCTATTTGGTACTGTAAATCTCCTGTGATTTTCTCTACCATTTTTTCTTTACTATATATTAGAACCTATGTGAGTACTTACCTTGTAGGTACTTGCAAGTGCAAGGAGCACTTATGGGTACAAATACCTTTTACAAATGGCATGCATGCTCGCTCCATTTTAGAGCAATGCAATTGTGGTTGCATTTGCAAAGGAGCTTTCAGAAGAATTTGGGTACCATAATCTTACTTGGAGTATTGTGTCATTGAGTAAATTATAATTGGATTTTTGCTTGGTTGAAAATGTGGAAGTGCTATAAATTTCTCTACCATATGTCTTCTTCTTAGTTAATTATTAGTAATAGCTTTGTAAAATAACCAGATTGGCCAGTGAATGATTGTTGGATATTCTAAGCATTTTTCTAATTAAGTGTGTAAGAAAAATTAAAATAATGCTGTCATTGCATAGAGTTGCATAATTATAAAACTTACAAGTATTTTGCTTGTTTTTGCACTTTGCACATTGTATTTGCAGTTATAAATGAACAAACATGAGGAGGTCTCCAATCCTCAGCTGTAACCATACAGCCAGGTGGTATGAAATAACTAAGAGATCCATTGATCCAATTATTGTGATTGAAGTCATGTGTAGTTGTAACAAGCAGCAGACTCACAAAGACATAGAGCCTTTGCAGGAATAAAAATGTTCTCGCTCACAGAAAACTTCACAGTGGAAAATCTTGTCCATACACCAAAGATGAAGGTATGTTGCACACACCTGGATATAGGAAATTAAACATATTATATTTTGATCTGATTAAAAAGACCTGGATGATGAAGGATGAATAAATGTGTTGTCAAAGTTAACAAAAAAGGAATGTGTATGTAAATGTAAGTAGAAGGAAATTTTGTCCAACCTCAATGCCACGTCATAGGAGTGTAGAAAGATTAAAGCAGTAATTCAATTCTATATTTTACTATGTAATAAGATAGCATAGGTATGGGATCCATTATCTAGAATCTCCCATAGACTTTATTTTATCCAAAAAAATACACATTTTTAAAAATGATTTCCTTTTTCTTTGTAATAAGAAAACAATTCCTTGTACTTGATCCCAACTAAGATATAATTAATCCTTATTGGAAGCAAAATCAGCCTTTTGGGTCTATTTAATATTTACATGATTTTCTCGTAAATATAAAGGTATGAAGCTTCAAATTATGGAAAGATCCATTATCCAGAAAACCCCAGGTCCCGAGCATTCTGGATAGCAGGTCTCATACTTGTATAGCTACAATTTTACAAAGAAAAAAAAATGTAAAAGTTTCAGACAGGGTGGTGGATTTCCTTTAAGTGCATTTATTTTTTTTAACAAATATTTACGATTACATCACTGTAATAAACCTGGACACATAAGCCAGTGGCTTATTTGATTGAACTGATATTCTGTCACTTGAACCTAAAAGGTGCTTGCAAAAGTCATTGGATATTCTGTATTCAGGGTTAGTGATTCATTGAAAATTGCTCATTTTCCTTTATTTAAATTTAATAGGCTTCCTGTAGCCTTTGTACATTTCTTTTCGGTATAATGAGTACACTTTCACGTCTTATAACAGAATCACCCATACACAACTACATTGCTTACAAAGGTCTCCTAAAGGCATTCTGTGTAATTAACAGTATCCTTAGATAAAACCATGTCATCCACTTTTTCGCTGTGTTTTTAAATCAGGTGGATAGTCTAAGTTTTCTTATCATCTCCTTTGTCTCTGGGTCTCAAAGTTTTTATTTTCCCTTAAATCTTAACTTAAAACCAAAATGGTTTGTGCTAAACTAGAAACAAAATATAATGAATATTGTTATATTGATATTTGGGTATTTCAGCTTACATTATCATGAAGGAATGCACAGCCGTGTTGGAGGAGCAGCAGGGCCAAAGTTGAACTTTTTTACTCCCTTTGGTATATGCATAATAATAATAATATTATCCAAACCCTGGGCTGGACTTAGTTGAAAATCCGCAAAGAAACATTTTACTGCTTTTGACGTGGCAGAGATTTCCTGTTCTGGATACCAGGTTCCATACCTGTATTGAAGTAGTACAAAATATTGGGTAGATGTAAGAGAAAAAGCTTTGGGGGCACAATGATAGCCGACATCTTTTTCTGACCTTCATAGTTAATGCCATGGATATTCACCAACACTCATCTGATTTCTCCTCCTAATTGACCTTCTACCCTATCTATTACTTGACCTACAGTTTAGTACCTTTATCCCGATTCCTTTACTTATAATGTAATAATTAAGACAACCTTGTACAAACAAGCAATTTTCTGTCTATAACAACTCAATTTTGTGGTGTGTGTAAATAGGTGATGGGCAGTAATGAGGGAGGTTAATTATGGGGCAGATCAATTACAGCTGTGTTCCTCTGTTTGAGGAATGCCTAAAGTAAGAAAGGTTTGATGTATAAAGGTATAGCAAAACTGTTCATTATATTTGTTTTTACTTGCCAGTAGTGATGACCGAATAGGATCTGTTTCACTTTGCCGAAAAAGTCACTAAATGACAATAAACGTTGATGTAAATGAGCGTTTTTTTTGTGCAACAATTTTCAAACCACACATCTCTGTGAGAGTTTTTCATGCCAAAATATTTCGCTCATCCCCACTTGCCAGTAATTTTTCGTTCACTAAATACAGACAGGAAAGTTAAGTTTTTTTAGATGTGCAAGAAAGGCTCACAATATATCTCATGCAAAAATGCTGATTGTTTACTGCCTTCTGTTTCTTGACTCTCTCTTTGTGGTTTTATATGGTTGTCATAAAAGACATTACACAATTTATTTAGTTTAAAAATGACTATATCCACCCTCCTGACGTATGATGAGACTATAACATGGCAAGAAAAGATTGCAAAGTAATCTCAATAGGCTAGATAACAATAATTACAAAAGGGATGTATTGTAGAGCTGGTAGAGATGATTCTCATTGGAGAATACTCTTGCATTTCTAACTAAAGGAGAAGTATAGGCTTATTTATGGTGGTAAAATGCTGAATTTGTAGCTATACTACCCTCAATGACTACGATTGCTAACCTCAGATCTGGGGAGGCCATCTTTGCTGAAAAATGCACTGTCCCAGGTTACTATTACTATTATTATTTTGCACATGCACAACACTAAGGACACCAGTGAGCATCATAAACAAGATGGTGGTGCTGTGTTTCTTACAATACAGACATACTGCCGTTTTTAGTGAAGAATGTCCGCCAGGGATCTGAAGTTAACCATTATAATAACACATGGGGGGCTAACAAATTGGCATTCCCCTGCAATTAGGACATTTCTACTTTAACTTTGAAAAGCAATAAACGTACAGAAAGTTTGATCTCATTTTGAAATCTTGAAAAATAAATTATTTTTCTTGGCCTCTTAAGCTTCATCAAAGGTCACAATGCCCATAAACAGAATACACAATTCTCATGCAGATTTTACTTTTTTGTGATGAATCGATTGTATTGGGCTTTGTTTCCAGTCTTTTGTTTAAAAAGAAAAGTTTAAGATCTGTCCAAACCAATGGCCCAATTAGCAGATGCGTCAGCCATATTATCTGCATTCCACTTAGTTGTAAATATTGTAATTGTGAATATTTGTTTAACAATAAATTCAACAGAAAAGTTGGCCAAATATTAAAACTTTTTCTGGAACATTTTCCTGGTGCAAGATATGCTAGGTAATGTGTGAGAAAGAGAGAAACAAGCAAGTCAAGAAGTTATGTGTGATATTTTGTGAGTTCACTGATATGATATCACTTAAAACTTTCCAGTTTTTCATGTTGAGCAGCAGTTTGTATGTTTAGGAAGTAACTATATCTGTGTAATCCAATGTTAGACTAGGTACTGTGCTCAATATTTTTCTAGAACTGTGTTTTTCTTTTGCTTTCATATTTTTAGGAAGTTTGTGTCAAAATGAACATCCTTATTCACATTGATTGTGAGGCAATCACTTGTATAGCAACACAGCCATATGCTAGACCATACTGCATCCCAGAATGCCTGAAATACGACAGCTTGCTATAGAAGCAGGAACAGAAGAACTGCAGTTACCATATATGTTTATTGTATACATGTTGGAAATATGGTTGCAGAATTGCAATGTTTGAATTCTCCTGTGACATTTTCTAAAGATGAGGGACCCCCCCCACTCCCATTCATTTCTCCCATTCTGATTATTCTTTAAGCAGAAAACACTTGGAAGTGAAACATTTTAAGTAAAATCCCTTTCATACAGTAGGTGTTGTATAAAGGAAATGCAATTTCTCCATGGTACATGTCAAGGTTTGAAAAGCTTAAAAACATTATCTATGATTTGTGTCTTTAAAAAAAACACATAGGCATTGTCACTTTCAGCTACACCATATCTTTATATTTTCTTTGCTGGCAATAGAAATCAAAGTCTTAATTTTAGAAACCGCTTCTTGGTTTAAAAAAAAAAAAAAAATGATTACAGTTGGCTAAAATGATTGTGTTATCTTTTAGTGTATAACAGTGGTAGGTTATACTAATGGAGCTAAGCATCAGTATCCCAAAACTGAAATTACTAGTGCATGGCAGATCTCATTAACTTCTTTTTAAAACTAATGAGTGAAAATAAAAATGCTGAGAAAAGCAAAAAGTTGCATGTTTAGTGTGCTCATTTGCATGTCATTACCCTGTTTTAATATACATCTTTAAAAATAACAACCTAATCGTGTCCGCTAAAGGAAGCAAACTTTGGAGGGTCTAAACAAACTGGTGGAACTGCAAGTATTTTTGAGCACTATTTTGTGTTGACTTTATAATGGATCAACGCAGGATTCTTGGTCAGAAAAACAGGGAGTTAAAGTGTCTATACACAAGCTGATAAAAGCTAGCAACAGACAAGGTCAACAGCTTGTTTGCCTGTGTATGGGGCCCCTGGCAGGCTTCCCTGATCAATATCTGGCAGAAAATTGGCTAGATGATGATCAAAAGAGGCTTAAAATTCTTGTTGGATCGAGGACCACATTGGTTCATCGATGCAGTCCTCAATCCCACCACCTGCATTCCTGGGCCTTATTATCCAATCATTGTACCCTAGGGCCCATGATTAGGGATGGGTGAATTTGACCCGTTTCGTCAAAAAAAATTTGGACGCACAACACCATACAAGTCTATGGACGTCATTTCTGCGGCGAAACAAGGTGAAAAAATTCACCCATCCCTACCCACTATCAGATCAGTCCAATATCTCCAGCTCAAGGTGGGAAAATCAGTGCAAGATCCCCTTGTTTGGCAACCTCGCCAAACGCGTGTATCTACCCATGTATGGCCACCTTTATGGAGAAAAAAAAAGTTAACTTAAGCCATGTCTTATAACCCATAGCAACCAAATAAAATCATTTTGTAGTGATGCAGGATTAATTTAAGTGTAAAAAAAACTGGAACCTATCATTTTATGAAGTTATATATATTTTTTAATTGAAGCTCAAACTGAACTGAGAACTAATCCATTTTGTTGGCTTGTTTTGGCAGGAGGACAGGGGAAGGAATAGGGTCTTTAGTTGTTATAGAAAGAAGACGTCACCGTGTTTCTAGGGTGCTCTTTGACATGTCGGCCAACCTATAAAATTATAGTGCATAAAACTGGACAAAAGCCTTCTCTTAAAAGTATTGCACACATATTAATAGACAACAAACACCAGCTTACTCTTCAACATAATACTAGGGATGAGCACATTTTTTCACGTGATACAGAATCACAGCAAAAGTTTTGTTTTTCAGCTGGTAAAAGCTTTCTGCACTAGAATTAAGCCATCCTTTTTCTTTCAATGGAAATGGGTTTTATTCCTGTGCAAGAAAAACATCCACTAACTAAATGGGTCAGTTTTGCTTATGAGTACATATTACTAAGGGTACAAGAACATGATCTAGCAAGAGTATGCATTTTAATCAATTTACAAAAATACTATTTAACTGGTAAAGACAATGGGGGTCATTTATTAAGTTCACGCCACACATATTTTTCCGCAAATGTTGTATTGCCCATGTTTTTTCCTAGGAGCTAAAATATTGCACTGCCGTTCGAATCTATTTCCCTTTTTTTGCAAATTCACATGCGAAAAAATATTCTAAAATTTTCTCCACCACCAAGTCATGGCGTAACCCTAATGCAGAGTGTGAACATATATATTATCAATTTGTGATTTTTGCCATATTTAAAAAGCTCTTATGGACATTTGCAATGCAAAAGAAAATTTGCAATTTGATCAGCTTTATAAATATAACCATAAGCAGGACAAATATATTCACTGTGCAGACAACTCTGCCCTGCGCAAAGTTTATAAATGAGCCCCAATATTTTCTCACAGTATATAGCAAAGTTCCCAATGAGGCCATGGATGCAGTCTGAAGGCCAGCTAGCATTAGAAAATAGTTCTTATTTGCTGTCATGGATACTTTTAGAGTCATAATACTGTACCTTTCTATAGCTTTTTTTTGTGTTATTGAGAGTGCTGGTTAGAAGGGATGGTAAGCAGTGACTGATAAGTCTATTGGCACACACAATGCAAGATTAAATGGCTATAATCAAAGCAAAGATCACAGAGTATATCCTTTTATAAATGAGCCATTGGTGTCAAGCTCAGGATCCCTTGACGTGTTGATGGCTACAGGGGTCACCTTTTGACAAAAGTGCCGTACAATTTACACTGGCAGTTTGCATGCTCTGCTTCCTAGAAACAGCCAATCAAACCAAGCCTTTATTATCATTAGTGGACACCAATCAGTTGAAAAGAAAAGACATCATATTAGTAACTACTGAAGTCTAGTAGGAAGTGTTTATGCTTGCTACTTTAGCTTGGTCTCACTTGACTTGTAAATACTAGTAGAGAGAATAAAAGCGATGATATGTATATAAACAATCTTATTTTACTTTACAAAAAAAAAAAAAAAACCACTCTAAAACAAATCTAGGATGCAAGGGAAATAGTGATGGTTTTTTTTTTCATTTGTAAAAGACCAGAGAACAAGAGGTCATCCCTTTAGAACTTAAAGGGATACTGTCATGGGAAGAATTTTTTTTTCAAAATGAATCAGTTAATAGTGCTGCTCCAGCAGAATTCTGCACTGAAATCCATTTCTCAAAAGAGCAAACTGATTTTTTTATATTCAATTTTGAAATCTGACATGGGGCTAGACATATTGTCAATTTCCCAGCTGCCCCTGGTCATGTGACTTGTGCCTGTACTTTAGGAGAGAAATGCTTTCTGGCAGGCTGCTGTTTTTCCTTTTCAATGTAACTGAATGTGTCTCAGTGGGACATGGGTTTTTACTATTGAGTGTTGTTCTTAGATCTACTAGGCAGCTGTTATCTGGTTACCTTCCCATTGTTCTTTTGTTTGGCTGCTGGGGGGTAAAAGGGATGGGGTTGATATCACTCCAATTTGCAGTACAGCAGTAAAGAGTGATTGAAGTTTATCAGAGCACAAGTCACATGACTTGGGGCAGCTGGGAAATTGACAATATGTCTAGCCCCATGTCAGATTTAAAAATCAAATATAAAAAAATCTGTTTGCTCTTTTGAGAAATGGATTTCAGTGCAAAATTCATTTTGAAATTTTTTTTTCCCATGACAGTTTCCCTTTAACTTTCATTTGAGGAAGTCACAATGGATCTTCAAGGTGAGGGCAGTGAGGCTGTGGAATGCCCTGTTGGGTGATGTTAGATTCTAATAATGCCTTTAAGAGTGATTGGTTTAATTCTTGGACAAGCTCAACTATAGTCCAACTAGTATAGATAGGAGTATATACAGGGCTGCTCCTGCCATGAGGCAACATGATAGAAGACTTGTATATCTACTATCTTAGTTGAAATCAAGTATAATGTACTGTTTTTTTAACAGAGAAAAAAAATGAAATAATTTTTAAAATTTTTGGGAGATGAGCTTTCTGGATAATGGGTTTCCGGATAATGGATCCCATACCTGTACAATGGCACTCATTAAACTTATCATTCGCAACTTAAAAAACAGCAAAGAGTAATACACCCAAATCTGATTTATTTTGCTTAAGCATATACAGATGCAGGCAGTTGATATATATATATATATATATATATATATATATATATATATATATATCAATTGAAATGTTACTTAATGCTGCAGTTGCAAAAATATTGTTATACGTTGGAAAAAGAACTCTGATCTGCCCGCACAAATAAAAGGAAACTGTTCAAAGACAAAACAGAGATTGTGCTTTTTCTTCCCTTTTGTTCTTCTTTACAGAACTTCTGTCTTCTATAGCAGATTTCCAGCGGCAGATGTTGCATTCTTCCAAAATTATAGTGACTTCATTCCTGTGATAAAGAAAAAAAAATTCTTTGTAAACTCACAGCGGGTGTGGTATAAATGTACACTATTGGGAATCACAAGATAATAAATAATGGCTGGCTTGGGTTGTCGTTTATCAGGTAGCATTTCTATTTGTAACGAAGTTTGGAAGTTTTAAACACATCTGATTTACAAAATCTGCTCCCAGCTATAACCAATGCACAATTTTTAGAGGCAGATTTACTAAAGAGCAAAATGGCCGCCACTAGCGACATTGCAGGGATATTGCCAATTTACTAACAGGCATAGAGGACAATTCACTAGCGAAAGAGACTGACGCCAGTGTAGTTTCGGACCCTACCGGCAAGCGAACAATCATTACTCCGCAAATTTTAGGGTGGGCTCATGACTAGGGCATTAGAGGATCTCTTTTGTCTTTATTTAGCTTCCCTTGTAATAAAAATGCAAGCAAGCATTTCCATCTCCAATAAAGACATCCATATGACCTATAGTGCATGTACCCGTCCTATTCAAAGTGTAAGAGTACTAACAAAGTTTTGCTGGGCAGAATGGAATGCTAGCAAAAGATCGCTAATAAATGTTTGCATTGACAAATTTACGCTAGCAAAACATCGTCAGTGTTTGGCTTCTGAAATGAAACTTCCCATTTTAGTGAATTAGCGTAACTAATTTACGCCTGGTGAAGTGTGGCAGAGCGTTCGCTGGTGAAAATTCGCCCTTTAGTGAATTTGCCCCTTAGTTCCTTTAGTTTCTTAAAAAGGGAGGGGGGAGCTACATTTGCATTGCTTACAACTACAATAATGTGGGCATATAAAGTGGGTTGCACATGTGGGGTATCACAAGAACATAGCTTAATGACATCAAACAAGATTTGCATATCGGAAGCAAATAGCACTTTGCTGCATGTTGCAACTGCTTAACAAGAAACGTGGGAAGGAAAGCAAATTTAAATGGCACATTCTGGGTTATAAAAGTTGGTAACAGAAAAAAATTGTGCAATGCAAAAATGTATGCATTGACATAGGACAAATTTTTCTTTGGCCATTTTTAATGTAGCTTTTGCGAAACCTAGAAATGGCTTTGTGACTAGTGATGAGTGGAAAAGTTTGTCATGTATAGATACGCAGTAAACTTTTGATGAACAGATTTTGCTGCAGGCAAAAATTTTCGCTATACTGTGAACCAGTGCTGTCCAGTGCTGGTGCTCCATTAGCATTTTGTTCACAAGTGTGAACAATACAAGGGGATCACAGGTGTGAACAACACAGGGGATTACAGTGTGAATTTGAGGTTTAAACAATGCAGGGGCCAGTTAATCTCTGTAGTGATACCTTTTAAAGATTACATATGGTAAACAGACACAGCAGGCAGACTATGATGTGGAGGGCCATATGATGGGGGGTCGTGGGCCGTCAGTTGGACAGCCCTGCTGTGAACCATGTGTGTGTCTCGTTACTACTAGCGACAAACACATATTTCATTTTATCCTTCCCCATCAATCAAAGGGACCTGAGCCGTCCCATTGTCTATATAAGGACCTACACATACTTACAGTATATGGTTTATTCATTTTAATTCATTTGGGATACAAAGCACACAGATATCAATTGGTTGTCATATTTATTATTAGTTGTGCCTGTGTTATTAAGCCAGTATTATAGATAAACTATAGATGGTCATTTTTTTCTTAAACAGCAATATATTTACAAAGAGTAGTAGTAGTAGATACCATTAACAGCCAACCAGACATGTTTTTAAGAAATTGGCAACACGGGAGCCTTTTTTTTATTTATTTATTTTTTTTTTTTACAGAAAAAGCAGTTGTAGCTTAGTGGATAACTAAGCTTAGTCCGTTAACAAGGTAGGGCATGTGTGTAGCAGTATACTGTGCAAAAAATGCATGTGATTTTGCCCTCCCAATTTTTTATCGGTATCCCCAAAGCAGAACAATGTGCCATGAAAAAACACCCATAGACTCTAATGCAGTTTGCTACAAAAACAACGCACAACAAAAAATTTGCAACAAAAACATTAATTTTTTTGCCGTTTTGCAAAATCTTCAGTAAAGAGAAATGGGACAGATTTGCTCATCACTATTCGTGACCACTTCTGAAAGTGAAAAAAGTTTGAATATTTTATGCGCCACTGCACAATGGGTTGGGGACCCCTGCCTAAAAATGTGCAAGAAAAATTAGTGATGCAATAATAGTTACATTGTGAATATTTATTTGTTTTTTTTTATTATTTGAAACATTTCTAATCTCTTAAAAGAGCTTGGACCCCCTGAGAACCCCCAGTTTCCATTGCCCCCTCCACATTAGCTGAAATAGCCTTCAGTTTTTAAGTTTTTAAGACCGCTGAAAACAATTACCTGTCACATTTCAATCTTAATGGATACTTTTATAAAGCCATCTAAGGATTCTGGATTGTCAACCCTAGCAAGTTCATCTTTAATTGAACAATAGAGTCTCCTTATGAAATTACATTTTTGAGCAGATTTATTCTAATAAGTGTCTGCCACCAATCTCCTAAATTCTGCTGCATATTTTGCTACAGAACAGTCACCCTGAAAAATATTCAATGAAGCTTTCACTAGTGGCTGACCTATTAGGGTTATCAAAAACTATTAATATTACTAATGTTGTGACCAGAAACCCATAAAGTATTTTATACTATAGAGGTGTCCCATGCCAAAGGTTCACCTTGTAACAAAGTGAATATAAATCCCACTTCCAAGGAACCATAAGAAATGAGCTGCTGGGTTGTAAATTAAATAGCGGACATTGATACACCCTATTAACAGTTTTGCATCACCCCAAAACCTTAAGGCAAAGGCATCAGTTAAGCCTGCAGGAATAACTGGATTCTGAGAAAATTGTTGCTGCACCTGGCCTGCAGATTTTGTAGTACTTGTTCAATAGAGGAAATCTGCTGGGTTCAATTTGTAAATGCTTGTCTTTAAAGTTACAACTGTTGAACAACAAACCTGGAAGAAAACCAACCACCTGTGATTCACTGAAATCAGGTTCACTTAGTGGGGACTGGCAGAGAGGAAAGCTTTATGTAAATATAAATTAGTGAGAAAGTGCAGGAGGAAGAAAGCTCAGAATCTGAAATGGCGAACAACTGAGCACATTGGGAACAGAAGTACACAGGGAGGGTATTAGCTTAACAATCTAAATAGGGAATCTGATAACCAAGACAAAAAAAGGATTGACCAAAAAAGTAACAGAAGCCAGGCCAGGCTATGCACCGATTTCAAGATGAACTTAGAACCAAAGCATTAGACAAATTCATAGTCAGAAAAGCCAATTTTCAAACACAAACTATCTAAGATTTCAGGAACACCCTTACTAACACAGACAACCTGTTTGCTCAGGCAGTGAGACACTCCCACCCAGCCCTATAAAAAGCCTCTCACGGCACCTGATTGGTACAAAGGACAGCAGGAATTAACCCTTATCCTTGCTGGATAGGGGCAACTTTTGAAACCTTGACAATGAGGCTGTTCAGAGTGCACGGCATTAGAGAAGCAACTGCTTCCATTGATTCATTATGACATTTGGTTGTCAGGCAGATAGTTACATAGTTACATAGTTAAAATGGGTTGAAAATAGACAAAGTTCAACCCCCCAAATGAAAACCCAGCATCCATACACACACCCCTTCCTAATTTTACATAAATTCTATATACCCATACCTATACTAACTATAGAGTTTAGTATCACAATATCCTTTGATATTATGTCTGTCCAAAAAGTCATCCAAGCCATTCTTAAAGGCATTAACTGAATCAGCCATCACAACATCACCCGGTAGTGCATTCCACAACCTCACTGTCCTGACTGTGAAGAACCCCCTACGTTGCTTCAAATGAAAGTTCTTTTCTTCTAGTCTGAAGGGGTGGCCTCTGGTACGGTGATCCTCTTTATGGGTAAAAAGGTCCCCTGCTATTTGTCTATAATGTCCTCTAATGTACTTGTAAAGTATAATAATTTCCCTTCCCAAGCGCCTTTTTTCCAGAGAAAACAACCCCAACCTTGACAGTCTACCTTCATAATTTAAGTCTTCCATCCCTCTAACCAGTTTAGTTGCACTTAGTCTCTGCACTCTCTCCAGCTCATTTATATCCCTCTTAAGGACTGGAATACAAAACTGCACTGCACACTCCAGATGAGGCCTCACCAGGGACCTATAAAGAGGCATAATTATGTCATCTCTTGAGTTAATGCCTTTTTTTATGCAAGACAGAACTTTATTTGCTTTAGTAGCCACAGAATGACACTGTCCAGAATTAGACAACTTGTTTTCTACAAAAACCCTAGATCCTTCTCATTTAAGGAAACTCCCAACACACTGCCATTTAGTGTATAACTTGCATTTATATTATTTTTGCCAAAGTGCATAACCTTGCATTTATCAACATTGAACATCATTTTCCAGTCTGCTGCCCTTTTTCCCAACTTAGACAAAAACACTCTGCAAAGTGGCAGCATCCTGCATGGAACCTATAGTTCTGCAAAATTTAGAATCATCTGCAAAAATAGAAACAGTACTTTCAATGCCCTCCTCCAGGTCATTAATAAACACATTGAAAAGCAAGGGACCTAGTACAGAGCCCTGCGGTACTCCACTAACAACACTGGTCCAATTAGAAAATGTTCCATTTACCACCACTCTTTGTAGTCTATCTTTTAGCCAGTTCTCTATCCAGGTACAAATAGATTGTTCCAGGCCAACATTCCTTAATTTAACCAGTAACCTTTTGTGTGGCACTGTATCAAATGCTTTAGCAAAGTCTAAATAAATCATATCCACTGCCATCCCAGAATCAAGGTCCCTGCTTACCTTCTCATAAAAAGAAATTAAGTTAGTCTGGCAAGATCTATTATGCAAAAAACCTTGCTGGCACAAACTCATAGTATTATGATTTGCTATGAAGTCCAGTATCTTATCCTTTATTAACCCTTCGAAAAGCTTTCCTACCACGGATGTCAGACTAACTGGCTTATAGTTTTGAGGCTAAGAATGGGATCCTTTTAGCAATTTGCCAGTCTCTCGGCACTATGCCAGACCTCAATGAATCCTGAAAAAGTAAAGAGGTTTGGCAATCACAGAGCTAAGCTCGCTAAGTAACCTGGGATGAATACCAACTGGCCCCCGACCTTTGTTAACCTTAACATGTTCTAGTCTCTTTTGAATTTCCTCATGTGTGAACCATGCATCATTCGTTGTATTACTGGCATTGGGACTATTAAGAAGGAAACCTTCATTAACTGGTTTCCCATTTGTGTAGACAGACGAAAAATATAAGTTCAGAATCTGCGCTTTTATTTTGTTTTCATCAACCAGCTGACCCCCCCCCCTCTGCTATTAAAGGTCCCATCCCATCCTGCTTCATTTTTTTTACTATTAACAAATTTAAAAAATAATTTTGGATTTTTCTTACTGCTTGCTGCAATATCCTTTTCCATATCAATTTTAGCTTGCCTTATCATCATCATCATCATCATCATTTATTTATATAGCGCTGTCAAGATACGCAGTGCTTTGCCTTATGGCTTCTTTGCATGATTTATTGGCTTTTTTGTACCTTATCATTTTCTGCCAATCAATTTAGATCTTTGATAAAAGATTTATGGAAATGGTATGCATACATGTGTAAGGAATATTTGCCTCTAATACAGTATGTGTTGCTTATACTAAAGGGCTAGTGTATGAGAATTGAGCCTGAATGCATCCTGGCAATGTCCAGTGGCATAACTCTAGTGGAAGCAGACCCTGCAATTGAGGGGTTCCAGGGAACAGGGGGGCCTTCTTCCTCTAGCCATCTTTTACCTGAGAGATGGTGGGGAGTGGAGGATACAAGCAGCCTGGTGGTAAAATAGCATGGAGGGTCAAGGGTGGCTGTGCATGCCGGACCCAGTTTTGTATTGGGTAGCGGGAGGCTGGAACCATGTAGTTACTCCACTGGTAATGACATCTGCACCCAATTCATCATGTTTATTGATTATTCTTTAGCTGCTCTGCTGAATGATCAAACAATAAAATGAGGTATATTATCCCTTTAAATGGGCTACTGAAGTATGTTCATGGTTGTTATCCATCTATGTTTAGGTATAGTATATTAACACTGCAGTTGAGGCCCTACATATATTCTATAAAGAGGACAAGCACCTTGTCAATAATTGCCTGCTTAAATACAAAAGAATCCTACAGTATCTGCATAGCTCCCCCCCCCCAATCCTTTTTCATGCAGTGGCTGCAAGCCCCCAAGCAGTCCTATAGCAACAATTCTGATTATACAATGATCTTACTGTGTAGAAGTGACAATGTCAAAGATTATTCTCATTGGTTAATAATTGTGCATATGTAATTTGTTTCCAATTGCCATCTTTGCAGAACTAGGATGCACAAAATGGGAGACATTTAAGGAAATGTATGTCTCCTTTATCAATTTTCTACAAATATCTAGTTATTTTCCAAAGCCATATTTTTTAATCTTATGTGAATATCCTCCACCCTGCCTAAAAATAATATTCCGCTGAAAAATTGTTGCATCAAAAGGCAATTGTTCCAGCACAAAACTGCATATTTCTGTATTGCTGTATTTATTACAAATTACCACCCTTAAATGATGCTATTCCACAAAATTATAGATACGCAAGAACATAGAAACTGGTATTTAGATTAGATTTATTTTGGAAACAAAAAAATGTATAAAACATGCAGATTGGGCTTACTGCACCTAAATCAATGCAGCAAATAAACAATAGGAAACATTATTTCCACATTAGCTCATTGCAGTAATTCTCCTGGAAGTAAACAAATCTTGCATCGTGTTTGAAAAGACGTCCAGAACCATTTTTATCCGTTCAACATTTTGCTGGTGGCTAAAAGAAAAAGATGAAATGAAATTGTGTTTTCATAAAATTGGATCTTGCCGCACTTGCATAGCACCAAAAAAGAAACAAACAAAAAAAACCACAGACATATAGCTAATAAGGCGTATAAAACACAATTATCTTTAAAAGCAGAAAGGCTTACATATTGCATACCCTCTGGTGTATAGGTGCTATGCATGGGATCCTTATTATGGAAATCCCCCACCAACGATGCCCTACAGAAATTGCTTTGTGAGTAATTAAAGATTCACGCACCTATTTGTTGGCAGATAACATTAACAGTTTCCATCAGCTCATGTGCAAAGCATAGATAGCTCACTCTCCCTTCTGCCTACTCACAAAGAGCTGTGCTTAAGTAATGAGCTTTCATACCGCCTGTAGGAATACAGTTTTTGCCAGGCTAAATTGCTCCATTTCGAAGGCTAATTGTGGGAAGAGGCCTTCTGTTACATGTAGAAGTGTTGTGTGCATGCATGGATATGTATTCTTGTGTTTTTTCCATTAGCAGCTGAATTGTCAAATGTGATATAGAAGCTCGTTTTTAAAGCCTCACATTTGTAGCAGCTTGAAAAATGAAAAATGCTTCCTGACAGTAATACAAGGCAAACCTCATTAGGCAAACTAAAACCAGGCCTGCACAGATTTCCAACCCTCGGGCTCCTTCAGTGTACCTTTTGGGTGGATTTGAGAATATTTTATCCAGTGTATCATCTGAATATCTTTCTCAGCTTTACTTAAAGAACTTCATGGCTTGAAAAGTGCATAAATGGGGCTTAAGACTAAGATGCAGAGAAAAAGAAAAGTCAGGCTGGTCTGAGCTGAAGGCACACTGGGTATATATGGAAGCATTGGGAATACAGCATAAAGTTCATTGGCCTACTATTATTACCATTGTGAATATCTAGTGCAGTGGTTTTTACTCTTAATAAATATAGAAAAATGTGTCTTCCCCCTAGTGTTGTATTATTTTCTGTTGATATAGAGGTTCAGATTTAAAAATATAGATGTGTATATAGGGGACATAACAAAGACATAAGTTGTGGGGAAATGAGTATGGGGCACTAGAACTTGTTTCTGGGGGCAATACTAAATGATCCTCTATATCTATAGCCTTATAGAAAGAAATATTTTGACAACACTCTTCTTTTAGGTAACCTCCAACTGTAAGCAAGTGGATCAAAAGTATTTCCTGTTGTCTGTAAGTGAGGCATACATATGGATGCAAAGGTACAAAATTGTTTTTGCACTTATCTTAAAGCACCTGTGTGCACATTTTATGGAGAAAATGTAGCTCTTCATATAAAGTAAAACTCTATAGCTAGCATGTTTCCTTTTACCCCCAATAAAACAAGTATCTGTTCACATTTTGAATGTACTTGTTGCGAAATGGGTGACCGACCTGTATATTACAATTGTGTTTGAATCTTCAAAAGGTTCTCTGGATTACATCTCGGAGGTATCTCCAAATCTTCCCCTCCCTGTGTTTAATTGGAATGCGGACATTTATTCGGAATCCACATATTTTTCTATCTGTAAAATGTTTGCTGCCACTACAGAAACAAAAATATATACAAAAAATAAAAAAGAATACCATGGGCAGTTTGTGCTCAAAACAGAAATGAAATCTAATGATCTCTGAGATAATGATCTAGGCTATCATCTGTGAGTATAATTTGAAAGGGATGAAAGGGAAATGTTCTTATTAATATAACCAAAGGCTAACATACCATTCAGACAACAGTAGTCTAATGGCTTAAACAAACATGAATCGTAAAAAAAAAAAAAAAAATGAACGAATGTGCTTGAAAGCAAACGCGGAACTCAAATAATAGCAAGTCAAAAGGTCTTGCATGTCTGCAGCCTTCTTACATAGTTAGATTAGAAAATCGATTAATGCACAAGCAACATAACAAGCAGTAATGTAATTAGAATATGTTGAAGCCAGACATAAATGTGATTAACATGACATTGTAAAGAAAGATGGTCTTCGGAAAGCTTCAGCATTAACGCAGGCAAAAGAAAACTTCAGAGAATCATTAAACCTGCCACGTTTCATCAGCATCTGCGTTATGAGGCTTTGGCAGAGTTTAAAGGGAATTCTATTGCCAGAAATGTTGGTAAATATTAAAAAAAAAAACTTAAACAGGGTAAAAGGATGACTCTTACTACTTATGGGATTTAAATCATATAAATATAACTAACCAAGATTAATATAACACCACCTACATTTAAGAGGAAGATTATGAAAAACACAAAAGAGGTAATTTATGACACAAATCCTACTATAATCCTCAATTAAACCCCATTCTTTAAATGATAAATGAAGAAACAAGACAAAAAGAAACAAGACCGGAGTGAGTGCTATCTTCTTTTGCTTTATATATAAATATATATATATATATATATATATATATGTGTATGTGAGTGTATAGATGGGTCTATATGAGCGGCAAATTTGCGTGATTCGCCGCCAGCGAATAAATTCGCGAAAATTCGCCCAAAAAAATTTGCCGGCGTCAAAAACGAGACACTGGCACAGTTTCGCAAATTTTTCGCAGTTTCGTGAATTTCGCGCGAAATTCGCAAATTTTCTGGCGAAGCGAAACGGCGCAAATTCGCCCATCACTATATATGTGCACTGGAGTTTGTTTGGAGAGTTTAAATTTAATGGACTTTGGACTTTTTTTTGACCCAGTTTAACTATTTAACTATGAGTTGAAAATGCTTTTTAGTCAGTGCCATACATTTCCAGGTTTTCTTTTGGTGCATCACAAATGTTGGCATTCACAGAGCAGAAATACAAGAGTAAATGGAGTTAAAGTGTGAGCAAGTAGGATTATTTACTGATATAAGTGTAATTTAACCAACAGCAACCAATCAAAACACTTGTATATGCTAATGCTTCCAGGTTTAATCAAAACAAATTGCTGATTAGTTGCTATAAATTATAGCAACAGAGAGTAAATGCTCTTTTTTAGTAAAATAAAAATAAAAAAGGGACCTAATTTATAGGAACATCTCTGTTCATGATGTTCTTCACCACCCAAGAGCCTTTAACTTATGCCCACTTTTATTTAAAGAAAGACCAAGTGTTGATCTTTGAAATTTCCCTGATAATCAAACACCTAACAATGTGTGGCTTTCATCCAACAATAACTAATTACTCCTGGCTGCTGTCCAACTTGCACAGTTTCCAGCTTTGACCACATATGGACAAACATTTTTCCAGCTTCCATATAGATAGAGAAACTACACCATGTGAACTCTAAAACTTGAATTTCTTCATACTTTGGAAACTAATATAGCTTCCCCCCCCCATCAGCATTTATGTGCAGTCATGTTCTGTCTTTCTCTTTATTTTTTAATGTAGAGTTTCTACCGAACCATTTTGAGGATGGGATCCATGTAATATAAAAGTCAGACATTTACACATTTACTTGTGACAGAATATCTGTATGTGCACATAGTCACATACAGACTGAACTGACAAATCTGACAAGTGGAGATAAGTCACCTATATGTCCTGATTATTTTCATCAGAAGCCAATTTGCCCATCTTCCGGAGAAGTAATAACAAGCTCCTACCTGTTGGCCCCTTGTTATGGAATGTATCATTAACATCTCAAAGGAGTCCACAAATAAGTGTTGTGGTCTTATGCTTCTTGAAGGAAATGTCAGAAAGTAGATAATTAGGAATAGGTGCCAGGTGCGATTAATCAGGGCTAGTTAAGAAATGATATGGACCATTTCCACTTCAAACTGTTCACCTCTGCAAGCAAATATCAAAGAGAGCACCAAAGGTTAGAGGTGAGCTGTAGAAAATGTTTGAAAAAATAGAAATTAAGAACCTGAACTGAGTTAAGGGCTCTTTAACAAACACAAAAATTGGAATGTGTGTATCTTCAAAAACATTTTTGTTAAAGAAAAAAAACAATACTTCTAAATCTTTCCTGCATGATGACCCACTCTATTTTATTTGCAAATCTAATAGACACCTTCACGCAGTATAGGTGATTATTGTAGAATAATTGAACTGATCCATTCGAAGTTTTCATTCATTCAAATTAAATATTTTAATTGTATCTTAAAGCTGTGATGTGCAATCCTTAATATTATGCAATCATTCTGCTGAACACGTGGAATGTTATTCGCCGGTGTTCAAGTACACTTTGGAAAATGAGCTGCGTTGTCAATAGTCACTTTAAATTTTCCATTATTTATTTTACTTTTATATAGACACTTGAAAATGTTGAACAAGGAACAAGGGAATCAGCCACTTAAATTCACTTAAACTCACGTTGTAGTTTGTAGTTTGTATGGCGACCATTAATTATTGTATTACCGTGTATATCCCAGTGCTAGACAGAATTAAGCAAACACATTTTAGCTTAGTTCTAGGCTTTTAAAAAGGATATGTAATACATTTTAAGAGTTCAATTCATTTTTATCAGTTTCTTCAAGTGCAATGAATCAATAACTGAACATCTAAAGGTATAATCAGAAAGGATTAATTAAAAAAAGTGGCCATATTTAGGTCAATAAAACCTGGCAACGGAACAGCAGTGATGACCAGGACTGGGTTTTTGGATGCCTACGTCCCTAGCCTCCCCCACCATAAGCACCCGGCCCCCAATCTCTTCCCCCACTGGCTTTGCATTTTAGCAATCCCTTTATGTGGCCCTAAAATCCTGAAAAGCCCAGGCCTTTGTGGCCTGCCCACAAATCCTGAAATCCTGAAGATCCGATCAGGGCAAAAATCACATTGGCTTGTTGATGCCAATAGTCCTCATAGTGATCTGGTCATTTGGACTCATGGCCAAGAGATCGGATCAGCCTATCTCCCACCTCTAGGTGGCCATATCAGAGAAAGATATGTTCATTTAGCTTCCTGGCAAATGAGTGGATCTTTGAATGTATGGACACCTTTACACATTAAAATAAATATTTAACCCAGAAGAGGTTAAGGTTTTAGACTGACTGCTGAAATTTGAAATACTATTCAAGAGTAATGCAATAATATTTAATAATATACAAAAGTAATCCTTAGAACCAACTTGGTCCAAATACCATGCCCTTTTTATTATCCTCTTTTATACAGATATGATATCCTATATTCAGAAACCCATCAGAAAGCGCAGAATTACAAGAAGGCAAATAATTGCACTTTTCAAAAATGACTGTAAAACTGTATGAATCTACATTGGTGGCAAAACATTGCTATTGGGTTTATTTACTGCTTAAATGATTTTTAACAAGCGTAATGTACGGAGATCCAAATGATAGAAACATCCACAAAACCCCTGGTCCCATGGACAAGATCCTATACACCAGGGAAAGAAGTACTGATCTGATCCTGCACTTCTTCCCCTGATCTTTGTAAATGATGCTTAATAGGTTTAATACAAAGTAAGGTGTTTGGCACAGTAAACAGTACAATAGTTTGGCATGTAAAGAAATTGGGATGGCATTGTTAACCTCAAAGAAAGGTACACTAATGAACCCCACTTCTGCAGAACTTTTTTGAGCAGTGATCTAAGTACTGAATGCTAGGTTCAAGAAAACATAATACAATCTCTGTAATCTACATTACATTAGGTTTAAGCATTCTGTCCAAGAAGCCTAGTACTTTCTACTGTTACCATTTTAATATCTGTCAGCTCTTTTATTTCCTTATCTATGTAATTGATCCATCCCTATTAACATTTTTTGTTGTGTGTAGGCGTTTCTTTGTTTACAGAGACTTACAGAATAATTCAATTTTGTAAAAACAAAATAAAACAAAGAAAAATGTGGGTGTCAAGTTTTATAGACATTTACAAGACATTTTTACCTGCAGGGTGGGTTTCAGTTTCAGTTACTGAGCCTGCTGCCATATATATGGTATATACAGTCTCGTTCTTGGCCCTCTAGTGGTCCCCAGGGTAGCTGAGAGGTCAAATGTGGAGTTTAATCTCACTAACAACGATACATTTTAGGAAACCCTGGCCTGAAAATGTTTTTGTCTAACAGAGGATAAAAATGACAGGCAGGGAAAGAGAAAAAAGCTATTAAATGTAAAAGTTTAATAGTGCAGCTACAGCCTCAAGCAATATACAGAAATGTTAAGTTAGTAGAAACTGTAGTCACAACATCCAGTTTGGGGATGAGAAATAAGTGAACAGCAGGCTGGCTGTGGTGCCATGTATACAGGGCAAGGGCATACTATATCCTACTACATAAAAGTAAAAATATTTACTTAACAAAAGCTACCAAATGAGAGGATAAAATTGGTTTTCAAATAGAAAAAAATGTGAGGGAATATAGCAGCAGTCATGCATGTGTACATGTGTACAATTTGTAATGAGGAACATAAACACTGACTTTGTGCATAAACATGCCATTGATGGCTGCTATATTGTGCCTCATATTTTTATATTTGTAGTAGCCATGTGAAATAGCCTGATATGGTTGAAGCAATGTGAACCATAAAAGTTCATGTTCACTGCTTTGCAAGGCCATGCATATTGGACATTAAACTGTTTGGAAGACCCTTGGCATTCATGTTGGTCACATGTTGTCTTGGTACCAAGGACATGTTGAAGATAAGATGCTAATAGTGCAAGGTTTGATTAGATTTTCTTAAAGTTTAATAAAACACTCACAGTTAAGAAAACATTTGCAGTTGTTGGGTTGAAGCAAAAAAAAAAAAAAAAAAAAAGAAAGACGTTTCCCCAATTTAAATTACACTTTCCAAAATGATATATAATTTTATTGGGGTCATCTTACTGTCAAGGAGCTTTAAAGATACACAACCATGTGTCATAGAAGTACTTAACAACAAACTACAGTTATAGACAATGACAATTTCAACATATAAGATAGGGTGCCCTATTAGCTAGGGTGTCACCTGTGATGATAATCTGTGCCATTATTATAGATGTAATTAGCCCTTTCCCAGGCATCCATAGTGTTAAAAATCAGTCCAAGCTAAATCCATGCTAAACAGATATATATTATACAAATAACTTCAAGATGATTTTTTATTTTGGCTTAGGCACTATCTGCAAGGAGTTTATATGTTCAACCAGTGTCTGTGTAGCTTTCCTCTATGTACTCCAGTTTCCTACAACACTCCAAAAACACAACAACCAGTTACTGGCTCCTGATTTAATTGGCCATAATGTGTGAATGTGATAAGGGCCTTACACTGTAAGCTCCACTGGGACAGGGACTGATGTGAATTATGTATAATTTCTATAAAACCACTTCAGAAATGTTGTCAGAGCAACTGGTATTGTAGGGGCACCAATGAGGCAGATCCCAGATTTTCATAGAAAAGCATTTATTACTGTAGGGGACTGGTAAATGAATCTCCCAGTATTATTTAGTAGACAGTCCCCTAGTGTTATAGGCGCCTAACTGGGTCCTAAAATACAGTTAGGAGGGGGGCAGTTTCCTTTTCTTTCTTAAAGCTATGCCCATTAGTACAAAGTCCTGGGCATTCATGTGTTCAGGGTCTACTTTGTGCAAGCCCTGGCCTGAGAAGGCAGGCAGGGTAAAGTGGAACCTAGACAGATCAGGTCTAGTAAGGATAGGCTTCTGAACTTAAGAGGTCAGTCTAGGAGTGACAGGCAGTCAGGTTATATATCTGAGCAGCTTGAGGCTCCTCCAAGGATTGTGAGTGGGATTAAAAATCGAGATTAGTGTACAGACCTAGGGATGTAGAGATTCCATTTAGAGAAAAGGCTGAAAGCTGGGTGTACCTTCTCGCTGCCACATATGTTCTCTTTCCTGCGGTGACTGATACTGACCATACTGAGTATATGCCTATCCACTGTTGTTGTATGATACTGCTTGCTCTTCATGTACAGCCCTTTGTGGATTATCCTGTTCAATAAATATATTCTCTGGTTAAGTTATAAGAACCACTGGCACCCAATTATTGTATACTGCACCTAGTTACAGTTATACTATACCCTGCCTCCACACAGTTTGTGAGGGCTTACCCCCTATTTAATTAAGGTCTCATCTGGAGCAACATTATGGGGTAAAGCTTATAGTGAGAGAACTGTGCACTCGTTTTACAATAGCGCTACATTACTATTAGGCTCATCAAAAGGGTTTATACGTATATGGAGAAAAGCGTGAATCTGCCATGGTCACCTGCCTTGGAAAGTATAAAAAATATTCATTAGTTAGCATTTATGGTTGATTAACCTCAATACCAGTACTGTTTTTGCTACTCAACTGCAGGCATAATAAACAAGGAGCTTTGGGAATATCTCCCTTCTCTTTTGATGCCATTATTTTTTTTAGGGATTGTTGCACTTGTTAAGTTTGTGGCTAATCACAATAATAATAAACATTAAAGTAAAAGAATGAATGGGGAGGAGAGAGTGTATAATTCACAGTAATGGAGAATTGCAGAATAGACATCCGCGATGTTAACTATCATGAATCCCAGGTATTTGGCAATAGGTTAACAGGTTACCTAACAAATCTTAAATCATCATCTCAGAATTGTATCACACTTTTTTATATGACCACAAAAACTATTCATGATGTCTAGCTGTATTTATATAACTACAGCCTCTTACAGCCAAAAGTTTTATTGTAGCTAAAAATCACGTAAGATGATTCCAGTCAAGACTAAAGATGAAATATATTTTAATGAAAAGAATTTTAGAAAGTTGCAGCAGTTATGCATTGCCTCTAATGTGTGTGCTGTAACTCTTGGCAATTGCCTTAAAAAATATTAGACAACTTTTCTTTAATTGAAATAACATTTTCCTCTATTGATTTTCAAATACTCATATACATTTTCTTCAGTGCCAATTCAAACGCTAATAAATTCCCCAGTGACTACCTTATTGCATAGTATAATTTGGGAATTATTCTCTGCTACTATTTTTATAAATACACGGTGGATAATATATAATCCCACTTTAATTATGACAAAAAGCCAGAGTTTTGACTTTTAATTTTGACTTTTCAAATACAGGATATGATATCACTGACATAATAATGTTTAGAATGTAGCTTCATTGTATTAAAAGGGTTGTTCACCTTTGAGTTAACTTTTAGTATGATGTAGAGAGTGATATTCTGAGACAATTTGTAATTGGTTTTAAAAATTTTTTTTATTATTTAAGGTTATTGAGTTATTACACGTTTTATTCAGCAGCTCTTT
Organism: Xenopus laevis; assembly: GCF_017654675.1. Taxonomy (NCBI): domain Eukaryota; kingdom Metazoa; phylum Chordata; class Amphibia; order Anura; family Pipidae; genus Xenopus; species Xenopus laevis. Next base: position 35,638,409 of record NC_054375.1, on the reverse strand, counting down.
GAATTATAAACAATCTGGTAGCTAGGGTTCAAATTACCCTAGCAACCATGCATTGATTTGAATAAGAGACTGGAATATGAATAGGAGTGGACCTTACTAGAAAGATAAGCAATAAAAAGTAGCAGTAATAAGAAGTGTGCAGCCTTTGCTTTTTAGATGGGGTTAGCGACGCCAATCTGAAAGCTAGAAAGAGTCAGAAGATAAACAGATTTACAATCAATAGCCTGAGCGAAAATTCACCTGGCGAAACGCAGCAAAAGTTCTCCAGCAACACAGCATTTCACTAGTTAAGTGTTGAAGTTGATGGTGGGGTGATAGTTATTAAACTGTTCATGGAATTGGATGAGTTTTTGCTCAGTATCTGTCCAAATGATGAGGATGTCATCAATATATCGGAGATATGCTAGGGAGTTTTGTGGTGCAGGAGGCGAGGGAATCTTGTTCTAGTTTCGCCATGAAAAGGTTAGCATACTGTGGTGCAAACCGGGTTCCCATACTTGTCCCCATCTACTGTAGGTACAATTCTTGGCCAAACAAGAAATAGTTATGTGTAAGTGTAAATTCAATCAGACTATCAGAATACAAATTATGCTTATGTGTTGTTTCTCCTTTTGTCCCTCACAGTTTTTTTTGTAAACAAAATGCTATATATATGTCAGTGCCAACATAGCTTCATTGTAATCAGCTTTGAAGAAGGAACTGCAATGTTCTGAAAGCTTGCTGTGATTATCATCTTAGTTAGCCAATAAAGGTATCACCTTTACACCACTTTTGTTATGCTTCATATCAAACGTTCTTCCCTATAACTTTCTCAATGGGCTAACACGGTGCAAAAAAATGTTACCTGGAATAGTTAAATGTGTGACTGACTTTTAGTAAATAGGCAATGTCGCTGCGAATTGTCTTTTTAGCAAAAATTCGTAAAAAGAAACACAATTCACTCTTTAGTAAATGTGCCCTCAATTCCCTGGGATTTCCTATTATTCTGAGCTTGTGGTGCCGATTTTAAAGCTTTAATTAATTTAGGTAATTACTTCTTCTTTGATAATAATTTCCTTCACAAGGAGTCACAATTATTTCTAAGGCATCCCTCTCTTTAAAGCCATTCGTTATTTTAGTTCAGCGGTTTCTCATTAGGCTTAGGAACTATTACAATTTGACCTCGATTTTGAGCATAAACTATAGGTCTTTAAGTTTAAAATAAAAAGGTTATAATGATTCATTTCAGGTAAATAATTTTCCCTAAATTAACGGCTACTAGGCCTTGTGTGGGGTAGATGCCTACTAGAATGGTGAATAAAAAAGCACTTTAATGGTTTAAATAAGATCTAGTATAAAGAGACTTCATTTGCACATTTAAGGCAAAGCTTCAGTATCAAATATAGGTTGCAATAATATATGGGATACTAATGGGGAATGTAATAAATGTTGCTAATGGAAAAGAATGATAAAATATTCAGAGCTTTTCCTTTCATGAATTTAATAGAAGTTTTGGGAACATGTAGCAGAAAAAAGTTTACACATTTTATAGATTTCACTACTACCAGACTATTTCATACAACTTTTTGCAATTTTTTTTTTTAAATTAAAAAATGTTTGTGATTTTATATGGGACATCTCCAAATAGAAATTTAAAATAGGCACTATAGACCTGTAGGCAGAGAATTAAAATTTGCAATGAGTTAACTAATTCAAAGTAAAAAAAAAATATAGAAATGCAATTTTTTTTCCTTTTCCTATTTATGCGTTGACAACTTTTATATCATTCCCTAATTAATGCTTTAATAGCATTGATATCAAGCACAGTTTCTTGGTGCTTCGAGGCTACTCCATGCAACTTAATTTGCTATCTCAGGCACGTAGCCAAAGAAATATTATAGTAACAAATTTACTAAACTAACACATTCAAATTCATGTTACCCTGGAGTGATGGTTCTATAAATGTCTATTGCAGAAATTAAGATGTTCATTTTGAAGCAATATAAATCTCTGGAAACACCCAAATCATATTTCAGCTCTCATGTTAATTAATCTAATTCAATCCAGATTTGGGTTTGAAGGGGATTAATGGTTTCTATGTTGGGAGTAACTAATTCTACAGTATTTAATAGCCCACCCACTATAAATATAAATGTGTTGGGTCCATGGTGGACCTTCAGTAAAATGGTTTGTGTTTGCTATTACAGATATGGGACCTGTTATGCGGAATGCCCTGGACTAAGGTTTTCCGGATAACTGACTTTTCTGTACTTTGGATCGTCATACATTAGAATCATGTAAACATTATATAAACCCAGTAGGCTGGTATTCTTCTATTAAGGATTAATTATATCTTAGATTAGATTAACTACATGGTACTGTTTTATTATTACAGAGAAAAGTTAAATTATTTGAAAAAATTGATTATTTGGATAAAATGAAGTCTATAGGGGACAACCTTCCTGTAATTCTGAGCTTTCTGAATATTGGGTTTCCACATAACAGATCCCATACCTGTATTATGTCCTTAGCCTCATTATGGCCTTAAATCTACTAATGACAAAGACATCTAAATCTAATAAGGCACCAAATCCGTTAGGATAGTCCTTAATGCAAAGAGCATAGCTTTAAAAGTTAATAATACAAATGGCCCTACATTGCAAGGGTGTTACTATAGTGGAAGCAGACAGAATAACTGTTAGTGGGGCCCAGAATATAGAAGTACCATTGTGGCCAGAAATGAGCATACAAGTTTGTAAAGCTGGTCATTTTCAAGTAATTTTGGGAGAAACTAAAAACGACTTGTTGCTGCAGGGCCAACATCAAGTTAATTCATTTTTACACTATGGTCTTATAAAAAAAAACTACAGTAATTGGGGGGGAAACTGTTTTATCGGGTCAAGCACCTTTAATGATTTCTCATTCCGGTATTCAAACACTGAGAGCTGCTGTGATCTTATTTGCTCACCTGTAATGCATTTAATCGGCTCACCTGTAATGCCAAATGGGTCAGTAACATTCCATTGCTAGTTTCATAAATGTCATGTTAAGTGACTGGCAATTCATCAGCTTAAACAGCTCGTATGAGAAATACTGAAACTACAAGATTATATTGATTCCTGCACCCAGTAATACACAGAAATTTGCCATCACACATCAATGAAATTGATATAATCTTTCTATCTGAAGACTGTAATGAACAGAAAGGAATTACATTTAGAAAGGTCCATTTGTTTGTTTTACATTGTGATAGAAATGTTTAATGACATTAAACTCAACTTTAGGCAAGTCACTTTAGTTTCCCATATGATGTCAGCAACTTTGGGCTTGATAATATAATTAAAAACAGAATCTATACAACACCTAAAATGTAAACAAAGCAACCTTTTGCTGTTGGATACTAAACCCCCCTCCCCCTTACATCCAAAGTATATCCGATTTCTTGAGTACAAGTCCTGCTTTGTTTCTATAGTGTTCTCTCCCCTTGGCTAAAGGTGTTGGCTTGGCTATGGATGCATTAGTTCCTAACACAGATCAAAATTAAAGAATGCTCAGCTAGTAACCAGAGTATACTTTCATTACTCCAATTTCCAAGCTAACAGTGGCATACCTATAATTAGGAATGGGCGAATTGTTTCGCCGCAAAAATGATGCTCATATTGACTTGTTTGGTGGCGTGCATCAAAAAAAATGTAGACTTTAATGGGCGTTGGAGAATTTTTAGCGAAACAAAACGGGTCAAATTCGCCCATCCCTACTAACGAGGAAGCAAACCCAGCAGTCGCAGGGGGCCCAGGCTGTTGGGTCTGCTTCCTCTATATTTTAGCTAATCAAAAAATCTTCCTCCCCAGCCAGTCTCTGGCAAGGAAGGGGGAAGCAAGTCAGGTGGGAGTGGGCGGAGTCAGTTGGGGTGTGGGTGGTGTTTATACAAATGGCCTGTAGATGTCACTGCGCTCAAGACTTATAATGTCCATACTTTCTATACAGCTTGTGGTGTTAGCGTTGCTTACTCTTGTGTAATGGCTGCATGAGCCTGCTAATAAAGCACTGTTATACTCTACTCATCCTCGGCTACCCAAAATATAACAGGTGAAGTCAGTGGGATGTGGGTGGGGTGGAGATGGGACATGGGTTGGGTGGAGGCGAGATGGGAAAATGAGGATCGGAGTGTGCAAGGCCCCTCTGAAGATTTTTTTGCAGGGGGTCTGGTGCACTCTAGTTGCACCACTGTAAGCTTACTATTGATTGGATGCTAGAGACTATTACTTTAGGGTGGTGATTCCAGTGTAAATCAGCCCATTACCCACATCTCAGTTTAATCCTTTTTCAACAATTTTGACATTTGTTACAGTAGAACCAATGGAGAAAGACAGTAATTTGCAGTTATTATGCCAGTTTATATAGTGGTATGGGGTCTGTTATCCAGAAGCCCTTTATCCAGAAAGATTCAAATTATGGAAAGACCCCCAAAGACTCAATTTCCAAAAAGTTTTCCAAATACTTCAGTGATGAATATTAGATAACTCCCCAATTTAATTTTATACAACTAATACAACTCAGCTCTAGAAAGACTTTTCTCCTATTATAACCTGTCCTGTCCCAAAAATACAAAAATGTGTTGCTTATACATTGTTTTTTAATGCCCTGTCATTTAATCCTAATTTAACTCATCAGCATTCAGACACCTGTAGCAAACCTTACTGGTTACAAATTCTTTGGTGTGATCATCTGGTTTCATTGTCCTTCTATAAAATGTGTTCTGGCTAATGTTGGTAATAGGTTTGTGTTTGGTTCCTTTGCATCATGTATTTAAGGAAACTAACTTCAGTACTTGGTGTTTACCTGCCATTCTGATAATAACTTGTTGCTAGATCACTGCATGCCCTAACCTTCTAGTCACAACCTGCCTGTTTAGATCTTGGGCCTATGCCAGACCCACTTTGATTACCGCCCGTCGGCTCTTTATTTTGACATTTACCCTGTTCCAAAATCAGCCTTCTTTCCTGGAAGCTGAACACTTGTACCACTTCTGTTTTCCGATAATTCATATTATTTTGCCAAAGCTATTTACGGCATGTACACATGATATTCATTGTCTGAATTATAATCAGTATGTATGCAACATTCACATATGTAAGATGACTAACTTCCTCGCTTGGTCATGAGACAGAACGCACTATGTTTTGCACTGTGTTTTTGAGAAGTGTTTCTTAGAGAACCCTTAGATCTGTCATTTAATGTTTTACTTGTAAAAGCCTACAATGCCTAAACCTAGGATGGAAGCCTGGGAATGCTGTAAAATACTATCACCAGCCCTGGGAGAAAAATGTCGCTTTTTCTTTCATTAAAAAGCTTGCCTTATATTTTAGCACCACCCATTGATTTAGAGTTTCCTTGTAAGAGCTCACCTCTGAATTTCATGTTTACAGGTACAACTTGGTTTGGTAGAAGTAAGTTAACACAAATAAATATGCACCACTATTAAACCATTGAACCTCAAATTTCTGCACCATCACCTGCTGGCCTTTAGATCCTACAAAGACTATATTTACTGTATAGGAACGCAAAACCCTACTGTGATTCAGGTAACATGACTATGACTCTTCTGTGGATCGATCAGCTCTGTTTAAAAGAGACTCAAAATCACCACCATATTCAGGATACATTTGTATTGCTCACTTGGGTGGGTGGTGTATTTTATCTTTGATACTTTATGCCTTTGCAGCACTTAACGGTCTATAAACAAATCTGGACTCATAATTGTCTCAGACCTAAAGAATAAATTATGATACAATCTATTCATATATATCCACATTATAATTTCAATTAGGCCAAAAGTGAAGCATGAATAAAATCTATACCCAGCCATGTTTTATGTGCCCTGGAATTATTATTTTTTTCTTTACATTTAAATGGAGGTTAATGGCAAGCATCACATGTTCATTTTATTACCTGCTTGCCAACATATTTTAAGGAGATATGCCCAATCAGCCTAAAGATAATTAAGCTGAACGAAGATCAAAAACACTGCTTGAAAATGAGCATATTTTAGCCGGCTCTAGTTAAGTGAAACCACTTGGCAGCACATTTTTAGAAATGTTTGGCATGGAAGAAGATTTGCTTTGGAGTATAAAATTGTTTTATGGCATTTTAAAAATGCATTTAAATCACATATGACATTTATCACCTACAATAATACCTTGAAACAAACGTCGTACCATATTGCAGGATGGGAATTAGGGAAATAAAATTTTTTATAGATTTTCCTTAGTGACCAGAAGAAACCTTTCGGCATAAAGTGTATTCATGCTCATGGTTGAAATCCTGCATGAAGAAACCTATAATAGTCCAACTTATTATACTGGTATTCTTGATGAATTTATAAAAGTACATAATAATGATTGCTCACTGTATATACAGATTTTGTCTAACAACATCAAGTTAAATTTAGAGAACATTGCTTGTTTTTTTATTTTATATTACACAGGCTAGCCTGGTATCCAATCAGTTTAAGGAAAATCATTCAGTAATACTGTTTTGCAATAATCATACATTTTAAACCAGATACAGTTACTACAAAAATACAGAGACAGGTATGGGACTTGTTATGAAGAATGCTTGGGACCTGGGGTTTTCTGGATAAGGGACCTTTCTGTAATATGTGTAACGCTTTCTTGGGCTATCCTGCCAATTAGGAGTTAAGATGTCCAGCTAGTGTATGAGCATGGGTTACACTGTGAAACTAAACTCAGGGTGGAGCCTTCGCTAAATGGAAGCTTCCCCTTTAAGATGGTGTAAAACTACAACCCACAGGCTAATTAGTGTTAATAATAGATAAATTGGACGCCAGGAGGTTCTTAGATAGTGAAACAAGTGAGATGGTTTATTGGCACAACAATTATGCAAAGGCAATTGACCACAGGTTTACTCACGCAGGAGCTGTAACAGGACTTAGCATATCACAGAGGAGGGAGGATAGCAGATGATGATGCAGCATGTACAGATGTCACTCCCATAGTCAGATAGTAGGCAGAAGATCTCACTCTCAAAGACCAGTGACCAGTGTGAAACAGGATCAATCAAGTAGGGGTCAGGCAGTGCTCTGCTAAACTGAATTCCCTATCACTGAGTTCCCTACACTAAAGGCAACCTTAGAAGCCTTTGGGAGGCTACTCCCTGCTATTCTCCTTGATGGAGCACACAACAGCTCATACTAACTAAATCTGGCTATCTCTCTCTCCTAGAGAGACTATTACAGATCTTCCCTAATGATAGCTAATCCTCATTCACGGGAGAGCCTGGTTCCCGACTTCAGCACCAAAGGTACAGGTCCCTTTGGGGTAAATGGCTTACTGGGGCCTTGGTGATCCCAGGCTCAATGGGAAACACCTAGCAGCACAGACACCAGGAGCCAAAGAGGAAGAGGCCACTCCCTGCACAACACTATATAGCAGTGTGGCAGGGGAGTGTCATTACACTCTTTGTCCAATAGGTGAAGAAGTAACACTTAACCAGTATAAAGGGTTTGGCCCAATAACAAGGGATAAGAGAACTTAAAGAAAGGTAGGGGATTTACTCTATAGAAGCCTAATAGATCCTATAGGTCCCTACATATGCATCTCCATACCTTAAATCTATTTTTTGCCTCCAATAGGGATCGATTATATCTAAGCTTAGATCAAGTACAACGTACTGGTTTATTATTAAAGAGGAAAAATAAATCATTTTAATCAAATAATTCAAATTCAAAAATTTAAAGAGTCTATGGGAGATGGCCTTTTCATAACTTGGAGGTTTCTGGATAATATAAATTGGTTATGGGTTTTACACAAGTGTGAATCTTACTTAACAAGATGCTTTGTAGTGCAAGCTAGAAAAGTAGGAGCAACTTTTCATTTATAAAGTTATCATACAAGCAACAATAAATATGTGTTCTGTAGTGTATCAGATGGACAAGTATAAAAAGAAATTGAAGCTTACTTAGAAATGCAGGGCAAATTGATGCACTTTGTTTTGGACACAAATCATCATATCTTTTTCCAGTAATCCAGTGTTTCTCTCCCTCCTTATTCTAGTGTAAAAATTGATGTGTGCTAAGTTACTTATGTTGTGGCTAAAGTGCACAGATTGGTGATGGTTTCACTTCTGATCTGCCATTTTGAAAGGCATTAATAAAAACATAATGGCTTGGCACAAGTCGGCTATTGACCCAACTTGATAGAGGAAGCCAAGAAGTATCACCACATCCAGGGTGGTTTTAATTAAGTGCCCCCTAGCGTCAGGCCTAGTTCTTAATTATGGAAAATAAAATGTAAGCATTTTAACTCTTTTTCAATCTGACTGTGGCTCTACTACTTCGTGGGTCCAGGCTTGTGCCAGCCTCTGTTTTCTGGTGTTTGGCTCCCCTTGCTGAAGGTCTGGGACATGTGCACCCGGGCCCAACGTACACAGCGGTAAGCTGCTAAACTCAGCACATACTGGTTAAACAATTTGTTTAGTTCCCCTAAAATGCTTGCAAGTGCAAAGAGCAAACATGGCTGCATGAATGTCATCAATGTATTGTGCTCTGTCGTACAGAGTTGCAATGGCAGTTGCATTTGTAAATATTGCATTTACTTATTGTTTATTAAGCATCACTGGCTTGTTGTTCAGTAGATGCTAAGCCCTTACCCATTTCTGGCCTAGGGTCATAGCTGAGCAGTGTCCACACTAGCACTGACTAAATTGAAATACTTTCTGCTGGAGAAACCTAATCACTCTTGTACAATAGTCTTGCAGTTATGGCTGCAGCTAGAAAGCAGGGCTCAATCACTGCTGTGTTGTCAGAGATAGGTGACAACTTCTAGTGATGGGCGAACATTTCTGCCAAGGTTCACAGTGAAAAAAACATCCTAAGACTCCAATATATTGTAAAAATAAGTCATGTGGCTTGGAACAACACCCATTGACTTCAATGTGTTTCTCAAACTTTGGATCAGATTCGCCCATCAGTAGAGACAAGTGATGGAATTAATTTGAGGCTCCCTCCAACTGGAGCGATAAACTGTTCAACTATAAACAGATTTAGCATTTAGTTTGAAATTTAAACATTAAAAAAACTATAAGACTTTTGGGCTAATTTATTGTCAGAGTGTTCGGAGGGGAGTCATGTGAATTCAGCTGTGCATCCTTTTCTATAAATATTAGAAATGTCCTCAGAAGGTATTTACTGAGCGGAGATGGCAGGAGTGTATTTTTTCTGCATTGCTGAAACCTTATGCAACCTTACTCCCTTCTGGAATGAGGCTTTTGTTCAAACAGGGGAACCTCGCATTCATCATTTGCACTTAGAGAACTCTCTGTTGTTCTGCAAGCTCAGCATCACATGGCACTGGCCAATTAAACTTGCAGAGCAGTGAAATCAGATATCCCATTAAAGTAGCACTTATGCACTGTAGCTACAGTTTTCATAGCAATTTAATACAGGGCCGATTAGTAAACCATTCAGAAGCTGCAGGCTGAAACAGTACAGATGTGTGGTGCAGCATGAACTGCAGGGGTCAAGGTGGCATCTAGGGATGTCGTGGACTGTTCTGCGGCGAACTTGTTCGCGCGACGTTCGCCAATAGGCGTTCGCGTCAAAATCGTTCGACCATTCGGTCGCTAAAATCGAACGATTTTCGTTCGATTCGAACGAAAATCGTTCGATCGAACGATTAAAATCCTTTGATCGTTCGAATCGAACGATTTTCGGATGTTCGAAGTTCGCGAACTGTTCGCATTTTTTGCCGGTGTTCGCAAACGGCGTTCGCGAACACATTATCGGCGGTTCGCTACATCCCTAGTGGCATCTGAACAGTGGACAGGATATATAACACACATGATAAAACCAAGGGTATAGGGTATATGTATCAGGTCTCTACTGGTTTCCTAGTACAGGTATGGGAACTGTTATCCAGAATTCTCAGGACCTGTGGTTTTCTGGATAGTGTATTTTAGATCTTCATACCTTACGACTACTAGAAATCATATAAACATTAAATAAACACACTAGGCTGGTTTTGCTTCCAATGATGATTAATTATATCTTGGATCAAGTCCAAGCTATGGTTTTATTATTACAGAGAAAAAGGAAAAATTTGGATTATTTCGATAAAATGGAGTCTATGGGAGACTACCTTTCTGTAATTCTGAGCTGCCTGAATAACGGATCAGGGATTCCATGTGTATCTGTGCAGGGACTTGATTTTCAGACATGAGCTGTCTGAGCTCTGTCTATTTCTAAAAGGATGTCTTAAATGCAGTTCACCATCTTTCATTTGCTTTACAGGAGCCAGGAGTTCTGCTGGCTGGACAATTTGGCATTTGAAGGGTTAATACAGTTTCATTAAAAACAGTCAGCACTTTTTTTTTTTACAGGCATATTCTATGATGTGTATTCTTCCATTTTATTATTCCTCCCCCCCCCCCTTATTTTCTGCATTTAACTGGAGACTAGAGGATGTAATCATGAAAAGCATTACTTTTATGACCCCCAAAGGCTTTTACAAAACTTCTAGTATAGACGATTTCACTTATTTGCAGAAATATCAATTTGATTTAGAAGCCGATGCTTCTCTCACTGTGTTTTGTTGACAGATCTAAATTTAGGGCTGCAATTTTCTTGAGTGTCATGTAAATGAACAACTGACTTATTCTTGTAAGCGCAGATGCCAAAATAAAAATCAGCACTTGGACAGCGACTTCAGCGTTCATCCGAATACATTTCATAGTGTCGGCCAGAGCTATAAAAACCATTACATTATGATATTATATTTACTGAGATCCAGAGATGTGCACAATCTGCATTTGATTAGGCTGATTTGCAAGTCAGCAGAATTGACATGTTTATAATTTTACAGCATGATTTAACTCTCTAACCACAACGTCATAAGGACATTTGGAGAATCTCTTGTTTAGAAACAATTAAATGCATATAAAAGAAAAAACCAAAGCTTAGCAAAGAAGTAGGCAATACATTTTTGCACATTAGGTTTTGTGGTTTTGTAGCCGCCTATGTCGCCTGCAGCCCTTTAGCAGTGAAGATGTGATTTGCTGTCAGTTACCTGAGCTTAGGGATTGATTTAAATATACAGTGTAGATAGATAATCACAATACAAGGCTGATTAGTAATCAATTCAGATTCAGATGCACAGAAACCAATGCATTCTGTATCAGACCTTAATAATCAGCCCTGCAGCAACAGCTACTATACCTCATTTTCTGCTTGATGGCTTAGCTATGCTTAGCTTCCCAAAAGCTGCCCATGGCACATACTGTACTTTAGGGAAGGTAGTTCTTTTTGGGGTATTAAGACCAAATGAAAAAGACATTTATTCTAAAATCTGAGCTATGCCTTTACCACCTGATAATACTAGTAAGTGACTGTGTTATTCAGTAAGTCGACTTATAATATTTGCTATCTAGTCAGACATACCCCACATGTTTTAGTATTTTATTTCCTAATAGGGATCCCTAAAGTGTATTCCTTAGCACTAGGGATGACTGATTTTTTCTGTAAACCTGAAAAAGGACCAAAGTCTATCAAGTTCAACCCCTCCAAATGAACCCCAGTACACATATAGACACATCCTTATACAGACTTACTGTATCTATACACACACATATATTTATATATATATCAATACCTATACTAACTGTAAATCAAAGTTCACAATAGACTTTATATATTACACCAAGCCCCTCTTAAAGCCATTAATAGCATCTGCCATCATAACAGCACCTTGTGAGGCATTCCACAACCTCACTGTCCTCACTGTGAAGAACCACCTACGTTGCTTCAAATAAAAGTTAATTTCTCTCAGGCCTGGATTTGTGGGCAGTGCACAAAGGCCCAGGCCTAGGGCAGCAAAAATTGGGGGGGGGGGCAGCTTGCCACCCGTTAACCTTGTCAAAAGTCTCTTAAAGAGTTTGCAGGCATTTTGAAATATGGCCCTGGTTTCTCTAATCTAATGGGGTGATTTTATGTGTGTTTTTTCACCAGTGGGCTAGAATTTTGTTTTTCAAAAAACTCCAAAACCACGGACTGTTGCACAAGAAAAAAAAACTAGATATCATTATTATCTGCCCCTTACCTTCCACAGCGGCCAATGGGATCCTAGCCCTCCCTTTGTCTATCTAAGGAGCTCCCATGTTTGGAAGACATTGGCAAACAAATATGCAGATAAGTAAGATTCACTGGGCAAAATAACATAAACCTAGATCATTCATTGAACATATGTTGAAAAATGACATAAATGTAAATCATCTATATAATTTTTACCTTTTCACCAATAACATTCATTAAAGGTATCTTTAATTTAGCATCCCATATATTCAACACGTTTGTTATTTAGCAATGTTAAAGGTATGAACCTACTGTGCATTTTTATTCTGCAAATGATTCAACCTTCTCATGAAAAATAAATCACAGGCCAGTGTCCATAATATGATTGCCCAGATGTGCTCTGTTAAGCAATAAATAGATTTAATCTGTGTCCAGCCAGAGTTTTCTGTCCCTTTAGTCTTCATGTGGGTGGCAATCCCTGCAATGGGGACCCTGGCACCTTGATGAATGGGGTGTGGAATTTGGTGAGATAATTAAAGTCTTGACTTGCACACTCTGGCTGATAACAAATGATGTGTCTGCTGTTTTTCCTCCCTTTGTTTTTTTTTTCTTTAGTGCCATGAATTGGATTTCGAAAGATTAATGGATTTACCATTCATATCTCAACAATCCCCACCTTCCTATTACCTGATTCTGCACCTCTCCTCACCATGCATATATCAGACCTATTAGTCACTGAGCTTCGCAATGCGAGATGGAAAGCACGCTAAAGAAAGAAATACTAGTTATCAAACTGCACTATATTTCTCATTTATGGGATCATATATTACACACGATGGGATTGACACAGTCCAGCAAATTTGCTTTTTAAAAAATTAACCACATTAGTTCTATCAATAAACAAATCAAACTGTATTTGAAATAGTCTGAGTACATGTTTGACACTGGTTAATCTGAAATGTCATCGGCCAGCATGAATTTACCTGTAACACATTTAATTAAAGATGATGAAGACTGTGGCTAAATGAAAACCATAGAAACAATGAAATAAGTATATGTAGGGCAAACTAAATAAACATCATCAAACTTCACTATATAATACAGGTATAGAACCTGTTACCCAGAATGCATTGGATCTTCATACCTTAAGTCTACTACTAGAAAAGCATGTAAACATTAAATAAACCCAATAGGTTTTGCTTTCAATAAGGATTAATTATATCTTAGTTTGAGTCAAGTACAAGGTACTGTTTTATTACAGATAAAATTTGGATTAAATGGATTCTATAGGAGATGGTTTTTCCATAATTCAGAGCTTTCTGCATAATGGCTTTTGCAGATTACAGATCCCATCCCTGTACAATGCAAACATTTTGGGGTTGTGTAATAACAGCTGTTCCATGGCCTAATGGCATATAGTAAATAAATACAATCTCCCATAGTGTAAAAAGCAAATCATTTATAAGAATAACAAATACAGGTTTGGGACCTGTTATCCAAAAACTTTGAGACCTGGGGGTTTTCAGATAAGGGGTCTTTCTGTAATTTTGATTGTGATGCCTTAAGTCTACTAAATTAGAATTTAAACATTAATTAAATAATAGGATTGTTTTGCCTCCAATAAGGATTAATCATATCTTAGTTGGAATCAAGTACAAGGTACTGTTTTATTATTACAGAGAAAAAAAGTCATATTTTAAAATTTTAATTCTTTGATTAAAATGGATTCTGTATTATGGGTGTCTGCATAACGGGGAATCTTAAAAAATCTCTGAACATCTATATTTATATTGGTCTATTAATATATTGCCATTTCTCACTTCCCATTTTGTACAGTTGAATAGATCAGGTTGCCCATTTACATAGCTACAATTGAGAAAAGCAAGTTTCTGTTGGTGCCAGCATTGCTTTATTTCTACAGGACCAAATGCAAAATATACTAATGTTGCTCCCAGTGACCTTAAAGCAGATGCTTCTTTTTGAATTACTGGATTGAAGGCAAGCTTTAGTTGCATAAAAACATTTGTACTATCAAAGCCTCGTGTAGGCTGCAATCCACATAGGGGCTACCATTTATCAATCACATTCCATGTTTTGCATCCCTAGGAAAAGGTAAAAAAAAAAGGGTCGGGACCCCCGTATCAGTGGGTCATTCATAAGGTGCTAAGCAAACAGATAAAACATTGATCTACTGCATATTGATCCAAAGACATAGCACGTAGACTAATTCAAATATCAATTTAAAGGCAGGTCATCCTAAATGTATAACTCACAAATTAAATATGACGTAGTTCATCAAATAAATAGTATATAATGCACTTTATTAAACAAAAAGAACACATAAAGAACATAAATAAATGTGTATATAACAATAGAGTTGATTGCAGTTGGGAAAATAAACTCCCAGCATATAGAAAATACATATATTGTTATATTAATTGACAAACAGATACACATTCCAATGGTAATTGCATCCAATGGGAATTTCAGTTCTAAGGTGAAAATCCAGAAAGTCTCTCTCACTGACAGCGATCTAAATCTATCACCATTTTTAATGCTACTTTATATTTTGAAACAAAAGAAAAATATGTTTTTTGAGAAGTGTTCAGGGTTTTTTTTTTCACTCCCAATCACTCCCATGCTCTTACATATTCCTTAAAGCTATAGCGACCATTTAACATAACACTGTGTTTTTCACATTTAAGACTTGCTGTCATTTTGTGTTGCAGTTCATATACTTGTATACTTTAAAATGAACTTGTTGACCACAAAATTAAAATAAAAAATGTACAGCCTTATACCAAGGGGGTTATTTATCAAAGGTTGAATGTGAAGCTGGACATTGACGCAAAGATCTGAACGCACGAATCGAGGATTCGTACGATTTTCAGAGGGAGACTTTCACTAGCTATGGTCGGACATAACTTTCGTACGATTGCTGTCAGGGGCAAAACACCGGCTGATCTGTTCTTTTGTACTTTATTTGATCGGAATGGTTAATGGCAGGTCGGGAGATGGGGAAGTCCGAACATCCGATGATTCGTACGATCAGATCTTTGCATCTATGGCCAGCTTTAGAATTTTATACCACAAATGAAACAACTCAAATAGTTTCTTATTTATGAAAAACTAGAATGGAAAAAACTCAATTCTGAGAGTTTGAGTTGCAAAAACCCAGATTGATCAAATTTTCTGAGATAAAAAAACTTGAATCGCTCAAATCATTCTACTTTTCTGGCAAAACACTCAAATTTCATGCATACTATTAACATCTTCAAATGGTTCAAGGTACCTCTGCCATTGACTCCGACATGACCTCGACAGGTGTTAGATTGTGTATTTTCAGATTTGAGCTAGTTTCATGGTCAATTATAATGATTCTCGAAAATGTGAATTTTGACCAGAAAAAAACTCAAAAACTTGAATTTTCCTGGAAAACACAACTCTAACCTTAATAAATCTGCCCCCAAAAGTGATAATAGTCAGTTTCCACTTTTAAGTATGGATCGTGAAATGTGAGAGCCAAAAAGTAATACATGGAGGTTATGGTGGGACCATAATACCAAATACAAGTAAGCATAACCATTCAGGGCTGAGGTACCACATTTAATGTTTATTTCCTTAACATGATCTTCATTAATTTTTTTTTTTTTACACCTCTCAGAAATTGACTGGTGGGATAATGCCTTATCTAATAATATATACCAGAACTAAACCTATGACTCATGAGTTACTGCATTGTTTTCTATTAGAATCCATGCAAAGGACAGATACAGACTTCATTAGAGGTTTAATGTATACATTAAGGTTATAGCTATTGCAGTTAACAAAAGCAACAAAACCTTCAGTATTCAATCACCAACCCATTGGTTCAAGTGATTGATTGCTAAAGGTTGCAAGATTAAAGATTAAAACCAAGGTGAAGTAAGGTATCACTGTTTAAAGCCCTGCACTAATGCCTGTGTAGACTGATGGTAAGCATAGGGATCTCCAGGTCCTTGTGGCTTCCATCACTTGAAAGGACACCCATGTACCAGCAGAGATGTATTCAGGGTTAGGCTTTTGCCATTCTAACACTAGAAAGAGTTGGGTGCAAGAAGCTTAAAATAAAAGTAAATAAATGAAAAAAAATCTAGGTACATACTATAAAGGACTTTGATAGATAGATGCAATGACCCATAAACAAGCTGGCTAAGGAAGGGGTGAATTTAGTCACCATAGCTGTAACATATCTTTGGGGATAGCGAAACCTGCAAAGGAACAGATGCAGGATTCCCCAACCTTTTTTAACCGTGAACCAAATTCACATGTAAACAGAGTTGGGGAGCAACACAAGCATGACACATGTTCCTGGAGGGTACCAAACAGGCCTGTGGATTGGCTATTTGGCAGCCCCTAAATGGACTGACAGCCTACAAGAGGCTCTATTTGGCAGTACAAATGTTTGCCTGGAATTCAAAAATAATCACCTGTTTTGAGACCACTGGGAGCAGCATGTTGCTCATGAGCCACTGGTTGGGGAGGGAGCACTTAGATAATGCATCTGATTGGCTTCAATGGGGAGAGTGGGTTGGTCCAAACAGTTAGAATCTGAGCTGCCCCAGATGCCAGAACTTGTGCCTTATCCTCATTCACCATCTAGCCCATGAGCATTATTTATTGTATCCAGCACTACGCAATATGTTGGCGCTATATAAATACATGTTAATAATAATAATATCCCCAATACTTTGACAAATTTAACAAGCTTTGACAAATTTAACAAGCTTTTTTTTTTTTAGCAGTAACAGTATGTTTTCTATATGTACATGCCTAGTTACTGTATTTGTGCTTTGCTTTTGTTATAATTAGATGGCAAGCTGAATTTTAAAATATTTGTTCAACTTATTGGGTGAGGCAAAACAAAGCTGAGGGATGTCAGAACTAAATACCCTGCTTAATATTCCTTTAGCATGTTCCATTGCATATTTTAACTGCCTACACTGTTCTTCTGCTTAACAGAATTTTTTTTTGCATTTTGGCATTCAGAAGTAAGTATTTGTGTCCGTAAATAAGAACATATCACTAGTGGCCTTGGTCAGCTAATGCATTTCTGGTGCATTTCAGTCTTTCATTATGTATAAAACTCATATAATATCAATACACATCCATGTACAATATATTTGCCCATCACTAACCATCACCCCTTGCCTGCTTAGACTCAGATCTTAAATTAAAATGCATTTTTATTCATGGTT
This sequence comes from Xenopus laevis, assembly GCF_017654675.1. Taxonomy (NCBI): domain Eukaryota; kingdom Metazoa; phylum Chordata; class Amphibia; order Anura; family Pipidae; genus Xenopus; species Xenopus laevis. The sequence continues at coordinate 35,621,108 of NC_054375.1, read as the reverse complement.
CTAGCCATTTTAGTTTGAGAGAAAATGGAGTACTGAAATTGCTGTTATGCCGTTTTCTTTTAACTTGTGAATTTTGTTCCTGAGGTACTACAATTACAAAGCATATTTTAGGAATATAGGTGGGCATCAACTATCACAGGTGCAAGTATGCTACGGTGTAACAACCAACTCTTTCAATTATTGGAAGTATAATTAATCAAAGCTAATTGTTCATTGGTTGCTACAGTTAATTGCAACAGCACAACATACATAAGATAAATAAGACCTAGTTAAATAACAGCAAGTTGACATTCAATAAATATGTTATAAATCATTAACCTTATTAAAGTATATTCTGTATGGTATTACTTTGCTCATTTTATAGAACTGAAGCAAGTGTCAATGCAGTAGTACATTCACTTGGCTGGGAAAAAAGGATAAGCACCAACAATTAAGACACCTTTCATTTCGACATAGCTTGACCCTAAGGTTCAGATGGCCTTGGTCTTGGTCAGAAGAACTGGAATACCAAAACAGTGTTTGATTTACTTATATGTTGTTGGGAGGTGTTTTCACTTTAGGGGGCCATAACTTGGTGTTGAAACCAACTTCTGACATGTAAGAGATCATTTAACACACACATGGCAGGGTGCAAAGTACTGCACAAGAAGAAGTTATGCTTTTCTCACCCTGTCCAACATCTGAGTATCTATAAAATAAAGTCCAATGCTCCAAAACAAAATAGCGTAAAGTCCTGCCTCCTCCCATAGATACGGCATTATCTCTGTGTGATCCCTCAACTTGCCCCCTAATTTGAGCATCAGTCAGTTAATGCTCTAGCACTTTGTGTCAAAGGCATACTAAATGAAGGCCATTGTATATTTTGGCAGCCTTCTTAGACAAGAGGGCAGCCGGTGTACATGTTAAATGGCATCTCCAGCACATTATACCATGAGAAAAATGGATAATGGCATGATCTTCATTAACTAATGAGAATAATAGTTAAACTAGGAACTTTGTACAATAAATGGCAGTGGATACTGGATACCCAAAACATTATTTACAGAAGCCAGGGGATTCTACTACGAAAACATTATATTACGTTAAAAGCCAAGGGTACTAGCACTCCAAACAGATTGAGAAACGAGGAGTACTGGAGCCCCAAGCATTGGAACTCACTACCTCCACCCCATGCTAGTACCCTGTGGCTATAGCACTACTGCTGTCTACTGACAAGTCTTGGACATCTTGTTTAAATACTGCAAACACATGTAGTATTTGTCCTTGATTATCCCTTGAAGCTTTAAACATTAAATAGTCTTACGGTGTAAACTGTGCTCTAGATTCTTGCTGGTAAGTTCATGTCCTCTGGTTAGGCAAACAGCCATGGTTGCCTGCGACAAGACAGTTCTTATTATAAGATAAATGACTGAGAGATCTACTGAACTATTTTATTTTCATTCTAAATTAACTTTGTGCATGATATTCTTCTTCCTTATCTTTTATTGTTTTATCTACTTTGCTTTCTTCCATATTCAGAGAATGCTAATGTCAAAGGCATACTTTGATATTAACATCTCAGATTGAGCCTATCCTGTTGGTTACCAAAGCTCTTCCAGGCCCACAAGGGACCCTTGTGGGCCTGGAAGAGCTTTGGTAACCAACAGGATAGGCTCAATCTGAGACCTCTCTGACCCTTGTGGACCTGGAAGAGCTTTGGTAACAAACATATAGGCTCAATCTGAGACCTCTCTATTGGCATTCAAATGCTAAGGCTTTTTTAATGTCTGTTCTCTGCAATGGAATGTCTGTTTTTTTTAATGTCTGTTCTCCCAATATTGTAGGTAAGTGTAGATATGTGTAGAAACATTACATTTATTAGGGAGTGACAATTTTAGGACAATAAATATAGTTTATTGGTAAGCACTGTCCAGTTTACACATAGTTTGAAAGGGTGAGGCCCAATTAAAAAAATGGTTACTGTTTTGCCTGGGTAACATCTTGAGTTTGGCACAGTAAATTACAAAGCTATTTCATTTCAGTTATTTCAGTGTTTAAATGCAAAAATGATCAGTCCACTTTAAGCTCCATTTTCAAACTGAACCATATAAAATGAGTATACTGACTTACTGACTGGTACTTACTGACTGGTAATAATTAGTGGTGGGCGAATTTGCGCCGTTTCGGCGAAAAATTCACGAAATGGCGCCAGTGTCTCGTTTTTGACGCCGGTGCCCGTTTTTGACGCCGGCGTCCGTTTTTTTGAAAAATTTTTTGACGCCGGCGAATTTTTGCCGAGAATTTTCGCGGGCGTTTCGCGAATTTATTTGCTGGCAGCGAATCGCGCAAATTCGCGCCTGGCAAATAAATTCGCCCATCACTAGTAATAATGTAAGTAGGCTAATGTAAGGTAAGAACTTGGTAACCCTACATTTTCTCACTAGATAGAAACTAACTTTTCATGGACTCATGATACTATTCCATGTAAATTCTGATCAAAAATTCCATTTGTTTGTTGGCAAAATAAAATATTGAATGGGAGCCACACTATACCATCACAGGCAGTTTGGTAAACATTAAGGTTTTCAGTGCTGACAGGCAAGCACAATCAATGAAATGCTACATTTAGATAGAAATGCTATGCTCTCTAGAATATACAATCATATCTCCAGGATGTCCCTCCTTCAGAAGAAACATATCTGAACAAAACCTACTGATCTAAAGAATCCAACTGATTGGATTATGGCAGGGCCAAGACATTACTCCACTTCACACAAGCTAGAATTTATCAGCTGCTACACACTGGGGAAGAGTGTTTTGCTGATATCTGAAATCAAAGCTATTGCTAAAAATATGAGGTTACCAGGTTAAATGTCCTGAAAAGTTCTCAAGATCCTATATCCCTACACTTCACAAACTGTTTCCCTCATCTAAGAATAAGGCAGGCAGCTAAAGCATCTTAAAAATTGTGCTTATTTGTGATATAGGTATTTAAATGAGGTACCTCCAAAACTGTGTGGACCATTAATCACAAACTCTTTTAATTGGCTTTTCTGCCAAATTGGCTACCGATACATAATTAAATCTAAAAAGTGATGCGGCTCTAATGAAAGTATAGGCTGTCTTTTTATCTTAAAATAAATCCCAAATGTTCAGTTGCATACTGCCATAAGAAATATTAGAGCATAAAGAGAGCAATGAGGAGATTACTAAAAAGGTGCTAATGTTTTAGAACTTTTCTCTAAAAAATGGTAACATAGACGCGTACAAAAGCTTAAGAACTCCAGGTAGATCTGTGGGTAACGAGTAACAGTTCACTGTATGTATCTGGAAGTTTGGTTTTGTGCCAAAGTAACACAAGATAGGATAGGAGTAAACAAGTGGTTCACTAATCTGGACCTCCCTGCCAATCTCCAATTTTTCATCAATTGACATCACATGGTTTAAGAGGTAAGCAATAAAGTGAACATATTTTCTGAAGGGTAAACCAGCAGACCAGTCACCTGTTTTGTATTTTTCCAGAATATGTCACATCGGTCCAACATTGTAGATTCGCTTAACAAGAGGTAACGCAGCTGAATATTTAGGGGCATATTTATTAAGCCTCAAATTTTTCTGGTCAAGTTTTTTAGGGGAAAAAAATCTAAATTCTTAGATTTAGGGGCAGATGTATTAAGGGTCGAATATCGAGGGTTAATTAACCCTCAATATTCGAATGACGAATTACGCAATTCGTTCGATCGAACGATCGAAGGAATAGTCATTCGATCGAACGATTAAATCCTTCGAATCAAACGATTAGAAGGATTTTAATCCATCGATCAAAGGATTATACTTCGATCAGAAAAAACTTGGAAAGCCTATGGGGACCTAACATTCGAAGTCAAAGGATTTTGCGCAATTTGACCTTCCCCATAGGCTAACATTGACTTCGGTAGCTTTTAGGTGGTGAACTAGGGGGTCAAAGTTTTTTCTTAAAGAGACAGGTCGAAGTAGCCAATTCAATGGTCGAAGTAGCCAAAAAAATACTTCAAATTTAGTGAATTGGCCCCTTACAGTGAAGCATTTTTAAGTCCCCTAATTTTTTTCCCACAAGTTTTCCCACATTTTACATTTTTTATTTGTGGTCCCACCAATTTATAATGCATTTCAATGGGTGCATTTCCCTGATTTTAAGTAATGTTTGATGTTTTACATCAAAATTTTGTCCAGTTGTTCCAAATAACTGCTTTTTTTCCCTCTATGAATGTTATTATTTGTGAAATAAAGAGGTTTAAAAAACTAGCCAAATGTTTATTCTGCCATGGTTCTGCCTGTAAATGGCCACTGCAATGAGTCTGCCCCTTATCCAGTTCTGCACCAATCACTTATTGCTTTGGGTTCAGAGAGTTTTGCTCATGCTCCCCATAGTGTAACGTTAACACTGCAATGTTTAACCCTTGTTATTAACACAGTAAATATTGTACTTGAAGAAAAAGTTACACAGTTAGGGAAACACATTTCCCTAATTTTACATTTCCCTGGATTTTACATAATTTTTTCCTGGTCCCCTGAAAAAATGTAAAATGGGGGTTCTACTGTATTATGCCCCAAAGCTTCTAATAATCCCAGTTTGAAATTACTCCTGAAATTAAAACCTGTTGAAGTCATGTAGAAGTCAATGGCAGATGTCCCTTTAACAAGTGTTGCATCTTAATAGGAGTTACTATTGTCTTAATTTATTATAGGATAATAGAATTGTGTATTTCCTAAAAGTATATTATATTTTGTAATATCATCAATGTATTTTAATAAGCCCAAATTGCAACTTCCAGCATCTTCTTTATGAAAGTTTGTGTTTTTTTGAGGTTGGAAGTTTGGAATCTGATTTGAAATGCAATTGTTTTTTGTTTTTTTTAAAAAAAAAAAAGGTTCTTTTCAAAACATTTCAGTTAATAGCGCTGCTCTAGCAGAATTCTGCACTGAAATCAGTTTCTCAAAAGAGCAAACAGATTTTTTATATTTAATTTTGAAATCTGACATGGGGCTTGAAATATTGTCAGTTTCCCAGCAGCCCCCAGTCATGTGATTTGTGCTTTGAAAAACCGCAGTCAATCCTTACTGCTGTAATTGAAGTTGGAGTGATATCACCCCATCCCTCCCCCCAGCAGCCTAACAACAGAACAATGGGAAGGTAACCAGAAAGTGGCTCCCTAACACAAGATGCCTGGTAGATCTAAGAACAGCACTCAATAGTAAAATTTAGGTCCCACTGAGACGCATTCAGTTAAATTGAGTAGGAGAAACAACAGCCTGCCAGAAAGCATTTCCATCCTAAAGTCCTGGCTCTTTCTGAAAGCACATGACCAGGCAAAATGAGCTGAGATGGCTTCCTACACACTAATATAACAACTAAAAAAATACATTTGCTGGTTCAGGAATTACATTTTATATTAAACAGTGTCATTTAGAAATAAAAACTGCATCATAAAAACCATGACAGAATCCCTTCTTAAAACAGATGACATTCTTTAAACTGTATTACTAAAAGTATTTGGACACATGTCTATCCAACAAATCATTTAAAAACCAAGATTATTAATATAATATAAATACATTAAATAGAAAGTTCTTCTTTTCTGGGAAGTCTTACCACTAGAGATGAGCATTTTTTTTTGCCAGCCATGGATTTGCAGCAAAATTCCCCATCTGCAAATTTTTATGTGAAACTGCGGCAAAAATTAAAAAAATTTGCTGCGACAAAAAAAGGTGAGGAGACAAAAAAAGGTGGCATAAGAAAAAATGCTCCTTTTGACTTTAATGGATTTGTACAAAAAAAGCAGAGACAAAAAAAATTGCCACAAGAAAAAAACTCATTGATTTTAATGCATTTGGAGTGTGGCTCACAGAAAAAATTGTTGTGCATAAAAAAAAATGTTGACGCCCATTGACTTCAATGTGTTTCACAAATTTTTCGCAGTTTCGCAAATTTTTCAGTGAATCAAAATGGGACATATTCACTACTTACCACTAGAAAATTTTCGATTCATTTCCATTCAGTCACTCTCTGCGCGCTTAAGATTTAGTATCACAGATACCCAATTGTTCCAGACAGACAGTGACAGTCAGAGATATTCATGTCTGCTCCTCTGCTCCTCTATAGCTCCCCAGATCCTTATTACTTTTGCCCCTAGGCCCACTGCCGTTCGTCACCCGGATCCCCCCCCCCTTATTCATGCAAATTTTCATAATTGGGATTGGGTACGGTACATTTACAAAATTATTGTATCTTCTGCGCATCCCCAGTGTTTTTGAACCAATGTGGGTGTGGTTGGGCAGCATGCCGCCCAATAAAATCCTGCCACCCTAGGCCCGGGCCTTGGTGGCCTCTCCACAAATCCAGGCCTCTTTTCAGATGCAGGTTTTCTGCAGCACAGTACATTAGAGGGGTGAATTTATGAAACATACTGATAGATTGAGCAGGGCCCTCTTCACGTCCTCTATCAATCTATAATATATTAAAAATGAGATCACACTGTTTCTGTCAGCGACAGTGGGGTCACATGATGTGACTTTGGCCAGCTTAAATAAATTGCAATATATGGACAAACAATCCCTGTTTTGTTTAAAGGGTAAGGCATTTTTAGTGGCTTAAGGCACAAAATGTCTCAATATCTAGCTTGATAATGGGTTCAAGTCAAAGAACCTCTTGTATTTGTCCACATGATGTGTCAGTCATGAAATGGTTTGGGGCCACATATGTCAGTGTAAGAGTCACACAGGTGTGTCAGTGGGTGTGCCATTGGGTGGGGCACTACACATACCATCCATATATCTTTTTTCCCACCTCAACCAAATAGCTTTGTTCTCATGAGAGAGACCAGGAAGCTCTCAACTTCTTCACCACATGTTTCTCTTGCAGCATCAGACCGTACATGGAAACATGTAATAATTATCTGTATTAATTACTAATCAGCCTTATTTTGTGACATTTCTAGTCTATGTACTGTATATTGTGAGTGGGTCCCTAAGCTCAGTAAGTGACAGCAGCACAGAGCATGTGCAGTGAATCAGCAGAAAAGAAGAGCTACTGGGGCATCTTTGGAGACACAGATCTTTACTGCTAAAGGGCTGTGGTTGCCTTCGGCTGGTACAGAAGCCCAAAACATAACGTACTATATTTCTAGTCAACTTCTTCAGTTAGGCTTTAATTCTCATTTAAGTAAATTAACCTAATATAAATTATAAATACACAAATTTGTTGTTTTCACATTTGCCAGTTCACACAATGATCAATTAAAGTAAAGGCTTGGATATTTATTGACCAGATCAGTTCTCTTTTAATTAGTATTACCAGCAGTTACAGGAAGCATAAACCAATAAAGGGGGTTCTGTTTCCACTTGTTTTCCTATTCCACTGGAATACCCTGAGATTCCATTTTTTACTTAAATTGTACTTTGCACTTATAAAGATCAATGCTGTACCCATTTCCTATTTCCTTGACCCCAATAAAAGTAAATAAAATATATTTATTAGGGATGCACCAAATCCACTATTTTGGATTCAGCCGAACCCCTAAATCCTTCTCGAAAGATTCGGCCGGTTACGGAACCATATCCAAATCCTAATTTGCATATGCAAATTAGGGGTGGCAAAAAGTTGTGATTTTCCTCCCTGTCCCTAATTTGAATATGCAGATTAGGCCTAAAAAAGGCCGAATCCCGAACCAAATCCGCGAATCGGTGCATCGCTATTCTTTATAACATTAGCTCTAACACCTTTACGTAATATTTTAGTAGTGATATATATAAAGTGTTGACTATGATGATCCATGAAATGAGATACTGGGAACTGCATAACACAAGGCACCCAAACAATAAAGAAGACTAACGGACAAAATATATATATATAAATATTTATTTAATATTTATGACCTGACATTCCACTACAAAATGTATTTTCCTCTAAAGTCATCTGTCTCGTCTACCAAGATTTTCTGACCCTTGCTTCTGTGCCTTCTTAATTTCAGTATATAGAAAGTAGGGATGTAGCGAACGTCGGAAAAAAAGTTCGCGAACATATTCGCGAACTTGCGCAAAAATGCGAGCGGTTCGCGAACGGTTCGCGAACCCCATAGACTTCAATGGGAAGGCGAACTTTAACATCTAAAAAAGACATTTCTGGCCAGAAAAATGATTTTAAAGTTGTTTAAAGGGTGAAACGACCTGGACAGTGGCATGCCAGAGGGGGATCAAGGGCAAAAATGTATCTGAAAAATCTGCCTGTGTGTGCTTGGAAGAGATAGTGTAGGGGGAGAGCTGTTAGTGATTTCAGGGACAGATGATAGTAAGTTTGCTGGCTAGTAATCTGCTTGATACTGCTCTGTATTGGAGGGACAGAAGTCTGCAGGGATTTGAGGGACATTTTAGCTTAGGTAGCTTTGCTGGCTAGTAATCTACTGTTCTCTTTAAACAACTGCCATACGTTGACCTTGTAGGCATTGTTTGCCCAGTTTTTTTGGACGCAGCCACTGAAGCACAGTTGCCAGAAAAAATATGCCATATAAATGCTGAAAATAGTAATTTTTCGCCATACGTTGACCTTGTAGACATTGTTTGCCCAGTTTTTTTGGTTGCAGCCACTGAAGCACAGTTGCCAGAAAAAATATGCCATATAAATGCTGAAAATAGTCATTTTTTGCCATACGTTGACCTTGTAGGCATTGTTTGCCCAGTTTTTTTGGTCGCAGCCACTGAAGCACAGTTGCCAGAAAAAATATGCCATATAAATGCTGAAAATAGTCATTTTTTGCCATATACGTTGAGTCAACGTATGGCAAAAAATGACTATTTTCAGCATTTATATGGCATATTTTTTCTGGCCTCTGTGCTTCAGTGGCTGCGGCCAAAAAAACTGGGCAAACAATGCCTACAAGGTCAACGTTGTTGACCTTGTAGGCATTGTTTGCCCAGTTTTTTTGGCCGCAGCCACTGAAGCACAGAGGCCAGAAAAAATATGCCATATAAATGCTGAAAATAGTCATTTTTTGCCATACGTTGACTCAACGTACAGATGCAGCCACTTTGGTTTGCCTGTTTGACACAGAATAACTAAACACAGATATCCCACTTATCCCATTTAACACAGAAAATTGTGTCACAGCATCCCATCTAATTAAACCATTCCCCATTGTGAACAATGGTGCTTTGGTATGCTAATGAAAAGGTTAAATGCATTAAATGAGTTAAGATAACTTTAGATAACACAGTTTCTTTGATTAACCCTGAGTCATGACGCATTTAACTCACAAATCCAAGTGGCTTCATCTGTATATGGCAAAAAATTACTATTTTCAGCATTTATATGGCATATTTTTTCTGGCCTCTGTGCTTCAGTGGCTGCGGCCAAAAAAACTGGGCAAACAATGCCTACAAGGTCAACGTATACACTACTACAGCGGTGGATACGGATTACGTAAAATATATGAATGCTGCTTGAAAAAAAGTAACTCAAGTGGTTTTTCTAGAGACGATAATATTATCAATATTTAGACAAAATGTGAACAAGCTCACACAGCTAGATGGCGGTTTGAAGAAAACACTGTGCAAATAATGCCTACAAGGTCAGCGTATACACTACTACAGCGGTGGATACGGATTACGTAAAATATATGAATGCTGCTTGAAAAAAAGTAACTCAAGTGGTTTTTCTAGAGACGATAATATTATCAATATTTAGACAAAATGTGAACAAGCTCACACAGCTAGATGGCGGTTTGAAGAAAACACTGTGCAAATACTGCCCACAAGATCAACGTATACACTACTACAGCGGTGGATACGGATTACGTAAAATATATGAATGCTGCTTGAAAAAAGTCACTCCGGTGTTTTTTCTGGAGACGGTAATATTATGGATATTTAGACAGAATGTGAACAAGGTCACACAGCTAGATGGCAGTTGGTTGAATAACACACTGGGCAAAAAATGCCTACAGGGCAAATAATGCCTAAAAGGTCAATTTATACACTAATACAGCGATGGATACGGATTACGTAAAATATATTATGGCTGCTTGAAAAAAGTCACTCCGGTGTTTTTTCTGGAGACGGTAATATTATGGATATTTAGACAGAATGTGAACAAGGTCACACAGCTAGATGGCAGTTGGTTGAATAACACACTGGGCAAAAAATGCCTACAGGGCAAATAATGCCTAAAAGGTCAACTTATACACTACTACAGCGATGGATACGGATTACGTAAAATATATTATGGCTGCTTGAAAAAAGTCACTCCGGTGTTTTTTCTGGAGACGGTAATATTATGGATATTTAGACAGAATGTGAACAAGGTCACACAGCTAGATGGCAGTTGGTTGAATAACACACTGGGCAAAAAATGCCTACAGGGCAAATAATGCCTAAAAGGTCAACTTATACACTACTACAGCGGTTGTAAAATAAAAAAAAGTAAAATAAAAAAAAATGAATATTAAAAAAAAAAAATTAAAGTTGGTGCTGCTGAACTACTAGGAGCAGCAGATTAGCACACCAGTCCCACTCCCCAACACTGCTAGACTAATAGCACTGGGCTCTTATAGTAGTAGTAGTAGTAGTAGTAAAACAACAAAAAAATAAATAAAAGCAGTCCTTACAAGGACTACTGTTATTGCAGCAGTCAGCAGATGAGATCAGAAGCAGGACAGCTGCCCACTGCAGCTACATACAGAGCACTGCAGTAGAAGGTAGATTACTAGCCAGCAAAGCTACCTAAGCTTAAATGTCCCTCAAACCCCTGCAGACTTCTGTCCCTCCAATAACAGAGCAGTATCAAAACGATTACTAGCCAGCAAACTTTCAACTGTCCCTGAATTCACTAACAGGCAGCAGCTCTCTCCCTACACTATCTCTTCAGCACACACAGGCAGAGTGAAAAAACGCTGCAGGGCTTCGGTTTTTATAGGGAAGGGGAGTGGTCCAGGGGAGAGCTTCCTGATTGGCTGCCATGTACCTGCTGGTCTGGGGTGAGAGGGCAAAAAAAAGCGCCAACAATGGCGAACCCAAAATGGCGAACGTCGCGCGACGTTCGCGAACTTCCGGCGAGCGCGAACACCCGATGTTCGCGCGAACAAGTTCGCCGGCGAACAGTTCGCGCCATCTCTAATAGAAAGGCATTATACAAAATATTATTTTCAGTTATCAAGGGGGTTAAATATATTTTAACCCCCTTAAGGGGGACTTCTGAATCTCATATAACCAGATTTCAAGTGCTTCCTTTGCATTTCTTTGGAACGGTATTTGTTCACTGGTTTGTCAGAAACAGAGACAATGGGCATTTGAGGTAATGGCAAATATGAAATGTCTTCTTGAAAGTATTTTAGTTCATGCCTCTCTCTAGCTGGAAGCTTAGTTGTCCGTTGTTTTGCTCTGTTCTTTTCCTTCTTTACTTTCTCCTCCATATCAACATTATCCATAAGACTTGATAAGTGTCTGAAGCCAAAGATTACTAAAATAGTCAGCAGTATGGACAGGCAGATGTATGGATTATTAATAAGTTCATCGATTAGAATCATAAATTTCGCATCCTAAAAAAATGAATAAGAAAGTTTAATTACTCAGCTAAAAAGGAGTAAAGTTAATGAATTTGTTAGTGAATTTGCGAAGCGCTGGCGAAACTATGGCGAAGTGCGAAACTACGCCTGGCGAAGTGCGGCGAAGTTGCGCCTGGCGCAACTTCGCATCTTAGTGAATTTGCCCCAATGAGTCAACAATGATGTCACAATGAGACAAATGATGTAACCATGGCAACAAGCTCACCCTTTGGCAATGCGCCAACAATAATACTGTATGAATGATGTAACCATGGCAACAAGCTCAAGTTTTACGCATTATACCAAAAGCTCTTTGGTTACTTATAGTTTTAAATGGTGCTGCATTCTGATGTCACATTGAGCATGTGACCATGGCAATAAACAATCTGTTGCATACCCTTTAAGTATAATATCGATACCCCATAAACAAAAGCTTTTTGCTATATGCTATTTTGGCTTTATACTCAATAGCCTTATAGAATCTTAGTGCCTAGATTTAAAATAAAAATCATGAACTCGGATGTTAAAAAGCATGGATTTCTTTTAACCATTTCTTTTAACCATTTGGTGTAACACTTCCATCATTCTGACAAATAAGTACACAAAGCAGTCACTGGTATTACATCCACACCATTATTAAAGCCAAATCCATTATAGTATTAAATTAGGGTGGGGTTGCAGGAAGGAATAATGCCTAAAATCTACAACACTTCGTATTTTCCTATAATAGGAACCACACCATAGGAGATCATTTCAAAAGGCATAATTTATTAATTAACTAGACAGCCTCACATAAAAACCTTAAAGTACATGGAAAAGTTAAAACGAAATCAACTTTATCAGAACATTTCTAAATAAAAAAAAGTCAGACTGAACTAGCTGAGCAATGTGGATTGGGCAAGGAAAATTTACAAAATTATTGTATCTTCTGCGCATCCCCAGTGTTTTTGAACCAATGTGGGTGTGGTTGGGAAGCATGTTGCCCCCTAAAATCCTGCCACCCTAGGCCCAGGCCTTGGTGGCCTCTCCACAAATCCAGGCCTGATAACTGTAACCAAAGGATAATATACATTTTTGCCGTAGCCCAGTTTCCCCTGTCAACAAATTAGCAAAACATGATAACTGCCTTTTTACATATAGAATGATAGAGTGTCTAATTAATTGCTAAATGTTACTATTAAAGGCCAAATTGTCCACACATAGAGAATCATACTTAAAATGCTCTTAAAGGTCAAATGAATCAAACACCTACAATATGGAGTCAGTTTATTGGATTACATTATACAGAAATCAGATTTTGTAAACTATAAAAATGTTCATAAATACCTAGAAAGCAGGAAAATATCACTAATTGCACTAAGAAAAAAAAGCAAAGATTAGTCAATATTCTTAAGCCAGGGAGGTCCACAAATGAAATTTTTTTTCCCCCAGAACACAACATTACTGTAAATTGCAGCATTTTTGATCTTTTTCTTCTCTTATGGATAAGGGAGCTCATTTGATTCGCCACTTGCCACTACCAGCTTGCACATCATTACCCATGATTGAGGTGAGCACACTGAAAGGGAGCATTAGACATTTAGGAGAGCTTCAATGAAGGCATTACTGGATTTCTCATTGCCCCTAAGGAGATGCGAAAGAATATGCTCAACATTGTATATGCCAATGCACTGCTCTAATGATGCTTAACAAACACGTCATTAGTTCAGCCCAATACTCTTCTAAGAAAGCAGTGACAAATATTGGAAACTACTTAAAAGAACCAGTTTCCAGGTCAGTTAGTTACTACAGCCATAGATTATCACATTAGCCACAGAAAGATTAGTTTTAAAACACATATATAACTGCCCTTTAAGTGCACCTCTTCAGAAGACAATTTCTCCTCTTGCTCTATACACGTTACAAGGCCATTAATGATACAGAGAGCACTGATTCAAAACCGGCATTTAAAGTTTGTCAGAACATTAATAACATTGATAACATTTTAAAAAAAAGGGTAAGGGAAATTGGTTCTTTAAAGTGAAATGCACAAAGGTTTAACAGTAGCAGTAGGTTTTATACACCATGGGTAACAAGGCAACATCTGTCATTAGTTTATCAATAGCCAGGCAGTGTTATCTATCATTACGCAATGCTAGAGGAAGACAAATATACACATTTGGGTTTTCTTTGGAATCTGAATGAGTTAAAGTTCTTCTACTCTGTAAAGTGTAACCTATTTCCTCTGGAAGGGATGTATGTGTTTCTGTTGGCTTATGGGTAATCCCTGCTATAAAAATGGAAAGCATGTAGTGAGTAATAGGATAGGTCCTGTTACAACAGCACTGATCCCCAACCAGTGGCTGGTGAGCAACATGTTGCTCACCAACTGCTTGGATGTTGCTCCTAGTCGCCTTAAAGCAGGTGCTTATTTTTGAATTCTAGGCTTGGAGGAAAGTTGTGGTTGCATAAAAAACAGGTGTACTGGCAAAAAGGGCCGCGTGTAGGGGCTACCAAATACCCAATCTCATCCCATATTTGGAACGCCTAGGATTTTTTTTTATGTTTCAATGTGGTTCATGAGTAAGAAAGTTGTCTTAGAGTCTGAGATAGAGTAGGTAGAATATGAAGGTTAGTACTCTAGATCAGTGCTGTGCTACCAAGGGCTGGAATTTTTCTGGTCTTCATGGTGGAGGGCCGATAATGAAGCCAGTGTTAGCCACTACCTGTTTTAAACCACTTTAATCCACACCCATGTTACCACAAGACCATGTCCACATTAATAGCACACCAAAAAAACAAATGGTTGGTGCTCACTGCAGGGATATCACTCATATTTGAAAAAAGTTAAGTCATATTAAGACATACCACTGTCACGCTTGAGAAGGGGTGTTGGGGGCCCGGGGCATGTCATGTCTCAGTCTGGAGTGAATAATTGTAGGCAATTGGTCCTGTGTTTGAGTGCTCTCCTCTTGCTCATTGAGTGATGGATATTTCTGGATGGACGGCACATCTATACAAGAGGATTGAAGCATTTACTTCTAAACTGCTATCTGGCTGAGCGCAGATTCCCCTTTCTCTTACATTATTAAAGACCTCAGGGGCACGTAACAATATTTTCAAATGCTAACAAACCCCCAGAACAAATACTAGACTTATGTTTCACAGGCAGAGCAGGGCACACACAGGGAGCATAGGACAGGCAGAGCATGGCACACACATGAATCATGGGGCAGACAGAATATGGCACTCACAGGGATCATAGCTTTAGGATGTGAACAATAGAGGTGTCACAGGGGTGAACAATGCAGGAGGATCACATGTGTGAACAATACAGGGGATTAGTCTGTATTTTGGGTTTAAACATGCAGGGTCCAGTTAATTTCTAAAGTGATACCTATTAAAGCTTACATATGTAAACCGACACAGCAGGCAGACTTTCACGTGGAGGGCCACACAAGGGGGGGGGGTCAGGCCTGTTGGACAGCCTTGCCCTAGAACAGAGTATTGTGCTCAGTGTGTAGAGCCTTAGGACAGGGTACGTCCCTTAGAGAGATACCACTGAATATCCAGTGACCTAGAGATACCACTGAATATCCAGTGACCTAGTAATGTATTTGATGAAAGTGTGATACACTTGTATTATTTATTGAAGTGATGCCAGTGTACTAATTAAATTACCAATTATTTAACCCTTACAACACTTTCACCTTGTCATGGTCCCTATATATTCGGCCCATATCCAGAGTTGCCAATCTGTATTTATGTAAGGGGAATGAAAGTAGAGTTGGTGGTGTAGAGACCCTGAGGTTAAACATTTCCACAGGCAGTTTCCCCCCTGCAATTTGCACACCTAAAGCGGTCCTTAGTGAGCCCTGGGTGAAAAGCCTTTTCCTGAAGGTTGTCAGCAATCTGATCTGGTTCTTTGTTGCCCAGTAGGTCGCAGTTTGTGCTCATGGCTCTTTTCCTGTGGGGAGGTTGGGTACAGGACTAGGTTCTTTGTTGCCCAGTAGGTAGCAGTTTTAAAATGTAAAAAGGAGAGCACATATGTGCTTAGGGCTCTTTTCCTGGATCCCACCTTGTGGACTTGGTTCTTTGTTGACAGTAGGTGGCAGTTTGAAAATATAAAAAGGAGAGCACACATGTGCACAGGGCTCTTTTCCTGGATCCCAACTTGTGGGGAGGTAGGTACAGGACTGGGTCTGAGCCAGTGACAGGCCCTGGTTAGGGACAGTTCTATTTAGTGTTTGTGTTATAGTCGCTCTTGGAGCAAAAGATAGTGACAGATTACTTAGTGAGCAGTAGTTATGGGCAAATCTGACCTGTTTCGCTTTGCCAAAAATTCACAAAACAGCAAAAAGTTGCCGACATGCATTTAAGTCTATGGACGACAAATATTTTTTGACGAGCAACAATTTGTTTCACCCATTGGAGTCTATGGTCGTCATTTTTTGTGGCAAAACTTGGCAAAAAATTTCACTCATCACTAGTGAGCAGCTCTTTGGCTCCAACAAGAAGAGTAGTTGGGGTTAGCTAGACAGGGACATGAGTGGGTGAGCTCAGGAACAGGGAAACTGCCAAGGAGCAAGATACCCTGCGGTATCCCTAATGCTGGGGAGAAATTACCAAAACATGTTGCACTACCCCTAGAAGGGACCTATTTGAAATATCACACATAGTAGGATCTACTGCCTTACTGCTGTGAATAAGATCTACTGCTTATGTTAAATAAACAAGTCATTGTCATTGTTGAAGAAGCAACATGAACGTTATTGCAACCTGGTTGGTCTGTGTGCCAGGAGAAAAGCCAGTATCCACCTGCAGGTAAGGTGCTGGGAGTTGCTCATAGCGTAATGATGCCTGAGGTACACTGGCAGCAAGTCACACTATCAATACATATCTTAGGTCCACCTATGGGTGTGCTACAGTAGTTACCTTTCTGACTCTCTCTCTCTCTTTTTGTAGGGGAAATGAAATAAGATCAAGGCACACCTACAGCAAAGGATATTTCGTTATGTCTTTTTATGTCACTGATTAATGTAACAGGAATTGTTCATTAGACAATTTTTCTGCTAGATGTGTAGAAACAGAAAATGCTTTTACACTGACAAAGTCTAAAGTAAAGATAGAGTAAATAATTGAATATATTATTAACTGAACTAATAATAATTGATTCATTTTTCATCCACAAGCTCAATAAGTTTCATATATTTGTAACAGATAAACTAGTTAGAATACAATGGTTTTAGTAGTTCTGTGTAGGTACACCAAGGTCAAATGTCAGTAATGGCTCCCTACACACCCACAGGGTGAACTTCTCTTATATAAAATAGGACTGTTGCTGCCATTAAATATCCCATTATAATATAATTACTTTCTGTTTAAGGTCCATTTCTTAGTTGAGATTTACAATCAAAAGCATCCGTTTATTTATGCTCATCAGTAGCACAGATGGATCTGCCAAATCTTTGGGACCAGACAGATTATTGAACCACAATTTTTTTTTCACCTACCTAGAAGGCTCAGGATCCATCTGTGTGGAGTATAAAAATGCATATCTAAAAGGTTAAACATTGCATATACAGCACCCACTGTTATAATGCAAGACCTATAGGAGTACAAACCGCTAACAGGGAAATCATTCAAGGTAAACGATTGTTTAAATATTCATTATTATTTTTTTTACAAGGAACCTCTGTGCAGTACTGGAACAATATTACAACCCTCAGAGATAGCAGATATATTTATGCCAAATTGGTGGATAATTAAATTGCTGGATTATATTTCACCATTGCCTAATTTAGAACTTGCAGCAAAATAAATGCAGGCCTGTGCTGGGACTATAAATACATTTACAAGATTTTCTTCTGTAATATCTCCAGGTGCATGTGAATATAATGATCTATACAGTGGAATGATCTGTGCTGCTGGTACATAATAGGTGCTAATGAGCAGAGCAATGAAAGGCAGTGCTATTTGGATTTGGGACAGATCCTACTTATTGCATACAAAGGCTGCAGTACAAATGCCATCTTATCAGAAATTCTAGAACTAATCAAACAAATAGTCTCCAAAAGGGAACAAAGATCAAATTAATATTGTGTTTCTGATGGCCCAAAGCTAAAAACCTTCTCGAACTTGAAAAAGAAATCGCCAATTAAGTGGTCTGAAGTGTAATTTGCGATAATTATTAATTTGTAGTTATTTTCCACTTCGATCAGACATTTCAATAACAGGATCTGGCTTCATAATAAATATATAATTAAATTGCTTATAAATAGTAAAGTACCTAATATTGTGAGAAAAAGATGGCCACCATACTCTAAAACTGATAGTTTTATATATGGGGAGGCCCATTAATCAACATTTGGATTGTAGTGGTGTTAGAAAACGCGATGGGCGAATCTATGGGCGAAAAATTTGCGAAATGCATTAAAGTCAATGGGCGTCCGAATAAGTTTGTCAATTTTTATGCGTGCTCCAATTTTGACGCAGGACTCATTTTTTTTTGACGCTGCAGATTTTTTGCCAGTGAATTGTCGACGCAGTTTTGTAAATTAATTTGTTTCCTTCGCTCATCTCTAGTTGGAGGTTTTAGAAACCACAAATAAACAAATTTTCTCGAATGCCAAGTCATTTATGAAATGATTTGAATATAAAAAGAACAAACAAATAAAAAACGTGGGACTAATCGGAATACTGATTTGAAAACCGCGATATCTTCATGCAATTCCAATTGTACAAAACCTCTAAAAGCTCAAATTAAATAAAGATTCTACAATTTGATATGGACAACTCCCACTGTCTTCTACTTGACGTCCTCAGCTTTTAAATGGCGAAGTTTTGTATTAGCGTTATGGGGAGGCCCAGTTATTCAAGGTTAACTTTAAGTGGCATTAGAGCTCCAACCAACCAACTCCATAAAGGTAATTTTAAACATTCATTTGTAGAATGGATCATGTTTGCATACTGATACGGTATGGCTAAAATTGTGCAAAAGATACACAAACACAACAATTAACTCACCATATCTTAACTTCAGATTATGTAGAGGAATGTTTAGGGATTAAGTGACATGATCAGACACTTTTGTTCTTAAGCAAGCAATAATTTTTTCACAATTGCAAGATAATGAAATGCTTGACCTCAAAAGTGAAGAGCTAGATGGACTTTTCATTCCATACATTCAGTTTACTCATGAGAAGCTTTAGTGCGGTGCAAAAAGAACCATATTTTCAAACCTTGTACTTTGTACTTGCCATGCCCTAAATGGCCCTATGGACAAGTGACAAAACACTGAACTGCCTCCCTCCATGAATGTTATTTTTTATCTAAATATTTTGAGATTTATTAAGTGTAAAACCATGAAAAAGTCTCATACAAGTAAAAGAGAGTTACGCTGATCCTATTGGACATTTTTTTTGCCATTCAGACTTTCAGAGGTTTTTGGATTTTTTTTTTCGCTTGTAGTTGTCTGAAAAACAATTTTTTTGAGTTTTTAGATATATTTGTATTCTTTGCAGATTGCTCAGCACTTTTTTCTGTTAGTGTTTTTTAAGTTTGGATCTTTTAATAACTTTCATGGCATTCGTGGTTTTAGAGAAATATGGGGGAATGTGATTTGTTTCGTTAGAGTAAAAAAACCTGTGCAGAGATGCTGTTGAACTTTAGTAATCACAAAGCCTTTTGTTTTGTGACAAAATATTTAACGAAACAGGTGCAAAGCAGGTGCTTATGCTAAATCTCTGCTTAGTGATAATGTGCAATATAATATTCGCCAGCAAATGATTTTACATTGCAAGTATTGCTAAACATTCACAAAAACGTCATTTTAAATAAAGCTTGCAATTTTTATTAAATTCCTCTTATAAAGTTTAATTATGGTTACAAAAAGTTCTAATACCACTAAAATATGACCTTTAATAAATGGGCCTCTTTTATTTTTTTAATTTACAGTAGGGGGCACAGAATTCTCTATGTATGTGTTTAGCAATAGACAGACATACAGATAGAGAGATGATTGATAGATAGATAGTGTCAAGGATTAGGTAGGGGGCGCTGTAGAGTCTGAAGGGAAAGGGCGAGTCCTTGAGGCAGGGGCTGTATGTGCCAAGGGGAAACTTGAAGGGAAGCAGGAACAGGTAGATGAGGGCGAAGAGTCAGACTGGAACAGGACGGATAGGACGACGATCAGGACTGGACAAGACAGGAAGAAGAGGGCGACGACTCAACAGGAAAGGACTGGACGTGGCAGGAGTGGAACGGCTTGGATGGGACAGGACGGTGCGGGCGTAGATCAAACTGGGGGATAGAGTGCAGAGGGAGACAGGAGCGGATAGCAAGACAGGACTGGAGCAAGATAGCAAGAGAGGGAGACTGGAGCAAGATAGCAAGAGAGGACTGGAGCAAGAGAGGGCTGGAGCAAGATAGCAAGAGAGGGAGACTGGAGCAAGATAGCAAGAGAGGGAGACTGGAGCAGGATAGCAAGAGAGGGAGACTGGAGCAGGATAGCAAGAGAGGGAGACTGGAGCAGGATAGCAAGAGAGGGAGACTGGAGCAGGATAGCAAGAGAGGGAGACTGGAGCAGGATAGCAAGAGAGGGAGACTGGAGCAGGATAGCAAGAGAGGGAGACTGGAGCAGGATAGCAAGAGAGGGAGCAGGATAGCAAGAGAGGGAGACTGGAGCAGGATAGCAAGAGAGGGAGACTGGAGCAGGATAGCAAGAGAGGGAGACTGGAGCAGGATAGCAAGAAGGGACTGGAAGCAGGATAGCTAGAGAGCTGGAAGCTGGATAGCAAGAGAGGAGTACAAGGTAGGGTTGGAACAAGGTCGAGGCTAGAAAGGTACAAGATAGGAAAGGTAAGCAGGACAAGACAAGGCAGACTAACAAGGGAGAAGGGGCAAGAGCTAGAAACCTAGTTAGGGGCGATGCCGCAGTACTAGAAAACCATGCAATGCTCTGGCAAGGAGTGGTCTGAGAGCTGCCCTTAAATAGGGAAGAGGCAGCCCTGATTGGTTGATTAAGATAGGCAGCAGCTGAGCTGGGGCTGGAGAGGCCAATCAGGCGGCAGCTGGGCTGGGACTGCAGAGGCCAGGTTACACACAGTGAGTAACCCTACAGGCTGCTCACCTGGCCAAATGGTTAGGGTATCGAGCCAGAAACCCAAAGGTCCCCGGCTCGACTCCCAGCAATACCTGACAGATAGATGGACAGTTGTCTTTTTCTTACCCAAATTAACCATGTAACGTGACTGTACTAGATTTAGTGATGGGCGAATTTCTCGCATTTAGCTTCGCTGAAAAATGTATGAATTTCCCGTGAAATGGCAAAACATTTGCGAAACGCGAATTTTGACCCTGGCACCCATTAAAGTTAATGGGCGCCTAGAATTGTCGCAGGCATAAAAAAAAAAATTTGGACGCAAGGGAATTTTCGCCTGCGTTTTTTTGCGGCAATTTCTCGAATGTATTCGCCGGTGGCAAAATGTGGAAATTTGACGCGAATTTGCACCTGGCGAATAAATTCGCCCATCACTAACTAGATTCCATGAACAGTAGTGATGGGCGAATTTGCACCGATGTGAAACGACGAAAAATAAGCAAAACGGCGCCGCCGTCTCGTTGTTGACGCGTGACGTCTGTTTTTGACGCCGGTGTCCATTTTTTTTACGCCGGTATATTTTCACGGCCGTTTCGCAAATTTATTTGCTATCGGCGAATCGCGCAAATTCACCGCAAATTTGCACCTGCCCCAATAAATTCGCCCATCACTAATGAACAGTGGTAATAACTGAAAACTAGTGTGAAGAACAGAGAGTGTGGGAAACGAGTAGGTCTCTGTGTTATTGTGATTATGTTACTGCTAGAACTTGTACATCCACTTTATTTGGTTTGTGAATCAATATTCAGTTCAGCTGTATAGGTGGTGAGTGGGAGAAAATACTTTTCTTTGCCTCCTTCACATGTCTGGATGTGTGTGTCATGCAGACCCTGTGATGGAATATCACTACAGGACAGAAATAGACTTGTGAAAGGAAGCCAATTTTCACTGTTCCAAAGCTGTGGTAGAACAGAGGGAGAGTATGTGTGTAAGGACTATTAATAGCATTGTTTTGTTAAACAAAACCACAATTTGTGTGGAAGAAACGTTTTCCTAATCTGCTCCTCTCACCACTCCATCCCTCAGAACAATGGCCTTGGCTTTAAAAAATAAAAATGCAGTTGGCTGCCCGCATAGCAAACATGTCAGTGTATTACACGCTGCTCTCGCAGCAAAGGTTGAACAAGTCTTCAGTCTGTTGTTTCAGAAAAATCTGTAGTAGCCAGAAGCAGCTTTACATAGAGAGAAAGGCTTAGAAATGTACAAAGAGAACTGATAGCAGACATTTTAATTTAGTTTATATGTTAAATTAAGTTTAAGCACCAGATAATGAATGTCTTTTGTGTTGTTTATATTTTTTTCAGATATTTATATTTTATAGAATCATTGCTGTCGTTGATTGTGTACTTGCATATGCAACGATGTATATCTAGCTATTGAGGCACAGGAAGTGGAAAGGCTCTGGAGACAAGGTAGGTCTCTCCCAGAAAGTTCTATGAAACAGAGCAGATGTGGAGGATAACAGGGGCTGTGTTCACTCAGGCTAAAGGTCACTGCAAAGGCGGGGATTAAAAGACAAGGAAAGTTAAACTAAAGAAGTAGCTAGAAATATATTATGGGTTGGGCTTCTGTACCAGCCCCAGGCAACCACAGCCCTTTAGCAGTAAAGATCAGTGTCAACAAAGTTGCCCCAGTAGCTCCCCATCTTCTTTTCTGCTGATTCACTGCACATGCTCTGTGCTGCTGTCACTTACTGAGCTTAGGGAGCCACTCACAATATACTGTACATATAGAATAGAAATGTCACATTATAAGGCTGATTAGTAATTAATACAGATAATTACTACATGGTAGCACATAAACCAGTGCAACTAGCACCACAATTTGATAATCAGCCCTGTACCATTAGCTCATATTACAGACCAACCTCATTTTCTGCTTGATAATTTGTGACGACCCCTAAGCTTTGCTTCTCAACAGCTGCTCAGAGACCACTGAACATGTGAGTGTCACAGACATTTTCCAAGATGGTGACCCCCTGTGACAAGTTTGAAGTCCTGGATCATTGCTGCTATTGACAAGCTGAAACTTTAGGCTGGTGCGATAAGTTCAGTATATAAAACATGGCAGTTTTAGCCACATTCATTTTTTGGGTTTAGTTCTCCTTTAATTATTCATCACTTATGATCATAAGGTAGGGCTGTGAGTGAGCTATTTGTCTTGGAAGTTTTATTATATGTAGGGGTCCATAGGATTAACTTTCCCTAAGTTCTGGAATTCCCTATTGGTTAGAAATTACCTGGTTTAGCAGCTAAGATTTGGGCCTAATTTAGAAATGGGGAGTTCCCTTTTCCAAGTTGCGGTGAGAGTTCTATATGTGACCAGGAGGTGTCAGTGTTACTTAAATCTTTATAAAACAAAGGTACCATGTGCTCTTCCTATTTGGCTGCCACATGCTGAGGAAGGTGGGTGTCTGCTGGAGAGCCTGGGACTTAGACCCCAGTAAGGAAAGGCCCAAGGGAGGTAAGGGGAACAAGGTCCTGTGAATGAGGTATGAGAAAGGAGTAGGTGTAGCTTTTGTTATAGTACAAAGAATGTAATTCATATAGTTGAGCCAGAAATAGTAGATCTGAACTCCAATGTAGGAGGATAGATTGGAGGTATCTCTCTCATGTAATACCCTAGTGTAGGAATTATAGTGGATAGGGAATCAGGATTCCCTGGAGGTTCCACTGGGGGTGATACGCTAAAGCTTGTCACAAAGCTGAGGTGAGTCTTTCTCTAAAGGGGTTGTCAGAATGTGTGACCTGACCTTGAATGTGCCTTAACCACTTTGCCCTTTAGAGAAACCTGTACTGTGTGAGTACGCTATCATTGTTAATAAATGTAAATAAATAATTGTAAATAAATTGCAGCTGAGAGGTACAGTTCTGCAACACCTCTCCTCCTTCCAATCCATGCCTTTCAAAAAGTTAGCTGAACAAAATGGTTGACCTCACCTACTGATAGACAGCGTGCCAGAAATTGGGGCTGCTTAGATGTTTGCATTTCTTTACATATTGATAAACTTTAAGCCACTTTGATATTCCGTGCTTTCTGTGATGGTAATTCTAGGGGAAAACAGAGCCTGGCTAAGAAAAGCCAAAGGAATATATTGGGACATTTCTGAACTATATCCTAACAGGTTGCAAATTGTTAAATCTTTTTTTTTTCCCTATTTCATTCATTACAAGATAGGAAAGTGCAGGAAAGGAGATGTCTGCCTGGGCTAAAGAAGGCTTAGGGAATAAACTGGCACATTTCAGCACCATTTCCTTTTCGTTTATCGCTTGTGCTGTTGCCAACAGTGGCTTTGTTCCAATTCCCCTCACCTCATCTCTCTGATTGCTTCACCTCTAACATCCTAACAATCTGAACATATGCTCCTGCTGTGCATTCCTATCCAACAGAGGGCTCTACATAAGCAAATAACGGTGGCCAATTATTGCCACATGGTAAAACAGAGACATGTGGTGTAGCTAATTATAATAATCACAGGTAATTATATAAATATAGTCCTGTTATTGTGCGAGGCAAAACAATATTTGTTGTAGGAAGGCCTCAGTATGGATTTTATTTAGTTAGCATTTGCATTATGAAATCGTGCACCAATTCTTAAAATTTAAATTGGATGAAGCCCTGGCTATGTGAATATTATTTTCTTTTGGTACGGTACTCCTAATAGGTGAGATGGCATGATGCCGGGCATGCGTATAACACAAAAACCAAAGGCTGCAACACAATATTGCACTTAAAATGACTTTTTTACAACCAGTTTGCATTTATTTCAAATTACATAACATTTGTATGGCTTTTCTTCCTCAATGAACAAGATACTTTTGCTTTGCAACCCTGAACAATTATTCTGGCAAATTAGGATCCAATTGCAAAGATTTAGTTAGGGGAGCCATCATTGGGCTAGCAGGGCTCGGAAGGAGAAAGTTCCATTTAGTACTGTGAGAGGAAAGGGTTATGTATAGGTAAAGCAGTTGCAGATCAGGACACTTTTACAATTCATGGAAGCAGGATCCCTACCCATTATTCCAGAGTGGAGAGGGAGCTTGTATGTCCCACCTCTTGCTTAGTTCAGTTTATTTTGGTAACTGTTAAGTAAAATTAAGATGATCTACTGATTGGGACCAACACCCAGCCTAATAACTAGGGAGGAATTTTTCAGTAAGCATATAAATGGAGCTGTGATCACTCTTATGATCTCCTGCCTTGATTACTACAACCTACTCCTCGCAGGTATTCCAACATGTCACCTTTCACAACTCCAATCTGTTCTAAATTTGGCTGCTAGACTCATTCATCTATCTCACCACTCAATATCAGCTGCTCCCATATGTATGTCCCCTTGCTGGCTCCCAATCTCCTCTAGAATCAAATTCAAGCTACTCACACTTACATTTAAGGCCCTTAACAGTGAAGCCCCTCCCTATATTTCATCTCTGATCTCCAAATACTCTCCTTCACGCAAACTTCGATCTGTTTCTGACCTTCGCCTCGCTTCTCCTCTCATCACTTCTGCCCATTCTCGTCTACAAGACTTCTCTTGGGCTTTTGCTTTTCTCTGGAACTCTCCGCCTCGACCTGTCATACTTTCTGCTTCTATCCAAACTTTCAAATGCTCCTTAAAGACCCACCTGTTTAAAGAAGCTTATACATCAATCATTTTTGTATCATAAATCACAAAATTGTTTCTAAAATCCTAATATCTCAATTGTAACCAAAGCTTTAGTTTGTAAACTCTAATTTGTAGGGTCCTCTAATCTTATTGTACTCTGTAAAGCCTTGTTTGTTATCCACCATTTATTCCTTGTTTGTTATAACCAAGGTAAAGCACTGCATATATTGTTGGCACTATATAAATAAATGATGACGATGATACTTTAATATTTGCTTGTTATGTATCACAATGTTCCGAAATTGTATTTTCAGTTCATTCTTAAATCATTGTAATAAAGTTATGGCCTTTGCACATTCCTCCAATGCTTTCCTGTGTTTTTTTTTTTACCATCCCCAACCTCTTTTTACCAATGAGCAAAAGTCAGATGTAAAAAGAGTTATGGACAAATGTAAAAAATAAAAAATGTACCTGGGTGCTGCAATTGGCCATTTGGTAGCTCTTATGTGGGCCAGCAGCCTACAGGAGACTATGTTATCCTAAGGGATAGTGAGCAACATGTTGCTCAGGAGCCACTGGTTTGGGAACACTGCTATACAGGCTTTAGTTATTATCAGGGATGTTTGGTTGGAGACAACTAGTGGCTTGCCCTGGTCAAGTAGCATAAATGCAAGTCCCTACTGTTAAATTTGGTCTTGAATTACTAGGTGCATGGTTAATATACAGCATTTGGCACCAGCTGATAATAAGGAATTAGTTCACACAGTTCCACAGAATCAAGTGGGCATCTATTATTTCAGAAACTTTATAGTAAAAAAGAAAATAATATAAGACCTTGAATTTGGGTTCTGCTTCAGCAGTCTAGAACAAAAGGCTCACCTAGATAAACATCTTTATTGTCAGAAACTGCAGACAAGCACGTACATTAGACACAGGAGATGGCAAAACATATGCACTGAAATGATGTAGTGCTTAGGCTTTCGTTGTGCAACAGTTCTGGAATTTAATGGTGCTTACTAGTTTGTATTACATTACTAATATTTCTTAATACAAATAAAAGTACCGCTACACTCGTAGGCAGAGTTAAAAAAGAAATAATGAATATGTACATATTTTTCATTAACCATAAGCCAGCTACCTTCACTCTGTAGTTCTATAACAGAATATATAGAAATATAGGTGGCAAAATATAGTGAGGGACAGAGGAGCAAAGGTTATCAGGATTTTGTAGATTATCTTTTGCTTAATAGGCAGCCATAATAAATATTTCAACAGGGAAGGAACAGGTGGTCTCTGAAGTGAAAACATGTAAATTCAACAGAGGTTAAGACTAAAAAGGGTAGAGGTGTGACTTTTTGGACTTTTAGCTCATCACTAAAACAGTTCTCCGAAAATAATATTCAGAATTTTAATGATTCAAATTAGAATAATTTAGCGAATACTGTTCAATTGATATAGAAGTGAAAATTGATTCAAGAAGTCCTGGAGTTACATGCTGCATCTTCTAAGCAATGTCAGTTAGTTTGGGACTACTCGGAACCCAAACTGTACAGCAGTGTTCCCCAACCCCTTGGATGTTGCTCTCAGTGGCCTCAAAGCAGGTGATTATTTTAAAATTCCAGACTTGGAGGCAAGTTTTGGTTTCATAAAATCCAGGTGCACTGCCAAACAGAGTCTTAATGTAGGTTGAAAAGTCACACAGGGGAATGTAGGTTGAAAAGTCACACAGGGGCTACCAAATGGCCAATCACAGCACTTATTTGGCACCCCCAAGAACATTTTTCATGCTAGTGTTGCTCCCCAACTCTTTTTACTTTTGAATGTTGCTCACGGGTTCAAAAGTTTGGGGATCCCTGCTCCAGGGCCTCCCTCCCAATCCATCTGCTACAAATCATCCGCACCCCCCCAAACAACACTGCACAAACTTTGAAAATTCCCCCTACCAAAACAAGTACCCACCAAGATTTTTCCCAACTTCCTGACAGGCCAGTTTGACCCTGTTTCAGGTTACTGGGCGGGGGCAGATTTTTTTAAATGAGTACATTTTGGGGTTTTACACTAAGATCTTGACATGGCAGTATTTGACATACATTTATAACCCACTTGGTGTAAGGGAACTATTACATCTTTTTGTCTATCAATAATTATTATGAAATCATTACTATTAATGTCCAGAAAATACTAGCACAGCATTGTACCATTGTACTGAATAATAAACACTTCAATTACTGAAGATTTCGGCAAAACATTTTATTCACCACCACCCCTCCCCTTGAAGCAGTGTCACTCTTTATAAGCTTTAGAAGTTTCAATTAAAATCCTGCCTGTAAGTTCACACTGGAAATCAAAAATGCCTTTCATTTCCTTGTTGTCATCCAATTTACATTCAGTGAGGTTTAGTGGAGTTTGCCTGTCTGAATTAAGATGTCCAAAAATATCTTATTTGAATTGATGTGCAATGTTAAAGGTACAACTCTAGTACAGGAGCTGAATTCCTGAACAAAGCTTCCATACTAAATAATAGTTTCTGATTTATGACAAATAAGGAAGAAAACACAATTTCCATATTTATATCTTTCTTTCAATCATCTCATGTACTTTTATTATAAACTTTTCTCAGTGGTTGTACGCTGGCAAATTGTCCCACAGAAGTGTGCATTGTGGTAAGATGGAGAAAAGAAGAGAGGAACAGTTTAATAGTTGACATTTTGAACCATAAGTATATCATTGCAAATATAACGATACATTCAGAACAGAACAGAAAACAAAACAATAATATAATGTTAACTGACCATAATTTAAATTGTCAACCATAGGGAAACAATTGTTGACAATTCAATTTCTTGATGAAATTTAAATTCTGTGCAATTTTTCCTTCCGCAAATTTTTTTTATTGAAACCACACTGAAAATTTGCTGAAAAAACACACAAAAACACAGCAGAAAAAAACATTACTTCAATGCATTGTGTGCAAAAAAGCCATGAAAAATGGCTACTGACTGAACCAGGGGCAAACCTGGCCCATCTGCCACCTGAGGCAACAGCAGTTGCTGCTGCCCCCCTTCCCCATGCACTTACCTTTTTGCACCTGGGGTCCACGAGGAGGCAGACAGGGCCAGGCTGCTAGCGCAAAGAGCCTAACTGTGCTCTCTGTGCTAGAAGAGCCGGATTTCTGGTTTGAAAACTGGCAATTCGGCTCTTAAAGTAACAGGAGCGGCATTTTTGCTGCCCCTTGTACCCAGTGGGGTGCTGCCGCCTGAGGCGAGAGCCTCAACCCGCCTCATTGGCGAAGAGACCCTGGATTAAACACACACACGTGTGTGTGTACTCAGAAAGTTTTTGAAGGGTTTATCCATAAATTAAATCATCATACTTTGTCTACAAAAAAAAGAATATGTAAACATTATATAAACTGTATAGCATTGCTATGCCCGGGAGCGGCCAAAATGTGTGTAATTTGCTCTGCCTATGCGCCCCATTGTGGATCGCACACTGGCTATGGAGGAGGTGCCATATAGATAATGAGGCTGTATGAATGCAGATTGCAGCAGTATGGAGTGTGGAATAAAAATGCATGCTAACTGGTAGAAAGCAATGCAAATCACCTAGTTTTGATTGACAGACTCGTGGATGCGGGTGAAATTGTACCTTTATTCAAAAGCTTCAACATGGATATAGTGAATGGGAAACACCCCAAGTAGGTCGCTGGTGTTGAGGTGTGGACAGCATAACATGTAAAGCCTATGATTAAGTTCCTATTGGCACTAAAAGCCTAAGGCTAGGTGTTTACTTTATAGCCTCAATAAAGTTCTCCGTTCTTTTACAAGCCTGCTTGTGGGATCTGTTAGTTCCTGCCGTTTTCTCCTTTGGTTGGATACCTCCACCTTGAGCTGTAGGTCTGGGGCATGAGCACCCAGGCCCCACATAATACTGGTGAGACAATAGATTTCTTAGGTTTTTACATTGGGACTTTTAGTTGAATTTTACTAAACCCAATTAACACCAGTAGTCCTTAAGAAAATAGGCCTAATAGAAAACGACCTTTGTTGGAGGTGTGAAAGAGACCCAGGTACATTGAATCATCTACGGATGAGCTGTGCCACACTCCAACCATACTGGTCCGAAGTTGTGGATGAGTGTTCTGCTATAATTGGGAAACAGATAAGGATAAGCCCGCAGGCGATCTTTCTCTTTCATAAATCTGAACCTGAAAACTATACCAAAAAAAAATCCTACTGTTACAGCTTCTTATAGCAGCCAAAACACAAATTCCTTTACTTTGGAGGAGCAAAAAAGTCCCTTATAATAAAAAAATGGTTCCAAATATTAAATGATTTGATTAATGGAGGAATTAACCACCTCTATAAATAATAAATATATAACCTATGCAGCAACCTGGTTACCTTGGAAAGAATATATATCCAATGCAAAAGAGTATGTTAGCATTCTCTAATCAAACATCAATTAAGGGATTAATAGTACCTGTATTAACAACAACAACAACAATATATAAACAAATAAAACAGGTACTTACTACAAGGAAAGCTCTTCTTTTCTCCACACCTAGAATGAAAAGGAAAATAAAGGGTAAAGCACTATATTTTAGAGACAATAGACTGAAGCAGTATAAATTAAGCTAAAATATGCCAAGATGTTCAAAAATTTTTGATTGCCAATGTAACTACAATATACAATGTAAAAATGTTGTACCTATTCTATGTGATGAACATATAAATTGAATGGGTATATGAATTGTGGGATTGATTTTATAAGTTGTTGTATAAGTTTTATTTATTAGGATAGGCCAGCCAATTGTTAATGTTATTAATGTGATTAGTTATCCGCATTAAATCTTAGTACTAATTAATTGTTGTTTGCATTGTTATGCCCCAAATATTAATGTATGCAGCAAGGTACTGGAACTCAAATTAAAAATAAAAATATTTATCATGAATGAAATTGTGGTTTGGACCATCCACCCACTATTAAATATTTGTTTTTGAGTACAGTGTTTTTTGCCACTATTAAACTTTTTGCATCTATGAGAATCCAGTTACTTGCGGTGAGAAATTCCCAGAATTAGTACATTTCTCACCATTCATAAAAAAAATAAAAATTCAGTATGTGCTTTTTTTAAGTTAATCTTCTAACTGCTGATGAAAAAAGGAAAATCACCACCTGGGAACATATATGTCTCTGCTGGTGTGTTGAGATGTTCTCATACCACGATAAGTTGTAGTGGGAAAGTTTCATGTGCAATTCTGACTTTTTTTCATGTAAGAAAAGTTCTGACTATTTAAAAAATCTGACCTTTAATGTATTTTGTCAACATTTGCTTACAAACAAAATAGCAAATTTAAGACAGAAATGTAAGATTTAATTTCCTCTCTCCAGATATTTATATAGACTGGTTACATTGGCAATAAACAAAGCTTTCACTGTGCTACCTTTACTCATATGTATATATTTAAATATTGCCTTAAATATCTAAATATGTAAAATACCTAATTTAGGGGCAGATTTATCAAGGGTCGAATTTCGAAGTAAAAAATACTTCAAAATTCGACCATCGAATTAAAATACTTTGAATTCGAATATCGAAGTCAAAGTATTTTTTACCGAATTTGGCCATCGAACGATCTATGTAAAATCGTTCGATCGAAAGATTAAATCATTCGAATCGAACGATTCAACCGATTTTACTTCGATGTGTAAAGACTTAGAAAATGGTTGCAGAAGGTCCCCATAGGCTAACATAGCACTTCGGGAGGTTTAATTTGGTGAAGTATTGAAGTCGAAGTTTTTTTAAAGAGACAGTATTTTGATTATCAAATATTCGAATATTCAAACTATTTTACTTCAAATCGAATTCTAAGTAAATTAGAAGTCGTAATATCCTATTCGATGGTCGAAGTATCCAACAAATTACTTAGAATTTAGATTTTTTTTTTTTACTTCGAAAATTCCCTCAAATTCACTTTTACCCTTGATAAATCTGCCCCTGATGTATAAAATGTAATATAAAAAATACATTTAAATACATGCTATCATTATTTTATGAGATAAAATGGGATAATGTGCTATCATTTGAAAATAGATTGACTCTGCTGCCGGCCAACCGCACCCTGGCTAAAATCATAAATAAAGTCTTCAACTTATTGCAAACTAAGAATTTAAATTCATTTTCTTTTTAATCTGGAGAATCGGACACAGCACAATCCCATCGCCAGAAAATAATATTGTGCTCAAGGGTTAAAATCTATTGAAAATTATTCTAATTTAAACCAAGCGTGAATCCAGAGGGAAACATTTTCTCTTGGTAGGAAATGTGAAAAAGAGAGGGGAGACCACTGACAGCAAGATAGCAACCTTGCCAAGAACCATATCCCTGTTTAAAAGCCAATTAATGTGTTTTTAAGGGAAGATGCAGCTAGTCTGCAAGGACAGGCAGGAAAGAAAAGCTTTTGCCTGTTGCTTCTCCCTCTCTCATCGCCTAGTAGACAGGTAATTGGAAACCTTTTAGCTTTTTCTAACAATGCTTCTTATAATCATGCCACTATGTTGCCATGGAACGTTGCGGTGCATTTTTAAGCAATCTAAATACTGTGATTAAATGTGATAGTGCCTACTACAATTACCCATATTACACTCTTTTAAAGGCTTATTTCCCTTTTGTTTTGGTCGTGTTATTTTCCAGAGAATCAGACAAATCCTAGCTCTCTTTTTTTTTTTCAAGTTTATTGTAAAAAAGCAGATTAAATACATTTAGGCCCTGTCTTGTACTCGTAATTGAAATGGCATCATATTGTTTCATTATTTTTAGAACTAACTTTATTCAGTTATTTTTTTACGTGTTCAAATAATAATGACTGATATTAGATTTTAAAGTGTCATAAAGAGTGTTTCAAACAGAAATACACAGTTAGATGATTTCATGCTTACAATAATAATTCATTTAAAAGGCCAGGCCAAATGCAAGTTTTTGTTCATTAGAGAACAAAGACGATAAGAAAAAAAATTGTATCTGACAGCTAAATAATAAAGCAAATTGACGTTTGTCATTAAAAATTATTTATTTTTTCAAGTGATAGCTCAACATAACATAATTTTGCAATATTAGAGAAAATGAAATAGTTGTGATTCATTCTGTTTACTTTACTTTAAACTTTTTTCTCTATACTAAATTATTTCAAAAGCTTAAAAGTAGAATAAGTGCTGATTTTAAGTTTAATACTACTTTTATTACACAGCGCTGTAAACATAATTATTCCGGTACTGGAAGTGCCATAGAATTTACAATCTAAACGTTAATGACCGGGGACAAAAAAGGGTGAGTAGCTTGTTCAAGGTTAAAGTGAGTGTAAATGATATTTAGGCCAAGTATTCCATAAATACACCACCAATGGCACAGTTATGGAATCCATATTCTGGTAGAAACATGTTATCTAAAAAGCTCTAAATTATAGCAAGGCTATGTGCCATAGACTCCATTTTGATAAAATACTGTAATTTAAATAAAACAATACATTAACATCAGCTGAGATATAATGAAATTGTATTGGAGCCAAAACAATAATATTGGGTTTAATTAATGTTTTCTAGTAGACGTAAGGTATGGAGATTCAAATTACAGAAAGTCCCACTATCAGGAAAACACCAGGAGGCCCATTTATCAAAGGTTAAATATCAAATTCATGTGAATTTCTTTTAATTCAGATATACTCACAATTCAACTGGGAGGTTATTTAAGAAAAAATTTAAAAGTTTAATATTTGATTGAATGGTTCCAACCCGAAAATTCAAATCGTATTCTATTTGTTTGAACTTGAGTGTAAGAAAGGCTACTAAAATCTCCAAATGGCTCAACGTGCCTCTGCCAGACTTGTACATGAACTCGGCGGGTTTTAGGTTTAGGTTCACCCAGCACCGTAGTTATATTGTAGGAATAGATAGAAATGACACCTTAAGCAAATGCCCCCATCACTAGCAGTTTCAGAATTCCTGCCCTACACATTAAGGAGCAGAGGGGAATTTTCAAATGAAAAAATTTAGCGTTTCAAGCTATTTTTTGTGTACTTCGACTAGGGAATACTCCAAGTTCGATTCAAATTTGAAAAAAAAAAATCAAAAATTCGAATATTGAAATTTATCATTGTACTGAGTTGGGTTGAGCTTTGCGCAGATAATGGGTCTTATTAACTTAGCTGCACTGATGCTTTTTGTGGATCCACTTGTCCACTTATTTTAATGTAAATAATCTGGGATTCGGTGTGCTAATATCTGCTAGAAAAGGTAGTTCCCAAAAAAGCCTAAATAAAAGAGACAATATATAGAGTAGTACATCTGCAACAGCTGGCCTATGAGTTTTTTTTAAAAAACTACTCACATATTCACTGCTTAAGTACGAATATATCGTCTTTGATGTGCTCCTAAAACAAAGAAGGCTTCAAATGGTGTTATATCGCCGGAACTTCAGAGTTGGCCCTGCGGGGCATTTGCACTTACCGAGAGGTGGTGAAGGGAGAGCCTGGTATTTTAACCGGTTCTAACGTGAAGTCTCCGCTTGTCACTGATCTAAAGGATGAGGAGTAGTGCAGGGATGCGATCCTTTGCCAGCAGGTAAAATACGCTGTCTCCTATTGAAACCGGCTACTGGATCAGATGATGGCGGCATCTCTGCACAGAGGTTAGCGTTTGTGCTCGTCTAGCGATTAGGTGTCTCCCAGCCTTGTCAGCTCGGTGGTCCGGATTTTTTGGGGAAAGAACTTATTTAGGCAGAAGTTAGAGAACAAAGTGTAAACTAGTTTTATTTAATTAATACAAGCCCAACGCGTTTCATATCTCATGATACTTCCTCAGGGGCATCACACATGTTACATCACGTCACTGATTAAATAGGTTGTTTGATCAAGTCATTAGCATAATTAGCAATTAGCTGGTTCTTAACAGTCCATTATTTTGTTTAAAAACAATCACATTAATTTATGTTTAATAAATAAATTCATAAAACATTAAAACAATTAATTTAATGGTATATAATTTAAAAACTGAATAATTAAGTTTGAAAAAAGTTATTCCATTAAAAAACACTTCAGATCTATTTTTATATTCAGGCCTTTGGGGTTAATGTTTTGAGTTTGTGTATCCAATATGTTTCTTCGCGCGATATAGTCTGTATGATATCACTCCCTCTCCACTGTTTTTTCTTTTGTATTAAACTTTAGTAGAGAGGGATCTGTATTATGATTGAAATTTATCATGTACTGTCTCTTTAAAAATTCGACTTCGACCATTCGCCATCTAAATCCTGCCGAATTGCTGTTTTAGCCTTTGGGCGACCTCCTATAACCTATTTGGAGTCAATTGGTGGACTCTGAAAAATCAAAGTTTTTTTGTGGAAAAAATTTGAATTGAACTCGATCGAATGCACTATTCTTTTGATTCGTACAATTTCAAATTCTGCCAAATATGGACCTGTTCATCAAAAACAGACCTATTCGACCAAAATTTTAATTTTGGTTGGTCTTTTTGACGTTTTTTCAATTCGAAATTCAACCCTTGATAAATATACCTCTTAATCACAGTAAAACTGTCTGAAAAGGATTGTGCCTGGGTTCAAGTAGTGGGACAAATTTTTCTTGAACCCTTCTATAAAGACTGCAGCAGTTGACAGCACTCCAAGGACGATTTTGACACAGCAATTTAGTCAAATAAGTGGAGTTTTATTGTGATCCAATGTTTCGGCTCCACACAGGAGCCTTCACTGACAAGGGCTCCGGTGTGGACGTATATGAATGGGATATATTGTATACAATATTAACTTAACAACATAGAGAAATATATTATTTTAGCAGCAGGTCTGCACCAATTAATACAACCCTTTGAGAAATAAAGACATTTTGTAGTTTTGTATCATGGTGCATATGTATTTAGTGTTTATTTTCATTCTTACCAATATGACAGCCAAAGTTGCTGACATCAACTTATCTGTTTATTATAATTAAAAAAGATTAATAAGCATCATCTTTGATGTGGTGATAAAATGTACACAGGCTTTTTATTACAATTGTACTTAATTTGCATGTCTATGCTTGGTATTGGGCACCTGCCAAATAAAGTGCCTTTTTCCTTTGATGTGTTGGAAAACAAATATTTTTTTCGCATAGTGCAATACAGCAGGCATATTTTCCATTGTAATGTATGATGTCCCACAACATCTTGTAAGTTTAAAAGGAGAACTATAGTGAAAATGTAATATAAGCTTCAGCATACTGAAATTAGAAGTTTTCTAAATATAATTAGTGATGGGCGAATTTGCGAATTTCCTGCGAATTTCACATTAGATCTGATGCTTCTAAGTGTAAAAAAAAAAGTCTTGTTTGTCAATAACTCTGTTTTCTACAATATTTTCAGTAGAAGTTAATAATTTTCATCTTTAAATTTGGCTGCACATTTGTGCTACAGTGGGCCTACAAAGTGCAGTGTCCCTTAGTTTCTAATCACCATTATATTGCTTTCTTTGAACTGGTAATGACCCTGTTGAATAGTAAAAGTTAACAATTTTCTTGTATTGTTCTGCAAATGTTAATAAGATTGCATAATGTGGTGAATTACAGACATCATCTCTTCTGAACTCCCTGTACTGTTTTCCCCTGAGGACTGTAATATCCATACTGGAATTAATGGCTTTTACTGTGAAGCTGGCATAAAAGAATAAGAGAAAATCATATACTGTTCTCAGTGCTATTAAACTTCACCACTTGTATTCTG
The DNA here is from genome assembly GCF_017654675.1 of Xenopus laevis. Lineage (NCBI taxonomy): Eukaryota > Metazoa > Chordata > Amphibia > Anura > Pipidae > Xenopus > Xenopus laevis. The sequence goes on along the minus strand of NC_054375.1, from coordinate 35,585,041 downwards.
CCTGCGACAGGACATTCATTAGACTGGAATAGGAACAGACAGCAGGCGGTATGCAGTGATTCGATTTGCAAAAAAAAAAATCGGTTTTGCAAAAAGATTCTGTAGCACAGAAGCCTAAATAGAAGTTACTGGGCCCCAAGGTGAGATCTGCTTTTATATAGGTCATGGTAATCCAAAGTAACTTTGAAAACCCTTGTACTGTATTTAAAAGAAAGGGCACTATACTTCTTTGTTCTACGTTAATTTACCCAACAAAAAATGGTCCTGAATGGTTCAGTCAATTTATTGCATTGCAGCTTTGTGAGAAACCTAATTTTTATTTTCTATTATTTTCTATGAAAGTGCAGATTATTTGCTCTATAAATAATTTCCCCTGCAGGTGTTTTAATCAATATGAATCTGGAAATCACTACATAGATATAAACGCCATTCTCATATAAATCTAATTCCCCCCCCCCCTTTCTCATTTTGGAAAATGTATTAACAATTTATTTATTTTCTGTATAGCTATAGATATATAATGTAATCATGCTTTTTTTTGGGTCTCCCTGATTATATGATGATAACATCAATTGTTGGGTCTTTTAGGGTGTATAAGGGAGAATGCGCTACATTGTATGGGGCGAAGTGGCTAACGCTAGCAAAAATTCACCAGCGTGGCATCATTTTGCCAAGTGGACTGTCTGGACTGTCAGGACTGCCAGCTTGCATTCAGTTTGCATTCCCGGTGGTCACAGTGAAGATCCAAGATGGCGGCGCCCATGCTGAACACATGGCTGCAGCGTCGCTGCATGATGATGTCATCACTGGTGCCAGGATCTCGTCATAAAAGGGCGCCCAAAACACTGTGACGGCGCCCAAGAATAGGATTCAAACCACTTTTGATCCTGGGTTCCTGTCCTGCTTTCTCCCAGCCTTGATTCCTGCTCCCAGCCTTGATTCCTGCTCCCAGCCTTGATTCCTGCTCCCTGCCTGTGATTCCTGTTATCTGCCTGGACTTTGGACTTCTGCATCTGATCTGCCTGTCCTCGTTACTCCTGTCTGTGACCACTACTACTGATTCTGCTTAACCCTTCGGATACCGCGACCTAGAGGGTTTCCTCCTTGATCCAGACTTCCTTCCTGGAGGGAGCTCCCAGCTCCCTGACATGGACCTACTCTAGCGCAACTTTCGCACCCTTACGCAAGGCGAAGTTGCGCTCTGGCGAAGGGACGTAACTACGCTGATTCACTAAGTTGCGGATTTTCGTGAACGGTACCTCTTGCTCCAGACTTTACTTTGCCACCTCAGACCAAGCAAAGTGCAATAGAGTAGATAGGACTTGCTTCAAAAAAAGTTAAAATTTTTTGTAAGTCCCAAAAAATGCTGGTGCTTTTATTTTTTTAAGGGTGATAGGCTGAAAAAGATTATAAATGTTCCCCCTCCTTCCCCCCTACATTTCCTAACATATGACACCTAAACTATACAGTGGGCACATGTATAGGGCAAAATAAGAACTCTATTTTATTTTATGAAGCTTTCCCAGGCTTGTGTAGTGTAATGTATTTGCTGCTACATATATGTCCATTGTAACTTGGCGCCGTATGCAAATTAGGCATCCCTAGCGTAACTTCAAACCACTGATCGTAACATCACTAGCGCAACTTCGCAAACAATCGGTAACTTGTGCACAACTTTGGATCTTCATGAATTTGCGCAGCCCTGACGAATCTACGCCTGTCAAAGTGTGGCGAAGTCAACGCTGGAGAAACTTCGGAGGTAAGTAAATTTGCCCCTATGTCACCTTGAAATCAAAAGGGGATCTAGATGAAATGTTAGACTATAAAGTACATTATTATTATTATACATTATTACTATACTAGAAACTATAAGCCCTGTGGTTGTGGTATGTTTTGGAGACTGGATTTATCTTTCTGCTAATCTGCACCCTGTCATTCCTAGTTACTGTATATATAAATATAAAATGATCAAATCTGTCCTGTGGGGAAATCTAATTCATACCTAGTAGTGATGAGCAACGTTTTTTGCCTTCTCCTGTTGCAAAAATTACCATAATAGACTCTAATGAGTTGAAAAAAATTGTTGCATGTCAAAAAATTTGTCACACAATTTGTCAAGCATCAAAAAATGTTGTTGCCCATGGACTTCAATGCATTTTGCCAAATTTTCAGAGTTTTGAGCATTTTTGTTGAAGCAAAATGGGTCAGATTCACCCATCACTAATCACTATAAGATACACATACATACTTAAATATGCAAACTAACAATATTGAGCTGAATTATATGTGGGTAATAGATAAATACTGTGATATTTTGGTATCATACATGCAATGGAACAAAATACTTTTAACCCGAATGCCAATGTTCAAATTGACACAGGTTCAAACTAAAAACATAGAAATATATAAAATATATTATGGGCTTCAATATTGGAGAGGACATTTTGCCTTTGGGTACAACAGATCTACTCATTGGATATTTTAATAACACTGATCAAAATCTCCCTTGCTCCATTTTTTTTTTTATTTTGAAAGGGTATTATTGTAGCTCTAGAAAGAACATTCCCTCAGGACACAATAATTGGAAGAGATTTTCTGTGTACAGTATGTGTGTGTGTTTTTGTGCGTGCTTGTTTTCAACAAATACTAAAAGGTTATTTTTTGTACAGAAAGTTCATTTCTATTGTTACTATTCTTTTTTTCTCTTAAATTTTTTCTTACACACAAATGTAATACATTTACTTATAGACTGACATTTAAAAATACATTTACTGTATTTATTTATGGATATATCTTGTAGGAGAAGCGAATTCAAAATACAATGTGAATTCTAGTGTGCTGTTTTCCTGTGATGCTCATGCTGACATTTCAGTATAAATATCATATCAAAATATTTAGAAAAAAAAACAATATCTAACAAGACAATCAAAATAATAAATGAAGGCTAACCTTATGTCTATCAGCATTGCCTACAGTGCCAGATATTTTGATAAAATAGCTACGCTTTTAGGAACAAGCAAAAATAGCTAGAAGTGGTGTGAGAATTGAAACCCCAGAAACAACTAAATAATCTGACAAAAAACGGTCTGCTTTGCTTCTAAATCTCTAGTTTATTGAAATACAGCTGTGGTTTCAATTTTTTTATTGATACTGTAGGCAGTAGACTCATTGAAAATGATGTGTAAAATGTGATTGCGTTGCATTCGAGTTTTCTTTCTACATCTTTAAGTGAACAAGTTTTCAAGATTCGAGTCTTTTACTAAATAAGCACTTAGTCATGTTTGGTGAGTTTTCCATTTTTTTTTCAAATTAAAAATACACTTGAGGATTCACAAATTTGAATTTTGATCACCAATTATTCAATTTTACATCATAACATATTAAAATTAGTACATACTGACCCCATATGACACCACCTTTAGGTGGGTCATATGGGGTCAGCATGTACTAATTTTAATATGTTGTGATGTAAAATTTTATAAAACTTTGTATTTATAACAAATAATGGGTCTTGGGACATATACTTTGTTTGATTATGACATCACTGTTTCCAACTTCTGCCAGGTTCATAATTGCAGAATCAGCAATCAAACTATAATTCATGATCCCATAGTTGTATTTGGGTGCATTTAAGAGTGAAGTGATGCTCTACAGGTATAAACACAGCACATGATTGTTGTGTCACACTTTTTAGAATTATTTTATATTTGTAAATTTGTATGCAATTACTAGGATTTACTATGCATTGCACAATTCTACAGATAAAATATGTGAATTATATTATCTATCTGTATAAATGACAAATAAAAAGAATGCAATATCCTTATTAGTTTGCATGAAACAAATATTTTAAAATATTTGTGACATAGTATAATACAGTATAAATAACTGTCTAAAAAAACAAAAAGAGCCATAGCACATAATATTGATTAGTATTGAAAGTACACAAACAAACCTCTGACATAAATGTGTGTTAAGTAGGAATCGGCAAACCTTTTGTTGTGCTGGGAAGAAAAATCCAGACATCATTATTATTGACCCTGGCTTTCCACATAAACCAATAGAATTTGAGCTTATCTCCCTCTATCTAATAATTGCCTGGGTGCAATGTTTGAAAGAAATTGCCATCATAATTGTAGCATAATGAAAAGTAGCTTTTCTAACAAGGTAGGGTTATGTATATATTAAAGCTAAAACATCTTAACCACAAAGTAATTTCACCTTCCCATTGACTAAAATACAACTCTACAAAGTGTTTTTGTTTCCAGAAATTTTTGCAATATATTACACAAAGAAAAATGGCAGATTGTTCATCACTAAATAAATAATAGTATAATCCATATAAAGGCAACACCAGGGGGCAGATTTAAATAGGGTCAAATATCGAGGGTTAATTAACCCTCGATATTCGACTGCCGAATGTAAATCCTTCGACTTCGAATATCGAAGTCGAAGGATTTACCGCAAATAGCTCGATCGAACAAAGGATTTTAATCCATCGATCGAAAGATTTTTCTTCGACCTAAAAATTGATTGAAAGCCTATGGGGATCTTCCCCATAGGCTAACATGGCACCTCGGTAGGTTTTAGGTGGCGAAGTAGGGGGTCAAAGTTTTTTTTAAAGAGACAGTACTTCGACTATCGAATGGTCGAATAGTTGAACGATTTTTACTTCGAATCGTTGGATTCAAAGCCGAAGTTGAAGTAGCCAATTCGATGGTCGAAGTAGCCAAAAAAAACATTCGAAAAGTTTTTTTTATTCTATTCCTTCACTCGAACTGAGTAAATGTGCCCCTTAAATCCCATAGTACACCATGTAATGTTATGTATATTTAACATCATAATATTTTTTATGCAAATGTATAGTCAACTGTAAACTCCTGCTGTAAAGTTAGATGATAGCCTAAAAAACTGCACACAAAAATAATTAGTGCTGGCACTTTCTGCACCGAAATGTGCTCTATATTTCATGCAATAAATTCATTGCTGTTGCTGAATGTAGCACTTAAAGGGATTATTCACAGTAATATTACTTTTTGTTAAAATGTTTTCAATTGGTCTTCAATTTACTCTGGTTTTTTATTGGAATTATTTAGCTTTTTGTTCAGCAGCTCCCTAGTTTGGAATTTCAGATGGATAGAAAGATAAGTAATAAAAAGTGGCAAAAACAATAAATATGTAGCCTCACAGAGAAATAGTTTTTGGCTACTGGGGGTCAGTGACCATTTTGAAAACTGGAAAGAAGCAGACAAATAATTAAAACACTATAAGAAATAAAAAATGAAGATCAATTGAATAGTTGCTAAAAATGATCCATTCTATAAAATTCTAAAAGTTCAATTGACAAACCCCCCCTTTAAAGCCTTGTAAGATTTGTAACCGTTTGAGGTCACGGGGTCGTCGTCTCCTGGGGGTAGACGGGTGAACAGCAGTATTGGAGTCCACGCAAAACAACACAAAAACTGGTTGGTAATGTGCAACTGGCCGCAACCAGTTTTATTTGTCTGGTTGGCAGGAAGACCGGAATCAAAACAAACAAAAATGAAAATAAAACCTTGCCTGTCCGGCACTAACTAAACAATCAGCTCCTAACTAACTAGGTGAGGATCTAACATCCAGCACCTAACAGAAAACAGTATTTGTGGCACAGCACGTACTCACATGAATCAGGCTCTCTCACAGGCCTGCACTGCCTGCTCTTTTCCCCAGGATTGAGAGAGAGACACACACAATCCCTTCCCTACTTAAGGAGAGAGAACACCTGTTCCTCTCTCAGGTGTTGGGCAAAACCCGGACCGTCCATCTGGAATTGGATCCCACTCAACACTCTTGTAAACCGGGTCCTTTTTCCGGCTATTACAGCTAGCCACAGACCCGTGAAAAAATGTACATTTACTTGGATGTTTAAAAACAGTATGACAGAAATGACATACACCCCTTCAACCAATTTCCCAGCATTTCTGTTACAGATTAGACATTAGGATGCCTATAACTGTTTTAGCCAATACCTGCATTTTTTTACTGTAGGTTGCTATATTCAATCATTTAACAAACAATATTTCTGAAGGTTGGATTAGTCATTTAAATAATTTGGAATATTATGGAAGGGAAAAGTCTTTAAAAAGGTTGCATTCCTAGTCATATCTTACCTTTTGTGATATGTTTTGTAGTTTTGGAGTATAGAAGTTTATTTGAATTAACCCAGACCCTACTCAATGGCAAGAAATGACAATTGTGAGGGGTCAATGACATGATCACTTGCTTATAATATTTGCCAATTTACACATTAAACTGTATAAAAGGCATTATTTCTAAATAGTTTTGTGAGCCTGTTATTGATTTATCACCATTAAAGGAGAACAAAAGCTATACTACCAAAAGTAGGCTAGAAATGTTGTACATTATGTTTTGGGCTTCTGTACTAGCCTTACCAAAGGCAACCACAACACTTTAGCTGCAAAGATCTGTGTTTCTGAAGATGCCGCAGTAGCTCCCCATCTTCTTTTCTGCTGATTCACTGCACATGCTCTGTGCTGTTGTCACTTACTGAGCGTAGGGATCAACTCACAATATACAGTACACATAGAATATAAATGTCACAACATAAGCATGATTAATATTTAATACAGATAATTAGTACATGGCAGCACAGAAACCTAGCATCAGAATTTAATAATTAATACAAGCTGATGCTACAGGGCTAAAGTCTAAACTCATTTTCTGCTTGATAATTTGCAACAACTCCTAAGCTTAACTTCTCAAAAGCTGCTCAGAGCCGACTGAGCATAGGAACATTCCAACATGATGACCCCCTGTGACAAGTTTGAAGTCCTGAATTATTGCTGCTATTGAGAAGCTCAAATTTTAGGCTGGTGCAATACTTTCAGTATATAAAATATGGCATTTTTAGCCATATTCATTTTAAGGGTTTAGTTATCCTTTAAACTGTTCATTTGTACTGTTCAGCTTCATGTACTGTAAGTCAAACACTTGTATAAGGATCGGAGGATGACTTGATTCACACTATAGATGCTCTTTTTAAAAACATAATTTCCTCATGACTGGTAAGCGGTGAAAGATGAAAGCACTAACACTTAAATACTAAGAAGACATAATCCTGCTTGTCAAAAATACAATTTTTCACATTTGCATTATTACTAAATACATACTCATCTGACTATACACACACACACACACACACACACACACACACACACACACGTGGAATGCAATAGAATAACATATGTTAGCCCTAAAGAATTGTTTATGGCGTTGTTATGGACACAAGCAGTTTACCTAGAACTTGTTGTAACATTTAGCCCAAATATGGCTGACTTGTGTTGAGGGCCAGTAAAACAAAACAGGAAAGTCATAGTAATATTATTTTAGAAAGCATCCTCTTTGAGAAGACAACTATATAACAGAAGATATCTGTCTTTTCAAACAGCGTTGTAATTAATCCTTTTATTTGTCATTCTAATTATTATTTTCATCATCCTTGGTGCTTTGGTGTCATTCATTCCTTCCCTTGGACCACTATCGTCCAAATGAAGGATAGTTTTACTCAACTTTATAGGTGAGAAACTCTTGCTAGTAACAGATTAGAGTTGACTTAAGCAGATTTAATACATTAGTTGGTTATTACAGGTATGGGATAGATTATTAGGAAACCCGGTTTTAAGAAATATCTGAATTATGGGAAGGTCACCTCTCATATTAAAGGAACAGTAGCACCAAAAAATTAAAGTGTTTTAAATTACAATATAATATACTGTTTCCCTGCATTGGTAAAACTGGTGTGTTTGCTTCAGAAATACAACTATAGTTTATATAAACAAGCTGTTGTGTTGCCACCCATGGGGGCAGCCATTTAAGCACAGGATTCACAGTAGATTACAATGAGATTCTACAGAACGTATCTGTTTACAACAGGAGCTTATCGGTTACCTACTGCGTACCCTGTGCCTTTTTTCCTTTTTCAGCTTTGAATGACTGCCTCAATGGCTACACAGCAGCTTGTTTATATAAACTATTTTATGGTTTCTGATGCAAACACACCAATTTTACCAGTGCAGCACAGCAATACAGATGAAGCCACTTGGATTTGTGTGTTAAATGCGTCATGACTCGAGATAAACTGAAGAAACTGTTTTATCTAAAGTCATCTTAACTCATTTAACCTTTTCATTAGCATACCAAAGCACCATTGTTCACAATAGTGAAGGCTTTAATTAGATGGGATGCTGTGATATAATTTTCTGTGTTAAATGGGATAAGTGGGTTAAATGTGTTTAGATATTCTGTGTTAAACACATAAACACATGAATCTTGATTGCTGGAACGCTAGTAACATCTTCAAATGGGTCACTGGTCTAGTGGGGCGGCAGAGACGCGCGCCGCCATCGGCATGGACGCCCGCCGCGTGGTCCTCTTCCTGCGCCATCTTGCCTTCCTTAGGACGCGCGCGGCGCGCCTGCGTGTTGTTTTTTAGGCGCGAATGTGCACGTTTTTGGCGCAAATTCTTTCCCCTCTAAAAGGCCCATTCTGACTGCAGACAGAGGCCCATGATAGAACTTGGTTTCTAGTGGTTTCCTGAGCCTTGTGCATCTGATTCTGAATCTGTTTGTCCTGATTATCCGGTTTTGACTCCTACTTGTTTCCTGACTATTCTGCATTCTTTATCCTGGCCCTTGCCTGCCTATGACAACTCTTTCAGCTTAACCCCTTGATTGACAACCTGGTTTTGACCCTTGCCTGCCTGACGATTCTGATATCCGCCTGCCTCGACCCAGCCTGTCTGACCATCCTTCTGCCTAATCCTTTTGTACTGTGACCTTCGGCCCAAAAGACTTTGCTAACAGCTGTGCCCCTTTGCCAGCCAGAACATCTCGCCTCGTTAAGTCCAGGTGGCACCCAAGTAAGCTGAGGGATCCTCCCTAAGCCCAACGGTGGTCACACTACTGGTGAAGCCGAGCCGAGACCAGGGTACTTGGCACTTGTTCTGGTATTGGGTGCCGGTCGTGACACTTGGATTTTTCCCAACTCAAATTTGTGAGTTTTGATCCAAAAATTCAACTCAAAAATTTGAATTTGCCATTCACACCTTAAATCTGCCCCATACTTTTGAATACTAAACAAAAATTGAGCTTTATAGTAAATGAATCTTAAAAACTATAGCAGATTCACCTTTTTCCCAAATATTAACAAAATCATTCTTGAAGTAAATGTGTACAAAGATAGACTGGTAAAATATTGAGGAACAGCTGACAATATAAATGGATGTTTTGTTTTATAAAAGCAGCTTGCTTTAATTATTATTATTACAGTTTTCAGCTGGGAGTGTGGAAGAGCAAATATTTTGTTTAACATTTGATAAATGCACCTGAGAAAATGTTACTAACAAGTTTAATTTTACATTACAGGAAATAAGTGGAAGTGCACTATTTCAATCAAAACATTTGTAAAAAAAAAAGAGACTTGCTCAATATGGCATGCAAAATAATTATACACTATTTATCTAGCGGTCAGGAAAAAAAAGCACTCAAAGCATTACACAAAAGAAATGCTTTTTCTAGACATTGCAATGGCAAAACTATTATTTTGCCTAATTTTAAGGGCAGATCTATCAGAAATGAATTAAAACATTCTTAGATGAAATCTTGACATTGTCATTATTTAGTATTGTCCATAGACTTCAGGGATTAGACATGTAAAATCCATAAAATACTGACCGGTCTGAGCCACAGAATTACATAGAAACACATGGAGAATTGTGTTTGTTGCTTTTTTTATTCTCTGTTCACTCAATGAGTATCGATATTGATAATATGAGCATTGCTTTCCTAGACAGTTGATCTGAATTAGATTGTGTTAGAACGAATCTAATTTTATCAGGACTGTTAAAAAGTTCTAAAAAATTCAAAATCAGAATTGATTGATTCTTAATGATCTTTAGTGAATGTGGCCTTATATGTGAAAGAGAAACAATAACATTACTTATGTACCATTTGATTTATAGAACTTGTTTCACAGCAATGTGCATACAAATAAAGTTAAACAACAGAAATCCAGACCTACAGTACTCTAATAACCTATAAGCATGGATGTGCATGTGTTTACTAACGTTATACAGGTATAAGACCCTTTATCCGGAAATCTGAATTACAGGAAGGTCATCTCCCATAGACTTTTTAGAAGACTTAAGGTCTGGACATCTAAATTATAGAAAGATTTGGGTCTGGACATCTAAATTATAGAAAGATTTGGGTTCCAAGCATATCGGACAACTCTGCTTAAACTTATACTTTTCCTACATGAGATAGAATTTAAAAATGGCATTATGTTAATGTGGCAGCACCATTCTGAAATGGTTGGTGAAGTAATTGGTGAATAATAACTTATCAATTACATTGGAGACAGCTATGAGCTAAACTGGGAGTAGGGCTGTATTATAATTGGGTATTGGCTGAGAAAGGGGGTTATTATAGAAAAAAATTTTAATTGCTAAATTTATGGTACTGGCTGGTGGGGCTGGATAGAGGTGTGGTTTTAAGGACAGCAATACTGCATTCTGACATTAATGCTGTTGCTTTTCACAATAATTAATAGCATGGGACTGAGCTACCATGCTGTTGGGACATGTCATGGATTTTTTTTTGGCTTGATTATATTTTATTAATTTATTATATAATCCTATTATACAAAAAAATAGTAAGGACATTATGAAACTATAATACAAAAGAAAAATAAAACAACCAAGAAGAAAATGTGCACCTGTAGTAGACATGTCGGTTGCCTTTGCACAATATCTAAAGAACTATTGTCTCTTCTTTGAATGTTCAGGCTAATTTTCTTATTGACAGAAGTTTAACAGATCCTTTATAAATCCTAATTAAAGCAAGTATCTACATTAGTTGCAAATGTATTTCATTAGAATTGAACAAATCTTAGCTCTTTTAGCAGGATTTTCATATACAGTAATCTCTTAACCTTTTACATTTTCTCAGTTTTTAATTTACAATAATGATTAAAATAAACACTGATATTAGTAACAATAAAAAGTTGGTTCCTGGTGTGCTTCCATGTCTAGGAAGTAAATGGTCTGTTTAAACTTGAATAAAATTCCCTAGTTTTGCTCCTAGAAGTTAGTCTAGGCCCTGTTTTACTTTTAGCTCTATTTATTGAACTTTTAATTTGAAGATTAAACAGGCTGTTGTGTTTCCATTATACACTAAGGTGCAGATTTTGAACTATTTTTTGTGTACTTTGACTAGGGAATGATGCAAATTTTTAGCCTATGGGGGACCTCCTACAACCTATTTGGAGTCAATTGGTGGACTTTGTTTTTTTGGGAAAAACTTTGATTCAAATTTGATCGAATACGTTATTACTTCAATTCATACGATTCAAATTCAACTGAATAAGGCCCTATTCGGCCAAAAAAAAACCTTCAACTTAATTTCGGTTGGTCTTTTTGAATTCGAATTTTGAAGTTTTCAAATTCGAAATTTGACCCTAACTCAATCATCAGATCAGTAATTTTCGCTGGTGAATTTTGGTGGCGGTTTCGGGAATTGTGGGAATTCACCGCAAATTCACGCCTGGCGAATAAATTCGCCCATCACTAACAAGGTCATTATGCAGTTAACCTATGAACTCACAATTGAATTTCATTAAGTGGTAATTATCTCATGCAAAAGGTTCATAGATGTATATTATCCAACTATGCTTTTGCGAAAAACATTCTTCCATCTGCTTCAGCACACTGAAGCTTTGACAAAACTTTAATACTATTATGGTTAATGTGGGCATTGTGTCTAGATGTGAGAAGCACTGACATTAAGGGGATTTATGAAGTGTCAAACTGAAAGTTAGAACTTTTAAATCTGAATTTCAAGTTTATTTCAGTGTAATTCGAATAGGGAATAGTCCAAATTTGATTTGAGTTTAAATTTTTTTTTCAAATTCAACTATTCGCCAAGTAAAACCTGCTGAATTTGTGTTTTAGCCTATGGGGGACCTCCTACAATCAATTTGGAATTATTTCGTGGACTTTTAAAAATAAAATTTTTTAAAAAAAGCTTTTTTTTCTAGTGAAAAAACTTGACTCAAATTTGATTCGAGTTTGCAGGTCAATCCTATTCACCCAAATTTGAAAAAAATTTAATTTTTTTAATGAATTTCAAATTTCAAGTTAATGGGAGTTTTTATAAACTCTGATAAACTCTAAATTCGATCCTTGATAAATATGCCCCTAAGGGAATGATTTAACCCAAGTATACCAACAACCTAAAGTATAATGGCACTTTGTACATAACCATGCATTATTCCATCTTCTTGTGTACCTGATCGTGATTGAGAGAAAACTGAGGTTTGTAAACAAAGGACTGCCATGCCAAAGATTACAGGATATTTCAATCTTACTGAACATACAATGACATTCTAATGAAAGGTAACAGAAAGCAAAAGCAGAGTTTAAAGTTAATGCAGAAGAGATTCAAATATCTGTGAACAATCTGTGGTCGATTTCACCTATTCAGTCACTGCTTTCCGGACATGCAGTCTATACTGTGTTTAAAGTAGTTAATTCTGTATTTACTAAACAAATTATTATTATTGTTTTTATATTTACAAAACAACTTATTATTGTTTTCAATATGCGTTAAAAAAAGGCCATTCACTTCAATGCCTTTTGCTTAAGGAAAAAAACGCCCCAAGTGAAACACCCATTGACTTCATTACTTCAGTATTTCACAAATTTTTCAAGGATTTTGCGAATTGTTAGGCAAAACGGGAAGGATAAGCAATGGCAGTATATCCCATGTTCCAATTGTATTAAAATGTCAAAGGGTGTTTAGGTATGGAGACAATTTTGCAGAGCCTTCATTGCAGAGCTGACAGGCAATTGGGGCTCATTTATTAACAATGGGAATATTTGCAGTAAGCTATAGCAACTAACCAGGGATTTGAATGCTACCTGCTTAAACATGCTACATTTTTTTATAAATACATACCTTATAACAGGTATTGTGGTAACAGGTAAGAAAGAGAAGGGGGCATTCAATAAATGTGTGCATAGTGCTATGTTCTTCCTCAGAATGCAACATTCTTGCAAACAATTCCAGTCCCTTACTGGCAGATTTATTTGTTTTGAAATTCAGGATTATTTGATATTCAATTGCAAAAAAACTAAACTTAATTAAATTCTTTTTCACAGTTTTGATCTGATTTAATATTGATCACTAACATATTTATGAAAAAACTTGAAAAATATAAACTTGGTCATGTTCATTTGATTCGAGTGTTAAAAATGCACCTTCTATTGACGCTAGCCAGATCTTAGCTGCCAATTTTATTTTAATTTCAACTATCAAGATTTTTCCAATTAATTAATCTTAAACTTTGAGATGACATTTCACTTTGATTTTCTTGAATGGGAAAAAGAGGGCTCATTCACAACCTCAAGCACAGGGAGTTACTTTTGCTTTTCCCCCCCAAACTGAGTGGTAGGTAAAACCATCTTCATTAAAGGTAGTTGCAACAAAATGAACTTGAGCCATTATTTTCCCTTTTAGAATTTGTGAGTTTAGTAGCTTAAAAAACCTCTAAAACCACTAAAATCTGACCTTTAATAAATAGGCCTCCAATTTAAAATGAATAAATATCTGTATAAATGGACACATACAATCTCCCAATTGTATAAAGAAAACTCAAGGCAGATGAAAGAAAAGGAGTAACACTATGCCATCTTATAAAATCAGAAGGACATGATAGTGCTGACTAGCTAAACCCCTCACGGAACATTTGTTTATCATCACAGCTGTAACCATAGTACATAGAAATATTAAATAGCATACAATCGTTAACCTACCCTAAAGTTTAGAAAAGTGATACTATGGTTATACAAACACTGGAAACATAGAATATTTCAGGAAGATTAGTATTGATCTATATGACATCTCTAAACATAAAACCTTGGAAAGTTATCAGTGATGTAGAGCTGTAATAAATGAGGAATCTTTGAAGTTGAAGTAAAACATGTCATTCATTGGTCCACAAGACTCTGTAATTTGATTAATAAATAAAGCATTGGTTATGCTGAAGAACCTGTCTTTTGAGTCTTGTTCTCTAATAAGGTTCTGGTCAGTTTAAAATTCACAACAGGTTATAAGAGGATGTAGGACTACACTGTAATCTACTGTAAATCTTCACCAAAATCGAAAGGGGTAACAGACACCAGATGTTCCTTGGAAAACTGGAAGTAGTGGAATGCATAGTTGATATAGAGAATTGAGGTTATAACTGCTTATTAATCTCCTCAACTAATGAACAGAAAAGTGAAAGGGCTACAATCCTTCATGAAAGAGTTAGAGCAGCAGGCTCCTTAGCATCACAGCCTGGAATGGGTCCAGGAATTAAGATCTGTATAGATTAAATAAAAGCATTTTTAAATTTGTCTCAGCATTCATAGGCTAAACTTCATAGAATGTGCAAATATAACATATAATTAAACATTATTTGAGGATAACTGTTAATCATAGAAGTTTATGGTATGAAAAATATATGCCATTTTTATTATGCAATAAAAAAACTGTATACGCGTGTTGCTTACACTACTACTATAAGAACATATATTGTTTGTTTAGCAATATATATTGTATATATATATATATATTTATATATTATATATTTAAGAATATACATTATATCGTAAATGATTAGTTTTACTAGCTGAACACATTAATTGAAGTTGCTTTTGTATATGAGAAGTTATTTATTGCTGCATGACAACCCCTTTTATATAACCTAACAAGGATATAAAATTGTTAAACAAGGGAGGTTACAACATATTTTCAACTATTAAAGCATCATTTCTTTCAGCATTGTGAAGGAAAGAAGGAAATATCCATGCTAGACAAAAGTTCACAGGAATCCCTTGGCAAGACTGTGAGCATGAGTTGTTGTTCTTGTACTTCACTTGGTCTTTTGCAGGACAAAGGGATTTTATCTTGCAATGTTCTCAATGTTGTCATGGCTTTCTTGCTCGGCATTGTGCCTGCTAGTTTAATGTTTTTATGATGATTTTATGAATTTAGCCAGTAATAACTTTCTTTAGGAACAACTCTATAGGTGCACATTCATCTTTTTTCCCCATTAACCAAAAGGAAAAACAAAATACAATAAAAAATAGAAATTGTAAAAAGACATTCTCTGCATGTTGTTATTACAGACTTTTAGAAGCAAAGTAAAAGTTTAGCTTTCTACAACCATTCAGGATTTTTATGCAGCAAAAAAAGTTAATAGGTGCAAAAAATACAAACTACTGTAATGTATTAAAAAGAAAAGCTGTTTCTGTAGAACTTAATGGGAGTTTTAGCAAAGTATTTATAGTAGCAAAATTCAAGCTATTTTTCAATTTGAGTTTTCAAGATTAATTAAACAGTTTGCAAACTCATTAAACGTTTTGAAGTTTTATGTGATTTTATTGCATTCAAGTTGCTTTTGTTCCAATTTTAAATTTACACATTTAATATTTTCATTAAAACTTGATAATTTGACTTTTGATCAATCAGCCTCCCAGGGTCACCCATTACTTTAAGGTATTAAGGCAAATTATTATTTTCTTATTAATTCTGGAACTATTAAAAAATATGGAAAAAAATCATTACTATATACAATGTATTGTATATTTACACAGAAAATGTTCTAACAAAAATGTACTACCAAAAATAAACTAGCGGCTGATTTGTTAATCATAATCAAAAATTTATTTTAACAAACAGATCAGTGCATCGGTTCAAAATGTGTTGAATGGCTTTGAATTGTTAAGCCATATGCCCTAATGAGCAGTGCATTAAAATCTTTTTTTTATCTGCCCTCTATATTTTTACATACAGTAGTAACACTTTTTCCCCTGAATATACATATTTTATTTATACACGTTATTTTAGCTTAGTATCCATAACATTTAACTGGCATATCATAGATTAAGATTGTATTTTTTTTTCAGAAAACATAAAAATGTTGGCTGGAATGAAGTATGTGGAAACCAGATAATTACTATTAAAGCACATCAAGGGGCAGATTTAACAAGGGCCGAATTTCAAAGTTAAAAATACTTTAAATTCAACCATTGAATATCGAAGTCAAAGTTTTTTTCATCAAATTTGGGTATCCTGCGGTAGAAGTAAAATCTTTGATCGAACGATTAAATCCTTCGAATCAAACAATTCGAAGGATTTCAGCGATCGATCAAATGATTTTACTTCAACTTTACTTTGACTGGGATAAACTTGCCCTATGTACTTTTGCATTTTCTTATGTTTAATTCATGTAAAACTAGAATTGAATAAAGTCTTTGGGAATGTGGATATTGCTTGATAAGGGCAGACAGTGTAAAACAAACTTAATTGGTTGATTTAATTCTAAATGCATTTTTTTTTTAAAAAAAAACTGCAACAGAATGTAACGAAGGCATTTGTGTTTTAATGAAGATGTTTTGGTCCATTAAATTGACCGTTAAAACATGTTTACAAATCTCTCCATATAATTATATATTTAGCTTTTATTATTAAAATATTTTTTTTTAAATTAAAGAATCTGACATATCTGGTGATCTTGCTCAAAATTTTTTTTAACTCTTCTATAGACCACTGCTCCTCAAACTGTTTATACTCTCTATTATGAGGCTTGATAAAATGCCTACCTGGCAAACCTTACTAAGGTGTCATTTCACTGCTTCAAAATTTCACCTGTTACTCAGTCTTTTACTCTTAATTAAAAAATACTTTTTTATATACAAATATGTAGCAGTTGTTTGACGATACATATATTTAAATAGGAAAAAAAAAAAAAAAAAATATATATATATATATATATATATATATATATATATATATATATATATATATATATATATATATATATATATATATTCTTTGCAAAAATTTCCAAAAAAGTTTTCATAATTGTATAACAGAACATGGTATACTGTATTCAACTCAGCACTTCCTAGATGTCACTGCTCTCCACACATTCCCATGTTCTCTTCACCATTTAATTCTGTAGCCAGGGCATGGGGATGGACATCGGGTCTCGCATTCTGGTGCACAAACAAGATTCTGAGATGATGCAAGGCTTTCCTTAAAAACAGTGTCCACAAAATGGCTGCTGCCTGCTTGCTAACATATTGAATTCCCAGACTGAAGGAAACAAGATTCAAATAAAGTATACAGTGTAATTACAGTTACTTTTGCTTGACTAATGTGATAAAATAGTATTTTTAAAATATTCTTTTTGGTGACTGGTCCCCTTTAAGAGCATAGTTGCTGGTAAAGGCAGACTCAAATTTTAAGGCATGTTTGGCTCCAGAAAATGTTGAAACTATTAACACAAGAATACATACAAAAATACACATACAGGAAGAGAAAAGAAATCACTATGCCTAATAGTCCTCCTTATCTTAAAGAATGATTCTTGTTTGACTACAATTCAATTGTTGCTCTTGATTTGTAGCCACAACTTTCTTTGCTTCTCACTGGAAATTATATGCAATTTAAATTCCAAAGCTATATCAACATCTAAGTCAAAATATTTTGTGTTGAGTTATTGTCTCGGACAGATAGAAGATATGATGGCTAAAGATAACTTTGGAAACTTATGTAAGAGTCACCATGTTTAATTTTATTAGTTATTAGTATTTCCCTTGATAAAGTTGAATACACACACATCTACAACTTTCCATATTTAAAGAATGTCAGTTTTTACAGTTCTGTGTTTAAGTTTCTGAAATAAATCAGAATCATGCTTATGCCCAGCCTACAAAATTTTTGCAAATGTGCTAGCATTTTACCATGCAATTTGTTTAGCAGGAAAAAATTAGTTTTTTCCACACACAAGAAAAAAAGTGTATACTAAAGTATACTATAACAAGAAAAAAAGAATATGCCGATATATTGAGGAATAATGTTGGGAGGATCACTTTTATGTCAAGCCAACATTTTGCTTTTTCATTTTTGGGAATGTGCTAGAATTTACCATGCAATTTGATTTGCTGGGAAACATTTGTTTTTTCCCCACACAGGAAAAAACTGAAAGCAAAAAACCATTGGTTTCAATGCATTTAGTGTGAGAAAAAAACACCCATTGAGTTCAATACATAGGTAAGGAAAAATAAAGGGCTTCTAGTTTGGGCTGGGTGAGCTGAGTTTCGATATTTTCTCTTAGGAACGTTTCCCTTTGTTGTCTTGTGGACCTTGCGGATGCCTGCGGTTGGTAACTCAAATTGTATAGTGTAGAATAATAGTTACTGAAGGCCTCAGCAATTTCCTCAGGTGAATACACCATCTGGTCATTTCTCGTATCTATAGATGTAATAGCCGTTTGAGCTATCTGCTCTCTCAATTTCTTCGCCAACAAAGTGTGAGCTTTATCTCCACTTTCATAACATTTCTGCTTAAGCCATCGGAGAGCTTTTTCAGTGTTGGCTAAGAGTAGAGATTGGGAACCTTAGTATATCCCTAGAGACTAGAAAATAGTCTATTCTAGTGGAAAAGACTATGAGATAAAAGTGCATTCTTTCTCGTTGGGGTGATGTATCCTCCAGATATCCCTGAAATCCAACCTGCGTAATAATTAGCGGAACCTTTTAGAATGCTCAGCAGTATCCTTGTTGGTAGGTGGAAAAGAGCGGTCTCTCAACTCTGAGCACAAAAAGTCCCCACCAATTATAGTGGGAGTTGAAAAATCTCCTCTCACTTTAGTCAGTCTGGAGCGGAGAAATTTCAACTGCCGTTTGTTTGGGGCATAGATATTCAAAACATTTAGAGGCTTACCTCCCAGTGTTCCCATGAGAATCAGATACCTCCCTGCTGGGTCAATATCAGTATTAGTAATTTGATAGGGCCAATCTCTATGTATCGTGGTTAGTTGCCCTGCCTTTTTAGTATCCACCAAGGCTTGATACACCCTGGGATAGAGATTGGATTTCAAAGCTGGACTGGGGGTATCAGACAATATGGCATAAATCAAAGATCAAAATGCATTAGAATCAATTGGCAACTTTTTGTGTGGCAAGATCAAATACACCCAGCACTAAAAAGGTTAGAGAACTGCACTGCCCTATCTTAATATAAGACATTGATGATGTTTAGGCTGAATAAAGATGTTTTACAAATTATGTTTAACGTAGAGGGTTATTTATTACTGTCTGAATGCAAAAACTAAAAAAAAAAATGAACGTTTTTTTTTTACTATAAAATCCAAATTTTCACAGTCAGACATGACATTACATAAAAATATATTGAGGTATGCCAAATTAGTTGGCAAAACTTATGAATAGTGGGATAAATATACTAATCAATCACTATAATACAGTGAATTTACTGAACAATTGGTCAGAAATTGAATTCAATGTTAATCAGAATTTATTCACCATTGGAAGTGGAGCAAGCATGCCAACTTATGGCTAATACTAAGAGGCCCATGTACTAAAGGTCAAATTTTAGTGGTTTTTGAAGCAACAATTAAACTCTGTTTCTCAGAAAATTGTGAATGCCATAAAAGTTATTAAAAGATCCAAATAAAAAAAGTACAAACAAAAAACTGTCGAAAAAATTTGTAAACCCAATTTTTTTTGTAAACAAATAAAAAATAAATATGACAATGAACATTTTTTTTTTTTTGTAACTTGCACTTTATTGATTTTCCAAAGAAAACAAAAAACAGAAAGTACATACATTTCCAGAAATGCCCAACAGTCATGGTAAATAACAACGGCATATTATTAGCAAAAGTCAGGTACATGAAATACACATCCGTGAAAAGAGAAATCATAAATAGCAAACAAGGGAGGGGAGGGGTTAACAAAAAAGAAGAGCCAACCCTAATCGATACCTTCAAGCGTATAAGGCGAAATCAGCCCAGGGATCCAGTCCCTTGCACACACAAAAAAAAAAAAAGAAAAAAGGATACAAGAAATCATCAGACTTCGTACGAGTGAGCATCTGCAGTCGTGAGGAAGTAGTTCCAATTACCCCAGACTTTATCATATAAATGTAAGGTGTTACTTATTCGGGAGGTCATTTCCTCAAATTTCTTATTACTATCCAAACGCGAGATGACCTCCCGAATAGTAGGAAGGGTAGAGGACTTCCATTTGGAGGTGATCGCCAACCGTGCCACCGTCGCCACCTGATTAACCCACCTTTGACCAGCGTTGCCGACCCCAGTGACAGGTAGGGCCAATAACAAGTGTGGCATCTCAATAACCAGAGGTTTTTTAAAAACCTTCAGTATCAGCTGAACAATATCCCTCCAGAAAAGTGCTAGTTTCGGACAATCCCATAAAACATGAAATAGAGTGCCCTTGTGTAGGCAGCCCCTCCAGCATAAAGGACTACATTGAGCGAACATTTTAGAGAGGCGGTCCGGGGTAAAATACCACTTCATCATAGTTTTATAGATACTCTCTTTTTGCTGGGTGCACACCGTCATTTTCCATGCATTCTCCCACATCATCCCCCATTGGGAGGGAGACCATTCCTTCCCCCATACTTTTTCCCAGTATTGCATATAAGTGTGTTTAGGGAATGGCTCTCCTGGAATGGTATTAAGCAGACTATATAATTGAGAAATCAGCCCCTTGCAAGGGAAGCCGCCACTCAATATTCGCTCAAATGGAGTCAGCTCTATCCGGGGGCGATGCCCAAACAAAGATGCAATATAATGTTTGATCTGGAGATATTCCAGCATTTTCCCTGTGTTCCAATTACATTTTCTAAACAATTCGTCATAAGTATACAATTGCTTCTTCAGCGGGTTAACAAAGTCATGTATCCTATTAAACGCATGGGCTGCCCAATCTAACTGATAGGATGGCCCTTGGCCAGGTTGGAAGTCCGGGTTAGCAGAAAGCAACAGCAGGGCAGAGGGGCGTTTGCTAATTCGATATTTCTTTAAGCAACGGTTCCAGACCGAGAGGGTGAAAGCAATAGGCTTCGGGGCCAATGCAGATAACTGGACTCTAGGGTGGTTTGTTAAAATCAGGTTACTGATATGGTAGGGGAGGGTCCACGTGGCTTCCAATCGAGCCCACTTGGTAGGCGCTTGAGGTTGTAACCAGGCCAGAGTTTGGCGCAGATGTGAGGCCTCATAGTATTTGCTTACGTCAGGCACCGCAAGGCCCCCCTGATGCCGCCCCGCTAAGAGCACTGAACGCGGCAATCTGGGTTTCGTTGTTCCCCATATGAATTTAAGTAACAATTTCTGAATATGGCCCAACTTAGTAACAGGGAGGTGGACTGGTAAAGTTTCAAACAAGTATAGAAGTTTATGGAGCACTGTCATTTTGACAGCGGCTATGCGCCCAAACCAAGAGATACTATGAGACCCCCAATCCAGCATATCTGTCCGAATCCGATCTACCAGGGGCACGAAATTTGCTCTATATAACTGGCGATAATGGGGTGTCAACTTAACTCCTAAGTAGTTTATATGTGATGTCTGCCACTTATAATGGAAAGTCTCCTGAAGCGCCCTTTTAGCCTGTTCACCAACATGAAACAGGAAAGCCTCTGATTTAGCCCAGTTGATTTGTATCCTGCTACTAAACTATATTCCTGCAACGTGCGGTGGAGATTAGGTAGGGAGACAGGAGGATTACTGAGGGTGAGCAGGACATCATCAGCAAAAAGCGATATCTTATATGTGTCAGACCCCACTGAGATTCCCGCAATGTCTGGATGATCCCGAATTCTGGCAGCTAACGGCTCTATGCTGAGGGCATATAGCAGGGGAGAAAGCGGGCAACCCTGCCGTGTACCATTTCTGATATGGATAGGCATGCCGGCATCGCCATTTAATTTCAAATAGGCAGAGGGAGTCGTATACAATGACCTGATAGCCTGGAGGAAAGGTCCACCAAAGCCCATATGTTGAAGTAGCCTAGTCATATACATCCAATCCAGCCTGTCAAAGGCTTTCTCCGCATCCAGGCTCAGAATAACAGACGGAGTGCCCCGTGATTGGATAACATCAATAAGATCAATGGGCCTGCGAGTGTTATCGCCTGCTTGCCGTCCCATCACGAAACCCACTTGATCGGAATCTATCAGTATGGGCAAGAGTGGGGCTAGGCGCTGCGCCAGTATTTTAGTAAATATTTTTAAGTCACAGTTTAAAAGCGCTATGGGCCTATAGCTGCCGCACTGTGTTAGATCCTTGCCCTCCTTGGGGAGCACTGTTATGTATGAGGAAAGCATAGAAGTAGGAATGGATTCTTTACCCTGCAGAAAAGTGTTGAAGAGCTCAGCTAGAATAGGAGCAAGAGTGTCTCGAAAGGCCTTGTAATAAGTATTAGTGAAGCCATCAGGCCCAGGAGATTTGTGAAGAGGGAGAGCTTTGAGAACATCAAGAACCTCATCCCCTGTAATCTCCTTGTTTGACAATGAACATTTTGATATCCGAAAACCTATGAAACCACAAACAAAAGTCTGATCTTTGAAAGGAAAGAAACGAGTCTTCGATTGACTTCAACAGTTTTTACTGTTTTTTTTTTACAATTGATAAATTACGAAAAAATCATGGATTAAGTAACTACTGTATATAAAAAAATGTACGATTCTGAGGAAGAAATATTCTATGAAGTTTCATAAATCTGTCTTTGAATGTTTCCACAGCTTTAGAGCTTCCTGGCGTTAAAACATAGCCCACAGCCTTACCAAATCTTTGTTAATTTTAAAGCAATTTGATTTTTAGAGTTAGTGAGTATAGACTATATTTAGGCATAATAAAGAAATACCACTTTACAATAATCTCTATGGAAAATTGGCTAAGTCACAATGTCCATTCTACACATTTGCCAATTGTCTCAGAGGAATTATTCTCTTTCTAAAAACAAATTGCTTCCATTGACATGCATTATAAACCTTATACCTAAAGAATGTGCGCTGCATTTCCAAAGACATTCTGCTTTTCAGAGTTTTGCTATGTAGAGCAAACCTAAATGAAAAACTGACCCTAATTACAAACTGAATATAACTTACCATAAATGAAGGTAAAAATGCAAAATGCATGCAGATTTATTATCTTCAGTTTTTTTCATGAATTCAGATATACATTCCATGGGCTGTGAATGTCACAATATTAACCTCTTTATTTTTCTTGATTCTAGAATACAGCGATACCCAAAGTAGTACTATATCTGCCTGGGATATTAGCGATAAACAATGGTGTTTCAAGGGGTGCTGCCTCCCCCCCCTTCCCGCTCTATGCTTTCAATTTGTAGCTTTAGAGCAGGTCCAGGGGGGCGGCATTATTAGTTCAGTGAGTGCTATTGCACTCACTCACTAGTACAGACAAATTTCTGTGTTAAAAAATACAAATTTGTCTCTTAAAGGGATACTGTCATGGGAATTTTTTTTTCCAAAATGAATCAGTTAATAGTGCTGCTCCAGCAGAATTCTGCACTGAAATCCATGTCTCAAAAGAGAAAAAAAAAATTTTTATATTCAATTTTGAAATCTGACATGGGGCTAGACATTTTGTCAATTTCCCAGCTGCCCCTGGTCATGTGACTTGTGCCTGCACTTTAGAAGAGAAATGCTTTCTGGCAGGCTGCTGTTTTTCCTTCTCAATGTAACTGAATGTGTCTCAGTGAGACATGGGTTTTTACTATTGAGTGTTGTTCTTAGATCTACCAGGCAGTTGTTATCTTGTGTTAGGGTATCTGCTTACCTTCCCATTGTTCTTTTGTTTGGCTGCTGGGGGGGAAGGGAGGGGGGTGATATCACTCCAACTTGCAGTACAGCAGTAAAGAGTGATTGAAGTTTATCAGAGCACAAGTCACATGACTTGGGGCAGCTGGGAAATTGACAATATGTATAGCCCCATGTCAGATTTCAAAATTGAATATAAAAAAATCTGTTTGCGCTTTTGAGAAATGGATTTCAGTGCAGAATTCTGTTGGAGCAGCACTATTAACAGATTAATTTTTTCCCCATGACAGTATCCCTTTAAAGTTACAAGAAGTGGCTTATTGCCGTCTCTGATAACTGGCTACTCCATGTCGCCTGAGGCAAGGTTCTCAATTTGCCTAATGGCAGGAGCAGCCCTGGCGATACATCATCTCTAGGGTCTCGGGCAACACATTTTATTATGAGTTAGGAACTACATCTATAAAGATGCTTCCATGACTACCAGTTTTTACTTAGCAAGTGTGGGTCAAAGAGCCCATACCAAGTAAGTGCTCGTGTCTTAAAGAGGTAGTTTACCATTAAGTAAACATTTAGCATGTTACAGAATGTGTTCTTAACAACTTCGTAATTAGTGTTCTTTGTCTATTTTTTTTTATATATTTTTCTTTTTATAATTTTCCTTTGTTTGCCTCTTTTTTAGCTTTCAGATGAAGGTTGGTGGCCCTGGCAGCCAACACTTTATTGGTCTGTGAGGCTACAATTTTATTTTATTGTTACTTTTTACTACTTATATCTCTATTCAGGACCTCTTTCATGAATCTTCCAATCTTTCATTCAAACCACTTCCTGGATGCTAGGATAAAATGGAGCCTACCAGCCAAGAAATATTAACCAAATGCTAAATTATTCAAAAACCATAAACAATGAGAATGAATTACAATACCACTGTCTACATCATACAGGTGTAGTAAAATCTTACCCTGGTGGTCTAGTGGGGGGGGACACAGGTCCGGACTGAGAAATAAAATCGGCCCTGCCATTTCATGTACACAGAGGCCCAATCAGCCCACATAGAGGCCCAAACAGCCCCCACCAGCCCACTAAATAGTGACTTTCTATGGGACCTTATAGCAGCCCCTCTGGCATTTGCCAGAACCCACAGATTGCCAGTCCAGGCCTGGGGGGACGGCAGGGACGCCCGCCGCGCCGAACTGCTTCCTTGCAGGTGCCGGTCTGTTAGGGCGCGCACGCACACCTCTTCCTGGTTTTATGCGAATGCGCGCTGATGTGATGATGTCAGCGCGCAGTGGCGCGAAATTCAAACTGTATTTAAAGGGACTTCAGTTTGTATTCAGTGCCCATTATTGGATTTTGTTTCTGGTGCCTTGTACCTTGTGCTGAAAAGCTTCTTGTCTGTTTTGATTCCTGTGTTTGACCCTGCCTGGCTGTTTGACTACTCTGATCTCTGAACCTGACCTTTGCCTGAAATCGACCTAGATTCTGCTTAACCCTCCTGATTGACATTCTGGTTTGACCTCTACCTGTTATTTGACTCTGATTCTGCCTCATTCCATCTGATTGATTACCCGGTTTTTTTACCCTTGCCTGCCTGCTATCTGCCTGCCTCGACCCGGCCAGTCTGACCACGAATCTGTCTTATCCTGTTGTACCGCAACCTTCGGCCTAACTGACTTTTACAACTGTCGTCCCCTTTGCTTGCCAGAACTCCTCGCCTTGCTCTTCTCGAAAAGTCCAAGTGGAATCCAAGTACGACGCTGAGGGCTCCTCCCGAAGCTGAAGGCTGTCACACTACTGGTGAAGCCGAGCCGAGACCAGGGAGCTTGGCACTAGTTCTGGTTTAGGATGCCGACCGTGACAACAGGTATGGTATCTGTTATTCAGAATGCTTGGGACCTGGTGTTTTTCAGATAATGGATCTTACTATAATTTGAATCTTCATACTTTAAGTCTACTAAAAAATAATTTAAACATTGAATAAACCCAATAGGCTTGTTTTGCCTGTAATAATGATTAATTATATTATATTAATTATGATTAATTATATCTCAGTTTGGATGAAGTACAAGGTACTGTTTTATTATTACAGAGAAAAAGAAAATCATTTTTAAAAACTTTAATTATTTGAATAAAATTTAGTCTACGAGAGACTACCTTCCAGTAATTCAGAACTGGATAACCGGTCTACTTAAAGTTAATTTAAAAGTCAAGAGAGTCAAGAGTCAAAAGTGAGTTTATTGTCATTTCATCCATATACATTTGTACAGTACACAGTAAAACAAAACAACGTTCCTCTAGGACCATGGTGCTACAAACAACATAGATGTACCGGACAACAGACAAAAAGTGCAAGTGCAAAAATATGCAACTCCTGCAAGACAGGACAGCACAGTGCAGGGACAGGACAAGACTCAGCAGATGTAATATGTTAAGTAAACAATGCTAAATGTCAGACATGATGGGTGTATCATTGTGATATGATAGCAGTAAGAACATGATACAGAACATGATAAAGTGCAGATGTGCTCATAGAGAACAATTGTATTATAATGTGATTTATGCGGTGCGTGGCTGCACAGTCATGCGTCAGCAGAGTAAGCAGTAGAGGACTAAGCAGTGTGGTGGTTCTGGAGATGATGTTTCCAATCCTGACTGACTGAGGTCTGTCATTCAGGAAGTCCAGAATCCAACTGCAGAGGGAGGTGTTCTATCAGATGCTGAGGAATGATAATGTTGAATGCTGAACTGAAGTCTATGAACAGCATACTAAAATAGGTGTCTTTTTTTGTCCAGATGAGAGAGGAACAGATGGAGGTGGTGGTGGTGGCTATTGCATTGTCTGTTGAGCGATTTTGACGGTATGCGAACTGTAGGAGGTCAAGTGCTGGTGGCAGCAGGGTTTTGATGTGTTTCTTGACAAGCTTTTCAAAACACTTCATGATGATGGGGGTGAGTGCTACAGGATGGTAGTCATTGAGGCAGGACACTGATGACTTCTTTGGCACAGGGACAATGGTGGTGGTTTTGAAGCACTTTGGGATAGTGGAGGTGATCAGGGAGATGTTAAAGATGTCAGTGAAAACATCTGCAATTTTTTTTGCACTCTGCCAGGGATATTGTCTGGTCCTGCAGCCTTCCGTGGGTTTACTCTTTCTAGAGTTATCCTCACGTCAGCCACCATCAGACGCAGTGATGGTCTTCCTCATTCCTGTCTTGTTCTTTGCTTCAAACTGCGCATAGAAGTCATTCAGTGCATCTGCAACGGAGGCGTCACTGTCACAGGCAGATGGTGTTGACCTGTAGTTTGTGATAGCCTGGATGCCCTGCCACATACGCTGTGCGTTGCCATTCTCCTGGAAGAAGCTGTGTATTCTCTGAGTGTATGCGCGCTTAGCTACTAGATGGCACGAGAAAGTTTGGCTCTCGCTGTTCTCAGGGCGACTTCGTCACCTTCCCTGAAGGAGTCTCGGGCTCTCAGTAACACACATACCTCTTCAGTGAACCATGGCTTCTGGTTTAGGCAAGTGGTGATGCACTTGGAGAAAGTGACATCATCAATGTACTTTGTGATGTAGCTGATTACAGATGATGTATACTCATCCAAGTTGATGTAGTCGCTGTAGGTTGCAGCCTCCCTAAACATGTTCCAGTCTTAAAACAGCACTTAAAACAGTCCTGAAGAGCAGTCATGGCTCCTGCTGGCCATGTATTCACCTGCTTTAGAACCGGTTTAGAGTGCCTGACGAGTATGCTGGAGTGGTCTGAGTATCCGAAGTGTGGATGGGGCTCTCCTCGGTACGCACTGGAAATGTTTGTGTAAACCTGATCCAGTATGTTTGGCCCTCTCGTAGCAAATTCCACATGCTGATGGAATTTAGGGAGCACTGACCTGAGATTCGCAAGGTTAAAATCTCAGGTCCATGTGGGTGAGTGTTTTGTATGTCCGTGTTAGTGCTGTACAGTTCCCAGAGTGCTATCACGGACTACTCCTTTAAGAAAAAATATGTATGAAATGTTTACTGGCCTATATATGCAAATCGCAGGATGCAAATAGGACGTTTTTTCTTACTATAAATGACCATAACAATCTCTTCTCAGTCTCGCAATATATGCAGTACAGTATCATAACTAGCCCTTCTATTACCTTGCAGTTTTATGTTTTAAGATAAGACATTGAATTAAACAGTGGAGGTAATCGAACAATTCTTTGCTTTACATTTTCAATCAACTTTATTAATCATCTTTATGGGTGTAATTTTATTGCAGTATCTGTGTGCGGTGACAAAGTTTAACATCATGAATATTATTTTTATTACAATGTGAAAGCCCTGTTTTAACTTCCAGTGAAGAAGGGTCATGACTGGACAAGGTTCACTACTGTTTTCATTTCATTATTTTTTTTTCCCTCTGAAGGTGACTGAAGTAATGGCTGTTTCTCAGCTAATAGCATGCTAACAGTGAACTTTTTAGAAGACTTTTCTTTAACCTTAAACATAGACAGAGTGTTCACAACACGACTTAAACCCTGGCATCCTTTCAATGCACTTCTAATATCTCTCAGAACAGATCTTTTTGATAACCAGGGCACTTTCAATATTTCATCCCTGTTCATCTTTCATCAGAAGTCATTGCACATAACACATTCCTCTGGAACTGGCCATAAAGACAAGGCTGTTCAATTAACAATATTTCAGAGGGGCTGAAATGCTTACTGGGGTGATGAAAATATTTTACATTTATTTAGAGAAAGTTATTGAGCATGCCTTTAAATCAGACAGTTAACTATAAATAGCAAGGAGAAAAGCTTGCCTATTTTTAAAGGTAATTAGATAATGCAAACAGCATTAACATTTTCAGCAAAATGACCCCATTACCAGTCTATTTTATTGTATTAATACTATACATAATAATGCATGCTAAGTGTAAAACCCCACATATTTTGGGTAAATAGGCATTTTTTTAAACACAGCAAGTGTATTTTTGCCAGTTCCAAATGCCACCCTCTATTCTGTGGGTTGCTGAATACATGTTAAGTGCAAGAAAATGCATGTTACATCTAAAAAACATGCACATGTGTCTTAAATTGCACATTAGATGCTCTTAGGCTTCATGTGGTTGCTGGTGTGCTGAAACTAGTAGGCGGATTCTCCCTGTCCTCAGAGGAACTGCTGGGCATGGCTATCACAAGCATTAATGTCTTGTTCTATCGGTATGCTGGTATGGTTAATACTGTTACCTGTAATGGCCAGATAACCTTGAAGATGTCTGTTCCAGTTATTATATTTAGAGCTTGCAAACAAAATATTAAGATGAAGGAGAATGAAACCAAATATCCCTTGGGTGCCAAATTCATAGTCAACTCTATTTACTTGTTTTTTTCTCATATTTTACCAGAAACAAACTTGACCTAACTCCCACCCATGAATTTGCCTAATTTACTAATAGTTAAACTAAAATAAATTGGATAAAAAAAAACTAGAAAGAGTTTTATGAATAACTCAAACTTTTCGAGTTTATAGGCTTAAAAAACTCAAATTGGGGGCGCATGCGCGGCATGAACTAGAGCAGTCGCACTTTTGCGGAGCTCTGTGTCCTGTAATAAGCCCTCATAAGCTCATTTATTTCCGCACCAGACACAGTAACGGGTGTGAGATAATGCACAGGTACTAACTCAGCAGCTCACTCAATTACATGACAAAATTACCAATTCTATCCACTCTGCCCTTAAAGACATTTTGTTACTAATTTGGGGGGAAAAACAGATAAACTCGATACCATATTAGATGACCTTATTGTGCGATATAATACTCTCCAGGACTGTAACTCTACCCTCCAGGAGGAGGTAGCTTCCCTCAGAACCTACGCTGAAGACCTGGAAAACAGGTTGCGGCTCCAAATTTTGCGCATTAGAGGGCTATCTGAGGATGTGGGCCCCCATGATATCAGATAGTTCCAGCGCTCTCTCTTTTCAAGCATTAGCCCTGACCTTCCGGCTGAAGCTCGGCAAATAGAGCTCTTGTACCTAGATTGCCAGGAGTGGCCAGACCTAGAGATGTGGTGGTCTGTCTTCACTATTTTGAAAGCAAAGATGCTAGCAAGATTCGCAACACTCCTCATATTGAGCATCAGGGGCATAAGCTTCAAATATTCAATGACATTTCCCCAATCACATTCCGAAAGAGAAGGGAACTGCGCTCGATCACTCAGTCACTGCGTGTCCACAAGATTATCTACAGATGGGGATTCCCTTTTAAGCTGATCGTCACAAAAGGCAACAGACAATATCTACTTCAAGATCTGGAAGATGGCGCCCGGTTCCTTAAAGATCTCGGCATCTCCCCCAAAGACCATCTAACAGAGACGGAAGATACTAGATGCCAGGACAGACTTACTCCAGTTTGGACCAAGGTGGGGAGGAGGTCACCACCAAAGACTATCCCATCTACATCGGCTTCTGTATAAGCTCACGGATAACGGAACACTCCCATTGTTGCATTAAGGATTCTACTCCACCACCACAGCAGCAATAGATCTCAGAGGCATGGAAACCCCATGAGTACTGAGACCCCCTTCTTACATTTGAGTGCTCCTAACGCCTCCAGGATGCTCCCCCTCAAGACTGTGATCGGTCTAATTCAACCCCACTGCCTATATTTGTAGGTTTTCTTTGCTCTTGCAGAACTTTAGGGTTTGCTATATTTCTAAATTTTCTAATTGTCTTGTCTGTTTTTTATGCAGATCTGTTTTGATGTTATGCATTTAATGTTGTACTGGTTATATTATATAAGACTATTTTCATGGCAGAAGACCACTTGTTTTTTTAAGTTATGCAGACAGTTCCCCAGAAAGTTCGGTAGAATTAGCTCTGGGTTACAGACCTGGGAAATAGTAACCTGCCAAAGCGATACCACTCTATACCTCAATAAGGGTTAAGATTCTTACAATCAATGTAAATGGCTTAAATAGTGTTATGAAGTGGTATCTAACTATACGGGAAATCCATAGGCTTCAACCTGATATAGCATTGATCCAAGAGACGCACATTAAGCGGTCTGATACCCCCAGTCCAGCTTTGAAATCCAATCTCTATCCCAGGGTGTATCAAGCCTCGTGGATACTAAAAAGGCAGGGCTACTAACCATGATACATAGAGATTGGCCCTATCATATTACTAATACTGATATTGACCCGGCAGGGAGGTATCTGTTTCTCATGGGAACACTGTGAGGTAAGCCTCTAAATGTAATGAATATCTATGCCCCAAACAAACGGCAGTTGAAATTTCTCCGCTCCAGACTGACTAAAGTGAGAGGAGATTTTTCAACTCCCACTACAATTGATGGGGACTTGTTGTGCTCAGAGTTGAGAGACCACTCTTTTCCACCTACCAACAAGGATACTGCTGAGCATTCTAAAAGGTTCCTCCAATTATTAAGCAGGTTGGATTTCAGGGATATCTGGAGGATACATCACCCCAACGAGAAAGAATACACTTTTATCTCTTAGTCTTTTCCACTAGAATTTCTATTTTCTAGTCTCTAGGGATATCCTAAGGTTCCCAATCTCTACTCTTAGCCAACACTGAGAAAGCGCTCCGATGGCTTAAGTAGAAATATTATGAAAGTGGAGATAAAGCTCACACTTTGTTGGCGAAGAAATTGAGAGAACAGATAGCTCAAACGGCTATTACATCTATAGATACGGGAAATGGCCAGATGGTGTATTCACCTGAGGAAATTGCTGAGGCCTTCAGTAACTATTATTCTACACTATACAATTTGAGCTCCCAACAGCAAGCATCCGCAAGGTCCACAAGACAACAAAGGGAAACGTTCCTTAGAGAAAATATCAAAACTCAGCTCACCCAGCCCGACTAGAAGCCCTTAACGCTCCCATAACTGAAGGGGAAGTCACAGCAACAATAAAATCCTTTCCTTCGCTGAAAGCCCTAGGCCCTGACGGCTTTTCATACGTTTATTATAAGACATTTAATGCTACCCTTATCCCTAACTTAACACAGTTATTTAAAGGAAAACTATACCCCCCAAACAATGTAGGTCTCTATTAAAAGATACTGAGTAAAACAGCTCATGTGTAAAACCCTGCTTCATGTAAATGAACCATTATCATAATAATATACTTTTCTAGTAGTATGTGCCATTGGGTAATCATAAATAGAAAATTGCCATTTTAAAAAATAAGGGCCGTCCCCTGAGATCGTACGATTCACTGTGCACACATACAAACCACATGTAAGGTCACAT
The DNA here is from genome assembly GCF_017654675.1 of Xenopus laevis. Lineage (NCBI taxonomy): Eukaryota > Metazoa > Chordata > Amphibia > Anura > Pipidae > Xenopus > Xenopus laevis. The sequence continues at coordinate 35,553,066 of NC_054375.1, read as the reverse complement.
GAGCCAATTAACAGACAGAGTTCTGCCTTTTGCTTCCTCACTTCTTCCTGTTACAGTTAGTGTTGTAATATTTCTGGTCAGGTGATCCCTGAGGCAGCACAGATAGAGTCACAAAATGGTGGTTCAAGGCAAGAGATGTAAAAGGGCAATATTTATGTAAATATATATTCCAGTTTGGTAAGATTCTTTCATATGTCATTCAATTTGATATAAACTATCTGTTGCTTAAGTATTCATTTTGGGGGTATAGTTTTCCTTTAACTCTTTCTTTTCTTAACTGGTTCCCCCATCCCGTCAACAATGTTAACATCATATATTACCTTGTTACATAAAGAGGGTAAAGACTTCCTCAGTTCCCGCATTTTACAAAGACCTGGGAATCCGAATTACAACTAAGTCTGTCAGAGGAGGAATGGGAGAAATGCTTCAGATTATTAGCAAAATGCTCTATTAATAACAGATTTCAGGAGAATTCTTATAAAACATTATCGTACTGGTATAGAACGCCTGCTAAATTATTCCAAATGCATCTGGTGCCAGATAACCTATGTTGGAGATGTCATAAAGAAGTTGGGAATATCTCTCATATCTGTTTTTTTTTGTGAGAAGTTACAACTATTTTGGGATAACATAAATCAGGCTTGTCGGGAGATTCTGGGCTATCAGGTTGATCTCACACCTCAATTGCTCCGATTGCTTCATACTGAGATGCCTGAACATACATTCAAATATAGTCTCCTCAACCAGCTATTACTAGCGGCTAAAATTCTAATCCCAAGACATCGGAGAGAGATTACTTCCCCGACTTTAGATGAATGGGTCACCAATGTCAGAGATATTTATCTTATAGAGGAAATGACTTCATATTTAACGGAGAATAAAGATAACTTCATACTGACCTGGCAGCCCTGGATCTCCTATTTGCATGCACATGACAAACTATAACATGGCACTACGTAGGAACGTTAGCCTCCAGGCTTTACCCCCAACACCTGCTCCCCTCCCACCCTTTTCTTTCTTCTTTAGCTTTTTCTTTCTGTGACATTATTGGTAATAGTTGATTTTCAGAATTGTATTCTGGTAGCCGTATACGCTTGCATATCTGACTGTTGATCTGATATAATTCTTTAATGTTCGTTGGATGTACACTTGCTTATTCTTTTGGAATAAGGTTTTCTTGAAATACAAAAAAAAAAGAGGGTAAAGACCCCAACCAATGTGGGAGTTACCGCCCCATAGCGTTGTTAAACTCAGACCTTAAATTATTTACAAAAATCTTAGACATTAGATTAGCCACCATAATGCCTAGACTTATTCACCCAGATCAGGTAGGGTTCATACATGGCAGGCAGGCGGGGGACAATACCCGGCAAGGCCATAGATATAATAGATCTCATCAATAAAACACAGACACCAGCAGTCATACTCAGTCTAGATGCTGAAAAAGCATTTGACCACTTGGACTGGAGTTTTATGTTCGATCTTTTACAGACTATGGGGTTTGATGGCCCATTTATGACAGCGATAAAAGCATTATATTCTGCACCTACAGCCACTACCGGGAGCCTCCAGTACGCCCATATCAATTTCAAATGGGACCAAGCAAGGTTGCCCATTGTCTCCCCTTCTATATGCTCTCAGCAGGGCCGCCATCAGGGGGGGACAGGGGGGACAAGCGTACCGGGCCCGGGCATGAAGGGGGGCCCGGCAGCGCTGCATTTTTTTGAAGATCCGGGCCCCCCTTACGAGCGCCCAAGCCGTACGTCTTGCCTCTTCAGTGCCGAATGCGGAAGTGCCGAAAAGCCGAAGCCGATGCGACGAAAAGACCCGAAGTCACGGAAAAAGCCGAAGTCCCGAAGTCACGAAGCGCCGAAAAGACCCGAAGTCACGAAAACAGCCGAAGCCGAAGTCCTGAAGCAGCGCAAAGACCCGAAGTCACGAAAACAGCCGAAGCCGAAGTCCTGAAGCGGTGAAAAGACCCGAAGTCACGAAAGGAGGCGAAGTTGAAGTACTGAAGCCATGAGTTCAATTCTACTGAACACCAGTTTGTGTTTTTTTTTTTTTTAATCCCCTGGCCACCAATGTATTATTTTAATATTCTATAGGCCCCTGCCACCAATCTTTTTTTAAAACTTTTGTTTTTGGGGCCCCAATTTTTTTTTTAACTCGTAAGGGGCCCCTTGCCACCATTGTTTTTTTTGGGTTTTTTTTTAAAAAAAAAATTAATTTTCTTTTTGGTGGCCCCAAATTTTTTTAACTTGTAAGGGGGCCCCTGCCACCAGTTTTTTTTTTTTTCAAAAAAAAATTATTTTTTTTATAAATTTTTTTTGGGGCCCCAATTTGTTTTTAACTTGTAAGGGGGCCCCTGCCACCATTTTTTTTTTTTTCAAAAAAATTTTTTTTTCTCCAAATTTTTTTTTTGGGGCCCCAATTTGTTTTTAACTTATAAGGGGGCCCCTGCCGCCAATGTTTTTTTTTGTAGAAATGGGGCACCTATACTGTATTCTGGTTAGGTAGGATAACAGCAGTGAAGATGTCGATTCTCCCTAAATTGCTCTACCTTTTTGAAACACTGCCTGTAACCGTACCGAATGCCACTTTACAGTCTTTCCAGAAAATGTTGTTTAAATTTATTTTGGCAAAGTTGAGACATAGAACATCCAAAAACATAATGACTATGAGCAAATCCCAAGGAGGTTTAGTGGTCCCAAACATTCGCAGATATTACGAGGAAGCACAACTACGCCAGGTGTTGGGCTGGACAACTCATTTACCGACAAACCAGTGGGAACTGATTGAATCGACTATTTTGGCCCCAGTACATCTCAATGCCCTTCTTTGGCAAACACCCAAACTAGTCAAACTACCATCCAATGCCTTACAGGCCACTAAATTTACTTTTAAGGTTTGGGAACATTGCCACAGTAAACCACCATTAATGTCCTCTCCATCCCCTATGCAATCAAGCTTAGCCAACCCGCAGTTTCCACCAGGCTTGGCTACCCCTTTCCAGGATCATTGGATGCTCCAACTTTAGGGGAAGTTACCTCCAGCATTCGGGATATGAAATTAATGGAGGAGATGACAGCTAAACTCAAAGGGATGATTCTCCGTCACGAGGCAGTATGGTCTAAATGGGACTATTATATCTCTCAAACTACCAAGTCCAGATAGGTGATACATTCTCTAGCTGAGGTACAGGTTCTTAACAACATGCTTTTTGGTTGTTAATGTTAATTTTATTCTCTATACTTTTGTATGCCATATGTTTGACAAACGTTGTTTATAAATGTCTGCAACAGTAAGCCTGTTTTCATATACATGTGTTTTGAGAAATACTGTGAATCTTGGAAACTTAAAATGCTGAAACAGAATAAAAATCTTAAGTTGGAAAAAAAAAACCTCAAATGTAACCAGTGCTGAACACCCCAAAACACTCGAAAATGGTGAAGGCAAAAAACATCTTCAAATTATTAAAGGGACCTCTGCCATTGACTTTTACATGCATTTGACAGTTTTTAGCTGGAGTTTTTTCAGATTCTGATTTTTTGCTGCTTTGGGGCATAATAAAGCTATAAAAATTTGAGTTTATTTAGTGAAAAAAGTTAAAGTTTTTAAGAAAACAAAATTGGACCTTTAATAAATAGACCCCATAGTCATTCTAAACACTTACCTCCTATCTCGTGCTGAAGTTACTTTTCTTCAAAAGATGAACCAGCACAGAATACTTTATACTGAGCACCACACCACCATCTCCTTCCATCTTCACCCACCCAGGGTGAGTGCATTTGCAGTACAGAACATTTCCTGAGTTTTCTGTACAATGCATGCACATATTTAGAAGCAGAGCAAGGGGATATCAAAAAGATCTTCAAAATATGACGGGGGATGTTTACCAAAAAGGCCCCTGTGCCACTGAATATTTTGAAGAAGTAGTCAGGGTGGGTGCCTTACAACTTGGGTGTCATTGTCCTTTACTATTCTGTGGTTTGGCAAAGCTCTAAATATATTTTGGCACAGACAGCCAATACAAAGGCATCTGACCAATAGTGGCCATGTTATATTAGTACCTTCTAAGGCACAGAACAAATATATATATAATTAATTTAAAATTGTGGACCAATTTAAAATTTTAAGCAAAATCTGTTAGCCTGTGAGCAAAAATTTTCTCCAAGTTATGGTGCAAAAATGAAGCCCATAGACTCCAATGGGTGAAAAAATTTATCGCACAACAAACAAAAAAATTTTGCCCGCATACTTCAATGCATTTCGCCTAATTTTCTCAGAACCGAAATTGGTCAGATTAGCCCATCACTAATTATAATATATTTTCTTTGTATGTTGATAAAAGGCAAATGTTAATCACTTACAGCTCATTTATCAAATACATGAAGACATGAAAAGAAAATATGCCTTGCACCAGAGGAGTTAAAACAATTCACATAAACATCACTTTTCAAATAAATTCTGTAGTAGTTTTAATATTCTCTAAAACTTCCAATCATACTGCAATCAGCTAAAAGTCCCACAGATGTCAGTTGTAGTATTCCATGATTGGATAGGCCTAGGCACATTGTGTGAACCCTAAAAGAGAGTCAGCAATACATACTGTAATCTTAAATTGTCACTGATGTTAATGTTCTAAATGATTAACAGAGCAGATTCAAAAGAAAAATGATAAAATGTAAATAACAAAAATAACCTTCATATACGATTCATCTTTGGCAATTTACTAGGGAAAATTCAATATTCCAGCCCACTGCATATCCTGAATACATTAAAACTGTTTGCTTTATATAAGTTTCCACATCAGTACACAATGTAGCACTTTAAAGGTGAATTCAACATGTTTTAAAGAAGGAATCTCATATTTAGCAATGTTTATTTTCCATATCCTATTTTCAATAAAAAATGGCATCTAACAGCAATGATATAAATGGAGCAAATGTTATATAGACATGTGACTCACAATGTTTGACCAGATCACTCAAAATGGCTGATGTTGCACCACAATGTTTAAAAATATTAAAGGAACAGTTCAGTGTGAAAATAAAAACTGTGTAAATAGATAACCTGTGCAAATAAAAAATGTTTCTAATATAGTTAGCCAAAAATGTAATGTATATAGACTGGAGTGACTGGATGTAACATAATAGCCAGAACACTACTTCATTCTTTTCAGCATATCCATATTTTTATACATTACATTTTTGGCTAACTAACTATATTAGAAACATTTTTTTATTTTGCAGAGCCTATCTATTTACCCAGTTTTTATTTTTATTTTAAGTCCTTTTAAGGCTTGCATAATATAATAAGAAAGTTATTATTTTCCTGATAGGCGGTTGAGTGAAATGTAAGAGATATCATATGAGATTTAAAGCATTAAGCCATGAGTTGGAGTTACAATGATTGCAATCATTGCTTGAATACAGCTAGGAAATTCTGAAATTCAGGAAAATAGTGAAAATGTGCTTCTTTGATTAGACTGTTCTGTGGCAGCCACCCATCTGAAAAATCTTAAATCCTTCAAGTCTTAAAAGAGATTTAGCATCAAAATAAATGCATCAAAATAAGAATTGTATTAACATGAATGTTAAGAATCTCTTGTTTCTATTTTGTAATGACAAAATAATTAGTGATGGGCGAATTTGCACTGTTTCGCTTTGCCGGAAAATTCACGAAATTCGCGAAACGGCGCCGGCGTCTTCTCGTTTTTGACACCGGCGCCCATTTTTGACATCGGCGCCCGTTTTTTTGATACCGGCGGCGGTTTTTTATAGCGAATTTTCACGGGCGTTTCGCAAATTTATTCGCTGGCGGCGAATTGCGCAAATTCGCCCATCACTAAAAATAATGCCAATGCCTCAGGCATATGGAAATCAGTACTAATGATGGATGGAAAGACTATGGGATAAAATGGTTCCTTATGAAACACCTGCACTTTCACAAAAGAATCACTGGGATAGAATATCCACTTTACCATTTTTAAGGCCACTTTATTTAAAGGGATACTGTCATGTGAAAATACAGTGCTGATCCAGTAGAATTCTGCACTGAAATCCATTTCTCAAAAGAGCAAACAGATTTTTTTATATTCAATTTTGAAATCTGACATGGGGCTAGACATATTGTCAGTTTCCCAGCTGCCCCAAGTCATGTAAATTGTGCTCTGATAAATTTCAATCACTCTTTACTTCTGTACTGCAAGTTGGAGTGATATCACCCCCCTCCCTTTTCCCCCACAGCAGCCAAACAAAAGAACAATGGGAAGGTAACCAGATAGCAGCTCCCTAACACAAGATAACAGCTGCCTGGTAGATCTAAGAACAGCACTCAATAGTAAAAACCCATGTCCCACTGAGACACATTCAGTTACATTGAGAAGGAAAAACAGCAGCCTACCAGAAAGCATTTCTCTCCTAAAGTGCAGGCAAAAGTCACATGACCAGGGGCAGCTGGGAAATTGACAAAATGTCTAGCCCCATGTCAGATTTCAAAATTGAATATAAAAAACCTGTTTGCTCTTTTGAGAAATGGATTTCAGTGCAGAATTCTACTGGATCAGCACTATTAACTGATTCATTGTGAAAAAATGTTTTTTCCCATGACAGTATCCCTTTAATAAAGCCTGTGATAGTTAATACACTGTGTGGACATTATAAGAACCACCTCCCAGAAGCTGGGAATGATAGGAGCTACTTAAAGAAGCTAATTGAGAAAGTTATGCTTGGCACTTCTTTGAACCATACCAGCAGAGGTACAATGATGGTGTTATTATGTTCACATTTATATGGTCATCTCCTAGTTGTAGCTTTCATTATGTACGGTCCAGTTTAAAGGGCAACCATTTGGTAGATTCAACCTTGGACATGCAAGTAGCAGGTAAAATTTAGTCCCTATAAAAATATATATGAGTAGGAATGGGCAAATTTGACCCGTTTAGTTTTGCCAAAAATTCTAAGCCAGCAAAATGTCGCGATGCCCATTGAAGTCTATGGGCGACACCATACAAGTCTATGGGCGTCATTTCTGCGGCAAAACAAGATGAAAAAATTTGCCCATCCCTATATATGAGGTAATAGAATGCTTAATTAACTCAATAGGACTGACCAGGTATAACTTTGACTAAGTTGGCCACTTTAAATATGATCATACAGGGGCAGATATATTAAGGGTTGAATTAACATTTTGAATTCAAATTTTCATATTTTTTTTGTGGTTGAAACTGCCAAATGTAACTAGGAAAATATCTAAATTTGATTCAAGTTTTTTGAAAAAATTCGAATCAGATTTTCGAGATTTATCATACTCTGGCCCTTTAAGAATTCAAATTCGACTACTCACCACCTTAAATGTGCCGAATTACTGTTTAAATCAATAGGAAAGGTCCAGGGAATGTTTGCATCCTTCCTGACAGAGGTCCAGGGATCAATTTGCCGATGTTTGCAGCGTTCCTGACATTCAAAAACATTACGGAGAAAAAATTCGAATCTAGTTTGATCGAATTTATATTGAAATGGATTTGAGTTTTTGGGTTGTTTACATGTTTTCAAGTTTGAATAATTCAATTTTATTATTCAATTTCAGCAAGTCGAATTTTGAATTTATTCGAATTTAAGGGAGTTTAAAAAAACTCACATGGATTTGAAATTCAACCCTTAGAGGCACATTTATCAAAGGTCGAATTTCAAGTTCATGTGAATAGGATCAACTCGAAAACTCGAATCAAATTAAATTCAAATTTATAAAACTTGATTCGAGTTTTTTCTCCAAAAAAACCTTGAATGTCAAGAAGGCTGCAATTAACTCCAAATTGATCCCGGAACATTTTCCATTGACTAAAACAACAATTCGGCAGGTTTTAGGTGGTGAATAGTCAAATTTAGTGATGGGCAAATTTATTTAAAACTCACATGAATTTGAAATTCAACCCTTAGAGGCACATTTATCAAAGGTCGAATTTCAAGTTCATGTGAGTTTTTAAAAACTCCCATAAACTCCCATGAGCTCAAAATTTGACCAATCAAAATTTAAGAATTAAATAGAATTATCAAAACTCAGGTGAATAGGATCAACTCGAAAACTCGAATCAAATTAAATCCGAATTTATAAAACTCGATTCAAGTTTTTTCTCCAAAAAAACCTTGAATGTCAAGAAGGCTGCAATTAACTCGAAATTGATCCCGGAACATTTTCCATTGACTAAAACAACAATTCGGCAGGTTTTAGGTGGTGAATAGTCAAATTTAGTGATGGGCAAATTTATTTGCCCATCGCAGGAATTTGTGTGTTTTGCCCCAGGCGAATAAACTCACGGAATTGCTGCAAAAATTTGCCGGCGTCAAAGTTTTTACAAATCCAACCCGGAGACAATTAAACGGACCCCCATTGACTTTAATGTGCGTAAAAAGTCGCTAGCATCAAAATTCCAATTTTGCGAATTTCGTGGGAAACGAGCGAGACAAAATTCGCCCATCACTAGTCAAATTCGAGTTTTTAAAGGGCCAGTGTATGATAAATCTCAAAAATTAAATTTTTTCAAAAAACTGGAATCTGATTTAAGCAATTCCCTAGTAGAATTTGACAGTTTTGCCATAAAATAACTTGAAAATTCTAATTCAAAATTTGATTTTTCACTTTGACCCTTGATAAATCCGCCCTTAATATATGTGTCTCTGTAATTAAAGGGAAGGGTTTTTTCTTAGCAGTTTTTGCATAAAATGTTTATCTGCTATCCTTGGTTGTTCCTATTGCCTTATTGCCTTATAGTTTTACCTCTAAAAAAAATTGCTTGTTAGTCATTAATGATCAAGTTTCAAGACCATTGCTGTAAAATATTAATGCTGGACAGTGATGGTTATGAGCTGTGGGAGTTAATTGCATTGGACAGTATACATTTTTCTGGCTCATTTCATTTAAACTTGATATATTTCTAGTGATGGACGAATTTGGCCCGTTTTGCCGAAAAATTTGTGAATTTCCCGCCAAATTCGCGAATTTCCCATGAAATTCGAGAAATTGGGAAAAATTTGCAAAACAGCGTCTCATTTTTTACGATGTCGTCCGTTTTTGGATGCCGGCGTCCTTTTTTTGACAAATTTTCCACTGCCGAATTTTCACTGTGGTTTCACAAATTTATTCTTGGGAATTCACCGCGAATTCGCGCCTGGCGAATAAATTCGCCCATCATTATATATTTCTGATACTAAAAAGAATTTCATCACCAATGAATAATAAACCATGGCTTTCCATCCATAACATTCTCCACCATTGTCCACCACTGACAGTAGTTTTTGTTAACATCACATACTTAAAACAAAGCTTTAGCATATTAAATAATACTACAAGCACACTGATTTGCATTGTATTAAAACTAATGCAACACATAATTTTTCAATCAGGAATTTATTTGGTATTGTAGTTCAATCCTTGCACTGAACTTTAACATCCACAAAAAATATAATTCCATGCTGCTGGGAGTCGGCATAACACATCAAGAGGTCTAATGTGCCTGGGTGTAGTATGCAAAAAAATTTTGAGAAAGGCTAGAGTGCTAGCCGAAACGTTAGCAGTTCTTTTGCTGAATAAACACAATATTCTTTTTGCATAAGACCTGTGAGTACATGCCTATTTTCGGACAGATATATATATATATAAATACAGATATATATATTTCTAGTGATTGGCGAATTTGGGCCGTTTTGCCAAAAACTTCGCGAATTTCCCGCGATACATATATATATGATGCATTTTTGGTATACTAGTATTCCATTAAGATGAGTAATGCTAAAGTGTAAAGTCAACCCAATATTATATATAATTAAAGAGCCTGGCCTTATTGCATACTTGTGGCAGTCCTATTTCTGTCCTGGGCAAGCAAAGACACTGCATGGCCTTGTTTCTGTGGTTCCACTCTAAAGGAAAAGTTTAGCATTTTATACACATTTGACTGGATCAGAAGTATAGAATGGAAATGTTCAAACCTTTAAATCATTCTTTTGTTTTTTTTTTAACTTTTTACAGCCCACATCTATTCACAGCATCCTCTGTTTCTCTATTGTTTACTGCTCCACTTATCCGTCTAGTGTTTCGCTCTGAGAACTCAGCAAACTAATCTCCGTGTAGTTTCCATTCAGCATTTCTTCCACCATGTAATAAAATGAGTTTAGAAGGCAGAAAAACATTTGGATGAAAGACAAACATTTAATCACAGACAACAAGTATCCCATGTAACGCTGCACTTATCCAACCGTGCACTGCCTAGAATCTTGGCTAACTTTCATTTAGAAACAGGCTACCAAACAGTGTTAAGAAACATCTTCAGCTTATGCAATGTTAACGATATTAACACATATATACATGCATTCAGATTTGTAAGTGAATCCTGTTTTATGCCCTTTCAACTTAAAGTGCAGTGCTATTAAATTTATATTAAAGGGGTTATTCACAGCTTATCATAGACATCTGGTTGCAGCTTCCTGAAATCGTGTGAAACTAAATCATGTGCATACTTGGGGTGCACAGTATATATAGCACTGGTAGGGATACCAACCGGAGATATTAGAACCTAGATTTATGTAATGGAAGGAATACGGGGCTGTAATGTTAATCAGGGTTCTACTCCAGCTTCAATTATATACCCGAGTCCAGGAAATGTAGAAGGGATAATTATTAGTGATGGGCGAAATTATTCGCCAGGCGCGAATTCGCGGCAAATTTTTGTGATTCGCCGCCAGCGAATAAATTAGCAAAACGCCCGCGAAAAAACGAGACGCCGGCACGATTTCGCAAATTTTTCGCCGTTTCGCGAATTTCGCCCATCACTAATAATTATCAATCGTTATGCTCATGGAACTTTTAAGTGGTAACCCACACCATTTTGCATGACATGAATCCTTGTCAATTTACCTAAATTCAGTTGCCTACTGCTGCATAAACAGTTATCATATGGATATCAGCACATTGCATTTCTCCTCTTAGCAAAAACTTATTTGTTTTTTATCTATTCTGCCTTTATTTTATACAAGGAAAAAAACGATCCACTTTATCTTTAAGGGCTCTTACTGATGAGCGGTTGAAGCTGCGCTCCCCTGTGTTCCGTTTTTCTGCGTTCAGCCGCAGGGGAGCGCAGGAATAAACGTATTTAGCTTTTTTCGATGGGGCTGTACTCACACAGGCGCATGTAGGCGCCGAACGCAGGTTGAGACGCAACATGCTGCATTTTTCCTGCGTTCGGTGCCTACACGCGCCTGTGTGAGTACAGCCCCATTGAAAAAAGCTAAATGCGTCTATTCTTGCGCTCCCCTTCGGCTAAATGCAGAAAAACTAACACAGGGGAGTGCAGCTTCAACCGCTCGTCAGTAAGAGCCCTAAATTTCTTTCTATGAAAAATATAATATATGCTTTGTGTAGCCAATATTGGCTTCAGATTCCAACATCAGCAGTTTATATAGAAATGATACATTAGGGTAAACAGCTGTATCTGCGTTAGGTCTGCGTTAGGTCATTTGATTTTGTTCCTACTTCATACAGATACAGTTTATTATGCCAGGTGAAGAAAATGTCATGCAACTCAGAGAATACAGATTTTTCCATCACTGTCAAGCTCATTCATTAAAGGTTCTTGTGCCAAGTGCCATTGCACTAGCCAGTCTGTTCTTTGGTATCATGTCTACATGAGTCATTGGAATGGTGCAACTCATACTCTTGAGTGCAATAGCACCCAACTAGTCAAGATACATTGGACGCAAACACACTGGAATTGTAGGAAATTCTGCCATATGGGTAAGAAAATTGCCCTTTGCACTTGCATTCATAAATGAGTCCTACAGTCTACAGTCTTAAATGCAGTCGGTGTAATGTTAAAAAGAACCACACGTGGTATAATTGTATTAACTGTAGAACACACAAACTGGTTAGCAATTTCACAATCTTGGATTTGATTACAATTAGGGCAATAGTTTGTGGCATTTGCAACTTTTCTTTGTGTCTCTTTTGTTTTCTTGCAGTTGCTTCAATCCAATATCCATACGGTTAGGTTACTAGGTGAGAAGAACGATGAATTCACTGCCAATGACATTGACCCTAGTTTCTGAGATAGAGAAATTTAATTGTAAGCTCCACTAAGGCAGGTGCTGATGTGAATGATTAAAAATATTTCTCTGTAAGCTATTATTTCATAACTTGCCAATGCATTTTGATTGAATGATTTGCTGCAGTTAAGCTCACTGCCAGATACTGGCAAGCATTTCTCTGGCTCAAGCACCATCAAGGGTTTATGGGCAAGAAAACAAACAAATACAATTCAATTGCCGGGGTTAATTCTGCAGATGTAAAAACTCCAATCATGTGATCAAAATTTGCATTCAGATCTTAGAAGCTTTTGAAGCCTGTGCAATCCCAGCTTTTGGAGACAGCCCACAAATGATAGTAGCAAATCCTTGTTCCTTAAATAAAAGTAAGAGCAAATATATTGTGTATTTGTGCTTTATTACTTTAATTTGCCATTTGTTAAAGTTTATACACTCATTTACTCCTGCATCTTATATATATATAGCCCTCTTCTGCTACTGCATGAGATCTAGCGTGCATTTACTTGCATGCAGTTTTATGGGAGAGCAGGTACACTATAAAATAGTGTGCCTCCGCCCAATGTCAATACAGGTTTAACTGTAATACTGTACCCCTCCCTTGGAACTTCTTTGATCCGCACCCAAGAGCCACTGGGGTTCCCTACTAACTGCTTCTCCCTCCCAGCACTTCCTCTCTCCCTCTTCCTTTCTGTCAGCTCACAGAAGGTGGGTGGGTGCTCCTCCCCCTCCTTGCAGGAGGGACAAGTATTCACAGCTCCCCTACATATACATGGCCACCCTAAATTAGCCAAATAAATGCAAAGCACATTGAAAGAGGATTCAGTAGGCTCCTGCATGAAGTTCTAGATGCTATTCTTTTAGCAGCTTTAAAAACTGTTGCTGGCTACACAATTTAGCTTGTGCTTCAATTACTTAGATCTTCCCCTGCATACCTAAGATACCAGCCTACATTCTTTTCTGTACTGCAAGTTATGTAAACAAATGTTATCATTCCCCTCTTCGTTGAATGGCAGTGTATACCTGAACCTTCTAGTCTAACTGCTGAAGGTCTGTACCATAAGTGCCCTCTTCTGACCCTGTGACATCTAGAGGACATGGCCACCATAATAATGCAAAGAAGATGAAGGTGGAATCGATATGTACTAACGTGTAATACTGACTTAACCAACAACACTCCCTTCACTAGACACTAGGGGGCAAATTTACTAAAATGCGAAGTGACTAACACTAGCGAAAATTCGCCAGCGTGCCGATTTACTAACAGGCGCAGGTATAACTTTGCTAGCAAAGGAAATAGACTCTAGCGGTAATTCGGTCTGTTACGCCTGCCGAAGTTGCGCTCTGGTGAATGGGCGTAACTACACAAATTCACTAAGGTGCGGATTTTACTGAACATTTCCTCTTGTGCCAGACTTGCGTTCGCCACCTCAGACCAGGCGAAGTGCAAAAGAGTAGATAGGACTTCCTCAAAAAAAATTTGAAAATGTTTCTAAGGTACCCGGCTTCCCCTCTACATTTGCTAACATATGGCACACAAACTATACTCTGGGCTCATGTGTAGGGCAATATAACAACTCTATTTTATTTTATTAAGGTTTCTCGGGCTTGTGTAATGTAATGTATTTGCTGCAACAAATACATCCATTCAACTTTAACTTCCAGCCTTATGCAAATTAGGCAATGTTAGCACAACTTCGCTTTGCTTGCTGCAGTAACGCTAGTGCTACTTTGCCAGCATTCGGTGCCCTGGACGCAACTTCGGATTTTCGTTAATTAGCGTTGTCCTGGCGAATCTATGCCTGGCGAAGTGTTGCAATTTGAGCTGGCAAATTTTCGGAGGTTAGTGAATTTGCCCCTAGATGAGAAGCCAGCCGAGAGTTATATGGTGACATAGAGAACTTGCAACAAACATAAAGCACATTCATAAAATTGGCCAAAGACAGACAGAAATGAAATCCTTTGTTATTGCCTTAGCACCTAGTTGGCTAAATGGCAACATGTTTATATAAACTATAGTAGTATTTCTGAAGCAAACAGATCAGTTTTACCAATGCAGAACAGTAGTACATTATATTTGCATTATTTTAAAACACTTTCAGTTTTTGGTGTTACTGTTCCTTTAATCATCTCCCAACTCATCCCTAGTCTACTGATTACCCATCAGGACTCTAACAACAACAACATTCACTTACTGAGACTTAAAGCTGCCCACCATTTTATTCCCAGCAAGACTGTCTACCTGATTCTACACTACCCACCATGTCCCGGGAAAAGCTTTAAATATACAGTTGTCTCAATAAATCTTTAGAGGATTGCTTGAAGTACTTACAGTACTCAACAAAATTGCTAATATATAGCCAGGCCCTCAGAAGTAGCCAAATGGTATTGGGGCTAAGATCTGTGAAAACAAAAGTACTCTCTTCCGTCACAAGGCAATCTTTCTCTGGAGTCCCAGTGTCAGAGATAGTTTGCTTTCAAAACATACACTTTTCTCCCAACCTCTCCAATCTTACTGAACTCCCTTCAGCACACACAGTCCCACCTGCAGACTAATTGGCTTGAGTACTTTCCAACCATGCTCCAGGGTCCTAGCTTGTCTTACCCTGGAGATTTAAAGGAGCCAATACCTCAGCCTGGGTGCTATATACCTGCCTTCATATACACAATTCATTCCCACTGGAACAAACCTCTTTGTCACAATATATAGGTCTAACTGTAGAGCTTAAGATCAGTATAACCTTGTATATTATGCTTGTTCAAGAAATCATCCAATTCAGTCTTAAAGGCATTAATATAATCTGTCATCACAACATTACTCAGCATTCCATTCCACAACCTCACTGCCCTCAATGTGAAGAACCACCTACACTGCTTCTAATGAAAATTAAATTCTTCAAGTGTAAAAGGTTGGCCTTGTTCTCTGATCTTTTTTGATTGTTTTCTAAAGGAGAAAATATCCCCCACTATCATGTCCTCTACTGTACTTGTGGAGAGTTATCATGTCTCTTGCAAGTGCTTTTTCTCTTGACCTTGACACATATTTAATCCCTCCATTCCTTTACCAGGGACCTATTATAAGGCAAAATAATGTTTTTGCCTCTCAAGTTAATTACCTTTTTGAAGCCCCCAACACACTAGGATTTAGTGTATAACTCACATGTAGGTTATTTCTCCTATGCACTTCTCCACTAACAATACTGGTGTAAGAAGCGCCGGGAGACTTGCGCGCGTTCTTACCTGCAGATGTGCCGGCTCCCGGGCTTCCTCTGTAGTGACGCATGCGCAATCTCACCCATACCCACTTTCTCACAGCTCATCCAGCTTGACGCACGCTGTGGCAAGACGCCAGCAGACATGATGACGTCACTTTGGTGCCAAATTCAAAAATAAAAGGTGCTTTTGAACTCCAAACCTTGCCCAAGCTGGGTTTTCAGTATTCTGATCCTGCCTAAGCCTATTACCATTGTTCCTGCCTGGTTTTTGACCACTTGCCTGTTTGACTTCAAATCTTCGCAACCCACCACTGACCTTTGCCTGAATGGACCACGAATTCTGCCACCAGCCATTGACCTTGCCTGAAATTTGACTACACCTTTGCCTGATCCTTCTGATACAACATTTGAAATACCTTGGCTGAAATTTGGATCCCTGCCTTCCCTTGCAGCAGAAAGCCCGGGCCCCAAAAGGGCATCGGTGAATACCGGGGGTTGGTAGGGCTCTCCTACTCCATCTACAAGGTAGGCCCTGCTAGCCCAAAAGGGCATCGGTGAATACCAGGGGTTGGTAGGGCTCCCCTACTCCATCTACAAGGTAGGCCCTGCTAGCTTTACAGGCTTCTAATCACTACAGTTCGTAACAGATTAGCTTGGGCCAACATGGAGCCCGCTCAGGCTGCTGCCCCAGTCACTTCTCTGGAGAATGTGTTAGAAGAGCTTCTTAAATGCTTGGAAATCCAAGAAGCACAACAACATCATCTAGCTCAAACTCTTCAGCACTTCTCGACCCACTTGTATGCACTTCAAGGCGCTCAGAGGGGGTCACCCACCTGCTCCACCAACCCTAGCCGCAGCTCCTCCTACGACTGGGACACCTTCCAAGGAACCGAAGATTTCGGCACCTGTTCATTTTTCTGGGGATCCCGAGGTCGGAAATTCAGTTCAGGATTGCTCCACAGAGGTTCCCTACTGAAAAAGCTAAGGTGGCGTATGTAATTTCCTTGTTACAGGGGAAAGCTCTGGCATGGGCTTCACCTTTATGGGAATGTGATGATCGAGTCGTCCATAATTCTTCCGTCTACTTTTTGTGAAATTTTCGATGCTCCGGGTCGGAAAGTTAATGCCTCTGTTCGTTTGATGAAGATGTCCCAGGGCAATATGTCTGCTGCGGAACACGCCATTGATTTTTGTACTCTGGCCGCTGAGGTCTTGTGGAACAACGATGCAGCCTTCTGGCAAGGCCTAAATGAGAACCTGAAAGATGAAATGTCTCCCAGTGATCTTCCTTCTGTGTTTGAAGACTTAGTTTCCCTCGTGATACGTATCGACACCCGAATGAAGTAGAGGGTCTCACAGAAATCCCATGCTCGAGGGTTCTTTGACTCCCTATCCTGTCCCTGCTGAAGAACCCATGCAGTTAGGGGCAACGCGGTTGTCGTCTGAAGAAAGGACTCAAAGAAGGAATTCCGGTTTCTGCCTGTATTGTGGTCAAACTGGTCATTTTTTCAAGAGCTGTCCTATAAAACCCAGGCATCAGGGAAATGCTCCCTCCTAGGTAAGAGTGGGGAGTCTCCCCTAGGCAAAGTATTTTCACTTCCACTTCCAGATAAATAATGTTCTAGAATTTTCGTTCCTGTCTCCCTATCCTATAGGAGGAGGTGCCAAGCACTTCTGGACTCCGGGGCGGCTGGTAATTTCATTGATGCCACCTTTATCAAGAAATGTTCCATTCCTTCTATGCTCCTCAAAGCTCCTTCTGCCCAAGCGGTGGATGGTCATCCAGTCTCACCGGGACTCGTAACCTCCTCCACTGTACAGCTGCTCCTATGAGTGGGATGGCTACACTCTGAAAGAATTTCCTTTCTAATTATTGAAAAATTATTGAAAAGTGGCACCAGACAAGATTCTTGGCAATCACAGAACTAAACTCCTTAAGTAACTTTGCATAAATACTATTTGATTCAGGAACTTTTTTTCACGTTCACATGTTTAGGCTTTTCTGAATTTCCTCCCGAGTCACCCATCCATCAATAGTATGAACTAAGAATGCCCAGTGGTGAAATTTTAAATTTAAGGGCAGTCCATTCTCCCTTGCCCAGCACTAAAAAAGCCATTCCTAAATTGATATTTAATCTGTCTTTCCATAAAAAAACTAACATGGTTTGAGCACAATTATGTGTGCTTGTATAGGGTGGGTGGGAAATATCAAACATAAAAAACACAGTAACTATTTGCTTTATTAGGAAATCCAAAAGAGCTATAATACAAAACTTCCTTACACCCTTCGCACCACTTTATGCCTATTAAAACAATGTATCAAGGTTATGTCTCGGTGTCTCTAAAAGGTTTCTATGGTTCTCAGTATTAAGTGAAAATTGATTTACATTTTCTTTGTGCTGTATTGTTGCTGGAACATAATATGTTGTGGGAGTATGTTGATGCCTGTGTGCATTTTGATACTGGCACTCTCTGAAGCTATGCATGTATGGTGTGTTAGATGATTACAAAGAACGGGAATAAGCAAATAAAAATTCAAGCAATAACAGCCACAAACATGATATGCTTCAAATTTCAATTCCTCTCCTGTTTAGAAATTAAAGATATTTCAATAGTTTAATTGCGCTGCAGTCGTCTATTTCTGCAACTGTAGTTTGCTTTTAAAAAAAAATTCAAATTGTTTAGTGAAAACTTCTGGACGAGGCAGATAGATAGTGGATTCTATTTACTTTTAAATATTTTAATTCAAAATTCAATGCAACAAGAATATGAAATTCATACACACACATATAAGCGGCAAACAGTGGCAGATAATCAGCATGAATTTTAGGGTGATGAACAGGGTCCCAGAGTCACAGGGTAACAATATGCAATACAGAAGCAACAGTGTTGTTCAAATGCAAATGTCTTTATTTATACATGTGTCTGTCCAGACTGATACCTCTGAGTACTAATGTTAGTTTTGACAGCTTAGCACAATTAATGTGCATGGCAATGCACTCCTGGCGCACACCCCAACAAAACTTTTTTCATCAAAAACTACAACTAAAAATTACATTAATAGCTGTTTTTGGAACTGTGGAGCTGAATATACTTCTCTGCAATTAGAGGTGGAGAAGAGAATACGTATTACTAAATCTGATTTGACTAGCAAGCAAGGCATGAAGTGACCATTCTAGTTACAGTCAAAATAGCTATTTTTTAAAGTGGGTACTGACTTTGTAGATTTAAGATGTCAAAATTAACGTTTAGTTAATATTTTTATTCCCCATATTATGCTGATTAATATTATCCCCCTCTACTAACACATACATAAAAGTCTCTTACTATTAAGTTTATAATTTGTATTAGTCTGACTAAGCTAGAATCTAAGAAGGGATCCTGTCCCTCTATGGGATACTATTTATTTATGGGTTAACTAGAAATGCTACATTTAACACTCCTATATACTTATTTTCCTACAAATAACTTGTCCCACATATCAAGGGAAATAAAAAATGTTACTTCCCTTTGATGTCTTGGTTGTGCATTGAAAGCTCAGGTTTTCATCTTTATGGATTATTAGCTAACATGGAAAAGCCTTGCAGCCACGCTTCAATATGACTGTTAGGAAACAAAATTAAAAACTGTTATCATAAAAAGACTTATTTGCAGCTTCTTTTACGGCAGAAAAGAACAATCATAATTAAAGCAGCATCCCAAACTAGTCATTTTCACAATTTTAAGATGTTAGAATAAACATTACAATATTAATAAAATTATTAGTTACTGTAATTCTCTGATAGTTCTTGTCTTAAATAATGAAAATTGGGTTTAGGTAACTTACAGTTTCATTTTTATTTAGCTTGCTATAAACATTTATTTGTCACACTCCAATAACTTAGACTCATAAAGACTTTGCAAAGTATGCTCACCAAGCACTTCTTACAAGGCAAACAATAAATATAGATATTTAATAAGAGCAACATTTTGACTTTTTGATTTGCATTCTCTCTTACAAATGTATGTACTGTATAAATTAGGTTGGTCCAAAAACAAGGCTAAAACTGGCCACCAGCATGTGGGGTGCTATCCGGGAGAACATTTATTGAAGATTATTGCTGTTTTATTCTCCAAATACAATTAACTATTAACAGCAGGTCCAGACAATGACATACATATTGTACTATTTCATCTATGCTCTTGAAAACATCTTGTTTTGTGTCCTACACTTGTTGCACTCCAGAGTTTCACTGGCACATTGGCATCGCTTGACACTCTAGTCTGGCCCACAAAGTTCCAATTGGCCAGTTGTGAAACCATGATTCACAGCAACAGACCTATGTTGGTGTTACCTATGTTGATGTCACAGACTGATGAGATTGGGATAAGCATTAAGCAATGAGAGACCAGATGTGCTTGCAAAAAAGAGATGGTGTATGTTTTGTTATCAAGAAACTCATGATTAAAGCAACTTCTTGTTCTTCTTCTTAGGGGACTGGCACCTGTTATGGTCTCTGATTTATCTGCTAAACATCTCTTTATTTGCTACTTGTTGATGCAGCAGACTAGCTCATTTCAAACTACCTTACATGACAAGGGCACTCCTCAATGGACCCTTTGCCTTTAGCCATCCCACTGAACCCCATTGTTACATACCTTAATGAAACACCAGGAGCCATAAATGGGGTAAAATTGTAACAGCATTTATTCACATTTTATCAAATAAATAGGACCTTGCCAGCCTAACAGAAGGCAATATTCTAAAGCAAGAATTTCATAAGAGACCATTTCTATGCTCTGCTGTTCCTCACTGAAGATTTGAGATCAGGATGAGGATGGCCCCAAATTCTGCTACCAGCAAGAACAAGAGCATCTCCCACCATGAGAGAAGTTCAGTCCTGAATCTGCAGTGTCTCCATGATAGGAAATCCAAGCAAGCTGTCACCTAGCACAAGCTATAGTAGTGTCTGTATTAATCAATCCATCATGCAGTTACAGGAGAGAACCTCTTTTCTACCCTCTTTGAAAATATAATGTGCAGCACTCTGGCAAGGTCCTATCGCTGCTGTGACAAATAAAACATAAAATACATTATTATATATCCGCTTTTATGATCCAGAGGAAGGCAAAAAAACAGCCTGAAGCCTTTGTCAATTATGCTTCAAGAGGGAAAGAAATTCCTTCCTGACCCCAATGGCGGTCAGAGACATTACCTGCATCGAGCATTTGACATTCATTTAACATAAATTAATTCAATGCATGTTTCTAACTGGTCAGATGTTTCTACCTGCTCAGATGTTTCTACCTACTCAGAAGATAAGGCAGTGAACTGCTTTTTCCCTTGACATCACATCCCTCTATTTCTCCATCCCAGCTTTCCCCTGCCTTAACTCATTCCTTCCTTCCCAATTACATTTCTTATTATCTGATTCTGCCAATCTTTAAACATAAATCAGTCTAATCTGACTGCTGGTCATTTGTATCCCTTGTCATGCAGCCCCTACACTTATAGCTCAAGGGCTTGATTAGTATATACATTTAGCACATAAGGGGTTGTTAACAGCAAAAATACAATTAGAAAGTGCATCATCACATTGATGTCAGTTTCCTTAAATCACATGTCAAACAGTGACTATGACAGTTGCACATATTACATCACCCTTAATTTATCATACTGACCTCAGCAGAAGTCAGAAAAGAATCATTGGTATCACATTGTCCCTGTTGGCCTCCAATACTACTAGGATTGATATGACAGGGCCCCTCTACTTCTGACCTTATTGCTATTCCTCTAAACAAGAACATTGAGCCTGATACTCGGATTCAAGTCTCAACACAAGGTCAACCGCCACCCTTCAACAATAGAAGCTCTCTTGTGCTTCTATTTTCCTCTTTTTTATCTT
Organism: Xenopus laevis; assembly: GCF_017654675.1. Classification (NCBI taxonomy): domain Eukaryota; kingdom Metazoa; phylum Chordata; class Amphibia; order Anura; family Pipidae; genus Xenopus; species Xenopus laevis. The sequence goes on along the minus strand of NC_054375.1, from coordinate 35,531,874 downwards.
TAAACCCTGACTCCTATTTTTTGTTTTCCCTCCTATTGTACCTCTCCTGTTACATTGTCCCTCTTTTATTGTCTATTCCTCTTCCTTTCTGGTCCTTTCTTGTTGCCTTTCTCTGCTACCATTTTTTGCTATGACTCCTTTTTACATTTAGCCCCTTCATCTTACCCTTTGTATAAATAATCATAATATTATTTCCAACAATATTCTGGAGGAGTAGAACAAATTAATCTTTCAAAGGGAACAGGCAGCATGTTAGCTATAGGTTCCCATACATACTGCACATGTGACTAAATATCTTATTGATTATAATACACAAGAGCCATCAATATTCTGAAAATTATATCCTTGTCAGATCAGTTTCAGAACCCTTCACCCATCTCAAAAATGGAGCATACTCTGTTCTGAATAGAAGCCTTTGGTTTAGAGGATAAACTAAATCTCAATCCAACTGAACCAAGGTAGCTTTTCTAAAATTAACAGACAACAATTTCAACTATGACCAGATGATACCATTTTATTATAATAACGTCAAAATCTACTTACTGTTCATACAATGTACAATAACTAAGGAATACAATTCTTGTCCCAAACCCAATTGTGATTTTCTTTACTTTCTGCTTTGCTTTCTAGTGTAATGCAAATGAAATGATTCATTGCTCTGCAGGTGACTAGACATTTTGATAAAAAGTGGTATGACAGCATATCAGGTTCCCCACGGCATCCAGCAATAATGTTCTATAATGTGTGGGCACCATCTTTTCACCATAACATATGTAACAATGTGATGCCGTAAAACTTGTGACAGTTCAAACAACACCCTGTGCTTAATAGCTGTTGCGTTAGTAATCTTGTGGAGATTTGTAAAAAGTTGTCAAACACATGACAGTTTATGTTTTTATTGTATTTATATAAAGCATACTCTCATACAGCATGTACGTTTACAGTTCTATGTTGGTTTCAGAATGAAAGAAAGAAGAGCATTGTGAATTTCTCATTAGCAAGATTGTAACCAAATGTATTTTTTTTTTGTTGCTGGTTAAACTAAAAGTGGGAAATTTCAATAATCTTGCTACCAACACACTTGGAAGATGAGCTTACACATACAGACTTTATGACCCTATTATAGCACTAATGTCATTGTATCTGAAGGTTCTAATCATTACACACAGTTATTTAGATGCATTATAAGGTCATTTAAATCCCTTCTCTAGTTGGCACTTGCTCTGGATCTTTGGTATGGAACGTGATTTTGTGCTCAACACAATCATTTGTGTTCTGACTAGCCACTGAGGGTCAGCACATATTGCATGGTGTTTATTTTTATACAAACAGAGGGAAAATGTAACTGAGAATTCGTACATGCAGAAAATGATTAACTCTTAACAGGTTCAGGGGAGCAGGTGTTTGCAAAGAAGTGTAAGAGAATTGGAGGCAAATAGTGATTGTGAGTGAACATTTTCACCAGGTTTCTGCATAAAAAAAACAATTGACTCTAATACATTTTATGATATTTCCCTTTTTGCAAAACAAAATGGGACAAATTCGCCCAACATTAAAGGCAAATATGTATGAAAATATTTAAAATCTTGTTTAAGAAGGGCTAGGAGAAGTTGAGGAGCACAATGAGCCACAAAATCACATGAGATCTAAACCTTAAAAATGAATATGGCTAGAAATGGCATATTTTATATACTGAACTTAAAGGTTCAGCAACTCTATTAGTGCTGGGCGAATTTGGGGCATTTCATTTTGGCGAAAAATTCGTGAATTTCCCGCAAAATTTGTGAAACGGCGTTGACGTCTCGTTTTTGACGCCGGCGTCCATTTTTTGATGCTGGGGAAATGCATCAGGATCCATTTTATTTTGATGCCGACAAATTTTTGCAGTGGTTTCACGAATTTATGTGCCGGCGGCAAATCGCTGGAATTCGCCACAAATTTGCACCTGGCGAATAAATTCAACCTCAATAATCTCTATAACAGTAATGATTTAGGCCTACAAAGCTGTGCACAGGAGCTCCCCCCATCTTGGATTTTGCAAGGAGTTCTTGTAACTGTAACTCTGCACATGTTCCGTGTGCTCTGGCCAGCTGTTGAGCAGCCAAGCTTGAGGTTCATTGCCAACGATTAAGCAGAAATTAAGGTTCATCTGTTATATAAACTAATGTTGCAGAGCTGATTTTTAAATTCTGAAACCAATTGCACTGCTTTGTGAGCTGCTATGTAATGTAAATCTGCATTAATTACTGATCTGCCTTGTATTGTGACTTTTATATTTTATATATACATTCTAGACCTAAAGATTTGGATATGGTTTGGATGGCATTTGCATGCAAATAATTATATTATATTCATATAATTCATATTTAAGTGAAATTGTATTTGTAATCATTTCACACATTGAAAAGAATCACTGGGTGGCACTGACCCTTGGAATTTTTGTAGCATCACTGTAGGCTTAAAGGAGAACTAGTGGTAAGTTTACTAGAGGGTGCCACCCAGGGCCTGTACTAAAGGTAGGCAGCAAAGGTTGATTAATGGGTGACAATGAGCGTATCTGCTGATACGCTCATTGTCACCCAGTAATGAGCGTATCTGCTGATACGAAATGCGTCAGGGATTTGATGTTTTTAACAAAGTTGGAATAGAAAGTACCTTTTAACCTACACGGATGGAAACAGAATTCTCGTCTATTTTTGACAAAGTGCTGGGACACAACATAGAGCAGGAGAAGTGAGCTAGTAGGTTACTGGTGGTGGATAAGCAGAATTGCTGGGTCTTAGACAGAATTAGCCTGAGAACTGTAGGCACCCACTCAATGGGTCTAGTCACTAATTTCTTCTTTAAAAAAGCACACTGGACACAGAGGACTTTCTTCTAAGGGGCTCTACCAACATATTCTTCAACTTTCCAAGGTATTCCCTGTGTAGCCCTGGGTTAAAGCATGCACAGTATAGAATGCCAATTTTGTATGGTATAGGGGTTGGTTGGAAACAATTTAGAAGGCACCTGCATGCTCTGTAACCTATGTCATTTTTTTTTAAAGAAAATGAGGTGGAAGGCTAGCAATTAAAATCACTGGGGGTGCCTAACAAATTGGTCCATTCCAGCTCTTATATAGTTCCTTGGTACCCTCCAGTAGGGATAAGCAACATTTTTTGCCACATTTCGTTGTGAAAAAACGCTTATAGATTTTATTGTATAGTTAAAAAAATGTGGTTTGAAAAATGCAAAAACGCATATTGACCAATTAATTTTTTGTAGTTTGGTGAATTTTTCAGCAAAGTGAAACAGTTCAGGTTCCAAATCTATTGACTGGTGAACTCTAGGAAGGAATGTTAAACAAAACCCTAAAAAACAAATGTTTTGCACCTGGTACACTCATAGTAAATTGTTGTAAATGATCCATTATTTTATTTTTTTTTTAAAGGAGAAGGAAACCTAGTTGGCGCAAAAACCCTTCCCCCCTCCCGTGTGTTGCCCACCCTCCCTCCTCCCCCCTGGCCTACCTGTCCCGCTGGGCAAATGCCCCTAACTTGTTACTTACCCTTCTGCGCAGGTCCAGTCTACGGAGTTCACCGATGCCATCTTCTTCCAAGCGATCTTCTTCCTGCTTTGACCGGCGCATGCGCAGTAGGAGCATTTCGCTGGTACGATCTACTGCGCATGCGCCAAAAGTCACGAAGTGAAATCGGAAAACTTTGTGACTTTTGCCACATTCGCAGTAGATCCGTACCGGCAAAATGCTCCTACTGCGCATGCGCCAAAACGCCGGTCTAAGCAGGAAGAAGATCGCATGGAAGAAGATGGTGCCTGTGAACTCCATGGACTGGACCTGCGCAGAAGGGTAAGTAACAAGTTAGGGGCATTTGCCCAGTGGGACAGGTAGGCCAGGGGGGAGGAGGGAGGGTGGGCAACACACAGGAGGGGGGAGGGTTCTGCTGCACTACACATGTGCCCACTATATCGTTGAGTTGCCATATGTTAGGAAATGTAGGGGGGAAGGAGGGTACCACCAGAAAAATTTACGCTATTTTTCAGCCTATCACCCTTAAAAAAGTAAGACACCAGTGTTTTTCAGGGCTTTATAAAAATTTCAGCTTTTTTTGAAGCAATCCCTATCTACTCTATTGCACTTTGCCTGGTCTGAGGTGGCGCAAGAGGTAACGTTCAGTAAAATGCGCAAGTTAGTGAATTAGCGTAGTAACATCCCTTCAACAGAGTGCAACTTTCGCCTGGCGTAAGGGTGCAAAGTAGCGCTAGAGTAGGTTCACTTTGCTAGCGAATTGACGCCAGCACCTGTTAGTAAATCGGCAAAGTAACGAAATGACATCACACTGGCGAATTTGCGCTAGCGTTAGCCGCTTCGCGCTTTAGTAAATTTGCCCCATAGACTTTTGTTTATTTTCAGCCCAAATTAACATTGCATTTTCTTTTGTTTACAAGCAGGCTGAAACACTATAGACAACATATTCAGCAATACAACTATATTCCTTCCTTGTGTATTTTATTCAATATTTATAACTGTTTTTTCTCAGTTATGTTGACTTCATCTTTTGCAAGGTTAGATACCTGTAGAACAATGCCATGTATCTGAAAGTGAACAGTTTTCTACTTGTCTGATATATCGATATTTGGTGTACTTGTCTCTCTTATTTTCTGTCAGGAAAACATTGAATCATTAGGTGTTTGTTAGCCTCTGCTCCTCCGACATCTGTATGAAGTGTAAAAAAATAGGTTAACAAGTTTCTATGGGTGCAAACGGATACAAATGAAACTGTTTTCTCTGTGTTACAGGGCAAACCAGGACAAGCTGATATGTTTAAATGTTTTGGTGTCACATTTTGATCTAGAAGCTAAAATAGCTCACTTACGTTCATAGGTCTTTTTCCACCAGGCATGAAAGTGAATTTGTCAGAGATTTTATATTGTTAAATGGACAATTGAAACCTAAAAATAAAAACAGGGCCATATCCTATTAAATATTGAGCAATCCTAGGCAGCATGTTTATCTTGAGGAAGGGACAAGAAAACATTGTGACAAAAATAAAGGAGCTTTAGTTAAACAAGGGGTATAATAATTATAATTGCGTAGGTCAGTTCTGGGACACATTTAGGGGCAGGTTTATCAAGGGTCGAAGTAAAAAAAATTTGAAATTCAAAGTAATTTTTTTGGATACTTCGACATCAAATAGGATACTACGACTTCGAATTTACTTCGACTTTGATTCGAAGTAAAAATCGTTCGAATATTCAATAATCAAAGTACTGTCTCTTTAAAAAAAAACGTTGACTTCAATACTTTGCCAAATTAAACCTGCCAAAGTGCTATGCTAGCCTATGGGGACCTTCTAGACCATTTTTCTAAGTCTTCACACATCAAAGTAAAATCGTTCGATCGTACGCTAAAATCGTCCGAATTGTTCGATCAAACGATTTTACTTCAATAGTTCAATCGCCAAATTCGGTGAAAAATACTTCAACTTCGATTTTCGAAGTCGAAGTATTTCAATTCGATGGTCGAATTTCGAAGTATTTTTTACTTCGAAATTCGACCCTTGATAAATCTGCCCCTAAAAGTTATAATGTCACACACAAACATATTACCCCTATATTATTTTTACTTTACCATTTTAACATTATACAGCTAATAGATGGGAATGCAGTACAGCACTGTTCACTAATACCCCACAGCAAATCAATAGGGGTTATGTAATAAAAGGCACTAAGTTTGCCCTGTAGCAGTAATTCATAGGAACCAATTAGCAGGTCGAATATTTGCATATACAGTAATTATTGACGCAGCATAAAGTGGGAACCTTGGACTTATCGCCATGTTTATTTGGATGCAGCTCCAGGGTTCTCTGGGTCAATAGGTACATTTGTACATGATTCATCAGACAAACTGGGAAGGCACAATAGTGTTGGTGTAAATGAATGGAAGCAACAGGAGCGTGTTTTAATGTAGTCAATAGTGATGGGCGAATTTATTTGACAGGCGTGAATTCGCAGGGAATTCTTTCCGGCGTTAAAAAAAAAATGGAGGCCTGCATCAAAAATAGATGCCGGTGTAAAAAACGGACGTTTTCAAAATTTTCCGCCGTTTCGCAATTTCGACGGGAAATTTGCAATTTTTTTTGAAGCGAAAAGCCCCGAATTCGCCCATCGCTAGTAGTTAAATATAAATAGCATTAATACCAACTCAGTCAAAAAACATTAAAAAAATGTAAAAAATTCTGAATTGAAAAAATATTACTTACAATGCTCATGTGCTGATAGCACATTTTTAAACTCTAGGTTTTTTTTATACGTTTTTAAAAACTCAAATATTTTTCAATCTCTAATTTGAATTTGTGAGTTTTAGCTAAGAATTTGTGGCAAAAATTTGAATTCAATTGTTGAAAAGTCTACCCATAAGTGTAATACTATAGGAGCCATTTTATTGTTTTGGATAACATGCAGCTCACCCTGCTTAAATGATTGAACTAGTTTACCAAGCTGGACATCATTACAATAGCATACCAACAAAAAACACAACACGTCATCACAAGAAGTGTAAAAAACACTATACACTAGCTTATTATAAAACACAGGCATGAGATTAAATTGCGATTTGTTGATAATTAATGGCAACACTGGTTCTCCTAACCATATCAATAATGTTGGTTTTTTTATGCCATTTTTTTATACCTACACCACAATGCAGTACCCAGTTTGATAAATACTACAGAATTTACTTTGCAATGGTGTTTATATGGCATAATGTTGTTAAGCCTCCTTATAATAAACAGTAGTAAATAATCTCCTTATTGTACTCAATCAACCCCAGCAACTATATATTGTTTGAAATAGATTACTCAGCCCCATTAGACAAATGTGAATAGTAGCTGCTGCTGGAATATTTGTATTTAATTGCAGATAAATCAAGGGACACACATGCCATTATTTAAATCAGTCCTCAATAAGCAACAATATCTGTCAAATTACAATTAATTGCAAGAAAATTGCTCTATTGAAATTCCTTCCTTTCTGTTTTCATCCCCCTCCCCCACTGATCAGATCAGAAGCATTTCAGTTCAGTGCAGAATGGCAAAATGATAGAAGAATGATAGAATGCAGTAAACCTTTGTCTTACACTGCTTTTAGAGGCTCCAAATTAAAGTCTAAATATACGAAGACAACATTTCGAATTGTTACATCTGATGATTAAGTTCAGTCCAAATTGAAGAGAAGGGCAAGTTTTCATGATGCTGACGTTTTAAACGTGGCAAACAATGCTTTTTGTAAGAAAGGAAGTGACAATTTCCATTGTCTAGATTAGAACACACTTTATATTATCTACAATACATTGTTGTAGTATGATTGCAATTTAAGAACTTTTTAAACCTGCATGAAACTAAAGACTACGGTGAAAAGAAAACACATAAAAAAAGATATACAAGAAGTAACACGTGAACTGTAAATTCTGATAAGTACAATGCAATGAAGTCCCTGCCCTGAAAAACTGACAGCTTAAGCAAACATTTTCAGGCATAAAAACACCCTTTAAGTGAATAAAAAGGCCAAGTAGCATGTTGGGTACTTTTCTTCCAGCTCAAAAACAATGACAGGGAATATGGTCCATGTGCCATAGTCCTTGATTTTGTATTTTATCCTGATTAACAAATTATTCAGTATCAATTTTTACCCAAACAACTAACAAATTCACTGATGACATTTTTAAACTATTTTAATATTCTTTGTTCTAATGGTTTTTTTTTCCAATTTGATTCAGATTACTCAGATGCACCAAGAGCCACTTCAGTTAGTTGATGAGAGAATCAAGAATACTTTTATTTTCATAAATATCTTGAGTGTTTATGTAGAGCTTGACTTTTTCATTTGTTTTCTAAAGATTTGTTTCTAAAACTCCTCTTTTCCACAGTACAATCTAAAGAACAACGAGCAGTCACTTGCACATGTAACAAGCTCTTCATCTCACTTAAAGGGATTCTGTCACTGGGAAAATATGTTTTTTTACAAAATACATCCGTTAATAATGTGGCTCCAACAGACTTCTGCACTGAAATCCATTTTTCAAAAGAGCAAACAGAATTTTTAATATTTAATTTTAAAATCTGACATGGGGCTAGACATATTGTCAGTTTCCCAGGTGCCCCAAGTCAAATGACTTGTGCTTTGATAAACGTCAGCCTCTCTTTACTTCTTCACTGCAAGTTGGAGTGATGTCAACCCCCCCCAGCAGAATAACACTCAATAGTAAAAATCCAAGTCCCACTGCATATCCTTTAGTTACACTGAGATGGAGAAAAAATAGCAGTTCCATCATGAATGCTGGCTCTTTCTGAAAGCACAGGATCAGACAAAATAATATGAGATGGCTGCCACACCAATATTACAACTAAAAAAATATACTTGTTAGTTCAGGATTAAGATTTTATATGATAGAGTGAATTATTTGCAGTGTAAATAATGTAATTTAGAAATAAAAAACGACACCATAAAAATCATGACAGCATCCCTTTAAAGTTAGACTTATTAGGTTTAAAGGAATTGTTCAGTATAAAAATAAAAACTGATTAATATCTAGTCTGTGCAAAATAAAAAAAATATTTCCAATATAGTTAGTTAGCCAAAAATATAAGCTAGAAAGGCTGGAGTGACTGGATGTCTAACATAAAAGAACAGAACACTACTTCCTGCTTTTCAACACTACCAGGCAGTAACCAATCAAAGACTTGAGGGAGGGCCACATTAGTCATAACAGTTTGCTTTTGAATTTGAGCTGCATGCTGAGGATCAACTGCAAACTCACTCCCATGTGGCCCCCCTTCAAGTAGTTAACTAAATTCAGCATTAGAGAGCTGCAAATCTAACTAACTAAATTAGAAACAATTTTTATTTTGCACAACCTATTTACCCAGTTTTTATTTTTACACTGAACTCTGTATACAGTATGCATACATTTATAATACCAAATAAACTTAAATGTATGGCCAGGAATATCCAAATGCAATCATCTCAAGATGTGGTATACAGGAAGCTTCATTCCTTCACATGTTTTGGAACTGCTGAATGAAAAGCAAATAATGGTCTGAAATGGTCAGAGATCTGGCAAGACTACTTATGCAATCTCTCTTATTTGATGCCAAAATATGAATAGTGATGCAATAGATGAGACAAACAGCACCAACTATGTACCTAGGTATTCCCATTGACATATGATTGTACTATTTCTTTCTGAGAATCTATAAATATATCCTGCATATATACCTGGCCCATTTATCAGTTTTCATATTTGTGTGGTCTTAGTGGTTTTTTAATCCACAAAAAATCACTTTAAAAAAAACACGAATGTCAAGTTATTTATTAAAAGATCCTAAAATGAAAATTTTTAACAAATAAAAATGCAGAATGAATTAGAATAATAAACTCCTAATTTTTGTAACAATTTTTGTACTATTTCATATAAAAAACTGAAAACCTTGAAAAGCTAAAAGCAAAGATTTTACAAATCATAAAGGACATATTTATTTAAAAATATGTAATCCACCTTAATGTGTATGGAACTAGTGTTTGTTAATGAAAATGATTAAAATGCATTAACTATGGCATGAAACATGGTTGTCCCATTAAAGTCCTAATGTTATATGTTTTGTCTATTAAGTAAATTAACGTTTTGTCTTATTTCAGAAAAAACCCAAATGGAAAAACTTGATTCTGCGAGTTCAAGTTGTGAAATCCAAAAACTCGAATTGATTGAGTTTTCAGCAAAATAAACCTTGAATTGATTGAGTTTTTGTGTATACATGTATATATTATGAATATCTTCTATCCTCAAATATATATTATATCCCTCTTGCTTTTCAGGTTTCAGAATGCTTTGGGGAGATTCCAGGTTGGGGTTTGACCTAGGGTCCAAATTCATGGTCTGACATTTCTTTTCTTTTGCATAATAGTTCTATGTTTTGAAAATGTTTTGAGAATACCCCACAAACTTTTGAAATGTTCACTTAAGATAACATTATAATTATATTCAAGCATCATAATGGAAAAAAACAATAACATGTCCAGTTTGACTCCCCAGAGAGGCTAAAAAGATTATGTGAAACTCCTGGCTAATTTAATTGTGTTAGTGGCAATCAAAGCAAAGGCTATTGCATACATACATACATACAGTACATACTGTCGTTAATTTGGCTCGAAAAAAGACAAAAGCCCCTCAGTTTTACCCCTCCAAATGAATCTCAATATTCTCAATATAAACTGTATATAACAATACCAATACTAAGGTAACTGTAGATTATAAGAACAAAAAGTCATCTAAACTATTAATAGAATCTGCCATCACAACATCACATAACAGGGCAATGTACAACCTCACTGCCTTCAACGTGAAGAACCACCTACACGGCTTCAAATAAATGTTAATTTCAAAAGTCTAAAGGGGTGGCCTATTATTTTTTAATCTTTTCTTAGAGAGAAAGATCTGTCTATAATGTCCTCTAATGTATTTGCAAAGAGTTATCATGTCCTCTTGTAAGCACCTTTTCTCCAGAGACAACACCAACCTTGACAGTCTTTCCTCATATTGTAATTCTTCTATCCTTTTACTAGTCTTTTGGCACGTCTCTGCACTCTCTCCCGCTGATTAATATCCTTGTTAAGGACTGAGTCCCAAAACTGCACTGCATACTCTAGGTGAGGCCTTACCAGGGACCTATAAAAAGAGTTGTATATATTGCTATCTGCATCATTAACAGTAGAACATCCATCTACATAAAACATTTTCAAAAGGCTAGAAAAGACCTCTTTCTCTGGTAATCGTTGAGTTTTGTGCTCTTAAGATTGACAATATGCCCTTTTATTTTCTATATTAACAATACATTCACCATTCTAAGCAGCAATGAGAATATTTGCAATATTTTTGTCCTTTTTAATACAGCAAGGTCAACAAACAACTTACTAGCAGAGAAGGATGGATAACAGAGCAATCACCATCAAGAAGCTCAAAAGGCACTCAAATTTATTTTATTTTCCCTCACACATAACCTCAACAACACTCAAAGACACACAGTTTCAATGGTTTTCTTTCTTTTCCAACCTAAAACAATGTAATAGAGTCAAATCTTATGGGTTAACAAGAAGCTCAAATTGGTATGCTCCTCTGTGTTTTATACTTTTTAAGAAGCAAGGTCAACAAAGGACTTAGTAATAGGATATGAAGAAAACACTTCTGATGAGCAATGAGGGCAAATAGCAGACAAAGTTGATACACCGACTAACTCTCCATAACCCCTTTATATTTTTCTATCTTAATTTTCAGTTTTATGCTTGCAGATGGTAGGTGCTTTTATTAACCATTTACTCGGGAATAGGTTGATAAAGGTTAATGCCTTTTTTTGTAATATTTATTTATGCAGATTTTAGCATTAGATAATTTGCTGCTTCTTTTTATACGTGCGTGGGAAATAGCTATACAAAGCAGATGTGCTTTTCTGATTACTAAGGAAGTTGGAGGAGGTGGTGAGCTCAGTGTATTATCATGGCCTGAGAGAAGAGGTCAAAGACACCTGCGCTAGTTACTGAATATGTGAAAAAAGAAAATCCGCACACAGGAATATATTAATTATATTTTGCTTACTATGGAAACCTGAATAAGAATGGAAAGATTCCAAGTTCCAACTGTCAAACCCTGGGTTACGCATGTTCCTCAAAGAAGCTGTGTAATCAGATGCCATATGTTTGAGGTGAAAATGTCCTACTTTTCAGCTTAAATAAAAAATTGCTCTAATATTTAACTCTTACATGAAAGGGCCAATTTTCCCGTTTTGTAGAAGATAGTTCAGTTCAAGGAAAGAATTTTAAATTGCCTATGAGGCTGGCAGTGTCATTAATCTACTGCCAAAACAAAGTAAGAATAAAGGAGGGCAGAATAAAATGTACAGACACATAGTTAAGAAGTTAGTTCCTTAAAAATTCAAGATACATATCAATGAATACAGTGCAAACTGTTTATAGGGGGTTTGATTTATGCCACACTGATCACAATGGAAGCAGGGTTGTGCAAATATCAATCTCCAAGACAAATTAGACTGCAGCTTTGTCGCTCTGGACCAGATTAAGCAATTGGGACTGCGAACAATATTGCCTTTGAGTATAGTGTATAAAGTACAATTATATATGCAGTCAACCATGTTTTTACCCACAATGCTGCATTGTTTCCACTGGATCAATGTGCATGATTTGGAACAAGAGGCATACAAGGAGGTAAAATGTAATTTCCAAGTAATAATAGCTAAATACAATATACTGTTGTTATTGTTTTTATGTGTAACTAATAAAGTTGGCTTTCAAGAGGAGATACTATTGGAGGAGGAGCAAGTGACAGTGAGTAGGTAGGGAAAGCAGCTAACATGAGGGATAGTTTAGGTGGAGAAGTACTACACTCTACAGAATGTTTTGTGATTAAAAGCTGAATGTGGTCTGCTAATAAACTGAGATTCCTGTTTAATGATGGAGTCTTCCATATTAGATTTTAAACTTTTACAGGAGGGGCTGACAGACTGGTACCAAGTGCAACTATATGGAAGTGCAAGGAGCCTCTTCGGATGAAGGTACTTTTAATGAATGGCATCAATGTGTGCAACAGAACCTCTCCATCTCCCCTCATCTAATTTTTTTTTCAAGTTACAAAATAGTGATATTGGTTTTTAATCCACTAACCAGTTAGTCTACTATATTACTGAATAAAAAGACAGCATGGACAGGGTGAAGTTATGCAAGGCATTAGTCCAAAGTCACGTGTATCTCAGCGACCTAATGACAATAGAAGGAAGGAAAATTATATTTTGAATGAAATTATACAGTTGGGTAACGTTTTAGTTTTGAACCAGTTGCCTTGTATGAACCCAGCTCATTTATGACGTGCTAGGTGAAAAAACTGGCATGAGGTTCAGAATGAAAGCTGGAGGGTCCAGGTCAGCTCTATGCTTATAGGTAAATACAGGGCCCCATTGTGGCTGTGACACTCTCTATCTTGCATGAGTGAATGACTGCACATACATACAATACAGTTGACTCATTCAGATACATTTTATTATGTCTGGGTAAAGTGCCCTATGTGTGTTAAAACATCACAAGTAAAACATGCTGAAATTTAAGCTGGGTATAAAACAGAGACATGTATAAGACTGATTAAAGTAGCAACACAACCAAAGATAATAATCACCCACAGATTAGAAAAGAAAACAAATTTCTCACTTTGGTTCATTTCAGTACTAAATAAAATGTTGCTGCTTTGTCTTATAAATCATTTGCATGTGTTAAAATTCCAACTATATGTGCACTCATTTAATTTTGGCATGAGCTGTAATTCATAATGTAGCTCTGACAAATACTTCAATTAAGAAGCAAAGTCAATCTATGAAATACTGATGGTTATTTTTCACATCAGGTTTTCTGGTACGTTTAAGTCTGTTCTTATTTTCTGTGGCTTATAAATATATGTATATTTTTAAACCAAAAGTGTGAAGCACCTAATTAATGAATCTTGCTTTGAACAGATGGTATGTTTTATTCATTGTGTACTTATTTAAAAAAAAAAAAAAAAAAAGAATTCTACCCCTGTTCACTGTAACTACCAGTTAAAATCTTTGTAATTCAACTTTTTCTAAGCTCAGTTGTCGAGGTTCATACTTTAATGAGATGGTAAAGCAGGTCACTCCGCAATCACTACCAGTTGGGTGATGTTGGGAATCTTATAAGTGTGAACGATGAAATACTACGAAAAGGAAAACATGAAAGAGCGGAAGGGAGAGAAATGGTGTAAGAACAGATGGACAACATTCAAAGTTTCTCAAAGACTTAATTTAAATGATTTTCAGAATTAGTTGAAATATTATTATAACTATGGAGAGCAGACAGGGGACAGATAGATTTACATTTTTCCCAGACAAAGCCATTAAAGGGGAACTCAAATAATGGGAAAATAGCATATTGAAAATATCATTCTAAATAACTTTACACTGTACATTAATTCAACATGTATAGTGGTGTTTAAGTTATTTGTAAATGTATTTGTTATTTCAAGGAGCATCTGCCCCTCTATTCTGCACCCTGGTCCTGATTCTTGAATGTGGTTCTCCTCCAACCCAAGACTCCAGTTCTCAAAATGCCTTACACATTCTGTGAACAAAGCTGTTAAGAAGAATTCAGTGCATTGTGAGAACTGGAATGTTGACTATAGGAGAGCCAACTTTATAGATAATGCACTCAGTAGCAATAACATTTACAAATAGCTTTAAAATTCTATTTTTTAGAGCACAAAAACATGAGGCTGCTCAATAAATATAGCTCTGCCTGAGTTCAGCAGCAACATATTCCTGAGGGTTGGGAGGTGCATTGCCACCCCCCCAAGAGCCCCAAATTTGCTCAAATTAGGGAGCAGCAGATGCTGCAATGGGGCCCTTGTCTTTGCCTCCGGACTCTTCTAATTGGGCTGGTTTGCAAGTACAGACCACAGCCAGACCAGGGAAAGAAGTACATGCTGAATGAGCACTAAGGGGCATACTCTTGTAATTCTTAGATCTTTTGCACTTCTTCCTCCGTCTTCTACAGTAAATGCACCCTTTAAATGTGAACCCATGTCCCTTTACCATTGATTTTAGTTCAGTTTTAAGGTTTCCAGTTCACTTTAACACTAGTAGCATTACACAAGCTTGTCTGTCTAATTTCTCAGCATTTCTCTGTACACTCCACCCCATATACATATGTGTGTATTTGTATGACTTTTAAGTCAACCCCACAAAAAATGCCACCGCATGTTGCAGCTATTCTATGTGATATTAAAAAGTGTGTGGGAACTCCACATGCTGGTAGAAGCATGTGCTCATTGTTGCACAAAAATGAAAGGTTTTATGTAAGAATAAAGATCAAAATAATAATAGAGAAAGTGTTGGAATACATGCTGCCCCTTTCTGTGCATGAGTTATAATAGTCTTTTTTGTCAAATAAGAATAAGAAAAAAATGAGCTATGGTTTGAAAGTTAAAAAAGAGACAACCAGCTGTCATGTGAATCCTTATACAATTCTTCCACTGTTCAACAATGGAAAGAAATTGTCAGTAATGTTATCCGTATGGAAGATAATTACACATTTTATTTGAAATCTGAAGATATACGGATGGAGAAGCCTTTATTGCTATATTAGGTGCAGACAATTTGCATGGCATACTAGTAATTTCAAAGGCAAAACTGATGTGAGTGGAATGAGGCAGCGTCATCCATACAGTCTATCGCAAACAATCAGCAATTAGCCTGATCCGTTAACTGAAGGTAGAAAAATAACAAAACTCTTCTCATTGGCTGGTGGAAGAAAATAAACACCATCAGGAGATTCATTCTCTGGTAATATTTTTATTATTGCTAAAAATAAAGGCATATGATTACAAGAGTACTTATACATACTGTATATCAATACTGCAAAACTTTCAGATAAAATATAACATTTTATTCATCTTTATTTCATTTTTACAGATGCAAAAAGCATATATTCTCCAGGTTTCTGGGCTTCTATCAGAAGGATGCAAATTCAATTCTCCAGGAAAAATGGCACCAGCTGATGACAGTAAACCCCTCTATAATCTCACATAATTTTCCAATTGGGCTGAGATACATAGCACCATAACACGGTAGACAATCCAACTCTACCCACTCTACAGACTGATGTAGAGGAACACAAAAGGGCAAATCCCCAGCAGCCAATTCAGCTTTGTCGAATACATGCTTCATTATCCCAAAATGCAACCAAAAAACCTTAATTGTTCACATATTGTTCAACAAATGACCATAAACAACAAAATAATATCTGCTAACTAGGATGACCCTGGCATATCATTTATAAGATAAAGGTGAAAATTCATATAGACTTTACCTTTCACTCTAAGGGGAAAATTCACTAACCTGCGGAAATTCGCCAGCGCCGGCTTCGCTTACATCACAACACTTCGGTAGGAGTAGATTTGCCAGGACAATGCTAATTCACTAAAATATGAAGTTGTGTCCAGGGCGCCAAACTCTAGCAAAGTTGCCCTAGCGTTACTGCGCCAAGCGAAGCGAAGTTGCGCTAGCGTTGGCTAATTTGCATACGGCAGGAAGTTAAAGTTGAATGGACATATATGTTGCAGCAAATACATTACACTACACAAGCCAGGAAAACCTTAATTAAATAAAATAAAGCTGTTATATTGCCATAAACATGATCCCAGTATTTATGTGCCATATGTTAGGAAATGTATGGGGGAGCCCGGGTACCCAAAAAAATTTACCAACTCTTGCAGCCTATCACCCTGAAAAAGTAAAATAAGCCAGTGTTTTTTGGGACTTAAAAAAACCAATTGCACTTCACCTGGTCTGAGCTGGCGAAGGCAAGTCTGGAGGAACAGGTAACGGTGAGTAAAAGGTGTATCTTAGTGAATTTGCAAAGTAACACTCTTTCTCCAGAGCAAAACTTCGTTAGCAAAGTTAGGCCTGCGCCCGTTAGTAAATCAGCGAAGTCCCGAAATGACGTCAAGTTGGCGAATTTTCGCTAACATTAGTCACTTCGGTCTTTAGTGAATTTCCCCCTAAGCCTTTAAGGGGATAAATGGACCTAAATCTTGACAAGTAAATACAACCCCCTCCACCATAATGTAAACATCCAAACCACTCACCTGAAAACAAAACTAGAAACAGTTATTGAAATCTATGGCCTTCTTTTTGCATGTACCTTATATGTGTTAAATTAACAGTATTTGCTTGCAAAGAACATGGAAAAGGATGCCACATAATTTCATACAACTTGGTAGACCACTGCCTGTGTTCTTTATACAACTTTACTAATAGACATACTGTACATACATAGGCATCATACAGGTGGGGCTTCAATTTAAGCAAAATGGTAATGGTATATGCAGATAATAACTTACTAATTATTTGAATTAAAATGATTTAAATGTATTAATGACCTACCAAAAAAAACAACACCCATATAGATCTAATTTCTCATGAAGGTTTTAGCCAAGGGTAGAAATACTTGGATTCAGGATATGAACTTCTTATTTTTGGACCCAACATACTCACAGAATGATTCAATATATTATTTATGAACCAGCAGGTGCAAGCATTGATATCTGACACTATAAAAAAAACATGGTGCTTTGCTCCTTGTCCCCAGTGGTAAATGTAACCACTTGTATCCATAGTACCCTAAATAATGCTTTCAGATACATCTTCTAAATGACTATTTTTGCACTGTGCATAGTTGCTAATACAATGAAGATCAGTGAAGAAAAAGGGGGCAGGCTATTTTTGCCAGTTACAAGATGAATGATTCCTTAGGGCAGTGGTCCCCAAACGTGTTTTACCTGTGAGCAACAGTGATGGGCGAATTTATTAGGCAGGCGCGAATTCGCAGCAAATTCCCGTGAATCTTTCGGCGATGCGAAATGCCCCAAATTCGCCCATCACTAGTGAGCAACTTTCAGATGTAAAAAGAATTGGGGAGCAACACAAGTATGCAAAATAAGTGCTGTAATTGGCCATTTGGTAGCTCCTATGTAAACTGGCAGACCACAGAAGGCTTTATTTGGCAGTACCTGGTTTTATGAAACAAAAACTTGCAAACAAACCAGAAATTATTTGAGGCCACTGGGAGCAACAGCCAAGGGGTTTGTGAGCAACATGTTGATCATGAGCCAGTGGTCGGGGAGTACTGCCTTAGGGCAATGAGCCAAGTATATTAGTTTGAAATGTTTTTCATGGGGTTTTGCATATGTGTACATCTGTATCCCTTTCATTGAAGTTCTTCAGCTGGAAGCCTATGAACCATATATGATTCTTCAAGAGATTTTAATGACCCCCCCAGAATGCCAAGAACCTCATTGACTTTGTATATCATCATTTATTTATAATAATCCTGTCCCAAAGGTGAAATAGGGGATAATTAGCTTTTTTTTTTTTTTATTACACATGGCAGATAGAGTGTCACCTTTTTAGTTCTGTTGCATCAATGCTTGGTTTTATGTAAAAACATGTTATTTTTCTCTAGCGTTTTCTCTAGTTTCTATATATGGAACACATCATGGTTCTGTATTATGTTGCACACTGGCTTTATTCAAACTAACAACATTACATTGTAATGCAGGAAAATGCCTGTAATTGCTGCTATAGCTGCCTCTGCGAATCATGTGGAAATGCTAACGCAGGCAATTTTTATGCCATGCTCCCCTGGCAATGTGCACGTGTGCATTTTTGGAAAAGAAATCAGTTAAAATCATCTGGGCTAAAGTTTTCATGCAAAAAAAATATGCAGAGAAAACACTTGAAACCAATACAACTTTTGCTTCTTTGAGATACATCATGCTGAGAATATTGAACTTTTCAATATTGCTGCAACAATACTTAGAGAAGCAGCTGTTTTATGTATATCCATTGTTATATCAAGAGTTCCTTGGGCAGTGGTGGACAAAACACATTATGTGCCAAGAGCCTTATGTTTTGGCAGTTAATTATGTCTCTTCAAAAACAAGATATTTTCATGAAAATCCAAGTTCTTGCATGGGTTGCCAAATAGCCAAGACCATAGAATGCATTTTAAAGGTTCCTACAGCAAAAGGAGAGCAGAAATGTGCTTGTGGCAGGGACAGTCCTGCTCTCTCAGTTTGGTATTAGTTGCTCTTGTCCTAGGCATTGGTTTCAGTCAGAGGGCTTAGTTTTCCTCCACCATTAGCTTTTTATAGGAGAGAAATTGCCAAGACCACAGCATTGGTTTCACAGGCTTAATCCTCCCCTGCTTGCATCTGTTAAGCTCCCCATAGACGCGGCGATTCTTCTTGCCGAACGACCGATTTTAGGGAAGTAGGGATTCGAACAATCGTACATCATACGATTTTTCGGCCGACATCTGTCAGGAAATTGATCGGCCAGGTCAAAAAATCTTTGTCGGTCCTAGTGCAATCTATCTATGTTTGCGGGGCCAAGCAGGCAGCTCCCCTTTGTTTTCCTGGCAAATTGGTCTTTTTAGTTGATGGTAAATTCGTACGATCGTTCCGAGAAGATCGTGGTCTCACGATCAGGATCTGATCTTTTAAAAATCTCAACATCTATGGCCATCTTAAAACGAGAAGGGATTAATCAATATACATTCCCTAATCCCATTTCTTATATAATTTAGTATCTACGCAAGTGCATGTATTTTCAAAAACAGGGGAACAGATAGGGAGTGGAAGGAAGGACTCCTAGGAGCTACCCCCTTCTAACCCTTATGAATATAGAGCTGCCAACACAGGCATAGCTGTATTCACAGGGATGACCACAGGTCTCTGCTCCCCAAAACGGATCTCAGAGATCTGCAGCAGTTCAACTAGCCTGGAAGACAAAGAGCAAAAAAATTGCACCATATTTATGGCAGTTTTACACCTATACATTTATATGGATGACTGCATATGTTGTGGCTACACTCACATATTTTGTAAAAAAATATCTGAGGTCTGTAGAATGTGGTTTAAAATGTGATAAACAATAAGGGACAATTCTCCAGTACATCAGACAAATTGATTTATATCTAGTTCTGACAAGGCATAGAAATGTTTGCTCACATTCCACATTTCTCAAAGTTGAAACATGATATGTCTTATTAGTGTGACTGTTAGGGTTAGTGTACCTTTAACACCTCTGCTCTGTTGTTAAATGTGCGTCCAGTTTTGGAAACACTGACTGATCTTATTGGAGGTCACTGTAATAAATCTCAGGAGCTTTGTCATGTTGCAGCTTTTATCAAGCTGAATTCCATGAAAGTAAAATGAGCCTCCAAATGCCAGTTTGAAACCTATTTCTTTTTTTATCTCCCTGAACAGTATTTTACTATAAGTGCAATGCATCGCCGACTGGATGCGGGCCATCATGATGCACCTAAGTATACTAAGATTGTGTTTAACTGCAAATCCTGATGTGTTCAGTGACCCTCAAATGTTTTCTTAGGAATAAACAAGTTGAGGGAAATAAAAAGAGCTAGAAAACCTAATTTCTAAATGATGGATTGGTATGCAAAGTGCAAATAAATGGGCAATGCATGCTTGTTGTGCCCTAATGTGCAACTCTTTGTACTCCTAGAGAGCTGTGCCTCCCTCTGATTGCAGAGCTGGCAGTGCCACGTCAGACTTGACATTGGCAGAACAATGCTAAAAAGCTCAGATCTTTGCATATGCCAAGTCTTATCTGCGGTGGTGCATTGCTGGGAACAATTTTAAAGATGATGACCACCTGCCCTGCTATAAACTATCCCTGGTTTGTGTAATTTTTAAAGAAGTTACATAGTTATAGTTAAATTGGGTTGAAAAAAGACAAAGTCCATCAAGTTCAATCAGTGGAGTAGAGTAGCCTCTTTATAGGTCCCTGGTAAGGCCTCACATTGAATATGCAGTGCAGTTTTGGGCTCCAGTCCTTAAGAGGGATATAAATGAGCTGGAGAGAGTGCAGAGACATGAAGCTAAACTGGTTAGAGGGACGGAAGACTTAAATTATGAGGGTAGACTGTCAAGGTTGGGGTTGTTTTCTCTGGAAAAAAGGCGCTTGCGAGGGGACATGATTACACTTTACAAGTACATTAGAGGACATTATAGACAAATAGCAGGGGACCTTTTTACCCATAAAGTGGATCACTGTACCAGAGGCCGCCCCTTCAGACTAGAACAAAAGAACTTTTCATTTGAAGCAACGTAGGTGATTCTTCACAGTCAGGACAGTGAGGTTGTGGAATGCACTGCCAGGTGATGTTGTGATGGATGATTCAGTTAATGCCTTTGAGAGTGGCTTGGATGATTTCTTAGACACGCATTATATCCAAGGCTATTGTGATACTAAAATCACAATTGTGATATGGGTATATATGGGTATATATAATTCATGTGAGGGTATGGAGGGTGTGTGTATGGATGCTGGGTTTCATTTGGAGGGGTTGAACTTAATGGACTTTGGTCTTTTTTTTAACCTGATTTAACTATGTAACTATGTAAGAGCGGTACGGATAAGCAATTAAAGTCAGCTACTAAAGTGGAAGGTTCTTGACAAATTGCCACTACCCACGCCCAACAATGCTGTACTATGACATTTTCAGAGCATACAATGCATCACAAATCCCATATGTGCAAGTGCTCTTGAACCATAAGTAAAACGTATTCTATCTTTTCAATAAGGATTTATATTTCTTCCAATCTATGTTTGTGATACTATACAGCACAAATCATTGCTTGTTTTTCTGACCTCCAGCCATTATTTTGTCCTTTTATTTGGCCTCTATATTTCTGGTGATTTCTGTTTATACCTCTGATACCCTAACTGTATGTTCTTTATATTCTTGACTACTTGGCTCTCGTTGCAACTGTCTGTACCTCCCTGTTTGTGGATTCCTGCTGCTTGGTCTGTCTTTTTTTGTTTTAGCCTCTATCATACTATTGGAAGTTGCTATTTCACCAGGGCATAATCAATACACCAAGAGCTTGAGAAAGAAATATGGAGCTTAGAGACCTGGGAGACCTGAGTTGCCTCAACAAGCTGCTAAATCATAGGTATTTATACCCAGTGGATTGATAAAGAAGACAACGAGTCCATGGCCTGTTTAAAATCACTTGACCTGTAGACTTTATATGATTACAGACCTGATCAGGGGCTTATAAATTTATACTGTACAATAGAGGGTTCAGTATTTTCTTGCTCTTTAACATTCTGCCATCACATACTTTACTTCCTAAGTGTACAGGTATACTCAAAGTTTTCAGTGTGGATAGCCTATGCCATGCCTCAAATAGCCAGTTCATCCAAACATGCATACTTAGGGGCAGATTTATTTAGGGTCAAAGTGAAAATTTGATTTTTCAAATTCAGATTTCGAATTCAAATTTTCAAGTTTTTTTTGTGAAATTCAATTAGGGAATAGTTAAAATTTGATTCAAGTTTTTATATTTGAATTAGATTTTTGAAATGTATCATGTACAGGCCCTTTAAGAATTTGAATTTGACTAATCACCACCTTAAACCTGCCGAATTGCTGTTTTAGCCTTTGGGGGATGTCCTGGGATCAATTTGTAGTTGTTTGCAGCCTTCCTGAAAATCACATTTTTTTCGGAGTTTGCGGGCCGATCCCATTCACCCAAATTTGAAAAGTTTTAATTTTTCAAAATTTTACTATTCAAATTTAGAGTTCATGGGAGTTTATGGGAGTTTTTATGAACTCTAAATTCGACCCTTGATAAATCTGCCCCATAGTGTCAATCTATTTACCTGGAATTAATCTAATGACTAAATTAATCCACCATGGCATTATTGCATATCATCGTAATACATTATGCTAGATGAAATGAAATACTAGGTTTGACCCATACTAGGTTCTGAACCGTCATGCCAAGACAAACATCTTTTGGTAGGTACTAAACAGGTACTAATACATGTCTGTATAGAGCTATTTCATAGTAAATCATCAAAAACAATTCAGACTCACCCTACACCCCTTATTGAGTTTCTGGGAAGGACTGCAGAGGATTCAGTGTGCTTACAAATTACAGAACTCTTCAAACTTAGATAATCCAGATCAAGAAAAAAAATTAAAAAATGTAGAGCACACTTCCTCAAAAAATAAAAACGTATTTGTGGAATGGACATGTAACGCTTTTGGGAATCATAATGAGCCTATGATTAAAGGAGAAGGAAAGATACCAAAGCAGATTATTGTCAATAGATTAGCCACAATAGTGCAAGCTATAACATTATATTTATTCTGCAGAATGCTTTACCATACCTGAGTAAACAGCTCCATAAACACTCTTTGTTTGTTTAGGATAGCAGCTGCCATATTGGCTTGGTGTGACATCTTTTCCTGCCTGAATCTCTCCCTGCTCACTCATAACTCTGGGTTCAGATTACAGCAGGGAGGGGAGGAGGGAGGGGGAAAAGGGAGGAGGCGAGTTGAGCAAACTGAGCATGCTCAAGCCATAACTGAAGGTTTCTGCTGAAAACAGGAAGTCTGATACAGAAGACCATGTTTACACAATAGAAGGAAAGAAATGTGGTGTTTATTTTGACAGAGGACTCCTTTGAGGGTTTATTGGTGTATTTATATAGACCTATCTGATAAAGCTTACTTAATTTTAGCCTTTCTTTCTCCTTTAAGGGGTGTACCTGAAACGCTATAGGTATCCATTTTTTATCCTTTTTTTATAATAAGATTTAGAAGGATTTTTTTTTAGAATTTTAGAATGAGCAAGCTTAATAATAAAACCTAAACAGGGATTGCTGGTATAAAATGTCAGGACAGTCTCTGAGCATCGATGGTATATTACAGCATGGCTCAGCGCCAGGCCTATGGTTGTGTGCATCCATTGCACCATAGGCTCGGCCCTCTTTTGTCTACTCCTGGTTCCAGCACTGGTATGATATACCTGTCCCCAGAGTGGCCATCAGTATCCATCAGCATCATTGGAATGTGTTCTGTATTCAGGTCTATGAATCTAGCCTTTCCTAAAGAACAAATTAGGTAAAAGTTTGTTACTGGTTTAGTAATACAAATCCTTTAGCAGGAAACATTTACAGGCTAGTTGTTTCAAGACAAACATCTTAATGATTACTATGGTTTATCAGACCTGCTTTGTTTGTTACATTGAGCTACTAGTGTTGCACTCACGTTTAAGTGTCTAATCTGCTTCAATGCTCACAAATATATTCAATTATATTCAAGCTGAATGTTCTGCTGCAATATATGCACATCCCCCTTCACCCCTGTGCCATGCTAATTTCTAATTTGTTGCTGCTTTCCCTTTAAAAGTACCTTTTATTCAAATCTTGTAAATTTCTGCAATTATTTTGACAATGAGATCCCTAAGCAACTCGTATTTTTCTTAAACAGAATGTCTTTTATGTTGGGGAAAAATAAAGTATTTTAGGAATGTTTCACACATCTCCAGTTTTAACACAAAACTTCAAATAACAGAATCTTCATATTCAAATAACAGAATTTTGCATGTGTGAAAAAGCAAACATTACATAGCAGGCAAAATCTTGTCAACCAAAAACATTTGCTAAAATGTAAACCAAATGTTGCTTTCAGTATCATTTGGACTATTTTATTATTTTATTATTTTTGTATATAAATGTCTAGCATTTAATACAATATATAAATAGGACTGTGTGACATGGTTCTCAGCTTGCTTGGTAAAGAAAAATAGTTTTATTTCTTTGTGGCAGAAGAAGAAAGTGTTACACAGTTCAA
The DNA here is from genome assembly GCF_017654675.1 of Xenopus laevis. Classification (NCBI taxonomy): domain Eukaryota; kingdom Metazoa; phylum Chordata; class Amphibia; order Anura; family Pipidae; genus Xenopus; species Xenopus laevis. The sequence goes on along the minus strand of NC_054375.1, from coordinate 35,507,577 downwards.
TACAGCATGGCAGCATGCTTGCTTTCCTCAAGTCTTTCCCTTTAAAAAGAGCCAAAACAAGTGCAATAAAAAGTCTTTGGAGGAGGACGGCAAATCCTAATCCCTCCCCTGCCTGCCTACCTCTCGCCCACTGCTTTCACCTCTCCTGCCCGCCACTGACCCATTCTGATGCCTCCCTGCATCCTCTTTCCTGGGTCCAAGGGTGTAACTATATGTTGTGTTCACTGGTCAGCCTTTCAGTGTTCTGTATGTGATACTAAGGCTCCAGAAACAGGTGGCACATTAACAGCAACTTTCTGGAAGTTTATTCAGCAATGAACATATAACTTAACACCAAACATCAGGGTGCAACCATGCTGTGCAGAAAAGAGAGAGAGAGAGAGAGAGAGAGAGAGCAGAACAGTCACTGGAGAAAAACTGCTGAAGGTGCAGCACAGCGCCCTCTATATTACTCCAGTGGTAAAGTCACAGACAAATACACTACACTATAGAGGAAGCAGACCCTGTGGCTGCAGGGGGGCCCAGGAGGTATAGGTGCTCCATGAGGCCTTAATTCATATACAGTTTCAATAAATATTGGTAAAACAAGTCAACCTCTAAACATTTTGGGGGCCTGCAATATAATTTGCTGTGGGGCCCAGTAATATCTAGTTAAGCCACTGCCCGGGAGTCTGCTCAAAAGTAGACAAGAGTCTGGGGAGGGTAGTGGGATTTTTAAAACAATAGATGAAGTGGACCCTGTGGTCTCCTTCATCTATAGTTATAGTTTTTTATTAATCCTTGGTTTGGGCAATTTCTCTCCCTTAAAAGCCACAAATGCTAGCGGCTGGGGAGGCTTTGGCCTTTTTATTACCAACGCCTGTGAGACACCCATTATATTTGCTGCACTTATCACTAGGTAACACTTGCACAGACCCACACACATTACACCTATTACACTCCACATTTAGCTTTTCCTTTTTCATCTCCCTATAAATCTATACTCACACCTATACTTATACTTATACTCACACACATAAACACACAAGTGTGCACTTATATATACAACTTTACTTTTCCTTCATTATAGTCTCTTCACAATCACATTTTTTTTAAATGGGCATGGTCTGGGCAGTCTCCCCTTCAAAAGCCGCATATGCAGGTGGCGGGGGAGGATCTAGTCCAGATTGAAACCAAGGTTTTAAATTTTGATCACAGGTAAACAGGTTAGGGACTGCCGTATGGGGTTTACCTTGACGTGGTATGGCGGCTTACCAATTTTATGATCATAACTTTGTAACAAAAAACCCTGTTTTTCTTTTTTAGACAGGGGATTATTGTATTTATATATTTTTTTTATATGGCCTTAGGAGTGCACCCACAACCCACCTCTTGCTCCTTCATCTATAGTTATGCCACATGACAAAACCAGACTGAACCAGCCTCTTATAACCAACGCCCCCAGCATACTTTGCATTTGAACAGCATCACACAGTTTAAATTAAATAAAAAATAAGAATAATGACGTGTAATAATTACGTGTAAATAATCTGCACAGATTACAATAGAAAAGGGAAAAAAGAAAACTCTAATTTAAACAAAATTTAAGAATGAACCCTACAGAGATATAATCAATGATCAGAGAGTATATGGACCACTTAAAGGGATGGGCGAATTTGACCCGTTTCGCCACCGGCGAAATGTCACCAAAGCCCATGAAAGTCTATGGGCGTCAAAATGTTTTTGTTTTTTTTTGACGCACGTCCTTTTTTTTTGACACGCCACCATCCAAGTCTATGGGCATCATTTCCGCGGCAAAACAAGGCGAAAAAATTCACTCATGCCTAAACATGAGTCCATATAAAGAGTGTTTAGTATTTTACATCCCTGCACCTAAGTATGCATAAGGAGAGTCTGGTGGTATACATCTCAGTTGCGATGGGCAAATAAATTCGCTAGGAGTGAATTTGAGGCAAATTTCCGTGTTTCACCTCTGGCGAATAAACTCACGTAACTGCCGCAAAAAATTGCCGGCGAAAATTTACTGGCGTCAAAAAGTTTTGGACGCTCGCGTCGAAACCATCACTCGTTAACATTATTCGGACGTCCATTGACTTTAATGCCAGCGTCAAAGTTGACGTGAGCATCAGAATTGACGCAAGAATCAAAATTGTTCACCGTTTTGTGAATTTCGCCCATCACTATATCTCTATAAAATACACACTGTAAATCAAATGTGATCATTTACATTCCTGCACTACTGTGCACATAAGGGTTCAGTGCTAGTGCTCAAACCCAAAGCACAAAAACAAGCAGTTTGCCATGTTCTTTTTTTAACAAACAATTCAGCCTTTCCCTAGAATTCAAGCCTAAAAAGGGAAGAGCACTACAACTGACACATACCATCAATGTGAAGACAGATCAGTGTCCAACAAGCACCTGAAATGCACCTTAGATTCAACATGTTGAAGCCAGTTCTGGCTCCCCGAGCATCACGGAGTTGGAAATGACTCAATAGACAGTAATGCCAGCAAAATACAAATGTGACTTGCATTTGATGTACAAACTTGAATGTTAGTAACTCACAAACAGGTTATGGAACTCACTACTTGGCAGGCCTCTGAAATGACACACTTAGGGGCTGATTCACCAAGGGTCGAATATCGAGGGTTAATTAACCCTCGATATTCGACTAGGAACTAAAATCCTTCGACTTCGAATATCGAAGGCGAAGGATTTAGCGCAGATAGTTCGATCGAATGATCGAAGGATAATTCCCTCGATCGAACGATTCGAAGGATTTAAATCCAACAAACGAAGGAATATCCTTAAATCAAAAAAAGTTACCAAGCCTATGGGGACCTTCCCCATAGGCTAACATTGACTTCGGTAGCTTTTATATGGCGAACTAGGGGGTCGAAGTTTTTTTTAAAGCGACAGTACTTCGACTATCGAATGGTCGAATAGTCGAACGTTTTTTTACTTCGAATCCTTCGATAGTCATAGTCGAAGGTCGAAGTTGCCCATTCGATGGTCAAAGTAGCCCAAAAAAACCTTCGAAATTTGAAGTTTTTTAACTTCGAATCCTTCACTCGAAGTTAGTGAATCGGCCCCTTGGAGTAGAACACATTAGTACTTGCTCTTGTTTTGAGAATGTTATATTGACTTTGCATTGTAAAAGAGTGAATCATAGCCATGCGTTGTACATTTATTTAAATATGAGCTAAAAAAGCTTAAGTGAGATTAAAAAAAATGTAATACGAAAATAAAGGCATTTCTGGTTATGTGCCTACAAGTAACAAGAGGAGACTGTGCAATAAGAACTACATAAATGACTTCCACAAGCCATATTACTACATTCGCTGTTGCTGATAATCTATAACACAGCAATCAAGCTTGTAATAAGCAAATGAGTTATGAGAATTTTCTGGTTTTTTTGGACTGTTAATACTGTATCACATCAGAGATGGCTGAGCCCTGCAGCTGCTGAACACAGAACAGAGAAGAGAGTTGGGTGCGCCGCTGACATACATTATTTTAATGAGTTAAAGAGTGAGTTATGGATGCCAAGAAAAGTGCATTGTTTTTTGCCAGAATTCCCTGCTTAGGTGATTATGGATGGCAGCCCAGTAAGGGCAGTGTGCCATGTTATTTTACAAGGGAAGAGTTTAGCAGCAAAACAGTGGGTTATGTAAGAACTAATTCAAACAGCCTGAATCTCAGACAGGAAAATAGCACAAGCTCTCACCTAAATGCTGAAATAATATCTTATTTCTAGCTTTCTCAGTATTACTTTTGTCTTGTGAGCCATTGGCTTCTTATCTGGTAGACAGATACAAGAGTTTCTCCGCACTCAACCCACTATCAATATATTAAGGCATTTTTGGGGGAATGTAATAAAAGTCGCAAAGTGCAAAACAGTTTGTACAAATAAGAATAAAAAATTGCATTTTGCAATGTAATACTCTTCCTTAAATTGTTATTGCATTGTGAATTCTAATTGCGCATTGTCCACTTTTAAGAAATGCTTGAAGGCCAATATGTTCGCACAAAGGCGTAACTTTTTGCATTGCAAACATTTTTATCATTACCAACTTTTAGTATATTCCGCTATTTGTGCCTTAAAGGGATACTGTCACGGGAAAGAATTTTTTTTTCAAAATGAATCAGTTAATAGTGCTACTCCAGCAGAATTCTGCACTGAAATCCATTTCTCAAAAGAGCAAACAGATTTTTTTATATTCAATTTTTAAATCTGACATGGAGCTAGACATTTTGTCAATTTCCCAGCTGCCCCTGGTCATGTGACTTGTGCCTGCAATTTAGGAGAGAAATGCTTTCTGGCAGGCTGCTGTTTTTCCTTCTCAATGTAACTGAATGTGTCTCAGTGAGACATGGGTTTTTACTATTGAGTGTTGTTCTTAGATCTACCAGGCAGCTATTATCTTGTGTTAGGGAGCTGTTATCTGGTTACCTTCCCATTGTTCTTTTGTTTGGCTGCTGGGGGGAAAAGGGAGGGGGTGATATCACTCCAACTTGCAGTACAGCAGTAAAGAGTGATTGAAGTTTATCAGAGCACAAGTCACATGACTTGGGGCAGCTGGGAAATTGACAATATGTCTAGCCCCATGTCAGATTTCAAAATTGAATATAAAAAAAATCTGTTTGCTCTGAAATGGATTTCAGTGCAGAATTCTGCTGGAGCAGCACTATTAACTGATGCATTTTGAAATTTTTTTTCCCCATGACAGTATCCCTTTAAGCTACTGAAAAGGCCTCACCCTTTAAACAAAACAGGGATTGTTTGTCCATATATTGCAATATATTTAAACTGACCAACTACGTAAAAGTCATCCCTGGTCCGGCCAGTCCTACTCTCAGTTTCATCTGATTCATTAAGAATTCTATTGCTTTGTGATTTTTCACAGAGACTTTAATTCTACTTGCAACTTGCTTGCTTTCAAGGTTAATACTCCATAATGGTCGCCCTGGAAGATCAGTGATGACTTTGACAAAGTTGGTCATCTTACATATATTGTAGTCCCTGTTTTCTTTAAAAATGGGGCATTTTAACTACACAAAATATCTAAATGTTCTATATATATTGATATGGGTGAATGCAGAAGCTCTTCTTTTTGTCTGTATGAATTTTGTGGTCACAGCCTCATTGCACCCCTGCCTAATGGTTTAAAATAATTTAAAAATTCTAATGAAACCATACAAAATATGTTGCAAGAATTTCTACTTTGCAGAATGTTTTTTTTCTTCTTCTTACTAAGAAAATGGTTTATTTCTTAAAGCATCTCTATATACCACAGCTTTGTTGAGTGGATTGAGGAGAACACAAACTGTATGATGGACAAACAATAACATATGATGGGACAAGCGTGGATTAAAACATCTACTCCATATTGTTACCTCTCTTGCTGGCAGCAGCCTTGGAACTTATTTCCAAAAATAATTGCATTAATAACTTTTAGTATGCAAGGTCAAAATGTTAAATATGTTCCAACATACTGTGTGCATGGTACTGTACAGTTAATTCAAACAGAGTTCAGCTAAACAGAGTATGGTGTATTACTTTTTTGAAGGCTGCTGGATTTCGAAAAGCATTTTCAAAGGTATTTTGATAATGATATATGATAAATCAGTCCCTAATTTACTGTAATTTTATGCAGGTTTGGAAAATGTGCCAAGCTCTGATGTAAAGTATTTATAATAATTTGTGCAGCAGAAAGAAGCTTTATCTGTACCAAGACATACATATATACCAGCAGTAAACCCTGTACCTCACCAACAAAGAGAAAAAAAAACTTTCAGTTCAGAATTCTACTAATTTATTTTGTTAATATTTTTCAAATAAGCAGCTGAAAGATTTTGTAAAACCTTCTGTAAATCGTTTTGAGAAGAATCCCAGTTTTGGAATGCATTACCTTTTCTTATATTTACATAATGATTCCCTTCCTTCTTTGCCATTTGATATTGTACACTAGTACATGACAGAGAAAGGTGTTGCCTGTGTCCTATCAGTTATAAGTACTGGGAAAGAAAGGAAAGATGGGATGGGGGCCCTATTTCTAGGGAGAGCAGTAGAGATTTCTATGGCATCCATGATCCAATACAGTATATGCTCACCCAATATGGATTTACATAGTTTAGTTATGATAACGTTAAAGGCAATGTTGTATTATTAGAAAAAAAAAATGTTTATGTATTGAAGGGGAACTCTAAACAAAAAGTAAACAAAATTTTGATCAACTTTGCAATATACATCAATTAAAAAATATTCCGATTTTATATGATTTTTAATGGTTTGGAACAGTTCCCTAAGCCTAGCCCCCTACTTTCCTGCTTATCTGTCTGACTACTTTGCTGAGCTGGCCAACTACTGTTACTTTGTATTAGCAGCAATCTGTATGGAACACATTTTAGCACATCATTAGGAGAACACATGCTCCTGCATGCACTCGCCTAACATAGAAGTATGCAGACTCGCTATTATACTCAATCATCCCTAGAGGCTGCAGTCACATCACCGTGCTGCCCACATATGCTGTTGAGATCTCATCCCTCTTGGCTCATTCCTCAGCCCTCCCTCCTCAGCCCTCAGTACAAATGATCTTTATCCTCAGCCCTCCCTCCTCAGCTCTCAGTACAAATGATCTTTATCCTCAGCCCTCCCTCCTCAGCTCTCAGCCCTCCCACCTCAGACCTCAGCTCCTAAGCCAGGCTGATGGCAGAGGAGGGAGGGCTAAGGATGGAGAGTGTTTGTACTGAGGGCTGAGGAGGGAGGGCTGAGGATGGAGAGCTTTTGTACGGAGGACTGAGAAGGGAGGACTGACGGCTGAAGGCTGAGGAGGGAGGACCCAGGACGGAGGTGTGACTGCAGCCTTTCCCCTGAGGATGTCCTAAAATTCTTTCTGTAAATCTGTCCTTAGCTTGCATCCTCCAAACCCCACAATTCCCTGCACACGTAATTTCAATAAGGAATGGAACATCATAGTGCAATGCATTGTGGGTTATGTAGTTCCTGCATGCTGTCTGTAAGCTCTGGAGAAGTTGTTACAATTTGTAACATCAGTGTTTTGTCCCTCAATCCCTGCCAGGATTTCAAATGCTGCTATTAAACAGCTGGATTTCAGCATAGAAAATTTCATATATTCATACTTTTTGAAGAAACAGGTAACTGTGATGGGTATATACAGTAAGGGGTTTCTGTGTTATATGGGCCTCTTTATCAAATTTTGGTTTGGAAGCCGGAGTTCCCCTTTAAATATAAAATATAATAAAATGTATTATTTTCTTAAAATGGCCTCACTGGGAGATGTTCGACGCCACTATAAAACATCAAAATCTGCCAGCAAAGGTCTTTGTCTGCCCTAGACACATATTAAATCAATGCTCAAGTCTGATTGGAAATAAGCAGAATGAATAGCTCAGGGATCAGTTCTTAGAAATAACTCTTTTATGGTTTTTTGGAAAAACACTCAATTGTCCTAAGCCTCCAAGACTAAAAATTGAAAGCTCTATGAAACAAGAAATTGTAGTATATATATATATATATATATATATATATATATATATATATATATATATATATATATATATAGTCAATAGCAATATTTAATAATGATGCAGATAGCACTATCAAGTACACTAACCCTGCAAATCCCTCTTGGTTTATGTCTAGCTTATTTCTAACCATGTATTATCAGAGATACTTTATTATGTAGATCAATATAAGTGGCTGAGTTTGATAGATTGGATCAGCTAAGCACACAATCATATATTATTATTATTTATATAATATTATTAATAGGATAGAGTTTAGGAAGTAGTTTTTCTATGGGCTCCAATATTTTGCAATTTAATATAAAAGTGGTTTCCTTGCTTGGCTTATCATCCATACCATTACAATTTACATGGAGGGAGGAGGGGCGGCAGTCACTTATTGGATTGATCGATTGATTGATGTTTCACATATTGAGTTGAACAAACCAAACTAAAATAATAGCTCCTGATTAGAAACATTATGAACTGATAGTCAGACATTAGAGTTGGTATAGGCCAAATTACTCACCCATATTAAATCAGATAAAGCCACCTTCTGAAAACCTACACCCTACAAGTAGTGATGGGCGAATTTGGGGGCGTTTCACTTCGCCACAAAATGCGCAAATTTCCAGCGAAATTCGCGAAATGGCGAAAAATTCATGAAACAGCACCAGTGTCTGTTTTTGACACTGCCGTCCGCTTTTTTGGACACCGGCATCCATTTTTGTTGAAATTGCGCCGACGTTCAAAAACGGACGCTGGAGTCCATTTTTTTTATGCCGGCGCAATTGTGATGCCGGTTTCGCGAATTTATTTTCGCCGGGGGACAAACACAGGAATTCACAACTGGCGAATAAATTCGCCCATCACTACCTACAAGGCACAATCACCAGACTCGTGTACTGTATATCAGTGTTGGAGTGGTATTTAGTCATGAACGGATTGTACTGGCTATGCTTTTAAGCATCAATTAATATATAAAGACACCACCTTACATACAAAATTAGGTTGTATTTCTAATATTTGTTACATTTGCACATATGTGATTCAGGCAGGAAATGGAAAAGTGATTAACTCTGCAGACCGTCTTACTGCCTGCAAGAAAACAATGAATGGACTAACTTAGTTAGCACATTTTATTTATTTTATTAGCTATTACCAATGGTTAGATGCAGAATCAGAGTTTGCTTGAATTCTACTGTTCCTTTGAATGCCATACGGATTAAACACATTACTACATTGCATTTGACTTTAATGGCAAGTCTGTCGTGCTGGAAAGTAGATACTTCTGTGCTATGTGAATGTGATAAGTGAGTCCAGATTGCTGTTTTATCTCAGCATCACCCTCGTACCCTTCTTTCCATCTTCTACAGGAACAACCCTATTATTCCATGTATTTCTCTCTCTCTCTACAACCAATTAAGTTTCTATCACTTACTTCCCAAGTACATTTCTTTCCAGATCACTTCATCCTTAGCTGTTCTAATTTCTTCTTTTCACAGACCTCTTCTCTGTCCTGGCAGTTCCTAGGCCGATGGAAATGAAAGCTTCATCTCTCGCTAACCAAGAAGTAAAGATGTTGAATGCTCCATTGACACCAATATCTTTGTTGCAAACCAATGATAATTTGGCCTTGAGAAATAAATGTCTGCAGGATGCCTAAAGTTTCATTACTTGACGGGGGTCATGTATCTAACAATAGCCTGTGGCAATCTGAACATCTACCAAACTAACGTACTGCAAGAATAAAGGTAGAAAGTGTAGTTGTAGTAAAGGGAAAATGTATGTTTACTGTGTTATATTGGAACTAGTGATGGACGAATCTCTGGTGTTTCGCTCCGTCTAAAAAATTGTCAAACTACTGAAAAATTCGCAAACGCTTAAAAGTTCACAAAACTGATTTGGCTCGAACAGTGACTTTGTCAAAATTTTGCCACAAACACATTGCAATTTTGTAGGGCATAAAGTCTATGGCCGTAATGTTTTTGTCACTTTTTTCCTAACTTCCAAGCTTTGCAGACTGTGTTAAGTGAATATGGCATGCTTCGCTTTGTGTCAAGATTTGCAAACTGTTCAATCAATGGGAAGAACAATTCACATGCTTGTTTTGTGCAGTATACTGCCCTAGATTATTAGAGAACCTCATATCTGCAATGCTACAAGTGTTTTTTCAAAGGAAAAAAAAGAACCCTTTTTGCCAGTTTCTTAAAAACATGTGATTTTCGACATTACCTCTGTTCAACTGGTAATGGTATCTACTACTACTACACTATGTTGCTGTGTATACAAAAAGTACCATCTATACTTTATATATTACTACAACTAGCTTACTAACTGCTGCACTCCCAGAAGCTTTGCAAAGCAGGCATTGAGCATCTGCACTTGGGGGTGGTTGGGGGAGAGAGCTGGCTTGCGGCCGAGGAACTGGAGGAAGGAAACCTGGCAGGACAGGGGCCGCACATAATATGGCAGGGAGGAGGAGACAGAGGGGGCTGCAGAAGTGGCAGAGCTTCACAGTGGTTGCCTTCAACTGTGAGCCTCAGAATCCCATTCACTTGCTACAGGGGATAGGGAGTTGGCACCTCTTCCCTGAGGAATGGGAGGAGGTGCACCACTGCCCCCCGGTGCCCTGCCACTTTGGTGCTGCTCCCACGTCATCCTGTGATGATATTTCATGTGGGAATTTAAAGATGACGTTCCCGTATGTGACCATGTCTGCCCCCTTCGAACTTTTAGCCAGCAGAGATGTACACTGCTACCAACTGATCCTCTGTCTGGAACATGAAAAATTATGCTGAAGCGGGCCACCACCTTGCCTGCTGTAAAGGGCTGGGTCGAATTGGCTGCTGTGGAAGGAAAGGGGAAGGCAAAGGCACTCCCGTTTGTTGCGTGTCTTTTTCAAAAAAAATTGCTGCATAACTAATTTTTGATGTGGTTTCACAAAACATTTTGCCCACAGCGAAACTCAAAAAATTCCCTTAAATCTAACTATGATGATGTTTGTTCACCCATCCCTAATCCCTAGAGCACTTGTGGGAACTGTATTTGCCTAATATTTTAAAGAGATTCATTTATTTGTTTTAAATAAAACACAAGTTTAAACAAGTCATGTGACAGGAGTGGCATCTGTAATCACAATAGCACTTTGCAGCAAAACTGTTGACCTCACTAAACAAAGGCTATTATAGATTGTTCATGGTGCTGTGAAAGAATGTAATGTGAAAGAAAGTAAAAAGAATGAAAAAAAAAATGGGCACCGTTCAATAGGAAGACAGAATGAACTTACTGAGATGGATAGGGTAGAAGTTTAGTCTCAACAACAGGATGGATACAACAGTGAAATGGATCTGATTCCTCTCAAAAGAAGCCTTTTATGTATAAGAGAAAGAATTTCCAATAGTGGTACCTACTGTCATATTTAAATGATGGTATACATATATATATATATATATATATATATATATATATATATATATATATATATATATATATATATATGATGGTATACATATATATATATATATATATATATATATATATATATATATATATATATATATATATATATATATATAGATATATATATATATATATATATAAATAATCATATAAATATATTGTTATATATTGTCGCTCGTATACTCATATGATTCTCAACTAGGGATATATGATTCTCTTCCACAATGAGTAAGTCTCTCTTGGATTTAAATAAATACTCAAATCGAGTCTGGCCCCATAGTTCTCCCTGGGCCTGACTTGAACCATTCAGATTCCCTCAGTATATTAACCAGACGGCTTTATTTGAGGTATACATTAATACAGAGTAATATAATACAGAGTATTAAATAATAGCTCATACGTCCTGAAAGCTCCTGAGGATGTGGAGGGAATAATTAGCAATACAACATGTTACAATTTAACCACTTCTTTTGCCATGGGGCTGATCCAGTGGCATCCAATCATCATTCTTGTTTTAGCATAACTGTGTCACTATTTCCATCTTAGGGACAGACTCACAGTCTCAGTACAATAACCAAATAAGGTGCATCTACTGTGTCCAGAATGGTATCTATGCTGTCGTTTCTGAAACTATATGTGCCTTTCTTGACCTTGCACTAGGAAAACTCGTAACATGAGACAACAGATGTATTCCTTGTTTTGTGTAAACATTCTTCAACCCTAATAACAGAATGGCCGTTAACCTTGAGCTTCTTCTACAACGTTCTGTATTAGTGTCATGTTCTGTAATCTTCGTTCTTTGATAATAACCACTGAATATGGCTTAAAGCTAAAACCCTGATATCTACACCTACATTATATAATAACCCATGCTATTTGTACATGGTGGAGCACAAGACTAGTTTTGATAACAATCCTATCACAAGAGCTAGTCTGTTACTTGCTAAGCCCTGTTCAAAGGATCTCTGTACCCCAGTACCCTCACTATGGGTTAGTTCGGCTGGAACGGGGATTCCTTGACCTACCTCCACCTCAAGCTCCCTGGCAGATCCACATTCTACTATGATGGATCCAGAAAGAAATTAAGCATTTCCCTCTTTTATACATTAGGGATATTGGTAAACTACCCTTGCCAGGGACTTTCTGAGCAGTAGTACCTTACACATTCATGCCAAAAGGCCAGATTTATAACAACTCCAACTGGAAAATCCTGAAGGATTCCCAGCAGTTTGTTTTTCAGCATAGCTATTAAAATCTTTCCTAATAGTCAGAAAAAAATCTTCAGGAAAGTGTTTAATGATTTGACACATTTATCAAAACTGATGAATGTGAAAATTAGTCAGAATGTGTTAGACTGCTATTGTTCAATGTAATGTTGGATTTCAGCAGCAGAACACTGACACATCTCAAAACTTTTGGTCTATGATGCAAACTGCAAGTTAGATTAATAGTTCTGGCATGTTTTCTATTCAGGAACATAAAGAGATCTGTCAAGGTCAAGGTTTACTGTATGTGCGCAATATGCTGCTATATGGTAATGTGGTTCCTTAATGTTATTTACAATGGCTTTTGGGACCATTACAATTACTAGAATTTCACATTAATTGCTGCACATTCTGAGATGTTCACGTGTCATGCAAAGTTTAGCAAAATAACTGCATCCTGCTTTGGAGATGACAGTTGTGAGAAGACCCCCCAGTTATATAAAATGTTCTATATAAGGAAACGACTAAGAAACAGACCATTGTGCCCCTTCATAAAGTGAAAGTTTTAGAGTTGGTTACATTCTGGGGAAAACTCACAGTTAGTGGGTGATTTATTCATTTTGAAGATTATGGGGCACATTTACTAAGGGTCGAATATCAGGGGTTAATAAACCCTTGAATTTGACCCTCGAGGTAAAATCCTACTAATTCGAATATCGACTTTGTAGGATTTACCGCAAATCCTACAATCGAACGATCAAAGGAAAAATCGTTCTATAGAACAATGAAATCCTTCGATCAAAAAAACCTTAGAAAACTGATGGGGAAGGTCCCCATAGGCTAACACAGTTGCTCGGTAGGTTTAAAGTGGCAAAGTATGTGTTCAAAGTTTTTTTTTTTTAAAGAGACAGTACTTCGACTATCGAATGGTCGAATAGTCGAACAATTTTTAGTTCAAATTGTTCTAATCGAATTCGAAGTTGTAGTCAAAGGTCGTAGTAGCCTATTCGATGGTCTAAGTACCCAAAAAAAAACAAAACTTTACTTCGAATCCTTCACTCGAGCTTAGTAAATGTGCCCCTATGTGTTTTCACATTCACAGCTTTTTGCAATGAGCTCTGTTTTTTCCCTGATATCATGATTTATTTTGTCGATTGCCATTTCTAAAATCTCAACAGATTTTAGGTTTTGAGTTTTTTTTAACTGCTTGTAATTAAAAAATGTGATAGAAATGTATGCAAATCGTGGCAAAAAAACCCCACTATTCTAAGAATGAATAAATCAGCCCCTATGTTTTCATGTATATACTCTATATGGTTTCCATGGGTATTCTTTTAATTTAAGCACATTATTAATTTAAAAGACGGCAACTTAATTGCCAGGTTTCATAATAATGTGCCCCTTTTCTTGATTTGATTATTAGCAAGCATATTTAATTATTTCCTGGCAGAAATGTTATTATTGCAGCAGCAAAGATGTATAATTAAAGTAACATCCCAAACAGGTAATTTTACACATTCTAAGACGTTGGCATAAAATGTGTGTTAGAATACACAATAATATATTAATTAATGCTTTGGGGATAATATTCTTTAATTAATAAGAGCTGTGAAGTAATGCAACCCTGCAGTATATTTAATTAACTACTTTTTAAAACCATTTAAAATATGTATATTTTGTGTGGCGACCCAGAGACTAGAAAATTTAAACTGAGCTAATATTGTATCATTCGACATACAAAATTGGATTTCTTAAAGAAAGCATGGGTATTCTTATATGATTTATTGAAGTATGAACTTCAGATTATGGGGCAGGTTTACTAAAGGGCGAAGTGGCAGTCGCTTATGAAAATTCGCCAGAAATACAATCCGCAGGGAGATTGCCAATTTACTAACAGTTAAGAATCACAGGGCCCAGTTTATTGAGAGCTGTCTCACATCTGTATACATCATATTGCATGTGTGGCTAGGGATGCCATCTGACCAGTTTTGGCCTTGACATCAAAAGCCCATCCCCAATGTCACCCTTTACAGTCCTTGACATCTGCCCGCCTATTGCCCAGAATTAGAACAAAAGAAAAGTGCAACCCTCTGTTTGGCCTTGGTATCTCATGAGTTCTATGTTATCCTGACAAATGTACTTTCCACTTCTGTTTGGTGAAGAATGAGTGGGAAGTACCTCTGCAATTTATTGATATTTAAGACATGCTGAAATGATCTGTAATAAGTACAAATAATTTCAATGGCAATCAGGTCAAATCCAAACAGGGACAAGACCTTGCTGCATTTATATGTGAAGGTGCAACGTTTAGGGGTAAGCCTCTTTGAAATAAGTCTAGGCAGTGCTCCTGGTGGCTGTGGTCTGTTGGGTACCTGATGTGCCCACTTATTTATGAAGGTTAGAGAAAAGGCATAAGCTCCGAACAAGTCCTAGAGACATGTTTCAAGAAAACTAGTTGGGTCTACTTATTTGGCTCTTTCTGGGAACCCCAAAACTCTTTTGGCTTCAGCAGCCACTAGTCTGCATTGAAGTTGCCAAAATCAGTCTGAAAGTGGATTGCATGTATCTTCAAGCTCATTGATCTGGTATTCCACCTCCTGTATTTGGTCTGTGACCTTCTAGAAGTTTTGTTTTAGAATCACACTTAGCATGGCATGACTGGATAGTGGTTTGAAGAATGGAGACTACCCCAGCTAGTGTTGTTAGCTAAAGCTTATGATACAGATAACAGATGTTTGCAGATAGGTAGGCAAGCTTAGCATAGGGCAAGGAGTACAATTTTATAGTATCAGAAAACTTTTCAACAGCAAATTGTTTCAAGACAGAGACCATCAAATAATATTCATAATATTCATAAATCTATTCTGCCTTCTCATTGTCACACTCAGTAAACCTGGTACCCAAAAAAAAGTTTTAAAAAAACACTGAATTTTTTCCCCTGTCCATTTGTATTTAAATTTTTAGGTAAATTGTCACTTTAATCTAGGAATAATCCACCATGAATAATACACAATTTAGAGCACAACTTCTAAAAAGTCAACTTTTCATACACAAAGCTCAAACATTTAGTCTTCATCCAGAAGGTTTCACCTCCTTACCTTGCAATGTTCTCACTTATGCATAAACATTGGCCCCACTTTCAAAGCTGTTGCTAGGACACGGAAAGAGCACATCCAAATTAGTACCGAGTTCACTTAACATTGTGTTTCATATCAAAAAAATGTAGCAATTTTTTTTCTCAAAATGCATGAATATTAGCAGATAAAAACATGCTGCGTTTAGTGATTGAATTATAACATCCATTAACAATAGCTAATGGTCACTCACCTAGATGGCTTTTAACGACTGCTAATAGCTGCTGTTATGGAAGGAAATAACATCCTTAGGGAAGCATTTGGAACATACATCTGTTGACATCAATGAATTGTGGGAATGTAACTATGTATGGAATAAAGCTTTTTCCCCTTAACAGCAATAATAGAGATGAGTGTCATTCTTTGCTGAAAGGACATGACTTCATCCATTTTTACAAGTCACCGCCCCCAAGTTAATTTTGTCGCCGTTTTCAACCGTTCTCTAATTATCTCACTTCAGATAGAGTTCTACTTAATCAAGGTGCATGGCAGCCAAGGTCACATCATTCAATTCAAAGTGACAACAGCACTTAAATCAGGGATAACACTCTGGCATCCCAACTTACAGCCCTGCAGAGTAATATGCAAAGAATAGAATATTAGAGGCATTTTATCGGCATGACTAGTTATGCTCCAAATACCATTTTTATTGGTTCTCACTTTACAGCCTTATTTTCCCTTAAATGCAGTGTACAAGAACAAGCCATTATTTATCGCACTAAACAACTATAGCATAATTTTAAAAGTGCAAATATGTACCAGGTGATCTGCAGTGTAGTAATATACATTTTTCTATAGTTTGTGGCATACAATCACATCCCTTAATCAATAGGAACTAATAACACATTGGAAGTTCAAGAAGCATATGTCTACACGAATGAGAATTTTCACACCACTGACTTTGGGGAAATTTTCTGCCCTGCAATTGCATTTGTGGTTGTAAATGACCTCAAATGGGTGGGCACTATCATATGAATGGACCTGACAATATCACTCATATTCCATGTCTAGATGTTTCACAAATAAGTATGATGTCCGAAATAAGCACATTAGCATCTGCCTTACATCCAAGCTCAGTTTAAGTGGTTGCACTGCTACTCTGTAACACAGTGCTGGCAAAACTCAGACTTGAAACTCATCGTATTTCATAGCAAGGACTTTTGTTTGCTAAGATATTTTTGTGTCTGTTGTGCCTACTTGTTCAGTAAAAATCCCCCTCCTAGAGAAAGGTGGATGTGTGTCCAGGGACTGTGGTGGGAAGACCCCAACAGAAGATGAACACCATTGAGTGTAGAATTGCCAGTACAGGTATGGATGGATCTGTTTTGGAACCTTTTAAAAATTATTCTTATTTTAAAATGGTTTCCTTTTAAGCTGCATGATTCCATATTGGTGACAGAACAATCCTATAGGGGCTATTTCATGTTTAAATGAGAGATTCAAGTTACAAGATCCCTTATCAATTAAACCTCAAGTTCTAAGCATTCTGGATAATAGATGCCATACCTGTTGTAAGGATCAAATTAGCTAGGATCACAGCCTCAGCACAGTTTTACCACAAAAACTTGAGTCTGATACTACCTTCAGTGCAGCTTGGCTGGCTTTTAAAGGAGAACTAAACCCCCCAACAGCTAAAAGCCTCCATTTGCCACTCTCCATTGGCCCCCCTCCCTGGTTCCTCCCCGTATAGTGTTCTACTAGAATAAGTGTCTTGTCCAGCAACACTGACCTATATATGCAGAGTATCCCAGCGGAGTGCAGGGACATCTGATTAGATCAGATCCCTTTAAATCTGCTCTGAAACTTAGAAGCACCAGCTTCACAGCCATGAATTCCTACCAATTGGATGACAATTTTAATCTGGGATGTTTACCATTTGTCCCAGGCTGTCTTTATTCCCAAATGGGCACCCAACCTATCCTGCAGGTATCTGTGGTCAGGTTAATCCAATCTGGCTGTTTTATGGATTTTCCCACATGGAGATTTTGTCCACCATTTCAAATTGTTCCTTACCTCCTGGTTGATGAGGATGATCTGATGTTGATTTGCCTTCTACTTGTTCCACGAAGACAAGAATTGTGACTGCAGTGGTGCATGGCCCAGTTTACTGCTTACATTGTCACCACCAGCTCCTCTATCAACTGTTGGCAACACAGGGCTGATGAGGCTGGAAAACTATACATTTTTATGCCTTGAAGTTTTAAGTGCACCAGCAGCGGTTCTAAAACTTGTTAAAGTCCTGGGAGAAGTCAAAAGGTGAACTGGAAGGATGTCTTCTATCCTTTTTGTCCAAGACTTCTGCTGGCAAAGACTTGGAGCAGAAGTCTTGGATATGATACTATCCAATCTGGAGCCAAGAAATAACCTGCCTTTGAATGGCAAGGAGCATAGATTCTGTTTGGATGGGGTGTCCACCATCCAGTGGCTGAGCCAGAAGGAGCGTCTAGTTCATACTTATCGGCCAACATCACAATATCCATTTATGCCTCAGCAATAAAAAAAGGTTGGGGAGCAACAGATGCATGAAAAATGTTCTCGGGGATACCAAATATGGGCTGGGATTGGTAACTGGTAGCCCCTAATGTAGAGTGGCAGCCTACAGGTACACATGGTTTTTGTGCAACCAAAATTTGCATACAAGCCAGGAATTAAGAATTAAGCACCTGCTTTGAGGCCATTGGGAGCAGCATTCAAGGGATTGGTGAGCAACATGTTACTCACAAGCCACTGGTTGGGGATCTCTGAAGTTTGATCTAGTAGTCCTATGGAAGACCCATTAATGTATATGTAAGATGCCAGGGATAATACCTGCTATACAAAGTAACAGCATTTAATTAAGAGGGAGTGGTGACATTTTTTGTTTGGGGAGACTTTTCTTTGGTAAACTTATATTTAAATATATAGCATTTGGTCTATTTTTAAGGAGTTACTTAAATAAAACAAATACAAGGGTGTCAGACTTATCGGGTCAGGAACCAGTGCAGAAGGGGCTTTCATTTTTTTAACCTTTAATTTTTAATTTAAAGAAAAACAATTTAGAAGAAACCAATCATACCTCTGAATAGTATAAAAAAGGGACCGTTAGGAAACAGAGGGAGAATGAAGGAAGGCAAAGAAAGGAATAAGAAGAAAGAGGGAAGTCAAGGTCAGTTTGCATTATTCAACCATCAAAATAAGGTTGGGGGGTTTGGGGACTGTTAGTATCAGAGTGCAGAACCCAGGAGGACATTCGTATAACTACTCACACAATACACCCTCTAAAGTGAACAGAGAGGAACTGGTGAAAGAAGGGTATGAGAGCCAAAATATTAGTAGATAGGCTCATGCTCTACATCTTGTAAAGTATTCAGT
The DNA here is from genome assembly GCF_017654675.1 of Xenopus laevis. Lineage (NCBI taxonomy): Eukaryota > Metazoa > Chordata > Amphibia > Anura > Pipidae > Xenopus > Xenopus laevis. The sequence goes on along the minus strand of NC_054375.1, from coordinate 35,488,895 downwards.
GCTGGGTCAGACAGACCATAGGTCAGAGCCGGCAGCAGGCAGTGCAAACCGAAACAGGCAGAGGTCAACCCAGGAAGGCAGGCAGAAATCAGACAAAGTTCACAGTGATTACAGTATACAGTATAATGATAAAAAGTATCTCATTTCTCGCACACAGTAAATTATTTCAACTTTATAATTTATTAATAATTTATCATTTATTAATTGTTATTTGAGATTTCCAATTTATGTAGAAACACCACCTTAAATATTTCATATACAGTATATAGCAATATTAAATTCATATTTACCAATGAAATGTCATATTGACCACATTAATTAATTCCACCATATAGGCATTTTATTTTAACTATAAATCAATTGATCAAATTCATGCATTCAAAAAGTCAAAACAGTGTGTTCTGGCTATTATGTTAGACATCCAGTTGCCCCAGCCTTTATACATTACATTTTTGCCTAACTATATCAGAAACATTTTTTATTTTGCAAAGCTTATCTTTTTACCCAGTTTTTATTTTTACACTGAACAATTACTTTAAGAGTGGCTTGAAAGATTTCTTGGACAGACATAATATAAAAGGCTATTGTGATACTAAACTCTATAGTTAGTATAGATATGTGTATATAGAATTTATGTGAAAGTATGGAGGGGTCAGTGTGTGTGTATGGATGCTGGGTTTTCATCTGGAGGAGTTGAACTGGATGAACTTTTTCTTTTTTCAACCTGATTTAACTATGTAACTATGTTCGAGTATCAGTTTGTGGGTAGAGGGGATTTAATAAGCATCTCTCATGCATCTTAAGGCATGCAACTTCAAGATGCATTCTTGCTGCACCATGAGGCATATGGCTATGCAACACCGACCCATGGGCCCTGTCAATGTGCCGAGAAAGGTCAGCTTGCAGATCAAGAGTAAAATAGCTGTTAAATAATATACATAATTTGGACAGTATCAACTCTACCTTATATCAAATCAAATGCATATAACAGAACCAAACAAAAGTATTAAAGTATAACCACTGGAATAAACTCGGCTCTGCTTCTTTAATAATCCCCCTTTCACTTTAAATGTGAAGAACCTGTGCAATGAAATACAAATGTAATCATACAAAGCATATTTCTATGATTTGTATGTAATCATGTAGAATCATCAAAGATGCATAGATCCAGAGAGAATGAGATTGCTCTGCAAGAAGTGATAAAGTGCCAGTGTTAATCATTAAGCGGCAGCAGTGCAGAATGGGAGTTTCTATGCGACTGTCTTCTAACCAGCACTGTCACAACTTAACAAACAAACAACTTATATTAATTACAGTGAGCTTTTGGACATATGTCTCTATATAGCATATAAAGTCAGTGTAGAAATAAGATTGATAGCTTTACACAACAACGTTTGCTCTCAATCATTCACAAATCTTTTGTATGAAACCAAATTACATGGATGAAACTCAATTTCAGAACCATAACATGATTCCTCTTTTAATTAAAATGGGCAATATTAGGGAGCGTAGTGTAAAATGGCACAAAAATACAAATATTTATATGGGTGTTCTACGCATAGTCAAATACAAAATTCCTCTGCACTCAACCCATTATAAATATATTTTAGACAGCGACATTTTGTGCATACTGCTACTAAAAAATGCCTTACCCTTTAAACAAAACAGGGAATTCGTAATGAATCAGATAAAATTGAGCATAGGACTGGCCAGATATGGGATGACTTTGATGTAGTTGGCCAGCTTAAATATATTGCAATATAATGACAAACAATCCCTGTTTTGTTTAAAGGGTAAGGCATTTTTTAGTAGCAGTATGCGCAAAATGTCGCTGTCTTAAATATATTGATAATGGGTTGAGTGCAGAGGACTTTTGTATTTGACTATATGTATTTTGTGGACACAGACTCATTGCACCCCCGCCTAATGGTTTTAAAAAATAGTGGTGAGCACAACTTTCCCTTGTTTGTTATGTTCTACGCATAGGAAATAAACAATACCTACAACAGTCACATGGTCCATCCACCCTGTCCAAAATTCTGCTGAATTTATTTGTGGCAATGCATTTCTCCACAACCCAGCAAAGCAAGATCTACACGGGGAAGCAATTGACACTAATTCAGTTTGGGGTATTATAACTCGATAGCAAAGTAGTGGTTGGGAAGCAGTTTGGCATCTGTTAGACGAATATTTGCCATTTTGAAAAATGAAATTGGTATTAACAATAATACCAATGTTTTTTCAAAAGGTGTTTAATCCCCACATGAAGAGCATTTTGAGGGTTTACCTCCTCATCCACATACAAAGCAGAAAGAAGTATTGGAAGAAAGCCAGAACCACCCCTAAAATGTCAGCTTCCGTGGAAGACCCTAGAGACTGAAGCTTCCTCACTCTGTTTTAAGGCACAGCCAGAGCAGTGAGCTGAACAAAGTGTCAGTTACAGACCAGGTTTGCCCTTGTTAGGGCTCATTAGTGCAGTGCAGGGGTTTTCCAATCAATAAATATAGAGCCATATACTGACTGAAAAACTCTAAACTGGACTGATGAGCCCAAATATGGGCTAGTAAGCCTCTATTCTGTTCCATGTAAATAAAAATTTTAGGAGTGATCCAGATCTTTCTTCTCATAATTCCTTTTGCTGTACCCCTTTAATAATTTTTAATAATAAAAAAAAACTAATGCTTCATTTTTTCATTTGGAATTATGATATGGAGCCATGTATTTTTTAAGGTAATAGTAATATTTGACTGTGTAAAAGTAAGAAAAAGGTCATTCCTAGTGCCCCCTGCTTAAAGGAACAGTTCAGTGTAAAAATAGAAACTGGGTAAATAGATATTTTGTGCAAAATAAAAAAATGTTTCTAATACAGTTTAGTTAGCCAAAAATATAATCTATAGGCTGGAGTGAGCGAATGTCTTATATAAGAGAAAAGAACACAACTTCCTGCTTTTCAGCTCTCTAACTCTTAGGGACAGATTTATTGAGGTTCAAATAGTAAATTCGAATTTGAATTTTCAAATTTCTTTTGTGTGTCAAAACTCACAAATTCGAAGCACCAACTCTAATGTAATTCCGAATGTGAGATCGATCACACCTCTACCATGGAGTACTAATTTAAATATTCACGGTTTCTTTTTAAGGAAAATTCTATTCGAGTTTCGTTTGTATTCGATTGGAATGTGAATCAAATTTTCGTGTCGTTCCCATTCAATCGTATTTTAGACGTTCTAATTTTTTCATAGATAACCTTGCATTTAAAGGGATACTGTCATGGGAAAAAACATTTTTTTCAAAATGAATCAGTTAATAGTGCTGCTCCAGTAGAATTCAGCGCTGAAATCCATTTCTCAAAAGAGCAAACAGATTTTTTTATATTCATTTTGAAATCTGACATGGGGCTAGACATATTGTCAATTTCCCAGCTGCCCCAAGTCTTGTGACTTGTGCTCTGATAAACTTCAATCACTCTTTGCTGCTGTACTGCAAGTTGGAATGATATCACCCCCTCCCTTTTTCCCCCCAGCAGCCAAACAAAAGAACAATGGGAAGGTAACCAGATAGCAGCTCCCTAACACAAGATAATAGCTGCCTGGTAGATCTAAGAACAACACTCAATAGTAAAAACCCATGTCCCACTGAGAAACATTCAGTTACATTGAGAAGGAAAAAGAGCAGCCTGCCAGAAAGCATTTCTCTCCTAAAGTGCAGGCACAGGTCACATGACCAGGGGCAGCTGGGAAATTGACAAAATGTCTAGCCTCATGTCAGGTTTCAAAATTAAATATAAAAAAATCTGTTTGCTCTTTTGAGAAATGGATTTCAGTGCAACATTCTGCTGGAGTAGCACTATTAACTGATGCATTTTGAAAAAAAACATGTTTTCCGATGACAGGATCCCTTTAAGTTATGAGTACATTCGAATTTATAAGATTATAAAAGATTATAAAATCTGAACCTTCATTATTAGTGATGGGCAAATTTATTCAACAGGTGCGAATTCACAATGAATTTGCCCGCTTCGCCACCGCTGAATAAATTTGTAGCGGTAACAACGCCAGCGCCTATTTTGACACTGTCATCAAAAATCGGCATTTCACTAATTTTTCGCCAGTTTCGCAAAATTTGCAGTGAAGTGAAACGGGACAAATTCGCCAATCACTATTCATTATTTATATGTTAAGTGAGGGCTTAGGAATACACAGCTTTTGCTTTCTTTACGTTGTATTTTTAGTGTGACGTACGATAGGCCAGTGCTTGGCATCTGAAATTTAGATGATCATGGGAAAAAAACTCAAACGCAAGATTAAAAAAATGTATACGGTATGGGATCTGTTATCTTTTTTTAACCAAAATGTCACGACCGGCACCCAATACCAGAACAAGTGCCAAGTACCCTGGTCTTGGCTCGGCTTCACCAGTAGTGTGACCACGGTTGGGCTTCGGGAGGAGCCCTCAGCTTACTTGGGTGCCACCTAAACTTAACGAAGGGTACAAGGCGAGATGTTCTGGCTGGCAAAGGGGCACGGCTGTTAGCAAAGTCTTTTGGGCCGAAGGTCACGGTACAAAAGGTCAGAAGGATGGTCAGACAGGCTGGGTCGAGGCAGGCGGATAGCAGAATGGTCAGGCAGGCAAGGGTCAAACTGGGTTGTCAATCAAGGGGTTAAGCTGGAAGAGTTGTCGTAGGCAGGCAAGGGTCAGGATACAGAATGCAGAGTAGGCAGGGAACACGCAGGAGTCAAAACCGGGTAATCAGAACAAACAGATACAGGATCAGATGCACAAGGCTCAGGAAACCACAAGAAACCAAGTTCTATCACGGGGATCTGTCTGCAGTCCGACTGGGCCTTTTATAGGGGAAGAATTTTGTGCCCAAGAACGTGCGAAGGAGAAGAAGCGTGACTGCCGTCCATGCCGCTGCACCACTAGACCACCATGTATTTTTATTACACAAATAATCCACATTTTCTGAAATGATTTCCTTTTTCCCTGTAATAATAAAGCAGTATCTTGTACTTGAGATATAATTAATCCTTATTGGAAGCAAAACCAGCCTATTGGGTTTATTTACTGTTTACATGATTTTTTAGTAGACGTAACATATAAGATCTATGTTATGGAAAGATCCATCATCCAGAAAACTCCATGTACCGAGCATTCTGGATAACAAATCCCACACCTGTATATATTTTTATGTAAAGTTCATGAAATTAACTTGGAATTGCATCATAGAATTATCTTGAAGATTTACTTCCTTCTTAAATACTTTCACAGATCGGGAGATGCACAAGGGCCCAAACATTTTTACCTTTTTCAAAATATAGATTTATTAATGTAAAAACAAGTTTCCTCCAGGTGCAACTCACCAAACATACTTATCAATGCTGCCTACTGATTGGTTGCTATATGGTGCTACTTTAGGTCAGGGATTACATAATATATATTTCATGTTTTTTCTTTACAGGTATTTCTTGTAAAGCATGGGAAAAACATATGTCTGCACTTGGGTCTTCCATGGTCTTGTTTGCAACATACACATACCGGTAGTTTAATTACAAATAATAAAAAAACAAGAGTGGCACAGCTGTTTGGTACTGAAGCATTGCAAAGCAATCAGGGAGGTTGAAGTGCTTCCACATATTTCAATCCATTTTGCATATCCAATTTACTCATTCTTTTTAATAGTATGTCTGGACCATAAGAACACTACACATGCTTCATTTTATCCTTTCCAACATTGTTAATGCTTTTCCGCAATTATATTACAGGTGGCTCCTGCCTCAGTGAGCATATGTAACTCTGTAACTCCTGCTTCCGAGCTAAAATGTTTGCTGCATGAAATATGTCAAGTACAAATATGAATTCATCATCTGATGAACTGCCTGACATCTTTGTTTTCATTTAATGAGTATTACCTCTAGATTTTTTTTTTTTACAAAAGACACAGATGTAATAAGGCAAATTTGAAGTAAATTTTAAATGTATATTTTTTATTGCAGCAAAATACACCTCCTCTAATGTGATAGAAATGTCCGAAAGCTCTCTTAAAGCGTATGTGATAAATTAAATGGGAATATAAAAGGGTAAATATGTTGGGGGTTATTTATCAAAATCTGAAATATCTAATTTATTTCTGAATTATACTCCGACCAAATCCGCACAGGTTACTTCCCATTATTAATCAAAGCATTTTCCCGAAAATTTCCTGTGCTGGAAAAAGGCTTCGAAAAAATCGTGAAAATTTTGGATCATACAAATTTTTCGGATTCAGAATTTTTCCATCCTTGGTGTATAATAATTCACAAAAAAATTAGTTTTTTTTACAAAAATCTCGGATTTTAAAATAAAAAAAACTTTTTTTTTTGCATTTTTGGCATTCAGACGTTAATAAATAACCCCCGTTGTGTGTAGGACATAATTTTGGATATTCTATAGTGTCCTTGGAGCTTCTGTACTATCAGTATTATCCATGATGATCCAGATGCAAATGGCCGGACACGATTGTATGGGTGTGAGTCCCAAGGAAAGGAGGCCCTTCCGGATCAACAAAGGGATACCTGAAGCATTGAAATATATGAAATTTGATCTACGATTCACCCTAGCTTGATTTGACTCCCTTGCCTGACTGAGAAGAGATTAGCCTGATTGACCTGATTGGCTGGGACTGTCCTTTGGGTGTGTCTGTCATGTGAAAATGGTTGTATGGGTTATGCTTGGTTGAATGGTTTACCTTGTGTATATTAAAAGCAATACTTTGTTGGTGAAGCACTTTCTCACTTTGCCTCGTGGCAGTAACGTCCCTGGAGCAGATTTAACATTATGTTAATAGTAAATTACATTTAGAATAGCAACTGTTGTGGTGATCATGCAAAAATAGATGACAGTCAATGCAAGCTCCATTAATGAATGGAATGCACAAAACAAAGAAAAAATTGCACTTCCTTATAGTTGTGCTTGGCCCAATGCATCTGCCCTGTCTTCTTTTCCAAAAGGATGCCTGTTGACACAAGGGAACCCAGGAGCTATCTCCACCTTCATGCTGATGGTTATTCCAGCTTTCCCATTGGTGGCTTAGTAAATAGTTACTTCAGACTTGCACCTAAAGAACCACACACACACACACCCAGACATTATTTTGATGCTAAACAGCCAAAATTGTGCAAACCCAACTTTAAACATTATTTTGATGCTAAACAGCCAAAATTATGCAAACCCAACTTTAAAAATATTTAGTTATGGATACAAGTAAAAAAAAACATCAAGGGGGTTGGGGTCGAATGCTCAAGTTTTTTATACCTTGAATGAACTCAAACTCGAAGGTTTCTTATCTAACAAAGAGTTTTCACTGAAAAAAAACACTCCAAAAAAAGCCTAGAACATCATGAAGGCTATTAACATTTTCAAATGGTTCAAGGGACCTCTGCCATTGACTTGTACATGACCTTGACAGGTTTTAGATTTTTTTGTATTTTTGGATTCCAGCTATTTCATGGGCCAGGGTATTATAATCTTGAAAATTTTGGAAAAGCTCGAAAAATTGGTTTTATTTTAACCCTAAAATGTGAGTTTTGATAAAAAAAACATAACTCAAACCTTAATAAATAAGTCACACACACACAGCACTTGCATTTATAAATGAGCCTTAGTACTCTATCTCTTTAATGTCTACTGGTTAAAATAAGGAGTGCTATAGATTTTGACATGTTTGATCATAAAAGAACCATATAAGAAGTCATTTCTGTCTGACAGATCATAAGATTTAACCTGCCGTTTCGCTGTAAACAGGAATCATGAAGAATTACTAATGAATTTAGCCCCAGCTTCCCTGGCCATCTTTAGGATGCAATGCCTTTTTTTCTATTTATCTTGCTTTAAATTATGCTGCTATTTTGATTGCCTTCACCATTCCCAGCAAGTGGCACCTGTTGCGCAGACATTTCTAGAACTCCTTCAATTTCTGGCAAACTGCTGAGTTTTACATCTAGTAGCCTTTTTACTAAGCTAGTGCTACGTGTGTTTCACAATAATACAGTATCTAATTATTTCCTTGGCTAGATCTCTGAAGACAGAGTAAATTTTTCAAAAAGAGAAAAAAGAATGAAGTTGTATTTTAGATGTTTCATGTGCAAGAATTAATGTAAAAATTCTTAACTTCAAAATAATCGTACCTCTATGGCAATGTATACTGTACAAAATAATACATAGAATGAGAAGCAATTCATACTTTCCAGGACTTATGAACATAAAAAGTGCTTTAATGCCAACAACCTTTATTTACTGTAAAAAGAAAAACATCTGGATACTAACTATTTGTTCTAGGTGCTAATGCTAAACATTTTCTCCAATGTATCCCGTGAAATATCAGTTAACACTTAAGGCCTTGCCTACTGAAACATAACTACTAAAGTGACAGATGTCAAGCTTCTGTAGTAATTAATACAATACAAAAACTGAATTTTATAAGATATGATGTGGGTAGCCAAATACAACTCCACCACACAAAAAAGCTGGACTCTTATAGGAGAACTAAATCTTAACTAAAGAAGTAGGGCGGATATGTTGTAGATTATACTATCTGTACCAGCCCAAGCCAACCACAGCCTTTTAGCAGGGAAGATCTGTTCCTCCTAAAATGCCCCAGTAGCTCCCCATCTTATTTTCTGCTGATTTACTGCAAATGTTCTGTGCTGATGTCAGTTACTGAGCTTCAGGACAGACTCACAATATACATTACACATATAATATAAATGTCACAATATAAGGCTGATTAATATTTAATACAGATAATTACTACAGTTTAGAAACCAGTACAACTAGCATCAGAATTAAATAATCAGCCTTGAAGCATCAGATTATATTACATGCCAACCTAATATTCTGCTTGATAACTTGCGGCGGCCCCTTAGCTTAGCTTCTCAACAGCTGCTCAGAGCCCACTGAGCATGTGAGTGTCGCATACACTTTCCAAGATGGTGACCCCCTGTGACAGGTTTGAAGTTCTGGATCTTTGCTGCTATTGAGAAGCTTTGGAAACTTTAGGCTGGTGCAATAAGTGCAGTATATAAAATATGGCGTTTTTGACCATTTTCAATTTTAGGGTTTAGTTCTCCTTTAAGGTCCTTCTAGCTGGTGACTATGCACCCACTAGATGGGGGCTGGTTGGCATCCATCACTGCAAGGGCTAAGTTCCACCTGCAATCCTGCACAAGCTGAATAACTAACCAGTTGAAAATGTAATGGCTAGCTGATGCTAGCAATGTTTTTTGCAGTAATTCTTATTAAAGCAGTGTGAAAAGCAACTTTTAAAGAAACATTTAGGGGCCCATTTATTAAACCTTAAAATTTTTGTGCTCAATGTTTTGAGGGGGGAAAAAACAAACATTTTTAGACATTTATCAAACCCAAAAGTGAGTAAAAATCCAAATCCGAAAATATGCCGTCTCAAACCAGTCAAGGTCATGTAGAAGTCAATAGCAGATGTCCCTGAAGTCTTTACTTACTTATCATGATCTGTGCTGGATAATCCGAAATTCAGGGTTTTCATCCAATAATCAGAAAAAGTAGAGTTTCGCATTGAAAACTTGATAAAATCAAGTTTTCAAAGCATTAATCATACGATACAAATTAACATGCAATTTTGTCATGACATTTTGTCTCTCTGATCTTTTCATGAAAAAAAATATTGGCAAATACGATAAAATTGTGGAAGGGAGTTAGGTCGATGAAAAAAATTAGATCAAGTTTTAGTAAATCAGTCCCTTATTCTTTTTTTCAGTTGTGTGATATAGTCGGAAAAATGTGCTCTTAACCCTATAAGAGCAAGCAGAATTTCGCATTTCATTTGGATTCAGTGCTTGACGTTTTTTGAAAATGTTGTGCACTCTCATTTTAGGGGCATTTTCTGGAGGGAGGGGGTTTGGTTTTACCAAACATCAAAGCTTTACTGAACTTAGTGTAAATGTGAATTCCAGGGGTCCACTGAACAGTTTGATGCCCATTGTGCATAGGATTACCAAAGTATCTGGTGTTTAGAGACTCCGATATGAAGTTAGAGCATACAACTTGTCCCTGAAGTTACTTCAGCTACCAAATAATCATCATATTTACTGCATTTTTTGCATGGTAAAAACACAAAAAGACATGTTGACCCCAAAAAACCATATATTTTTGGAAAGTACAAATTCAGCTGATTCCAAAATGGGTAACCTTGTCTTTCTACTCCAAACTACTGTGTGCCAATGCTTTCCCAAAAAGGTTGGTTTTGATTAAATACCTAAAAATCACTTGAAAGCTTCCAATTTCTAGCATATTATCTCCCTCATAGCAGAAGGCATCAAAAAAATCACCCTAAATTTGAATGCCAGGGGTCCAGTTTGATGTCCATGGTGAAAACACAAAAAAAAAAAAAAAAACATATTTCAAACGATATTCAAACAATTCCAAAATGGGTAAGCATGGAAAAAAAAGCTGCTCCTCCAGCCCCCAACACGGAAGTGCTGCATATCGTAGAATCCACAGATTGTAGATTCTAAGATCTGTGGCACTAAAGTGGTTTAAACTAAGGATCTGATATATTAATGAAAGGACAGGCTTGGTTAATACATATTTTTAGCCTTGGAGGATTTTTAAACTTGCAGTTTCTTTTTTTGTCCATTGCATTTTTTGATCGTGAAATCTAAAACCAAATAAAATTGCCACAGAACACAAAAACTCTCTCTCAAAAATACAAAACACCAATTTGTTATTTTTTTTTTTTTACCTTGTGACTGTTTTACCCAGTCCAGACTCTTGTTTAATAATCAGTCTCCCAGTCCCGCTCAAAAAACATTTTACAAAAATAATAAGTTCATCGCTATTAGGGATGAGCAAAATGTATTGCTGAGTTTTGCAGAGAAAAAGTTGCCCATAGACTTTAATGGAAAGTGAAAAAATGTTGCATGGTATGAAAAAATGTAGCATGGTATAAAAAATGTTGCATGGTTTGAGAAAGTGTTATGCAAAAAAAAAAAACACATTTGGCAAATTTTTTCCATTTTTTGGCAAATCAAAACAGGCCAGATTCGCCCATCACTAATTAATATATTTATATTATTATTAATATATTTATATTATTATTATTATATTAATAATCTTTCTCTCTCGTATATAGTAAAATGCCCCCAACCCTCATAGAGGCCCATTTATCAACATTCTCATTTAGTGGTTTTAGATGTTTTTGAAATTCCAAATAAATTCATCTTCTCTAAAACCACGTGTCATGTTATTTATTAAAAGATCTTAAAATTAAAAAGTTCAAATGAAAAAACGCTGAACGATGCCTTTAAAGGAGAAGGAAAGCTACGGAGGCATTTTATTGCCAATAGATTAGCTGCAATAGTGCAAGCTAGAATGCTATATTTATTCTGTAGAATGTTTTACCATACCTGAGTAAAAAGCTCTAGAAACTCTCTGTTTGTTTAGGATAGGAGCCACAGTATTAATGTGGTGTGACATCACTTCCTGCCTGAGTCTCTCCCTGCTCTGGGCTCAAATTACAGTAGAGAAGGGGGGGAGGGGGGGGGGAGAGGAGCAAACTGAGCATGCTCTTGCCCAGGGCAATGAGGTTTAAGCTGAAGGCAGGAAGTCTGATACAGAAGCCCATGTGTACACAATAGAAGGAAAGAAATGCAGTGTTTCTTTTGACAGGAGATTCAGAGCAGCACTACTTTGGGGGTTTACTGGTATATTTACATGGACCTTTCTGATAAGGCTTACTTAGTTTTTACCTTTCCTTCTCCTTTAAAGCCTCAAAATTTTTTAGTTTTTTGGACCATTACTAGTAAAAAAAAGAAAATCTCTTAAATTGCCATTTCGCAAATCTTTTCTCAGTCTCACAAAATTTTCAGCAAAAAATTGGCAAAATGCATTGAAGTTAAGAAGAGCCAAAAAATTTTTTATGCGCAACAATTTCTTACGGCCAAGTTTTTGTCAAAAAGTCAATGGGCGTTTGTCTTATGGTGAATTTTTTCCACTTTTCCTTTCCTGACCCTAATTTACATATGTAAATTAGGATTCAGATTCGGTTTGTTATTCGGCCAAGGATACGGGGATTCGGCCAAATCCCAAATAGTGGATTCGGTGCATCCCTAATAATATTATATTGCCCCTTTAGAATTTGAATTTTATTTAATAGGCCACCTAGACTATTTACACTTCCTATGATGGAAAGCATACTTATTTTAAAGTTCCATCTCCTCCTATAGAAACTGCTGTGGTTCTATCTTTGGCATTGAAATCATATGACTATGATGCTTCATGTGCATCTACTGTATACTGTATATACCATTTCTACAGTAAATTATTACTTCTATTATTACTTACCTCCTAGGTATGGCAGGCAGATGCTATTACACATAGTTGTTGCCGCAAGCACATTCTAGCTGTTGAAGCCTCATCAATATCCAGTGAGTTAGATAAAACGAACTTATTACTATAAAGAGAATTATTTTCTATAGAGAGAAAAATAATAAAGTACCCCACGCTAACCTAATTAATAATCAAACGGTCACTCCAAAATCTTTGGTTAACACGATTGGTATTGGACACTCAGTATCCCTCCTATATATAGGTCCACACCCCACCAATAACAATTCCCAAGTTAATCCATATTAAATTTATCAGTGATAGTAATGGGCGAATTTATTCCCGGGATTCGGCGCCGGCAAATAAATTTGCGAAACCACCGTGAAAATTCGCTGGCGTCAAAAAAACGGAAACGCCCCAAATTCGCCCATCACTAATCGGTGACTTAAATACAAAATTATATAAAGCTTAAATGAATTATTGATGAAAACAATATCTGGGTTAATTGCCTTTTAAGTCCAAAGGTGATTTAATTTTATAAATATAAAGTGCAGTGCATAGGGTTAACAATAGATTAATAATGTGCTGAAGTACTCCAATATATAGTCAATTAATTACCAGCTCTCAAACTAACATGCAATGCAAATAAATGAATTTCAATTAATTACACTAATTCCTTTAGAAACCTAAATAAGAATCAAACAAACTTCTATTTTTCAATCCCCAAATTCATGAATTTAAAGTGCAGTGCTATAAATAGCGTTAAAATCCCAATCGAGAATTAATTGTTGTTAGGTTTATAGATTACAAAATGATGTGACCAGTATTAAATTAGGATATAAAAATATATAAGACCATGCGCTCAATTCATAATAAATTAGTAGGAAAAGGAAAAAAGAACAGTGGAGTTGTCCCAAAACAAAATGATTTCTTTCCCTGGGACACCACAAAGCAAAGGCAGCCAGGGTTACAAGGACTGTGGTCTCGTAGTTTAATTCTGTCCTGGTTTAAAGGACTTAACTATTCTAAAAAATCACAAATCGTCAGCCCCATGGAAAGTTATGATAAAAGAAGAAGAAAATAGATAATGAATTGCACAGCGGGTTAGAACAACTCCAACCCTGCATGACCAATTTGGACAAATGCTGATAAAATACCGCTATTAAGAGTAACAAAATAAACCATTTAAGAGCAATGAGAACGCTGACGCGCGTTTCGCATAAATGCTTTATCAAGGTGAAAAGTCTAACTAACTACTAACTACTAACTTATTACTGTAATAGTCCTACCCAGAAATGGAAGAAGAAGAGGTTTCTTCTCTATATAATCAAAAGCGAACTGAGGAAGTATCTTATTTTTTCTATAAAAAAAAACAACTATAGTTTATTGTTAGAGGCATAAATATTTAGGTCATTTACATAAAAGCAATGACACAAAGGAAAATACAATTTGCACATTTCAATGTGAATACTACATTTTGCAAAACAAGAGCAACTTGATAAGTCTCGTGCCTGTTCCAAAATAATGTTTTATTGCTTTAATTTACTGTATGTTGGCCTTTTGCCTGGTAAGTATAAGCACAGCATTTTGCAGCAGTAACTAAGAGAAAAATAATAGCTCTTATCAGCTACAAGCATCAAGCGATAGACGTGCGTCCATTATATGTAACACAGTTTATCAGTGAACTATAGAAATGCTTAAATGACAACAGACTGAAATTGTCTCATACAATGAAGAGGAAGCCAAGATTATCTCTTGCAATGCAAGTGGAGATAAAGAAGTGGAAGTTGCCAGGAAAGGAACAAATTGTGACAGCTTAGATAAAAAGATACACAGAAACCCGTCTTTATATTGTTGTGAAATAAGTTGCATTTGATGCAAATACATGCAAATTGTTTTAGTAAAATAAGATTGCTGCATAAGATGTTTCTTGATTCAAGGAATTTTAGTGTGCACAAGAGATGGCCCAGTCTTATGCAACAGGATATGAAAGAACCTACACTATACCTATTCCAGTCTCTTCTGAGACATTAAGGTAAATACAAACAATGTTTAATATTCTCATCTGGGGGAAAAAAGAGAGATGGGATCAATAACAGTGACCCCATTGCCCCAGTCCACTTGAAGATTGGGTGCCCCCTGAGTATTAAGCATGGCATGGTCATGCTGGACCTTCGATATTCCATTATGGAACCAGATCTATTCATTAGATGGAAACTTTGGTGTAAGCTGAATTTATGCGCCAGGCATGAATTTGCGGCAACTTTCTGCACTTCTCCTCCACCTGCTATTTTTTTTCTAGGGATGCACCAAATCCAGGATTCGGTTTGGGATTTGTCCTTTACCAGCAGGATATAGATTTGAATGAATCCTTCTCCCAGGGTGCAAAAGTGGGATGCACCAAATCCAGGATTTGGTTCGGGATTCGGTCAGGGATTCAGCCTGATTCAGCCTTTTTCAGCAAAATTCAGATTTGGCCGAATCCTTCTGCAAGGCTGAACTGAATCCTAATTTGCATATGCAATTTAGGGGCGGGGGAGAAACCTGACTTTTTATCACAAAACAAGGAAGTAAAAAATGTTTTCCCCTTCCCACGCCTAATTTGCATATGCAAATTAGGATTTGGTTCAGTATTCGGCCAAATCTTTCATGAAGGATTCGGGGGTTCAGCCGAATCCAAAATAGTGGATTTGGAGCATCCCTAATTTTTTCACAAAACTGCTGCAAAAATTTGCAGCAACGAAAAAAGTTGCTTGTGTAAAAATTGATGCATGTAAAAATGTTTGCTGCCCATTGACTTTAAGGCATTTGGACAAAAGAGTCGAATGTGTAAAAAAATTGCGCGCATAAAAATTGTCACGTGTCAAAATTATTTTGAGAATGTTTTGACATTTAGTAAATTGTTCTGGAGTTCTGCTTATTATCGACGAAGCAAAACAGATTCACTCTCTCATCACTACTCCCTATTGATTTGCTATCTGGTTAACCCCCAGTTTGAACGAGCTTTGTCTCCGAATTACCTTCGGAGATGGGAACATTCCCCTTTTTTGCATGAGATATGACTGACCAGATAAAATCAAGTTCTTATCCAAAGAAACTATTAATGAGAAAATACCTGGCCTTTCACTATCGTGGTATGAATAATTCCAATGAAAATGCTACTTCACTTATATTGCTGGTGGCTAGAATATTCCCTCTTTCATCCTTTGACTATTTTAACTTTTCATGGTCTTCATCCAGAGGGAATTAATATATAGCATCTATAAGTTGCTAAATGATCCCTTCTTGACTACTGGCTACAATCATAAACATATGCAAAAGTGGGAAAATCACATTTGCAGGGAATGGATGAACAATAATTGGAGGCTATTTAGGACAAATCTGGAATGATTAGGCAAAGGTAAAATATTTATTAAATTCTCATGTTTCAGAATCATATCACTGTCCAACTTCTTGCATTGACCCCTGAATATTGATGATAGAAATTGCCCTGTTTTGCTTCACTGAAAAATAGCTAAATAATTAGCAAAATGGCAAAAAAAAATCAAGAAACGCAGTCAATAGGCGTTTTTTTTCAGCAATATTTTGTACACATGCAACTTTTCTCTCACTCCAATTGAATTGCACAATTGAAGGGCTTTTTTCTCACTCGGACTAGTGATGGGTGAATCTGACTCTCTTTGCTGGGTCAATGGGAGGGGTTTTTTCTAACTGCAAGTCATTTTTTCACTATACATTCGAGTCTATGTGCGTTTTTTCATGGCGAAACAGCGAAATATTTTGGATTATCCCTACAACTTTAAATGCATTGTCAACTAGAGTTTTTTCACACTCCAAAGTTATTAAATTCAATGGGCATTTTCCAAATGCATTGAAATGAATGGGCATTTTTTTCTGGCAATTTAGAATTTTTGCCAATGGTCATAGAGGCTGTAGGCAACCTGGAGATCTACCTCAAAATGCTGCCTCATATATAGATGTTCTGGGACAAGATCTTGATCCTTTTATTAATAAAAATGTAACAGACTCTAGATAAATATATTATCACCCTCCTTCTGGGGAAGCCTTCAAAACAATTTTCAAAGTATAACAATTTCTGAGTGTATAGAGTGCTTTACACAAAGCATATCTCCATCACAGCTCCCTCCCTCCTAGAAGCAAAATAGAGAGTTACATATATCACTCAGCTGCAGGCAGTGTAATATAGCATTTTGTAAAGAACATGTTGCAATATGGCTATAGGCTGCCCTATGTTGATAATATCTTGCAATCCAGTTGGTTGCACTGGATGAAAAATCATTATACTGCAATATGTATTCACTGTTAGAAATGTGTATGACTTTATGAAGGAAGTGCAGCTGCGTGTAGATATATTATTAGGTCCTACATAGCAATAGTGTTGGAGTGTTGATTGCTTTGTTCAGATATAGATTTTTGCTGAGATGAAAGAGAGAGAGTCTCTGAATATAATTTAGCCTCGGGAGCTTTTAGTACTGTATATGTAGAGTGTTTATATTCTTTTATTATCCATAGAATAATCTTTAAACTTCCCTAAGGCTTTTCTTTTCTTTTTTTCTTGTTGAGTAAGTATACAAGGGCATGGGTGACATGTCTCCATTCAAGCAAACAGTTGTGTTTAAGTCTGCAGAAAAAAAAGAAATCTTACCGCGGCAAAGAATGACTTTCCATATTCAGATCTGATCTCTGTAATGTAATATTCTGATTAGCTTGTGTCATAAGTCACTGGGTTTTTTTTTTCTACATCGTCCGAGTATAAAAGATAAACTCTATTGCCTTTTAATGAGATATTTTTTTTTCTCCAACCTTGGAAAAAGTCACTTTGCCTGCTGTGCATCAGATCAACTGGTTGCAAGTGGTAAACAAAAACTCACCGGCCTGGTAATTCAGCCTTATAATTGGCAATTAAGGTAAACAATGTTACATATATAAGATGAAGAAAACTGGCATTGTTTGTTACTTGTAATCACTACTTAAGACTAGTAAAATAAGGACAGTGTTATTTCTCCTGCTTTGATGTTCACAACATTGAATTCATTCATGTACAATGGTTTCCTTAAGAATCAATGTACATCTACAAATAATTGAATCATTTGACTACAATGGAGCCTAGTATAAAACATGGCCTTTTTAATCATTTGGAGCTTTCTGGATAATGGGTTTCTGAATAACAGATCCCATTCCTGTACTAACTTGGATTGCATGCAAGTATTCTGCTATATATCTAAATATTAAATAATAAATGAATATTTGCGAATTAGATTTCAGATGTAAGTAAAAATGTAGTGTTTGCACTGGTGGAAATATTTTTTTTATGAATAGTTGAGTTCATTCCAAAATGTTTGTTTAGTTTTAATAGTTATATCTATAGTTGTTGTTGTTTACTGTTTTTCATCTATTCATTAAATAATTTTGGGATTTTTCTCCAATTTTTTTCACCTTTAACATTGGCCTCTCATGAAGTGGCAAAAGCCATAATAATGTAAAGAAACATTATAGCAAGTTCTGCAGCATTTTATTTAAATATTTAGTCTAAGAGACACCATTTTTGCCTCAATGCAAGAATTGATCAAAGGTCTGTGGGAAAGTCACATTCAGGACAAAAAATATTAAGCATTTTTTTTTTCAAATTTGAACATTTCAATATTATGGGATACGTTAGTAAATATATTCCTATATCTCTTGTATCTCTTTCACGCTCAGTGTTAAGTCAGAAAAAAAATTAGTCAAATAACTTAAAGGGGTTGTTCACCTTGAATTAACTTTTCTTATGATGTAGAGAGTGATATTCTAAAACAATTTGTAATTGGGGTTAATTTTTTTTTATTTTTTGGCTTGTTTAACTTTTTATTCAGCAGCTCTCCAGCCTGCAAGTTCAGCAATCTGGTTTCTATTCTCCAATATACTTTAATTAAAAAGTGTGTAGCATTTTTATAAGAAACCAGACTGTATGCAGTGAAATTCTCCCTTCATTTCCGGTTGTGGATATGAATCGTCAGACGGTTCCTAACTGCTCTGCGGGGAAACAATCATAGTTATGAACAGCAGGGGGAGCCCCCTCCTTACTTCCCAGCCATGCAGAACTCAAGCAGCTTTGTTTGTTTCCCTGTAGTCGGGCGACTGTGTAGAGATTTGTATTGGATTTTATTTTTGCCTTTACATCTCCTTTACTGTTTCCAACTCCAGCTGCAGGGACAAAGATCATGGAGCCAGATTTAAACAAATAAACTGGGATTATATTTGGAGGATTATTTTGCTGCAGCCACTGGTTCTGGAGAGTTGGAGAAAGTTTATATTAAGCAGTACAAAAATTATAAAATTCACATTAGATTACATGACAACAAAGGACCAAGTGCAGTCTGCATATTCTGATTAGTAATCAGTCTTGCTGCATCGGCTTCTGTCAGATATTATTTGACTTGTGCTGTCTTGATAATTGAGGACGACCCCTAAGCAGCCCAGAACACACTGCGCATGTGCACAGTCTTGGTCTTGCAAAGTTACAAGATGGTGTCCCCATGTGGCCAACTTTCAAAGCATAAATAATAATGTAATAATTTGATTAGGCTTGTGGTGCAGTTAAGTTCATGTTTATGTTTCGTATACAAATTACAGCATTTCTAGCCTTATTCTATTTTAGACTTTACTTCCCCTTTAAAGTTAACTTAAAGATGAACCACCCCTTTAAGCTAAAATAAGTGGTGTGAAATGATTCCATGTGTGTGATTTAACAGCATTTCAGTACAGAAATCGTATATATTATCAGTTAGACACAGACGTGAGTGTATTTTATACCAGACAAATTTCCCAAATTTTTTATACCATTTCAAACCTGGTGATAGTTAATTGAACCATTTTATAGGGAATATTTTCAACCTCCAAATGCAGAGATTACCCAAATAGTGGCTCATGAGCTTACTTTCCCCTTTGATTTTGCTGCCAATGTCCTTAAGAAGGTGTTCATTTTTGAATTCCTGGCGTGGAACCATGCTTGCAAGGCATGAAGATATATGTTTTTCTGCCAAAAATAACCCACATGGGGCACCAAACAACCAATAACATCCCTTATGGGACTATTCCCAGTAAATATATTAGTCTTTGTGTTGTTTTCCATCAGTTTTTCCATTTGAATAAGGCTTATGAGTAAAAAAAGCAAAAAACTGATGCACTCTATTAAAGTCATATGTGACAATTACCTTTTTGGAGGTATTTCTTTTTTACTAACATAGCATTACGTTACACATCCTGTTTACTAAAGTTAAAAAAGAGTAAAACCCCTCTCTATCTAGTTGCCAACCAATTATTAACACCACATTGATTACCAATATCTATATTGTTCAGCTCTTCAGTTTCTAATGATTGTGAATAATTTCAATAAATATTTAAAAAAAAAAACAGTTGTGATTCGTTATTACGTGATGGTGTTTAACACCAGAAGGTGATTACCCTGTTAGGTACTTTGTGCCGTTAAGTAATAATTATAAATTGCTTATAGTATACTAAATTAAGTGAATATAAATTACTTAGTATACTAAATTAAGTGAATATAAATTACTTAGACGATTTAAATTAATTAAGGTGTTAATATAGATTTTATTCTAAATTCATGATTAAAATAACGAAATAAATTGAAATAATAATAACAGTGCCTGCACAGATCTGGGTAATAAATTAATTCAGAATTACTACAGTTGAATTTAAAAAATGACTGAATTCATTACAAAACTCTTGCTGAACAAAAAAAAAAAAAAAACGGGGGGAAAAACCCCCACTAAAATGGTAGATTGTAATTGGTTTTTGAAAGTGAAAGAGTTAATTAAAAAAAGTCGTATCAATATGTCCACATGAAGACCAGAATTGGAGAAAAAGATGGAAAATGAAAGTAATAGAAGTGGAGAAGTCCCAAGAACTAACTGCCTAAAATGTTTTAAATATTTATTGAAATTATTCACAATCATTAGAAACTAAAGAGCTGAACAATATAGATATTGGTAATCAATGTGGTGTTAATAATTGGTTGGCAACTAGAGAGAGAGGGGTTTTACTCTTTTTTAACTTTAGTAAATACATAATCAGGTAATTATACCTCTCTCTCTAGAAAGTGATTTTGTAATTTAATTAGGGTGTACAAAACAAATCCCTTTTTTCACATAAAGTCACACATACTGTTGTCAGGCCGAATTTAGCTATTTTTTCTGGGAACAGTATGACTTTAAATTTGATGTATTTAATATATATATTTGATGTATTTTAATATATAGCAGGAACACGGTCTAATAGTATAGGGATGTAGAAATAATGTGAACCTTTTGTACATTTTTATGAATGATTAATTGTGTCTCTAACAAACTATAAAATACATCCCATTAGCACAATTGTATAAGGAGCGTAAATTAAATCCCAAACAACAGCAGTTTCTAATGCCCAGCTACACAGGTCAACTTCACATCTCAACTCCGATTAGGGAAAACTAAAGCAATAACAGGGATAATAATAGGCTTTATACTGTACTTTTAACTTAGTTCATATTTTAATCTATGGCAAAAAAAAAAAACTTGTAACATTAAGTTGCACACTTAATGTGTATAATACCTCAGTACATTTATAGCTAAACTTTTATACATTTTTACTGCGTTTGAGTGCCTGTTGTGATCTTAATTTTGTAATGGTATACCCATCTTAAAAGTGGGCAGGTTGCCTACTTTCAACCTGTAACCAAGCAGAAAATTTAAATATTTTTTAAAACAAATTAAGAAAAGTATTAAAAAAGTATTAAAACAACAAACATACACATTTTTTGTGATCATGTCACAAAATTGTAAGAACCTTTTCTCCAGAGAAAACAACCCCCAACCTCAATAGTCTTTCCTCCTGTTTTAGGTCTTCCATTTCTTTTATCTATTCAGACAAGGACTAGAATGCAAACTGCACTTTATACTCAAGGTGAGGCCTTACCAGAGACCTTTAAAGAGATAAAATCATGCTTTCATCCCTTGAGCTTTATGCAAGACAGTACTTTACTTGATTTAGTAGCCACTGAGTTTATACAAGACAGTACTTTACTTGATTTAGTAGCCACTGAGTTACACTGCCTAGAGTTACAGTTTGTTATCCATAAAAATCATTCCCAAATAAGGATACCCCTATCACATTTAGTGCATAACTCACATGTATATTATTTCTATATGTTCTTATCAACACTGAACCTCATTTGCCAGTTTGCTGCCCATTTATACAATTTAGTCAAATCACTCTGCGCAGTGGTAACATCCTACATAATTAAGTATCAGCAGCAGAAATAGAAACAGTACTTTCAATGCCCACCTCCAGGTTTTTAATAAACAAGCTGGAAAACAAAGACTAATTGAAGGTAGCTTCCCCCCTTCGCTATATACATACCATACCATTCTATTAAAACATTTAATTACATACTGTACTTTGTTCAAGAGTGCAAGCAGAAAATGTACAGTTTATTACGAAAATCCCTTTGCAGGTTTGCCACACTTTTATAAAGTAAAAGCACATGCAAAGGAAAAGGTATTTTCTTAAAGCAAAGATTGTTGCACAGCCTATATAATTATTATAAAATTCTCCTATTACTGTTTAGGAAGTTTTAGGTCAACCACAACAGAATCAGAACAAAAAATATATATACGAAAGGGCTTTATATTTAATACAGTTTAGATAGCAGATCTGGTAGCGAGGATTGTGTAATTTTCAGCATGGGGTGTGCAGTAGCATCCAATTAACTAGACATAAGGATGGAACCTGTCAGGGTTTCATATTTCACAACCTTCCATGCAAGCAATTATAACCAATTAATCACTGTATCATACACTGGTGCAATTGTGCTTGCTTTTACTTCCCAGGAGTGTGTATGGGCATAAGTTGCCTTATAAATAGTGTCAATTTCGGCTAAATTCTGTATCCAACTAGCAGTTGCATTTGTAGTCATAACTAAACCTTAAGATCCTAGATCCATGTATGTTTTCTGTGGGACAGGAGGTGTTTGGGATGCCTGTACCCACAGCTTCTATTATTCTTGGGGTATCAGTACCACTGTCTTTAATGTATCAGGATGCCAGTACCCTCTGCATTAAATGTTCTTTGGGAGCCAGTACCCAGTGCCTCTCTCGCTTAGTGTACTGCCTCTTATCTTATGTTTGTGCCTACTGCCTCTCAATATACTGCATAATGAACTTATTATGCCAGTATCCACTGCTCTCAGTCAGGGTGTTGTATATGGAGTACCTGTCGTATAATGTAAAATTTGCTCTAAGTGTCAAAAAGCCTCACTCTCTAACATGTGTTGTGCTCACTGCTTCTCACTAATGATTGTGTTTTGGGTGTCAGTGTCCAATGCTTTTCACTGTATACATTTCCTGCAATGCATGACACACTCCTCTCTAATGGTATAATAACTCCTCTCTAATTGTATAATATGATGCTATCACATATCTTTTATTGTATTAGGCGCTCCCTTTGTTTTTATGCTGGGTATGCTAATTCTATTACCCATAGCTTTCACTTTCTAGTGTGCCTTAGAGGAAATCATATTTCTCATTGTTATTACTGAATAATGTGCTGGGAATGCCACTTCCCATTGCTTTTGTGTACATGTTGTTAATATCAGCACAGTTTTTACAGTATAATGGACTGGAATCATGGTAATGTTACACTTCCTGGCAGTAAAATAAATAGATGAAAAACGGCATGCTAAGGTAAGAGTAACTTTACAAATGAGAGTGTAACTTACAAGTGGGCCATAAATTGTCAGCAACATGCTGCACAAAACACATTACCTTTTGCTTTAGTTCATCCCCCTAACCTAAAATATAGCTAAATAGTTACATAGTTCATTTGGGTTGAGAAAAGTAGTGATGGGCGAATTAATTTTGCCAGGCATGGATTTGCAGCCAATTTAAGTGTTTAGCCGCCTGTGAATATTTTCGCGAAACTTCATTGAAAATTTGGCGTCAGAAAATCCGCCACAGCAAAAAAAATTATTGTGTGTCAAAATTGACGCACGCATAAAAATTTTCACTCACATAAAAATTATTGAGATGCCCATTGACTTTAATGCATTTGGACAAAATAGTCGTGTGTATAAAAATTGTCAATCGCAATTGTAGTTCGTCAAAATAGTTTTGACACACAAAATTTTTTGCTGTTTCGAGAATTATTTGGCCGCGCAAAATGGCAAAATTTGCCCATCACTACAGAAAAGACAAAAGTCCATCAACTTCAACCCCTCCAACTGAACCCAAGTACAAATGTATCACTCACACATAAAGACACCAAACTGTATATACTGATACCTATACTAACTGAACTGTAGATCTTAAAAGGATTCTGTCATAATTTGTATAGTTTATTTTCGTTTCTAAATTACAGTGTTTAAAATTCCAAATAATTCACTCTACCATTTGAAATGTTATTCTTGAATAAACAAATGTATTTTTTAAGCTGTAATATTGGTGTGGAGGCAGCCATCTCAGTGCATTGAGCCTGATTTTGAGCTTTGCATTGTTTTTTTATTTTTATTTTTTTGCTTTTTTGCATTCCCAAGCAGGGGTGTTCCTGCTTTGGTGCTATTCTCATGTCTACTACTAGGTGGGAGCAAGTAATGCAAACAAATCTTTCAGCAGAGATGTCAGGTAGCTGCTATCTGGTTAGCTACCAATTGTTCTGTTGATAAGCTGTTGATGGGCTGCTGTGGAGGGAAGAAAGGGCTTAACATCACTCCAACTTGCAGTGTAGCAGTAAAAAGAGTGAATGAAGTTTTGCTGTCACATGACAGAAGGACACCTGGGAAACTGACAATATGTCTAGCCCCGTGCCAAATTTCAAAATGAAATATAAAAAAAAACTTTGCCCTTTTAAAAAACAGATTTCAATGCAGAATTCTGCTGAAGCAACACTATTAACTGATATGTTTTGAAAAAAAAACAGTATCCACAACAGTATCCATTTAAGATTATTATAGCATTGGATGTTTTGGTTTTTTAAAACATCATCATAGCCTTTTATAATAGAATCTGCCATTACAACATCACCCATTACACAACCTCACTGCCCTCACTGTGAAGAACCACCATTGCTGCTTTAAATGGTGCATTGCCTCAGGTCGAAAGTGGTGGCCTTTTTTTCTAGATCTCTTCTAAGGGAGTAATTATCTGTTTATGATATCCTCTAATGTATTTGCAAAGATCACAGCTTTGATCCACTTTGTAAACAATGTCTCAAGATGCTATTTGCTCCTTGCAAGTGCATATTTTTAAGCCATTAAATACTTATGTACTGTATGAATTTAGAAAATATATTGCATGATTTACCTTCACCAATTAAAAAAAATCACTAAGATTGACAACTTGCTGGAAGTATAAAATAAAGCTTCCAGAACTGAAAAAACTCTGCCAAAATTACCTCTTTCCCTCATAAGCCCACAAGGATTAACGGTACAGAGGAAGTCTGGAGGACATTTATATGATTTTCGCAAAGAAGGCTTAGCTAAGATACACTTCCACCAAATCCCTGGGCTTAGTGCATTATTTCAGGCAACCCCTGAAGGTTAGGTTAGCCACTGGTAACCACAGCCAGATATGTTGTGTTCTCATATTATTATTAAACTGAAAGTTGCTTTTTATTTGTAGATTAATAGGCATGTCAATATTTTCTATGAAGAACTTTAATTAACATATCCTTTTCTCTGATCATTTGACTTATTGCATTATCTAGAACTTTGGTTCTAAGCTTCTCTCTGAAATAAAATGTAAATACCTAAAACATCTATCACTGGAAAAGTATAGTTTTGGGTCGTGCTCTTGCAATTTTTTAGCCCTCAACCAGTTGAGAATTATAGCTGAATGCACCAACTGAGGAAAGTAATTGGGGTAGTACACAAGAAATGGAATGAAGCAAGCTATACATTATTATGTTTATAATTTCTCACAAAATTCAAGACCAGTTCTGGCACGATTACATAACACCTATGAAAATACAACCGGAGGTAAATAGAAAGAACCACCATATTAGGTTCACCTTGATAGGGGTTTGGCAATTATAAATTGGTTAATAAATGTATACATAAAATATCCTGTAAATGTATGCACTTGCAGTGAAGGTGTAGTGATACATTCCCATTTTTATATATTGGTAGCCATTTTAACCAGATCAGTAGGTCTTCTTTTTGTATTTTTATTTACCTTGGAGTATTTCCACAACTAAAATTGTATAAATTGTATATCCATATCTTTTCCAGTAAGGATCAGTTCAGTTTTTGTGAGTAGTATGTTTCAATATTAATGTTATAGTGTTAAATTTCCACTCAACTCCTGCTTGTTATTAAGGTGAAGTGGATTAGATCAATGGAGGCCATCAGAGCGCAACTATAGGGGGAAAGCGATGCAACCATGAACTGCTGTGGCGTCCCTGGATGAAGTTAGACAGACAGAAGTTGGGTCCAACATGAACCTCCCCCCCAAGGGCATTGGGAGTCATGTCACTCCTAACCCCCTGCATTCCTGCTATAGTTGGCTTTTCCCTAGCCCTCCACAGTCTCAACACACACTAGCGGAAACCAACATCAATGCTAGCCCACCTATTATATGGTAGCAAAAAAAAAAAAAAAGGGGGGGTTGCACATGTTATAAAGTCAAATGGCCACTGTTTTTGAACCTTTGTTTTGACATGAGACAGCTGAGAATAGTATGTATTAATTTGCTATCACTAACATGCTTTATTATATTTACAATTTGATTTGAAAAAACAACAAAAAACAATTAGGGGCAGATTCACTAACTTCGAGTGAAGGATTCGAATGAAAAAAATTTGAATTTCGAAGTATTTTTTTGGTACTTCGACCATCGAATTGGTTAAATTCGTTCGAATTCGAACGAAATCGAACGAATCGAAGTAAAAATCATTCGACTATTCGACCATTCGATAGTCGAAGTACTTTCCCTTTAAAAAAAACTTCGACCCCCTACTTCGGCAGGTAAAACCTACCGAAGTCAATGTTAGCCTATGGGGAAGGTCCCCATAGGTTTGCTAACCTTTTTTTGATCGAAGGATTTTCCTTCGATCGTTGGATTAAAATCCTTCGAATCGTTCGATTCGAAGGATTTAATCGTTCGATCGAACGAAAAATCCTTCGATTGATCGAACGCAGGATTAGCGCTAAATCCTTCGACTTCGATATTCGAAGTCGAAGGATTTCAATTCGAGGGTCGAATTTCGAAGTATTTTTAACTTCGAAATTCGACCCTTAATGAATCTGCCCCACAATGTAAACAATAGAAAAAATTAAAGTGTTAAATTAGAAAAAATGTCCTGATTTTTGTGGCAAATTGACGAATGTAATAAAAGTCATTGATGTGAAAATTCATGCCTCTGTGCGAACCAATTTTCCTTTGCCCACATTTAATATAGTTTTCCATGCTCTATTTCAACATAAAACTAGTTTTAAACTTACTACCCCCCTGTCACACTGCATTTTATAATGCTTTTTAATGAACTAGCATTTTGACATTGCTTTATTGCTGGTTTATTACATTGCATGATATTCAGTCTGAATAATATTTTGTCTCATGTAATTGTATGTTTTGTGCTTCCAAATTCTTTTATTTCATGGGTGATGTTGCTGGAAGGGTTCATTTATTAGTTTCCTATAGTAGAAGATAAAGCAAAAAATCTATGAGTAAATTGTGCCTAACTAGCTTCTGGGCATGGCAGACTATATGAAATCGGATATAGGGTTGCTTGCTAGGTACCCCCGTAATATTTTCTTTTTGGTCAGAAAAGAACCAGTTATTTGTCATTACTATTTAACTTGATTATCTAATACTGATACCTATATAGTATATAAGTTATAGTTTGCCATGGGTTTACGCAAAATGATTTTTATTTTAAAATATTTGGTCAACAGAAATTTTCAGTGACTATATTCCTCTGTTTTGTAGCAGTATATTGCAGCTCACTCACTGTTTGTTCTAATAGTTCTGCTTTTAATTATATATATATATATATATATATATATATATATATATATATATATATATATATTCTGTAATTATGAAGAATTTACTATTGTTCCAAGATAACAGAGAACCTGTTTATTATAAAACAAATATATTCTGTATGAAAGCTTATATCATTGCCTCATCAACTGCTCTTTTAATTTCCATTTTCCAATACAATGCCTGTTTAAGGGAAACTGGAAGCATATGTAAAGGGCCATATAATAAACTTAAATTAATAGGCATTTGTGGTTTGATTGCTTTCACCATACAGTATGTGCAGATGGTAAATGTACGTCTTGTGAAAGAACATAAAAAGATTATGCAGTATTAATGGATTTATTTGATTTACATTTTTTTTATTTCAGAACACATCCCTGCAGAATACTAGAGAATAATTTAAGCCTTGAGGTGCTCCGGTCCTGAAAAATTTTGTGTTTAATCAATTAAAATGTTTTACACAGGTATATTGCCAGTAAACAATTAGCTGTTGCAGTTGCTACATGTAGATAGTTATCTGCTCTCATATTAAAAACTACATGAAGGAGGTTAGCTGTTATGTCTAGTGATTGGCACAAATGAAAATTTGCAAAAACTTTTCCAAATGCATTGAAATTAGTCATGGGAAAATTTGTGGCATTTTGCTTTGCTGAAAAATTTGCGAATTTCCCGCAAAATTCGCAAAATGACGAAAAATTGTCGAAATGGCGCCAGCATCTTGTTTTTGACGACGGCATCTGTTTTTTTGACACCGGCAAATTTTAGCTGGTGAATTTTCGCTGGTGAATTTTCGAATAAATTCGCCCATCACTAATTGAAATCAATTGGCGTTTTTTTCCTGCAACATTTTTTCTATAGGGGTTTTTTCACGGCAAAAAGTGGCAAAATATTTCTCTCATCTGTTATTATGTTTCATGTGATGCAGCAGACCAACATGATTCAATAATAAGGTATTGTCTTTCGTAGAAAGACCACAACAGGAGCACAAGTTACCCAGAGCATAAATCACACAGGCATCTATTTCTAAACAGAATTCCACCTACACTGAATTTGTTCCACCTGACCATGACAAATAGATATAACTACCAGGGACATGCCTGTGTGGTTCTGACCCACACAGCTCTTCTGTGTTTGCAGTGGTTAAGGGGGTGGCATTACTAGTATGGAGAGCATAACTGCACTCTCTTAAATGAAAAGAGCAGAAATCCTAAGTTTAACATTATAAAGCTACCAATGGTTGCCTTTTCCATTATGGCACCCTCAAACACCACTGAAGAATACCGGGTAAAATAAAGGCATGACAGAAAAAAATAATAGGAAGAACAGAGTACACTACCATGTGTGAATAACCAAGCCTAGGTACAGCATATATTGCATATTTTGGCCAAAGAAAGAGATTAGCTGAATTTAACAACATCTGTTCAGTCTGTTGATATACCCATATGACAGTTGCTAGAAAGTCCACATGTTTTCTTTAAATGTAAAAATGCTAACATTTCAGTGGCAGTATTAGTTTCTTCTCCCATATCTATATGTTGGCTCCTCATTTTACTTGGTTCTATTGTGGAAAGATTCTTTTTGGGTTTTCTTTTTACCACACCCATTTTAGGATGAAATAATTAATTTTATTTGACTAAATTGATGTGCACGTTGCTTTAAATCTTGAAGGTTGCATAGTACTAAGTGACCCTTAAATGGCATATCTATATTGATACTTTCAAGATCTTTTGACTCTGTTTAGGCATTTGATGGATATTTTTCCCTCACCTGGTGATAGCATGCTTTGATCGCAAGTCTGTGTTCACATACCACTCCATGTTGAGATTGTTGAAGCTTATTTCTGCCTGATTTATCACTTGAAGATCCTTTTGCCTGCTTAATCTGTGTGTCTTCTAGTTTCTGATCCCTTGGCCTGTTATTGAACTTCAACTAACTTCTGCCTGTTTTCTGATTACGTGAATGGTGCCTGCACAGACTTCTGCCTGACTTTGACCATGTCTCTTTGAGTTCATGTTTACAGTATTACTGCCATTCCTCCACTCAGCCCAGATCTGTTTCCAATCTCAGGCTCTGGTTACCTTGTGGGATTTGTAGGGGAGGTTTACTGCATTACTCCTGACTCCATAACCATGTCTGTGACACCTGGCTTCCCTGATTTTGCTCTTAAAATTGTCACAAGGTTCCATGTGTGATATCAAACTGTGAAAGACTGGTTGTTCTTGTGAACTTGATTTGACTTAAATTTGAAATTTCCCCTAAAACTGTATTTCCTTAAAGGACAAAGCAAGACAAATTCACTGCAGATGAAGATACAGTATATTAGGCATAGTTATGAGAGAAAGTTTTCAGCAAGTTTCACTGCGAAAATGACACCCATAGATTTCCAATGGGAGAAAAAAAATGAACCATGTTAAAATTTGTCTTTAATGACTTTAATGCATTTCGGCGACTTTTTGCCTTTTTGCATATTTTATGCAAAGCAAAGCGGTACAGATTCAACTGTAACTATAAGGCCCCCCAAGTGAGTCAATCACTAAGTTTTCTCCAGGTCAGTGCTCCTGTTAGCTAAAAAAAATCACTGGTCCAGGGAAAAAAGTAGTGCAGTACTGCTCTAATATCTTACCTTTCCAAGATGCCCCTAGTGCTCACTTAAAGGGGTTGTTCACAGATATCCAATCACAATGGTTCGATTGAATATTGAATATCAGTAAGGTGGTGGCTGAAACTCACAGATGTGTGAACGTGTGATCCAATCACAATGGTACCATGATTTTCATTGAGACAGGTTTTGATCTTTCATTGTACATGACTGGAAGTGTGAATAGGGTAAGAACGTCAAAGCGGCAAATGTTCATGACAAGCTGTGTCACAGGCCCACTCTTCTGTTCAAGGATGGTTTCTCCACTTTGACATAAATGGCCTCTTTCACACCTCTTTCAAACATCTGTCATCTTTATCCAAAATGTGCACATTGTTATCCTCAATGGAGTGTCCCTGTTGTCCTCAATGGAATGTCCCTTTTCCTTGAGATGTAGATAGAAAGTAGTAGCTTGACATAAATGACCTTGTTCACACATCTTTCAAACTACCACTGTACAGTATATCTATATCTCAGGAAAAGGGACACTCCATTGAGGACAACAGTGTGCACATTTTGGATGCATTGATTTGAATAAGATTAAAAACTATAAACAATAAATAATGAAGACCAGTTAAAAAGTTGCTAAGATTTGAGTATTTAATAACAGACTAAAAGTTAACTTAAAGATGAACCACCCCTTTAACTCCTGCATGCGTAGTAGAGTAGAATCCAACTGTTTTACTGTAATTGCTTGGTTCAAGTTTGTCTATATCTGCCAAGGGAATGCCTGGCAAAGGTTAGAAACATGGTGGCGCAGTACTGTGCACATTCATTTTTCAATGAGGATACAAATGATGAATGTTTTAATAAACTAGGAATGTGGACAGAAAAATGCAGACATCATTATCCACCCTTGCCCTCCACTTCAAACAGTGGGGTGGGAACGTGGGAACCCTCCCCAGCCCTGTTTATCTAATTTGCTGCCTGGGCGGGTTTGGAAGAAATTGGCAACACGGAAGCTTTTTTTTTCCAACAAAGAACAGTTGTAGAATAGTGGAAAGGAGCTTATTTGACAAGGTAAGAAATGTTTATGCTATTGCAGAGCTAAAAACTCCTTAAGGGTAATTAATTTGACTCCGGTGACAATTCCAACGTCGGCGACAAATCCGATGCGCATTAAAGTCAATGGTGTGCATTTAGTTGTCGCCGGCGTCTGAATTGTCGTCAGAGTCAGAATTGTCCTGGCATTAAAATTCGTGAATTTATTCGCCGCCGGCAAAACTCGGAATTTTGCTACTTGTTCGCGCCTGGCGAATGAATTTGCACATCACTACATTTCAGTAACATTTTTGGCAAAATGAAACATATCACTAGTGATGAATAAACTTGGAATAATAGGTTATTTTCCAGATCCTGGGAAGCTCGTTCTTTACAAACAGAGTATCAAAGGATATGCATATCATTTTAAATGTGGTACAAAATGGTCCATTTTATGTTTAAGACATTGTTAGCAATAATAAATTGAGTATAAATGACATGATATTCTTTTAAACTGCATCTATTCTGTGCCCTTTGTAGCTAGATTTCTGAACACAGCAAAACTGTTTCCTTTTTATCTGTCTTCCTTTTAGATTAAAAGACCTTTGTCCCTCCAGATTCCATTAGTAGCTTGATCTAACAGCCCTACAGGTTCAGTCCTACAAGCTCCTATGAGACAATGCCTTAGTAATTGAGAATGCCATTGGGATCATGCATGACTTCAAGGTTTTATATACTTTTGTCTATTCTTATTATATCATTTTAATTGCTGTGTGCTCTATCTTTTGTACTCAGCTTTCCTTCTCCATGTTCTCTCTTGTATTTTTATTGTAAAATTAAACTCTTTTTAGGTTATTTTTTTTTCTTAATGTAAATGTGGGTCCCAGAGATAGCTATGTTCAGGATTCCTATGCTGTGGTCTATTGTGGTGTATTTTCAAATGTTAACATGTTGTGATCTTTTGTTTAATAGTGCAACTGCCCATTCACTGTTTTGAATGTTTTGAAAGTCCTAAAAATAGTTGGCAACACAGAAACTTGAAATAAAGTAGGTTCCTAAGCTGGCTGAAACAAAAGCCGAGAATGCTACAAATTGTTAGTATATAGTTATCATGGCCTTGGGGGTTTTTGAGGAAAAACATCAAGCTTTTCGGGAAAAGACCCCAAAAAATAGTATGATTCATGTTTGACTCGATTTTCTTCATAAATAAGACAAAATTGTGTGTGGGAGTTTAGTCAAAGTTTTTTTTATTGGGACAATGAGATAAATTTTATTAATTGGGTTTTCTGAAATTTGAATCTCCACACCTTGTCTATTAAATAAAAATGTAAACATTGAATAAACCCAAATATAATTGTTTTTGCATCATTATGGATTCACGCAGCTTAGTTACTATCAAGTATAACATGCTGCTTCCTCAAAGATAAAGGGATAATGCACACATCTAAGCATAAAACAATTATTTAAGCATTTTTCAATCAATGGGATCCATTATCCAGAAACCAGTTATCCAGAAAGCTTCAAAGTACAAAAAGGCCATCTCCCATAGATTCCATTTTTATCAAATAATATTTCTTTCTCTGTAAAAACAGAGTTAGTACGTGATCCCAACTAAGATATAATTAATCTTATTAGAGGCAAAACAATCCCAATGATTTTAGGTAGACTACGGAGGTTATTTACCAAAACTATTTTTTTCTCATATTTTACCAGAAACAAACTCGACCTAACTCCCATTCATGAATTTGGTTCATTTACTAATAATTAAAATCGAAAAGATTGGATCGGGAAAAAAACTCAAAAAATTAAATTTTTTATGAATACCTGTACCTCAAATTTTTTGACTTCATAGGCTTAAAACCACAAATTTATGGACCAAAATCCAGCATCAAACATCCCAAAACACCAAAAAATTGTGAAGGCAAAAAACATCTCACATCGCAACACTTTGTCAGGCGTAAATTTGCCAGGAGAAACACTAATTCACTGAAGAGGTAGATTTACTAAAGGGCGAAGTGACTAACGTTAGTGTGACGTCATTTAGTTACTCCGTCGATTTACTAACAGACGCAGTCATAACTCGCTAGCGAAGGAGATAGACTCTAGCAGTAATTTTCCTGGCGAAGTTGCGCTCTGGCAAAGGGACGTAACTACGCAAATTCACTAAGATGGGGATTTTACTGAATGTTACCTCTTGCGCCAGACTTGCCTTCGCCACCTCAGACCAGGTGAAGTGCACTAGAGTAGATAGAACTTCCTCAAAAAATAGTTGAAAAGTCCCAAAAACCGCTGGCGATTTTTATTTTTCAGGGTGATAGGCTGCAAAAGATCGTAAATTGTTTCTGAGGTAACCCGGCTTCCCCCCTACATTTCCTAACATATCGCACATAAACTATAAACTGGAATCATGTGTAGGGCAATATAACAACTCTATTTTATTTTATTAAGGTTTCCCGGGCTTGTGTAATGTAATGTATTGGCTGCAACATATATGTCCATTGTACTTTAACTTCCTGCCTTATGCAAATTAGCCAACGCTAGCTCAAATTTGCTTCAATTGCCACAGTAATGCTAGCGCTACTTCGCCAACGTTCATCACCCTGGACGCAGCTTCGGATTTTAGTGAATTAGCGTTGTCCTGGCGAATCTATGCCTGGCGAAGTTTTGCGATGTGAGCAAAGCCGTTGCTGGCAAATTTTCGGAGGTTAGTGAATTTGCTCCGAAGTTGCATCCAAGGTGCCGAATGATGACAAAGTACTCTATTGCGCTTCGCCTGGTCTGAGTCTGGCACAAGAGGTAACATTCAGTAAAATCTGCATCTAGTGAATTTGCTTAGTTACGTCCGTTCGCCAGAGCGCAACTTCGCCAGGCATAAGAGAGCGAATTACCGCTAGAGTCTATCTCCTTTGCTAGCGAAGTTACTCCTGCGCCCCATTAGTAAATCGGCAAAGTAATAAAATTATGTCTTTAGTCACTTCCTCCTTTAGTAAAAATCTGCCCCTTTGACTTCTACATGAATTGATTTTTAGTTTAGGAGTATTTTCGGATTCAGATATTTTGTTGCTTTGGGGCATAATAAGTAGGGATGGGCGAATTTGACCCGTTTCGCTTTGCCAAAAATTTGCCGGGCCAAAAAATGTTGTCGCACAGCGAAATTGTTTTGCCGCGCATTTTTTTTTTTTTGCCGCACGCCGCCATACAAGTCTATGGGTGTCCCTAATAATAAGGGGTAGATTTATCAAAAATTTTGTTTAAATCTTAATAAATAAAAACGCCCCCATATTTTATTCATTCAAATGAGATATTTAGACTTGTATTAATGGTTGAATATTAGAACTATTTCATAAATATGATTCTAAAAGACCCATAGGAATAAATAGAATCTACCCCTTTAAATCTATAAAAATTTTAGTTCTTTTCTCTAAAAAACACAAAGTTTTAGAGAAAACAAAAGTCAACCTTTAATAAAGAGACCCCTAAATGTAAGGAAATCAAAGTTACAGAAGTATCCCTTATTCAGAAAATCCCAGGTTTCCAAACTGTGCGGTGTTAGGGAACAAATTTGGAATGATATTTTGTGTAACTGATGCATGCATTAAAGGAGAACTAAAGCATAACTAAAGAAGTAGGCAGGAAATTAGTACATTATGTTTTAGGCTTCTGTACCAGCCCAAGGCAACCACATCCCTTTATCAGGGAGATCTGTGCCTCCAAAGATGTCCCAGCAGCTCCCCATATTCTTTTCTGCTGATTCACTGCCAATGCTCATGCGCTGCTGTTACTTACTGAGCGTAGGGACTCACTCACAATATACAGTACACATAGAATATACTGTAAATGTCACAATATAAGGCTGATTAATAATTATTACAGATAATTACTACATAGCAGCACAGAAACCATTGCAACTAGAATCAAAATTTAATAATCAGCCCTCTAGCATCAGCTTATATTACAGACCAACCTAATTTTCTGCTTGATAATTTGCAACAACCCCTAAGCTTAGCTTCTCAACGGCTGCTCAGAGCCCACCGAGCATGTGAGTGTCACAGACACTTTCCAAGATGGTGAACCCCTGTGACATGTTTAAAGTCCTGGATCATTTCTGCTATTGAGAAGCTGAAACTTTAGGCGGGTGCTATAATTTCAGTATATAAAATGTGGCATTTTTAGCCACATTCATTTTTAGGGTTTAGTTCTCTGTTAAGCCCAAAACGATCATTCTCAAATGGAAACAACTCTTTCAATAAACACTGAGGGTTATTTACAGGACGTGCAAGAATAAGTGGAATAGTCAATAATGTGGGAATTTAGAAGGCAAATTAATCTTGAACTGCTCCTGATGTTAATTGCCCATATACTTAAAAGTGGATAATCGGTATGCAGTATTATAAGATATGGAGCACCCGATCATCCACCCAGAATAACACAAAATTATATTGTCTAAAAACGACAGTAATTTTCTCCTTATAGCAGTTTAGTTGTAAAATAAGGCCTTTCTATATTTATGCTAATTAACCAATTATCTGTTTAAAACATTATCTTAACCTTAAATAATTGTCCGTTTCCTTAATATGTTCCAGAAACCTATATTGTAGTAGGCATAATACCTTAATTGCATTGTAATTATAATTAGAAACCTATGCTGTTGAAGTACCATATGTGAGCTGAAAAAGACCAACAGTCTATCTAGACTGACAGTTATATATTTGTTATTTCTCAAAATGCCTGCATGTTTAAATGCACTCGACCTTTATCAAGTACATAAACTATGTATTATATACACATATCTTATGAATACATTTTGAAAAAAAAAAATTATTGTATGAACTGTGTACTGGATTTCATTTGCTTTTGGAGCGTAATGGGATAATTTAATAATATAATGGTTATTCTTAATTGTAGAGAGTGCATCTTGCAATACTCTGTACAACCGTGCCCTGTTTAGTCAATTGAGAGTGTTGTCCTTTTGTCCATGAGCAGGTGATAACTTCCACGTTTCGCAGATGGCGAATAAATTCGCAAATTTGCTGCGAAAATTCACTGGCATCAAAGTTTTTGTAACAATTTAGACGCTGGCGCCGATTAATGGACAAATTGTCGCCGGTGTCAAAATTGGCAAAGTTTGACAAATTTTTCACCTGTTTCGAGAATTTCGCAGCAAATTTGCGAAATTGGTGCCAAAATGAGACAAATTTGCCCCTGTCACTAGTTCTAAAGTCTATTGCAGCCTCCATGCCTACTTCCAGAGAAGACAGAAGTATTGAATACATGCAGACACTGTACCCAAAAGAGTTGAATCATGAACATGGTTTATACAGGCCGTTGACTTGACAAAGTAGGCAGGAACCTCAAAAATAGCAAGTATATTATCAGCTAAACAAGCTAGATTCATCATTTATTAATTAACTTGACAAAATGGAATTGAAAAAATTTGATACAATAAAAGAGATATTAAAATTCAAACATATTGGTAGACCATTTGATTAACCATAAGGATACTACTTGGACACCCAGTTTAAAAGAACCTGGACTATATATTTATCTACAGTATTGTTCTATTGTCTATCAATACATCTATCTATATATCTATCTATAATTTTTTAAAACGAGATACAGTAAAATCCTGTTTTTTGCCATCAAGCACATTCAGCGAGGACCAGTGATGAAATGGTAATAGAGCATTCTGCAGCCCTCCCTTACTCTAATCTTTCTCCAACCTAAATCTTCCCTTCTCTAACAATGTTATTTATTTTCCTGCACAAAGGCTTTTTTCCTGCTTGTATCCACTCACAAACTTATCATTTTTCACTATATTTTCTTCGCTGTGTGTCATGTTGAAATAATTGATTCATGTCAGCTATTGTGCTCTGTAAACTTTTAGCTACAGTCTTACACAGAAAGAAGAGGGGAAAAACTATAAATTATATATTTTGAAAAACCCACATTTTACTAGGGGGAGGCAGGAGAGAGGGAAAAAATCACCTCATATAATACCTAATTTATGGAGCTTCTATTTTAGATAGTACTCATAGATCAGCCTTAGATGCAGAAAATAAAGCCTTTTAAAGGAGGTAAGAAAGAGAAACGTTAAGAGAAACTGTTAAGCTGAAATGTTCACAGGGAGTAGGTTGTTTAAATGTAGCTGCAAGAAAAGAAAACTGAGAAAAAGGCATGGTTGCAACTAAAGGTTTATGTGGCAGGTGGGATAAGTTGACTTTTGAAAAATCCTGTTTTTTTATAATCTGTGTTCTAAAACTTAATGACTTGCTGTCCTCCATGGACCTATAACATTTGTTGTCCATCATGTGAATGTTCTTTATAAAGTTACAGAGTCAGACAACTCTGGAGGGTAGGGCTGAGCTGACTGTGGTATAATTATTATGTAGACATGGGTGCCACTGCTATCAATTCTCTTTAGACTTCATTCTCAAGTTGATGAGGGACCAGTTCTTTGGTTTGGAAACATTGCTTTCAGGTTTTGAGGCACTTAATTCATTCCTATTAACCTTGAAGTGGAAATGGTGATCCCCAATGACTAGCACATCACTAATTTGGATTGATATTTTGCTAACTTTTAAAACTTACCCTTAGAAAAAACTCAGGTGAGAAGCTGGTAGCGATAATGATCATCAAAAATATAACAAACAACTAACACTAAACAACTACTTACATTCAACACATGAGCCAACTCAAGTCAGGTAGTGTTTGACTTGGGTCCAACCAAGCCTGCCTGTGACATAAAGGAGACCAAATGTTAGAGATTAATGTCAGAGGTGTATCTATTCCTAAACCTGCTTGAGGTTGGCCATTCTATTTTCTGTAATCTGAACAGGCTTTATTGAGGCTTGGACCTGCCTATCTGTTGGAAGTTGGACTAACCCATTCATAACTCTATCTATATATGGGCCACATGTAAACAACTTTGAGTTGGACAATTAGAACCTACAGAGGCAATTCCACAAAGGACAGCTACAAATAAGCATACATCATGTATTAAACATATTAACACTACAATGCAATTAGATTTGTTTTGATAAAAAATCAATGGAGGCCGCTCTGTAAATAAATCAGAATTATTATTGTGTTCCTGAGAATAAGGGGAAAAAAAGTCCCAAGATGGAGAAACTTTCAGATGTTGTTTTGTTCTGTCAGTAGTATCATTTGATTGCTGTGGAGTTAATACTGCAGTACTTTGATAGAATGCATCATGCAGGCCAAATTGATAATAAATACAAGGGATATTGGAGAAAGAGACACAGAATGATTAAAGAACATTGATTAGAAAAGGCAGGCGGGGGGGATGCTGACAAGGAGATGGTGGTTAAATTGAATGGAGAAAAACAAGAGATTGAAGGGTGTTGGTCTATAAAAGTGGTGTTAAACATGTATCGTATTGAAAAAAGAAAGAGACAATCCAGAAAAGGTCAATGCTGAGACAGAGCAAGAAGGAGTGCAAGGCTTCAGAATCGAAACAGATTTATATGTACATGTTTTATGCTTTTACACATCAATAATATTTGAAGCTGTGAAGGTAGAGGCAGGTTAGGATATTAGTTCTGGTAATTGCATTATTATATCATGAATCATTCACTGCATGTAGAATAATTAACAGGCAAAATAAAAAGCTATTGATCAAAGACTTCATGTCTCTCAGGTCCAAGGTATATTAATGGTAATGAAATGTCAGATGTTGCATCTACAGTATGTCTAGAATATTTTATTGTTAATATGAATTAGAATATGAGTTAGAATATACTATATTAAAGTAGATTTATATCAGGGACACAGGCAGTCATGTTGTTTTTACTGGTACACTGTGGGTCTGTGTGCCTGCATCCCCCCGCCCTCATTAAGTATGCATGTATGCCTTTTCATGTTTGTAACTTGGTGCCTAGTGTTACATGTAATTTTTGACACCAAATCCTCTTCTGAAGCAATATTTTTATTACTTCTCGTAAACCCAGGTTGGCTTTTCTTTTTAAGCAGAACCTGATGAAGCTTTTGACTATTGACTCAGAATCTTGCTATGCCCTCTGATCCCTTATCCTAGATATATAGCACTTTTTACTGTTTGCTTAGTTTCTTGCCTGGTCATCTGCATCACGTTTTTTTTGGTTTACTGCCATCTAGTTTTGCAGGTGTTGCAACACAAAGTCCAGGGCCCTGTAAAACACTTGTCTTTTCTGACTGAACCTAATTCACAATAATGATTATACTCTATTATGGGTGCTATCCTATCAATGAGTTATAGTTAAATCACATGTGATACCTCTTTTACATGTTTACCTACAAAATGGATTATGCAATATCACAAAATGTAGGCCACTGGGAAAACATTCTTTAAGGGTATCACAGCTTATATACATAAATAATTTGTATAGTGCTTCAAGATCCAAATCGTAAATTTTTTGAGGGTTTAACTTACCCAATGCATTGGGGGATCCAGGTGCTCACACCTTAAGCCTTCAGCTCAGGAAGGCACTGTGACAGAATATCAAATGAAAAAGGTTGGCACAAACGTGATCACTCTCCACGATGTAGTTA
Source organism: Xenopus laevis (assembly GCF_017654675.1). Classification (NCBI taxonomy): domain Eukaryota; kingdom Metazoa; phylum Chordata; class Amphibia; order Anura; family Pipidae; genus Xenopus; species Xenopus laevis. The sequence continues at coordinate 35,449,355 of NC_054375.1, read as the reverse complement.
AAAAATGTATTTATTTAGAACAGCAACATCCCAAATGCCTTACGCGTTTCGTGCCTTTTGGGCACTTAATCATAGGCTAGACAAACAACTAAACACATGGATATTTATATTAACACTAACTTGGTTCATTCCTTACCCTTTACCCGCTTACATCTAGGAATTTTAGGAGTATCAGAGCTTAGAGTTTATTTATGAAGAAAAAAATAGTTTGTAATTGGGTAAGCTTTAGTGGTAATAACGGCAATAATAGATCATCACCATGGGGTGCAAATGCCTTCCCTACCCTTTAGATATAGAAATTGCAGTGTTTCATTCATGCAAGGCTTTACTATCCTATTATATTAAGGGGATTATTTACAAAACTCAAATGTATCTCATCTTTCTATTAAACCTAGTGATGGGCGAATTTGCGGTAAATTTCTGCTTTCACCGCTGGCAAATAAACTCGTGAAATTGCAGCGGAAATTCACTAAGTTTTTGCCGGCATCTAAATATTGATGCCGGCGACAATTCCGGCGCTAGCAACAATTCTAGGCGCTCATTGACTTTAATGGGTGGAACGGCAAAAATCGCAAAATGCTAATTTTGACGCAGGTGTTTCGCAAATTTTTAGCCGTTTCACAAATTTCACTGGAAATTCACAAATTTTGCGGCGAAGTGAAACTGGAGAAATTTGCCCATCACTAATTAAACCAAGCTTGACCAAACTCCCATCCACAATTTTTACTTATTTACAAATAACATACTCTAAAACTTCAGTGCGGGAAAATTTTATGGGTGACAACAAATTTGGGTTATCATCTGAAAACATAACATTTTTCAGATTTTTCGGATTATCTCGATAAATTTGAGTATAAAGGTTTTTCCGTGAATTACACTGATTCAAGTTTTTTACATTCAAGTTTTTTCTATAATAAGAAAACATTTGAGTTGTGAGTTTATTCAAGGTATAAAAAATCTTATAAAACACACAAACTCGATCTTTTATAAATAACACCCCATGAGTATTACTACGAGTATGTACCTTTGTCAATAGCATCAATGCATACTCAATAACAAGCAAAATAAATAATATCTAAAAGTCTGAATGGTTTTAAAAAAAAATGTCCAATAGCATCAACGCAGCTCTCATTGACTTCTATGGGACCACAAATGAGATGTTTTGTGGTTTTTACACTTAATAAATCTTGAATTTTTAGGGGCACATTTATTACATTCAAATTTCAAATTCATGTGAGTTTTTTTAACTCTATTAAATTCGAATATACTCGAAATTCAATTGGGGGGGTTATTTATTAAAAAATCTAATATCTAAAACTGCACAAATATTACCAACTCGAAAACTCAAATCAAATTTGAATCAAATTAGACTAAACTCAATTTGAGTTTTTTTCTCTGAGAAAAACTCGAATGTCAGCAAGGTTAGTAACATGTCCAAATTGATGCCTGGATCTCTCCCATTGATGTATAAATGAATTCGGCAGGTTCTCTCCCATTGATGTATAAATGAATTCGGCAGGTTTTAGGTCATGAATAGTCAAATTCAAATTTTTAAAAGGCCAGCATTTGATACATCTCTAAATTTTAATTCAAATTAAAACCTGAATCGAGTTTGGACAATTCACAATTTGAGCTGTTCAAATTCGAATTCAAATTTGAAAATTAGAATTTTAAATTTGACCCTTAATAAATCTGCCCCGTGGAGTTTTAGAAGAATAAAAAAAAACTGCACAAATAAGATTCAAGAAAAAGGAAATCTGAATGTTAGTAAATAGGCCCCTTTATTTTTATCTACCGTGCCCTCTAATGTTTGTGAACTATGGCATACTTAGGGGCAGATTCATTAATTTCGAGTGAAGGATTCGAAGTAAAAAAACTTCGAATTTCGAAGTTTTTTTGGGCTACTTCGACCATCGAATGGGCTAGTTCGACCTTCGACTACGACTTCGAATCAAAGGATTCGAACTAAAAATCGTTCGACTATTCGACCATTCGATAGTCGAAGTACTGTCTCATTAAAAAAAACTTCGACCCCCTAGTTCGGCAGCTAAAAGCTACCGAAGTCAATGTTAGCCTATGGGGAAGGTCCCCATAGGCTTTCCTAAGTTTTTTTGATCGAAGGATATTCCTTCGTTCGATTCGAAGGATTTAATCGTTCGATCGAAGGAATAATCCTTCGATCGTACGATCGCAGAATTTGCGCTAAATCCTTCGACTTCGATATTCGAAGTCGAAGGATTTTAGTTCCTAGTCGAATATCGAGGGTTAATTAACCCTCGATATTCGACTCTTGATGAATCGGCCCCTTAATTGGAATTGATGATGATTGTGAAATAATTATACCCGGTTTTGGTGAAAATTTGGTAAACCATAATTTTTTAAATTACCAAACCTAGCATTAACCAGTAACAGATACAGAAAATTGTTCACAGGAAAAACAAATGTAAAAATGTAATTTGATTTCACTTAATGAAATTCAAGGCCCCATATGTTCCTAAGCTTATAAATTGACTTGCTTTATGAGTCATAACAGATAATTTTTCAAATTCTTCTTATCTCACTTCATTCCACTATTGTACATGTGAAAGCCTCAGCTGTAGGGATTTATTTTCTGAACTATGGTTTAATTACACAATTAACCTTTGTTGTATGATATGAGTTTTAAACAGCCCCTTCCCTACTTCACTGCAATTTTGAGATAAATTAAACAGAGCATCTAAGAATGTGAAATGAAAGCTCTATGCTCCCACAAGCTTGAGAAGGGTCATCAGGGTGGGGTTCCTGTATTCTGGGATGTCACGAGTAGCATGACAGCACTGTCACCTGCCTTGCTTGTGGCTTTCTCTTGATCCTCCTGCATAATTTCTTAGCTTTCACCTGGTGACATAGTTGACATAAATGGTTGTAATTAGTCTGAAATATTTTCTAAAACATCAAACACAATACATTGTTTTCTTTCTATGTTAATGTACTGAATCGCTGACCTATTCAGAAAAAAAAAACATAAATGTGGAAAGAAATACAATTCTTAAACCTTTCTGGGTCCTTGCATAGATTTATTTTAGCTAAAACATATTTTTTTATGTTCTGCAGAGTGACAGCAAGTGTCATGCTCCGTTCTCCAAAGTGCCGTGTTCAAAAAAGTAAATTATCGGTTGCCCTTTCTGAAACAGTGAGCAATTTACAGTTAAAATGAGCAAGCACTTGAGATTACATTATAGCAAAACAAGGGGTGTGTAGTGACTTGAGCAATTTTCGCCCGGAGCAGTAATTCGATTTTTCAATTTGGGTGTTGTTAAAATGATTGATATTACAGAGATGCAGCCACAATTAAATAACATTAAAAGTTGTAAAGATTACAAATTCACAGCGAATTCGCAAAACTTCTGTGAAAATTAGCTTTTGAAAAATCCGCCGCGTCAAAAAAAATTTGGGCCTGCGTCAGAATAGTCTCCCGCATAAAAATTGTTGCACATCAAAATTATTCGGACGCCCATCAACTTTAATTCATTTTGACAAAATAGGCATGCATATGAAAATTGTCGCAGGCAAGGGCGCGCCGCCAATGAGGCGAGCTGAGACGCTCGCCTCAGGTGGCAACGTCGGAGCGGTTTCCAGGGGAGGCAAAAAACCGCTCCTGCACCTTTAAGAGCCGAATTTCCGGTTTTTAAACCGGAAATTCGGCTTTACGAATGCGAGAGAGCGCAATTGCGCTCTCCGCATTAGTGTTCCTGCCTCCTCTCCCGACAGGTAAGTCGGCGAGGGGGGGGCAGCATTGCAGGAGCCGCCTCAGGCGGCACTAAGGTACGAATCGGCGCTGGTCGCAGGTGTCTAAATTGACGCGAGTCAAAATAATTGTGACGCCCATTAACTTCAATGCGTTTTGCAAATTTTTCACTGTTTTGCAAATTTTGCAGCTAAGCTGGACAAATTCGCCCATCACCAGTAAAGACATCATAACTTACTATCCAATAAAATAGTAATAATAATCATGTACTGTATAGTGTACAATAATGTATAGTAAATACTATTTAGAGTGTTGAATATTATTCACATTTATTACATTAAGGTGCATATGGTGTCTACAATATATTTTCATTCCTGAACCAGCAAATGGTTAGCCAAGATGACAGCAACAATGAAACAATTGCATCCACTTACCTGAACTACCAGCAGCTCTGCTTCATCTTTATTACAGCATGCCTTATTTGCTTTCATTGACCTGCAGCAAACGCGTGTGCAGGGGTTAAACTGGCAATCATAAATATGACCCTGTATATCAACATTACATTAATACACCGCATACATTTACATTCTACAACACGTTTGTGTACATACAACTTAACTGCACAAATGATGGATGAAAATCTATGTTTCCAATGAGTTAATATGCAGCATTCTTCGAAACATTAATGTTAAAACTAGCCGGGTTGAAGCATTAAATAACTTTTCATTTAGCATATGAAACGACACATTACTTTCCTTTCTCAGTAACACGCCCACATATTCTGACAATCATGTCAATTTATGGCTGAGTGAATTAACATCATTTCAGCATAGAACACAGGCAACCTACAGAAATTGCAGATGTGTAAAAGAAAACTACTGGGGTTGCAGTCCAATGCCTTCAAATCAAGCTTAATATGCTGAAATTAGGACATGTTTTACACCGAGGTACATTTCACATATATAGTTTTTTGTTATTACTGTTACTGGCGGCTCTTTTAACCACGTACCTGTAATAGATCAAAGAATCTACAATCTTGATTATCAAGGCCATGACTGCCAAGGTCTACATGTTTAGGTTCAGTTATAGGCTACAGGAAATACCTATTGCCAATGAAAAGGGTGTGACGGTGGCCAATTGAATTGGGATATTGATACTTTCCTATTAGCTTTGCTACTCCAGCTGCATATTGACAGGTTGGAATAATAATAATCAGTTCCCGAACCTAGTAGATCTAAAAGCAACTTCTGGAGCTATAAATGCCGAATGCTTATTTTAGCAAAGGTAGGTTCAAGAAAGCTGGAGGAACAAAAAGTACAATGATGTCAACTTTGTTTTGGCATCACACAATGCACCACAGAGCAGTATTTAATCAATGGACATAGGTGCCCTGAAGGATAGCGTAAGGCATCTGAATCTACACTATTCATTGTCCACAGCTATGTTAATCTTCATATCTCCAACACTGCCTGCTGCAATAAGACCTACAGCAACGTTGTTCCAAGCCCAGACCATAACACGCAGGTGCGGGAAATGGTATTACACGCAGGTACGGGAAATGGTATTATCATAATAAAAAGATGCATGATCGTCCTTGAATAATATAATGGAAACCTGTTTTGGGGTTAAAAATCCATTACATCAAAAATATCAAAATGTGGGACCCATAAACCACAATATTCCTAAGTATACATTTAGGGAACTCCAGTAGAGCGTAAGGGTAATTTATGAATGAAGCTGTTAGTGCAGTAATGATAAAACAGAAGCAAGTGTTGCATTTTTGATGGAATCCACAAATGGTATTTGCAATTAAACACACTGCTTGCTGTATAATTGCACTAAAAGCATCAGTGGGTCCGTCCTGTATCTTCTATTAAATCATGCACAGGTGCCGCCCATTTACCCTGGGGATCAGTGGGGCTATGGTCACCCTGAACATGGCAGTTATTTCATTCTTCGCACAGCTGGGTGCATCAATGAATGCAGCAGATTTGCATCATAAGAATCACATACAAATGCTGCTATAACACCGCATGATGGAAGTGATGCAACTCGCATCCAACAATGCATTTGTTCTGATGCATTAATTGCTCCATTGTTGGCGCTCTTTACTGGGTTGGCAAATTGTCTTTTGTGTTTGGTATTTCTTTCAGCAATACAATAAAAAAATGCTATTTTTGGAATAAGAATAACTTTTAAGAAAAACAAACTAGTCTAAACATGGGTTTAAAATCTATTTTCTTCAATTGAAATACAATTTTAAAAACAAAAGCTGGATTTTGTGTTTTGGTTGCCAAAGAACATACATCATTTTAGTAGTTATTTGCTTCCTTTGCTTCTATTGTCTTTCCAGTGTGCTATGCTACCTTCTTACTTTACTCATTTTGATTGATTATGCTGTCTCAGAACTGGCTGCGCAAAGGTATACTTTTGCAATGTGCTTATAGAAAAACCCTACCTAAAAAGTCAATAAGTACAAACCAGACCTCAGTGAGAAAGGGTCAGGATGGGTGAGTTAAAGGGTTGATGCTGAAGGCAAGCTGTTACCGGTTGTCCCTCCACATCCATAGTGATGAAAAATAGCCCTTCTTTTGTCGTGAAAGAGCTTTCAAGAAAGTGGGAAAGGAAACTAAAAATGCCTTGAATGATGTACAGCCATATATATAGTGCTCTTTTATTCAGCTACTGGTATTGTGTATCCTACATACTCTGTTTGTTCTACATGAATGGATCTATTGAAGTAGTCTGAACTGATAAAAGAAGGTGTTTATTAGGGGTTGCATTTGCTGCCAGTCACATGCTGAGTTGGATAGTAGGTAAAAAAAAAAATTAATGTAGCAAAATAAATATTTGTTCAATATCTAGGCCACTTCTGTTAATGCATAATCTCCTAGCACCCACTTTATCTTTCAACAGTACAATCTACATGTAAGAACATTTAAAATGTTTTTTGGAATAGTTTCACAATTGAAGCATTTATAAAACACTGATTGCTTGGAAGCATCACAAGGAAAGTTGACCGTTGGGAAATGTGGGTACAATATTTAGCTCAAAATAGAAATTCTGCTTTTGGTGAATGTCCCAACATTCCCACTCTGTTCTATAAATTAAATTATGCCTTGGAGATAAAGAAGGTAGAAAGCGATATAGATATATCAGGCCCCTCTCTACCACTGCCACCCAGAGCAAGTAGAGTAACTTTTCTGACACTGACATTGTATTTGCCTCTATGCCTTAGAGAGAATAAAATTCTGTGTATGCAGATTCCACTGTCAGACCCCTAACTTGGATGGATTCTGTTCTCAAGCTAGCTTGGGTAACTAGTTCCCTAGCCCTGAGGGCATAGCCACCTGCTTGGCAGTAAGAGCAGTTCTTTGTTTTTCTGTGCTGTAGAGCAATATCCCCCACCAGTAGCTCCCCATTTGAAAGTCTATAAAAACTCTGTGATTCCTTTGTTTGGGGTTCTGACATTTTGTAAGTTCAGAATCCACAGAGCTTGTGTCAAATAGACATTGGGGCCTATTTATCATGCATGTAAAAAGTAGAGTGAAGCATTGCCAGAGAAACCAATTAGCAATTAGATTTCAACAGTTACAAAACAAAAGCAAACATCTGATTGGTTGTTATGAATAGACCCCTTAGTCTTTCACATCAAGTGATCTTCAGTAATTAAATTTCGCCAACACCTTTGCCCTATATGTCATTCTATCCATAGGAACCATTTTGGTCTAGACAATAGGAAACCAAATACATGTTATGTGGTGTAGGTGTATATAAGAGCCATAATTAAAATAGTACTTACAATAAAGTTCTGATACAAGTTAAAAGTTAAATTTTTTTTTCACGTCAAAGGTAGTGATGGGTGAATTTATTCGCCAGGCGCAAATTTGCGCGATTCGCCGCCAGCGAATAAATTCGCGGAACGCCCACGAAAATTCGCGGCAAAAAATCGCCGGCGTCAAAAATGTTTTTTTTCCGATCAAAAACGGGCACCGGCATCAAAAACGAGACGCCGGCGCTGTTTCGCAAGTTTTTCGCCGTTTCACTAAATTCGCAAATTTTTCGGCTAAGCGAAACAGCGCAAATTCGCCCATCACTAGTCAAAGGGGCAGATTTACTAAAGGACAAAGTGACTAACGCTGGCAAAAATTCATCAGCGTGACGTCAGTCAGGCACTTCGCCGATTTACTAATGGGCGCAGGTGCAACCGCTAGCGAAAGACAGACGCTGGTGAATGGATGTAACTTCGCAATTTCACTAAGATGTGGATTTTACTGAACGTTACCTCTTTCTCCAGACTGCCTTCACCAGCTCAGACCAGGCAAAGTGCAATGGAGTGCATAGGACTCAATGTTTAGTGGGGAAAAAAAAAAAACTCTGGCGTTTTTCCTTTTTTCAGAGTGATAGCCGGGTTCCATCATCTAACATATGGAACATAAACTATACACTGGGCTCATGTGTAGGGCATTATAACAACTATATTTTCTTTTATTAAGGTTCCCTGGACTTAATGTAATGTAATGTATTTGCTGCAACATATATATCCATGCATCTTTATAATTTCCTGCCGTATGCAAATTAGCCAACGCTAGTGCAACTTCGACAGCGTTCAGCGCCCTGGATCCAACTTCGCCTTTTAGGCAATTAGTGTTGTCCTAGCGAATTTACACCTGGCGAAGTGTTGCAATCGATGTGAAGCCGTGAATTTTCGCCAGGTAGTAAATTTGCCCCAAAGAATGAAAAGATTCATAAAACAATGCAGTTCGTGTATTTCGCGTGCGCACTGGAAATGTCATCAGTATAGTAGCAGGGGCTTTATATACATGGGCTATGCATGCACATTGACTTTAAAAATGCTGTCACATTCAATCAACTCACTACATCAAACATTAGGTGCAAACAATCCCTTCCCATAAAATATTCATAAGACTGCTTTCACCGTTTGTCACAGTCACAGCTTTTCTAGACCTTTTTATATTGTATCTTACCACTATAAATATGGATTATTGTACACACTATAGTAGAAAATAATGAAACAATGTACAATAGTGTGTTTTTATTTTTATAGAATATTTTTTTAAAATCTTGTGTCCTCAAAGCTTACAAGTTAAAAAACTGCATTGCAGCCTGCTTTGCCTTGAATTAATCATTTTTGGATTGGGTCAAATACAGAAATGTCCAGTTGTTCATTCAGACAGTTTTAGCTTGTTAGTAAGGATATGGCCAAATCTAATTGCCATAAAATGTGTTGGGATATGACAGAATCCTGAAACTAATGGAATTGGTGCATCAAAGGTTAATGGACTGGCACCCAGTACCCCATAGCTACTGGTATACACTTGGTTCCCTGTTGGTGGCAGCAACTTTCAAGTCTCATTATTGAACCTTTGAACATATTGCTGAATACAGAACTAAATTCGACCCAATGTTGATGATAGATGACAGCATCTGTTACTGTAGTTATGGGGATTTGTTTATCTTTTCTACTGTTACAGGTATGCAATAGTGAGGGGTGAATAAAATATTTTCGCGTGTATAAAAATTGACGCACATCAAAATTATTTTGACACCCATTGACTTCAGTGCATTTCAAGAATTTCGAGAGTTTTGTGACTTTTGCGGTAAATTTGTGAATTTTCCTGCAAAGCAAAATGGCACCGATTCGCCCATCATTAGTATGCAAGACCTGTTATCCAGAATGTTCAGGACCTGAGGTTTTCGGGATAAGGGATCTTTTGCTCAAGTATGCTAAAAATAATTTAAATATAATTTAAACCAAATAAGGTTGTTTTGCCTCCAAATAGGATTAATTATATCCTAAGTACAAGATATTGTTAAGTTATAACAGTAAAAAAGGAGATCATATAAAAAAATTTTAATTATTGGACTCTATGGGTGACTGCCCTTCAATAATTCGGTGCTTTCTGGATAACGGATCCCATATCTGTATACTGTATGCAGAAAAAGTGGTCCTAATTCTTGTAAATACTATTATTGTAGCAGTGTTTTAAAAACAGAATCCATAATACCCATTAAAGAACAAGGGACATTAATAAACAAGAATGGCCATCCACGAAGAACCCTTAAAATATAATTTGAACTGGTTTAATGCTGATGAAAAGTCTAAAAAAATGTATTGCTATTTCTTTCCTTCGTCTTCAGTAATGTCAGCGTCTTCTTCTTCTTCTGCACCCTCCACAACACTTTGGGTTTCAGACATGCTTGGTTGTACAGCTGAAAGACTAAGTAGCTCCCCGCCATAACCTAAGTTAAGTCATTATGCATGGGTCATGTGGGAAATCTATGCATCCTCACTAACCTCACTGACTGTTGGGTCTATGGTATCCAAGATGCCAACATGAGTAGGGCTAAACTTTCAAACCACCCCTAAACTTACAGTAGTTAGCACCGGTTTTCTAGGCGCATGGGGGAAAAATACCAAAACAACGTGAAAATACTTTCCTTCTACTTTAATGGTTTAACTTAACTGTAGGAAACATGAATATAAATAAAGAACTAAACCTTACATTTATTACCCTTCCTTTCCAATGGGAGCAACAATTTTCTCCCTTCAGGCTATGCTAATTTATCAAATGGACAGAAACAGTGCCTGAGAGGATATTTTTACTTGGAGGGAGTCAAGTGCACTTTAGACACTCTCTTTGCATATGTTTGTATGTTTCATATTCTATAAAATATTTATTTTTCACATAGAGTACATGGTGATATGTTTGTACATTACTAAGCTATAAATTATACATATTATTTCAGCTTCAATTTAACATTTTAACACGAATTAAATGCAGCTGAAGGTGCAAAATTGCAAGAATAAGATTTTTCTAAAAATGGGCCAACCACTCGCAGGAAGTGATAATACATTGTGATTCCATTTTAATAGGTAATAAAATACACTTGAAAATCTTGAAAATATATGTGGATTCAAAATGAGTTCATCCTATGAGTTCAATGATAGCAATCCATCATAGTACAATACAAAAGTAGCCAAATGTCTCACTCAACAAAGTTAAAAGGAAATGTCACTAGGTCTCTAGAAAGTTCCAACCATATGCAAACATGTGACGAAGACTGACTCACTTCCTCTATTCTATACTACAAAATTGTAATGAGATATCATAAACAAAACCATACCTTTATTAGTAAACTTTGATTTGCACCACAAAACACTTCATGCAGTCATAAACGTTCCATAAACTATCAGTTCTTAAGAGGCATCCTGTCCCTGCTGTGTGCCTCTGACATCATCATGTAACACACAATATTGTGACATAATTAATATACACCATGGCATGAAATTCCAAATAAAAGTGCACCAGGGATCAGGCTAAAATGCACCCTAGTTGGACTTACTAGTCTTTTTCCTGGTTCCAGGATTATTGCTGATTTATTGGTCTCAGACTCTCGGCTTTGGGGCAGATTCACTAACGCTAGCAAAATTCGCCAGCGTGATGTGACTTCGCCAATTCCCTAACTGGCGCAGTTGTCACTTCGCTAGGGAAGGGGATAGACACTAGCATTGCTTCACACTCTAACGGCAGGCGAATTTTCACTCTGTCGAATGGACGTAACTCCGCAAAGATGCAGATTTTACTGAACGTTACCTCATTTACCAGACTTGCCTTCACCAGCTCAGACCAGGTGAAGTGCAATGGAGTGCATAGGACTTCCTCAATTTTTACAGCAAAATTTTTCTAAATCCCAAAAAACGCTGGTGTCTTCCTTTTTCCTTAATGATAGCCTGCAAAGGTCCGTAAATTTTTTTTTGGGTAACCAACCTATACACTGGGCTCACATGTCGGGCATTATAACAACTCTATTTTATTTATTAAGGTTCCCAGGACTTGTGTAATGTGATGTATTTGATGCAACATATATGTCCATTTAACTTTATAATTTCTAATGGTATGCAAATTAGGCAACGCTAGCCCATCTTCTCTTTGATTGCTTAAGTAATGCAAGTGACTATTCGCCAATGTTTGGCACCCTGGACACAACTTTGCACTTCAGGGAATTGACCTCGTCCTAATGAACACCTGACGAAGTGTTACGATGGCTATCAGGATCACTGCTTGCTCTGCTCTTTGCCTGTATCTGACTATAAACCTAATTCACCCATTGGATACCTTACTATTGGACTTTGGCTTGTTCTTCAGTATCAAGCTTCCTCTTAAATCCTGTATTCCAGGCAGTGTGGCTCTGACATTCCAAGTACATAGAGGTCCAAACAGCCCCCTACCCGCCCACTATATGGTAACTTTCTATGGAACCACACAGCAGTCCCTCTGGCATTTGCCAGAACCCACAGATTGCCAGTCCGGGCCTGGTACACGAGACCACTGGAAAGGTTACCCATGCCCCCACTTATCAAAAATGATAAGTGAATTTTTCAGAATAGCCTGACATGAGGTCCTGTATCTCCTCATTGGGGTAAAGGGTACTGTAAGGTCCATAGGATCATCGTGGCCCAGCCACGTCATTACATATATTTTCCTAGGTATGCTATATTTACCATCATTACTGAGTTCATGGTTCTGACTCAAGTTTATTCCTTTTCTGATTGTGGCCTGCCTTGACCTATTCCTGAATCAGAGTATGAACTTAATTAACCATTTGGATTCCTCATTTCATGATTTGATACTGTCTGCAAAGTCATTAAAACATATGCATATCACATACATTTATTCTTCCTGCGCACATTAAATTCACCCAATTTTTGAAACCATGTATCCCAAATGTAATTACAGATACAAGAGAATTCTTCAGTAAGGAATCTAAGGATACTGCTACAATGGTGATATTATTGTTATCTAACATGGGAAGATTATTAGACAATGTTGACCTGTTGAAATTAAGAAGGGCAGATAATGTGGTTTGGAGATCTTCAGTGCTGCCAAAAGTATAGCTACTTTGTCCAGCCAGCTACTTTTACCAGTCTCAAAAGTATGGTATAGCCTGTTGGGAGTTATTCCAGTTAAGCAAATTTTTGGTAAGGCAAACATCACTTTTATTGGGTGTTTTTTAATTTTACATTATATATAACTTGTATTAATTTAGTTGTCATTTAAAGCACATTTAGGGGATATTTATAAAAGCTCAAGTTTGTGAGGTTTTTCTACCTCAAATAAACTCACAACTCAAATGTTTGCTTATTTATGAAATAACCTCAACTTACCGCAATTGGGGGAAAAAACTTGAATACCTGAAATTGATAGAGTTATAGGCTAAAAAATTTCTACCTGTTGATCGAGTTTCTAGCACAAAGCACCTTAAAAAAATGGAAAATAATGAGGGCAAAAAACATCTTCAAATGGTTCAATGTACCTCTACCATTGACTTCTACATGACCTCAACAGGTTTTAGCTGGAGTATTTTCATATCTGGGTTTTTAGCAGCTTCGAGACATAATAAAGAAAAATTCAAGTTTGTAATGAAACTACCCTCAAAAAACTAATTTTTTTTGGGAAAACATAACTCAATCTTTAATAAATAACCCACTTGATATAGAGACTGTATACTTAAGGGGTTATTTATCAAAGGTCGAGTTTTGTGAGCTTTCTGGGGGGTTTTTCTACCTCAAATAAACTCACAACTCGAATGCTTGCTTATTTCTGAAAAACCTGAAAGTAATAAACTTGATTGAATAAAATCGAGGGATCAAGTTATAGGCTAAAAAGTTTGAATTAATTGTATTGACTGGTAAGATACATCTGTGAATTGTATTCAAGATAAAGTTTGTAACTATTCCTTCTTTGTTTTATTGCTTATTCTCTAGTAACAGAGTTTCTAGAGAGCAACACAAAGACAAAGGAACTGAGACAAGAGACTTATGGTCCATTCAGTTGGATCTTTATAACATTTGCAATCTGTGGGAAGTGAGAGATAATTAAATCTTTTTTATGTCAGCTACCAAAAGCACGAGAATATACCCTTTGGAGGTGGCACATGTTATAACACCCACACTGTTTAATGGATTCAATTACCATTGCTATGGCTCAAAACCTTTACTAAAATCTGGCAGGGAAATTAGGAGCACTGCTACTAGGACATTGTTTTGTTTTATTTTGTTAACCTATTTTTCTTAATTGTATATTTTTAACAAAGGTTTTTGTCCCTTTTCTGAGTATTCCAACCATTATCTTTTTTAAGACAGCAAAAGTTGTATTCAAGTAGACATTTAACTTTCTAAATGCCCATTTAAAACTTTTTAAAAATACAGGATATGGTACAGGTATAGGATCTTTTTTTATTGAGTGGTTAAAAAAAGGTGCTTTATTTAAAGGAAAATTAAAATATTGTACTTATTCCTTTGCATATATTCAGTCATAATTTTACCACAGTCACAACATCATACATCCTAAAAGGAACATGGGGGCAGATTTACTAAGGGGCAAAGTGGCCATCGCCACGTGTAATTTTGCCAGAAATCCCATCCACAGACACATTGCCAATTAACAGGCGTAGAGGAGAATTCACTGGAGAAAAAGACATTTGCTATCGCAGTTTCAAATCCTATCGCCAGGCAAATTTTACACAATGTTACCTCTTTCACCAGAGTTTCCTTTGCCACCTTAGACCTGGCGAACTGATAAAATGTCTTATGTCAGTGACATCATATCCTGTATACTAAAAAGTCATAAAAGTTCTAAAAAAAACACTGGCGTTTTTTCATATTTTAAAGCAGGATTGCCTTCAAAAGTCCTAACTATTAATTTTTCCCAACCATTTGAGGGGCATGCCACATTTGTTTTAAGATGGACTCATGTCAAGACATTAACATTAGAGAATCTCTTTTGTCTTTATTTTGCTTCCTTGGACAATAATAAGTGGCCACTTCAAGCATTTGCACCAACATCTCTAATAAAGGCATCTATATGTACCCACCCAATTCCAATTGACCTAAGCGTAAGTATACTAACAAAGTTTCACTAGGCAGAATTGAACTCTAGAAAAAGATTGCAAATGAAATGCTCACTGTAATAAACTTAGAAATCACCCTGGTGATCCAGTGGTGCGGGGACGCCCGCCGCACCGATCCGTGTTTCCTTAAGGCGCGCGTGCGCCTCCGTGTTCTTTAAAGGCGCAGGCGCGCTGGTGTGATGAAGCCAGTGCGCAATGGCGCCAAATTTGAAAGTATAAATGGCCAGTTTAAACCACAGGACCTTGCCCGTGATAGGATTTGTTTCCTGGTGCTGTAAGCTGTTGCTATTCTGTTTGAACCTGATTCTGATTACCTGTTTTGACCCCTGCCTGGCTGTTTGACTACTCTGATCTCTGGAACCTGACCCTTGCCTGAAACCGACCTTGATTCTGCTTAACCCACCTGTTTGACGTTCTGTTTTGACCTCTGCCTGTTATTTGATTCTGATTCTGCCTCAACCCATCTGATTGATTACCCGGTTTTGACCCTTTGCCTTCCTGATGATCCTAATTATCCACCTGCCTCGACCCTGCCTGCCTGACTACGATTCTGCCTTATCCTGTTGTACCACGACCTTCGGCCTAACTGACTTTTACAACTGTCATGCCCCTTTGCTTGCCAGAACTCCTCGCCTTGCTCCTCTCGAAAAGTCCAGGTGGCATCTGAGTACGCTGAGGGCTCCTCCCGAAGCCAAAGGTGGTTACACTACTGGTGAAGCCGAGCCGAGACCAGGGAACTTGGCACTAGTTCTGGTTTAGGGTGCCGACCGTGACACTTGCGCTGACGAAACTTTGCCAGCGTTCGGCTACTGAGACGCACCTTTGCATTTTAGTGAATTAACGTAGTGGTAACGAATTTGTGGTGACAAATTGGAGAGAAGTGTGGCGGATCGTTTGCTGGCAAAATATTTGCCCTTTAGTGAATTTGTCCCATAGAGAGAAGAGAATGCAGCAAGGTATGTGAAGGCGATCAGGGGGATGGCTCCCACTTACTTATTACAATTAACTAAACGTTTTTTAGACATAATAATCAAAAGATGAAGTTGTGGGCTAAAAAAATCATGCCATACAGTAATTGCAAATTTTGGCATGGGGGTCAACCTTGTTTTCAATTATTATTATATACATTTTTTTTATTTTTAGTAGAGCAGACTTCTCAGTTGAGAGAAGTATTCCACTTTGCATTTTAGGGATTACAGTGGCATCAGCAGATTTTAATTTGAACCTGTTGTTTGCTTTGCTTGATTGTGAGGTTAAGGGGCCTGATATCAAAAAGCTATTGAAAGTTTCAATGGATTGTCTCATTCCAATTTAATTTTGAGAGAAGGCATCCTTTCATTGATTGGCATTTTAATCAAATATTTAAAAATGTTAAAAAGTATTTCATTTTTCTTTGTAATAAAAAAAATCAGCACATTGTACTTCATCCCAGCTAAAATATACATGCAATTAATCTTTATTGCAGAAAAAACAATCCTGTTGTGCTTATTTAATGTTTAAATACATTTTAGTATACTTAAGGTATGATTCAAATTACAGAAAGACTTATCCGGAAAAACCCAGGTCTTGAGCATTCTAGATAATAAGTTCCATATCTGTACTTGTATTATTAGTGCCATTATCAAGTACAATTCAGCAGAAAAATGTAAGGATACAGTTGCCCTTTAAAGTGGCATTCTTTTCTGATAATATACCTGGATCACTGAAAATTGAAAATACGGCATTTTTTTTTCATGAGTTAATAATAATAATAATAATAAAACACCCCTTTCGCTACAGAAACAATATCAGTAATGCAAAACAATACTTATGCACAGAGGTGCAGAAGATTTATATAACATCAAATGATATAGTTCAAACTCTTAATGGGAAACAAACTCTATACTGAAACAAGCAAAACTAATGGACCATGTTAACTTTGTTATTCTGTCTTAACTGAAACAGATTTGTAATGAAAATGGCTGAGTTATGAAGTAAGGCTGAGTGAGTAACACATTAAAAATAAATAAATAATCTGCTTTTAAGGCTGTGCTTTACAGCATTAAATTGATTTTAGCAAAGCAAAATATCCCTTGAAACAGAGGGTCACGTTAAAACACAGGGTCATATTCAGTGAGAAAAAGGTTCATTACATTGAGAGGCCCATTTATCAAAGGCCGAATTTCCAATTCATGTAAAAAAAAATATTTGAATACATTCACAATTCGACTGGGAGGTTATTTAAGAAAAATTAGAATGTCTAATATTCGATCTAATGGTTCCGACCCAAAAATCTGAATCATATTCAATTCCTATTCCATTCGCACAAATCAAGTTTTTCTCCCAAAAAAAACCTCAACTGTCAGGAAGGCTAATGAAGGCAAATGGCTCAACAGACCTCTGTCATTGACTTGTACATGAACTCAGCAGGTTTTTGATGGCAAATATTTGAATTAGGACTGTTTCCGTGGTCAAGGTGTCATACATCTTACATTCAAAATTAGATTCAAACAGGGGGATTAACATTTGAATCTGTGGATTTTGAAATTGGAATTTGAATTTACTATTCAACCCTTCATAAATCTGCACCTAAAAGTCATGAACATGATTCAATTTGAGATGCATTTCAATTCAGAAAAAACTTATCTTACTGTTTATCACTTGAAAACTCTACTGAAGTCTAAGGGGCTAAACCATTCTGAAACACTCCACAGATGTGGTCAATACAGTATATGGAGGAACCAGTCTGAACAGCAATGAGAATAAGACCTGGTGTGAATGCAAAATGTATTTTCTAGAAACCTGTCACAGTCGGCACCCAACACCAGAACAAATGCCAAGCACCCTGGTCTCGGCTCATGCTTCACCTGCAGTGTGACCGCCTTTGGCTTCAGGAGGAGCCCTCAGCTACTTGGATGCCACCAAGACTTAAACGAGAGGTGCAAGGCTAGAGGTTCTGGATAAGCAGAGGGGCACGACTGTTAGCAAAGTCTTTGGGCAGAAGGTCGTGGTACAAGGTGTTAGATGGAATCATAGTTGGAACAGGCTGGATCGAGGCAGGCAGAAAGAAAGCGTAAACAAATCAGGCCGGGTCTGGGCAGGCTGCGTTCAAGGCGAGGTCAGGCAGGCAAGGGTCAAAACCGGGAGATCAATCAGAAGGATTTAGCAGAAGGGATAGTCGAATTCAAGCAAAGGATCAGGATACAGAGGTCAGAATCGTCAGGAACAGGCAGGGGTCACAACAGGTAGTCAGAATCGACTCAGAATCAGAATAGCGGAAAGCTAACGGCACCAGGAACAAACCTATAACGGGCAATGAGAACCCGTGTGATGGCCCTTTAAATATTTGAATTTTCTTGCCGTTGCGCGCTGGCGTCATCATGCCATCGCGCATGCGCCTATAAAGCAACACCCACGCGCGTGCCCTTAACAAACCGACGCAGGAGGAAGCAGACGCAGCGGGCATCCCTGCCGAGGGGGCAGCGGGCGTCCCTGCCGTCCCCCCCACTAGACCACCAGGGTAAGCCATTACAAAACCATTAGACATTTTTTTGTTAGTTATGTTTTTGTTAATAGTTAAGGGTGGACGCAAACCTGATTTTGGATTCTTAATGAGTGTTCTTGTTATAAAGTCAGGAGACCTCTGTCAGGAAATTATCTATTAGCGGCTCATAATTTATCAACTGATCCAATGATTGATGCAATATTGATTCATTTGGGAGTCAATTAAAGTATTTGCCAAAGGGACCAGATTCTACAATGAATTTTTATTTATTCTTATGAATTTTTGATAAAGTATCTTGAGAGATTACCACTTGGGTTATTAAGGAAACAGTGTTTTGTGCTTCTTTTAACTAAAATATGCCGCTTCAGAACTCAATATATTTACTCCTCTAAGGTTCACGCTATGACTCTACCTTTTCCGCTAAACTGTGCTGGTGATGTAACTGGAGGATAAGAAATAGGGTGAAGTTCCCACAGACACAGAGTTCTTTTAATGATAAATAAGGCAAAATCGGGGATGGGCGTTTGGTAGAGGTTTTTTTTATTGAAACAATGAGAATAAATTCAATTTTAGTAAATAACCCCCTTAGTATCTGGCGGAGGTCAAAACCATCCCTAGCATTTAGCTATATACCCATTTTTCATTCAGTTTTTTTTTAAAGTGTGTATTTAATGCCAGGAAATAATATTTGCACATTTAAAAATTGTGAATTCACAAATGATTTGTAAAAATTGAACACTAATTTGCATGTTTAAGTGTGAGATAAATAATACCATTGCATCATATGTGTGTTACATGATGTTCAAATACTTAACACTGAAGTTTGTTGCAAACCAAAGCCCCTTATGCCTTAAAGATAATGCCCCTATGCTGGCATTTGCCTCCTGTCCTGCCTGCACCTGGAACAATCATGTCGGCCCGGGTGCACACACACACAACTGATATGGTATGAGAATGCATTTGCATGTACCTTTTAATGATTGACTTGTCCATTGGTTTGCAGATCATCAGCTTTGAAGAAGGAACTGCAATGTTCTGAAAGCTTGCTGTGATTATCATCTTGGTTAGCCAATAAAGGTATCACCTTTACACCACTTTTGTTATGTTTCATATCAAAAGCTCTTCCCTATAACTTTCTCAACAGGCTAACACGGTGCAGAAAACATTATCCAGATCATCTATGAAATAGAAACATTTGCAAAATGCATTGGAGTCTAAGGACATTTTTTCCCAGAACAAAAAAAAATTCAGAGAGAGATACATGCAGAGATACATGCAATGCAATACATGCAGAGATATTATCGGCAGCCAGCAGAAATTTTCTAACCTGTCCGAATGGCACGAAAAATGTTGGGACACTCCACACACTGCCCAAAAATCGTACGAAACAAAGATTTGTACGATCATATCTGCACGTCTTTGGCCAGCTTACCTGGCTCAGACTGCAGTAGACGAAAAACTCTAGTTGGACATTTTGTTCTAAAAACACTAGTGGATTTCTTCTTTTCTCCTTCAACTATGACTAGGGGCTTATTGTGAGCTTCAGACTAAACATCCCAAAGGAAGTTATGGAACTTCTATTATGGAGTCTACGGGAGATGGCCTCTGCATAATTCAGAATTTAACCTCTGGCTAATGGATTTCCAGATAACAGATCTCATACCTGTAAAAGCAAAAACAATAAATAAATAAACGCATGGCAGACGTGTCTCAATCAGTGCTATGTTTAGTGCACTAGTCCCTGTGAGTGAGATAAGTAAGGCAAATCATATGCTCTTTGTGACTGAGCTGAATGTGTTATATTGCTTTGTTATGGTTTTGGACCTTCCTTCTCTTATCTCTTGCTGTATACAATACGTCTGATAGATGTTCCAATGTTTCATTCCTTTTTATACGTGGAAAGATTGTGAATTCCAGTCTTCTACTTTCTGTCCATAAATATTTTAGTGCAATAGAATTTCTCAAATATGTACCTCACCTCTATCGCTGTCTCTTTTCATACTTTATTTGGCTGCTGGGTGCTTTTGTTTTTGATACTGAAATAACTTTCAGTGTCTCAAACACATTCTGCAATCTCTCAGAACTAGCTTTAGCATGTTCATAGCCTCTAACATACTGCTCATCCAATAATTTATTACCATAGTATTTATTATTTTAGCTACTAACAATGCGCTGTGCATGTTAGATTAATTAGATGCAGTACTCGTAATTAATTAGATAACGTACTCGTGATGCAACTCTTGGACATAAAGGTCCTCATAAGCTTAATGAAATCCCTACATGAGTGTCTTCTCCATAAAGATGGCTGCAGAGGGTGCTTAATATTGTTTATTGAGCTAAATGTCCCCAGCTTGATATTATCAACACATATATACCATCCTCTTCTATAATACTACTTTTCTATATTTTCTTTCTTTGTTAAAACTATCTGTGCAGTTTAAACAGGCATTGCAATTTCTTGTTATAGTGTATATATGGTTTGATCATGATTCTTAAAGGGATCCTGTCGTCGGAAAACCACTGTCTTGCTTTATAACAATATTCTCATTTATGGAATGGAATAAAATTCTAATTTAAATTTAGGGCACTGGTATCCTGAAAATCATGCAAATTATTTATTTAAAGGGATACTGTCATGGGAAAAAACATTTTTTTCAAAATGAATAGGTTAATAGTGCTGCTCCAGCAGAATTCTGCACTGAAATCCATTTCTCAAAAGAGCAAACAGATTTTTTTATATTCAATTTTGAAATCTGAGATGGGGCTAGACATTTTGTCAATTTCCCAGCTGCCCCTGGTCATGTGACTTGTGCCTGCACTTTAGGAGAGAAATGCTTTCTGGCAGGCTGCTGTTTTTCCTTCTCAATGTAACTGAATGTGTCTCAGTGGGACATGGGTTTTTACTATCGAGTGTTGTTCTTAAATCTACCAGGCAGCTGTTATCTTGTGTTAGGAAACTGTTATCTGGTTATCTTCCCATTGTTCTTTTGTTTGGCTGCTGGGGGGAAAAGGGAGGGGGTGATATCACTCCAACTTGCAGTACAGCAGTAAAGAGTGATTGAAGTTTATCAGAGCACAAGTCACATGACTTGGGGCAGCTGGGAAATTAACAATATGTCTAGCCCCATGTCAGATTTCAAAATTAAATATAAAAAAATCTGTTTGCTCTTTTGAGAAATGGATTTCAGAGCAAAATTCTGCTGGAGCAGCACTATTAACTGATTCATTTTGAAAACATGTTTTTTCCCCATGGCAGTATCCCTTTAAATAAATAATTTGCATGATTTTCAGGATACCAGTGCCCTAAATTTAAATTAGAATTTTATTCCATTCCATAAATGTGAACATTGTTATAAAGCAAGACAGTGGTACTGTTTTCTAGTAGACACAAATTTTATTATCATGAGTAACAGCATATAAACCTTTTCACAAGCACAAAATGTGTTCAAGAGAAAAACATATGAGCTTCATCCCATCCAACTGCCAGATGATTTAATTTTAACAAAATGGACCAAGAAGAAGCACTGGTAGACAGACCAACTGTCATCTGAAGGTATTGCAGAACTGAAACTGATGGGCAATTGGTTAGACAATAAGGTTGAGTGCTAGACCATACTGGTTCAAAAGTATGCTCCTTAACTTGTTTGCATGCTTATAAACATAGTGCAACCCAGGTACCTGAGTCCCTATATCCTGTAGTAAGACTGACCATTGTTTTGAAAATTACTTTAATGTAAACGCTAGCTACCAGCTCATTGTGAAAGTCCACCGCTATACTGAAAAGCATTGAAATCAAGGCACTTCATGCTGAGTTGACAGCAAGGATCTTTTCAGAAGCCTGCAGGTGCAGACCAGCCCTCAAACTCTCTCATAGCTCTTGCTGTTGATTACACAGTAATGGAGACTTCACTGTACAATTTTCCTACCAAGTTGAATGAAAACCAGTAATTTGCACCAAATAGGATGCAATTGCTTAAGTATGCCAACTGTACACTTTAGCACCTGGGCTACAGAGATTAAAAAGGATTCCCTTTTCTAAAGAACACAGATTTCTAATCCCGGCACTGTGGCATTCTGTCAGATGCTAATATTCTGTGTATGTAGGAGACGGTAAAGAAAAGAAGTGTCAAATCCCATTTAGTTAAAAATATTGTTTTGTGATTAAGAACCTATACTATCTATTTATACTCATTTTGTTTAATTTAAATGGGGAAGCCTGATCAATTCCAGTAAGCTTTTGGCAAAAGTATGTACCAAGGCAGCATGCCATAATCTTCATTAAGAAAAATATGAAGGCTATGTTCAAGTTATGGGCAGAGCTACAGTAATACAAATGAGCTGCAAAAAGGCCACTAAGAGTAATGCTAATCCCACATACTGTATACTATTTTCCTTACAAACCCCCCCCCCCATCACTAGTCAGTTTAGCGGCACATATTAAAAGCCACTTTTTCAATTGCTTGCACTAA
Source organism: Xenopus laevis (assembly GCF_017654675.1). Classification (NCBI taxonomy): domain Eukaryota; kingdom Metazoa; phylum Chordata; class Amphibia; order Anura; family Pipidae; genus Xenopus; species Xenopus laevis. The sequence continues at coordinate 35,426,740 of NC_054375.1, read as the reverse complement.
TTTAATCAGTTCAATACTTTCAGCCATATATGGATGGGATCAGAAAGCACCTGTCCAAAACCTTAACTCCAGGCCAGTGGGAGAAAGAAAGGATACTGGGCTTCAATCTTCAGCTGGGGAGTAAGGGCTGGGGGAGATACAGCAAGTCTGAAGTCCAGTTAGGATGATTTTGCTGAAATGCCTATTTGCTCTTGTAGATATTCCAGGAAGATTAACAGGTGGGATTTGGGGTTGAATATTTATTTGCTGTTCTATATATTGACATTACTATGCATGTTTATATCTCTGCAACATTATTATGAGTAGGTCTGCAACCATCAAATAGGAGACTTAAGCAGGTGGTACAATTTGCAGTTATGTTTGCATATTAAATGAACCAATCTTGCCCAGCTTTATAAATATAACATATGCAGGGCAAATCTGTTCACTGTGAACATCATTTTATGCTGAGAGAAGTTTATAAATGAACCCCCATATATTAAATATATTCCTGGCATTTTTCTTACTCTTTAGAACTTAGAGGGTTATTGAGTAAAGGTCGAGCTGTGTTTTTCCCCAAAAAAAATAATAGTTTTTCGATGGTAGTTTCAGTAAAAACTTGAATTTTTCTGGATAAAAAATATTCACATTTTTGAGATTTCTTATGCAACGAAGCTGCAAAAAGCTTGAATATGAAAATACTACAACTAAAACCTGATGAGGTCATGTAGAAGTCAATTGCAGAGGTCCCTTGAAACATTTTATGATGTTTTTAGCTTTTTGCGCTCAAAAACAAAATCAATTCGTGCTATTCAAGGTTTTTTTGCCAATAACTTGATCAATTGAAGTTTTTCACCTTGATTGCATTCAATCGGGTTTTTCACATTTAGGGTTTTTCATAAATAAGCAAACATTTGAGTTGTGTGTTTATTTGAGGTAGAAAAAAACCTCACAAACTTGACCTTTAACAATAACCCCCTAAATCTTTGCCTCAACTCTGGCCCTGATTATGGCATCCCTTCTTCCATGTCTTCTTCCCTGAACATGCAGGTAAGAATTCAGACTTGGGGGCGGTGGAAACATCCAATCAACAATGCTTCTAGCCTATTGGGAGTGTGCACCAATTTAGTGATGGGTGAATCTGACCCATTTTACTTCACCAAAATTTGCCGAAATACATTGAAGTCTATAAGTGCCAAAAAATTTTGACGTGCAACACATTTTTTCACCTTTTTGAATTTATCGCTTTCATTTTCACAGCAAACTTTATGGGCATCATTTTCTTGGCAAAATGTGGCAACAAATGTAGCACAACACTCTGCTCTGTCCAATGCCCAATGTTACAGTTTCATTAGCTGCTTCTGGCAAAACTGTAAGACAATTGGTGAAACTAAGTTCAGTTCCTAAATGTATATTCACTTAGACAAATATAAGAGGTTCTCTGCAATCAACCCATTGCCAATGTATTAAAGGAGAACTAATGCTTAAGCAAAGAAGTAGGCTATAAATGTTGTACATTATGTTTTGGGCTTCTATACCAGCCCTACACAACCACATTGAATATAAATGTATAAAGCTGGTTAGTAATTAATTCATGGCAACACAGAAACCAGTGCAACTAGCACCAGCATTTAGTATTGTCCCAGTAGCATCAGTTTATATTACAGGCCAAGCTAATTTTTTGCTTCATACATTTTAAACGCTGCATTAGCTTCTCAACAGCTACTCAGAGCACATTGAGCATGTGAGAGTTGTAGGCACTCCCTGTGGTGACTCCCTGTGACAAGTTTGACATCCTGGATCAATGCTGCTATTGAGAAGCTGAAACTTTAGGCTGGTGCAATACATTCAGCATATAAAATATGGCATTTGTAGCCATATTCATTTTTAGGGTTTAGTTCTTCTTTAAGGACATTGAGACATTTGTGCCATAAGCTACCAAAAAATGCCTTTCCTTTAAACAAAACAGGGAATGTTTGTCCATATATTGCAATGTATTCAATCTGGACAACTACTCCAAAGTCATCCCTGGTCTGGCCATTCCTACACCCATTCTTATCTGATTCATTAAGAATTCTACTGTTTCATTTACTTGCACCATGCTTGTTTCAAGGTTAAAACTCCCCAAACATGGATGCTCTTTTATTAACCACCACTGGGATCAGCAGCTGTATAATGAAGAAATAGAATTCTTAATGAATCAGTTGAGTGTAGGACTGGCCAGGGGAAGGCATTTTTAGTAACATAAAGCACAATCTTAAAGCACTGTCTCAATTGCCTTAATATATTGACAATGAGTGCAGAGGACCTTTGTATTTATATGAATTTTGTGGTCACAGCCTCATTGCACCTCCACTTAATGGTTAAAAATTAGTGGTGAGCACAATTTTTCCTTTTTTGTTATAGTACAAAGGTGGCGTGTTCATGTAAATAATAAAATCCATACAATTGCTTGTTGATTTTTGAGTTTAAACATACAAGAATGTGTCAGCCAAGCATATTGAAGATTTGTCACTGGTGCTAAATAACAAGCTGACTATTATAAGGATTTACAGAATTGTCAGTTTTCCCTAGTTTCCATGAATATAAAATAGAGCTGATGTACATATGCTCAGCATATAGTCCGGCCCCTATACTGTGTACCTACGCCAAATATATATTTGTTTGTCCAGTGAAGGGAAATAATCAAAAAACCAAGGCAGCCATGCTATTGTTGATGCTCATTAAGATCAGTGGCATCCAAATGTTAAAATTCAACTTGTCTTACTTGTCTTCTTCAAAACATTTACAGCATAGAGGTATCGTTTTTTTTTTTTTATTCATTTTGGGGCCACAGCCTCGGAAACATTACCATGAAACACATTGAACTCTCAGTATCTGCTTGTTGTATAACATTTTCAAGGTGGCAATTTGTAGTTGAACATTTAGAGGTCAATGGGCTTCATTTGCTTTGAAAATTCCATGATCCCTTTTTGAGTACTTTCTTTCATTGCATTTTTAACTGGATTTTTCCAATGAGCGGAAACAAAATAAACTTTAAAAAATTAAAGCAGTATTAAAGAAGAAAACAACTGAAAATAATGCAGAGAGACTCATATTATGTGAAATAAAACATTATTGTACAGCTGCTCTGTTTGTTTGCTCTGTAGAACCAGCTGGAGTCCATGGTGCTTTGGAAGCCTCAGACTCATTGATTTGCTGAGATATGTGTTATTTTGTGTTTTGTTGTGCAGCCTGCTCTCAGCCTGGGGGGTTCCCAGTTTTCCAGGGATATAAAGGACAGAATGCCAACTACCGTTGTTTCTGTCTCTCACTCCTTTCTGTAATGTGGCAACAGGGACACTGAAGCTGCAAGAAACATAGAAAGGAATAGAGGATTTGGAAATAATGTTGTCAAGTGAGAGGACTGTGACTGCCTTTTCCCTTTGAAATGTCTGTAGAGATGGGAATTTTTAATCTCTTTCCTTGTGAGTAGGTCCTTCTGAATGTTGCTGGGACTGACACTACAAGGGTTTCAGCTGTTCAACCAGGAGATTGTGAGAGGCCAATGCTGTGAGCTCTTGCACTAGCAGAGATTTTGGTGTCTATCCAAATCAAACACCATCTCCTTTCTCCCTTAGCCCTTAATATCATTGTCCTCCCTTGACAGGATTTAAACTTTTTTTGTGACCTGATAGCAGCAGGACACAAGCTACTGTGGCAAAGCCAGAAAAGCATAAATAGCAGCTGTGCCTGGGATCTTGGTGTTTTAGACTGCAATAATCTAGTTTTACAGACAGTACATGTGTAATTATGCAATCAACTCTATACTGATTGTACAGGCTTTTATGATGCTGCCAGTTTAATCTCAGAAGCATAACTTTCGCAGCTGTATAGTGAAACGAGACAGTTACTCATATAGCACAGTTAAACAAATGTTTTGCATATGTCCCATGAATAACCCAATGATTTACTCTAAACTGTAGGTGCTGAGTTACTCATAATAATCAATCAGATCTTTACTTCAATTTTTTAATTCATAGCAAGCTGTTCAAACCTAATTATTGATTGCATGCTACTATAATAATTTAGAGCAAACTGTGTATTAGTAAATATCAGATAGAAGAAATAAGTTGTATAGGCTTAGTACCAGGGGAGGCTACACTGTACAGGTATGGGATGTTTTATCCAGAATGCTCAGGAACTGGGGTTTATTGGATAATGGATCTTCATATCTTAAGTCTACTAGAAAATCATTAAGTATTAAATAAATTAGGCTGGTTTTGCATCCAAAATGGATTAATTATATCTTAGTTTAGATCAAATATAAGGTACTGTTTTATTATTATAGAGAAAAAGGAAATCACTTTTTAAAAATCTGGATTATTTCAATAAAATAAAGTGAATGTGGCCTATCTGTAATTCGGAGCTTTCTGGATAATGGGTTTCCGGATAACATATCTTATACCTGTACATAAAAACTTACTCAGTGTGCCGAGGTTAAATAGTAGCATGAACTTGCTCACAAGTTGTGCATAAAATTGGTATAAGTACTTTTACTTGTAAATTGTAAATGTTGGCACAGTTCTGCAAAAAAGAGGCACAAGGAGCATATAGATCAAATCTCACTGGATTACAGGCCCAACCTAAAAGCCAGTTAGGGTGACATTTGAATTAGATGTTCATTTTATGGTACGGTGTTTCCTTGATCTATAAGCAGAGTTCAGTTTCAGAGGGTTGTTGGACTCTATAGGGACTTTGAACCCAAATCTAAAAATCTCTGCTACAGAGAATTTGAACACCTTATTTATTATGCCCTGTATGCTGACGTATTACTTAATTATGGGAGATGGTTTATTAGCATAAGGCCTCTGTATACCACCCACAGCTTTCTAGTTTAGCTACCAAAGAGAATAAGTATCCCCCACTAATTGATATACTCATGGGAGGTTACACTATCCTGTCACACCTTTTTCTGGAACATCAATAAGCATCACAGTTTGGGCTCCAGTCCCTAAGAGGGATATAAATGAGCTGGAGAGAGTGCGAAGATATGCACCCAAACTAGTTAGAGGGATGGAAGGCTTAAATTATTATGGTAGACTGCCAAGGTTGGGGTTGTTTTCTCTGGAAAAAAGGCGCTTGCGAGGGGACATGATTACACTTTACAAGTACATTAGAGGACATTATAGACAAATATCAGGGGACCTTTTTACCCATAAAGTGGATCACCTCACCAAAGGCCACCCCTTTAGACTGGAAGAAAAGAACTTTCATTTGAAGCAACGTAGGGGGTTCTTCACAGTCAGGACAGTGAGTTTGTGGAATGCCCTGCTGGGTGATGTTGTGATGGCTGATTCAGTTAATGCCTTTAAGAATGACTTGGATGATTTCTTGGACAAACATAATACTAAACTCTATGTAGCAGTGGGATCACTTATATTACTGCTTATACTAAGATCCCATATTCATCTTAATCTCTAAGGGAAAAGTAATACTGCCATTGGATGTAAATAATAATTTGCAAAAAAATAAATAAAAGAAAATCATATTTGATAGAAAAGCTGAAGCCCATATCTTGGTAATAGTATTTTTTGAGAGAAGACAAGCTGTTACACAATAAAATTATTCAGTGTGGTGCGTAAAATCATGAAATTGAAAAGCTCCATTAAGAAAGATTTCATCATCTTTGAAAATATTTTTATGTTGTTACACTCGCTTGCATATAGTCTTTCCTATTACATATAGACTCAAAAGTTCTGGATCGCAATCTTGCGATCAACAGGTAGCTCTGTGCCTGCTGAGATTAGCCAAAAGTAACAGAGTTCTTTCTATGCCTTGCATGGGAAGTCTCACCTAAAACGTGTCCTAAGTACTTATTTTCTCATTTCATGACCTTGTGTAGATTTTCAGGATGTCGTTTTATTTTCCCTGTTAAAATAGTTTGCTTCATGTGGTATTTGCTTATTTCTTTTCTTTATTTAAGTATTAAAAACAAGCAATAAACTAACATTTTTAGAAAGCAAATTGCTATCTTTTTAGAACAGTTATTATTATTACTTGTTCTTAAGTTCTTAGGATTTATTTCCGAAGATAAGGGCAAAGGAAAGTATAAAAGATTAATGTATATAATGTCCTTTTTTCTGAATATCTGCTATGGTATATATGAATAGGGTCGCTATGATGTTTATCTATGTAGAATATTTAGGCTACAATCTTGATGATCCCAAAGTGTGTCATTGTTATTGCACATAGTGATGGATGAATTTGGGGAGTTTTGCTTCACCGAAAATTTTCGGATTTCCTGCGAAGTTCGGGAAATGGCAAAAAATTTGCATAACGGCGCTGGCGTCTCGTTTTTGATTAATTTTTTTTTTTTCCGCCGGAATTTGCAGCGAATTCGCACCTGGCGAATAAATTTACCCATCACTAATTGCACACTATGGAGCAGATTCACTAAAGGATGAAGTGGCTAACATTAGCGACAATTCACCAGCGTTGCCACCCGCAGGGACATAATCAATTCACTAACAGGCGAGGGGCAAATTGCTAGCAAAAGAGACCATCGCTAGTGATCGTTCTCTATCTCCAGGCAACTTTTTGCTCTGGCGAAAGGTCGGTACTTCGCAAATTCAGTAAAGTGCGGATTTAACTGAACGTTAACTCTTTTGCCAGAGTTGACTTTGCCACTTCATACCAGGCAAAGTGCTAAGATGGAGCTAGATTTTCCTCAATCTTCTGTCACTTACATCATATCCTGTGTGCCGAAAATGCGTTAACGTTCCAAAAACGCTGGCGATTTTTCCTTTTTTGAAGCGGTATTGCCTGCAAAAGACCTAACAAACTTTTTTTGGTACCCAGTTTTCTCCAGACATTTCATAACACATGGAACATATTTTAACATCATTTTACAGTGGGCTCATGTGTAGGGCATTATATTAAGTCTCTTGTCTTTATTAAGGTTCCCTGGACATTTGTAATAAAAAAGTGGTAACTTCAAGCATTGGCACCAACATTTATAATAAAGACCTACATAAAACTTTAAATTACCCGCCCTATGCAAATTGACCTAAGCGCAAGATCACTAGCGAATTTTTGCTAGGCACAAATGAACACTAGCACATCTTTGCTAAGAAATACTCACACTACCGAAGTAACGCTAGCACAAAGTCCCAAGCATTCAGCTCCCAGGACAAAACTCTGCATATTAGTGAATTGACATACCTGTAGCGAATTTGTTCCTTGCCAAGTTGTGAGAGGTATGGCGAAGTGGTCACTGGCGACAGTTCGCCCTTTAGTGAATCTGCCCCTACAGAACTAGCAATGTGGTAACTCTTATCCATACATGTAAGGAATATATAGGGGAATGTAATAAAAGTCAAAAAGAGCAAAACAATTTGCACAAATCGCAATGTAATACTCTTCCTTAAACTTTTATTGTATTGCGAATTTTAATTGTGCATTGCCCACTTTTAAGAACTGCTTGAAGGTGTCAATCTTTTGGAGCAAATGTAACAACTTTTCAGGAAGAAGTTTTATTACATTCACTGTGCACTGGTGCAAACTATAACATTCACAAACCTTCTTCCACTGTCGGAAGTGGTCGCTAAACAGTTTCCAGGTTCGCAAAAGCTATATTAAATTTGCAAGAAGCCAAATTTGTTCACACAAAGGCATTACGAATATTTTTTTCCATTACCAACTTTTATTACATTCCCGCAATAGACGTTAACTTCTGGTCTCCAGTGATCTAAAAACATGGAAGGTCTTGCATTTAAAGAAAATTTGCAAGTTGGAAATATATTCACTAGAGAAGAGATGCTAAGGGGGTATGGTAGCAGAATATACATTTAAAATGGACCATAATAGTCTTTTATTCAGCAGTTGATCATTTTAGAGAAGACAAGTACATTTCCCCATATTAGATGGGAAGGGACGGCCTGTTTTATATCCAATCCTGGACATCATCATTGTCTCTAATACAGTAGTGGGCGTGCTGAAAGGAAATGGATGGGGAGTCTGGGGAAGGGAGCTGAGTATGGAGTCTGCCAGATTGACGCTGAACTGTTAAGAGTTTTTGCACTGTAAAGCTGTGAAGTTGCATGTGGTTCCTGAATGAACTGGAAGATAGATTAGATAGATTTTAAAAAAAATATTTTTTTAATCAGTGAAATGATAAAGGGACGGGTCCAATTGCCCCTTTAAAGCGTTTTTGCCATATGATCAAGGTTGTGCAGAATAAGTCAATAATACCAGTAGCCTTTCTGACAGGTATATGTTATTTGTCAGAAAAGATATGCTCTATCAGTTCAGGAAACGCTGTCCTCATTTAATAATTAAGTATCCATTTAAAAGGCAATGATGGAAGATAAACCTTATTTGAATTAATGTTATAGGCAAGACCATTTTAGCATGCATGTGTTCAAATTTGAGTACAATAGATACAGTATATCAAACGACTAATAATTAATGACCTACAACTGATTCATAATATAATTCCTGCCAATGGTTGCAGAGAATGCTGACTATTGAACATAAACTATCTTAAAGAACATAAATTAACATCTTCATTGGAAAGCTTTATAGACTCAGACCTCATTGTTTATTGCCCATGAGGGAGTTTACACATCTCGTTTTGATTAATTGTGGCTGTTAATAATCAGGTATGTATTTAACACCCTTAAAATTAGATTAGCATTGATCATTTATTGTAAATTGTATGATTAATTAGTCTCTGTTTCTGCTATATAGCGCTTATGAATAGAGTCACTTATGTCATTGATTATTTCACAGAAGAAGCATTTAAATGGATTTTTTTAAAATACATAGCAGTTTTATCCACTCTAGATTAAGAAAAAATCCTAAAACAATGAGAATATTTTGGTTGATAAGTATGTATTATCCTGAAGTATTTTAGATATTCACTGTTCAATCTACTTTATAACTTATATAACTTAAGTAATGGAGAAGACAAGGTCAGTGTGTTTGGTTTAGTCTCTCAACAGAAATAATTAAGGGCAAGATCTCTCTCTTTCATATATTCTTTACTATTTGATTGCAAGATGCAAGAATCAAGGAAGACCTTGTGTTGAGATTCCCTTCATGCAAGGCCAAATGCCTCTTTACAAACAAAAGAATAACCATAGTCCACAAATGAAATATTGTTCAAAAAAAAAAAAATTCTGGGAGTTTAATTGTGTAACTAAACAATAAATAACATTATATTCCCATATAAATACTATATATATCATATTTCTAGAAAGATTATTGCTTAGTTTATGCAATAAAAGGATAAATAAATTGCCAATTAAACTAAAACAGGAAACATTCTGTTCATTCTTATTGGCTGGACTCTTTTAGAACATAGGGGCAAATTCACTAAGATTCGTAGTTGCGCCAGGTGTAACTTCGCCACACTTCGCCAGGCTTAGTTTCGCCAGCGCTCCGTAAATTCACTAAAACCGAAGTTGTGCTCAGGGGTAGCATAAGTGTCAGGAATCATGATGGAATCAAACCCTGGTCTTTGTATTTGGACAATCCTGCATTATACTGGTGAGCCACTGGGGAATCCTAGTGCTTATACTGGACACTGCCCTGAACAGACTTATTATATTCTTGCAACACGCTTACCTTATCTTGCCTCATTAACAACATGTGTTGTCAGTCAAGCAATCAAGGCCCTTTATAAGCCTGTGCCATCAAACTTCCTGTTGCTTGATCATCTGAGCTCCTGAGCCCATTCTACCTGTGTTTATGCTGATTCCTGCCTGATCCCTGGTTCCTGTGTTCCCTGCCTCGCTCCTTGTTCGCCTTCCTGTGTTCCTCGCTCCTACCTTCCTGTTCTCACCTGGTTCCCGACTCCTACTACTCTGGATTCCCTTGGTTCTGACCTCCGACCTGTTTCTCAACCTTGCTCGTCTGCTGCCTGCCATTTGACCTCAGCCTGCCTTTTGGACTTCGCCTGCCTGCCGCCAGCCCTGACCATTTTGTTTGTTTCTGGATTTGCCTCTCTCCACTGCCAGCCTCATTCCAGGCCTGTATTTTTCAACTTCTGTGTGTTTGATTATTTTCTCATTTTGTTATTAAATAATTCCTTTTTGCCTTACTATGGCTTCTACTAATTATCCATCCATTCAGGGGTATTACTTTGCAAATAGGCTCCAGCCCGGTGGTCTCTCACCTGTGGCCAGACCTGACACATAAGGTTGCGAAGTTGCGCTAGCGTTGATTGGCTAAGCAAAGCGAAGTTATGATAGCGATGGTTAATTTGCATACGGCGCCAAATTCAAATTTCAATGGAGGAATACATAGAATCACTAAAAATGCCAGGGAAACCTTCAAAACATCAAATACATTTTTTATTATGCCCTAAACATGTGCCCACTGTATAGTTAAGTTGCCATGAGTTAGGAAATGTAGGGGGGAAGGAGGGGAGCCCCAAAAAATTTTTCAATCTTTTTCAGCCTATCACCCATAATATAGAAAAAACACCAGCGTTTTTTGGGACTTAGAAAAAATCTGAACTTTTTTTGAAGCAATCCCTATCTACTCTATTGCGCTTAGCCTGGTCTGAGGTGGCGAAGGAAGTCTAGCGTAAAAGGTAGCGTTCAGTACAATGCGCGCGTTAGTGAATTTGCGTAGTTATGTCCGTTGCACAAATTCGCCAGGCGTAAGGGTGCGAAGTAACACTAGCGAATTTACGCCAGCGTTCGTTAGTGAATTTGCAAAGTAACGAAAATGACCGAATTGACGCTAGCGTTAGGCGCTTCGGCGCATAGTGAATTTGCCCCATAATTGGGTCTAAACAAAAAATGGGGTTTAACCTGGCACATATGTCAATTTCTACTTTAGTAACCCACTTCAGCCAATCAGACGTATATTTTCAATATTAAAATGTAAACTTGTTAAAGTTTATAGCGATTTTGAATGGAGGTTGATTTTTCATCACGTTTCATGATGTTATGATCAAAGCAAACTGCTGATTGCTATGGGGCTCTGGACAAGGAATATACAAGGCAGACTTAATGGTGCACTCATCTAAATGCATTGCAACTCGACACACCTTTCTTTTTCATTGTACTGAATGATGTCCCTCTGTAAAATGTTTCTATTTATGAGATGTAATGCAACATCAAAGTCTCCTTCATCTATAATAACACAAACGCTAACCATGAAAATAAATAATTAAATACTGTGTGGAAGGAAATATAATACTTTTCTGGAACACAATCTGCTTTTTTAAATTTTATTCTTGTCTTCGTGACATTGCTAAACCTTGACCATCAAACTATTTTTACGATTTAAATATAACTGGCCTTAATAAAATTATTAATGCTCCAAAAAATCTGATGGATTCTGATGAATGCCAATATCTTCATGCAAGATTTAACTGAATACTGAACCAAATCTGAAAGCTAAAAGTGTTAGTATAGTATATTTTTTTTGCACAAAAATGTACAAATTCAAATTATATTTTCAAAAAACTCAAATGTTTGGTATTTATTAAACATTTTAAAAAAACTTAATGCATGTAAAGCTTCTGCATCTAAAAGCTGACGAATTCATGTAGCAGTCAATGGAAGTTATCCTAAGCAAAACGCAAGACATTTTTCAAAATCAAGTTTTACAAGTTTTTTTTTTATCTACTAAACTCATGAATACGAGGTTGTGAGCTTGTAAACTCACCAATTTGTGTATTTTTTAATACATATTAACATTGTGAGTTTTATTGATGAAGAAAAACCTCTGAAACCGCACAAATTTGATTAAAAAACCCATAAGTGTTGCCTCTGAATGTACAAAGAAGTCACATATGAATCCAATAAAGAAAAAAACTGCAGTATTCAGCCTTATATTAAAACAAAGTTTCTGACAGAACCAAAATAAATAAATGTTTGAATTGCAATTCGATCATCAAAGGGAACTGTACTACACAAAGTATATACTATAAGATTTTGATTATACATATTATGCATGCAATTCAGATTCTGTAACCAATGCATTGAAATGTTCCTTCAGCTATTTCTATGAAGGACAGACTTTCTGCCCTATGAAAACCAAAACTGGAAAATATAAACAATCTTTTACATTATTTGAGCTATACAATTAAAAAAAACACATATGCAAGTTGGAATACATATTTGTATGTTGGCCCTCCAGCAAATTCACCCACCATAGCAGGTGATAGGAAACTAGTACTACTATTAAGTGGATTAAATCTTTGAACACAGTTGAACCCCTTGAAGCAAGGAGCTTGAACCATTTATCTTACATATCATAATATCTACTAAATTCATTTTACTCAGTTTTTATTTAATCATCTGTTTACACCCTAACATTGGGGAGGTTATTTACTAAACTCCAGCTGGGCTTTTTGGGGCAAAACTTAAATTTTTGAGATTTATTAAAGCCTGATGCAGCAAAAAGCCAGAATCCAAATATTCGCCATCTCAGACCTGCCAAGGTTATGTATACGCAGAGGTCCCTATCCTGCGTTGAAGGTTCTGTGGTCTGCCCTGGAATTAGCGCAAAAATTCGACCATTGTAGACTTTTTGGCAAACATCTGAAAAATTTCGGCTTGTCGGGAAAGAGGCCAAAAAAATTTAGCAATTTAGGAAATAATTCTGGAAAAATCATGTCATTCAGTTTTTTGCTCGATTTTATTGAGTTTTTACCCGAACTGGCGATGGGGGTTTGGTTGTGGTTTTTTTATTTAAATGGTGAGATAAATTTGGATTTTAGTAAATAACCCTCGCCATAAACTATGTTGCAAAAATGCTGAAGTTCTTAACAAGAAGGATAAAAGCATGTTTATTGTCATACAGTATATGCATGGATGTGGTGCTTTCCCATATATACAGTATACATACAGTATACATCTATGGTATTATCCAGTCATAATCATTCATGTAATTGGTGTACCTAGCTGGCATTTTTGGCCTCATGGTTTGGTCTGGATTGGGGGTAGATGGACTTAAAAGATCATTTACATGTTCTGTAAATTGCACCAGAAATTGCACCTTGTGGTCCAAAATCTGTAGTGCTATGCTAACATTAAATTGCATTGGCACAACTCTCCAGTGCATTTTATTGTTGTCATGTTACAACATTATGCTAGATTTAGGTGGGTCTTTGGTGCATTGCGAGGCCTACATTTATATTCAGTTCTAGATTCTGGGATGATCTACTCCTCATACAAACAGGTCAGTGTTAGTCTTATTCTTACATACATAGTAAATTAGGTTGAAAAAAGACACACGTCCATCAAGTTCAACCTTTCAACTTTTTTTTTCACCTGCCTAACTGCCAGTTGATCCAGAGGAAGGCAAAAAAAAAACCCAATCTGAATCGTCTCCAATTTGTTTTAGAGGGGGGAAATTTCTTCCTGACTCCAAAATGGACAAGTCCCTGGATCAACTTGTACTATGAGCTATCTACTATAACCCTGTATTCCCTCACTTGCTAAAAAGCCATCCAACCCCTTCTTAAAGCTATCTAATGTATCAGCCTGTACCACTGATTCTTAGAAGTAGTGATGAGTGAATTTTTTACAATGCACGGTTTTGTGGCGAAATTCCATTGGCTGATTTATTGACAAAACTGTCGTAGTGAAAAAATTTCCAAAGAGGAAAAAGGCCCATTCACTTTAATGCATTTGGAGTAAGACAAAGATTGAGGAAAAAAAACCCTATTGACTAATGCATTTGGACTGAGAAAAAACACCCACTGACAATACATTTGGAGTGAGAAAAAAACATGAGAAAAAAATGCCCATTAACTTTAATGCAATTGGAGTGAGAAAAAAAGTCGCCCATAGACTACAGTATAATATACTTTGCAATAAAACAGTCGCTGAGACAAAAAAGTCGCCCATAGACTCTAATATATTTTGCTACTAAATAAGTCACCACGAGAAAAATGTTGCTGCAACAAAAAAGTTGCCCATAGATTTTAATGTGTTTCACAAATTTTTCAGCGTTTTGCTAGTTTTTTAGCAAAGCAAAATGGGGGAAATTCACTCATCTTCTCAGTAATGAGAAAAACCGGGGACATTTCACATTGCAGAAAAATTTGCAAAATTGGTAAAAAAAAATGCTAAATGCATTGGTGTCAATGGGAAGGAGCAAGTGTTTTTAGGCCTCTTTTCTGACACAAAAAAACCCACATTTTTTGCATGGAGAAATTCTAAAAACATATTTTTCCAGCATTTTTTAGAAAGGGATTTACAACCATATATGTATCAAGAGTCACCACCCTTACACACCGTCCACATCCTATTACTCTACTTAATACTTTCTCGCTTGCAGTTCTTTAGAATTCCCTCTCTAATTCTTATATAAGGAATTAATTGTGATAATTGTTCTTCTGCCTGTATTTTTAATGCACTGTAAAACATTCCGTCACTGTGTATACAAGTTGCACCATATGCAAACATGCATATTTCCCTTGTGTATAAAAATCATATTCACTCCAATTTTAAATATTGCAAATATCATTGCTAGGTGACGTTAAAGTTTTATAACAGTTCAAAATGCTTATAAATAAATATTTTGCCCCCAGCATCATTTAGGGAAACATCATTTAGGGAAAACAGAATGTTCTAATGACTGTAGGATGTTCTTCTCCTCATCTAATTACTAAAACCTGCTTGATACGACAATTTCAATGTCATTTTTCATTACTTACTTCAGAGATCCAACAAAGGTGAGTATTTGTCTGAGAAATGTGTTGCGCATAACTGTGATGGAACCATTACACATAGAAGGAGGTTCAGCACCAAACTTTTTCCTATTTTGTCTTGCTAAAGAGAGCTCTAAGTTGTTCCAGTTATTGCTGCCTGGATTGCTCAGGAATGAATCAGCGTGTCAGAGATGTTCTGTGCTTCTGAAAAAGCTGGTGATTACTGCTATGCTATCTGTGCCCTGCTGCAGCAGAACCTGTGCCTGTCTGTGACTTACAATATTGTGGACAATAATAATAATACATTGAGTTGTAATGATAATCATAATAATAAAAGTTTGGGGGCTCTCCATGTTTTATCAGCTTGAGAATATTGCAGAATGAGTGTTCTTCTAAGTCACACTAAACATTTCCCTTGCTGGACCACGTAAATAGCTTGTTATCTCCTGATGCACAATGGCTTTTTTAGCTCTGGTTCCTTATCTTGTTCTGCTGCTCAGTTATTGTTCGTAAATAAATTGCATTTTTCTTTTGTGAGCACTTGGCCATCTTTTCCTTCTCCCCTCTTCCTTGGTCCTTCCTCTTCTCCACCTAAATTTATTTAACTCCTACTTTGCTTAGGTGGCTTTATGTAAGTTAAAATCAAACATGGAAATATTTCTTCTTTAATGGCTCTTTCCATCTTTCTCATTTTCAAATCAATGCAACGTCCCTATCTGTTTTGTGACCAGCTCTGATACATCACATACGGGATCACTATTAAGTGCCCTTCAGTTTGGTCATAATAATATGTTGAGCTTACTTATCAGACAGTCGGCCTACAGCTCTCAACCTATTTTGCTCACCTCTTGTTGAAATGTGTGACTGATTGAACCCTTTCAGGGAATCTGACATTACTAGAGAGATATTGATTTGTTCGGAGCCTGATTCCATTAAAGTATATACGGAGTGATGAAAATGAACAAAGCTGTCATGTTTTGTGGATAAATGGAGGTGCATTTGCATATGAATAGTCTATTATTTTATTTTTTAACATATATTGAATACACATATTAGACTCTCGCCATTTGTTCTATTGTTTTCAAGAGTTGGTAAAATATATGAGTCGCTCAAAGCATTAATAAGCTTTATTTGCTACAGTCAGATGTATAATGGCAATAAAATTCCAGTGAAAACAGACAAGGAAAGTCTACCAGGGGTGCCAAAATGTTACACACCCCCATTGAATTAAATAGCTAAGCTTTTCCCTGGGACAATGATGTTAAGGTAACTGCTGGTCCAGTGGAGCGGTGGGGAAGCCCACAGTCCTCTTCTTTGGCTCGAGCTCACACACACTTTATTCCCAGTAGATGCATCTATGTGCACTTGTGCGTCCTTTTATTTGGCGCATCACATCTAAAATCATTGTGCTTGTCGCAAAATTCAAATATTTAAAGGGGCCTCTATCAAACACTGCCCAATGTAAGTCTTTTTTTAATAGTTCCTGGGTGTGTTTCTAGTCTGTGTTGTCTGTTCCTGACCTAACCTGTCCTTGATCTTCTCTAGTTTGCCACCTGTCCTGACCCTTGCCTGTTGCTGACCATTCTTTCGGATCCTGATTTTGTA
Organism: Xenopus laevis; assembly: GCF_017654675.1. Classification (NCBI taxonomy): domain Eukaryota; kingdom Metazoa; phylum Chordata; class Amphibia; order Anura; family Pipidae; genus Xenopus; species Xenopus laevis. Next base: position 35,410,497 of record NC_054375.1, on the reverse strand, counting down.
CTGCACTACTGTTGGTTTTGACCCTGGCCTGTAACCTCAACTACGGTCCTGACTCCTTCTTTTGTACTGTTTTGCCTGATTGGTATCTACTCGGTCTGTCCCTTGACCATGCTCCTTCTCCTCCTTTCTTCCCATACATGTTTGGTTCCCTTGTCTACACAGAAATCTCTCCTTGGACCTCTCACTATAAGACCTAGTAGTATCTGAGTAGATCCTCCCGGGAGGGCTCCTCCCGAAGAGAAAGGTGGTTGTTATAAGTTGTAGCATGAGTCAAGGCCGGGACCTTGGGGTTTGTTCTGGGTTTTGAGTTGCATCCCTTTTATTGATGAGCGAACAAGTCCTATTTGCCGAAAAATGTGCAAAATGCATTGGTATCAATAAGCCAAAAATTAATTGGAGTGAATGGGCATTTTTTTTGCAAAAAAACATAAAATTTGGCAGCAAGTTTATGCCTGGTGAACATGTTTGCTCATCACTAATCTTTTCCTGTATGCATTGCATTTCAGCTCGTTCAAGAACCTACTAGGAATAATTCTCTTTTGGATCTTGTAATAACTAATAATACCAAACTTACAGTATCTCCAGCATTTAGGGAATAGTGGTCATACTACAGAGCCTACACTATAAGGGAGTAACTAAACACAAATTTTAGATGTGCAAACTTTGACAGTATAAGGGCATCTCTGCAACATATTAACTGGGAAAGGCTTTTCGCAGGGTTCAACATAGAACAAAAATGGGAAGTCTTTACTGCTGCTTAAAAAATTAAATGCTGCTCAACAGATTAAATGTTTAGACTGCCACTACCCAATTAAATTGAGACATGGTGGCACATAAATAAAATGGCATGGGATTGAGGAGGCTGATCAATAAGATTTTGTAGCACAGAAATTAAAGTTTGCAATGGATACAGACAACAAGGTGAGAGAAGCATTCCTCCCACTTTCCCTGAGAGTGTGTACTTTTTTTAAGTCACAACATGGTAACTGAAAATGGTAAACTCCTTTCATTTTTGGAAAAAGTTTTGGAAAACAAGGCAAATTGATGGGATATGAAGGGGTTGCAGTGGGTCGCGGGCAGCAAGGGAATCAAGACTGACATGAGATGATTGATGATAAAATAATTTGCCTGCAATGCAATTCCTGATTTGGAAAGATGTATTTTTGTAATGTTGCATATTTCTTTGGCTTTATGTAGGATCCACTGTGCACCCACCAAGGGGCAAATTCACTAAGATCCGAAGTTGCGACAGCTTCGCCGCACGTCGCCAGGCGTATTTTCATCTGCGATACGCAAATTCACTAAAATGCGAATTTGCACTCAGGGATGCGAATGGTAGCGAAGTTGTGCTAGTGTTAATTCGCCAAGCAAACCGAAGTTACGCTAGCGATGCCTAATTAGCATATGGCGCCAAGTTAAAGTACAATGGACGTATATGTTGCAGCAAATACATTACACTACACAAGCTGGGAAAGCTTCATAAAATAGAATAGAGTTGTTATTTTGCCCTATACATGTGCCCACTGTATAGTTTAGGTGCCATATGTTAGGAAATGTAGGGGGGAAAGAGGGTACCTCCAAAAAAATTAACAATCTTTTTCAGCCTATCACCCTTAAAAAAGGAAAAGACGCCAGCGTTTTTGGGACTTAGAAAAAATTTCAGCTTTTTTTGAAGCAAGCCCTATGTACTCTATTGCACTTCGCCTGGTCTGAGGTGAGGAAGGCAAGTCTGGCGCAAGAGGTAACGTTCATTAAAATGTGCAAGTTAGTGAATTAGCGTAGTTACGTCCCATTCGCCATAGCGTAAGGGTGCGAAGTAGGTCCACTTCGCTAGCGAATTTACGCCAGCACCCATTAGTGAATTGGTGATGTTACTAAATGACGTCACGCTGGCGAATTTGCGCCAGCGCTAGTCACTTCGCCCTTTAGTGAATCTGCCCCCAAGTCGGGTTGGCTTGCTATTGCTATTGGGTGTGGGTCCTTTGGAAGTAATGTTCAGAAACAATTGGGGTTAATCTGTTTAGGTAAACTTTGCTTGATTTGTTTATCTGCAGTACAAACTGTACATGTTAACATTGTATAAAATGTCAAATTTTTTTTTTAAAAAATGCTGTGGCCAGTTCAGTTCCATGCCTTGTGTCATGTGGTTTATTTGATGTTAAGGGGCAGATTTATCAAGGGTCGCATGTCGAAGTGGAAAGAACCCTCCGACATTCAAATTCGAAGTCGGAGGATTTTATTCATCGTACGATCGTATTCCGATCGTTGTACGATCGTACTCTGATCGTACTTCGAATCGCACGATTCAAACGATTTCATCGTATGATCGTACGATTTTCCTTCGAATACAAAAAACTTTTGGAAAATTGCTCTGGACGGTCCCCATAGGCTAACATAGCACTTTGGCAGGTTTAAGTTGGCGAATTATTGAAGTCAAAGGTTTTTTTGAAGAGACAGTACTTCGATTATCGAATGGTAGAATATTCGAATGATTTTTACTTCGAATCGAAGTCAAAGTAAATTCGAAGTCGTAGTATCCTATTCGATGGTCGACGTATCCAAAAAATTAATTTGAAATTCGAACTTTTTGTACTTCGAAAATTCACTCAGACCTAAGTAAATCTGCCCCTAAGTGTACAGCCATTCCTTGGTCATGTACTGGCAAAGGCTAGTAAATTTACAAGCAAGAGAAAACAAAGTGACTAATTTTGAAGACAAAATAACTAATTGGAAGATACTGTACAGTACTTGGTAGAATAATACACCTCATATTAAAGCTCTGAGAGATTCGCGTACAAGTTGCCTGCTTATCTTTTGTCATTTAATGAAGTGTAATAACATCCATTCACATCCATTAAAATGTAGTTTCAGATCCCTTTAAATGCATTTATCTTATTCTATCATTAATGCAACAACATTTGTATGCGTTATTTCTGAAATCTACACATTCCATGTACATGTTCTGTAAAATATACATTCATTTACTTTTTTTAAATGTGATGTCAGCTTACTCAAGACTGGCTAAAATATTTAAAACTAAGAATTAGCTGTTTTCCTGAGAATTAGAATGAGATGAGGCTAATGAATAAGAATTTGCTAAGGAAAAAAAAAGCTGCACAATGGGCAATTTAACTGTAGGCCCCATAATAAATCAAGGCTTCTGTCATCTCCTTCTTTCCCCAACATAATAGGACTGTTTAATACAGACTGGACGGTATCTCGGCACTGCAGCTGCAGTCTTCTCTCTCACCTGGGCATATTTAATCAAACTTTGGCCTGTTCTCTCATTGATTTAATTTTTTTTCATATCAAATTCATATTAATTCTACAATGGACCTATTCATAAGATTCTTTTGAGCATGCTCTGGGAGCTGCTGCTGTAGACAGGGTGCTACGGTAGAGTGAAAAAAAAGGGGAGAAGACTTTGTAAGTAGCTACATTGTCACACTGCATCATAGATCTACTGTTCTTCATCTGCTGCTCTGCTCATCTTCACTTTTTTTCCTAAAGACACACATGAATGCACTGGAGTTACTCATTTATTTAGGGGAAAACTGTATTAATTCCATTTAAGTTAAATTAATGCCACAGTTTGAAATACAGGGAAGAGAATGCAAATAAGCATTGAGTATTGTTCTTTAATACAACTAAAATTAAAGAAGTATAATTTGTTATTTAGTTAATAATTTAATAATTATTATTTCTGAGATACTTATGCTTTTTTTCATTGTCAGAACCAGCAGTGAAAGCAGAGAATAGAGAGTCAGACAGATACTTTTGAATAGCTAATATATACAAATAAGATTAAAAATAATGTAATGAATAGGTATTGGAAAGTTTATTTATATTATAATATTTTTTATTAGGTAAAATATATTTTTTTGAAGTTACAAACCACTTCAAGTGATTGTCTTGGTTTTTATTATGTAGTTTTTATTACTAATTTACAGTACATATCAAATAATTAATTTACTATTTAAAATTTCTTCTTTAAGCAATATAATGTATTATTAGGTCATTATTTAGGTCAGTATGCCTGATCCTGTATTTTCAGAGAGAGCCGGCACTTTGTAATGCAAGTGCTTTCAGGTAAGCTATTGTTTCTCCTAATCAATGTACCTGGAGGAGTCATGGCTGGCGTTTTACTATTGAGTGTTATTTTCAAATCTACTACTAGGTGGGACATGGGAGCATTTTTTTAGCAATGCAGGTGTCAGAGAGTTATCTTTATACCTTCCCATTATTCTGTTGATGGCTGCTGGGGGGGGGGTGGATTGATATCACGCCAACTTCCAGTACAGCAGTATATAGTGACTAAAGTTTTACAGAGCACAAGTCACATGGATGAGGACACCTGGGAAACTAAAAACATATCTAGCCCCAATTAAAATTTAAAATAAATCTGTTTGGTCTTATGCAAAATGGATATCAATGCAAGATTCTGATGGAGGAGGTCTATTAACTGACTTAAAAAAAAAAAACAGCAAAATGCAAAAACTAAATATGAAAGGGACATTGTCAAAATAATTTTTCAAATTTTTTTTCCCATATTTAAACTGCTAAAAATACTAAATGTGCAGGATGTTTGGACTGTTTATACTATTTAAGGAGAAAGGAAGGGCTAAAGTGCAAAGATTTTCTTAGGGTCTGTCCTCCTTTTCAGATGCTCCAGTGCATATGAAATATTTATATTCCCTCATATTCTTATATTTCTTTTCTCATTCAATCAAAACTATAGATAGGGTGAGTTTTTAGTATTACAGTTATGAAATCTATTATCTGGAATGCTTCAAACCTGGGGTTTTCCAAAAAAATGTTCATAATTTGAATCACCGTTCTTTAAAGTGTACTAAAAACATTTAAGGAGGGAGGGTTTAAATATTGACCCCGGTGGCTTGTAGGGTTGCCACTTGGCAAATATTTACATAAGGTTTTCTACCATTCTCAAATGTCTGCCTGCAAGGCACTATTTTTTACTTGGCAATTTACAATGCGTGGATAAATTGAATATTTTATTATTAGAGAGTTAATGGTGTCCCATAATGAGCTTATAAAATCAGATAATCTTACATTTTTATATAGGATTTCCTCACCTCAACTATAATTCATGTGTTTCCAAGAGGCATCTAGAGCGTAAAACAAAAAAAAATTGCATATTGTAAATCTGGGACTACACTGCAGGTTGCACTACTTTCTAAGGAGTAGTAATCGTAGGAATCATCTAGGACTGGAGCATGGTGGAGAGCTGCATTACCCTACATTTCTCTCTTATTTTCTCTTCTTCCTGTCTTTTGCCATTCGTAGTTGGTGATGAGTGGAAACTGGACCATTTGCTTTGCTGAAAATTTTTTAAACTGCTGAAAAATTTGTGAAATTGCAAAGTTTTGGCAAGATGCCACCAAATACATAAATGGGCATTTTCTCCATTTTTTATTATAAACTGTGCAAATGCATTGGCGTCAATGAGCATTTCTCCATGTTTTGTTTCTTGATGCAAATTTTTCCTGTGTTCTTACAATACCCGTGCAAAAAAAATCCTGGTGGAAAAAAATGCATGGTGTAATTCTAGCACCACTGGCAAAACTGCACATTTTGCAATGAAACTTTACAAGATGGGAAAAATGTGCTCATCACTAGTCTCAGTAAGTCATTGCCTTTATTTGTATATTTCAGACACTGGCCCAAAAAACCCCATCTTCTATATGCCACTTTATTCCCCTCTCAATTTTATAACACATTATTATTTTTGTTGTACAACAAGATACATTTCATGGTTCCTCCTGTAAAATAATGTGTGCTATCACTACTAACAATACAAGTGGTACATTTTATTTTTATAATTAATTAAAAAAATAAAAAACAAAATAAAAAATACCAGAAATAAATTATCCAAATTGTTGCTACAAATGTCCAAAATGTGAATAAATTGCAAAAACACTGAAATGAATGACAATATAATTAACCTGAATATCAAAACCATAATTTGTATAAATGTTACTCCAATAGCAAATAATAAAATACAAAACACATCCATTTACATAATAAGGCCTCTATTAATTTTACTACATTGTTGATATTTAAACTTAACACCAGCATTTATTGCATGCATTTAGTTATGGAAGTGTTTGGATGGAATTTAATGTGGTGAATCCTGTACTGAAGCAGCAATAAAATATATATACCTGAGGATTGATAGAGTCTCTAGTCTTCAGGTACTGGTAACATAAGATTCCTTACGGATCCCAGGAGAAGCTGACCAACACACTGACAGAAGAGTGGCCTTAACTTCCAGGAAAGTAAAGCTGTAGCCGGAAGATAAATCCAACTGGAGTTATGTGGTCTTAATGATGACCTCTTCCTACAGTTACTTGGAGAAATGGGTCCTTCACAAGGTGAACCTCCTTACGGGAAGGGATGGGGTTAATCCAGACAGCTGAGAAGAACACCGATTCTCACAGAGGTATGTAAGTAATCATGGACCGTTGGAAACTTGGGTAAGTATACAGTCCCAGATTTAGGAGCTAATCGTGATGTAAGCCCCCACTTAGGTAGATAACCATGCAGTCAATATAGAGAAATGCAGTAATAAGCTAAGCCAGGCAACATAGACAAGCAAGGGTTAACATCACCATATTTAGCGGAATTAAGTTGCTTTGCAGGAAAAAAACAAGCGTAGCACAAGGGATAATGGCATCGTCTTGACTAAGCTGATAAGGCTTCAAACCGTTAATCACAGTCTTGCAATATAAATAATAAACAAAGTTTGTTTGGGCTTGCAAGGGTTAATAGACAGTCTGGGAGTGAATCCACAGTACTATCCTTTGCTTTGAAAATTAATGTTTCAGGCAGAAAGTAAATGCATTTTGGTGCTGCAATTGTCACTCACGGACATGAAGAATCAAGGCAGAGCCATTGCTAAGGAGCACCATCCAGGAAACAGAGCCGGTGAGGAATGAGCATAGCCAAAGTCAGGAACATGCCGGGTCAAGTCAGAAGATCTGTCCCACCAATGCTGAGATGCCAAGGGAGAAGAACTGAGCTAAATCCAAAAACGAGCCGCCAGGAACTGAGAGAATCACAGATCATGCAGACAGTGAAGTTACTTCCGGGTTGACATAAGTATAACTGTGCAGTAAAACTGTGCGTGCACCGCCCCTTGAATAGCCGGAGGTAGGAAACCGCAAGCTCCGGCATGGAGCTGCAGTGCCTTACAGGAAGAGGTAGTTTTGGATTTTGACGTTTCAAAATTAGATGCCATTTTTTAAGAGCAGTTATGTTTTTGATAGAGGTGATTAAGTAAATTCAAGATCATTTACAATCAACCACCCTATCTGTAAGTCTGATATTACCCAACACACTTACTCTTTTATTTAGCATTGTAGCAGTGAAAGAGGAGAATTATATAGATATTCCTTGTGCAGACAGCCTTGTTGATATGTCCCACCTTATTCCTAGTGCAATGTATATATACACAACAACGACAGAGGGATCCTTTTGCAATCAAGTTCACTAACAAAGATACAGTAGTATGCCTGCTATTCTTAGTTATACCCATTTTGGTGGAGGGAATTAGAAAGATATAGTTTGGCAATCAACCTTGAGACCAGTTTCTATACAACTGCAAGTGACCTTCCACGGCAATTCGGCAGAAAACATCATGCGTAATTGGATTTCATTTATTTTCTTTAATTGTATCTTATAAATAGCCCTGATAGCCTCAAGGTTTGCATTTTTCAATCAACTTTATAAAGCTATGATTTGCTTCTTTGATGTTTCTGAGTTGTATATATGCCTGCTGGATTCTAAGAGATATTTGGATTAGGGATGCAAAGAATCCACTATTTTGGATTCGGCCGAACCCCCGAATCCTTTGCGAGAGATTCGGCCGGATACCAAACCGAATCTGAACCCTTATTTGCAAATGCAAATTATGGGTGGGAAGGGGAAAACATTTTTTACTTCCTTGTTTATGTGCTTTTCCTCCCTGCCCCTAATTTACATATGCAGATTAGGATTCGGATTCGCTTCGGCCAGGTAGAAGGATTCGGCCGAATCCGAATCCTGCTGAAAAAGGCCAAATCCTGGCCAAATCCGTAACCGAATCCTGGATTTGGTGCATCCCTAATTTGGATAGAGCTACTAACAGTTGTTCCACTGCTTTGGACTAAACTAAGAAATCAATGTTATCTCACAGGAAGACCTTGCTTTGATGTTCACAGGGTATTTTTAGAATTGTAAGTGTGCCTTAACCCTTTGCCTGCCAAGCACGTACGGCGTACGTGCTGGCAGGCAAATGCTCAGGCTGCCAAGAACGTACATTGTACGTTCTTTAGCAGCTGAGCGCTCTCTCTGCTTCGGCGGCTTTTGCCGCCTCCGCAGAGAGTGGGGAGAGAAGACAGCCCCCTAGGCAACGAGGCTGGGGGGCTGTCAAGTCGGATCTGCGACTCGATTGTCGCAGATCCGACTTCAAAGTAGCAGACGCATCGCATGGAGCGTCTGCTACTACACTCACCTTCTTCCTGCCTGCAGAGCCGCCCACGCACTTCCTGCTGCGCAGCAACTCTGCAGACACGCTGCCAGGACTCCTCCAAAGAAGACAGCGATTCTCCTGCTCCAAAAACGGTAAGTGCACGTTTTTTTACACACTTACCTGCACCTACACATACTTACAGTACATTTATGCATTTTAGTAAAGATTGGAATTTTTTTAAATTTTTTTTTTTTAATTTTAGCACACTTGGTCCCTTTTGTACAGTTATTTACACTTATTTACACTTATTTACATGTATTTGCACACTCAGATAACTTTTATTAGTGCACAAATATGTATACACAAACAGGTGTTTTTTTTTTTTTTTACGAATTCATTATACTGTTATCTTTTGTTTTTTTTGCCTAAAAACGTGTTATTTTGGCAGCGTGACTATTGGATAATCGATTTCGGCCACTAATTACGCTGTCAGAACAATTATTTTGTTATTTCATTGATTTACGCTATTTTTGTGGTTTTATTGCAATTTTATCCCTGCATTATTGTTCCCTATGTATCTTTAGTATCGTTTTGCTGTTTGGTGCTTTGGTATAGAAAGATAGATTTTACTTAGTTTGATCCGCCAAAATATGTGCTTTCCAAAAATATATGGGTTTCTGGGGGTCTTTTTACAGTTTGGGGGTCTTACGGCACATAACGTACAGTTAGGGTTCTCTTTTCTGCAGCTTAGTTGGCTAGCGTGAAAATTCATAGTTACGTTTTTCATTTGGGGTCCATACACAACACATACTTTGGTAAATCTATACATATTGGGCATCAAACTATTTATTAGACCTCTGACGTCCATATTTAGAGAGATTTTTCTTTGTACGTAAAACATTGTGTCCGATAAATGCGGCAAACTGCAACATTTTTAGGCGATTTTCAGAAATGTTGTAAAAACCTATATGTTTAGAAAAGCTTTGCAGTTTGGTAGTTTCGTGTAGAAAGACGTCGTTATCTTTGTTGGAATCGGCAGAATGTGTACTTTCCAAAAATGTATGGTTTTGGGGGGTCATTGCTGTTAGGAGGGTCTTGAGGCAAATAATATGAAGTCAAGGGTCTATGTTCACAGAAGGCGAATGGGCAGCGGAGAAAACTCATATTCACTATTTTTATTTGGGGTCCGCACATGCCAGCTGCCTTGGTATATCTATGCATATTGGGCATCAAACTGTTCAGTAGACCCTTGGCATCAATATTTATGGTGTTTTACAATTGTATGTAAGAAATTGGGTGAGATAAATGCGGCCAATTGCAATATTTTTAGGCGATTTTCAGAAATGTAAAAACAGTTGCTTTTATCGCCAAATTTAGGAAAGGCTTGCGACTTGGTACTTTGGAGTACAAAGACATGCATACCCAATTTGGATTCGCAGGAATGTGTACTTTCCAAAAATATATGGTTTTATGGGGTGAACGCACTTTTTTCTACCTTTGCCCCCCCAAAACAATGTAAATGTGTTGATTTTGCAGTACCTGAAATGACAGACCATATGGGGGTCTTTGTTTTGGGGCCCCTATACGCCACGTGCTTGGGTACACCTATACATATTGGGCATCAAACTGTTCAGAGGACCCCAGGCTTTCATATTTGGGGTGATTTGTCTTGATACCTAAAAGTATGTGGGTAATACAATGCTGCAGGGTCGAAATTTTGAAGTCATTTTTGGAAATGTCCCCAAAATCACCAAATTTAGGAATGGTTTGCGGCTTGGTACTTTGGAGTACAAAGACATGCATACCCAATTTAGATCCGTGGGAATGTGTACTTTCCGAAAATATATGGTTTTCTGGGGTGAACTTACTTTTTTCTACATTTTCCCCCCTCAAAACAATGTAAATGTGTTGATTTTGCAGTACCTGAAATGACAGACCATATGGGGGTCTTCGTTTTGGGGCCCCTATACGCCACGTGCTTGGGTACACCTATACATATTGGGCATCAAACTGTTCAGAGGACCCCAGGCTTTCATATTTGGGGTGATTTGTCTTGATACCTAAAAGTATGTGGGTAATACGATGCTGCAGGGTCGAAATTTTGAAGTCATTTTTGGAAATGTCCCCAAAATCACCAAATTTAGGAATGGTTTGCGGCTTGGTACTTTGGAGTACAAAGACATGCATACCCAATTTAGATCCGTGGGAATGTGTACTTTCCGAAAATATATGGTTTTCTGGGGTGAACTTACTTTTTTCTACATTTGCCCCCCTCAAAACAATGTAAATGTGTTGATTTTGCAGTACCTGAAATGACAGACCATATGGGGGTCTTCGTTTTGGGGCCCCTATACGCCACGTGCTTGGGTACACCTATACATATTGGGCATCAAACTGTTCAGAGGACCCCAGGCTTTCATATTTGGGGTGATTTGTCTTGATACCTAAAAGTATGTGGGTAATACGATGCTGCAGGGTCGAAATTTTGAAGTCATTTTTGGAAATGTCCCCAAAATCACCAAATTTAGGAATGGTTTGCGGCTTGGTACTTTGTAGTAGAAAGACATGCATACCCAATTTAGATTCGTGGGAATGTGTACTTTCCGAAAATATATGGTTTTCTGGGGTGAACTTACTTTTTGCTACCTTTGCCCCCCCCAAAACGATGTAAATGTGTTGATTTTGCAGTACCTGAAATGACAGAACATACAAGGGGGGGTCTTCCTTTTAGGGCCCCTATATGCCACGTGCTTGGGTACACCTATACATATTGGGCATCAAACTGTTCAGAGGACCCTAGGCTTTCATATTTGGGATGATTTCTCTTGATACCTAAAAGTATGTGGGTAATACGATGCTGCAGAGTAGATATTTTGAGGTGATTTTTGGAAATGTCACCTAAATCACCAAATTTAGGAATGATTTGCGGCTTGGTACTTTGGCGTAGAAAGACATGCATACCCAATTTGGATTCGTTGGAATGTGTACTTTCCGAAAATATATGGTTTTCTGGGGTGAACTTACTGTTTTCTACTTTTGCCCCCCCCAAATCGATGTAAATGTGTTGATTTTGCAGTACCTGAAATGACAGACTATATGGGGGTCTTCATTTTAGGGCCCCTATATGCCACATGCTTGGGTACACCTATACATATTGGGCATCAAACTGTTCAGAGGACCCTAGGCTTTCATATTTGGGGTGATTTGTCTTGATACCTAAAAGTATGTGTGTAATACGATGCTGCAGGGTAGATATTTTGAGGTGATTTTTGGAAATGTCACCTAAATCACCAAATTTAGGAATGATTTGCGGCTTGGTACTTTGGCGTAGAAAGACATGCATACCCAATTTGGATTCGTTGGAATGTGTACTTTCCGAAAATATATGGTTTTCTGGGGTGAACTTACTGTTTTCTACTTTTGCCCCCCCCAAATCGATGTAAATGTGTTGATTTTGCAGTACCTGAAATGACAGACTATATGGGGGTCTTCATTTTAGGGCCCCTATATGCCACATGCTTGGGTGCACCTATACATATTGGGCATCAAACTGTTCAGAGGACCCTAGGCTTTCATATTTGGGGTGATTTGTCTTGATACCTAAAAGTATGTGTGTAATAAGATGCTGCAGGGTAGATATTTTGAGGTGATTTTTGGAAATGTCACCTAAATCACCAAATTTAGGAATGATTTGCGGCTTGGTACTTTGGCGTAGAAAGACATGCATACCCAATTTGGATTCGTTGGAATGTGTACTTTCCGAAAATATATGGTTTTCTGGGGTGAACTTACTGTTTTCTACTTTTGCCCCCCCCAAATCGATGTAAATGTGTTGATTTTGCAGTACCTGAAATGACAGACTATATGGGGGTCTTCCTTTTGGGGCCCCTGTATGCCACGTGCTTGGGTACACCTATACATATCGGGCATCAAACTGTTCAGAGGACCCTAGGCTTTCATATTTGGGGTGATTTGTCTTGATACCTAAAAGTATGTGGGTAATACGATGCTGCAGGGTAGATATTTTGAGGTGATTTTTGGAAATGTCACCTAAAGCACCAAATTTAGGAATGGTTTGCGGCTTGGTACTTTGGCGTAGAAAGACATGCATACCCAATTTGGATTCGTTGGAATGTGTACTTTCCGAAAATATATGGTTTTCTGGGGTGAACTTACTGTTTTCTACTTTTGCCCCCCCCCTAACGATGTAAATGTGTTGATTTTGCAGTACCTGAAATGACAGACTATATGGGGGTCTTCCTTTTGGGGCCCCTGTATGCCACGTGCTTGGGTACACCTATACATATTGGGCATCAAACTGTTCAGAGGACCCTAGGCTTTCATATTTGGGGTGATTTCTCTTGATACCTAAAAGTATGTGGGTAATACGATGCTGCAGGGTAGATATTTTGAGGTGATTTTTGGAAATGTCACCAAAATCACCAAATTTAGGAATGATTTGCGGCTTGGTACTTTGGCGTAGAAAGACATGCATACCCAATTTGAATTCGTGGGAATGTGTACTTTCCGAAAATATATGGTTTTCTGGGGTGAACTTACTGTTTTCTACTTTTGCCCCCCCAAAACAATGTAAATGTGTTGATTTTGCAGTACCTGAAATGTCAGACTATATGGGGGTCTTCCTTTTAGGGCCCCTATATGCCACATGCTTGGGTACACCTATACATATTGGGCATCAAACTGTTCAGAGGACCCCAGGCTTTCATATTTGGGGTGATTTGTCTTGATACCTAAAAGTATGTGGGTAATACGATGCTGCAGGGTCGAAATTTTGAAGTCATTTTTGGAAATGTCCCCAAAATCACCAAATTTAGGAATGGTTTGCGGCTTGGTACTTTGGAGTACAAAGACATGCATACCCAATTTCGATCCGTGGGAATGTGTACTTTCCGAAAATATATGGTTTTCTGGGGTGAACTTACTTTTTTCTACATTTGCCCCCTCAAAACAATGTAAATGTGTTGATTTTGCAGTACCTGAAATGACAGACCATATGGGGGTCTTCGTTTTGGGGCCCCTATACGCCACGTGCTTGGGTACACCTATACATATTGGGCATCAAACTGTTCAGAGGACCCCAGGCTTTCATATTTGGGGTGATTTGTCTTGATACCTAAAAGTATGTGGGTAATACGATGCTGCAGGGTCGAAATTTTGAAGTCATTTTTGGAAATGTCCCCAAAATCACCAAATTTAGGAATGATTTGCGGCTTGGTACTTTGGCGTAGAAAGACATGCATACCCAATTTAGATTCAGGGGAATGTGTACTTTCCGAAAATATATGGTTTTCTGGGGTGAACGTACTGTTTTCTACCTTTGCCGCCCCCCAAAACGATGTAAATGTGTTGATTTTGCAGTATCTGAAATTACAGAACAAACGGGGGGTCTTCCTTTTGGGGCCTCCTATGCCACGTGCTTGGGTACATCTATTCATATTGGGCATCAAACTGTTCAGTGGACCCAGGATTTTATATTTGGGGTGTTTTACATTGATACCTAATGATGTGTGGGAGATATGTTGCTGTAGAGTGGAAGCTTTGAGGTCATTTTTCAAAAAATTCACCAATTTCTATAAAACACTATAACTTTAGGAAACAATTGCAACTTGGTGGTTTGGAGTACAAAGATATTTCTACCCATTTTTGATTCACCAGAATCTGTTCTTTCTAGTAATGGGTAGTTTTCTTGGGTAAACCTACTGTTAGTGGAATGTTTGGCCTTGAAATCAAAAGTATGCCGTTTGGGGAGTGTTGCTTTGGAAATTTGGTTGTGTACTGCTTGTAGATTTTGAGCTATACAAGTGAGAAATCTCCATAAAACTATATATATTTGGTATTGTCGCGTTCAGGAGACATAGACCTTTCTAAATCAGCTGTGTTCTCGTACGTAAAATGAATGATGTTTCTGATATATGTGATTGTTCTTCGTGCAACATGATTTTTTTCATTTTATTTGACACTTAGAATCCAATATTTTTTTAGAGAAGTAGAATTACACCAAAATTCTTGCATATTGTGAAAGTTCAGGTTGTCCTGAAAAAAACAATATATTGTTTTCCTGGGTTAACTAAAAGACCACCCCAGGAAAGGCCCTTAAAGTGAAAGAGTGCAAAATATCTAAAAACTGCTTGGCAGTAGATGTTCGCATCTAGGACAAAACGGCTGGCAGGGAAAGGGTTAACATGCATTAGCATATCACTGCTGAACCCCGCATTAACAGGAAAATCTTCACAGTTAAGGTTTCTGTGGTGTATAGAGCAGAAGAGGAAGGTATGCAGTGAATACTACATGCAATCCAATCAAGGTACATGGATTGACTAGTGATGGGCGAATTTCTCCAGTTTCGCTTTGCTGAAGAAAAATTAACGAATTTCCCGCAAAATTCATGAAACGCAAACATTTTTTGAAAAATCGTGAATTCTGAGAGTTTACGACAAAAAAAATGTGAAATTCAAATGTCTTCATGGAAAAATCGAGCAATTCGAACGGTTTCACTAAAAAATAGAGCAATTTGAACGTTTTGACAGGAAAATCGAGCAATTAGAACGTTTCACTAAAATCGAGCAATTCGAATGTTTCACGAAAAAATTGAGCAATTCGAACGTTTTCACAAAAAAAATCAAGCAATTGTAATGTTTTCATGAAAAAAACGAGCAATTCGAACATTTTCACAAAAAAAATCAGAAATTTATGCCAGCGAATTTTCGCTGGAAATCCGTGAATTTATTTGTTGGCGGCAATTCGGTGCAAATCCGTTCCAGGCTAATTTATTCGCCCATCGCTAGGATTGATCACATAAAGCACCAGTTGTATGCTTTATGTGGTCAAAAAGTGCCTGTTTTTTAATTTCATTTGTTTTTCTGATACAGTATTTGCAGTATTCAATGATAACCTAAAATGTACTGTAACTGATGATCTGTAGAACAAGTCATTTCGGGGGAAGTACATGTGAAGAACCCATTTCTGCCCAATATTATTTAACCTAAAGAAGCAGTTCTGCCACTTATCTTGGCACCCTGAGGTGTGGATCACAAGAAAGCAAAAGGAATCCATCTGTAACACAGGTCTGTCAGAACCACCCATCCACAACAACCCATGCGAAGATGCATGGCTAAGGTCAGTTATGACTATGAATTACCACAAATTTGCATTGGTGTATTAAAGCCTAGCTTTCTACTAATTCCTGCCAATTAAGAATCCTGGTGGTATTTTATCTGGCAAAGATTTACAAGTTACCTGCAAGTGGTTTAGACTTGGTATTAAAAAAACTTTTTAATATTTTAAAAATTAATGGGTAATCATATGTAGGAGGGCAACATATGTCATTACCTTAATTTAAAAAAATCTTCTCAAAGGTTAATCCAGCACTGAACTCCATCAGTTTAGGGGCGGGGTTGTATCCCTTTCCAGGTTAAAAGTTCCTTGTTAATTCTCTATTGGCAACAGGTTTAGCACAGGTTGCTAAGCTTTTAAAGGGGATTCCTCATGTAGTTCATTCTCTTTGGGCTCCACATTCTGGAGGGGGTGGATAATGCTGGCGAGCCTGAGGTTGGAGGACTTGTAACATGCCAGTAAAAAGTGTCCTTTGCTTAATTTAGGAAGAGTAGCCATACATGCATTATTATAAATATATTGTATGTATAGTGTTGTACTACTCCTTAGGATGCCTGTTTAGCAATACACTTTTTGTTAAGAACTTTGTACTATCACTTTGCCATTGGCTGGTAGCTAGGAATAGGCAGAAGATGCATGTGCCTAGGCAGCAGCAGATGGTAGATGGGTGCTATGTGCATACTCCTCCCCAGTGGCAGAACTACCGGGGGAGCAGGGGGAGCAGGGGGTGCGAGCGGGCCAGGGCCCGCACCCCCTCAGGGCCCCCCGGCAGTCCGTTCGCCGCAGAAAATGCGGCAGTACGGAGGGTAGTGGGGCCCAGCTGTGCCTCACGCACCAGGGCCCGCCCCCCTCAATGAACCCTACTGCTCCTCCCATGTGCCTTCCCCTAGTCTGGGCCCTCAAGTACCATGCAAACCAAATATTGTGTCTGCTTCACTCATGTCACTCCTGACCCCTCCCTGGTCGTCTTGGGGGAGCAAGGTGGCTGGCGGGGTTTCCTAGGGTGCCCGACTTGCACACCACTGTTTTACAGAACAAACAGTATGACAAAAAAGAGCTTGCTGTGTGGTATAAAACTACTGGATATCCATATAGTTCACTTAATATATTCAGAATCATGATATTAAATTAACCTTGGGCATAAAGAGTAAAATATTTGTTGAACAGACTTTTTCAAAAGGATTTTACCTCTAAATGGAATGTAATGCAGCTTTAGATATTTTTCGCATTGCAGAAAACTTCCACTGTTATGATGTTTAAAATTATTTTTAAAATGTGTCATTTTTGGAGCACCAAATTGATGATAACTAATGCATAGACTTGCTTTTATGCATACTGCTAAGTGGTAAATGAAATATATGCAGGAACACACCCTGTGATGTCTGTCAGGAGAGTGTGCGGGTGAAAAAGTTTAAAGAGTATTAACATTTTACTTGACAATCTAAAGTTGGAGTCGCTTGTAACTGAGAATGTGAAAATAATGATAAATGGAAGTGAACTGGATAGCTAGTGGTCATAAATGGAGGGCAGAGTTATTTAAAAGTATGCTAGGCATTTTTTTTTGTTTCCAGCTACTTTCTATACCTCAGTGGGCAATGTTTGATTATAAAAATGGTAAATGTATACATTCAAAATAAGTGTATTATTGTCACTAAGTAGTATGTACAGTAAAAGGGCTATACCAATGTCCATTCAACCCTACCCAGGGCTCAATCTAATGTCTACATGTGCTCACTAACTCGCTGGATAATATATTTTTCTGTAATTTGGATCTACTAGAAAATCATGTAAACATGCTTCCAATAAGGATTAATTATATCTTAGTTTAGATAAAATACAAGGTCCTGTTTTATTATTACAGGGAAAAACTAAATAATTTTTAAAAATGTAGGTTATTTGGATAAAACAGTGTCTACGACCTTTGCATAATTTGAAGATTTCTGGATAATAGATCCCATACCTGCACTGCCTTGACCAAACTAAGGTTGACAGACTTTCATAGTGAAAACTGGGGACAGGTAGAAAAGTACAGTGCACAGAGAGAAGTTTCTTTCTTCTGTTTTGATTTTGATGCTTCAATTCTCTGTCTGTATTGTTACTTAATCTCCCACAAATTGTAAGTTGAACCTTTCTGGCAGTAGTCAGCTAAAGCAGCTGAAGAGGCTACACTCTATTTAGTTAAAGCAGGATGCTTTCCAAACTTCCGACAGCTGATTACTAACAAGTAAAGAACAGTTATCCATTCTTTCCCACTGGCCCAGGCTTCTCATGGCAGGACTTCTCTTGCTTCACTCAAAAAACATTCTTCAGTATGAGCAACCTCCTGAGAATATTAAAACATGTACAGCTGTCCTAATTGGATAGTGCTGTGTCTCTCAGACATAATAAGAGCAGGGTTCACTAAAGACCAAGGTCCTCAATTGGGACCAGCCTCTGTAAATCAGGGACCAAACAGTAAGGGCAGGACTCCATGGATGATTCCACCGCGATCCGACGTGCTGCTCAAAAACGCAGGCGTCACGTTGGATGCGACGGAAATAAGGTAAGTAATTCTACTGTCAGATCGTGTCTCATTGTTGATGTGACGTGACATGATTGTCGGATGCAGACGCAGCGTGCAACACCTGCATCCGACAGTCGTGTCGCATTGCATCAATGCTGCAACACGATCCGACAATAGAATTACTTACCTTATTTCCATTGCATCCGACGTGATGCCTGCATTTTTGTGGATCGTGGCGGAATCGTCCGTGGAGATAATGAAAGCCAGTGTTGACCACACCCATGTCCACATTAATGGTGGTAGCACATCAAAAAACCAAATGGTTGGTGCTTACTGCAGGGATATCAGTCATATGTGAAAAAAGCTGTCATATTAAGACATACCCTTAAATCCATATGCCCCTGCCTCCCCTGTGAATAACACAGCACCCCCCCCAGCACATGACCTTAGGGGCTCCTAACAATAATTTTCATATGCCCCAGCACATGACCTTAGGGGCTCCTAACAATAATTTTCATATGCTAACAAATCCCCAGAACATACCCCTACCAGGCTTATGTTCCACAGGTAGAGCAGGGCATACACAGGCGTAGTATAGCACACACAGGCAGAGTAGGACAGGCAAAGTATGACACACACAGGGAGCATAGGGAAAATACACATACAGGGGGCATAGAGCAGGCAGAGTATGGCACATACAGGGAGCATAGGGCAGGCAGAACATAGCAGAATTTAATCCATGGTGCTCTGGAACACTTCACAATGATCAAATGTTTCTGGACCGCATGGCCCTTCCTCACTGATAATAAACCAGAGAGACGGTCGGTCAGCAAGAACATATAGAAAAAAAGTTGTTTTTTTTTAAAAAAAAAAAAAATTTAAATTGTCTATTTCCTATTGTCCATATTCATACTAATAAAATCATATATTATTCTATGACAACAATGTCCTTTGTACTTTTATAATGCCAGTAAATAATGTTTTTAGTGAATAATTATCATCCCAAAGGTTATGTATATGTGTACATCTTATCCCACCTGTAATAGATATCAATAAAAGATAAAATCAATAAAATTCACTTATAATTACTCACTGACTAGACTCGAGTACGAGAAGGATGCCTCTACCTCACTGTAAACTGGGTTATATCTTAAAGCTTCAAAAGAAATATTTTAATTAATATAATATCATAATTATGATTGTTATTTATAAAAAAACAGTTTAAGCCCCAATTTTCGTTCAATCTAGCTTCCAGATCCAGAAACAATATCAATATTCACATAATTAGTTTTAATTTCTTCTAGGACCTGCCATCGTAGCTGTGCTACATTGTGTTTACAATCTGCCCAATGTTGACTTATAGAGGTAATCTTTGTCTGTGAATTACGGATAGAGCTGTGATGCTCATTTAATTGCACCCTTACTAGGGATGGGCAAATTTTTTTGCCTTGTTCCGCCGCAAAAATGACGCTCATAGACTTGTATGACGTTGTGCGACGCCCATAGACTTTAATGGTCGGTGGCGAATTTTTTGCGAAACGAAACGGGTCAAATTCGCTCATCCCTAACCATTACCATTCTGTTAGTTTTTCCTACATAACACTATCTGCTTGGCCATTTTAAATAGTAAATTACGATCTTAGACATACGTGTTAAATACCCCTGTAGTTTTATTTTGGTACCCTGCGTTGGTAGTGACAAAAGGTATCCTTTCACCTGTATTTTTACTTTTATTATTGGTCAATAAAAAATTTTTGTGGTAATTCATTTACCTCTTTCTCTGCCATCTGTAACTTCACTCGAGAATAACCCTTGTTCTTAAACATATTTAACATTTTTCTTTTGCTATCTATTTACATCGCATTAGTTGACTTTTGGGGAAGCCTGCCATTGTATTAGGTGGATAAAAATGGAGCATGCTGTTTTTATCATCAGTTTTTCTTTATAAATTGGTTGATAAATTTCCCCTCTCCCTCTTAACTGGTAAGTTCCAAAAATTCTATTTGTGTTTTATGAAAATGGAGGACAAATTTGATAATGTTATGTGTCTTGTTATGTGTCCTATCTACATATTCTGCAAACTGCAATAGTTTCTCCTTTGGCTCTTTCCATACAAAAAATATGTCATCCACATAACAACAGTACCAAAAAAATATATTGAGAAAATAGTGTGTTTTGCAAAATTATCTGTTCCTCAAGGACATACATAAAGATATTAGCCTAACTGGGTGCCATGTAAGCACCCATACTGGTCCCTAAAAGTGGGTATCAAACCTAAAGTAATTTCTGGTTAATACAATCTGTAGGAGGGAGCAGATAAATGATAATAGATAGAAATCTTGTGTGTATTTTCTATGTAGATGTCGATTAACTGCCTCTAATCCTTCTTCGTGTGGTTTATATGTGTAGAGACTTGAAACATCCATAGTGCAAAGAAATATTTCTTCCTTTTCTACCAAAGTAATGTTGGAAGTTCTTGCACTATGGGATTCAAGTAACGATCTATGAAAACAGCCAAAAGTTGTAACAGCGAATCATTCCCAGACATAATGGGTCTATCCGGGGGATTAGATGGTTGCTTGTGGAGTTTTGCCAGCAAGTAAAAATTGGGACCCTCAGATGTGTTACCATTAATGTTGTCTTAATTTCTGGAGTTAATATACCTTCAACTTCTGCATCATAAAGCATGTTATCTATTTCTTTTTTATATTTATGTGTCGGGTCATCTACCAAAGACTCATAATGATCGGTGTTACTTAACTGTTTCTCTGCTTCCTGTATGTATCGTGTTTTATCCATTATCACCGTCAACCCTCCTTTATCTTCTCTTTTTGGAACAATGTTCTGGTCCTTGCTTAAGGCAATGAGAGTGCATACAGTGACACAATGCTGGTGCCCCTCCAGCAGTTTGTATGAGTGTGAACAGGTGAACAATGTGGGCAGTTTCAGTCTGGGTCTGGAGCCTAAATTCCTCTACTTGGGTTGGTAAAGCTCAACAGTGGCTTTTCTTTTTAAAAAGATTGAGGAAAGTAAATCTCCATAAATCTGTATTTGTGTCCTTTTACAGAGGATGTATTTAGAGTGTAGTGACATATTCTATTATGGTGTGGTATGGCAACTGTAGTGCTAGTGACCGCAAGAGGCTGCAAAAAATGGTGAGGAGGGCCAAGTGTAATTATTGGAGAGTTTTTACCTTTAATTCAAGAGATTTTTAACAAGAGATGTTTATGTAAGGTGTCCAGTATAGTGGATGATCCTTTACACCCTTTTAATAAGGTTTTTAATAAGGTTTTTGGATCTGCTGCCATCTAGGAGATATTGTAGCATTTGTGCACATTCAACCAGGTTTTGCAACAGTTTTATCCCTTTTAGGCTTCTGTTTTTAATCCTGTCCCTCATAGACTTTATATAAAGAGGATACACATGGGAGTTGAAGGTAAAGATGGGTTGTTAGGAATGAGGTTGCTTAGATTGCACATACTATGCACAATAAATGCACTTTATTATTGGTTGAGAAGGGAGGTAACAGATATGCACTTTATTGGACAACATAGTAATGGAAATAAAAAATAGGTAATATGAATTATGGTTGTACGCACAAAAATAGTACATTATATAAGGTACAATCAGGCACAATTATTGCACTTTGTAGTAAGGTTGATAGTACAGATAAGGTGTGATTGCACAAATAAATGGCACAAAAAATAAAGAAAAACTCTTGTGTCAACAATGAAGGAGTGGGAGTTAGAAAATGGGGTTTCTTCTATTTTTGTATTTTATTTATATATTCTTGACTTGAAAGTTTATACTGAAATATGTTTTGGATTTTTAGTTTGGAGTATGTGTAATATGTATGTGGTCTGGGCAGGATAGGAACATTGCAATTTCATCTCATTATGTTTGTATTTCTCTTTTGTATGCAGAAGAGATGACAATAAATATGGCTATAACTAAATATAAATAAATGTTCTCAAAAAATTATATTCAAGATGAAAAAAATTGGCATATCAGTTTGCTTCCAGTGTTCTAGTGCTTTAATGATGGAATTAGCCTTATAAAACATAACTCAAATGAACATTGATCAATTGTCAGCAAAGGCCATGAAAAAACGTGATGCAGGTGAACATTTGATTAATAGGAGTTGTGAAAATGTGATCTACTTACTACATGTGCTAGCACCAATTATCTGGTAAATTATGGGCTTATTTCATTTTCATCTGTGAAAGGGTTTTACAAACATAACTGTAGTGATATGAAATATATTTATAGGAGTTGAAAATGCACATAAGTATAGGTATAGGATCTATTATCTGGAATAATTGGGACATGGTAGATAAGGGATCCTTCCCTGGATAAATACAATATAAGGCAGATTTATCAAGGGTCGAATTGAAAATTTTAATTAAATTTTTTTTTTATTGTCAAAGCTCTCAAATTTGATTCAAGTTTTTTTTAAAAATTTCTAATTCGATGTTCAAGATTTATCATACTCTGGCCCTTTAAGAATTCGAATTAGACTATTCACCACCAGAACCGTTAGCTTAGCTCCTCTCTCAAATAAGACCTGGCGGCATCTGATTAACCAAGGGTTCCTCCCGAGGTGGAAGGCGGCGGTTAGAGGCAGAAGTGAGAGCCGAGACCAGGGAGCTTAGCTTGGGTTCTGGATATAGGGTGCCGAACGTGTCAAACACCTCTTTAGGGATTTAGGGGGAAATGTAAGAGAAAAATAATTTGCAATAATAATATAGCAATTGTAATATTTTTCATTAGACTTATTGCATTGCAAATTTGAATTGTGTATTCTACATTTTAGGAGGCATGCTTGAAGGTTGCATCATCTTTTGGACCAAACATAACCTTCTCAGTCAGAAGGTTTATTACATACACTGCACACTGGCGCAAACTATAACATTTTATTACACCCCTCCCCCTCTAAAATCTTGGCATTTGGGGTAAATGTTATTTTCACCTTACTAAAAAATAAATAAAGGTAATTTAAATTAAATTCCTTAATTAAACTTGTAGATCATGCACATTTTCATTTCAAATCTCAACCAAATTTGCCATCGGGTTAAAGTCTCTTTTTACTGCTTTCAACTCAAGAGTTTGGAAACCCATGAATTAAGTAGTAACTTATAAGCAGTAACTTAGACACTACATGTTGCTCCTCTTCAGAAGATTTTGACAATGATTACAGCACTCAATGGACAGTATTGCACATAAACTGCTGAATGGTGTACTTGCACTCATATCAGCCTGTAAAACTGGTGCAAAGGCATTTTCATTTCAATAAATAAAAGTTAATTTGTACCTGAATAAATATAAATTGCAAGTCAGTGCTTAGACAATGAATAGCAGCAATGTTTTCCATGTTACAATAAGAGCTTACATTCCAGGTAGTACAGTATACCTAAAAAATGCAACACAAAGGGTCAGATTTATCAAGGGTCGAATTTCGAAGTAATGGGAGTTTTTTTGAACTTCCATTACTTCAAAATTCGAATAAAAAAAGACCAATCAAAATTTATTTAAAAAATCAAAGTTTTTAACTTTGAGTGACTAGGCTATATTCAAAATTGTTTGAATCAAAGTTTTATTCAATTGAATTCGAATCAAAGGATTTGCCCCAAAAACTTAGATTTTTCAAAGTTTACCAAATGAGTCGAGGAGGTCTCCCATAGTCTAAAACAGCTATTTGGCAGGTTTTAGATGGCGAAGTCAAAGTTTTAAAGAGACAGTACATGATAAATTTCAATATTCGAATAGTCATATTTTTTAAATTCTAATTGAATTTTGGCCTCTTCCATAGTCGAAATACAAAAAATTACTCGAAATTAAATTTTTTTTATTTCAAATTTTCACTTTGAGCAAATTGTGTGAACCTGTATATTATGTTTTGATTTGTATATTAAAAAAAAAAAAGATTTTCTCCAAAATATATATACATATATATATATATATATATATAGGAAAAATCCAGGACATTCTTATGTAATGTCACTGCTTGATTATGAAGCAGTGAATGATGTCACTTAAACAAAGAAAAGCAACCTTTCTACTGTTGTGTGGGAGATAATTTGCCACTCAGGAGTTATAATGTTATTGGATCAATGCTATATCTCCTTGCTTAAAGCAGAAGAGCTGTATAATGTATAACATCGGTCCTGTCCATGACCATTCCATGAGGACACCCTGCCGACAATGCTCTGCTTTAATTACTGCACAATTAAATAAATATCCTGTAGTTCTACCAATTATCCCACATTGCAACTTGTGACAAATTGTTTGTCATAGAAATCCTAGTCCAATTAGGACCAAAGAAGAATCAACTTGAATAATCAACCTAGAAATGCTGAATACCTATCGAAATACTACTAAAGATAAAGTTAGATTTGTGCAGCAGCTTTTCTGTCAAATGCTTAAGGCATTTTTTTCCCGATACCAATGCTGACCTCCAACAATTTTTTCTGTCTTTTCAAATATTTGCCATTCTTTTTAGCTGTGGCTGCAGATTGACAATTTCCAGATGTCTCTTTGTACAAGATGATTCTGATTTATCTCGGTAGAAAATTTTTATATTGTAGACGAAAAGCAGTGCATTTTCTGTTTCATAAGAAGGTATACCTGCTGTATCTGCTCTACAATGGGCATCTATGGCAAAAGCAGTTTAGAAGCTGCAATGCAAATTGATAGTTGGAAAATGACCAATAATGGACTTTTTATCAAAATTTGGAGTTTGTGTAATGTTTTACATGTTGTAATAAAAAATTGAATGCTCATTTATTTATTAAAAATTTATTGGAAAATGTTAAAAAATAGAATTCCTCAAATTTTATTCTATTTATCATTTTCAAAAGGTCAAAGTTTGTAATGCTTGTTTGCATTGGCTTCTACTACATGAACTTGGCAGCTAAAAGCTGCTGAAGTTTTACATTTACGCTTTACAAATATTTAAATACATTTTAATAATTATTGTACATACAAGTTTTTGAAAGCACCATAAGAATTAATGAGTTTTAAAAATATTTTATTTGTTGCCAGAATTCTAATTGGAGCATTGTGAAATTAAAACCAACACTGCCTAATATAATAAAGGTTAGTGTTGACTGCTTACATGTTCTTTTCTGTAAGGGTCAAAACATATGTTTAGTGATGGGCGAATTTGGGGCGTTTCGCTTCGCCAAAAAAATAGTGAATTTCCGGCGTTAGAATTAATCAAATTATCCAATTTTATTTCTTAAATGTCATTATTTTATTATGTTGTTAGAATAATGCAATGGCATTATACTACACAACTCCATTATTCCCTTGACTGAAAATTAAAAACTACAGTAGAAAGGCCCATCATCTCACCTACTCTTCCTCATAGCTTTTTGACTGCTTGAGTGAGCACGTGTTTTCATTAACATAAACACTAACAATAATCATTTCATGGGGTGTTGGAAAATTCTTTCACAATAAATTAGTGAGACTATCATTTTTGTATTCATTTAATTTTCTGTACAAAAAGCAGCAGAGTTTATAGGCTGATTCCAATGTGCTTCTTCACTATGCTGTATATTTCAGATATTTTTAAAGGTTATCACCAGTTCAGTTAGAAAGTTCACTGTTAATTTATCACAGCCTTCTTTCATACGCCACCAAATTGTACCTCAGTGTCTCTGAATAATGAAACAGATGGCCACAAACACACCAACTCAAATTTACGTTTGTCTATTAGATCTTTGAAATTTGCTGTAGGAGGAGATGAGAGAGAAAGCCCAACCTAGATTTTTCTTAATATAAAGATCTCTGAAAGGGATGTTGATGATACATAGCATATAATTAACTACAGCCTTGCATTTTTGATCTTTTCTTTCTGTGACAGTAGCAGCTCATTAAAATAAAGAGCAACAGCTACACACAGTATTTTCCCATTATTGCAATGCAAAGGTTTAGTGGCAGCAAGCATGTCATTGCTTGCTTGATGGAACATGGTAAAAACCTAATAATTATCCCTGATATTTATCCACGTGTTTTAAACAAAACAGACCAAACAAAAAATGAATTAAAGGAGACTTTGTTCATATGTTCAAGAAATGAGATCTTATTATCGATGCGTAATAATATTTATTTCAAAAATGGTATATATTTAACAAAACAATTTCATGTAAATGTAATAAACATAAAAAATTCATTAAAAGCATCAGCTAACACAATCGTCCAGAGATAGAAAGCATGTTATTAAAAGAGAAGTTCATTAATATTTAGGGGGTTATTTATCAAAGGTCGAAAGATTTTTTTTTTTCTTTACTTAAAATTAACTCAAATTACCTCAAAACTCGAATGGTATCTTATTTAAGAAAAAACTTGAATGGCAAAAACACGATTCTGCGAGTTTGAGTCCCGCAACCCAAAAACTTGAATTGATCAAGTTTCAGTGGAAAAAACATGAATCAATCAAATCGAATTCACGATTTGAGTATTTGGGCAAAACGCTCAAAAAAACTTGAACATCAAGCAGGCCGTGTAATATAAATGAACGTGATTGACTTGTGTATTTTTTCTGCATACTGCATATTATATTCACACACCATAAAAGAAAAAAGTTACAGTATTTCTATTGTTATTTTTTTTTTTTTGCCTGCATATTTGTTTAATTGGAATATTATTTTCCCCACAGCTTTCATGATTGTGTTGCTCACTTATCTTCCCAAAGATGCCATTGTGTCTCCGTAAGATTTTTTATAGTATCTCATAGGTCTCAAATTGTGTTATAAACCCCTGACAAGAAACTAGATGAGGGCATTGCTTATGGACACAGATGGTACCCTGTTATAGGAAACATGGTTAGCTGTACAGAACCATAGGGGATAACCCAGGGTAATTCCTAGGCTTATTGCTTTTAAATAGAAATAGCATACAAGATATCCCTCAATAGGAAACACAACCCTTCCAGGGAGTTTGTATTTGGTGTGACAAATCTTTAATAGAACCTGCTGCTTTATTTCTTCATAAATTGTAATATAATTATAAATATATTTTGAAGCAAGGTAACAGTTTTTTTGATTTATATTTTATTTATTTCATTTGTTTTATTTATATTCCTCCTTTGAGGGCCTATATTGCCATTAGTGGCTAGTGTCCAACTGTGCCCATTCTTTGTTATTTTGGTGTTAAAATTATTCCAATATTCTATATAGAGCTGCAGCACTAAAATAGAGTTTTGTGCCTAATTGGTTTTCTGAGATAACTTTAATAATTAATTTTATATTCTTTATAGTGTTTAATTTTTGAACTTCACTTCTCCTATTTTAATAATCCATTATGCCTTATTATTTGCATCTCTTATTTGTGTAATGAATATTTTAAATAGTTACTATCAATAGTTACTATGATAATAATACAGGTATGACATACATTATTCAGTTAAAGGGGGCCCAACACTCACCAAGATTAACTGTTTTGTTATGCCATACCAAATGTAAACAAATTTAGGGGGTAAGCGACTCCCACCTCCCTGATGAAGGGAGTTGCTAACCCCCCAAAACATTGATCCATTGGGTATGGCACAATAAAGCTAACACAGTTAATCTTGGACCCCCTTTATCTAAATGACTACGCTCATCAACGTGGTCATACGCCAGTGGATTGCCACCAGAAAGTAAAGCAATTTGTATACATAGGATGTGCAATAAACTATTACCAATGATGCAAGTGCAAGAGTAAAGCAAAATGCTGCCTCTAAATGCCCATGTACAGATTCATTCTGTCCATGGTAATGCATGTACTCTATACCTTGTCCTAAATTAATCCATCCCAAGGTACAGAGCACATGGCTCCAACAACAACCTGCTACATAACGTCATAATGCCATGGTAAGACAATAAGTACAAGACTCCATACAGCCCTTTTTGCTCCCTAGTCTGCATGTCTAAGGGGCATATCTATCAAGGGTCGAATTTGAATTGAAAAAACTTCAAAATTCTAATTCAAAAAGACCAACTGAAATTATGGTTTTTATGTTATGAAATTATGAAATGATGTTATTTTTTTGGGTCAAATATGTCAGTTTTCGATGTAATATGTCTGTATTCGGCCAAATTTGAATTGTTCAAATCTAATTAATAGCGCATTCGATTCAAAGTTTTTTTCCAAAAAAAGCTTCAAAGTCCACCAATTGACTTCAAATATGTTCTAGGAGGTCCCCCATAGGCTAAAACAGCAGTTCGGAGACAGTACATGATAAATTTCGATATTCAAATTTTTGCATTTTTTTCAAATTCAATCGAATCTGGACTATTCCCTAGTCGAAGTACACAAAAAAATAGCTTGAAAATAAAAAAACATTCATTCGAAAATTCACCTCAACCTTTGATAAATCTGCCCCAAGTGTTGTGTCCAAATTTTTTTGGCCCATTTTTGGTTTAAAGGCAGTGTTACTGTATGTGTGTACTTTCTGATTTAAGATGGCTCTCAGTACATGTATTGCATTTAGTATACAAAGAAGTATTGTGTTCCTTGCTCTGTGCAGCATTTTACAAGCACCAGTGCAGCCCAAAACATTATATATATATATATATATATATATATATATATATATATATATATATATATATATATATATATATATATATATATATATATATATATATATATATATTTATCTCTCAGCTAAAACACTATAATGCACCTGGTAAGTAGAGCTCAGTTAGCTCATTATACTTTTCTACAACTTCTACTCGATCAGAGCAAAACCTCTTTAGCTAAATCTTGCCACCTTTAGTGACTTCTGTGATTCCACTGTATTTTTTCCTTTTTAACTTTGCTTTGAAATATCTTTATAGGTTCTTCTTTTAGGTTTACTTGGAACCCTTGTTTCTATTCTAATTCTTGGTCAAAAACGTTTTTGTAACCTCGATCCCTGTCAGAATAATTCTTTATTTTCATTCTGATGCAATGTTTTAGAACATGCCTGGTACCTCACTTCCTTGATTTGCTTTGATTTATTCAATCAAATTTGCCCTAGAAAAAATATAGGGAGTTACTAAGAGCATATTTGGAGGCACAGATCTTAACCAGTACACCACAGCTCTTAAAAGTAGAGAAACCCTAAACATAATGTACAACATGTCTATCTTATTTCTTTATTAATCTTAATTCTTTATTGATTCTTCATTATCTCATCATCTCATGTTTTTCTTTACAGTAATATTGACTGCTTTTTGGTAAGTTAAGTTTTTGTCCATGTATTTAAATCCACCACCTGAATATCAATTGCTATGAACTTTGGGACTAAATAACCTCTATGAGTGCCAGATGCCCATGTCTGTGAGTGGGGATGTGGACATGGAGGAGACCCCTGTCTTATCTTGAAAAATCACTCTACTCCAAAGGCACATAACCACATCCTTTATTCCATCAAATTATATGTTTTGATGTTTGTTTCACATGACCCTCCAACTCCCAAAAAAAAAAAAAATCAAAAAAGACTTCTTTGTGCAATAAAAGGTCTTGTGTTGTAAATGTATCATGGAGCTTTAAAGCAGTGTGTTTATTATGGTAATTATGTAAATATGATAAAATGTAAACTACACTATGCTTTTATCCTAAAGTATCAGGAGAAATCGGTATATTTGCAAGATGTTTCACAATAATGTTCTTGTTCCTTCTTTATATCACACTAATTAAAATCTCACAGACACATAACACTCCCAAAGTAATATCTAAACCATTTACTCACAGTTTTTTTCTGTATTGACATGAATAGTGTGTTGCATTTCTCATCATAATAATTAACATCAGAAGAACTAGTGTTAACGTGATTGAACGTTTCCTTCTAGAATACACCTGTGTGGTCCCATAAATGTGCAAAATGCTACAATTTACACAAGATGCTAATTTGCTTTAGGAATGCCCTGTTTTCAATAAAGCACAACATATTACTAAACCTGCTTGATGTAAGCAATGATTGCTTGAGGGAACATGTTGTAGAAACAGACAGCTATTTAAAAACACATAGTGGGAGATGTAATCTCCAGGGAAGGTGCTGCTAAACAGGGGATACAGTATATTGTCAGAGAATCCTGCTATTGAATAATGGAGTTTTTAGAAGGAATAGGTAGGTCAGACAATCAATTCCACTGGTCTGGTTCAGTAGTATTTTCCACTAGAAGGATGTCCTGTCGAAAAGGTTTTTATTTGTGATTAGAACATGAGGTCTCTCTAAGAAGGACACAGGTATGTGTTTTGAAGGCAAAGAAATGTCCACAACCCTCCCTTGAGGTGATAAGTAGCATGGGCTCTCCGCCATCACCATAGTTCGGGTTCTAAAATAATACTCTGATTGGCCGTTGTTCTCCTAGCAGGTGGCCACTCTGCATTACAAAAGTGCCAGAAGGGGGGTAGGAGGACAGGAGAGGTACTTGCCAAGTGCCCCCCCCCGTCATTGCTCCCTAGACACAGGACTCTTCTGCCTACCCCTAGTTCTGGACCTGTCTGCCTGTGGAATGAACTGCAACTGGGGCTTGGGGTATTGTTCTTACCGAGGGAGGAAATTATTGAGCAACTGAGGGTAAGGAGCACTCCGGAGAGTGCTCATCTTCGTGCTAGAATCCAAAATGGCAATGCCCATACTAATGAAGTCACAACACATTGCATAGCATCATCATGTCACAGTTTGGGGTGGTGTGGTTTGAAATAAAAGGAAATCAAAGACCCGGGTTCAATACCAGAATATAGGTACTTACTGAGTGAGTTTCTGGGTGAGCTATAATTGTTGTATTGACTGTTCCTTGGTTCTTCACCCTTCTGCTTAAATCCTGACCACACTTATTGCTGCCTGCCTCTTACTATTTGCCTGGATTAAAACTTTCAGCATTTTAACCCCCTGTCTACTGCGACCTGGACTGTTTCAGCCTTTCTGCATTGCAGCTTCCAAATTCAACATGTTATGTGCTGTTGGGCCTTGACACTACTAAACACTGGGGAATATGAGCGCAGGCCAGGAGACTGAGTAGTTCCCTGAAGAATTTGTAATTACCTTTTTACTGGTAGTTCACAAGGGCCGTATGTAGTGAGGAAATTTACCAAGTGTGTAGGTAGCACCCAGGCAGCTGGATTTCTTTTTATGACTTATGTTTTGTTTGTATGTTAATGGCACCCATCTTTAAAGGGGACCAAAAAAATTATTCAAAATCCTATTTTATCACATTAGTCAAGCAAAATGAACTTTAATTACACTATATAAATTATTTGAATCTTTCTTCCTTCAGTCTGGGATTTCAAAATTATATCAAGCAGGCAGGAGCCATTTTGTGCACACTGTTATTAAGACAAGCCTTCCATCATCTCAGAATCTTGTTTGTGCACCAGAATGGGGGACCTGATGTCCATCCCCATGTCCTGGTTACACAATTAAATGGTGAAGAGAACAGGTAGAATGTGTGGAGAGCAGTGACATCTAGGAAGTGCTGAATGGAAAGTGAAAGTAATTGCCTGCCCCGACCTCTATGCCCAGGGCATAGAGGAGTGGCAGACAATATTTGATTGACAGCTGAGATTTTAAATGAGCTTACAACAGCTATGAATGCTTTAATAAAAAATAGAAATTGGATTTCATGTTTAATTTGAAAAGGACTTTTATTATACAGATTTTGTGTGTCTGGGTGACAGGTCCACTTTAACTGGTTTAAAATTTAAGAAGGTGCTTGTTGTGGATGCATGCTTACAAGAACTAAATTAGGAACAAGAAACGAGCATAGTCAAATTCTGATATTTACGCAAAACCTAAAACCAAGACACAGATGGCTATTCTGTACTTCAAGTAATTTCTTAACAGTGATTGATAGGGTTTAGTTTGACTGAGGGATCTAGGCATATGTTGGAGTCTTTTAGGAGCAGGTATTTCAAATGAGTGGTAGTTTACACACGTCTTAATTAGAAAAAAACCTAGCATTGTCGCCCTGAAAATGCAACTCCATATCCTTTTACGTATAAGACAGAGTATTGATCAGATGAATTAACATTATGTCCACATGTTTACTGGCAATATGTGACATGGCAAGAGGATTAAAAAATGTATTGATATACACCAATCATCAATGAGATTTGAAAAATGTAGGTTTCCATTGGTATTAGAAAATATAAAAGACAAGTTTATTTTGATGTCTAAAGGTAAAACCAGGTTATTCCTCTGTTTATAGAAATGGAAAAATCTTTAAATAAATGTAAGCAGAGTAATTTAAGCCTTTGACCTTGACAGCAAAACAAATACATCAAACAATTACAGAATAAAAGTTAGATGATGAAATAACATTAATATTGCCAGAGTTGATGGATTTGTAGAGACAGCCTGGGTGCCTTATAGTTTCAAAATGATGAGAAATTAAGACATGACTTTGTGTGTCTCTGATTTATTTATATTTTTCTTATTTCATGTGCTGATTTTCCTGCTTTGACAGGGTTAAGCCTTGGAATGAAAGTACAGTGAATAATATATCGGAGTAAACCTGTTAATCATGTATAGGGTACAAATCAGAACACTTTAGTTGCTTTTCCCCGTTAGATGCCTGTGATCCTCACAGATTCGCTCTCACATTGGAAATAATCATCTAGGATCAGAACAAAGCACGTTGTTCTTGAAAATGAGACTCAGATTCTACCTGTCCTAAGGGCAGATGAGCAGATACATTGCGCAGAGGGAATGCTCCCGTCTCCTATCTTTAAGCTCTTTCATTTGTTAAAACTGTTCTCTACGACTACAAACTAGCAAATATCATTAAAATGATTACATCACTCTGACAGACTGGAAAGAATGGTTGTTGGAGTAAGCAAGATGAATAGAATTGTAGAAGAGAAAGAACCGAAAATGAAATCATGATTAAAAATTCAATTCTGGAATGCTGGAAGGGATATATATATATCCGTACAAAATGGCAAAATGGAGTGAAGCGGTATCCCAATCAGTGACTTAGTCCACACCGGACAAATCATATATTTAAACAAAAAAAGTCCAGATTTACAAATTGCGTGAAAGTAAAGATTCCTTTATCAGAAAAATTTGCTGCAATGTTTCAAAGCTCCCACTTCTTTGTCAAGCATCACAATGCATAATGACATCACTTTCTATATAAAGGTTACGAATAAATTCGGCAGGCGTGATTTTGCGGCAAATTTCCGTGTTTCACCACCATCAAAAAATTCTGGGCGCGTTGGAAAAGTCGTTTGTGTCAAAACTGTCGCGTCAACATTTGGACGCCCATTTACTTTAACGCCGGAGTCAAAATTGATGCATACATCAGATTTGACGCGGGCATCAAAATTCACATTTTGCAAATTTTTCGCCGTTTTGCCAATTTCACAAATTTGCCCATCAATAGTTACTAATTAACACACTTAACAGGTGAAAAGGTATCTAACAAGGTTTAACTCACAATACAGTCAATATGGTTTATCGATACAATAAGTGAGATCCAGCCTGTGTATCTGTAATAATATTACCCGTCGCGTGGTTTTGTGGCGCCGGATCCAGCGCCATCTTGATCTTTAGGGCGCGCGCATCATGCCTACACGCCTCTTAAAGGTACAGGCGCGCTGGTGCGATTACGCCAGCGCGCATTGGCGCACGTTTTGGCGCAAAATTTGAATGTATTTAAGGCCCATTCATACTCCCAGCCAGTGCCTGTGATAGAACTTGTTTCTAGTGGTTCCTGAGCCTTGTGCGTTTGATCTGTTCTGAATCTAGTCTGTTTGATTACCCGTGTTTGACCCAGCCTGTTCCTGACTATTCTGCATTCTGTATCCTGACCCTGCCTGCCTACAACAACTCTTCCTGCTTAACCCCTTGATTGACAACCCGGTTTGACCCTAGCCTGCCTGACGATTCTTGATATCTGCCTGCCTCGACCTTGCCTGTCTGACGATTCTCTTGCCTGCTCCATTTGTACCATGACCTTCGTCCCAAAAGACTCTGCTAACAGCCGTGCCCCTTCGCCAGCCAGAACATCTTGCCTTGCACCCCTCGTTAAGTCCAGGTGGCACCCAAGTAAGCTGAGGGCTCCTCCCGAAGCCCAACAGTGGTCACACTACTGGTGAAGCCGAGACCAGGGTGCTTGGCATTTGTTCTGGTATCAGGTGCCGGCCGTGACAGTATCCCATGTTACATTACCTCATATAACATTGATATGTCAAACCTTAATGAGCTAAACAGAAAAAGGTAACCCCAGGTGTGTTATAAAACATTGTCCCTATTACCATCAATACCAAGCATTAAATTCACATAAAGGCATATAAGTCATACTCGCTATTAAGTCCCTTAGGATGCAATGTCTGAAGAGAATGTATCCAAAATTTCTCCCTCTTTTGGAGTAATAAGAGTCTATTGCCCCACCCCCTGTCATGGCAACAGACTCTATCACCAGAAACCTCAAAGCTTCTGCCGAATGTCATGCGCGATGAAAGTGAGATGGAACAGGCAATTTCAGTACTTATTTTCTGATTGTGGATTTGTGTTGACTAATCCTGTCATGGATAGGTTGTATGGTCTCACCTACTGTATGTAAGCCAGGCCAAAGGGGCATACAACATACTCCGAGTCACATGTGAAGTGACCTTGTATATCAATCTTCCTCCCTGTGCATGGATGTGTAAAGACATTGGTGCGTATAACACTTGAACATTGATTACACCAACCGCATGGGTACATAACATAATCAAATAATTAAAATCTGGATTCGCAAAACAAAAAAGTCACGGATACAAAAAAGTCACTGTAAGAAAAAACTGGCAAATTGACTTTGTCCTATGCATTTGGACAAAAAGTTGCCAAGACAAAAAAGTCGCCACGAGCACCACAAAATAATCCATTGGGGTAAAGTCAATAGGTGACACATTTTTTTTATGACGCACAAATATTTCTTACGCGCACAACTTTATTTATCACTCCAAATGCAATTAAAGTGAATGGGGTAAATGTATCAAAGAGTGAAGTTAGAGATAACCATAGTCCACTAGAGTGAAATACCGCCTCTCTCCATTAATTTCTAAGGGATTTTTAAAAGGGTATTTAATATAGGGTGGAAGTGAATGTTCACCCTTTGATAAATACGCCATTAAAAATCCCATAGAAATTAATGGAGCGAGGCGGTATTTCACTCTATCGGACTGTGGTGATCTCTAACTTCACTCTTTGATACATTTACCCCATGTAAATGTATCAAAGATTGGTGCGTATAACACTTGAACATTGATTACACCAACCGCATGGGTACATAACATAATCAAATAATTAAAATCTGGATTCGCAAAACAAAAAAGTCACGGATACAAAAAAGTCACTGTAAGAAAAAACTGGCAAATTGACTTTGTCCTATGCATTTGGACAAAAAGTTGCCAAGACAAAAAAGTCGCCACGAGCACCACAAAATAATCCATTGGGGTAAAGTCAATAGGTGACACATTTTTTTTATGACGCACAAATATTTCTTACGCGCACAACTTTATTTATCACTCCAAATGCAATTAAAGTGAATGGGGTAAATGTATCAAAGAGTGAAGTTAGAGATAACCATAGTCCACTAGAGTGAAATACCGCCTCTCTCCATTAATTTCTAAGGGATTTTTAAAAGGGTATTTAATATAGGGTGGAAGTGAATGTTCACCCTTTGATAAATACGCCATTAAAAATCCCATAGAAATTAATGGAGCGAGGCGGTATTTCACTCTATCGGACTGTGGTGATCTCTAACTTCACTCTTTGATACATTTACCCCATGTAAATGTATCAAAGATTGGTGCGTATAACACTTGAACATTGATTACACCAACTGCATGGGTACATAACATAATCAAATAATTAAAATCTGGATTCGCAAAACAAAAAAGTCACGGATACAAAAAAGTCACTGTAAGAAAAAACTGGCAAATTGACTTTGTCCTATGCATTTGGACAAAAAGTTGCCAAGACAAAAAAGTCGCCACGAGCACCACAAAATAATCCATTGGGGTAAAGTCAATAGGTGACACATTTTTTTTATGACGCACAAATATTTCTTACGCGCACAACTTTATTTATCACTCCAAATGCAATTAAAGTGAATGGGGTAAATGTATCAAAGAGTGAAGGTAGAGATAACCATAGTCCACTAGAGTGAAATACCGCCTCTCTCCATTAATTTCTAAGGGATTTTTAAAAGGGTATTTAATATAGGGTGGAAGTGAATGTTCACCCTTTGATAAATACGCCATTAAAAATCCCATAGAAATTAATGGAGCGAGGCGGTATTTCACTCTATCGGACTGTGGTGATCTCTAACTTCACTCTTTGATACATTTACCCCATTGACTTTAATTGCATTTGGAGTGATAAATAAAGTTGTGCGCGTAAGAAATATTTGTGCGTCACAAAAAAAATGTGTCACCTATTGACTTCAATGCATGTAGCTTGTACTTGATCCCAACTAAGAAAGAATTAATCCCTATTGGAGGCAAAACCAGACTTTTGTGTTTATTTCCTATGTAAATAATTTTTTAGTAGACTTAAGGCAGGAGTGCCCATACTTTACTAATGCAAGGCCTACTTTTGGTGATGTTGTCCATTATGATCTACATTCATAAAAGCATTGTTAGTATTCTATTGCATTGAAAATGTTGCTTAAATATTGATTTAAGAGAAAATGTATTTTACTGTATTTAACAAACAACTATTTCTTATGTAACTTAATAAATATTTGAATGAAAACCATGAATCAGGAGTGTAATTTAGACAAGTGCTTTGTTGACAGTGTCTTGAGATCTACTGATCACCAGCTAAAGGTCTACTGGTAGATCCCGATCTACCTCTTGGACACCCCTGACTTAAGGTATGAAAATCCAAATTACATAAAGATTCCTTATTTGGAAAACCCCAGGCCCTGAGAATTCTGGATGACAGGCCCCGTGCCTGTATATATGTATATGAAAGCACCAGGTTTAGTTTAATAATGAATGGAGTAATATATGTTTTTACTAAAGTTAAAAACACTGGGGGGTGCCCACAGAGGATGCTCAGAGAAGCAGAAGATGATTGTGATGCCATGCACAGGAAGCAGTACCCTGGCTAGAATGTTTTTCAAAAAAGATTATCACCACCATGGGTAAAAGGTAAGGGACTAGAATTACTAGGGAGTACTTAACAACTTGGAAACCCAGCCCCCATTCTCTTTTACTGCAATTTATCTAATGCTTTGTCAGTAAAGGTGAACATAGATGCAAAGATCCTATCGTTCGAATCGAGGATTCGTATGAATTTCGGACGGTGTGTGGCGGAGATCGGTTGTTTGAACGATCGGACAGGTTTGATTTTGTCCCTACCGTCCTGCCGGAGGCCATTGGGCTCTCAGCGCAATCCGATAGTTCGACCGAACATTCAGATTATACCCCTGATATAGCCAAGCCCGTTAGTGGCATATCGGGGAAAGATCGGCTTGTTTAGCGATGTCGCCAAACGAGCGGATCTTTGCGTCTATGGCCACCTTAAGGCACAAACTGACAAAAATCAGCTCCCTTGTTGAAGGAATAACATGAGTAAACAAAGAGAAGGAGATAGCTTTAAGTTGGAGATGCACATAGAAAAAAAGAACATAAGAGCCAACTGCTTGCATAACCCAGGGAAAAAAATGAGAAACTGGTATGCTTTTAAACACACTGTGCTGATCAGCTGTTCATTACTTAAGATTCAGAATGTTACTATACTGCCAAGACAGGAATAACAGAGGAATGAAGCAGCCTATTGCTTGTTTCCCCATTAAGATCTAGAAGAGAAAAGTATCAAGTCAGAAGACAGTCAATATCTTTAGCTAAAAGAAGATTGCTTTACTCTTGCACTCTAAAAGTTCAACATATTTATATGGAATGTCACAGAAAGAAAGAATGGCATTAAGTATAGCAGCATTTGGGGCACAATACATTACCTACCAATGTCATTCTATTCCCTTTAGCAGCACAGAAGTGAAATATGGCATTTAAATTAAGTGGCAAATAGATTTAGTGCTATTCGGTTAGGGAGCGAGCAGCAAGATCACATAGTACTGTAAAATGTGACTTATAAGTACTGTTTGGTACTGTTTGGTATAAAAACACTGTTGAGTGCTTGCAATTTATTTCAATCTCAATGGAGAAGAAGTAAACAAATATAACATTTCTTTTTACAGTAAAAATACAAACAGAATAAGCGACTGATTTATCAATAATTGAACTGGTCAATTGTGTGTCAAAAGTGTCAGTTTATTTTTGACTTTTTTTTGGACTAGGTTCAACACCATTATGTTTAATTGTATCTCAACACTTGCTAAGCACTAATCCAAATCTTTACCCTCTGAATCAAAGTGCACGTGAAGAAGAAAAACTGAACAGAACCTTCAGTATTACAGGTATGGGACCTGTTATCTAGAATGCTTGGGACCTGGGGATTTTCTGGATAATGGGTCTTTCTGTAATTTGGATCTCCATGCCTTAAGTCTACTAACAAATCATTTAAACATTAAATAAATCCAATAGGATAATTTTGCCTCCAAAACAGATTAATCATATCTATATTATATCTATCTATCTCTATATATATATATATCTATCTCTCTATATATATATATATATATATATATATATATATATATATCTATATATATATATATATATATCTATATCTATATCTATCTATCTATATATATATATATATAGATAGATATATATATATATATATATATACAGTTTAACCCCAGCACTCCAATATAGAATCCCAAGAGAAACCTATTTTTGCACAGCTGAACTGTAACTAGTAAAAAAGAAACTTTTAGTTACAAAGTTTGTACAAAGCATGCTTAAGCTGACGCGCCCCGTCAAGGCAGTGTCCATGCGTCAGTCCTACCTAAGTGTAAAAAGTGTTATTTTTGGGGGGAGAAAGACCATACCTGCTTTTCTCTTTATTTAGCATGATCTCTTCCAAAAACACCATTGAATGGGGGTTGGGAGAGCAAGCATTAAGGAGAGAGCCACCTCCCCATACTATAAAATAAAACACAATAAACTGCTGGGGTTAAACTTTGTGTAATTTGTTTATCAAGCCTCACAAAAATAGGTTTCTCTTGGGGTTCTATATTGGAGTGCTGGGGTTAAACTTTGTGTAATTTGTTTATCAAGCCTCACCCACGTGCACCCAATAAAAAGGGATGAGCTGCAGCATTGATAAATAAGCCTTTCAAAATCCCATAGAAATGAATTGAGAGCTGCGGAATTTCACTCTGGTGGCGGAACTTCACTCTTTGATAAATTTACCCCTATGGGAGATGGCCTTCCTGTAATTCAGAACTTTTTCAAAAATATGTTTCCGGATAACGGATTTCAGCGCTCCTGCAGAGGAGCAGCTGTAGAGGTGGCTCTTTTCTGGTCAGTTCCTAAATAATATTTATTTGTGGAATTGGTGGGGCTGGGAGACTTGGCTGGCCAGCAAAGCAGATTAAAATAATGTTTTCCGCCACATATATCTTGTCATCAGTCATAGTTACATTTTGTAGAGAAAAGGCTTTTCTTTCAGTACAAATAAAATCTTTTTGGCAGCGATCAGTTGTAATGAATTATTTCAAGATTCATGTATATTACTTTTTTCTAACCAAATTAATTCATGAAGCCTCCTGGAATAAATGAGCACACCTAATAAAAGTAGGTTCATTGTGATTCATTTACTGCTTTATGAAAATATCTTAATTTCAGTGCTATCCACGTTCTATCAGCTTTGAGATGTCATTTAAGAAAAAGATAGAAGTCTAAATATCTATTGTACAGCTACTGTATAATCCTGTACAATAAAACCTACTGCTACTTTTATAGTTAAGATGTGGAATTTCTCTGACCCAGCTCTGGTCGATAAGCATATCCCGACATTAATTCTTAAATAA
Organism: Xenopus laevis; assembly: GCF_017654675.1. Lineage (NCBI taxonomy): Eukaryota > Metazoa > Chordata > Amphibia > Anura > Pipidae > Xenopus > Xenopus laevis. Next base: position 35,370,482 of record NC_054375.1, on the reverse strand, counting down.
CTAGCGCAATTGGGGGTTTTTTTTTGCATTCTGTTCACGCATTTTTTCTGCAGCTCTGAACCTATTTGATCAAATAAGAGCGTTAGATGGATTGTAATGTTATGCATATGTGTCTTGTTTCTTGAAAGATGACCTTGTGGAAGGCATTGGCACCGAGCCCTTTACTGAACCAGTAAATCTAATCGACATTACCCAAAAGTGAAAAGCTAATCTGATACAGATTGTTTATATGATATTTGACACATTTTTATTGACTATTGTTAACTATAAAAATATGTTTATTGCCATATGTTCTCGGTGGCTGTAGGAAGGACAACTCTTTCAAAGATAACATAAAACATCTATAAATGCTGGAGGACCCAAATAAAAATAAATTTATAGGTTTTCCAAGACAGGGGAGTTTTATAGACTAAAGCAAACTGAGAGGTAAAATTTCCTTGGATTAAAATGAATGCCATTGAATGCAATAAGTACATGCACATAACTAAAAGGCCTTGTAATACATTCCCCATTGTTGTTGTACTATTTATTATAGCCAATATTTATAATATGTACTATAATAAATGATAGTTTGGTATGAAAACAGTTTTGCCAAGATCTTTGTCTATGAGGGTGAATAATGAATTAGGTGTTGCTTAAAGGAACAGTAACATCAAAAAATAGAAGTGTTTTAAATTAATGAAAATATAATGCAGTGTTGCCCTGCACTGGTCAAACTGCTGTGTTTGCTTCAGAAACACTACTATTGTTTATATAAATAAGCTGCTGTGTAGCAATGGGGACAGCCATTCAAAGGAGAAAAAGCTCAAGTTACACAGCAGATAGCAGATAAGCTCTGTCTGTCTAATGGTGTCATCTGTTATCCATTAGTTAACCTGTGCCATATAGCTGTTTTTCAATTTCCGCCATTGCTCCACAGCAGCATGTTTATATGAACTATAGTAGTGTTTCTGAATAGTGATGGGCGAATTTATTCGCCAGGCGCGAATTCGCGGCGAATTTGCGCGATTCGCGTCCAGCGAATAAATTCGCGAAACGCCCGCGAAAATTCGCCGAAAAAATTCGCCGGCGTCAAAATTTTTTTTTTTCGAAAAACGGACGCCAGCGTCAAAAACGGGCGCCGGCGTCGAAAAAACGGGCGCCGGCGTCAAAAACGAGACGCCGGCGCCGTTTCGCGAATTTTTCGCCGTTTCGCGAATTTCGCGAATTTTTCGGCGAAGCGAAACGGCGCAAATTCGCCCATCACTATTTCTGAAGCAAACAGATCAGTTTTACCAGTGCAGGGCAACACTACATGATATTTTCATTACTTTAAAACACTTAAATTTTTTGGTGTTACTGTTCCTTTAAGGGGCAGATTTATCAAGGGTCAAAATGAATTCGCGGGAATTTTTAAAGTAAAAAAATTCGAGATTCGAAGTAATTTTGTCTGTACTTCAACCATCGAATAGGATACTACGACTTTGAATTTACTTCAAATTCGATTCAAAGTAAAAAAGTTTAAATATTCGACCATTCGATAATCGAAGTACTGTCTCTTTAAAAAAACTTCGACTTCAATACTTCACCAAATTAAACCTGGGGAATTGCTATGTTAGCCTATGAGGACCTTCTACAAACTTTTTCCAAGTCTTTACACATCGAATTAAAATCGTTCCATCGATCGCTGAAATCCTTCGAATCGTTTGATTCGAAGGATTTAATCGTTCAATCGAACGATTTTAATGCGATCGAACGATTGCCAAATTCGCTGAAAAAACTTCAAATTTGATATCCGAATTCAAAGTATTTGAATTCTATGGTCGAATTTCGAAGTATTTTCAACTTCGAAATTTGACCCTTGATAAATCTGCCCATAAGTGTTATTCTGTTAAGTGTCACCTAATTTAAATATCTTGTAATCAGTTAAAGAATTTGTTTGTATAGGCTTACATAGTATCAGGTGACTAAATGTGACCTGAGAACCCTAAACTGAAAAAAAAGCTGACTAAATAATTGTATTATACTAGGAGAGGTCAATCTATCCATAAATCCATTACATAAACAGCTTTACTGCAACACAGGGGAGTAAGGGTAAAAAAAGAAAGCAGTTTCATGTAGATAGCACGTTCAGATTGTGATTGATTACATGTTCAGCAGCAGATGTTGGTACTACTTAAATATATTGCGAAGTGCTTCTATAGTAATAGAAATAATCTTTAAATGAAGTTGACTGCCATGTTCTCCCTATAGTAGATGTTATATACCACAGGGATATCACTACCAAACCACAGGAAGATCACCACGAAAGCCCTGCAATAGAAGAAAACAGAAGCATAAATATCTACTATCAGTGCCAGTAATGATTAAAGTGTTATATTTACAAATATTTCCACTTACATTCTATAATAACGGAGGAGCCTAAAATTGAAACTAAGGGGCAAATTCGCCAGCGTCCGCTTCACCACAATTTGTGCTAATTCACCAGGTGCTAATTCATTCACTACGATAATTCATTAAAATGCCAAGTTGCATCCCAGAAGCCGAACGCTGGAAAATTTTGCTAGCGTTACTACGGCAGTGCGGGTACCTAAAAGATGTATGGACGCCTTTATTAGTGATGTTGTTTTTGACAACTTTAATGCATTTCCTGCGTACAGGATATAATGTCATTGACAAAAAATTGAGATAAGATAGATGTTGCTTTGTTTTATCAGTTCAAAAACGAAGTAACGAAGTAACGTTCAGTAAAATTCATACTTTGCTGAATTTGCGTAATTTGAGTAATGACCATTTGCCAGAGCAAAAAGTTGCTTGGCAATATAGTGCGAACGAACGCTAGCGAAGGTCTTGTTTGCTAGCAAATTCTCCTATATGCCTGTTAGTAGTGATGGGCGAATAAGTTTGCCTGGCACAAATTCGCTGAGAATTTCTGCGTTTTGCCAACAGTGAATAAATTTGTGAATCTCCTGTGAAAATTTGCCGGTGAAAATTCAGCGGCGTCAATTTCTGATTTTCACAATTTTTTCTTCACAAATTTTCACTATTTTTTGTGAAAACCTTCACATTTCATGATTTTTGAGTGAAATCCTTCAAATTTCATGATTTTTGAGTGAAATCCTTCAATGTGAAAATTTCATGATTTTTTGAGTGAAATCCTTCAAATTTCACGATTTTTTGTGAAAACCTTCAAATTTCACGATTTTTGAGTGGAATCCTTCTAATTTCACAATTTCTGTGTGAAAACGTCCGATTTTTAACATTCGAATTTCAAGATTTTTCGGGAACTTTCAGATTTCACAGATTTCACAGTTTCTCGAATTTAGCAGGAAATTTGCGAATTTTCCGGCGAAGCAAAATGGGAGAAATTCGCCCATCACTACCTGTTAGTGAATAGGTGATGTTCCTGCCGATGAGCTTTCTGGCAAATTGTCTCCATCTTCGCCTTTTAGTGAATCTGTCGCTCAGTGTTTGTCCATGGGATACATCTTCTAGGACTCTTCTAGGACTCTGAGATCAACAATATGCACTAGTACCAGGAAAGAACTAATATAGGTGTCTTGATGATAGGTGTATAGCTGATGCTTTACAACATTTCAGTATGCTGTATCAGTGGTAAGTAAGATCAGTGTTGAATGGTTGATATACACAACAGGGATCGACCATTTCTAATAATGTTTCTGCACAAACGAAATAGTTCAAGACAGTATAGTACTTCACATTACGGTAGCTGTTCAGTACCAGGTAATATACTTTTCATATTTTTCACCAAGGGCAGGCCCTATTTTACGTATGTTACATCCTATTTATAAAGCATTGTGGTAGTACAACTGGTGGAAGTTTGTAGATGTGAAAAATTTTTTCATGTTCACTTATTTATTCAATGTCATCTTTGACTGAGAGAGATCAAAAGTTTTTTGCATATGCGACAGTTTAGGAAAATCTTTAATGCCGGCTTTATCACTGAAATGTCGTTGTCCAATTAGTCTTGTGGAATATTGTTATTTACTAAAGGAGGATGAAGGACATAGTTTGGGAAACATGGAAGAAGAAATACTATTCCTATCAATCATTTTGTCTAAATTGTGAAAATTATATTTACATAATGGAGTTTTAGTAATATTTCTCTAATTTCATTTAATTTCCATTACTATATCACCAACATCTTTAAAAGCCTCCAAATTCAATGGAACTTGTTAAAGCTTGATAGGCATATAACTTTGACAAAAGTCAGCTGCTCCAGTGCTTATAAATAGGGCCCTTTGTCACAATTATTGCTCATATGACCAAAAAAGAAATATGACCTTTGTGCAGCCATAGAGGCTTGGGGGCAAATTCACTAACCTCTGAAAATTCGCCAGCAACAGTTTAGATCACAGTGCAACACTTTGCCAGGTGTAGCTTCGCCAGGACAATGCTGACGAAGTTGCACTAGCGTTACTGTGCCAAGCAAAGCGAAGTTGCGCTAGCGTTGGCTAAAGTTCAATGGACGTATATGTTAGGAAATGTAGGGGGAAGCCGGTTACCCCCCAAAAAATTTGCGCTATTTTTCAGACTATCACCCTGAAAAAGGAAAAGACTTTTGGGACTTTTCAACTATTTTTGAGGAAGTCCCATCATCTCTATTGCATTTCGCCTGGTCTGAGGTAAGTCTGATAACAATCAGTGAAATCTGCATCATACTGAATTTGCATAGTTATGTCCATTCGCAAAAGCGCCAATTCGCCAGGCATTAGGGATCGAAGTACCGCTAGAATCTATCTCCTTCGCTAGCGAAGTTACGACAGCGACTGTTAGTAAATCAGTGAAGTACCGAAATTATGTCACGCTGGCAAATATTTACCCGTGTTAGTCACTTCGCACCTTGCATCGTGTTATAAGTTTTTAACACAATGCTTTTCAAAGCATTCAAAAAGGACTTTATGGTGGATTTTTTTAATGTTGCTCTGAGCGAATAATTGGTTTCTTTAACATAAATCCTCAACATATGTATTCTTTCTTTAAAAATATTCCCAGGGCATACAAAAATGGTTGCTGTCCATCTTCTGCAACAGTGGTATATATTGACCCAAAAACAATGCTGATTTGGACCTAGCAGTAAATGAAAGTCTAAACATTTTTAGCAAAACAAATAAAAACCAAATAAAACTCAAAGAATATTACCCCTAAGGAAAACACATTTTATTGATAAATATTAAATAGCTATACAGATCATTAATAAGAGATAAATAGATTAGGGGTTGAATTTTTCCTGTCCTAATATATTTAATGTAGTGATAATAAGTTACAGCTCAGTAGAAAATGTTTCTTTTATTTAAACATTTCCTTTGTAACTATTTATTCTAGTGGAGAAAAATGTGTCTGAATTCTTCCTGTCTGCATGTAATTTGTGTTGGTGAGTAAGGATGGCTGATAGTCGTCAGTGCTACTCAGCAGCAGCCATTGCCGGGCCAGATCAGACAGGCGCCCTAGGCAACCTTGCGCAGACAACCATGCGCGCAAATAGGTGTGCCCACCCGAACAGTCCCACACAGCCAGCAGAGTGAGGATAGAAGGGACATGACTAGAGGTAGGAGGCAGAGAAGGTACGTGCCTGGCGCCCCCCCCAGCTTTTGGCCCTAGGCACGTGCCTACTCTGCCTACCCTAGTTCCAGCCCTGGCAGCAGCACAAAGTTCTAATTCCCTATTTAACACAGTGGTGTTTTGACACAGATATCTTCTTTGATATATTTGTCAAAATGTTTCAGACAGTCAGCAAAGTTTTAATAAATGGAACTGAACTACTGGGAATGCATTCGGATTCTCTATTTGATATTTTATATATCTGCCTCAAAGGTGTGTGTGGAAGACGGTGTACAGTATTTCTCATGGGTTCAGAATTCCCTGCAAATGCTTTCTCCTGCAGTTCTTAATGTAGAATTTCCCCACTACAGGGCTATCTTTTTCAAAAATCCAGATAATGATTCTTCCTCAATTAAAGAACATCACATCAAAAACTGTGATTCCCACTTCTCCCAAAATGGCATGCAAAGTTTTTCAAAATGTTTCAAATGGCGATTGTAAAAAAATCTAATTTATAATCTCCCGTCCTAAATGCAGAAGCATATTTTGAGCAATAAAACAAACTGCTTTTTTTTTGGCAAGTGTGTTTTTCAATCAAGAAAAAATGCTATTGTGATTAACAGATTTCTCAGGTATACTATGTACAGAAAAACACTATCACAGAAAAATTGCAATCAAGATTTTATAATAGTATTTATCATATTAGGTATGTAGGTTTAAAAAAAGCTAAATTTGACTCTGCTTCTCATACAGCAAGTTCCCACCTAAATTGTGTAACTGTATCATTTTTTTTAAAGGGCACATTTCTCCCATTTACCATGATAATATAGGCACCGATGTCCCTGTTGCAATAACATTGAATGATACATTATTTCACCATCATTTCATCACAAAGTGTAAGCAGCATGACAACTATTGCAGCCTAGCTGGAGCCCATGTACTGGGTAACATACTAGTTGGTGGAATAATGGTGTCTGGATCTGGCCATAGTTGTAGAACAGGGATCCCCAACCTTTTTTACCCATGAGCCCCATTCAGATGAAAAAAGAGTTGGGGAGCAACACAAGCATGGGAAATTCCCTTAGGGTGGAAACAAGGGCTGTCATTCAATATTTGGTAGTCCCTATGTGGAATGGCAGTCCGTATATACTCTGCTTGGCATTATACTTAGTTTTATACAATTAAAACTTGCTTCCAAGCCTGGAATTCAAAAATAAGCACCTGCTTTGAGGATACTGAGAGCAATATCCAATAGTTTGGAGAGCTACATGTTGCTCACAAGCTACTGGTTGGAGATCGCTATTGTAGAAAATGTAAGTTTGCAAATTAATGCCAGGACAACAAGTAAGCCTTATTCTCAGTCACTGGCTGAGATACTGGTTCAGGAAACTGTGGAAGTAAGACATAATTAGATATAATAAAGAAGGTCAAAGACTATAGTCCATATTCAAACCAATAGTTAAGCAGGAAAAAAGCAGAGTCAATGGGGCAGATTTACTAACGGGCGAAGTGGCTAACGCTAGCGACTTTTCACCAGAAATCACATCTGCAGGGACATCAACAATTCACTAACAGGCACAGACGACAGTTCGCTAGTTAAAGAGACCGTCAGGCTCGGATTTGTGGCAGGACTGTAGGGGTGGCATGCCGCCTAGCCGCCTGCATGCACCTGACAACGTTTGTGGGCAGTAGGACCCAGTGGAATGCCGTTGCCAGGCGCTAGGACCCTGCGGCGCAGATTGGCCTTGGGGCGCCGAATACAGAAATTCGGCCCCGGAGACCGTAACTAGCGTTCGTTCGCACTCTATCGCCAGGTGACTTTTCTCTCTGGCAAATGGACATTGCTCCGTGAATTCACTAAACATCTTCCTCAATCTGATGTCAATGACATCATATTCTGTATCCCGGTAGTCATAAAAAGTCTAAAAAACGCAGGTGACTTTTCTATTTTTAAAGCAGGATTGCCTTCAAAAGTCCAAAACGATTAAAGATTTTTTAAATATATTTGACGGGCATGCCACATATATTTTAGGATGAGCTCATGTAATAAAAAGTGGCCACTTTACACCAACATCTCAAAAAAAGAACGTGTATACGACGTTTATGCGCAGCCCCTAGTCACATTGACCTAAGCTTAAAATTACTAGTGAATTTTAGCTAGGCACAAACGTACGCGAGCGAATCTTCATTATGAAATGCTCACAATGAAGAAGTATCGCTAGCGAAAAGTCGCCAGTGTTCAGTGCACAGGACGCAATCTGACATTTTAGTGAATTGAAACATATTAGTAACAAATTTGGACCTGGTTAAGTGATGCAAAGTGTGCGAATCGGTCGCTGGCGACAATTAACCCTTTAGTGAATCAGCTCCAACCCCCAATGTGTAGACCAGAGAAAGGTGAAGTCCATAATAAAGGCCAGAGGTGAGAAACTCAGAATTTACAGGTACTCAGGAATTAGTAGCAGGAAAAAGTAAAGCATAAAGCTTAATGATCAAGAACTGGAGCCAGGAAGTGACAAGCTATAGAGTTTGTTGATGAGACAATTGCCTGTAACTGGCCTTAACAAGACCTAGTTGAGAGGTCAGACCTAATAGAAAGAGTAAACTTATAAGGTCACGCAACTTTGAGTGATGTTACTAAATAATGACAAGACCTAGGCCTCTTTAACATAAATCATCACTATAAACTCTTTAAAAAATGTTCTCAGGGCATAAAAAATATTTAGCTGGACCCAGTAACAATGCTGATTTTGCACCTTAGCAATAAATGAATGTGTAAAATCCCTTCCTCCACCATTTTGAACCTGTGATGTAACTAAGCTCTCATACTCTAAAGACTAAAGCAATAATAGTTTTCCACTGGGCCTGCCACAAAATCTAGTCATAAGATGATAGATGTCCAGGTAACACTGTTTAAAATGAACCACTACAATGTATAAAGGCTGGTGCGTAGTGAGAATATATTTGGAACACGGCATCCATCAATCATACATACTTGAAAACATGGTGCATATTAGTAATGTGCTTATTGTGCCTCTTGATAGTCCATCAAGAAATATATTTTATAACTGAGAACAATTATTTTAACTTTTATAAGATACACTCTGAAAGCTACTAGATTAATATACTAGCACTTCAATAATTCATTGCATTTTTGTTCAGGCAGATTCAGTAATTCCACCTGGGGTTGAATGATGCTGATAAAGTGATACAAAAGAGTCTAAAATACCTTGCTGAATGGCATCCAATGAATATAAGCATTGCCTTGGTTAATTTACAAGTCTATAATATTTTCTCCTATTATTCATTTTGTTGAGGAGCAAAGAGTTTCTAGTGTAAATGTACATAAATCACAAAAATGGGAGGGTAATGAGTGCAGTCATTACCTGTAGTTGGGACAGCAATTTATGTATGCCAAGATAAATGAAACAACTGTTCTAGTCCATCAAATGGTTTCATTGTAAAAAAAAAAAAAAGGGGACTTCTTATTGGAAGTAGAAAGAGGGAGCATTCCAGATGTTTATTAAATTACCAATAAATTAGCAAAGCATAACTGAGTGTGAGATTAAATATATTGTAGCTGTTATGATGTGTCCTCGGGGGTGACTTATTTATATGTGAATTGAATATTTTTTTTCGAAAATCAATCACAATGCAATTAATCACGAAAAAAACCTTGATCACAATGAGAATCACTTTGTTAAAAGTAGGGAGGGGTGTGTGTATGGATGCTGGGTTTTCATTTGGAGGGGTTGAACTTGATGGACTTTGTCTTTTTTCAACCCAATTTAACTATGTAACTATGTAACTATGTTCCATTCATTTTTAAAAATTCAACTATTAAAAAAAAAACCTCTTGCTTGAATGATGAAAATTGCAATGCCAAAACACAGTGGACCCTGCCGACAACTTAACTTTACAATGTAAATACTAGCTAAGCAGTGTAGACAAATTGTACAGATCAGACACCTTGGGGCTAATTTAGTAAATCATGTAATAAGAGGTACAACGTTTGCTCCAATTCTGCTAATCCCCAATGACTAAATTGCATCTGAATTTACATTTGCAAATAAACAGATGGGGAAAAGGGTTGCTAGACTCTTACAGGCTCCAATAATTAAAATAACCAGGGTTCCTTTCCAAAACACAGGGGACTCAAGGGGTCGCCAAACTCAACCCCACTCAAATCCAAAGATGAAGCTGTAGAACTTTCTATGAACTAAAATAAATATGTGTATGTGTCAAGATAAGTACCCTCAAACATCAAATTACCAATTGTTTACTAATAAAAACTAAATTACACAGATACACAAATTAGTTGAGATTATCAAATAATCAATAACCATAAAATATAATAATACAATATTAATTAGTGGCTGGCCAGCCTGCTATATCAAAACCAATTCATTAAATAATTATGTTACATACTGTTACATTGCTGTTTAACTAATAACCCTAAATAATGATGGGCGAATTTATTCTTCATGCGCTAATTTGCGGCAAATTCCCGCAATTCGCCGCCGGCGAATAAATTCATGAAACCGCAGCAAAAATTTGCCGGTGTCAAAAAAAATGGTGAATTTTCACCAGCAAATTTGCGCCAGCATCAAAAGTGAGACGCCGTGCCGTTTTTGGCGAGTCAGAATGCCCCAATTTCGCCCCTCACTAACTCTGAAATATAGTCCCAGAGAAGAGATATTTAATTAAAAATATCTACAAATATGTAAACAATGAAATGTGGAAATTTGCCACAAATTTGCACCTGGCGAATAAATTTGCACATCACTACTTAGTAGGGATGGTCGAATTTGACCTGTTTCGTTTACCAAAAATTTGCCGCCGGCGAAATGTCGCAGATGCCCATTAAAGTCTATAGGTGTAGGGATGGGCGAATTTGACCCTTTTCGTTTTGCCCAAAATTTGCCACAGGTGAAATTATCCCGACGCCCATTAAAGTCTATTGACGCAACGCCATACAAGTCTATGGGCTTCAACTCCACGGTGAAACAAGGCAAAAAAATTTGCCCGTCCCTATATAGGTGTCTTTATCTTTGACGCACGACGCCATACAAGTCTATGGGCGTTATTTCCACAGCTAAACAAGGAGAAAAAATTTGCCCATCCCTTAGGTCTACTAGTAAATAATGTAAACATTAACCCAGTAGGCTGTTTTTGAAACCAATAAGGATGTTTGGATAAAGTACATGGTGCAGTTTTATTATTACAAAGAAAGGAAATCATTGTTAAACATTTGGATAATATGGAGCCTATTGGATACGATACAGCCTTTTCATAATTTGGAGCTTTCTGGATAACCAGTTCTGTATAATATATCCTATACCTGGTACTTGCTTTACAGCAGAAGGAAATCAGAGAAGAGGAATACTTTGTGCAAGCAAAAAAACCTAAAATTGGATGGAATGATATAATTTAAATGTTGTGCTGATATGGTAAAGTAAGGCTCGCTACTGTGCAGCTTTAGTGAGTAACAACTCCCAACATTTTGCATTGGTGCATTCTGAAAGACTAACCAGAAGTTATAACACTCCCAGGAGTAGTAATTAACTTGATAAGGTGATGGATTCTCAGCAATCATTCAAGTTAACCTTACTAACACACGACTTGGGGAAATGGTGGACACCACTATTCAGCGATGTACCTATAAATATTCTTAATTAGAAACTGTGTAGTGGGATCTTTTATGGCCAAGTATACCTAAAGGAGAAATAACTGTATAGATTGGTTTTTACTAAGAATGATACAGTCAGTAACAGATGTCACTTTATATTCAATCTTATTTAACTATTGGTTTGACTCTTCTTTTTTTCAATTGACTTATTTCACTTTACTAATTTCTTAGTTCTTAAATGGTTGAAATGATGTTGCATTAAATATTCTACTGACGTAGAAAACAATCAATGTGAAACAATAGATCTTCCAATCGCAAGCAGGGCTTTCTTTGCCTCTACTTAAAGTCGAGATAGGTGATTGTTTCAGTATTTCCCACACAGTATACTAACATTTTCTTTATGTGACCTGAGCTAACTGTACTTGAAGCATTTAAAAATATCTGGTACCTTTCTTTTTCCTAACATATTTTTTGGAATGCTGCATTTAAATTGTTTAAAAAAGTGCCTGCAAAGCTGAGATGCAATACACATCCCACACATATTATTTTCTTTTCTTTTTCTCTCATTTTTTATACATGTTTTCACTTCAACTTCCTTTATGTTTTCTCAAGTAACAAAAATAGATTTTTTTACTTTCTATTCCTTATTTTATTCCCTCTTGTGAAACCCCAGGGAGTCACCACACAGTGTAATGAAACAGACTACTGCAGCCGTCTCACTCCTCAACATGTCACAGGCTGATGTGAGTGACCTATGCGTCGAGGTCCATTCTACACCAACATCTTGCTCTTTTTTGTTTTGCCGTTTTTTTACAGCTCAGATAGGGTCACAGAATGGAAGGTTTCAATAACAATTTTACATTTCTGTGCCTTGGGGAAACGTTTGGAGACAAATCTGACTTTGCTGAACTTGTCTAAGGCCAGCGCTTTGTATTTCTAACATCAGTTCAAAATAGAGTAATTTATTGATCTTTAGATAATGACCATGATGTGAGGTCATTAAGTCTTGTTATACATAAGTAAAGCCAATAGAATTTCTGTGTTTTAAAGACAAAGATGCTTGTTTTTATTCGAATGTAAGTAAAATACAGTTGGGTTTATTTTCAACTAGGAAGGCAAAATGCAAAAACTGGACAAGTTCCCCCATTTTTTTCCACAAAGACCTTCAGTTGTGTGTTCATGAAGGTTGAGAAAGGGAAGGTGTGTCCCTCAAAATATTTTTTTAACCAGTGTGAGGTACAGTATGCAGCCAAGGAGGAGGGCTCTTGAGCATTTTTGCCCCAGGTCTACATACGGTAGATGACCTCTAATATTAAGCCGTAATATTAAAAGTATTATCATAAAGAAAAAAAGATTTATTCTTCAAGCTTCATTTCAGTCTCCTTTTTCTATGTGTAGCTAGGGTTGAGGGAATTTCTTTCTAGGCCAATACAGATTTGAGAATCTTCGCTAGCATTTTGTGTCACTGGAAAGTTTTTTTGCACAGGAAAAAATGTGAGAGATAACTCAAACTGATTTTAAAGGGATTCTGTCATAATTTTTATGGTTTACTTTTTATTCTTAAATTACACTGTTTACGTTGGAAATAATTCTCTCTACCGTTTACAATTTTATTCTTGAACCAACATATATATATTTTTTAGCTTTAATATTGGTAATATTGATAGCATCCAAAATGGATGCTAATTTGCATATGTATTAATAATTTGTGCTCAAATTGAACAAAGGCCCCCTCTCGAAATACAAACTACTCCCTGCACATGCATGCATGTTGTTGCACCACAATATGTTGTGTACAGATAACATGCTTCTCTTCTCCTTATCTTCAGGGAGCAGCTGACAGGAGCCCACCAGGTTTTTTTTCCCAGTGTTCCACTGGCCCAGTCCAACCCTGGTAAAATGACAATATTATTAAGACAATAACATATAAATTGCCCAATCTTGTTCAAGAAGTTCCTTTCCACTATGTTACAATCCTTCTTCATAGAACAAAAAATCCTATGTTGCCAATTTCTTCCAAACATGGCACTTGAACATCTCCTTAGATGAACAGCAGGAGGTTAGGAAGGGTTTTGATCCCATTGGTTGATGTGAATAATAATAATATCTGTGATGTGAAGTTCCGCCTAAATATTCAGAAGGGGTTTTTTTACAGTGAGAGCTGTGAAGATGTGGAATTCTCTCCCTGAATCAGTTGTACAGACTGATACATTAGATAGCTTTATGAAGGGGTTGGATGGCTTCCTTGTAATGAGGGAATACAGGGTTATGGAATATAGCTCATAGTACAGGTTGATCCAGGGACTAGTCCGATTTTGGAATCAGGAAGGAATTTTTTCCCCCTCTGAGGCAAATTGGAGAAGCTTCAGATTGGGGTTGTTGCCTTCCTCTGGATCAATTGGCAGTTAGGCACGTTAAAAAAAAAGAAGTTAAAAGGATGAACTTGATGGACATGTGTCTTTTTTCAACGTAACTTACGATGTTACTATGTAATGATGCTGTTTCGGCACAGGTAGGGTACTCTGCTGGATAGGCATTGGCTAATTTTTCACCTGACAATTTGTGTCAAAACATATATTTTTGCGTGGTGAAAATGTTGCATATGGGGCAAGGAAAAATTACTCCACTCCATTTTGGAGAACTTTGGCCAAATTTTTACTATTTCAAGAATTTTTCCTTGCTTTCACTGGGTGAATGTGATAGGGACCTTAGACTATAAGCTCCACTGGGACAAGGATTAGTATGAATGATCAATAATCTCTGTAAAGTGCTGAATAAATGTGTTGGTGCTAAATAATTTAATACAATGAAATCATATTCAGATTTACTAGTGAAATCAACAATGTAGCCTTGTTTCATTGTATTTTGAAAAACAAGCTAACGTCCTTGTACATGTCATTGTACAAACAATGCATTGGATATCTGTATGACGAATCACTAATATGGTTATGAAACTAACATTTTGGCATTCCCTTTCCATTCCATTCACATTGATATATTATTTTCTTTTAAACATTCAAAAAATCACACTGATTGGCTTGAATATATGTTTGGATTCTAAAGACATATTTGTGGACATGTGAACACAAGGCACATTTCTTTCCTATTCAAAATCCTCTTTTTAATGTTTCCCTGGTACACTGTACATTTATAGCCTGTTGTCACCAAGTCTTTTCAATCATATCACTGGTCCCCTCTGGGGAGCCCATTAAATCTCAGGCTTTCTAAATGCCGTAGGTCAAGAAATTAGCTACAATGACAGCTGTCCCAGGAATTAGGTGGAATGTCATCCTGTGTTTCATTTAGAGCCAGCTCATATCTAGTACTTATCCAGTCACTGGTCAAGCTGATCAGGAATCCACAAGAGACTGTGACATAGCATCATGAAGAAAGAGTAAAATAGTAATATTGGCTGTCAAGGGAGAATGTTGCTCATATGACTTCTCACCTCTAACTCGCCAGTTCTGTCTTTTCTAAACAACACTCATCTTGACTATCCATCCATTCCAAAGGTTTTTTTTTTCCCTTGAGAACAGATAAACTTTCATCCTTCTTCATTTGGAGACTTTCCATTGCAACAATGACATATGCACATGGCAGTCTTGTACAAACATTCTGCTCAGACATGTTATACTGTACATAGATGACTAGTAATGCAGGAAAATAAAAAATTCCCTACAACGAGTTTTATATATTGCACAAGACAACAAAATTTGTTCTCTTTAGAAAGTTTAGATATTTTAATGCAGTGAAGAATTTCACATAGGAACACCTGATATATCTGTGTGTACATGAGAACATACATGATATACATCATTATTGCTTTGGAGTTAGTGTTTATTGTCGAATTTGGGGTGTTTTGCTTCGCCGGTGTCCTTTTTTTTTTACGGCGGTTTCGCGAATCGCCGGAATTCGGCACGAATTTGTGCCTGGAAAATAAATTCACCCATCACTATACAGAACCAAAATTAGAAAAAAGTTGTCTCTGTCCAAAGATTTATGGGCCTAACTGTATATACCTGAGATTGGTATCTGGAGAAATTTCATTCTTCATTTCTGTGCAAATCTGTAGACTGTATCCCTAATGTGTGTTATACCTAAATGAATTGCTGTCTCCCTGTATTATCATTTCACAGATACAGAGTGTACAGCGCTGTGTGCAGCCATCCTGCCACACAAAGAAACAGAATCTTACATTTAAAACCAGTGAGTTCCAATGCCTTTCAATATTCTGGCCCTTTGTCATTAGGTATATTAGGTCTGATATATATATTAAAAGTTGCCAAGGAGTTTCATGACCACATGAAGTTGCAGGCTTAGTGCTTTTATATAGCAGAACTCCAAGGTTACGTTTAATACGTTTACAATTTGGAAATTATATTTCATAATACAGTCCCAATGCGTCATGTACTTTAACACAAGTGACATAATTAATACTAATTAGTACTGATCACATCACTAAGAGCTATGATCAATCTTACAAGTTAATTATGGCTCTTTGTTCTATAAGTACATAAAGTACTTCAATATCACTCTTGTGCAGCAACATTACTACATGTTTTATTCTGTTGTTATATGTCTTGCCAAATTCATGATTTCACTTACATGTTCAGGTCATCTCATTCTCAGAGGGACATCATACTGATAAATGATCTGTTTTGGCAAACATTTACTTATACAAATATATTATATATTTTGCACAGAAACACTATTGGATGTGTTCAAAGGGTGATATAATTGGCCAGTTAGCTGAATAGACTACATGTTACACTTCACTCTGTTTACTGGGAGAGTTTAGCGGGTTTATTTTATCAAGTAAAAGTACTTCTTTCAACCTGAATCTATTCACACAAATCCTTTTGCAAACCACAGTGGTAAGATAAAATGAGCTGTTAGTGATGATAGTTATGTTTCGCTTCACCAAGAATTTGTAAAATGACAAAAATTCTCAGAAGTCTTTGAAGTAATTGGAATTTTTCCTGCTGCAATTTTTTCAGTGCATGATACATTGGAGTCAAAACGTATTTTTTTTGTGGCAAAAAAAATCGGACAAAAAATTATGTTGTCACTAAAGCTGGTGTAATATTCACCTTGCAGGTTATTTCATTCATATGGACAGCTCCTGATGAGGCTCAGGTTTTCAGCAGTAAAAACATAGAAAGCACATGGAGATACTAACTGATCTGTATTCATTGAACGTTTATAATTATGATTTCCTCGTATTATCTGTGTCATTGCTTCACAATTTGTTAGGCCAACCTCAATTGTGAGGCATGCTTGTGAAGTTATTACGATTCAACCTTTATATTTTCATACTACAAACAAATCAACCATACTGTTTTTCAGGAGAGCATTGCAAACTACTGACTCGTGCTAGAATCAGTAAGTCAGTAACTCACAGCATGAGTGTGTTTATAGCTAGAACAAAATGTTTGGTTGAGGAACAACAACGGTTTCCTTTAATTGGAGAAAGTGTATACTAAAAGGGCTTATTTTACCTTTGTTATTATGTGATCAGTTTGGAAATCTACTTACATTGTTAAAATATAGATTAATTCATGCAAAATAACACCATGCTTTGCTGATGTATTAGCACTATAAAACCCCAATGTTTTATTGCAATCCCATTATATGCTGCTTATTAAGGCTACAACCATAATAAAAATTTAATATTTCTTAATTAAGCATTAAAATAAGTTATACAAGCTATTAATGCTAGTGCTTTAGGCAAAAAAAATGGTCAGATCAAAGAAATTGTGCAATAGATAAACATTATTTTTTATGTAAAATGTCTAAGGGGTCATTGTAATTCTAGAGACTATTTTATTGGACTTTCTTGTTCTGTACCTTACAAAAAGAGTAACATTTAATTAATTTTACTCTTTAATCCCAGATAAAGAATTTTTTCCTGTGTAATAGTTTTATTGAACCACAGACTGAGTTGTGATGAATTTCTACATTTTGGGTGGATAACCCTACCTTTATCAAGGACAGGAAGGATTATCCACCTGAAACACTACATTTTTTACAAGACAGTCTGTGATTCAATAAAATTGGCTAAATTCCTTAAGTGCCAGTCCTGACATTACCCAAGAAACTGTTCCATGGCGATGAGCACCACTAAAAGTTTGGAGTGCAAAGGATTTTCTACTAGAATTTGATAATGTATACTATAAATATGATATAATTTGAAGTTGTTTTCATTTGGTTTTAATTATTAACATTCAAAATCCCTTTATTTTTACTAAAGTCTAAAGGTATAACATTTTTATTTCTAAATATATATTCAGATGGATTTAGCAGAAGGGTCCCTGGCTATGGCAAAAGAAAAATGTTTCACACAACATAATTATGGTTATTAATAATATTGGTTTTAATTCAGTTTGGTAACTTGGAGACAGGCAATGGCAAACAAGTTCACTAAATACCTACTTTCTTTGTACTATACGTTTCCCTCTTGCAATTTTAGAAATCAGTGGGTTTGCTGTTCTAAGAACACGAGCAGAGATAAGAATGAGTCATAGCGAACATGGCCGTCTGCATTAACTTTAATTCTGTCGAGTGTGTAGAAAAGTGCCTAAAGGAAACTTCAGAAGGAACTGCTGTATGCTGGAGTTACATTAAATAATAAGGCTCAGAAATACAGTATAATCCTTTGCTATATTAAAGTATGATCTTTATTAGCTTCGAGGAAGACTTAAAAAAAAAACACAAAACAAAGCGAAAAAGAAAAATGCAGACAGTAGACAATCCAAACAGTATTGAATATAATTTCAAGGGGTTATATAAAACAAAAACAGAAACATTTTCCAATTGGCAATTTTCATCTACATTTTAGACACATTAGATCCTACTGAAATAGATGCAAACAGAGTTTGGTAGGTTTGGGTTAATTTCTCATTCAAGAAATATATACTAGTGTAATATTTTAGCATGTGGCTTTTGATGTTATAAGAATTGTGTATTTTTATGAGGGTATAGCTGTATGCACGTAGAACATATCCATTTTGCTGTTGAATGCCTGATAGATACTATAATATTTATTAAGGTTCAAGTTGTGCTTTCCACAAACATTCGAGTTTTCGAGCAATTTGGTCAAAACTCGAATTTTTTTAAAAGAAACTAGAATCTTTCAAAATTTATGACACCCTACATTGAAAATAGCTTGTATTCAAAAATACACCATCTAAAACCTGTCAAGTTCATGTAGGAGTCAATTGCAGAGGTCCCTTGAACCATTTGAAGATGTTAATAGCTTTCAAGATGTTCGAGTTTTTTTGTGGGGGTTTTGCCTGAAAACTTCATCAATTCGAGAAATTTGAGTTTTTTCCTGCATAAAACTCGATCAATTCAAGTTTTTCGGGTTTCGCAACTCAAACTTGCTGAATCAAGATTTTTCCATTTAAGTTTTTTCTACAATAAGAAACCATTCCAGTTGTGAGTTCATACATTGTATCTTTGATAAATAACCCCCTAAATGTTTTATTTTATTAAATACCTGAGAATGCCCCTTTTACTATTTAATGTTATTATTCCCAATGTTAAATAAAATAGTTCTAGGGTTGTGATGCTCTCTAAGGGGCAGATTCACTAACCTGAGAAAATTTGCCAGCGGCGGCTTCACAGCTATTCGCAACACTTCGCCAGGCGAAAATTCGCTCAGACAGTGCTAGTTTCTTAAAATGCAAAGTTGCGTCCAGGGTGCCAAACTTTGGTGAATTTTTTCTAGCGTTACTTCAGCAATCAAAGCGAAGATGCGCTAGCGTTGGCTAATTTGCATACGGCGGCAAATGATAAAGTTGAAGTATATGTTGCAGCAAATACATTACACAAGTTGAGGGAACCTTAATAAAAAAATAGAGTTGTTATAATTCCCAACACATGAGCCCAGTGTATAGTTTGTGTTCCATATGTTAAGAAATGTATGGGGGAACCCGGTTACGGGTTATGGACTTTGGCAGACTTTTTTTGGAAGTCCTATGCTCTCCATTGCACTTCGCCTGGTCTGAGCTGGCGAAGGCAAGTCTTTCAAAAGAGGTAACATCTTGAATTTGCGTTACGTCCATTCGCCAGAGTAAAAAAAAAAAACAGTGAAGTGCCTGAATGACGCCAGCGTTAGTCACTTCGCCCTTTAACATATCTGCCCCTATGTCTCTATTGTGATGCCTCATTAAAGGGTTCAACGTTAGTTGACAATATTAACTTAATATTGACAACAATTTCAGTTACAACATGGATAACAAGAACTAAATACATTTCTAGTTATGAGAGAAATTGTACCTTTAAACAACATAAAGAAAGGAGTTTCTTCTTCACTGCTGTTATCTCTGTAGAGTTTTGTAAGAAGTCCTTTATTAATACTATCAATCTGTAAGCTTTTATGAGCACTAAAATTCCCCAATTAAAAGAAAGATAAAAATATAAAGAAAGATTGTGTTGTAGCTTATGGCTTGAGAACAGCAAATGGAGAGCCAATGCCATCCTACCTTGAAATGATGACATGAGAGAAAATTAAGAATTTTTGTAGTTGTATGTTACAAAAGGCTTATTCGGCACAAGGAAAGCTCTTTATGGTGTTCGCTAGTATGGCATCTGTATATGATAAGAGTATATAGAAAACTAGTCCGGCGATGCTCCGATGCCAGAAATTGTCCTCACGCTGTTAAAATGACAAGTATTTAGCAGGCAAATTTAGGTGGACCTGGCAATAAACTTCTGTTATTCAGGGTGGCAATGTGTGGCCTATAACAAACACAATAATGTTATTACCTTGGCAAAACATACACATAGGATGTAAAACAGTAACCAAAGCAAGAAAGGAATTTGTTGAGTCAGAAATTAAAGTGAATTATACAAATTGAGCAAATCAGCCAGTTTAAAGAAATAGCAATGGGAAACACAAATGCCTTTGCATTCATAGTGAAAATAATTGAAAATATGATAGAGTAAAGAATGAAAAAAGCAAAGATGGTGTCTGGAAGGACCGGGAGAGAGAATTGAAGCAATTGTAAATGGAAATAGGTTCTGAGGCACAAGAAAAGGCAAGTTGTCACTGCAGATGTCAGCAGTGCAAGTCAAAATGAGATGACTTGGGAGAGGTAGTGAAATGGAACGGAATACTATGCTGCAAATGAGGTTGGTGTGAACTCCTTCATTGCTGGTGGCTTTAGAGTATGTCGCTTCAAAAGTCTCAAAAGTCTTTTTACAGAGTTGTTATTATTAAATAATCTTTAAACCAATAATGGCACAAAGGCACATTTATCAACAGAAGTTTGGGGAATGGACACTGCTTGCCCATCAATTAGCTTGGTGCGTTTTCTTGTGAATCAGCATATTTACTGTTTACTAGCTGGTACACAGACAGAGGAAATGTGAAAAACATCTTTTCTTCAGCCATAGCATAGCAACTCATCCAAATATCAAACTAATCCAACTTTGCTTTCCGATAGCAGACCACTAAATACTGTGTACTGGTTGGTAAGATTTAGAACTGAAGCTAATTTCATACTAGAGGACAGAAGAATTGAAACTCATTTTTTTTATTCTTGTAAAAGCATGTTAATAATTGGTATAATAGTGACAAACAAAACCGTTTGTCAATTGAACCACTTATTGCTTATGCTACCTTTATTTGACTGCAGTTTTGATGGGAATTACATAACATATGGATACTTCAGGTGGTGGCAATTGTCACAGAAAATGGGGGATGATAGTAAAATAACTGCAGGTTTTCATGAAAAAGTTTTCAAATCTGTCACACAAAATCATTCTGTCCATACCTATGGTTTCACTTAAATATAGCAGTTTATGTTTCCAGAAAAGGTGGAATTTAGCCTGTCACTAGCATTGGGCAAAAAACTTTTTCTTGATAATTTAGAAGTTTATATGGTAACAAACAATGTGAATCAATAATGCTGAGTGATATACTAAGGTGTTGAAATGTATACACTGTTATATATTGTCAGCCTAAATTACCTGTATGTAACAATGTGTAAAATCCAGCACCGTGAAGTTAAAATTTTAAGTTAAAATGAGCATAAGAAGAGGACTAGCTGTAATTTGCTTTAAAATACCATATATGTATCTTAGATCAGCAACTTCTTTAAGGCAAATTTATAATGTGATATTTAGGGGCAGATTTATCAAGGGTCGGATTTCGAAGTGGAAAATACTTCGAAATTTAACCATCGAATTGGATTACTTCGACTTCGAATGTGGACGTGTTTTTATCGAATTTGACCATTTACGGTCGAATGAAAATCGTTCGATCGTATGATGAAATCCTTCTAACCGAACCGTTTGAACTATTTCATCGATCAATCGAACAATTTTCCTTTGACTTATAAAGACTTAGCCAAATGTTGGCTATGGGTTCTAGGAAGTCCCCATAGGCTAACATAGCAATTCGGCAGGTTTAAGATGGCGAAGTGTCGAAGTCGAACTTTTTTAAAGAGACAGTACTTCGATTTTAGGCCTATTCAATGGACCCAAAAAACAGTTTGAAATTCTAAGTTTTTAACTTCGAAAATTCACTTTGACGTGTACAATGACTAGGTTCAAAATCAGAGGAGTGATGGAAGGGTTCTTGTGGTTCATTTATTGTACTTATTTGGATGTTGGGAGGATTACAAAGCCTGAGATCCATATTTTATTTGATCTATGGACTAAAGTTTTCATAAAGTGACATGTGTATGTTTTATGGCCTCTAGTTCCGACTTGAAAGGATATGAAGAGACAAGATCAGTAGATCAGTCTTGACATTATAAAACTTTAACTGACGTTATAGTCTGGGTGCTTTTTTATGAAGAAGAAGCAACACTAGCCTTGATTTTCACAACTTCCAAAGTTCCAATAATCTGAGCATTATTCTTCCATGATGCTCAGATTATTCAATATTTAGAGAAATGTTCTGCTAAGGAACCAGGTGGATTAGCAGAATATTTCTCTAAACATTGGATAATCTGAGCATCGTGGATCTTGGAAATATAAGAATAGAGTGTGATTTGATGGTTGATGCTTGTGTATAAAGCCTCTTCTGATAAAATAACATAACATCTTGCCAGTAAATTTAGTAGAATTTAGGCAGAATGCAGCAATTGCAGTATTTAGTACCCAAAACATGTTTATTTTGCACAAGAATGAGTATAAAGGGGTAAAATACAGGAATAAAAATTTATAAATGACTTTGACAAGGTCAATGTAGCTCCCATTCAGCTATTGCCATTTTTTATTTTTAGTATTATATGCGCACCTTTAAATACCTCTGAAAATAAATACATGGAAAATCTGTCAAAGCCATAAGCTTTTCTGTGAAGCTATCTCTAGTAAGTCCCTACACATTTGCTGTCTTGCAACAACAGAACGTGCGCTGCTGAACATTTGGCAGAAAACACTTACACTGGCAGAAAAGTTTCCATGCCAAAAGGGTCGAATCAACATTTTCTGTGAGGCAAAATATGTTCATAATGCTGAATGTGTTAAGATGCTGAAAAAAAAAGAAAGAAATATGACTGCAGGTGAGGAGTATCCTGTCCAGGAGAAAAGTCAGTCAGGGATTCTTCATTTGTTATTTATGTTTCTTAAAGCTGAGATTAAGTGAAATCGTTTTTAACATGTTTATAATTATATTCTTTGAATACTAGAAGTTTATTTGCCACTAAAACAGTATTGCTGTCAATTAATGCGTTTAATTGCTATTGAAATTGACGTATGGCTTTTGAGCTATCCTGTTTCTCCTAGCATGGCTACATCCTGTGCCAGCTCATTTGCAACTCATTTCCAAGTACATTTGGTGGAGGCCTACCAAAAAGCTGAACTGTAGGAGGACATCACATGCACAGAAAGAACATTACATTCTGTTGTTGGAAGGTTCCTGGAAGAAGTCTTTTTTTCTCACCATGAAAAATGTCCATCAAATTCAGCCTTCAGTGATATTCAATTGTTATTATAGAGCAGTGTTAGTATTGCCAGACACAAGGAGGCCCATTTACTAAAGATCACATTTTAGTGGTAATAGAGATTTTTGAAGCCACAATTAAAATCTACTAATTTGAAATTATGAATGCCATGAATGTTATTTAAAGATCTGAATTAAAAAAGTCCAAATGAAAATAGCTGTTGAAAAAAATTTGTAACCTGAATTCTTCATGAACAAAAGAAAAATTTCTATGACAATGAAAGTTTTGATCTCCGTAGAAAAAAAACATGTACAAAGGTTGATCTTTCAAAGAAAAGAAAGGGAACTTCCATCAACTTCTACAGGATCATGACAGCTTTTACTTGCTGTACTTTCGTAATTTGCTGTACAGTACTTTGGTATTCGTAGATTTTATGTTTTTTACGAAAAAATCATGGATTAAGTAACAACACAAAAATTGTATTTGTTTGTGCTAAAAGGTATGATTTTTGAATTTTTCTTTAAATCGGCCCCAGAGAGAGTCAAGCTTTCCACCCAGATATTTTTCCATAGTTTAGATTCCCTGCTCCTATAAAAGAGTATAAAAATCGAAATATTACTTGTTTAGGTGGCCTATGAACTCTGTACATTCCAATTGCCAGACTGGTCATGGTTGCCATACCAAAAATGTTTTGGAAGAGGGTGATGTGGGTGTGTACAGGAAACTGTGAGGCAACTGGGACAATGAATCTGGAAATTTGCAATTTCAAAGCAACTTGAGGAAAGGGAACAATCTTATAGTACTGAAAGGAAGCCCAGGGACAAACATTCCTTGCATCATACCCTAAAGTCTCTATATGGGAACGAACAACTGGATTTGTTTAAAATTTTCTAAAAATGGCACCGCCGCTTTCTGAGTGCTTGATAAAATTGCTAGAAAATTATATGCCTTCAAAAACACCTGCAGAACCCTTTCACACTGAGCACTTTGCATGATCTAGGCAAAGTGATAGGGCCTGTAGGAGCTGGGGTTGATATAATGCCAGGGTGCAGAAAACACAACAGTTGTAGGAAATAATCCACCAGGAGACTATAATAAAAGAGAGATGTAGCGTCCAAGAATGTTTTGAAGGGGCCTTTGTTGTTACAATTCACTTTCCCTTTTATTTAGGAGTGAATGCAGGTCCATTTTATTAGGGTAAGTAGCAAAGAACCTGACCTGACACTTAAACAAGTCCACTGGTGTCATGCTAGCTCATGGTGGTTCCTCATCAAGGCACCTGGGCACAGATGGGCAAAACTTCAAATGTATTTTTTTTTAGGTGTAAAAAATAGTGATGGGCGAATTTATTCGCCAGGCGCGAATTTGCTGCGAATTTGCGCGATTCACCGCCAGCGAATAAATTTGCGAAACGCCCGCGAAAATTAGAGGCAAAAATTTGCCGGCATCAAAAAAAAAACGCCTGCCGGCGTAAAAAAACGGGTTTCGTGCGTTGTTTCGCGAATTTTGCTCGAAATTCGTGAATTTTTTGGCAAAGCGAAACAGCGCAAATTCGCCCATCACTAGTAAAAAACTAAATCTGAGCCCTGTTTTCCATTTTTCTTTCCATAAATTAATTTGTCGAGTATATTTCCAATTATTCATAAACATTTTATGCTTTTCTGTCATATATATATTATTTGCTTTATCTATTTATCTTGCTGTCAATCATTGGATATTTGACTTGGCATTCTGGACTGGCACCCAGGTTTAATTTATTCTAATGGTTGTGCTTTCCACACACTGTGGTTATATATATATATATATATATATATATATATATATATATATATATATATATATATATATGTGCAACATTCTCATTTATATTTATATTTTCTATTTGTGAGCATTTCTATTAGTGATGTTTCAAGCAGTTGAATGAATCATGTATATACCAGTCACTGGTAATTATAATCAAGCTTTAGAATGCATTATATAGGTGGGATTACATCATCTGGTATGTCGTACAAAAGGATTTTTTTTTATTAGAAGCGTTGTGTTGTTAAATCCATCAAGCACAACCCACACCCCCCATCTCTTAATAGGTAGACTATGCTTGCAGGAGATCTTTGTACGCTGAAATTATTCAACAATAGGGAGTTAATTATGGCATTTTGCAAAAGGTTATACAGTGCAAACTCCTTTGAAAAAAAAGGAAATTATTTGTATTGGGTACATTTTTAAGTAATATGTAGAATCAGCAAGACAAATGGAGCAATTTATATAGGCAGCATTGAAAAACATTATATGGTTGGTGCATGTTCTCTATTAAGAGGGGTAGAGAGAATTTTATGTGATTAAGATGGCTCACCATGTCACTTTATTAAAAGAATTATCACACAATTTTAACTGAAATAAATAATGCTTTTACATGTGGATTCATAGAGTATCAAGTATTCCCATATATATCTATATCCGGGGACACACACACACACATATATATATATATATATATATATATAGTAGTCCAATGAAAGCACTTACGGCATTGACCCTTGAAATATATATCAAAATATTTTTATTAGTGCATGGTGCATCAATCATAAATTTGTTTTAAAGTAGTTTTAATGCCCTACACATGAGCCCAGTGTAAAATAATGTTCCATATGTTAGAAAATGTATAGGGGAAACATTTTTTTAGGACTTTTGCAGCCAATCACCCTGAAAAAAAGGAAAAGACACCGTCGTTTTTGGAACTTACAAGTTTTTACACTCACAAAATATGATGAAGATTGAGGAAGTTCTATGCACTCCATTGCCTGGTCTGAGCTGGCGAAGGCAAGTCTAGCGAAAGAGGTAACATTCAGTAAAATCTGCATTTTAGTGAATGTGTGGAGTAACGTCCATTCGTGAGAGCGAAAAGTCACCGGACAAGAAATTGCGAATCACTGCTAGTGTCTATCTCCTTAGCTAGCGAAGTGACGCCTGCTCCAGTTAGTAAATTGGCGAAGTCCCTACTGGCGATTCGTTACCAGCATTAGTCACTTCGCACTTTATTAAACCTGCCCCTATGTATCTATCTATCATAAATATATATTTTTTGTTTGCTTACATACGACACTATAATAAACGGCATTCCAATATTTCAGAGCTTTTTGGGTTTCCAAATATTGCTGCCATTAATTTATATGTATCTCTCTGAGTCTTGATTATTTAATAATCAAGTTGCTAAAAATTGCTTTGATGGGCTGCAAAATGTATCTATGTTATCCGTGTATATTTCTGCATTTCCTGTTCCTAAGCCGCATTCACTCTCTAATTAGCAATTTCTTATTTGTTAGTTTCAGTATAATCAGTAGCTTTGGTGTATAATGGATGATACTGTAACTTTGATCTTGCCGATTCTTAAAAAAAAAACAAAAAAAAAACAATTAAATAAAAAAAAGTACATCCTGCATCCCCATTATTCCCAGCGAATTATATTATTTGTTTAGCGTTGTATTACATCAACAATGTCATCATTATGGTCCATTTACTTTGCAACGCTAAACAGAGAAATCATAGGCAGCATTGCAACTACTACTCATTCCAGAGTGAACATTGCTTAATTACAGTCTATCATATAATACACAGTGTATTGTGATCTGGGGTTTCTGAGCTTAATGGAATACATCCCTTGCTGTGAATTATTGAGTGATCCTATAAGCTATTTATTTAACCTCATTTTGCACAAGGCTGAATTCCCTTTTCAGAGGGAACACATCTTTATTAAAACCAATCCATAAAGAAATCAAGGAACATGCATCTTATTTCAAATTACAAAAGCACTGCAATTAGTAGCATGGTAGCTGGAGGCTCTATCAGCAGAACAGATTGGCAACCAGATAACTACTGAATTTAAATAACTTCTCATATTCTTCTCCAAGTGGAGATATATTGCTTTCTAAAAACCTAAGGTGGAACACAGTCTTTACAATGGTAAATAGCCTACATACATGAATATAAATAAAGCTCCTATTTTGTGACTGCTATCACATTTCAATAAACACAACTGGTATTTTCTAAACATATGTAAAATAATATTGCTGATGGGGTGCATATTGGGGAGAGTGTGCCTTCCAAACTGCTTCAAATACTCTTCTATTTTAAGAAATCCATTACTACTTACATGTGATGCTAAATACAGATTGCTATTTAGATGTCTTTTTTCAGCAAATATATATATATATATATATATATATATATATACAGAAATCCAAAGGATCCGCACTCACAGGTCTTATGCGTAAAAAAGATTTTATTACAAAGCTTACAGCCTAACGTTTCGGCCTCCTCCGAGGCCTTTCTCAAAGTGTATTGGTCACATACAGGAAAGCAATATATACATAAATTGGCGGGAAACTGCAATGATGTCATGTCATGATTAGCATAACGAGATAATTAATATTCATATGTGAAATCCCACTATATACAAATTAAACCAATAAAGTATTAATATATTATCATTATCACTTCTGTAATTCATTTAGCCCAACAACTCATGAGTAAAGTTAAAAACAGGTTAAAAACAAAGCACAATGTAACCCATATCTAAATCCCAAGTTAAAATTACTTTTTATACTCTGTTACAACGGTTTTAAGGGTTACTATGTTGCAGAATCTTTGAGGATGTAACTATTATCCATGGTCACATTTCACTTGTAACAAGCTCGATAGAAAGCCTAATGTACTAGATTTGCCTTCTCTTCAGTCGGTCTATAAGAAGCGGTACTATAATCCCAGGGGGTTACTCTACTCGCTCCCTAATTTTGGACAGTGTTATCTACCCACAATGATGTAATATTTATTATCAATATAATCCACTATTCCCCTAGGGACCTCCCATAACCACCCGTGTCCCGATCGCTGTCCGTGTCATGCATACTCATATTTATCAAGGATGTATCTACAAGATAAGGTTCCTAATTTCTTAGGCTTCAACCCACCGCAGTATTAACCCTTATGTTACTACCCAGTATTATAGTAGGACAAAATTCCCATACATAAATCCCACTGATGCGGTGATATCATAGTTTTAAATGATTAATAATTAAATAATAATACAATTCATACAAATTATAATATACAAGTGCCCATAAATAAATCCAATTACTAAGTGGGTGGCTAAAAAATAAATATCCTTATATATAAAATAAATTAAAAGATCTATAAGAATAAACAAACATTTACGTGAACTAAATATCGTGATAAAACTGACATATCTTAATGCATATAAAAAAACCTTATAAATCAAATTTCCGATTCATATTGTGCAAGAGTACTCTAAGCCTTTAGAAAATCCATGTGTGTAGCCCATATTCAAAGGTTCATTACAAGGGTCCAAGTAACATGGGTACTGCGAGATCCATGGTCCGTCACCAAAGCAGACAGTTAGTGTATTAAACCGAACATGTTCTTATACGAGGACAACTCTGTGATCTCTACGATCGGCTAGCCTGCTGCCATCTTAAATTGATGTATTAAATGATCCCATTCAGGGTCGGACCCTCTCCAAACGGCTCCCATATTTGTTCAACGATTCAAACACCCACAGGCAGCGCTTCACTAAACTGCAGACATCAAGGAGCGAAAAACACATTAGCGCCTTACCAAAGTGACGCTTCAGCTGTCCTCACCCGGTACTTTTAAATTTCACGCTCCACACACAAATGGCGCGTCTCTGGTTCCCCCGAATTATACAGAGAGCGACAGGGCCCATCGATGTGGCAAACCCCGAGGCGCTCCCCATTGCGGGGCCGAAGATCCCTTGCTCTCCGCCTGTGTGGATAATAGGTAGTCACTTGTGCAGGGAAGATACTCCGCCGGTGTGGATATTGGGTAATCACTTGTATAGGGAGGGTTCTCCACCTGTGGGTAAGGGGAAATCACTTGTGCAGGGAAGGTACTCAGCCAATGTGGAAAATGGGTAGACGCTTGTGGAGGGAGGGTTCCATTTACCGCTACACAGCAGATGTATACGACCAGCCAATTTTCTCCCAATCATGGATGGCTCTGCGGCAAATAGTAGTACATAGAAAGGCTTCTCATCGGCCATCTTGTTGAGCACAAACCGGCTCAATCAAACAGTCGACCATGGATGTTGATCACGGGAATGGCACTAACATCATTTCATGTTGCTTTTCCCATCGTTAGATATGATATATGCTCACCGTCCTTACTTACATAAAGAAAAACTTGTAACACGGGTGCAGGGCTTAAAATTTTTTACACATACAGGTATGGAACCTGTTATCTAGAATGCTCGGGACCTGGGGTTTTCCAGATAATGGATCTTTCTGTAATTTGGGTCTTCATGCCTTAAGTTTACTAGAAATTCATTTAAACATTAAATAAAGTCAATAGGCTGGTTTTGCTATCAATAAGGATTAATTATATCTTAATTGGGAAAGTATCCTAGAAGGAAGGTAGGCCCAAGGTTCAATTGTGTCCACAAATCCCAGCCGGCTCCCACTTGTATCCCTCCAAGTCCGCAAATTTGTCACTGAAATAAAAAAGCCAGCGCCAAAGGCACGGGAGACAGACAAACAAGCCAATAGGGTAATATTGTTTTACGTTGTTGCCACCTCTTATGTGAGGAACAGACCAATTGTTTCACCATATATGTGTTACCCTCATTCTGGTTTTTACAGGAATGCTCTCAGATTTATATCTATATTGAGGCCATTTGGTACCTCTCCTTATCTGTTCTATACCCCAAAATTTTAGACCTTTTGGATTCTTCCCGTGTGCTATTTTAAAGTGTTTGGATACACTATGAGTGCTATGAGTGTCTAAGCCTTTCTCTATATTCCTTATAAGGAGAGGATGGAGAGGGGGTGATTTGGTGAAAAAAACGTTACAGATAGAAAGTAAATGGATATATCAAATGGAAACATTGGTACCAAATGGCCTCAATATAGATATAAATCTGAGAGCATTCCTGTAAAAACCAGAATGTCCAAATATGTAAAATTAAAGAAAATAGGATCACCCATCCAGAAATGTGCGAATGGTTAACAGAATGTTTTATTTTATTATATATAATTTTTTTTCTCTATTTTTTCTACTTTTTCCCATTTTATTCTATATATATATATATTTTTTTATATATATTTTTTAATTTTTTTGTTAGGAGTGCTTTTTGTTATTATATCAATTAAAATATGCAATATTGGTTCTACATAAATGTACTCTATAATAATTTGTTGCTTGAATTAACTATTGACACTATCGGTTCTTTCAAAAGAAAGACTGGCCAAATAGCCACAAAGAGAACTTTGTATACTATAAGCGTGAGTAAAGTCCAAATATTTACAACTACGCGTCCCCGTGGCAACACAAAACTCAGGAACCAGAGAGCGATGCGTCCCCATAGCAACAGAAGACCCAGGAGGAGGAACCGTTAAAGTGACGCATAGAGAGACGGAATAAAAGATTCACACATGCGCAGCAGAAATCAAACCTCTGAAGAAGTCGCAAGACGAAACGCGTAAGGCAGGTGACGTCACTGGAAGGCGCCCAGCATCGCACATGTGGAACAAACGCAAAGAAACGCTACCACATCTTCCCAAGTTACTTCTGAACCTCTTAGGACTTTCTTTGTGCGGACGGGTGCATACAGGGGGAGCCTCCAGGAGGACGGTGCATAGATATGCTTTTTATAAACTTTTGCCATGTGAGTGCATTTTAAGTTTTGTTTTTAAGAATATTAAAAAGGTATTTTTACACTATTTGCTGCTGCATGTTGATTCACAGTTTATACAAGGAGAAGCGCTTCATGATTTTACGTCCGAGTTGATTTTCCCTGTTTGTGAGTACCCACCTAAACAAGTTTTTAAGGAAATTCTTTTTAACTCTTTGGTGGAGGTCAATAGCAAATGAGGGTAACACATATATGGTGAAACAATTGGTCTGTTCCTCACACAAGAGGTGGCAACAACGTAAAACAATATTACCCTATTGGCTTGGTTGTCTGTCTCCCGTGCCTTTGGTGCTGGCTTTTTTATTTCAGTGACAAATATCTTAATTGGGATCAAGTACAAGCTACTCTTTTATTATTATAGAGAAAAAGGAAATCATTTTTCAAAATTTGGATTATTTGGATAAAATGGAGTCTATGGGAGCTTTCTGCATATCGGGTTTCCGGATAAGGGATCCTATACCGGAATCCTTTGTGAAAGATTCAGGCGAATACCGAACGGAATCCGAACCCTAATTTGCATATGTAAGTTAGGGGTAGGAAAGGAAAAAGTGGAAAAAATTCTTCTTTTGTGACGAAAAGTCATGGGATTTCCCTACCCGCCCCTAATTTACATATATGAATTAGGATTCGGATTCAGTTCGGCCAGGCACAAGGATTCGGCCAAATCCCGAACCAAATCCTGGATTCGGTGCATCCCTAATATATATATATATATATATATATGTATATATATATATATATATATATATATATATATATGATATATATATATATATATATATATATATATATATATATATATATATATATATATGGATTTGATTATGCTTTTTGCTTGATGCAAATTAGAGGAAGCAATTTTAATGCATATATAGTTAGGAGTTTGGAGGATAGGGTTTTTGATGTAATACGACACATGGTGGCCTAAGTACCTTTTTGTACAGTATGTGTGGAAGGAATGCTAGGTATCTTTTTTTTAAGGATAAAACAAGATTTTAAGCCCAAATCAAAAACAAAATTAAATAAAACAGGTTTAATGTTTTTTAAAATAGATATTTAGTACATACAACTACCTCACCAAAATGCCAGCTTGCCAACATTTGCAAATATATTGTTTATGACATACAGATTCCTGCAACAGATTTTCGCTACTTTTCAGGTACAAAAGAAACTAAATATGTAATTTGGCCAGAGGTCGGCAAACATTTGCATTCAACTGTACTATAATTGTAAGCATGGCTAAGACATGCATTATAGCATCATAATAATAATAATTATATAGCTTCTGGTCATACCGATGGAACAGAGGACTACAGCTGTTACATTATGTTCAATTGATTTGGCCTTCTGATTCCTGTCCTTATCTGAGATCTGTAAGTTTCTGTTTCATACTCAGGACAGATAAAATATATATGTTTAACATAGTGAAAGGAATAAAGCTAGTCAAAATAAGGAAATTGACTAAAGAAGAATTAAACCCTGCCTATGCCACCTCCAGATCCCTTTCTACCCCTTTTCAACCACACTATGGGCAACCCTCTAGACTGTCCTGTTAATGGTACAGTACCTATCTCTAAAAACAGAGTAGTACAGCAGGGTTGACAGGTGCTGTGTTGACCACTTCAGGTCTTCTTCTCTGAAATCTCCCAACAGGACGTGCAGGTGAAGATGTTTTGGACCTGGATTCAACTGTGCATGCTTGGTAGAGTAGAGGACCTAAAGCTGTTTTAGGTGGTGTCCACCAACCCCTCTGTGCTATTCTATTTTTAAGAACCAGATACAGCAACCAGAGAAGTCTAAAGGGTCCCCCGTAATGTGGTTCAAAATGGGGTACAGAAGGGCTATGGAGGGACCAAGGGATTATGAAGGGTTTGAGTCTCCTTTAAGCACAGGCATATAAAAAGACTTTATACCAGCTGATGCTTTCTAAAAGAGGAAAATACAGTGATATGCTTTCCGTTACTTATAGCTAAATCAATGAAATATGACGTTATTGAATTAAACTTTGCAGGGGGAAATTTTTGAGAAATTGCTGCACCATTAGGGGACTTCATATCTTGTCAAGTTATTGAGCCTTTAATAAACTTTGAAGATAATGAACTCATCATTGGCAGAAAAAGATAAATACTCTAGTTTTTCTACATTTATGGAATTTATGACTTGTTAGAAGAGCACTTGCTACAGACTTACACAGGAGCATTCAAAATGTTATAGATCAATAAAATATATGGTGCACTCCTATTTTTACTGCTGTTTCTGTTTCACATTGGCAGTGGCTGTAAAAACACAATGTAAGAAAATATGGTGCCTGGATACAAGTAAAATCACAACCAGCCTAAACTATATGATAATGGAAGGTGCAGGCTGCATGTTTGTTAAAGGATGAGTTGTAACCTTTTTGTATTGATTTTTTTTTTCAAATTCTGCTATACTTTTGGCTATGCTACATAAGACATAACATTTTTGAAATTCCACTCTTTACAATTTTTATTTTACTTGTTCCTTTTCTTTTCAGTCTCCATAGTTACGGAATTTCACTTTTCTCTATCTAGGGAAGTGGAAAAATGTTAAAGTGACAGCCGATACTAAGATTGTTTCTTTTACAGTATGGATAAACCCATTTTAATTATATATTAATCACCAAGTATCCAGCCCTGTTATACAACCCATTGTCAGTACAATACATTATATCTTGCAATTGTAAATTTTATTTTATCTTATTTACTATATAAACAGTAGCTCTGCTTTAAAATGATGTACTTTACAGGGATCCTGTTCCATCTGTGGGAACAGGAGTTATTTTCAGAGGAGATGTCTCACCAACTGGGTTATACACTTCCGTTAAATGGTGAGTGTCAGTTTGTGAAGAAGCTGAGGCTTTTCAGACCAGCTCCATACCTTGTTCATGCCTGTAACAAAATGACCTGTGAATGACTATTGCAGGAAATTAAAATAATTTTGAGAAAATGTAATTCTTAGGTTAGTGAGAGAACAATTTGACAACAATGTAGAAGAAAAAATTTTCATACTAATTTTATACATGGGAGCAAACAAAAATTGCACTTTTCTTTAACAGAAACACTGATATACAGTATGTTATATAAAAATAAAGAGTTGAGCTTCTTAGTATGAACTATATCTATATTTATCTATATAGTTAGCCTGTAATTCTATGGCTAACAATTGAATTCATTATCCACTAGTGATGGGCGAATTTGGAAATTTCGGAAACAGAGCCGGCGTCAGTTTTGACGCCGGTGTGTGCTTCTTTTTTACGCCGGCATCCGTCTTTCGATGCCGGCAAATTTTTAGTGGTCGTGTAGTGAATTTATTCGCCGGCAAATTTGCACCTGGCGAATAAATTCGCCCATCACTATTATCCACATTTTCCTACCCATTGACATGTATTATATGAGTGCTTGTGCCGCTAGAACTGCTTGTAAATGGCTCAGTCAGTCTAGAACTGGTGTGATATTATGAACATAGGCTCATATTGGACACCATTGACAAGTTAAGGACAAGCTTAAGTAATCCAATTATCTGAAATGGTCTTTGATTCATGAGGTTGGGTAATTGAGATAGAATGTTCCTCAATACTTTAAAACATCAAAAAAGATATTGAATATTAAAAATGAAACAAGATGTTTTGCCTTTACTTAACACACTTGATTGTATGTTCCATAGATAATATGGAAACATGACTTAAAACCTGGAAAATGTATTGTAGAGCTTATGCCTCATTAAACATACTAGTGTCCCTTATATTGCTCCCATATGTGCTGTATGGATAATGCATCACTTTATGCTAGATTGCTAAACTGCATTGCTTCCTTTTATTCATTAACTTCATTTGCATCCTGGCTGTATGAGAAGAAACATTGTAATTGGCAGCAAGATGAGTGAAAAAAGCATTCCTTCCACTTGGATGACAATGATAATTGACACATGCTTTTATCAGAATGTGTATGTGCATTGTTTAAACCAGCAATGGATACATATCAGCCTACTATAGCTTAGAGTAAATAGCTATTTTTTGTATCTTTTTAGCTCCCTACTGTACCTCAATGTTAACAGACTTCCTCTGCAGAAGAAATGCTAAAAATTAAGCAACCCTGAAAAATGTATTGTTAAAGTGTGTTATAAAAAAAAAATCTGGTAATCCCATCTTTATATAACTACAGTATTTACTCATGTTGAGAGATGGTCTGTATTTTAATACAAAGTAGGCTTGTTTGCAATTTTGAATAACAGGGCTATATATAGTTATGGGTTGACCAATATCTTATACATCATGAAGAGGGTATTTGTTCCATAAGTTTTGGGTTTTGGTCTATAAACATCGGTCCAGTTGTATCAGAGTATCCAAATAATTTTTAAGAGGCCATGCACTACCAAGCCATGCAAGTTTACACTTGTAAGTTCCAGTAGCCATGGAGCCATCATGTTTGTGCAACATTTAAGGGTTTACCAGCATAACCTACTACATTTATGTCATAGCTCACTATTAAGGGTAGATAGAGGTGTGACAGTTACACAAATACCCACTAGGGTCAGATTTATTAAGGGCAAATTAGCAGTGTATTTTATGGGAGTATCGCAACACTCATAGGAAACCCAACTGTCAGGTGGAGTTACAGCAATGGTAGGGGTTTAATATTACCTGCACTTTTCCCCCAATCAGTAATAAGAGAAACCTTTTTTGTAGATCCTACCTTGCTTTGATCCTTGCCTGAGGATCTGTTGATAGAGTTGTGCATTAGTTAAAAAGTATTGTTGAAATCTGCCTGTCTGACCTTGCTAACTCCTAATCTTTTGCTACTGCACTGTTGTTGATTCCTTGTCCTTTGGAGCTGCATTTATCTGATTCCTGTGTAAGACCTGGATAGACCTCACAAACTTCCTTGTTGTGTGTCCTAATTGATGCCCCCCCACACACACTGATGCCCTAACATCTAAACAGGTTTCAGCCATACAGAGTTAATGCTCCTATCTGTGCCTACCCTGCAGCCTGTAGTACTAGTTACAGGGGGAAGAGTGCATTCAATCTAAACAGCCTGCCCCTGGTATTACACACTTCAACAGATTTCTTAACACACAGAGAGAACAGGCAAAACAGATGTGGCCATAGTCAACATCTAAGAACTGCAAGGTCAGTAGGGTCAACCACTGTGCAGCAATACCATCCTTGATGACTGTCCATATATAAAAATTATTTTACTGATAGATGTTATTGCACATTCTGTCTTGATGTGAGTTATATTCCCAGTGACATCTAAGCTCTTTCTTTTAGAAAAAAACCCAAATCCATTCTATGGAAGAGTATTACTAGACTTGACCAACACTAAGGGGCCGATTCATCAAGGGTCGAATATCGAGGGTTAATTAACCCTCGATTTTCGACTAGGAATTGAAATCCTTCGACTTCGGATTATTCCTTCGATCGAACGATTAAATCCTTTGAATCGAACGATTCGAAGGATTTAAATCCAACGATCGAAGGAATATCCTTCGATTAAAAAAACTTAGGAAAGCCTATGGGGACCTTCCCCATAGGCTAACATTGACTTCGGTAGCTTTTAGCTGCCGAACTAGGGGGTCGAAGTTTTTTCTTAAAGAGACAGTACTTCGACTATCGAATGGTCGAATAGTCGAACGATTTTTACTTCGAATCCTTCCATAGTCGTAGTCGAAGGTCAAAGTAGCCCATTCGATGGTCGAAGTAGCCCAAAAAAACTTCGAAATTCGAAGCTTTTTACCTTCGAATCCTTCACTCGAAGTTAATGAATCGGCCCCTAAATGAGGGCTTTTGAAAGACATAATGCAGCTTTTATGTGTGAAACAGAGCATATCTGCTACAAGCAAGAAAGACTCTGAAAGAAAAGTTTTTGTCCCGATATAGAAGTTTATGAAACCTCCGCAATAGGAATATAATTGTTCATTTTTCTCTTAATACTTCCATTACAAAAATAACAAAGGAACATCCTCCCTTTCCACTGTAAAAACAAAGAAATCAACATTTTACTCTCTCCAATTTTTCAATATTTTACAGTTGTGCAGAGAGGTAAAAATTGGCTTGTTCACAAATCTGCTTATTTTAGCATGCTTGGGTTCATAAATTATAGCTTTACTTTGGCCTTTGTTTTATTAAAGTTTGCTTCTCAAATAACACAACGTCCCTATCCCCAGAAGGTTCAAGGCAAAGATGTCAGACTGCTGTTTCTTTCTGGTGTTTAAGCCTCTGTCAAGCAATAGAAAGCTATTTTTTCACTTATATGACAGGGGAGGGGTATGCCAATGCACTGATTATATAGAGCAGGCAGAACAAATGTGTCACTGGAACACAGGAGAATTTCACTCTTGGAAACACATTAGGAAAAAGCATGACATAATCTCTCCTCAGATACTAGAAAAACATTGCTTTGTCTGTGCTTCAGTCCATCTGTGCAGCTTTATAAACAAGGGCATGACAAAGAGAGGCGAATGCCTGAAAATATCAGGTGTCCACAAATTACAAGGAAATTAAAATAGAGTCTAAAAAGAATGGGTCTTTTTGGAACTGTTTATCAGGGGTATTCATGAATAATAGTTAAAAGAAAAGAACAAAGGAATCTATTATTACTTTTGCCAAAGTATTTTTACTCCTTTTATTCTCCCTAATTCCTACTTTGCTGGTATTTGTTATTGGCATTCCAATTTCCAGCATGGGGTGGATGTAAGGGTTCTTTCTTATATTACGTACCAAACTTCATGCACATGTCCACCCACTGTTCTGGCATAAGGTAAGGAATTACTAAAAACATACTATACTCTATTATCATTTATTAGCCACCAACTTTGAGGCCAAGGTCTGGAGGAAAACAGGGGTAGAGGCATGATTTATTTTGTTATCAATAGATCCGTGTGGCACAACAAAATCTAATTATATATGGAAAAATGTACCTAGACACACAAACATTAAAAACAATATAAAATGCTGGTTCCCTTATAAGTAAATTCACACATCAAACAGGAGATACACTGTGAACACCATTTAATCCCTCCTGTATACAAGAAATTGTCTCAGGTACAATATT
The DNA here is from genome assembly GCF_017654675.1 of Xenopus laevis. Taxonomy (NCBI): domain Eukaryota; kingdom Metazoa; phylum Chordata; class Amphibia; order Anura; family Pipidae; genus Xenopus; species Xenopus laevis. The sequence continues at coordinate 35,332,619 of NC_054375.1, read as the reverse complement.
GTCCTATTTTGCAGATGTAATATCTCCAGTTGCTTCAGTACTGGACTTCTTCACAAGCTTTTTTCTCTCCTCCTTTCTTCTTCCCCTTCTATTCTCCTTTGATTTCTTTGCACCTTGCCTTTGACATTGATATTGGTTTGGCATTTGGCTGTGAACCCTATACTTTGCCTATTGGTGACATGTCAGACACTTCTTTCTGTACCTACTGTTATTGAAAATCAATACAAATAGTTTTCAATAAGCCAAATTACATAACTGTCAACCAAACACATGTCATGATAATAGGATAATAATCCACTCCAGGCCTTTTTGAGACCTTATTTTTATTTTTTATCATTTAGAGGGTTATTTATTAAACCTCAAATTGATCTGGTCGACTTTTTAGGGCAAGAACTTGAATTTTTCCCCCAAAAAATCCTCAATTTTTTCTAGATTTAATATACTCAGATGCTGTAAAGAGCCTGAAAAATCTGCCTTCCCAGACCTGTCAACTCAATGGGAAATGTGCCTAACCCAGTTCGAAGATATCGTAGTTTGCGTTGGGTTTAGACCAAAAATCTGGGTTTTTGGGTAAAAACCTGAAAAAAAGGACCTGAAAATTTGAAGATAAAATACCTTCCAGGTCACGGATTCAATGATCAATAATAGGAATTGCTACCTTTATAACTGAATGTTCCAAATTGTATTTCTGGACATTGCCTGAACTTGTTTCCACAAACCTTTGCTGCCTGCCAATTGAACTACTGCCTGAAATCTGACTATGGCTACTCCTGATCCCTGTTGGTTACCGTGAACTTAACCTTGACTGAACAGATTCACACTCACTGCCACCTCTCATCTGAATTCCTGTTTAAGGAACATTCCCTCAACCTTCGAAAGATACTCTGATCTTGGACTACTAGAATATTTTCATAATCCAGTCCTGGCACTTAAGGGCCAATGCACAAACATTTATGCAATTTTGCATTCTGATTTGTGCGTGTATGCAACGTATGTTTTTTTATTAAAACAAAGTCGACCAAGCACCCATCCATAAATTGAACTCATTTATCAATAATTTTCCTCTAAAAGGTCAGAATGAAAAAACTTTGGAACAAAATCGAGCATCAGTTCTAATCGTACGATTGATGCTCTCGAATTATCGAATTGTTGCTTCGAAAACTCAAGTATATTGGTTTATCGAACAAAAACCCGACTTTATTGGATTATCCAGAGCAATTCACAATGTCAAGAAACTATTTTAGCAACATCTGCCATTGACTACTACATGGCCCGACAGATTTGAGATTTTCCCTTTAAAAACTCGACCAGATAAATTCAAGGTTTAATAAATATGCCCCTATCTGTTTATTTATATAATAATAATATTCTTATAATTCTTGTCCTACCTGTGTTTAATTTTCTACATTGTAAGATTGTATAGAAATTCCATGTGGCACTTCAATAAAGTTAAAAATACATATATACACATGGGTACATAAGTTTGGAGTTGCTCAAACTTGTTATTTATTTTGTACTCATTGTAATAAATGCAAATCCACTGAAACAAATTTACAGTTACATAATAAGAAGTGGCTTGTGTTTCTGTCTGTGTGTTTACACTATGTCATTTTTCATTCTATTTAGCAAAAATAATGAAGAATAGGATTTGAAAACTTGATTGGAGACCTACAAGCCGAGGCAACCACCCAGATAGAATTTAGAGCTGGTTTACAATCTGAAATGGTATATTAAATTATGCACCTGTTCGTATGCATTATCCAGCAACAATCTGCTGCACTAAATAAAATGTTTTTCTGCTGATGTAGAATTCAACATGACATTTCATTTTAAGCATGTTTTGAAACTGAAATGAAATGTAAAGATATTAATTTTTATTTAATGCAGTTTTATATGAAGACATGGTTGGAAGTTGTTTATGCAATTATATTGTTCACATGACAGATTGTTTGCTAGGGTGTCAGAAATTTGGAGACTGATCATAAACAGTATGAAGTAAGAATAAAGCATTTAATTTTAGATAGTTAATATGATACAGATGGAGCAGATCATATCTAGATACTTGGCCCACCATGTCACTTTATTTAAAGGGATTTTAACCCACTTTTTAATTTAACATTTATGGTGTGAGAGAGAGAGAGAGAGAGAGACAGAGAGAGAGAGAGAGAGAGAGAGAGAGAGAGAGAGAGAGAGAGAGAGAGAGAGAGAAATCATGCAATCATGAAATCTCAGTAAATTATGGAATTTTCAGAGATAATATAGGTGGATTATAACACTATAGGACTCATTTACTTAGCAAGCATGTACAGTTGTGTGCACTAACAAACTTTTCACATACATACAGTACTTGCATTAATTAATACAAACTTCAGTACACTTGCACTTTAGGCTTCTACTTTTCTAAATATGTTGCTGTGTAGCAAGCAAGGAATATTGTTGCAAAGCAAAACCTTTGTGGTTTGACAGGAGTGTTGGGGTTAAGGTTGGTAAGTAAGGCATTCAAGTCAGCTGGAACAGGTGAAACATTTATCAGGTACAAGGAGGCCAATCAGACAAGCTAAAAAAGAGATGGAAAAGGGTATTGCAGCAAGGAGTAAAATTAATCCAAAATTACTTTTTAAATATGTAAATAGTAAAAAAATTAAGCAGGAAGGGTGGGATCCTTAATATTAGAGGGAGAACAGGGAAAAGCAGAAATTCTGAACTGTTATTTTTCATCTGTCTCCACAACCGAGGAACCAGCTAATGAAGGTTTACTTCTTTAAAATCCCAATTCTAGCAATACATTTACTGATGCACGGGTCACACAAGAGGAAATTCAAAAGAGATTGCAATATTTAAAGACAAACAAAAGTCCTGGAACACACACTATATTCATCTTATCTTAGCTCTGTGATTGCCGAACCTCTTAATTTTTTAATTTTTCAGGATTGATTAAGGTCTGGATCCCATTCTCAGCCTTAAAACTATAGGCTGGTTAGTCTGACATCAGTGTTAGAAAGCTTTTTGATTAAGTGTTGGGATACAATTCTTGAATTCATTTGCAGTTTGCGTCAGCATGGTTTTATGCGTAACAGATCATGCCTTGACTTTGGGATGTAAATGGAATTTATCTACTTGGACTTTGCTAAATGCAGTGCCACACAGCAAGTTACTGGTTAAAGTAAGTTATATTGGTCTGGAACATGTAATTGGTATCTGGATAGAAAACTGACTGAAGAATAAATTGAAAAGAGTTGTGGTAAATTAAACATTTTCTAATTGGACCAATGGTGTTAGTGGAGAACTGCATGGGTCTGTCCTTGGTCCATTGCTTTTTAACTTGTTTATTAATGATCTGGAGGTGGGCATTGAAAGTAATATTACAATTTTTGCTGATATTACATTTTACATGTAGGTCAAACAAGTGACCTGTTTGCTCTCAAACTCTCAAATTTATATTCCCCTATGGTTTGCATTTGGCATATTCAAGTGTTTTAGCAAAGAAAACTATTTATAGTATAGCTGTTATAAAGGCAGGTCACAGTGGTATTTCACTAATCATCTAAAATTCAATGTAAAAAAATCTACTCATCCTAAACCATAAACCAGTTCTAGTACTTTATACAGAGATCCTTTGAAAACCTTTACTAAACTATCTAATGCATATTGTGATTCACACATAGAGATTTACAGCACACGTATTTTCAAATGATTTTAATTGAATCATTGCAAACTACATGATTCAAAATTATTTTCATCCAGATTTTCATGCCTGCTTTTAACAGTATATAAAATATTATAGCTCAGACAGGCAACTATATTTTTTTCAGTTTTTCAAATAAAGTTTCCTGTCACCAAATAAAAGCCAATGAGATGTGTCAACTGGTGTTTCAAACCTGTAAGCCAGTGTGAAATGTAAGTAATCTAAATCTGTAAATCCTTGTATGGCTAAATAAAAACATACTGGATCTGACTGAATAGGGTTGCCCAAACTGCCAGTTTCATACTTGCCTTATGAACCATATAAGCCAGTAGGTGAATTACCCAAATATAAACAAGAATGACTGGCGTTGTTTCACTGAGCATAAGAACTCAGATGGCACTGGATAGTCTGCCAAGGTAACTGCTGCCAATGTAATATGCATCTAAAAGCAAATTTGTTGACTTACAGCTGAGTTAACAAAATAAAAGAATAGTGAGACAGACTGGTGCCTGTGTTGCAGCTTACAACCACTCAGATGGGATTTATGAATATGTATTAGCAGCGTGCTAGCATGAAAATATACACATACTAATTGCACTGCACTGGTACAACTCGTGTGTCCCCTTCAGAAACTATACTCCAGTAACATAGTAAGTTAGGTTGAAAAAAGACACTCATTCATCAAGTTCAACCTTAAGTCAGTATAACCTGTATATAACAAAACAGCTGTGCTGTACATATTTCAGAAATAGCAATTGTTCTATTGTGCTATGCTTATGAACTCTGATGGGTTCCTACGCCTCAAGAAATGCAGCCCTACAAGAAAACAAAACTGTACAGTTGTCTTTTCCCATTCTCTTTGTATTAAAGGACCAGTCATTCCATAAAATTATATTCTTTTTTTTACATTTTTTACATTTGAAATATATATATATATATATATATCTGTTTGAAAATTACGCAAAGAAACGTTATTTGGAAAACCTTTGGTCCCCAGCATTCTGGATAATAGGTCCCATTTCTATTAAATTCTCCTCTAACAATGAACTCTCTGCTTGTACATGTAACATTTCCTTTCTGGGTCTACTTCAGAATTTTTTTTAAACTCTTAAGCTGGCCATAGACGCAAAGATCAGATGGCTTTGGTATTTTTTTCTGATGCTCTCAGACCATCCTACACTGCCGTTTGACGGTGTAGGACTGGGATGCTAGGGGCCCACCAGAAAACCTTAGACTGTAGACCCTTTTTCTAAACTATTACTCCTCCTATCCTCACTCAACCTCTTTTATATCTACTTACTATGTTCTTCCATTATTACACATTTTTCCTCATGAAGAAATAGGAATGACCATGAAATAGGCCAAATGTTTAGAAGCAAAAGGGCCCACTGACACCCGGGTCCACCGGGAGTTTTCCTGGTATCCTGGTGGGCCAGTCCGACACTGCCGTTTGATAAACTAACATTGTTTCAAAAAATTAGCTGTTGCACAGGAGAAGGTCCCTTTATTTATTTTATGTGAAACATAGCAGTCACAGCCCCAGGGAAGGTGCTTAGTTACAGATGATTGTGTGCCTTGGTGAGATCAGGAAACAAAAAAAATACTCTGGACACTATAAATGAATTACCAGATCAATTGTACAAAAGAGCCGTGCGGTACATATTTCAGAAATAGCAATTGTTCTTGTGTTTGGGCTATGCTTATGAACTCTTATGGGTTCCTACGCCTCAAGAAAAGCATCCCTACAAGAAAACAAAACTTTGCAGTTGTCTTTTCCCATTCTCTTAGCATTAAAGGACCAGTCATTCCATAGTTATATTCTTTTTTTTTTTACATTTGAAGCATGTATCTGTTCATATAAGGACTACGAAAATGTTTTCTTTCTTAACGAATGCCCATTAATAGAATTTCACCCCTGTTTCTGTTCCTTTTTTTTTCTGTATTCTTTTTATTGAACATGTTTACATCAGTTTACAACCATATTGCATAAGCATTATTGTGCATTAAAGGACATAGTAAACATCATTTCAAGCATATATTGTTCATAAACATAGTTTAAAACTTGTAGCAATAGTAAGTGAAAAGTCATAAAGATTAAACATTAAGTTATTCTAGACATTGATATTCATTTCTGTGGTGTAATTTCTTTTTCTGATTACTTTACAGGTCATTCGGAGGAGAGGGTCAAGCATTTAACAATCAGGTAAGTATTTATGTTGGGAGTAATATTATCTTATACTAGTATTCTGGTTCATTGGGGTGACAACTTTGCTAGGTATTCCTTCCATGGCATAATTCACATATGTATTATTAATCGAGGATGTCAATTCTTCCATTAGACATATATCATTTATCATTTGAAACCATTTCTCCTTATTCAGAGATATTTTCTGTCTCCATAGCATGGGGATCTGAGCCTTAGCTGCAATGAGATTGTTGATAAGGCCTCAGACTTCCTCATGTTTATTTTATAATTAGACATTTGACCATATAGAGTTAACTCTTGCATTATATTTGGGAGAGATATAAGTGGGCTTGTTACAATTAAGAGAAGATCATCAGCAAAAGTCGCTGCCTTGTGTTCTATATTAGATAAACATAACCCTTTGATATCTTTATTCTTCCTAATTGCTATTAGTAAAAATTCCATGCAGATCACATATAACATTGAGGAAAGAGGGCACCCCTGCCTCGTTCCGTTTCTTATATTAAAGGGGTTTGACAAAAGACCATTCACTCTTAACTGAGCAGAGGGTACCGTGTATAGAGCCATTATCTTCTCTTTAAATTTAGGTGGGATGCTCATATTTAGTAATGCTAAATCCAAGAATTCCGAACTGATTCTATCAAATGCTTTCTCCGCGTCTGTGGAGAGAAGCATTAAAGGTCTTTGTTGTTTTTTTCCCCATATGATCCAGTTTACTACTTTCCTGGTGTTTTCTTTTGCTTCTCTTCCCTGTACAAACCCTACCTATGTATACAGTGAGGTAGAACAGGTTTCAATCTGAGGGCTAGAATTTTGGAGAAAATTTTGAGGTCTACATTTAGTAGCGATATTGGTCTGTAATTCCCACACACTATGTGATCTTTTCCCGACTTTGGTATTAAAGTAATATGAGCCATTCAAAATTTGGGGTTTAAAGGAGAGGTTTCTGAAATAGAAATGACAAAGGGTAACATTATTGGAGTTACAATACCTTCAAATACTTTATAAAATTTGGCAGTGTATCCATCTGGCCCTGGTGCCTTATTTAGTTTGAGAGTTTTTATGACATGTATTTCTAGACCCGGCTCTTGTAAGCTTTGTTTATATTGATCTGGTACCATCGGGATTGGATTATCTGTGAGATATTGTTTAATCCTCTCCATCAATTTAATTTTACCTTCTGTTTTTAAAAGGTTGAGATTATATAGTTTTTCATAGTAGACTTTAAATACTTCAGCTATTTGTTCTGGAGCCCATTGCAATTTATTTTTTGGGTCTTTAATTTGCCTAATATATGAGCTATTTTGTTTGTTCTTAAGTGCCCTCGCCAATAATTTTCCTGTCTTGTTTTCTTGTTCAAAATACTTTTGGCACACCCTGGATAAAATATTTTTTTTTGAACATTCAAATATTGATGAAGTTCAAGTCTTGCCTGAGTTAGTTTATTTAATAAGTTTTGTGATTGGTCTATTTTATGTTAAATTTCCAATTCCTGTACTTGTGTCAATAGCTTTAATATTCATGCTTCCCTAATTTTTTTTAAATTTAGACCCATGTGTTATTAAAATTCCTCTCGCTAAACATTTTAATGCCTGCCATTTTGAGATGTCTGAGGCTGGATCTGCCTTTACAGCATTTTTATAGGTATTCAATGAATCTTGTAGGTCTTTAAGACACTCTTTATCATCCAGCAGGGAATCATTCAATTTCCATCTCCAAGGGGTTCTAGGATTATTGGGCAGGTTAATTATTATTTGAACTGCTGCGTGATCTGACCAAACTATGTTTTGCAATATGGCAGACTTTATCCAATTTATATGTTGTTGTGATGTTAGGATATAATCAATTCTAGAGTATGTTTGTCTAGCATGGGAATAAAAGGTGTAGTCCTTTTCTATTTCATGGAAACACTTCCATGTATCCAGAAATCTAAGTCTGATAAATGTTTTTTTGACCTTATTAATAGCAGAGAGGGGAATTACAGAGGTTCCTTTTGAAGTATCTATTTTAGGATTAAGGGTCATTTTTAGATCTCCCCCTATGATTGTAAAACTTTCCAAAAAACTCTCAATTTCTCTCGATATTTAAGTGTTAGCTTGATGGTGGTGTGGTTTGGTAAGTATATACACCCCAATGTGCATTTGGTTCGGTATAATAAACCTTTGACAAAGATATATGTCCCTTCATTATCCTTCAGGATTTCTTGTGGTAGGAAGTCCAGTAGCCTATGTTTACATATAGCCACTCCTTTCGTTTTCAAATCTTTCTTATTGCTATAAAACAATTGTGAGTAGTTATGATATGTCTTAAGTATTTCAGTCTCTCCTTTAAGATGAGTTTCTTGAAGCATTACAATAGATACCCTCTGCCTCTTCATTTCTCTAAACAAATTATTTATTTTTTCAGGGATATTTAGACCGTTGATATTCAACGAAATTACCTTGATGTCAGCCATACATGTGTTAGGTAAGTATCGTATTTTCCTTTTTAGAAACCCATAGCTGTTAGTGCTCCATCTCCCCCTGGGCACCTGATCAAGTATTGTATACTTGTAAGAAATTTTAAATCAATGACAAGTCTATGAAGAACTGTAAACTTACAAAACAAAACTTTTAGACTATTGAACTTTATCAACATGGGGTAAATTAAGCCTGTTACAATGGCTATTCTGTGATAGGTATAACCAGTATGCCTGTCAAAACCCATGGGGGTGGTATACCTTCTGACTAAGGCCTAAATGGGCCATAAGTTTGTACCGGGACGTTTTGCAAAAAAATATTTAAACTAGTTGCATACTTTCTGCAACTTGTACATGTATTTCTCAGTGGACGTGTGGATCTTAGTCTAATGTTACATCATCAATAATATTCCTAGAAGATCCATCTGTGTTGGGCCAAATAACCATCAGCTAATATACATTAGATCAAAAACGGTCAAACATATTAAATAGTCTCATTAATAATTACCAGCCCGATATTAGTGGTGATAGTTATGAAAATAATGATCCTTTTGTGGGAAAAGAGTTTCAAATAAAGTTCTGAAAACAGTCACTCATCTCTTCCTTTTCTTTTCTCTGGTGTCATCTTATTTTTCTTCTTCTTGCTTTAAGGCAGTGATCCCCAACCAGTAGCTCATGAGCAACATGTTGCTCTCCAACCCCTTAGATGTTGCTCTCAGTGGCCTCAAAGCAGGTGATTATTTTTGAATTCCAGGCTTGAAGGCAAATTTTGGTTGTATAAAAAACAGGTGGACTGCCAAACAGAGCCTGGATGTAGATTGACAATCCACATAGGGGCTACCAAATGGCCAATCACAGCACTTATTTGGCACTCCAAGAACATTTTTCAAGTCTGTGTTGCTCCCCAACTCCTTTTTCTTCTGAATGTTGCTCACAAGTTCATAAGGTTGGGGATCCCTGCTTTAAGGCAATTCAACTTCGGTCCAATCCTCTCACTGTGGCAGTTCCGGAATTTTAGGAGCCAAGATAAGTTTAATCCATTCTGACAAGTTCGGTTCTTTAATTCCACAAGATTGGCAAAATTGTGGAATATCCGCAGGACTAAATAATGTTACTGTTGTCCCATCTCTTGTTACTTGTAAGCCATAAGGGTAAGGGACCACCTGTAGAGCAGTCCATTATTTTTCAAATTAGCAACCAGTGGCTGAATCAGTCTGCGTTGCTGTAGGGTGTGCCATGAGAGATCCTGTAGGATGATAATATCAGCATCCATAAAAGTTATAGTCTTTGATTTCCTCGCTTTGGCCAAAATCTCTTCTTTTACACCAAACACAGCATATAATGTCTCTTGGTTTATCTTTTGCGGCTCCTCATGATTTAAGAGCTCTGTGTGCTCTTTCAAGAACAATAGTGAAGGTGTCAGGCTTTTCCAATATTTGCCTAAATAACTGCGTCACTTTGGCTTGCAGGTTATCTCGTTCAATTAACTCAGTCATGCCTCTGATTCGGAGGTTATTTCTGAACCCCCTATTATCAATGCTTGACAAAGGGGTCTGACCCCGAAACGTTGCACGTTTGCAGAATAAATATGCAAGGGTATAACCCTGCTGTTACTTGCCTTTGAGTGCCAGTGTTTTCTTGGATACCCCCTATTATCAATGTCATCAAGGCACCTTTGTGTAAGAAATTGCCATCTTGATTTTGTTATTTAATATGAAAGCGGTTGTTCAGGGAACTTACATGAAGCCCTGATTATCATAACAAAGGTTTTCCTGTGACTACTAAGGTCTATGTCTGCTGTGGGGACCATAAAACTGATTTTGTATGCAAGAAAACTTGCTCAACAGGATGTAGGCAAGTTGGGGGTTTATCACAGCATCTTGGCAGTTGGGAAGGTTTCTGTGGGGGGCAGGTGAGAACCCAGGATAAAAGAACACGAGCAGACATGTGAAGGGGCTGGGCAGCTGAGAGGGGGCAGCTAGAGAGCTGGAGAAGCCTGGCACAAGACATGTGAGGAATGAAGACCAGAGGGGAAGGCAGAGATGAAGCCGAACTCTATTCCCCTGCCTTTTTGGTAACAACTATGTAGACTTGTTTAATGTGTAACTGTAAATATTGTAATTTTTGTTTAGTCTAAGTGTAATCATTTATGTAGAACAATCAATTGATTTATTTTACAATACATCACTTTACTATACGCTCATTGGTGTGGATTCATTGTCTGCTTGCTCAAAAGAACCAGAAACCCTAGTAAGTGGGTTGAGGTATATTGATATTGTTATAATATTAATAATGATATAATATATAGAGAAACTTATATTTGTAAAGCCACAAAAGTTTTAGTGTGGTAGTTGTTTGCTGAAATTAAGGCCTCTATTGTATTTTCCACATGCTCATGTCTCTCCTCTGATTCTGAGAGCCGTGTAAGTATAGTTGCAATGTCCACTTTTATACTACCAATTTCTTCCTTATGGGTAGTTTTAAATTGTATAATCATATCTGTTAGGTCTGACTTTGTTGTTATAGATTTTAAGTGAGCCAAAGTTACTTTCTCTGTACTTACAGCTGGCGGAATCGTCTATAAGACTGCATGCTCTGCGATGAGCCTCCCTTTTGGATCCCTGTTGCATGCGTTCGCATTCCGAGGATACTGCTTCAAGTCATTTGATTTATTGTTTTTGATTTCCTCACCACTGTGTTCTTTTGTTTTCCCTTGTTTGTCCATCACAGCCGTCCACTTTGATCATTTCCCTGTAACTGGCCTAGTAGCTCTGCATTCATGCGTCCGTCATGATTGGTAGTTAGCCACGCCCCCCGTTTATCTTCCTATGTAAGGATAATGCCATTCACTAGGGTAAAAAGAAGTCCCCTGTAGCATAAACACAAAGGGGCAACAGGTGAACCTTGGCTCCAATATACTAAAGCAAGCACTTTGACATTAAAATCTTTTTGTCACTGCTCCATGTACACTGCCTTGCATTTTACATGCAGTGGTATTAGGAGCTGTAACTGACAATGGCAGAAATGTGTGCATCACTGCCCTAAGAGTTAAAACCATTGTATTCTATTTAGCATATCTGCTATCTTCTACAGGAACCTTAGTTCTACAGCCCAGTTCAACTAATATAGCTGCCTACCCAACAGCTTTGTAGTAGTTAATCCTGAAGAAAACCCATTGTTTTTACCAGTGCAGGAATCAAGTGCATTTCCTTTCAATACATACAAAACCATTCCTATCCTTCATTTAATTATTGAATGTTTATCTTGCTCTGACATCTAATGACAGATAAGTAATAAATTAGAAATAGTTATGGCTTCATTATTAGTAATCATCATTTTTAAATCATGAACTGCTATAACTATAGCATCTTTTTATGGCACTGCTTTTTAATAAGCTACTGCATAATAGTTGCCCTTCTAATAAAACCTACTTGAGAAGTATTTGAAATTATGTAAATGTGTTCTCCTACCTGCAAGTTATAGACAGATATTCTGCCACATTCAGCAACAATCCACACACACCTTCCGCCATTTGCCTTGTGAGGGAATCACCAATGTAAAGGATATTGAAGGAAAACATCCCCACCGAAAAATGTAGGTCTCTAGAAATATATATTACATAAAACAGCTCATATGTGAAACCCTGCTTCATGTAAATAAACCATCTTCTTAATAATATACATTTTTAGTAGTATGTGCCATTGGGTTATCCTAATTAGAAAATTGCCATTTAAGGGCTAGTCCACACGGGGAGATAGACACGCGTTTGCGGTCGCGGCGACAAAGCACCGCGCCAGTCGCCGCGACCGGCGCAGGCGACAGTTTTGTATGGGCGCCTATGTAAAAACGCCTGTGCTAACCACACGAGGCGATGCGCTTTTCAACAGTCGCCTGAAAATGCGTGGCTATCTCCCCGTGTGGAATAGCCCTTAAGAACTAGGGGCTGCCTCCATGGGATCCTATGATTCAGTGCACACAAACAAAGCTAACAAACATGTTAGGTCACATAAGCCAATTAATGGACTAAGTTCTGTCGTTTGCCTTGACGCTACATCCTGTTACAGTTAGTGCTGCAGTATTTGCGGATCAGGTGATCTCTGAGGCACCACACAGACCATCACAAAATGGTGGTTCAAAGTAAGCGTTGTAAAAGGGCAATATTTACTTAAATATACTGTATATTCCAGTTTCGTAAGATTCTTTAATATGTCACTTAATATATTAACTGTTGCTTACATATTCATTTTGGGGGTGACGTTTCCCTTTAAGTCTGAAGCCTAAATACACAGTACATCAATTGTTCCTTGGAAGAAACAGGTGTAAAAAATCATGACCTTAAATTAAGTCAAAATTATTTACAGAGAAAATGCAATATGCAAAAGAACACCTTAATATATAGGAATACTATATTTGCACAGTACGTTTTCTAAATGGTCAAAACAGATAAATAAGGTTAAAGAGGTAAAGGGATTCTGTCATGATTTTTATGGTGTAGTTTTTATTACTAAATTACACATTTTACATTGCAAATAAGTCATTGTACAGTTTAAAATGTTATGTATTCATTTGTAATATTGGTGTGTAGGCAGCCATCTCAGGTCATTTCGCCTGGGCATGTGCTTTGAGAAAGAGTCAGTGTTGCACAATGGAACTGCTTTCAGATTGACTTTTGTTTCTACAATGTAACTGGAGTCATTGCCAGACCTATATATATATATATATATATATATATATATATATATATATATATATATATATATATATATATATAAATATTTTGCAATGCAGGTGTCAAGGAGCTGTTATCTTGTTTCCTTTCCATTATTGGGGCAGATTTACTAAAGGGCAAAGTGGCTAATGCTAGCAACATTTTGCTAGAAATATCATCCGCAGGGACATTGCCAATTTACTAAAATGGGTAGTCAACCATTCATTTGGACTCTATTGCTAGGCAAATTTTTGTTCTTGTGAACAGTCGTTACTCCTCAAATTCAGTAAAGTGCGAATTTTACTGTAAGCTACCTATTTCTCCAGAGTTGACTTCTCCTCCTCAGACCAGACGAACTGCTAAAATGAAGCTAGATCTTCTTCAATCATGTGTCACTTACATCATATCCTGTCTGCCAGAAATGCATTAAAGTTGTAAAAACGCTGGCGACATTTCCTTTTTTTAAGTGGGATTGCCTGCAAAAGTCCTAACTATTAAACTTTTTTGGGTTAACATTTTGCCCCAGCATTTGCGGGACATGAAACATTTATTTTAGGGTGGGCTCATGTGTAGGTCATTATAGGATCTCTTTTGTCTTTATTAAGGTTTCTTGGACATTTGTACTAAAAAAGTGGCCACTTCAAGCATTAGCACCTGTTATGTTTTGGTAGCCGAGGATGAGTAGAGTATAACAGTGCTTTATTAGCAGGCTCATGCAGCCATTACACAACAATAAGCATTTCTAACACCACAAGCTGTATAGAAAGTATAGACAGTATAAGTCTTGAGCACAGTGACATCTACAGGCCATTTGTATAAACACCACATATTCCCCCTATAGTGGGAAAGCATTTGGACAACTATAATAAACAGCAACAATTAAACAGTATGCATTTTAAAACAATAATATACATTCATATCACAAGTCCTTGGTCCATGCAGGTAGTTTTCTGATTCTCTCAGTATGCCTTATAGGTTCACTTTCTTCAGGCCTATTGCAATTGACATCAGGAGTAGGAAAATGTCCTTCATCAAATGGAGCTTCTCCAAAGTCATATCTAAAAGGAGCAAGATGACTTGCATTCCATATGTGTCCATCAGACAGTTCATATGTGTATGTTCCTCGCTGGCGTCTCACTTCAAGTGGTGTAGCAAACTTAAAAGCCTTTGTTTCAGTATTCCTGATTTCTTAATTCTGACTAAAGATCCAAGCTGAAAGTATACTTCTCTGGCACCACGTTTTCTGTCAGTATAAGCCTTGCATTTGGCTTGTTGACATTTCATAATGTCAGCAGTAGATGATTTTGTAGGCACAGTATTTTGTGGAAGTTTGATGTCTGCAACATGTAACAGTGCGCATCTGTCTGCCATGTAATAATTCAGCTGGAGATGATTGGGTTGTTGCATGGCACGTTGCGCTGTAGTTATGTAGAAACTCTGTTGTAAATATTTTCCAAGATTTCCCAGTGAGATTTACTGTCTGTATGTGCGTCTTTCAGACTTCTGTTGAATCACTCGATTTTTCCATTTACTTGTGGGTAATACACTAAAGATTTTCTCACAATATTTCTCTCTCTCAGAAAGGATTCAAACTCAGATGAGAAAAACTGTTGTCTATTGTCTGATATTAACTCCTTTGGATTACCGTCTCTGCTGAAGACTGTAGACAGAAATGTTATTACTGTAGCTGATGTTATATGAGAAACAATTTTCAGGCCATCTATTGTAATAGTCTATCAAGGTTATAGCAAATCGGCAGTCTATAGGAGCATCTGTAAAAGGACCCACAATATCAATAGCAAATTTTTTCCATGCTGAATCAGGGAATGGTACTGGTTTTACATCTGGTATCAACTTAACTTTGTGTACAAATTAAATGTTGCTTTGTGGTGAAATTTTAGACACTGGCTGTGTGGCAGGCACTGATGCTGTAGTAATGTAGGTTTAATGCAGCAAAGAGATCCCTTCCAAGTATAACAGTACCTTTATTCACAATGTAAAAGTCACATTTTGCAGTATTTGATTCAAATTGTACAGCCACTGGCAAGCAACCAAGCAGAGGGGTTGGATCCTTTAAGTAACTGACCAATTTCAGGGCAGGTGCAACAAGCGGATCTTTTGCAAAGTATTTTAAGAAAATATCCTTTGGTAGTATAGAAACAGCTGAACCTGTACCAAGCATCAGGTTAATGGAGTGCCCCTTGTCAGCAGTATTGGCACTGACAGTTCATATAAACTTGTCTGGAATAAATGTACCAGCTTTATCCACACTGTGACATTTGTAGTAGTGACTTCATGAACATCTTTAGCAGAACTATTGCAGATCTTAGCAAAATGTCCTACTTTTTTGTATTAGTGGCACTGTACAGCTTTTGAAGAACATGTAACATAATAGTGTGTTGTGTTGAACCACAGTGAAAGCAGTATTTGTTATTTGATTTTTCAGTGAATCCCTTTCCTTAGCACTGTATATTGCCTGTGACTGTGCATTATTAGGCCACAGTGCTGAATTCACAATCTGTACATTCCCAGCAGTTCCCAGAGAGTTCCCTGAGAGTTTTAGCCTCTGTCACTGCTGTTTCAATTTGGCAAGCAACTGTAATAGCCTGTGCAAGAGTTAAATCCTTCTCTAGGAGCAGGCTCTCTCTAATGTGAAGTGAGTTCAGATTTTGACGCCAGCGACAATTCCGACTTTGTCACCAATTCTGACGCCCATTAAAGTCAATGGGCGCCTAGAATTGTAGCCGACGTCGGAATTGTCCCCAGAGTCAAATACATTTTTTTACGCAACAATTTCAAGAATTTATTCGCCGACAGTGAAACCCGGAAATTTGCTGCGAATCTGCCCATCACTGCACAGCACCAACATCTCTAATAAAGACGTCCATATACTTTAATGTACCAGCCCTATTAAAATTGACCAAAGCGTAAGAGGACTAACGAAGTTTCGATAGGCAGAAGCAATCGCTAGCGTAATTTGCACTGCCGAAGTAATGCTAGAGAAATGTTGCCAGCGTCATCCCCCAGGACGCAACTTTGCATTCTAGTGAATTAGCGTAGTGGTAACAAATTTTCACCTGGCAAAGTGGTGCAAAGCATGATAAGCGATCATTGGCGACAATTTTACCTTTAGTGAACCTGCCCCATTCTGTTGATGGGTGTAATAAAAATACCTGGTGGTCTAGTGGTGCGGAGGCGTGGACGGCCGCCACGCTGCCGCACTCCTGCCTCCAGCACCGGCGCCATTTTGTGGTTTCTTAAAGGTACAGGCGCGCTGGCGTGATTGCGCCAGCACGCATTGGGCAAGTTTTGGTGCGAAATTTGAAAGTATTTTAGGCCCATTCTGACTCCCAGCCAGTGCCCATGATAGAACTTGTTTCTAGTAGTTCCTGAGCCTTGTGCGTCTGATCTGTTCTGTATCTAGTCCGTTTGATTACCCATATTTGACCCAGCCTGTTCCTGACTATTCTGCATTCTGTATCCTGACTAGGGATGTAGCGAACTGCCGATTCGCGAACATTCGGCGGACGCGAACGGTCGAAGTTCGCGCGAACAGTTCGCCACATCCCTAATCCTGACCCTCGCCTGCCTACGACAACTTTTCCTGCTTAACCTCTTGATTGACAACCCGGTTTGACCCTTGCCTGCCTGAGGATTCTTGATATCTGCCTGCCTCGACCTTGCCTGTCTGGCGATTGCCTGCTCCATTTGTACCGTGACCTTCGGCCCAAAAGACTCTGCTAACAGCCGTGCCCCTTCGCCAGCCAGAACATCTTGTCTTGCACCCCTGGTTAAGTCCAGGTGTCACCCAAGTAAGCTGAGGGCTCCTCCCGAAGCCCAACGGTGGTCACACTACTGGTGAAGCCGAGCCGAGACCAGGGTACTTGGCATTTGTTCTGGTATCGGGTGCCAGCCGTGACAATGGGCTTCTGGGGGAATGGAGGGGGGTTATATCACTCTAACTTGCTGTGCAGCAGTAAAGAATGACTAATGTTTATTAGAGCATGGCTGAGGGCTCCTGGTAAACTAAGAACCCTAGTCAAATTTCCAAATGAAATATAAAAAATCTGTTTTATATTTCGAAAAATTGATTTCAATGCAGGATTTTGCTTGAAGAGCTAGAAGAGCACTATTAACTATTGCATTTTGTAAAAAAAAATGTGGTTCCCCCTGATGGAATTCCTTTAAGTAAAAGCAAAGCATTCTATTATAATGTATTATGCAGATCTTTACTTTTTAAGTATAATTACTGTATATATTGACACAGGTATATGATGGTAGAGTAGAAAACAAGGTCCAGTTAGTCTACCTAAGTATTGGTTTCTTTGGGACAGGAAAGGGTATGGTGCCTTTCCATCAAGATACAAGTGTTATCGATTTCCAGGTACCTCCCACCCTTGCATTAAAATGACATATCTACATATTTACTGATTACATTAGTACAGGCAGCTGGAAAGACAAACCACAATTCAAACTTATTCTACATAATTCTTAACTGCTCTCTTGGTTTACACTGATTAGTTACCAGGCAGTAACCAATCAGTGACTTCAGGGAGGGGGCACATGGACCCTAACTGTTGCTTTTGAATCTGAGCTGAATGCTGAGGATCAATCAAAGTCGATGATTAATTTAGGGTTAGAGAGCTTAAAAGCAGGAAGCTATTATATTAGACATCCAGTCACTCCAGCCTTTATACGTTACATTTTTGCCTAACTAACTATAAAAGAATTTTTTTTATTTTGCACAGCCCATTTATCCAGTTTTTAATTTTACACTGAATTGTTCCTTTAAAGCTACTTCTCTTAACTCTATCTATGCAAGTTATCAGTGGAAATTCTTTACAGAAAAAACATGTAAAATATCATATTGTATAAGGATAGGCAATTACACTGGCATAGATTTAATATATTAACACATGAAGATTCTCCAATTGATGAAAACCATTCATAAGTGTCATAAGTAAGAAAATATTAGAGGAGCAGTGAGTAGAAGCTGTGGATACTTTTATTTTACAAGTTATTATGTCTTTTCAGCCATCATTGGAGGTGTTTGTCAGTTTTTATGTTGTTGTAAAGAGTGTTTTGAAGAAAAGACTGTGAAGGCATGATTCTAAATAGTTTCTTTATTACTTTTAATGGTCAGCAACTGATTTTATTAGAGCAAGTGAAAGGGATACTGTCATGATTTTCATGGTGTCATTTTTATTTCTAAATTACACTGTTTACACAGCAAATAATTCACACTACCAAATAAAATGTAATTCCTGAAACAATAAGTGTATTTTTTTCAAGTTTTAATACTGGTGTGTAGGCAGCCATCTCAGGTTATTTTGCCTGGTCCTGTGCTTTCAGAAAGAGCCAGTTCTGCACGATGGAACTGAACTCTGGCAGGCTATTGTTTCTGCTACTCACAGTAACTGAAGGTGCTGCAGTGGGACCTGGATTTTTACTATTGAGTGCTATTAGATCTACCAGGGAGTTGTTATCTTGTGCTAGGGAGCTGTTATCTGGATACCTTCCCATTGTTCTATGGTTAGGCTCCTGGTGGGGGGAAGGGAGGGGTGACTCAAATTTTTACTATTGCAGTAGTGAGTAACTGAAGTTTATTAGAGCACAGGTCACATGACTGGGGGCTCCTGGGAAACTGACAATATCTCTAGCCCCATGGCAGATTTCAAAATTAAATGAATGCTGCTGAAGTAGCACTATTAACTGATGCGTTTTGACAGTATTCCATTAAAGATTCTGTATCTGGGAAATTCTTTACTCAAAACCCTAAGCCAACTACAGACATATTTAAAAGAGCAGGGGTCAGAAAGTTTGCCATTGCTGCACTAATTATTTGGCCGTTAACACCGACCCCCTATAAACCAGTGTATTTTGCTGATTATAGTTACAATTCACGTTCTCGTCAAAAGCTGCAGCAATACATAGTGTCTTGTGAAGACAAAAGCAAAGTTGATGCTTTGCGTGGCTGAATTGTTTTATGGAGCTCCAGATGTAGACGCAACTTGGTGCATGTGATCGGTATGTTGTTAAGTCTAGTAAATCTATTGCTGTATGCCTTGAAAATCTTTTGTTTACTTCCCTAGGAACTTATTTGGAAAGCGGAGCTGTTAGCAGTGAGATTTGCTTCGTTGGGTAATGTAATCATGAATGTTGGAATTCACTCCGAATATTCTTCACTCGGGGACCATCTAGTGCAATGCTCTATTTCAGAGGGATTCACAAATGATGGCTGGAAGGGAAAAAAGTATCATTGTCATACATTAAACCTACATGATAATGTATATGTGCTTGTAAGTGCTTAAATATTCAATGCTGGTCAATATCATCTTGAACATAGACTATGTTTTAATTAACCCCCAAAGGAAATCATCATTCCGACTGGAAGACAGACTTTCAAAACATTTACTTTGGAGGCATACTCCATTATACACGAACATTGAGTGTTTTGTATTCTGCTGATGTTTTAGGGGAGAAAAAGCAATAGTCATATGTATACAGATTTGATATGGTCTTTCTCTATAAATGACATATACTGTATGTGTGTGTGTGTGCATACCTTGCACAGAATTTTCACTTTATAATGGTTTGGTGCAAATGCTTCGTATACGGAGCAATAATGGGCAAAGACCTTAGTAAACACGCCTGTATGCCTTTCTCTACCTCTGTTCGTCCCCGTTAACAATGCAGTTTTGAATGGTAATAAAAGTTACATATTTTTGCACTTTTTTATTGCAGTACATTGTATTTTCTTTATATTCTGCTTTATACATATTTTGTCTAAAAACACAACAGCTGCTTGCAGAATTACCAAACACGCTGTTTAGCTTCTATGACCTCCTCTATGTATTTGTTCTTTGCACTTTTTATAGCTGATTCTATTTTATATCTATAAATACTGTTACTTTGGATATAAGCTGACCCATTGAAAAAGTGTTAAATGTGTTAAAATCTAAAACTCTGTTCAGTTTCTTTATTGTTGCAGAAATATGCCCCTTCTTGTTAATGCTGTACTTAACATCTGAGAGTTCAGTTCTAGCAGCAAGAATATTTTAATGTATGCAGGAATGGCATCTATTATCCAGAATGCGTGAGACCAGGGGACTTTCTGTAATGTGGAGCAAGATGCCATATGGCTACCGAAAACAATTAAACATTATATAACTCAGTAGGATTGTTTTCCCTTACAAAGGATTTATGCCAGCTAAGTTAGCTTTAAATGAAAAGTACGGTCTTATTATTGCATGTCAATTTGCCACAAATTAATATTTGTGTGTTTAAAGGGATTGAAAAGGCAACCCACTAAGTTCATATGTGTAAGGAATTGTAAGGGATCAATATGGAGGATAAATTCTTCAGGTGAGAACTGATGTGCACACAAGAGAAAAGAAAGGATGATGCAAGGACAGGGTGACGGGGGCAAAGAGCATGAGTCTGGCAGAATAGGTACTCAGTGGCCAAAGAGAACAGGACTGGAAAAGAGGCAGAATTTAGAACAGGACTGGTACAGGAGCAGAACTAGAGGAACAAGAGCTAACAGGAGCAGAACAAGAACAGGTCAGGGTGCAGGACTAGAGCAAGAGCAAGGAAAAGAAAAGCTAGGGACGTGCCACAATGCTCAGGATGCAAGTACGGAACGCATGCAATTTCCTACGGCTTAGGAATGCCATATTGGGTGCTTTTACCATCACTCATCCTCCAAATCTGCAGTCATACCTCCTTCCTCTACCCTCCCTTCTCAGCCGTCAGCCATACGAACTCCGCCCTCAGCCCTCCGTCCTCAGACTTCTGCCCTCTTCCCTCCACCCTCAGTCCTCCGCCTTCCACCCTCCCTGCTCAGCCCTCTACCTCAGCACTCAGCCTTCCGCTTTACCTCTTCATCCCTCCGCACTTTGCCAGTATTATTATAGAGGTGTTTTAAACACATATCCGCTTTCTCGAACTGAAAATGCTCGCTCGCCACTTTAGGAGCTTAGAGAGAAGACTGACGGTGAGTTCTGAGGGGGGAGAGTGGAGGGCTGAACAGGTAAAGTGAAAGGCTGAGTGCTGGGGAAAGAGGGTAGAGGGCTGAGGGTAGAGGGCTGAGCAGCGAGGGCGGAAGGCTGAGGGAGGAAGATGGAGGGATGAGGGCGGCACTAAACGGTCACAAGATAGTGCTGTGAATATTGTTAATGGGTGTTTGCAATTATGTATGCTGTTGTATTACTGCACTCTGTTGTTTCTGTTCCCCCTTCCTTCCACTATTTTATTCTTCTTGGGTTTCCACACTGTTAAAAGTTCTCTGTATTATACCTGAGTCATTCACAAGTAAATCTTCTCACAAGTTGCTGTGCTGAGTGTTCTCTGTGTGATCCTCCTAAAGACCACCTCTGCCATCACATGATGCCTACATTTATAGTACAAAGTTTTTCTGTGTGGCTCCTGCTGCAGAGAGAAGACACAGCAACCTCTGAAGACTTCTTTTTCTAGAGCATTGGAAGTGGGCTGGCCTGATGTGTCTGTCTAAACCACATTTTACCTAAGAAACCTCTTCAAAAAGGACTTTATAGGCATTTTGGAACTCTATGGGTAGTGGGTTTTCTGAATAATAGATACCAAATTTTAAGAAAGATTACATTTCTCACTCAAGTCCTAGGTTTTTCTTTGAGTAGTGTTATTTATATAATGGATAAAAAGCAATCTGTCTATACAGGTTCTTCCCTGCAGTCTTTTATGTACATGACATTTTAAATTAGACAATTTAGCACCAATATTTGGCTAGAAAGGTCTGTCTCTCCATTCCCCACCACCCCCTGTCACTAAGCATGGATGCAAGTCTATGATTGATGGAAAGCAGAGCACATCACGCACCCATTTGCTCTTAAATAGATGCATAATCTGAGCAATAACGCTGGCAGAATTGCTCTGAAAAAAAATCACATACACTGGGTTGTACAAATAATGAGAGAATGGAAAGAAGAGAGATTGAAATTTGAATGCAAAAAATAAACTTTCAAAAAAACTTTGCCTTCAACCAGAATTTTTACTTAGATATTCCACTATTCTTAAATAACTGATATAAACAGAAATATAACTAATTTGTGTGTAAGAGAATGCACATGCCCAGCCTACTGAATGCTCAGAATAATATGTATTTCATTTGCGAAACATTTACAAATGGGTAAAAGTCTAGCTTTATTCTTTGCTTACTACTTATGGTTAGCAAGTAGAATGTTTTTAACAACACCAATAGTGGATGCAACAAAGATGATGAAATTCTAGGAACATGTGGAAAAATTGGCCCATTGTGGTGAATATTTTCATTATGCATCCTTTCTCACATCTGCCTTCTAAGTTGCCAGACCTTTGCTGGGCACATTAACCTTTCTGCTTCCCTCAAGGTACTCTCCCAATATAAATTTGTGCTGAGCTTTATTATTACAGCTTCTCTCTTCATTCTATGAGTGGAAACACCTCATTTATATGAGCCCAAAACGACACTGCATACTCCAGGTGAAGCCTTACCAGGGACCTATAAAGAGGCAACATTATGTTTTCATCCATTGAGTTTATGCAAGACAGAAATTAGAATTAGACAACTTGTTATCTACAAAAACTCCTCAGTTAAGGAAACACACAACACACTGTCATTTATGGGCAGATTTATCAAAAGTCGAATTTTGAATTTATGTGAATTTTTTGTATTCTAATATATTTGAATGCACTTACAACTCGAATGGGATGTTATTTAAGAAAAAATGTGAACGTCTAATATTCAATAGAATATTCCTGTTTTGAATCTATTAGAATTTCAAGCGAGTTTACCCTCAGGAAGGCAATTAACATATTCAAATGGTTTAGGGGACCTCTGCCATTGACTTGTAAATGAACTTGGCAGGTTTTATGATGACGAATATTCAAATTAAAACTGTTTCCATGGTCGAGGTGTTATACGTGTGTGAATTTTGACACCAAAAAAAAAAAATTCAAATTCGAATTTACTATTCGACCCTTAATAAATCTGCCCCTTAGTGTACAGCTTACAATTTTTGCCAAAGTGGATAACCTTGCAGTTATCAATATTGAATCTCATTGTCCAGTTTGCTGCCCAGTTTTTCACTTTAGTCAAACCACCGACAAAGTGGCAGCATCCTGCATGGAACCTATAGTTCTGCACAATTTTGTATCATCAGCAAAAATAGAAACAATACTTTCAATTCCCTCCTCCAGTTTTATGTTTATGTCATAGGAAATCAGGAATTCAATGAGTGTGACAAAATTTTCTTAAATTGGAAGACCAATAATTTGCCATGCCTTGAAGAATTCCATTAATCTATAAAAAAAATGAAAAGAACAGAAATTAAACACACATATTTTATGTAAATAGCTCTAAAAAACACTACATAGCAAAATGAAAAAAATGTGGCTACGGATAAAGTGTAAGTGCACATACTGTATCATGATGCATCTAGCCCTTTCAGATCCCAGCATTGCTCTGCAATAGGTCTTGACAGCTTACAGCTTGTAGCAGCATTTTACAGTAGTTTAGGTGAAACAAGGTGGCAAGTGTGAACATGAAGCAAGACATTTTCCAAATAAGCAGTCGGAGCTTTTAATCACCATATGTTCCCTTGCCATTTTTGAAACTTATATTTATGGGAAAGGAGTCAGTTGAACTCCATTAAGCAGGTGACATTCAAATAGATTTTTTAGACAAAGGTTCATTAAAATGAAATTTATATATGATCTACAATGCTTATATGGTCAAAACCTCTAGGAAATAAATAAATTCCTCTCCATTAAAATCTTATTTTTCAAAGGGTGCTTAACTTTCATGAACTGCCACTTGAACGTGACTGGTTATAGTAATGCATTTTACTGACATGTATGTATAACCACCTTTGAAGAGAGACATGTGCATGTAGTCCTTCATAGCAGGATCATTTTTACAGGGCTAGACTTGCCTTTAGCCAATCAAAGCCTTAGAATGTTCATTTTTCATATATTAACAATGCCAGCCATAATAGATCATAGAAACTCTTTATTTCTCTGGGGTAATTTATTTATAACTACAGTATATTTCTAGCTTTACAATTGATTTATATTATGACCCTGAAATGAGTTACTCCAACAATGCCTGTAGTTGAGAGGCTACAAACAGTGATCAACAGGCTATACCTTCATACTAAAGGCAAACTGATTTCATAGTCATTGTAGTATGTAGCTTCATTAGAAATTTCACATGGGAAACATTCATGTGCAAGAAGTGAGCTAAATGTATTTTATCCACTGTTACTTTTATTTTGTCTATAATGCCTTGACTGCAAAGGTTTCATTTGGTTTAACCAACCAGTCGCTCATGAGCAACATGTTGCTCACCAACCTCATGGATGTTGCACACAGTGGCCTCAAAGCAGGTGCTTATAATTTAATTTCTGGTTTGGAGGCCAGTTTTGCTTGCATAAAAGCAGGTGTACTGCCAAACAGAGCCTTCTTAAGACTGCCAGTCCATTTAGGGACTACCAAATGGCCAATCACAGCCCTTATTCTGTACCACCCAAGAACATTTTTATGTCTGCTTTGCTCCTCAACTCTTTTTGCATCTGAATGTGGCTCACGGATAAAAAAAAAAAAGGTTATAGTCCCCTGGTGTAAACTGTTACACTGCTTTTTGTGCCGTCAGAAGAGGTAAGAACTTTGCTAATGTTTACAGGAACAGTTTTTTTTTTTTTGCTAGCTCGGGTAAACTGCAAATTTCCCATTTGACCAGGATGACCCAGTCTTTCCTTACTTGTCCATTGGGGATAAGTTCAGGGAAATGATTGATGATGTTTACTTTGTTTGGCCCCAAGAATATGCCCCAATGGACCAGCAGGAAGGGAATAGATTTTTGAATCAGATAGATAGAACTCAGATTAGTGCTCTAAGACCAATAGACACACCTTTCTCACTGGAATGAACAGGACACCAAGTGCACCATAAAAAGTCACCTAGCCACATGGTGCTTATAGGGTTCATAAATGAACAGTGCTAGAACATTTTTAAGAATCAGCATCAGCATTACTTTCAAAGCTCTTTGAACTTAGGATTCTGGGCTGTTGCTTAACTACAAATACAGCAGGCTTCGTAAATTTGGCACAAGGAAGGCACTACACTTAATTGAACTTATTCTTGCCACTTGGCATATATTTTACTGACCCATCAAGTGAAAATGATGCTTGGTGCCAATGTACTAATAAGGGTGAGACATAACAGTGATAGGAAGGTTTATATTTTGCTTCCCAGAAAAGGTGCCAGCTCTAATTGTGCCAGATGTTACACTTATGTCTCTGTACAAATCCAGGTATTTTCATCCAGTAACAATTAACTCCATAATATACTGTAACATAAAAGGTACACAGATAACTAAGGAATTGGAAGCAATACATCATATTAGTTCCTGCGGACTTTATTACATTTACACAAGCTTTTAGTTTATTGAAGTCCCACATATTTGAGTACCGCAGTGAATATATTTATGCTTCTGCTGTGATCTTCACTCTGTGTTTGTATTTCCCATGCATCTTGAAGCTTTTATCATGCACATGTAATGAAGAGACATCTGGGTTTTTTTCTGCAAAGAATGTATATCTGCAATAGACACAACCATATTTTTATAAACTAATCTCCCCTTTCATATAAATATGGGCTTCTTATCCTTGTTCCGGATACACCTAAATCCCATTATTCATGGTGCATACAACTTAAATAAAAAATTTCTGCACTTTATAATTTATAAAACTTTAAAATAAAATATACATGGAGCACTCCCTGGGGTGCTCTGTATCACTTGAGTTTTGGCGTTCACACACTGTATCTTCAGGAGCCAAACCGCATGGTGCCTTCAAAATTGTCAGTTGTCTTTAGGAACCAGCAGTGTTGTTCTGGATTTAGAACAAAAAATAATAAATGTGCCTGTCTAAAGGAAATTGCTATTTTATTATTTATTAAACAGTTTCTGCCCTCAACGCATCCCTTTATTGTTTCTGCCCTCAACGCATCCCTTTATTGTTAATTATTCCTCCGGTCACCTCTACCACTTTTCATTAACTATGCCCTTACCACTTATTCTCTATACTGTTTTATTATTACAGAGAAAAAGGAAATAATTAAAAAAGAAAATTGGTTATTTCCATAAAATGGGGTTTATGAGAGATGGTCCAGGGCTTTCTGGATAATGGGTTTCCAGATAATGAATCCCATACCTGTATAACAATGTCTTTTGTTGCATGCCAATTAACTATTGCAGCAAAACGCAAAAACTAAATATAATATGGTTTTTTTCAATTAGGCAAAGAAAGTTATTTCTGATATTATAAAAAGCTGAAGTTTGTCCTCAATGCCAAATCTGTCCTTATCATTTTTGTTCTAATTAATGATAAATCATATACAGGGATTACTATGAAAAAGAACTCACTAAAGTAGAGGGCTCAGGTGCAGATGAAGGGCAGCCAGCTTAATAAACCTCTAATCAGGCATGTAAAAGAAGCAGTTAATCAATAACAATAACATATTAATACATATCCTGATGTGCATATATATTATATATTATTATATTATATATTTATATTATCAAAAAAGAAACTGCACCAAACAGGACTTCATATAGTGTCAAAATGTCAAAAATGTATTTTCAACGTTTCGGCTCTAGTGCTCGAGCCGGTCTGGCGCAAGAGGTAATGTTCACGAAAATCCGAAACGTAATGAATTAGTGTAGTTACGTCCCTTCGCAACTTCACCTGGCGTAAGGATGTGAAGTAGCGCTAGAATAGGTCCACTTCACTAGCAAATTTACAGCAGCAACCGTTATTTTGGGGAAGTGGCAAAATGACGTCACACTAGCGAATTTTCGCTAGCGTTAGACACTGCACCCTTTAGTAAATCTGCCCGTATCTATCAATCATCTATCTCTCAATAATATATATATATATATATATATATATATATATATATATATATATATATATATATATATATATATATATATATATATATATATATATATATATATCTGATTCTATCTATCTATCTATCTATCTATGATCTACCTATCTATCTCCCTTACAGCCCATATAGCTTTGTATCATTCATTAGATATATTTTAAAATAATCTTCCTAGGTTTAATATACATAGCAAATATATCCCTTTACATTCATATTTTAGAGAGGCCATATCTCAAAAGATCTCACTTTCCTTGTTAGATTTAACAGCTTTATGGTGTGAAGGAGATGATACCCAAGTCAGGATTTCTCTTGCTGTTTCAGCATTCCAATCTTTTATTATTCCAATCCTTTAATGACTTGCCCAGTCCAACTTTGAATCCTTTACTACTTGTCTATCACAACTTCTTGGCAGTTTTGCTCCCATTTCTAAAATCCCCAGGCTCACTTTGTAAAACGATGACAGCAGCAGTTTTTAAGTCTTTTTTTTCTTCTTGCCTTGCTTAGCCATGGCAATTAACAATAACCAAGTAGAAGAGAAAGGCTGAGGAAGCAGAATTCCACAGAAAAGTAAGTAATGGCTTCAAAGGATGCATTTTGCCTGATATGTGCAAACATTGGCTTCTGACTAAATGTAGCTGATGATTCAAGGTACCATTCTAAATTATTGTATGTGACATAAATAGATTATGATGGTATTTCTGCCTCAAAAATCCGGGGGTAATTATTTTTGTGCTTCTAAACCAATATTCTTAGAGGAGTGGACTGCCGTGTATAAAATATCATTTTTATTTTTAAATATACTTATTTTTTATGACAATGTTCTAGCAGTTATTAAGAAGGCTGTTGCATTTTTCATTAGTTTTACTGAACTAAATAGATATTTGATGGCACAGTTCTAGTTGCTCAACAGATTATAACAACAGGTTTCTATATGTGCACTGCTAGAGATGAAGGGAGGTGAATGATTACTAAACTTGCTACCCGCAGCAAATAATTGAGCAGTTAGTGCTGACCGGTTAGTACAATTGGCATATTTACAATAAATGTGACATGACTGGAAATATTTACTAATGACTGCCCCCATCTGCCTTAATATTAGTTTACCCACAATAATATTTTAAATATCAGTGGAACATAGTGGTGGATATTCAATGTCAAAATTCTTGGAGTTAACAAGGAATTCAGAACAAAACATTTTTATTCATCACGTTTTCTCATAAAACATAACATAATGACTACGTTTTTTTTTTTAACTTGACATATACTATAAGATCAAATGTATGCATATTTATGGCTGTCCAGCATCTCATTACCAACTAGGAGTATTAATATGAGGTTGGCCCTCCCTTTGTTGCTGTAAAATGCCTCTTCTGTCTGGGAAAGGTTGCCACTAGATGTTAGAAGACTGTTGGGGGGATTTGCTTTAGTTTGGTGACAAGAGCAATAGTTGAGTTGGGTTTTATTAATTTATTAGTAAAATAGAAGTTGATTACAATTGGGTTATGGTATGCTTCCATGTCATGAGTGTGTCATTTGAATTGGTGCCTTACAGATACATGATCACAAAGGGAGCAGAGGAGTGCATATTCCGAGAAGAGAGCCAACCAACTGCCTCTGTCGAGAAGACATGGCTAAGGTATGTCAGGGTTGCTTGAATATCGAGGGCAAGGCTTCAACACTGTGCATTTGATCTTAAATGAATATTGACAATATGGAGATCTGGCTCAGATACTGTGGTATTGTGTAGGTACCCATCATTTTTGCACAGTAACCATTGTTAATCAATCCAACAAGAGTTACAGAGTGCTGGTAAATTCAGGATGCTAAAAAGTCCTAATCTGCACTTCACGCTGGACAGTAATGCCCCAGACACTCATTTGAACCAAGGAACCTTTGCATGCTATAGTTTGCTTAGCAGGAATACTTTAAAAATCCACTGAGCAGTGTTGGGGTTAAGTTATGTACAGGGAATCCTTCTTTGCAAGGACTCAGGGTAAATTAAACCCTTGGACCCAAAAAGTCCATCATATTTCATCAGAACAAAACCTATAACTGACAAAATATGAAGTCAATATTATTTTTCACAATTTGTTATTGTTATGTTTGTGTAGTCGCTGGATCCTTTGGGCAGAGAGATTGAGGAAAGGATATAAGAAATAATAAAAAAAACATAAAAGTAGAGTTAAAGGTCATCAAATGACTCGGGGGCAGAGTAGTGAGAAACATGCAGCCCTGTCATATCAGCCTCTTGATTTTACTGTACAGGGAACTTTTTTTGAAAGTGCTCTGAAGCATGAACTCTTAGCAACTCAATGTACAGCATCAAAAACAGCAGCGCCACAATGTAGAATTCATTTCCCAAAGCGATGCTTGGACTATTGTATACTTTATTTTACTTGATTGAAAATGGCTGCAGATTTTGCTATTTTTATTCTATTTATTTCATAAACAGATGGCTATATTCCATTCTACTGCACAAATAAAAGATTCAGAATCCCACGGAAGACATACAAGTTATTTAGCCTGTGATTTGCTACTTTCTTTTTCTGATGTAGGAAATTAAAAAACAAAGCTGGCCCTCTCTGCATTTGACAGTGGCCAATTCATAGTGTGGCAAAAGGCAGCGACACCCCCAAGATTACTGCATTGTACTTGGAGTTTAGTACATTGTACTAATCGGCACTGGGTGTGATGTCTTCCAGCAGATCTACAGTACAATAGAAAGCCATTCACTCTCTGGATAAATCCCTAGAGGTAAGGTTTGCCACCTAAAAGGCTGGCAGTAACATAATGGGAAGGGGCATTCATGCAATAGATGCAGGGATTGAACAGATTGGATCCAAGGATTGGCACTGGTCCATTGGGTTTGGGAGAGCTCTCTGAGATTAGAGTATGGATTGAAGCATAATGGAGTTGATTAGGGTTGAATGAAAGTCATTAAAAATGTACAGACCTTAGTTGGAGATTTATAAACAACAATGGGTGGAGGGCACTCCAATTAGAACTTTTTTTGTTTTTTGAAAGAGGTGCAACATAGCCCCAGACCACTCCCAAAAAGTGACTACAGATAAGATATTCTAGATATATAGGGCGTACACATTCAAAAAGTAATCATTACCATATTCACACAGTGGTATTCTTAAATGCATCCACAAAATTACTTCTTACAATCAATTTGAATCAAGAATAGCTCCATATTAGAAAAGACATTTTTGGAGCATTTACATACATATCACCAATTCGTAATGTGTATACCAAGTCAAACAACTGAGCAGACACCCTTGCCAGAAATGAGAACCATCAATTCGTAATGCGTATACCAAGTCAAACAAGTGAGCAGTAGTTAGCTGGAGATTTACCAGTGAAGTTTAAACTGATGGCAACCGTAAAAATGGTAAAAATATCGCCACGCTGATAAACAATATATGCACAGCTGCATGGTTACTAATATTTTGTAGGCAGCACTGTCGACTGTCTTGCAACAAATGTCCAATTTTATCTGAGAAAGGTTTTACTTTGTAAAGAACTTAACCCACTGTATTTTATAGAGCCTGTCTTCTGTGTATTTTCTCCTTTTTCAGCTTGAATGGCTGACCCCATAGCCACACAACTGAGCAGCTGTAATGTAATTATAGATATTAATTTTATTATATGTTAATCACCTTAAAGCACATTCTTCTGTTCCTTTAACTGCAGAGAAAAGAGGTGCCAAAGCACACTAGGGCTCGTGCTCTTTTCCCCAGGGAAGAAGTGCAAAGGCACTAAGGGACGCAAGAGAACAACATTTAATGTTTATCCATGAAGTACTTCTAGCCGGGAGAAAAAAAAATCCAGAGTGAGGTGCACAACGCAGCATCAGTGGAAGCAGGACATCCATATGTCATAGAGCAGGGCAACAAGGACAGCCTGCATCCTCTACCACATGCAAACTTGTGCATCCTAATGGCACAAAAGTTAGGGGATGGGCAGGGAAGCAAAAGGGGAAAGCCGACCTGTCCCCTCATGAATACAGCATTTCCGCATACAGGCAGCATTGTATGCATGGTGCAGCCAAACATTTCTGCACTCTAAAACAGAGTACCAATAATGTGTTGAGATTAATGAACCTTGAAGCCTGCATTGAGTGCTTATGCATCCAATGTATTGCCGATGGCATGTACAGAATACTGGCATATTATCTGCAATGGCCCTATCTTGCATATTGGGGGGGGGGGGGACATTATATATGTCATTGGTATTCCATACTACAGAAACAATAACTGTTGGAGTTTGAGTGAGAGACGTGGTACTTGTTTTTCTGTTATATTTCTCCTTTAATTATTAGGCTTAATATGAAGTTGTCTAAATGACTGTGTGTGTCTATTTACAGAGAAGTTAACATAGCTGTAATGAACTAAAATCAGTAGTTTAATAAACGTGGCTTTGGTTTAAGGTTATGAACCCTTCCTCTTCACTTTTTTTCTGCACAGATTACATTCTCATTAAGCAGATGGATACAGACAGCAATTATTTTGCTGTGAGTATAACTGAATATGATGTGAACCTACGAAAAGTTTTGAAGGAAAATTGTGACAGGATCAATCAAGGCAACCTTTTCTAAACTTGATTTTTTAATGTTCAAACATGAAAGTCATTTTGTATTTTTTTATTTAATAAAATGGAGCTAACCACTAACCCCAACCTGCCAAACAAGCTATATTTTTAATTAAGAGATAAATGATTCCACATATAAACCACAGATACATGACCAACTGGAACTGTTGACTTTACAGTCCTAGACATACCATCTTCTAAATAACTTTTATTCAATTGTAATACATTCATTTTTATTTAATTAATTTGACTGATAACCTTTCTTTGATTTTGGTTGATAATTGGTTCCCAAACTGTGGGGCAGGATTCCATTGGGTGGGCCTGGAGCAGTGGCAGGAGGCGGCTCAGACTGAAGGCCAATTAGTATGAGTGATAAGGATAATACCTTTTTGCTGTCCAAAATACATCTAGTAGAGGTAAATCTAGAGCAACTAGGCTTGCTGAGTAGTCATTAAAGATGTTTCACTACTCATCCAAGCAGCTTCCTCAGTTCAACTGACTGGTATCAGAAGTCCTTGGTATATAAACTCTTCCAAAAATCCTCTCTCAGAGAGAGAGGTGCCAATTGAAACTCAAAGAGGTTATGAAGGCTGTGAGGTTACTGTAATAAAATTATCAAGGTGTCATGCAACTCAAAGAGACTCATGAGAGTTGCATGAATGATAACTCAGCAAGTCCAGTTGCTCTAGATTTACTTCTACTAGATACAGTATATCACGATATGGATGAATGAAAATCTTCACCTAGGGGCATATTTATCAAAGGTCGAAGTTAAAAAACTTCGAATTCAAAAAGACCGAATGGAGGTTTTTTGGGGTTGAAGTGGGCCTACTTCAAATCGTACTTTGAATCATACCTTGATTCTAATTTTTTTTTTAACTTCGACCTTTGATCTCCCAAACATTGCCTCCATACAGGTGTAGATATCAGGGTTTTAGATTTAAGCCATAAGTGGTTATTATCAAAGAACAAAGATTAGAGAATATGACACTAGTACAGAATTGCTGTGTTGTAGAAGAAGCTCAAGGTTAAAGGCCATTCTGTTATTAGAATGTAGAATGTTTGCACAGAACAAGGAATACATCTGTTGTCTCATGTCACAAGTATAGTGCAAGGTCAAGCAAGACACATCGTCTCAGAAACTACAGCATAGATACCATTCTGGACACTGTGCTGACACAGTAGATGTACTTTATTTGGCTTTTGTACTGAGACTGTGAGTCTGTCCCTAAGATGGAAATAGTGACACAGTTATGCTAAAACAAGAATGATGATTGGATGCCTCTGGATCAGCTCCATGGAAGAAGAAATGGTTAAATAGTCATCTGTTGTATTGCTTATTGTTCCCTCAATGTCCTCACAAGCTTTCAGGACGTATGAGCTATTATTTAATACTCTGTATTATATTACTCTGTATTAATGTTTAACTCAAATAAAGCTGTCTGGTTAATATCCTGAGTGAATCTGAATGGTTCAAGTCAGGCCCAGGGGGAACTTCAGAACCAGGCTCGATTTGAGTAAGTATATATTTAAATCCAAGAGAGACTTACTCATTGTGGGTGAGAATCATATATCCCTAGTGGAGAAGCATATCATTAGACGAGCGACAATATATATTGTATTATCTGTAAATTTGAATACGACATCTATCCGACAACAGGTTCTAGGAGTTCCCCCATAGGCTAAAACAGCACTTCAGCAGCTTTTAAGTGGTGAATGGTTTAAGTCGAAGTTTTAAAAAGAAAGTACTTCAAAAAAATTCGACCTTCGAATTTCGAAGTTTTTTTCAACTTTGAATCGAAGTTGGACTATTGGATGGTCGAAGTACCCAAAAATATTTAGAAATTCAACGTTTTTAACTTCGAACCTTCACTTCGACCTTTGATAAATCTGTAGCAAGTTCAGCCAAATGTTTGTAACCTTGTTGAGCATCCAAGAAATTCTTAAAATGACAAAGGCAGCAATGATCTAAAACTGGTGTGCAGTCCATCAAGATTGAGTTTTGCAATATTGGACTCTTCTTGCTCATTCATATTCTTAAGAAAAGTGGAAAATAATTTGACAGAAAAGGACATTATGGTGTAGTCAAAATCAGGAAATAAAAACTGAAGACAGGAACATGACAGAAAATTAGTCAGGATTAAGAAATTAGACCATCCATGTTCAAAGAGACTTGACTAACAGACTCAAACTTTGGTTCAGCAAAAAAGGGGTAAAATTCTGAACCCACCCTCCAAAAAATTTCATTCGACTTTCCTCGAGTGCAAGTGCAGAGCCCTCCCACAAATACCCTATGGAATGCTGCTCTCTGCACCGAATGCCACATAAAAAATTTGTGACTCACTGAAGTGAGCAGCGTCAGGAGGTGCAGCAAAGCCCTGTCCTTACCGCCTGTTGCAGGCTGTGCCTTTTGACACTACCTAACTTGTTTCTGAATAACATGCAAGTAAGTTAAGGGACAGGTATAAGGCTACCTATGTCCCTCTCCCCTGCACAGTCAGCAATTTTGTCCACTTCTATCAGTTGCCATGGAATTCTGTTTGCTTCAATCTGAGTGTTAATTTTATTAATAATGTGTATTCAGCAAATAAAACTCAATTGGTATTTGAATGCAAGGCACAGGTACAGAATAACTTGTACTGACTTTGCACTGCACTTTGTGTATGACCTTTTTAAGTTTAACTGCCCTAAGATCCTCCACGGTGCTATCGAGACTGACAATTTTAATTATTAGATACCCGAATAGCATCTTGAGACTTACCATGATATATCTTCTTGGTCCCTTCTGCTCAGTTTTGTAATAGATTGAGTGTGTCACCTACTGTATACAGGTCCTATTCCCTATAAAATCTAAGTTGATTTGTGTTGTTTGATAGGTACTGGCACTTCAACACTTTTTCACTTCTTGTTTTATTATTTCTCATTATAGTGTCTCTGCTCTTCCTTTCATCTATCCCGTTTCCTTTGTTGTTTTTTTAATGTATATTGTTTAGATCTATTGCAACATAGAGAGGTCAATGTATATATATACGAAAGCCTGTCAATTGATCTCTGATCCATATTGTATGATGACCTTCATGCTTGAAAAATAAAGAAAGAACTTCCTTCTTCCTTTTTGAAGAAAGAAGAAAGGAGGGAGCTATGAAGTGCCCCAGACCAATGTAGTTTTCTGCTAACAGGAGCACTGGCCCGGGGTATCAGGTACGTCCTTACAACCCATGGGCAGCTTCCTAACATTTGGCACCCTGATTGGATTGGCACTTTCCTTCTCCTTTAAAGCCAGAAGCCATAAGATCTGGCACTCCTGATCCTTTACAGAGTGTCTACTTATTTCGCAATTTTGGAATAAGTTGTATCACCTTCTGTTTTCTATTTTACTTTTTTTTTGAGTGTTGTGTGAGGGGAATACAGAGCACCCATTATATGTGTTCTCAGAAGCAGTCGTGCATGCCATCTACATCTCACTATCGAGACACATCCTAACTAACAAGCTGAAGCATATAAAGTGCAAAACATGTACAGATACCACACTGAGAGCAGAAGGAAAATACAGGTAGAAAAAAAAGCTGTCAGATATTCTTTTGGCAGTGAAAACTAGAGCCTTATGTTATTTGGCAGTGTCTTAGGGAGCTATATTTCTTTTTCTATTTTTTTAATGGTACTCCAAACTTTATCTCGCTACTTGAAAATGGTTCAGAATGGGTGATGGGAAAATCTGCTTCCAAGAGACCTAAAGGAACAGTAGTCTCTGTTTCCAACTCAACAAGCCTCAGTGATCTTCCATTTTCCAGTTTGTTAAACTTCTTCATTCACGGGGAGACAGGCTGACAGCAGCGGAGCTAGAGTCATCCTATCCAAATAGAATCTCACAGAGCTGAGCAGGGAAGTCTTATCGCCCGCGACACATTTACAATTTCATAGAGCACTAAGCGAGGAGCTCAGGAGGGTGCGGCACAGATGGGGGGAAGGAAGAAGAAATCCTGAGGTGGTGAGAGGAAGGGCGAAAAGGAATTTAAGCTTCCTTTTCTCACTAATACCATTTTTCTGTTTTGTGGACACTAAAACAAACTGACAGCAGAAAAAGTTGGAGCTCAGCAGGAGGAATCAAGAAGGATTCTGAACAGAAAGGAGGCAGCG
Organism: Xenopus laevis; assembly: GCF_017654675.1. NCBI lineage: Eukaryota > Metazoa > Chordata > Amphibia > Anura > Pipidae > Xenopus > Xenopus laevis. The sequence continues at coordinate 35,296,864 of NC_054375.1, read as the reverse complement.
GCGGAATATAAACAGGATAGAAAATAACAAGCAAATGTTAGGGGCGAAGAAGTATCTCAGGGGTTAGTGATAAAAAGAACAGCATGTTGGGAGATGAACACAGCATCTTTCTCTTTCTATCATTTATTATGTTGTGTGCTTAGATGCCAGAAAATTGCTAATACCAGAAGTGTATATGGATTATTTATGAACAGGTTAATGTATAAAAAAAAAAAGTAATCAGTTTAGAAAAAAAAATTAACTTGTGAAGTTTCAGGGTAGTGTATTAAATTAATTATCACATCTGGGGGTTAGCTTTTTCAAGGTGTAGTAACAATCCTTTAATTAACTCGCAAATTAAATCGGCCCTGGTGCTAAGAAAAATGTGTCTTTCTATGGATTTTTGTTTGACTGGTTAACCTATATAGTGCCAGATACACTATATACAGGTGTGTGAACTATTATCCATAATTGGACCTGGTGTTTACCAGATAAGGAATGTTTACGTAATTTCATATACTTATATACAGTATTAAGTCTACTTAAAATTAATCTAAACATTAAATGAAACCAATAGGATTCGTTTGCCTCTAATATGGATGTATTATATATTCGTTTGGATCAAGTAAAGGGTACTTTTTTATTACAAAGAAAAAGAAAGCAATTTTAAATATATAAAATATTTAATCAAAATGGGTTCTTTTGGAGCTTTCTGGATAATGGGTTTCCAATAATGGGTCCCATTCCTACTACTATATTGCTGTTTATGGGGAAAATTTGCTGGGACAACACTAATTTATTAAAGTGCAAAGTTTTGTTCTGGCCGACAAATGCTGGCAAATTTTCGCTAGCGTTACTTCAGCTATTCAAGCAAATCAAAGCGAGGATGTACTAGTGTTCAATTATGCCTAGTGCAAATTCATTAGAGGTCTTTTGCATACGGCTGGAAATTTAAAGTTGAATGGACGTCTTTAAGTTGCATCAAAAACATTACATTTACACTGATAAGTAGACATGTCCAGGGAACCTTAATAAAGTCAATGGAGTTGTTATAATGTCCTACACATGAGCCTACTGTATAGTTAATGTTAGAAAATGTATGGTGGAACCCGGTTACATAGAAATATTTTTTTAGGACTTTTGCAGCCTATCACCCTGAAAAAAGGAAAAGACACCAGCGTTTTTTGAACTTAGAAGTTTTTCCACTCAGAAAATATGATGTAAGTAACTGAAGATTGAGGAAGATCTATGCACTCCACCTGGTCTGAGCTGGTGAAGGCAAGTCTGACGAAAGAGTTAATGTTCAGTAAAATCGGCATTTTAGTGAATTTGCGGAGTGACGTCCATTTGCCAGAGCAAAAAGTCGCCTGGTGATTTAGTGTGAATCAACGCTAGCATCTATCTCTTTCGCTAGCGAATGGATGCCTGGGCCCATTAGTAATTTGACAAAGTCCCTGCCGGCGGTGACGTTGGCGAATTGTCGCCTTCATTTGCCATTTCGCCCTTTAGTAAATCTGCCCCTAGAGCATGCATGCAAATTTTCATGGGGGGACAAACATGGGATGTGATTGGTTATTTGGTAGCCCCTATGTGGACTGGCAGCCTACAGGAGGCTCAGTTTGGCAGTACACCTGTTTTTGCATCTAAATCTTGACTTTAAGCCAGGAATTCAAAAATAAGCACCTGCTTTGAGGCCACTGGGAGCAACAGCCAATGGGCTGGAGAACAACATGTTGCTCGTGAGCCACTGGTTGGGGACCACTGTGCTTGAGCACTAAGGGGAACCATTAGTAATCATTTAAAGAGCACTTTTGGTAGTTTTAAATGCCAGTAATACAACTATCCCATGTTGTTGTGTACAGCAAATACTTTTATTTCTATATTTTCATCTATTTGGGCTATAGGACAAGGCAATTCAGATTTAAATAAGATTGGAATTTTTCTAAACTTCTAGCATTTTGCTCATTTTCATGAAAGACATTAGCAATTTCACAGATTCCTCAGATGCAGTGCAATATTATTGGTCACTCTTTAGACACACTTACATAAAATGTGTGACAAATGGGGTTTTCATATGTATGTAGAAAATTGGTCTAGAAATAACTCTTGCACCATGTTTAAAATGGAACTGCCACCCAGACACAAACATCTGTATAATAAAAGTCCTTTTCAAATTAAACATTAAATCCAATTTCTATTTTTTATTAAAGCATTTATAGCTGTTGTAAACTGTCAATCAAATATTGGCTGCCACTCTTCTATGCCTTAGGCATAGAGGCAGGGCAGACAATTACTTTCACTTTCCATTCAGCACTTCCTAGATGTCACTGCTCTCCCCACATTCCCCCATTTTTGTCACCATTTAATTGTGTAGCCAGGGCATGGGGATGGACATCAGGTATCACATTCTGGTGCACAAACAAGATTCTGAGATGATGCAAGACTTGCCTTAATAACAGTGTCCACAAAATGGCTCCTGCCTACTTGCTATAATTTTGAAATCCCAGACTGAAGGAAACAAGATTCAAATAATTTATATAGTGTAATTCCATGTAAAGTCCATTTTGGTTGACTAATGTGATAAAATAGGATTTTGAATAATTTGTTTGGGGTGATGGGTCCCCTTTAACATACTGTTGAAGGATAATTCTATTTGGTGTGGTTAAACACACAACAGTTTCTGTTCACTTATTATACTTAAAGATGAATGGCTGCTATCTGAAGTGTATTTATTTATTTTTCTTGTGATTGGAGAGTGGAGACCTTTCTTTTCTTTAAGATGTAGGATTACCACATCACATGGCAGCAAAATGGCAAAAAGCAAAAGGAAAAAATGCTATTTATGCATATGCGTTCATAGTGACGATGAGCTACACATTTTTAGCAGGTTTCACAATTCTTGTGGATCGTCGCCAGCGATAATACATGACTGAACAAAGCTGAATTAATGATTTAAATAACTTTTCAGGAAATGTTTCAAAGTGTGGTATTTATTAAATGGTATCATATTTCAATATATATATATATATATATATATATATATATATATATATATATATATATATATATATATATATATATATATATATAGGTAATGTAAGGATCAGCACACTCATTTGTAGAAAAGCAAAGTGTATTTTATTTCAACACAGCATTGTGTCCAACGTTTCGGTTCCTCCTGGGAACCTTTATCAAGTTCCCAGGAGGAACCGAAACGTTGGACACAATGCTGTGTTGAAATAAAATACACTTTGCTTTTCTACAAATGAGTGTGCTGATCCTTACATTACCTGTATCATTTATTTGATCCTGCACCTCAAACTCATCCAAGTATCGAGTGCTGATACCCACAGGACGCATATATATATATATATATATATATATATATATATATATATATATATATATATATATATATATATATATATATATATATATATATATATGGTCTTGATAAAGGTCCAAGCAGGGGACCGAAACGTTGACCTGTTTTCTTTTTAAAGATGAATAAATAAAGATGAAGATATTTTAAATTCCCAGTGTGCATTCCTGATTCTGTGGATTACTGAATATTTGGCATGGAATAGCACCTGGGTATATTATACCTCAGCGTCGGAGTGCTGGAACCATTGGAACATATATATATATATATATATATATATATATATATATATATATATATATATATATATATATATATATATATATATTATAATTATATATATTCTGCACCATATGCTGTAGGAAGTAACAAGATATCGGGCAACTGTGTCAATATGGCTTTTGGCAAGGCAAAATCTTTTGGAGAGTTTCTCTGTCTGTCCTGTGTTTATATCAAATATAGAAACAGGGATTGGTAGCACTAGACGAGTGCTTAATGTTTGCTGGCTATTGGTAGGACTAGATAGACACCTAGTAATCCCTTTCCCCACCCCCACCCCATCTTTAAAATTCCATACACTGCAAGAGCCTAGCAAGAATGCAAGAGTATATTTTAACGGTTGGCACTCTAGAACCGATGCCAAGCACCGTGGTCTCGGCTTGTGCTTCTGCCTGTAGCAGCCGCCTTTGGCCTCGGGAGGAGCCCTCAGCTACTCAGATGCCACCAGGTCTTATAACGAGAGGTGCAAGGTGAGGGGTTCTAGACAGGCAGAGGGGCACAACTGTAGGCAAAGTCTTTGGGCAGAGGGTTGTGGTACAAGGCGTTAGGCAATAGAGTAGTCAGATCAGGCCAGGTCAGGTAAAGAATAAACATAGTCAGGCAGGCAAGGGTCAAACCAGGAAGTCAATCAGAAGGGTTAAGCAGAATTGAAGTCGGTTATCAGGCAAAGGGTCAGGATACAGAAGGTAGAATCGTCAAAAGCCAGGCAGGGGTCAAAACAGGAATCACAGCGTAAACACCACCAGGATAAACCTATAATGGGAATGAGCCTTATATAGCGCTTCATTTTCGCACCATTGCACGCCGGCATCATTACGCCAGCGCGTCCATGTCAATATAAGGAATGAGATGCAATATGGCGGCTGAAGAGGAGCAGCGTTGCGGGTGTCCCCGCCGCACCACTGGACCACTAGGGTGAGTGTTTTTTATTACATATATCACATGTGAAACAAGAATAAAACACTGGCATATCAAAAGACTCTAATAAAAAATATGAGCAAGCAGTATCAATGAGTGAATTTTAGTCATGAAACTTGTGTTAAAATTTGCAGAGACCAAAAACATTGCCAAGACAAAAAACATTGCCAAGACAAAAAAGTTGCCGTAATAAACAACCACTGACTTTAATGCACTTTGAGTACTTTGAGTGAAAAAGAAGAAAAAAAGAATGCAAAAGTAAAAAAGAATGCATTTGGACAAAAAAGTTGTCAAGGCAAAGTCACTGCAAGAAAAAACTTTAATGCATTTGGAGTGAGAGAAAAAAAGTTGTGCGTGTATAAAAAATTGTCACCTATTGAATGATGCATTTTGAAATTTTTTCGCAACGTTTCAGGAGTTTTGCACATTTTAGAGAGAAGCAAAATGGGACAGATCTCATTGCTTTGGGATATCAAATTAACAGTTTGCCAATGTACAGTCCAAGAATATTAAACCTTCTAATTATGTATTAAGAAATTATCAGGAGAAGGATAACTAATCACCTAAAAACATCTTGTTACCGTATATACTCGAGTATAAACCGAGGTACCTAAATTTACCTAAGAAAAATGGGAAAATTTATTGACTAGAGTATAAGCCTAGGGGTGAGAAATGCATTTTAGGACATGGCCAATTACATGGCATATTATCTTGCCCTATTAGAAAACTGAGGGGAGATAAAGGCTGACCAGTAATGAATAAGCTTCATGACAAATAAGACAATTATACATTAGCAGAGGAAAATACCTCAGAATGTTGCCTTTATAACAGTGCTGGGAAACATCTCTTGCTGATGCCACTGTACTGAGCTGAAGTAGATTTTAACAAACAAGGTTTTCCGGAGCTGCCACGTGTGCCCCCCTCGCCTATAAACCCGGACCCCTAATTCGTAAGACTGAGCGCACACTTCAACCAACAGCAATAAAGCGCAAAGAAGCTACAGCGCTCCCATCCCCAAACAACACACAGCATCATGTGATGCAGCAAGGGGATCGGATAGATACACATATATAGGATTACCTTTCGGTAGAAAAACAAAACACAACATTCTCAGAGTGGAAACAACTAGGGATGGGCAAATTTGACCCGTTTCATTTCTACCAAAAATTTGCCGCAGGCGAAATGTCACAGACGCCCATTAAAGTTTATGGGCGTGAATTTTTTTTTTATTGCGCGGCGAAAATTTTTTGACACACGTCTTTTTTTTTGCGCCGCCACCATACAAGTCTATGGGCGTCATTTTTTCGCCAAAACGAGGCGAAAAAATTCGCCCATCCCTAGAAACAACATCCCGAACAAAAGCACTGAAGTTTTGTCCCCTCTACAGTATGTATGGATAGGCCCGTAGAAGTTAGGGTGATGCCAGGCAAGGGTGATGTAAGGCCAGGGTCTATAGCCTTAGAGTTACGCTCCAAACACATTGAAGACACATCCGAGGTACAAAGGGAGATTAAGGAAAAAGAATCGGAATTAACAAGGCAGGTTCTACTAGAAATACCTACCTTCACTGCTTGCCGTTAATTCGGAGGCTTTGAACCTGCAAAATTTCACTGCAGTAGCATCATGCACTCGGGCCAAACCATTAAAAATTAATGGGGGTGTACTGGCCCAATCGCCTTGGCCTAAGAAGACTGGCCTTCCCTGCCCCTTCTCCAATCCCCCCGTTTCTCAACAGTTTTTAATATACGTAATCCCATCAATCAGTCACGCTTTCTTTTGTTTTGCATTGTGCTGCCCCCTGTATCTTGCTGACTCGAGTATAAGCCGAGGTAAACTTTTTCAGCACATTTTGGGTGCTGAAAAACTTGTCTTATACTCGAGTATATACGGTATCTAATGTGTTATCTTCTGATGCTAAAAATTAATAATGAGTTGGTGAAACAGCCCTGGAGAATGTTAACTCTTGGCATACTTAGACCTAGAGGAACTGAATTGATGGTCATGTGCCCTGTTTCAAGGGAGATTAGGTAGGTACCTCTGGTACATACTGTGGGAAAACAAACATTTCTCAATACAGGTATGGGAGCCCTTATCCTGAAAGCTCAGATTTTTTTGGAAGGTTATCTCTAAAACAAGGAATGCCTCTGTTTTATTATGTCACAAGTATTTGTAGTGCCAGACTAAGGGATTCATAGATACTTTCAAAAAAAAGCACAGCCACTGTCCAAGACACCATTTGGGACACTGTACTGACATATTAAATTATATTTATTACAAGAAATACCTTTGCTTCAAATGCATCAGTTAATAGTGCTGCTCCAGCAGAATTCTGCATGGAAATCCATTTTTTTTACAAAAACAAACATTTAATTTTCAAATTTGGCATGGGGCTAGACATATTGTCAGTTTCCCATGAGCCCTCAGGTCATGTGACTTGTGCTCTGAGAAACTTCACTTAACTCACTTTACTACTACGCTGCAAGTTGGAATGATATCACCCCCCTCCCTTCCCTCCCCAGCAGCCTATCAACAGAACAAGGGGCAGCTAACCAGATAGCAGCTACCTGACACCTCTGCTGAAAGATTTGTTTGCAGTGGTCTGTCTAGTGGTAGACATGAGAATATCACCAAAGCAGGAAACCGCTTGCTCTTTTCCTGTTTCGGTGCTATTTTCATGTCTTCTTTTAGCACTGCAAACACTACCTAGGATCGTGGTATAATACAGTGGGAATGGTAGAAACAATCAATGTTTTAAAGCAGTTCTGTCCTGAAGTACTGGCTCCTTTTCAAAGCTCAGGAAAAAATAAATGTTTTGGTTCAAGAATAACATTTTAAATAGTACAGTGAATTATTTGTAACGTGAATAGTGTAATTTAGAAATAAAAAGTAAATCATAAAAATCAAGACAAAATCCTTTTATTGATGCTTGTGCTTTTATTTAATATGCTGTATTATATCTTATAACTCTGTGTTAATGTACTGTATACATCAAATCAAGCTGTTTGGATAATATCCTGAGTGCTTCTGAATGGTTATAGTCAAGCCCAGGCTCAATTTGGTTCACTAATTTCTTCAAATCCAAGGGTGAGATATTTACTGTGGGTGGTTTTTACTGTTTGTGGTTGTATAGGGAAGTTTAAGATAGCAATGTAGACTTGAGACCACAGTCCCCAGTGTCCTACTTTCTCCCCGTGTGGGGTCCCAGGGCCTAGAAAAACAACCAGACAGCTGTTTCTTGGGACTTCTCCACCTCTTCTCTATTTTCATTTTCCTACTTTTATTTCTCAAATGCCCGTTTGGGTTTATTTCACTTCCTATACGAGACAGACTTGACTGTCTTTTATAAAACAAATTTTACTTATTTGTGATTGCATCTAGGTTGTGGCACTAGTACTTTAAAAGTATTTCCTTAATGGTGTTCAAATCGTGTTCAAATCGTATTTTATATAATTCTAATTTAAGAACTGTTTTATAGAATGAACTAGCACTCAGCACTTCTAATGTTTTTATAAGCAATTAATTAATAGTGTAAGCACATAGATATCACCTTTTTAACCCAGTTATCACTGGTACCATATTTAATATTTAACCTATCGGATTATTGTGTTAAGCACTTGTTTAATTCCTAATTGGTTTGGGGTGTGGAAGGTAAGGGGGGTTTTACATCTTTTCTCTTGGTCTTGGTCTTCACAAATTGGGTGAAAGTTGCAGCTAACCTTTTCAGAGTGGGAATTGTATCACTTCCAGTGTATGGCTTTAAAAGAGTATTAGCATATCATTAATTTGGCACAGATCTGTTGAGCCTGTTGACACATCTCATAGTTGGAACCAAGGCATTATCACCTCATTAAGGTCGGATGCAGTGGTGCTTATCTATATGGAGTGCAAGAAGTGGGTTTTGATTTTATTTTTTGACGTCAATTTGTATTCATTTTAGCACAACTGCACTTCCTAAATGACCCTTATCTCAGCTATACAAAATGCAAGAAGTGTTTTGATGAAAGTACCTTTTTTTAATGACGTCAATTTGCATTGATTTTAGCACAACCACACTTCCTAAATTACTCTTAAAAGCTTTTTCTCTCCTACTTTCAGCCTTTTGCACTTACATTGGTCTTTTATGTGTTTAATTTCGATGTCTTAAGCAAAATCTGTTTTCTAAATCGAATCCACAAATAAAGGATAAATGGATATCATGAATTTACTATTACTATTTGCAGAACTGCAAAGAAAAAATAGATGCAGTTATAGGTTTAAACCCTGCATTATCAGACATTGCAGTGGACTATCCTATTAGGAATATTAAATGAGTTTGCCTATTGGCAACAGTAAGAATAACTACACCCAGAATTATGCATCTTTTCAATTTAACATACAGCATAATGATGTACAAGACTGATTCTCTCTAAATAAATGTGATAAATAAATGTGATATTTTCATTATTGGTTGAATGTTTGGGTACCTTATATTGCAACTAAGTTCAAACACAACGAAAACATGTATGCGCTCCTGCCCTGTTTTTGTATAGGACAGCTTAAGGTTATCAGACCTAAATATCCACAGCTGTCTCCACTCAACCCTCCTCCTCTCCTTTCCTTTATGCTGAGTGTTCTAATTGGAACCTGCACAGATGGCTCAAGTTCTTCTCTGGAATCATGTTCATTTATAAAAAAAAAAATAAAAAAAAAGAAGAAGGAAAGAAAACAGAAGAGAATTAAAAATATTTGCCTAGTGATGAGGTTAGTAAAACATTTTACATAGTTAACAAAATAATGTATTTGCTTCTCCAGCTGCAAATGTAAATATCTAATCAAAGATGATGGTCTGGATTTGAAATACAAATGTATGAATAGTGTGCACTTTTTATAATTTGATTATTATCAAATGTAGTGATATTTGGGAGTTAGGAGCCATTGCATTTGTTCCCTGTCATAATGTTCCTGTTCACTTTCCAACTAGGGACATTCCAACGTCCCATTTCAGACAGTTTTTGGTAGCTTTTCATCAGCAGATGAGTCCAGAAGCCCTACTATGGCAAATATAAATCCATGCCTGGGAGAATAACAGTTACATTATCTATTCAATCCAGTCATGGGGCTCTTGTTTCATAATTAACCATTAAGTTGTTAGATATTTGCTCTGATAGCACAAAGTCTAAAGAAGTCCATATGTAGCTGCACTCATATATAAACAATGCCAGAGTACAAGACGCAAAAATAGTTACCAAAAAAAGCATTGCACTCACTATTCTAAATTATACAAAAAAACCTGGCCAACATGATTGTTAGGTATCCCTTGACTCCTCTCCAGCACTTCCACTGTCCGAGTGCCAGGTTGGAACATTTGTAACATCTGTAACAATGTAGGGAAATGTATTTGCTATTGCAGAGCTAAAAGTGCCTTAACTGCAATGTCATTTAAACTTCCCATTCTCCCCACTTCTACCATTTGTCGAAACAGGTCAGATTCGTTCATCACTAATCACAACATCCCCTGGCAAGGCATTCCACTACTCCCACCATGAAGAACCACCTAAGCGGCTTCAGAATAAAATCCTTTTCCTCTTATCCAAAGGGAAGCTCTCTCTTATTTTTTTGATTTTTAACCCCCCACTATCCATCTATAAAGTTCTTTAATATACTTATTATATTATCTTTCCTCATAGTTTAATTCTTCCATTCCCTTATCCGGTTTAGTTGCACGTCTCTACAATATTTACATCTCATGAAGGACATGGACCCAAAACCTTGACTGCATGTCAAGGCAAGACTTTACCAAGAATCTATAACAATTCAAATATGGGTTTTCATCCCTTTGAGTTAATGCACAGGTATGGTATTCGTTATCCAGAAAGCTCTGAATTACAGAAACTCAATTTTATCCAAATAATCCAAAAATGATTTCCCTTTTCTCTGTAATAATAAAGCATTACCTTGTACTTGATCCAAACTAAAATATAATTAATCTTTATTGGAAGCAAAACAAGCCTATTGGGCTTATTTAGTGTTTACATGATTTTCTAGGTATGAAGATCCAAATTACAGAAAGATCCATTATCAGGAAAACCCCTAGGTCTTGAGCATTCTGGATAATAGATCCCATACCTGTACTTTATTCACATCCATAGTCACTGACTCACACTGCCTAGAATTGGACAGTGTGTTATCCACAAACACTCCCAAATAGGAATGGGCCGAATTTTTTCGCCTTATAGTTTAATATTACTGAGTTTAATAAATTTAATTTCCAACTGCAATGAAAACTGGGGTCCTTAATTACAATTAAGTCTAATATAGCACCACATATTTATTACAGATGCATTTGTTTCAAGCAATCTGCCTGAATAAATAAACTTTTATAAGAGTTACATTAACTGTTTTATGTGAACTATGCCATACTTTGCTGCTTATATAAGAATAATCTGATTAGAATTTTGTATCAGCTGGCTGATTATCAGCATATTGTTCAGAACTATGTGTAATTGTCACGTGCAGAAATGCTACTGCAGATTTTAACTGATAATGGTAAATAAAGATTTGTAGAACTTGGAGGTTTAATTGGCAGTGAGTGATAGATTGTGACTAGTCTGTATTCACTTTAAGTTTGTTATTCCAATATATTATATTTCATTTCAGCACAGATGTAGGATCAGTTATCCGGAAACCCATTATCCAGAAAGCTCCGAATTACAGGAAGGCCATCTCCCATAGACTCTATTTGAATCAAATATTTCACATCTTTTCAAAATTCTCTGTAAGAATAGAACAGTACCTTGTACTTGATCCCAACTAATAGTGATTAGTCAGGCCAAAACCAGGTCATATGCCGAGGTAACTTGAGGTAGTAGGCACAGGGAGGAACTGAGAATAGGTGGTTGGGGGTTCAATAGGTGGGGTGCACACCACAGTGAAATTTAAACCACATTTTGAATACATTTCTTTATTAGCACTATAAAACGTTTAGCCCAGTTGTCCCACTGCTTCTTAATATGATCTGCTAAAACATTTGTGGATGATGCGGTTACATCACAGATCTTTTCTTCAGGGGTTGGTTCGTGGTTTAAATAGAAGGTAGATTTCACTCGCACACCCTGTCACTCCAAAAAATGCGAACCCCTGGTGCTCAGTGAGGGAAGTATCGGCCACCTCACAACCACTAGGACTAGAAAAAATACACCGGCACACAAGGATTAATTCTAGCATTTTGCAAGGGTCCGCCATGCTAGCATTATACCCTGTGTGCCGGTGGATTTTTCCTAGTCATGGTTTAAATACCCATTCTATTATCTGTAGTGATGGGCGAATTTGGGGCGTTTCCCTTTGCAGAAAAATTCACGAATTTCCAGCGAAATGGCGAAAAATTCACAAAACGGCGCCGGCATCTAGTTTTTGACACCAGCGTCCATTTTTTTTCCCGCCGGCGCAAATTCACTGGCAAAAATTTTCCCGCGCTGACCTGGGCAGGAGGTTAGAGATTTTTGCTCACTTGGGGATAACTATGATGTCTCCTTCCATACACAGTGTGTCTGCCTTTCCTAGTCCTGCCTTCGTTTAGTAACACTGCCAGATCTTGATATTCCTGCTATGCTTTATATCCTGATATCCTATTATGTGCTTAAGCACTCATACACATAACATGAGCAATATGAAAAATATCCCTTCACTTTATCCTGAGTGATTTTATTTTTAAACCAAATGTAATAACTTATTCCATATAAGCGTGAGACACATTCATAATAAAGTAAGGCAGCAGTGTTTGGGAAGGTCACCAACTGTTCTTTACACCTCAGTCTCATTGGCTTACCAGTTACAAGGTTAGTTATAATGTTCCATACATAAGGGCAGCAACATTGTGCAGAGCAAATGCAAAGCTCAGTTTTGCTGACCATCTGGCCTGTCTTTATACACATTTCTGGCTTTAGTAGATTTTAGGCTGCCTCTGTTCTGAGGAGTCAGTAGTGAGATGGCAATATATTTCTAGTTTGGTTGTTACTGCTTAACTGATGGGTGTGTATCCATCACATCCAATTACCCTAATTACTCTATTCTTCTTTCTGAAGCTGGCACAGTGCAGAGGCTAGAGCAGTATGTATTCCCAAACTGGGCATGCTAGACTGGATTTGAACATTATTCATGGTCTCCTTTTCTGCATTCTCTGCATTTTAACGGAATCTGTAATCCCCTGCAAACAAGATTTCTGCCTGCAAAAGCCAGATGGAAAAATGACTTGCTGTGCTAATGCATGATTTAAAGTTCATGTGTGACATTAACCCAACAGTCTGCACTTTTAGGCACCTCACTTTGACCTCATAATGTTGATATGTTAAGCAATTTAGCTTATTTGTTAAGCAATTTAGCGTACACCATGGCTGATAAGCAGTGTGCTGCTGTAAATTGTCACACCTCTAATGCCACCTTCTTAACTACATGTTTATAGCCACATACTGCTTTCAGCAAAGGCATTGAGTTTTATTTTAAATTAATAATACTGTAAAAATAAACATGCGAGAGGTCTAGGATTTCACATTTACATATTGCTCCCACTGATTATTCCCTATTTACAATGTACTAATTGTGTTTTTATGTTTTAAAAACCAACACCTAAATATAGCGATTCATGACATGGTTTTTTACTACTACAACTTGATACTGACTGACCTCCCTAATTCCCACCTCTTCCCACTATATTCTGTCTTAAGTGAAAACTGTACCCTCAATATTAAAATACTAAAGCAATAGATAATTTACATCAAATTAAGTGGCATATTAAAGAATCTTACCAAACTGGCATATATATTTAAGTAAATCTTGCCCTTTTACATCTCTTGCCTTGAACCACCATTTTGTGATGGTCTGTGTGCTGCCTCAGAGATCACCTGACCAGAAATACTGCAGCTCTAACTGTAACAGGAAGAAGTGTGGAAGCAAAAGACAGAACTCTGTCTGTTGATTGGCTCATGCAACCTAACATGTATGGTTTGTTTGTATGCACCGTGAATCCTATTATCCCTTATTTTTTAAGATTTTCTATTTATGATTACCCAATGGCACATAATTCATAAAAAGTATGAAAATGGTTTATGTACATGAAGCAGGGTTTTACATATGAGCTGTTTTATGCAATATATTAATACATTGTTTGGGGTATAAAAAATCCTTATCATAACTTCCCATTAAGCAAAGAATAACCTATAAACTGCATCCATTTCTCTGCACCACACTACGGGAGTTATTTACTAAACCCCAAAATCAAAAATCCCAAACAAATTGTAATTTTATTTTATAAAATAGGACTTTTAAAACATCATGAATTTTTCAGAATTTATTAAACCCCAAGGATGGGAAACTCTGAATCAGAAGTCCAAATGATTGTGCGTGGGTTTTGTGCAATACCCCAAAGTTTTCAGGCAAAAAAGGATAGCGAAGCAAAGCAAATTTTCTGGAAAATGTAACAATAAAATAAGCGTAAAAAAAACCCAAGCAGATTTGATCGGAGTTTGTAGCAGAAAATGTTGAGATAAAATCGGACTTTGATAAATAACCCCCTACATCTCTTATTTTGTGTCTCAGTACATTATTTGGCTAACTGCTCCATTCAGCCACCACCTGGCCACCTCACACCACCCACTTCTAATTCTGTTTCCCACCTCATATGCTGATATCTTGATTCTCCTTAAATTTGGAATAGCATCCCTGAATTCCTCCAGAGAGAATCTTCCTTCAGCCTCTTCAAAAATAAACTCAATATTTAGTACTCTACTTGTATTTAAGAAACAGGAATAGCCACTGCCAAGTGCTGTCTGTTGGCACCATGGCACCCACATATATATATATATTGTGCCCAGCCCCAACACCATTTTGTAAGTGCATTTCAAATTAATTGACTAAACTAAATCCCCATCAGGGACTGGGTGTCTTGTCTAACTAGAAGGAAGAATATGAGAAGAAAGAATGAATAGTGCAAAAACAGGGCTAAAGTGAATCTTTAACAACAAGGCAAATGTCTTAATCTTGCTAAGTAATTAAGGAAAAGTAGGAGGAAGCAGTATTTTGTACCATACAATGTAATGAAGCAGTAAGGGCACACTACATGTTTCAGGAATAGCCATTCCCTTGTGACAAGAGCCCACCCTTTTATAACCAAAGAAAGTGACACTATCTTTAGTACATTTAGATACCTACTCGTCCAAAGCTTAATCTTTGGAGTTTCACTTGGCCTATCCCAGGTTATTAAAAGTTCATTCACAAAACAATTGTATTTCTTTTTATACTTAGCATCTGGTTCCTTTAAAAACAGGTTAACAAAACCAAGAAGAAGTTATTACAGCACCCACATAATTATTACCAAATATAAAATAAATTTTAGACAACCTCTAAGAAGTCCAAAAGAAAATATATCCACCACTTTAATAATATTAATCTGGGTATCCTCAATGCGCTTGATACCTTCATATTTAGGATGGATGTGCATAAGAAATTATCGGGCGGATGGAGATGCAAATATACACTTTTTAACTTTGTACAAATAAAATATATATTTTTAACAAACTTTCTCTGGTCCTGTGGATCCATCTGAGTGCCGTTTGGCCTTGCTTCTTCTTCATACCATAAGAAATGAACATCAATGCTGCATAGAAAACCTCCACCATTTACAGTATATGACCAATTTCCCTCAAGCTTATCGATAAAGGCTCAGTCCAAGCCCTGATCTAAATCTAATTTGATACTGTTTAAGTTGTTCCATTTAGTTAGATAATACTTTTTAAAACAAATCTGCCTGGAAGATGGGCAAAGACTCAGACCTGTTATTGTTGAAAATGGTGGTCTACAATACAACCACCAAATTTAAAAATAAATCTATCTATCTATCTGTCTATACAGACATACACGCCTTTGTGCATTCATCTTTTTTACTTCTAATCTATGGTACAAAAAAAAAATCTAATTTTGCCAATATAATTCCATTCTTAAATTGTTAAATCCTTACATTAAAAAAAAAATTCAAAAAGTAAAACAAAAACATATACAGGTATAGGATCCCTTATCCGGAAACCCGATATCCAGAAAGCTCCGAATTACAGAATGGCTGTCTCCCATAGACTCCATTTTATCCAAATAATCCAAATTTTTAAAAATGATTTCCTTTTTCTGTGTAATAATAAAACAGTCGCTTGTACTTGATCCCAACTAAGATATAATTAATCCTTATTGGAAGCAAAACCAGCCTATTGGGTTTATTTAATGTTTACATGATTATCTAGTAGACTTAAGGCATGAGACCCAAATTACGGAAAGATCCGTTATCCGGAAAACCCCAGGTCCCGAGCATTCTGGATAACAGGTACTATAGTTCATATTATATCATCTTTATTTTACTTTTATTTTTACTATTCACATTTTTAGTTTTTAATGTTTTTGTTTTATTTTACATGACGCCCACCTCTAATACAAACAAGAAGGGAGACAATGGGGTATATATAAAGTGAAGTTAGAGATCGCCACAGTCCTCTGCAGTGAAATTCCGCCACTCTCCATCCATTTCTATGGGATTTTGAAAGGTGTATTTATCAAAGGATGAACTTTCACCTTCATCCATTGATAAATACTGTTTTAAAAATCCCATAGAATACAGAGTAATGGAATTTCACTCTAGAGGACTGTGGCGATCTCTAACTTCACTTTTTGATAAATATACCCCAATAACTCAAGGACTAAAAATTATACATATTCAGCTTTTGTCATGCTGTTATTTATTATTATTTTTATGTGATATTCAAGTGGGAAGCTGAGATATTTACTTTGTTGTAATTTGACCTCTGCATGTTTTGAATAGAACATAATTATTTAAACTCCAATCATTATAATGATATATTCAATATTTGCTGACTGATCCTGCTTAATTTCACAAATAGGCATGTGATACAGAATATTTTGTGTGGTTGATCTATTTGTAGCTAGAGATAGATGGTATATGTCACCATTCTTTTTTATTCCCACTGGCTCCTGGCAAAGCTGAAGCCCAAGAAGCGCAAGACAAAATCAAGTAGTTTATTAGCCAGTCCATTGGCCAAATGTCCTGATGACAAATGGACAATTCTGTCTCAGTCCTATGAAGTGTGTATGTCTTTTGTGTGGATTTTGTAAAGTGGACAATAAAAAAATCAGAACTATACATATACATCCAGAAAAGTGTGTTGGCCTTAAGGAGCTTGGCATGTCTGGAAAGCCAAGTCCCATGTAAGAACAAAGTCTAAACAGCAGATAAATTTGCTTGTCTCAATGTGATGAATAACCGCCACCTATCCCTCACCTATAAAGGTCAGAGTTTATGCCAATCTTTGTTACTGATTTTAAACAACTAACAAAGATGATTCTGTTTGTGTTGTTTGTCAGGTGATTTACATTCAAGTCTTGTGGAGAGCTGCTTAAGTTGCTTTGGTACTGCATTTTTGAGAAGAGACTTTAGATCAGTGCTTTACAAATTCGGAAGTTCGGAATTCTTTTGGCTTACATGGTGGAGGGCCGATAATGAAAGCCAGTGTTGAGCACTCCCAATTTTTAAACCACACTTTAACCATGTCCATGTCATCTCAAGAAATTTTAAGAACTTTAACTGTGGTAGCACACCAATAAACCAAATAATTGGTGCTCATTTCAGGGATATCACCCATCACCCATATGTCCCATATTAGTCATTTTCAGACATACCTTTGAATCCATATGCCTGCCCATCTGTATGTTTCCGTGGCATCAAAGGTGCAATACGATAGATCAGGTGGGACATTGGTTTACCTTGACCAGTTTGGTTGCTTCTTTTTAAAATAAAACAAGTTTTACAAGAAGCAGTACAAATTAAAATCATGATTTTTATTGTCTACATCTTGATATATATTGTTGTTCTCCATCCTCATTTCCATTAATTAATTCCACTTAATTTCTCCTATATTCTTTCTACCCACTGCTACCTCTCACTTCTCCTACCTCCTCACACATTTCCATTTAAACATTAAATGAAAATGCTTAAAATGACAGTTACATCTGGTGTGGGCTGGTGTTAAGATAAAAATTACCTTTTTAACACTTTTGCCACTGGATAGATCTCTCTGTAGCAAACAATGCCCTTCATCCATTATAAAAGCTAAACACATTGTCAAAAACAAGTAACATAAATAAGGGCTATACCAATGCTGTATATAACAATAAATCCCTGAGAGAAACAAATCCATCACATATAACCAAAATATCTTAGTTCTTGTAAGCTATACAGCAGGACAGACTTATCTAGATCCAATAAAGTCTCAAAGGGATCATTGTAGAAATAAAAGCATATAAGAAAAGTTGCCGACTGCTTTACTCTAATAATACTGTGAACAAGATCATAGCATTGCTGTTATCAGCTCAAAGCAATGCCAACTAAAGATCTGATCATCATCCATGTATTCATAGTAACTATCATTTAAACAAGCAAGTTAATTTGGAAAGAAAGGAAATCCAGAAAAGCTGTCATTCTAGCTTGGGACTAGTGGTGACTAGATGAAAAAGTAGGTTGGGCTCCCGGGTATACATCCAGAATGCTCTGGACCTGAGGTTTTCTGGATAAGGGATCTTTCTGTAATTTGGATCTCCATACTGTCTACTTAAAAAATTATTTAAATATTAAATTAACCCAATAGGGTTGTTTTGCTTCCTAAAAGGATTTGTTATATCTTAGTTTGAATCGAGTACAATTAATTAGGATCAAGTGAAATGTACTGTTTTAATATTACATAGAAAAAAAGGAAACATTTTTAAATTGTTTTAATTATCTGATTAAAATGGAGTGTATGGGAGATGGTCTTCCCAAAATTTGAAACTGTCTGGATAACTGATTCTTTAGTGTAGCATGGTTGAGGCAATTTATTCCATAGTTAGAATTGCACTTACACAATTGAAGTGATAAGCTTGGTTATCAAACAATATTTCAGCAATGCCCAACATCAGTCTCCCCCCCGGTAACATCCTTTTTGCAGAACTAGAGAAAAAAGAAGATTCTTGCATCTTAAATGTGTTTCACCTCTAGTAACTTGTTGTTTCCAAAGCATCTGTAGGTCAGCCCTAAAAGGTGCCTGTTTATGCATGAAAGTAGCTAGTATAGGCCTTAATAGCAAGAACAACTAAGAACAGCAAGTGGTTCATTTGCTATAGGGTACCAAGACTTGATACATGCATATAAACAAGTGCTTAATATTTAATTCCATCTAACTATTCCAGACTATCCTGGAATAGTCTTTTGTTTTGGTCTTCTACCCCTCCCTATCCCCAGTGAACCAGAGAACTAGAGTATTCCCTTTGTGTGCTATATGTTACCATGTTTTACCAGGTTACCATGTGTTCAGTAACATATTTTGCATTTTTACAACAAAAAACCGTCCATTTACAATCTCCTATATATCATATTCTAGGGGGATGGGGATGTGGTTGTGTCAAGCTGCTGAATCACTCCTTGTTAAAATATAGTCATCTCTAGAATAGAATTTCAGATCTGAACGCTTCTCTCTCCGAGCTGTCGTTGAAAGAATTATATTGTACACAATAAGTAATGAAGGTATTTATCTCCACTAAAGCTGTCTCAGGTGGATGCTAAAATAGTACATTTCTGCAGAAACCACAGTCAATGAGAATTTAAAGAAAATGTTTTCTCTTACAGGAGTAAGTTAGCACTTTTTGGATCATAAATAAATGCTATAGCTTCTAATCTGAATATGGCTTAAGCTATTTGCTGCCATCTGTGCTGCCAGTGTTGTTATTAGGCAATTCTTTTTTTTTTATTTTGCAACTTTGAGAACAAAAAAGTAAAACAGATAAATGGATAGTTCAGTAAGTATGCATGTTGTATAGTGGCCTGGGTTTCAAGACAAGAGTAATACTGAGGTCAAATAAGTGTATAGCTTAACATGTTTTCAGTATAAAAAATAAGGCACATCAGGGGTGCTTAATAGTCCTTTATAGGGGCAAGAGGAACAACAGAGAAGAGATTCACAATAGATTTATTTTTGGTGAATTTGCATAGGCTGCAAATTTTTATCTGTGCCATTCCATTGCTATGGTATGTTTACAAATGATGCTACCTTGCCAAGAGAAGCCATCACTAGTTCTCTAGTAGTTTCACAAATAATCACACAGAAGTTAATCTTTCATGGTTAAAAAGATACTTCTTTGATTCTGGTCTGGTGGGTTTGTATGGGGTATTGCAGACACATTTAATGCCCCCCTTTTCATGCATGTACCCTTGGCTATGCCTTGTAGGTTAAGGCACATGAAAGAGTATCAGACAAGTCAGCGGGTGAACCAGAAACCTGGGTCATCTGAGGTTTTGTCTGTAAGATTCAGGCTTTGTAATAATTTATAAGAAGGCGTGCAATCCTGTTGCATCTGGCCATATGACCATATGTGGTGGTTAGTGGTGGTGAAGTTGTTTATGCTCCCTGTGCAAGGCAAGGACTGGTATCATGCCAACAGGTAGAAAACAGATGAATAAAGGTTAGAAACAAGATAGGATGATGAGGAGGAGCAGGTGAAAAATTGGTGACTGGCAGGAGTGGGAGAAGAACCAATGACTGGCAGGAACTGGATGGAGCCAATGAAGAACCAATGCAGGTAGGATTAGGAATAAGACTGTAACAGAATAGCAGCAAGAATAAAACAAGAACAGGACAAATCAGGAACAAGACAAGGTGGAGACAGGAGCCAGAGCATGGAACAGAAAGACAGAGATGTGCCACAGTGCTCAGGTCCATAGGGCAATACTCAGGCACTTAATGACTTTGGCATCCTGCTGTGATTGGCTGATAGTGATGGGCGAATTTGGGTGGAAAAATCTGCGAAACATAGCCGGCATCTCATTTTCCCGTTTTTTTTTGGACGCCGGCGTCCGTTTTTGGCGAAATTGTGCCGGAGTCCACAAAAACAGATGCCGGTGTCCATTTTTTTTGATGCTGGCAAATTTCCGCTAGTGGTTTGGCAAATTTATTCACCGGCGGCGAATCACGGGAATTCGCGCCTGGTGAATAAATTCGCCCATCACTATTGGCTGACCGTAGCCAACCAATAAGTTTGCCGGGACTAGAAGGATACAACCTTAGACCACAAACACAAAACATACCATATAACAAAAAATAAATAAAAAAAATAGTTTGTGTGTCTACTGGAACAATGCAGACTATTGGGTGTTCTGATGACTATATGTTAATATGTGTCACAGGAGCAACAGATTTAAAATGGTATGTACAAGAGTAATGCATTAGAGTATTGGGCCACTATCAAACTGAGATATAAAATTACACACTCTGTATATTCAACTGGTATTGGGTCATAATGTTCTGTAAACAATTCCATATTTGTCCTAGTCACCTCACTGGGATAAATTTCTCTCCCTGCCCTATTATTGCACTATAAAAACTAAAGGGAATCAATTAACTCAGTTTCCCTTTAATCCAATAACATGTGCACTTTATAAAATATGCACATTATATTTAAGACCTGTGACATTTGTTGAATTTATAAGGATGCACCTTAACCGGCAGTTAATTTTAGATGCTGACACTCTCTGTTCTCCAATTACCTTTATTTGCTAAAGTATATTTCCCGTGTAATTGAACCATTTCCTGGTCCTTTTCTGAGTTTCAAGCTTTATAAACTTGTCTCACATTGATTCATGGAATGTGTGATGCTGGGATTTAATTCATGTTATTTGCATATTACTCATCATCCTGGCATGTGAAATTGCTAATTAAATAAAAATAAGAGGGGGAAAAAGGAAGAAAAAATGGCAAGATAATGCCAGTTCCTGCCTCACATTGTAAAGACAGAGGCCCTGACTTTCAGACTTAATGACTTTGGCGTTCATGGGTGCATCAGCTTAATTTGATATTCAGTGCATTGTCACCAAGTTTGGATGTTACCTTAAGCAAGTTGTATTATGTTTCATACATCTGGAGTGATTCATTTGGCTGGATCAATTTCATGAGGCGCCCTGCTATGTTTTTAGAGCTCTGAAAAAGCTGTTCTTAAGCAGAGGGATAGTGCAACCAGTGGCTTTTGTGAAAGATAAAGTAGAAAGTATCCTCCAAGTATCACCAAGGCTGGGCAGAAGAGAAGATATCTAATGTCATTGTTATGGAAAGCTTAATTCCTTAATAGCATTTTACAACACATGACTTAGGACGATTTCAGTATATGTCCCCAGGACCCTGTAACGTACTAGTTGGCTGGAGCCTGGAGTTAGGTTGCGGGTATCAGTCTGACTCGTCGGTAAAGTAGAAGAGCCCAATTAGTTACGGTTTTCACTGATGCCCTTTTAGGGTCCAGCAACTTTCTGCTGCGGCACTCGCAGGGATCCGACCAACTTCAGAGGTCAGAAGTTCCAAAACTCAGTACAGACAAGGGTCAAATGAAGAGGAGTCACGAACAGGCAGAGGTCAGGACGGGCAGCTAGATTCGTAGTCAAAGTGCAGGCCAAGTCAAAAACCAGGATCAGATACAAACGAAAGGCTTGAGCAGGATCTAACAGGACCAGAAGCCAGCTTGGGCAATGAATGACTGGCTAGACAGGTTTAAATAGAGAGCTTTGGCACCAAAAAAGCAGGAAACAGGAAGTAAGGGCAAAATAAAGCATAGCCCAAAACAAAGATGGCATGCAGTGATGTCATCTTGCATGCGTAACTGTGAAACAAGAGTTTGCATATGCGTGCTTGCTCCAAACAGGACATGTCCACCGGCCGGAGCGCATACAGGTAAGCAAGTGCATTGGTCCTGTGGAGCACCTTACACACCCTTAACCAAAGAAGTACACACAACACCAATTTGGGCATGAAGAGCGCAGCTTGACTTATTAACATTTACCAACTTTGATATCTTTATGCATAATAACTGCATATAACGGTCATAACGTACCATAACAACTTAATAAAGAGAAATTAACTTTTAGTATGATGTAGAGAGTAATATTCTGAGACAATTTGTAATTGGTTTTTCGTTTCTTATTATTTGTGGTATTTGAGTTATTTAGCTTTTTATTTAGTAGCTCTGCAGTCTGCATTTTCAGCAGTCTAGTTGCTTGGGTTCAAGTTATCCTAGCAACCATGCACTGATTTGTATATGAAATATGAAAAGGAGAGGAGCCAAATAGAAAGATGACTAATAAAAAGTAAGAATAACAAAATATTAACAGCCTTACAAAGTATTTGTTTTTTAGATGGGGGTCGGTGACCCATATTTGAAAGCTGGAAAGAGTCAGAAGAAGAAGGCAAATAATTTAAAAAAAACTATAAAAAGAAAAAAGAAATAATGAAGACCAATTGAACCAATTGTTGCTTAGA
Source organism: Xenopus laevis (assembly GCF_017654675.1). Classification (NCBI taxonomy): domain Eukaryota; kingdom Metazoa; phylum Chordata; class Amphibia; order Anura; family Pipidae; genus Xenopus; species Xenopus laevis. The sequence continues at coordinate 35,273,950 of NC_054375.1, read as the reverse complement.
ATTGTCTATTCTAATACATACTAAAAGTTATTGTAAAGGTGAACCACCCCTTTAACCACTTGAACAAGACTTGCAGCCCTTTGTCCTCTAAGCCCCACCCAGCTTCCTGCTCAACTAATACTTTCTATAGTCCATTTAAACACTGCCAAGTCACCCCCTAGTCATACCCCTGTCACTCTGGCCTGTCTCAGGATCTCCTGCAGAAGAAAAACCTATATACAAAGACAAAATCAGCACAAACATGGTAAAGATAGACTTTCAATTGATTTCTTTTTTTTAAAAAGCTTTTATTTTGCACACTTCTCAATACAAACAATTTATATAGGAAAGGGAAAGAACGGTAAAGGAAGGCAAAGTGAGGAGAAGGCACCAATATAAAAAGTACAAAGAAAAGGGATATTGTACATTCAGATATTTAAGTACCCCAAATAGCATTTCTCTGGACAACCTCTTGCTAGGTAGATTAATTTTTGTCTTGGAAGAGAATCATTTACCAACTTTTGCCAGAACTGGAGGGAAGGAGAATCTAGGGATTTCCAGTGCATAATTATAGCTTTTGTAGCATAATAAAGCAGCTGTAGTTAGCATATTCTGGAGTAGGACTGTCGTTGTATGTCACCTATTACTCTCAGTAACCAAGTTCTGGTGAGCAGATATTTGGGAGGACTAGCTTCACATTGAGAAATTATAGTACCTCAACCCAGAATCTCTGGACAAGTCCAGAAGACATGAAACATAGGGCCAGATTCATTTTAGTGAGAAAAAGGATCATTACGTAAAAACTCATGGACGAGATTCAATGGGAGATACAATTCAATTCAGAAAAACCTATCTCAAGGTTTATCACATGAAAACTCTATTGAAGTTTAAGTGAAGTAAATTAGGGAGAAAAGTTTTTTTCTCCTCAAATTGAATCTCATCCATGAGTTTTTATAAGGGCTTACCCTGGTGGTCTTGCAGGGACTATCTTGTCAAGCGCCGGTTCTCTATGGCACGTGATCACTTCTCGGTTTACACGTCTGGCGCGTGACGTCATCATGCTGAGTGGTGCAAATGACTCATTTTCAAAGAGGATTTGAGTTCAAACTCATTGCCTGTTATTAGGTCTAACTCGTTAGTTCCTGGTTGCGTTTTTTGTCCTGTTTGATTCCTGTTTTGACCATTGCTTGCCTGACTATTCTGCCAAATCTGACCCTTGCCTGACTAACTACTCTGAATTCTGCCAATCCTGACCATTGCCTACCCGACTATTCTGATTCTACCAGTACTGACTCTTGCACTCTGATGAAGTGTCAGGTTTACTGACACGAAACGCGTTAGATGTGAATCCCCCTCCTCAGCTATGTTAAAGCGCTCAATAAAGCCATTTATTTGATACTAACAAGCCAGACTCCGATAATGCTTTGAACAGCGCTATACAGCGATGACAGAGAGTGTGTGACTCTTGCCTGCCTGACAATTTTTTGAAATCCACCTGCACCGACCCGGCCTGTCTGACTACACTTTTTGTCTATTTCTTGAACTGTACCTTCAGTCCAAAACTTGCCAGTCCAGAACTCTTGCTTGGCTCCTCTGTTATTAAGACCTGGTGGCATCCGATTAGCGGAGGGCTCCTCCCGAAGTGAAAGACGGCTGCTACAGGCAGAAGCAGAGCCGAGACCAAGGAGCCTAGCAACCATTTTGGATTCAGGGAGCCGATTGTGAGCGTTTTCAAATGATAAACCATAAGATATGATAAACCAGGGGTAGGGAACCTGCGGCTCTAGAGCCGCATGCGGCTCTTCATCCTGCTTGCTGCGGCTCAGTCTTGCGGCTTTGACAGGCAAGACTGAGCCACAGCAAGATGATTCATCATGGTCCTTACCCCGGTCACACACTCGAGAGAGACGATCAACATGGAGCTTCAGAAACAGAAGTCACATTAAACAGATGAGAACACTAGCATTTAATAGGGCTATTCAGTGTTTAATTTATTTCAAAGTAGTCCTGCATATACACAATGCACTTCTGTTTGTTGTATTCTGTTGTTGTAACAGTTAAAATTAAAAAAAAGGTTAAAAAAGTTTATAAGCTGTGTTATGTTTTGCAGCTCCAGACTATTTTTCTTTAGTGGGAAAGGGGCAAACTGGCTCTTTTGATAGTAAAGGTTGCTGACCCCTATGATAAACCATAACTTTTTCTTACTGAATTGAATCTGGCTTATATTGTCTGTGCATTTGAGGCATTGATCAGATACATTATTATAGAGATACTGACACCAGAAAATAAACTTTTTTAATATCTATCATAACATTATATTTGAATGCTATTTATTATTTTGCCATAAAAGTGTCTGCCTCATACTTTTACATTGCCTTTCTTGCCTCCTTTTTTCCCTATGAGGGGGCCACATTTTGCCATATTTGTGCACCAGTAGTCCGTTAGCATTAGAAGCTCTAACTGACAGGCTGAGAAGGGACAGTCAGGTTGACAAAAGGTTTAGGAACTTCAAGTGACAATTACTTATAGAAGCCGAACTATCAGTGAAAAATGATCAACATGACATATAGATAACTTTTAATGTAGATGAATATTTCGAAATGTGTCAGCTTCACATTTCTCAAATTTTCCGGGGTTTTGCAAATTTTTCAGCGAATCAAAACGGGACAGATTTGCCCATCACTATTGTTAACCCCTATGGTTCCCAGATTCTACAACTACTCCCAGTATGCTTTTACCCTTGATTTGATAATGAAGTAGGCTAGGCATTTGTATGTTTGTGTGTTTTTACATTGAGATTAGATAGCAACTGTATCCAAAAGTTTTTATGTTGGCAAAGAAGTAACAGATAAGGTATTACCTTCATGCTTCTTATGCCGAGAAACATTTGCTAAATGAAACTTGTTATTATTCTAAAAATACACAGATCATAAGCAGATGGCCTATAATATGTTTTGCACTTGCTTTTTATGCAAGCACAGAGGCTCTGACATTCAGACATGCAGTGGGTAAGGGAGCTGATAAGACCATTAGTGTTGCATTTCCCCCAGACTTTTCGCAGTGAATAAACATTGAGTCAACTGGCAATCTGTACATTCTTCTCTATTTAATCATAATGATCTGAATAATACTGTAATTTATAGTATTGTTATTGTGTATATATATATATATATGGCTTTTTTACCTGTGCATGCGAATTAATGTTTACCAAGTGCACCATACTGGATCTCTCTCTCTCTCTCTCTCTCTCTATATATAGATATAGATATATATATATATATATATATATATATATATATATATATATATATATGTATGGTGCACTTGGTAAACATTAATTCGCATGCACAGGTAAAAAAGCCATATAATATATATATATACATATACATATACATATATATATTATATACATACACAGTATATATATCATACAGGAGTATAAATAATATAACATTATATAAACACAATACAACTTAAACATGAATTTGTTTTGCTGTTAAGGGCAGATCATTGTTTGATGATGATATTACTATACTGAACAGCTGTAGCATTCTTCCTGTGATTTATGTTGTAGTGTCAAAATAAAATCAAAGCTATGGATTTTACTTGCAATAACACTCAGTACAGATAATTGCATTTATGTAAAAAGCCGTCAGAGCTCATAAACACACACATGCACATACAAAGACACACATACAGTATTAATGAGCTATTAATATGCAAAATATCCCATGTGTAACTTAGATATGAATAGGATTGCCATATCATGAGTTGGAAAATGACAGAATGCCAGTGACCCATTTCTTTTTTTCAGATGGAAAAGTAAATTTCTTTTTGATCACATCAAGATAATCACATTTTCTTTGGATCAATGAGATTTGCACCTGAAAAGATGACCATTGACCTTTATTTATCTATCTACAGAATAATGTATCACAACCTGAGCAGGAAAAATGATAGAACATCACCAATCCTAATGCCTTTGAGCAATAGAAGGGGATGAGTCGACAGTCTATTGTGGGAGAATGTCTTGAGTGTCTTATAGTATCCATACTTGAAAAGCAGAGTACACAGTCACCAGGAAAGCAGGGAAAAGCAGAGATTGCAAAAGCTGTCATTGCAAGACAGCCTGAGAAAGCAGGGATCACGCCCTTGCTGGTCCACAAAAATCTCCAGTGAGTCTTCACAGGGTGGAACAAGTCCTGCAATTGTAGCATTTCCATGCTCGTAATGTATGTGTTAGAGCACAATAAAAATTTAATAAATGGGTAAATTTTCAATGCAGTTTCACGAAATGTGGAAATTCGCATCAAATCCATGCCTGGCGAATTTTATGAAAAAAAACCACAAACAGTTACAAACCCTCTATATACATCAATATGAGGAGAAATCCCTATAATTAAAGAAATGATTAAAAATTAGCTGGCGAAAAAGGCTAAGAGGCTAAGGATGTGCTTGTTAAGACTAGAGTGCAAAATATGGAAGAGAATGATAAATGCACCAGGTACTTCTAGAAAGTTCAGTTCTCCAGAAATGAATTCTAGGTGAGAACTACATTCAAAAATGGCATTCAAAGGCACATAGATTTATATTTTCAGACTATGTATAGACTTTGATTGTGATTTTATGGAAGATGTTTATAATGATATTACTTATGTTTTAAATGATGCATGTCAGATTACAAATAGTATTGTTACAAAGAAAGGACTCTTTATACTATCCAGAGAAATACATTTCCTGGATTAGATGGGGTGCCCATTGCTTTTGGGACATTTTAAAGACTGATCTTTTATTTCTATTTAGTAAATATTTTATCATAAAAAGCTGCAAAGAAGTAATTTCTCTGATCCCTAAGAAGGCCTATAACTGATTATTATATTTTAGCCAAACTGTTTACAACTAAACTGAAGGTGGTTAGTCCATGTGTACCTATTAGGTTTTAAAGAAAACAGATATCCTTGAAAGTTGTTGAATCAGTTTTTGATATTTTTGATGTTTTGATTTAATAAAACTATTTGATACTTCTGTGGTTGCCACCAGTGCCTGGTGCCTGTCATATTCCTGAGTCCATACCTTGCTCATGTTCAAGATTCTATCATATTCTGGCCTGTTTATTGTTCTTTTTTCTTGCCTGCCACCTGCATTGACCATAGCCTGTTTTTTGGTCTTTGTCTATTATTATCAATATTTACTATAAGCATTTACTATTCCTTGCAACTTCAGCATCTTTTCATAGAACTTTCTACCAGTATTATTCAGCATACAGACATCTATCCAGCTATACCCAACCATTTAATCCTGACAACTAGATCATTAAACTCTTCAGTCTTTAACTTCATGGTACAGTATGTCAAATGTAATAAAACATTACCTTCTCCTTTTTTATTTATTAAGGTTTGAGTTGTTTTCCTTCAAAAATTCAGTGATTTTTTGCATAAAAACCCCCTCAAATTTTTCGAGATTTATTATACCTCAACCCTGGAAATAGCTTTATTTCAAAAATACACCATCTAAAACCTGTTGAGGTCATGTTGGAGTCAATGGCAGAGGTCCCTTGAAGGTGTTAATAGCTTCCATGATGTTTAGGTTTTTCCTGAGGGTTTTTTTTTCAAGTTTTTTCCTGCGGAACTCGAACTCACTGAATCAAGTTTTTCCCATTTGAGTTTTTTCCTTAAAGGAAAACTATACCCCCCAAACAATGTAGGTCTCTATTAAAAGATACTGAGTAAAACAGCTCATGTGTAAAACCCTGCTTCATGTAAATGAACCATTATCATAATAATATACTATTCTAGTAGTATGTGCCATTGGGTAATCATAAATAGAAAATTGCCATTTTAAAAAATAAGGGCCGCCCCCTGAGATCGTAGGATTCATTGTGCACACATACAAACCACATGTAAGGTCACATGAGCCAATTAACAGACAGAGTTCTGCCTTTTGCTTCCTCACTTCTTCCTGTTACAGTTAGTGTTGTAGTATTTCTGGTCAGGTGATCTCTGAGGCAGCACAGATAGAGTCACGAAATGGTGGTTCAAGGCAAGAGATGTAAAAGGGCAATATTTATGTAAATATATATTCCAGTTTGGTAAGATTCTTTAATATGTCATTCAATTTGATATAAACTATCTGTTGCTTAAGTATTCATTTTGGGGGTATAGTTTTCCTTTAATAAGAACCGCTTGACTTGTGAGTTTATTTGAGATCATTCAAGTTCATTCGAGGAATAAAAAACTCTTAACATCCATCCTTTGATAGATAACCCCTTTAATGTTGCAGCACATCAGTTGGCCTTCTAATTTTTCCCTTTTTCTTCTTGCACGGACTTCTCAGGAACTAGTGAACGGGCGAATCTGTGCGGCTTTGCTTTGCTGAAAATTTTATGTCAAAACAGTGAAAAAGTCAATGGGCGTCAAAATAATTTTGACACAAGCAATGATTTTTATATTCCCGACTATTTGGTTCAAATGCATTAAAGTCAATGGGCTTTAAAATAATTTTGACGTGCGGCAATTTTTATGTGTGCGACAATTTTGACATCCGTCAAGTTTTTTTGGATGCAGTGGATTTTTTTGCCAGCGAATTGTTGCTGTAGTGCATACAATAGGTGATACAATTTTGTATAAGATTGAAAATAACTCCTGCATTATCAAAACATTAACTTTTGCAGGCAACAATTGTGGATATGTACTAGCACCACCACCATCACAAATGTTGGGAGACATTCCTTCCTGCGGCCCTTGCCACCCTTCCCTAAAAGTGCCCCACTTCGATGTCTAGCGGCCTCTATTTATAGATGCTCCCCATGCCCTCTATGACATCAGAGACAAGGGTGGGTCAGGAGCGGGTTTATAAATAGATGTGGAAATGTGGGTCATTTCAGGTGCGGATAGGCAAGGGTTGGTTTAGGGTCAGGTACGAGTTGAAAATTTGTCAAACTGCACTAGAGCAGATGAGAAGAAAACTCTGGCACAGAAGCCTGCACCTTGTGTGTCCTCAGTCTCTCTTTTGTAATTCATTGGTGTTACCCTAAGTTTACACTCTACACTCACATGCCTGGCAAGCTGCTCTGTGTGGTCATACTGTAGGCTACATAAGCTTATATGTAAGCTGACCCCTACTAAATTGTGCAGAACTATAGGTTCCATGCAGGATGCTGCCACTTTGCAGAGTGATTTGTCTAAGTTGGAAAACTGGGCAGCAAACTGGAAAATGAGGTTGTTGATAAATTCAAGGTTATTTTGGTTATGGCAAAAATAATATAAATGCAAGTTATACACTAAATGGCAGTGTGTTAGGAGTTTCCTTAAATGAGAAGGATCTAGGGGTTTTTGTAGATAACAAGTTGTCTAATTCTGGGCAGTGTCATTCTGTGGCTACTAAAGCAAATAAAGTTCTGTCTTGCATAAAAAAGGGCATTAACTCAAGGGATGAAAACATAATTCTGCCTCTTTATAGGTCCCTGGTAAGGCCTCATCTGGAGTATGCAGTTCAGTTTTGGACTCCAGTCCTTAAGAGGGATATAAATGAGCTGGAGAGAGTGCAGAGAGTAAGTGCAACTAAATTGGTTGGAGGGATGGAGGACTTAAATTATGAGGGTAGACTGTCAAGGTTGGGGTTGTTTTCTCTGGAAAAAAGGCGCTTGTGAGGAGACATAATTACACTTTACAAGTACATTAGAGGACATTATAGACAAATAGCAGGGGACCTTTTTACCCATAAAGAGGATCACCGTACCAGAGGCCACCCCTTTAGACTAGAAGAAAAGAACTTTCATTTGAAGCAACGTAGGGGGTTCTTCACAGTCAGGACAGTGAGGTTGTGGAATGCACTGCTGGGTGATGTTGTGATGGCTGATTCAGTTAATGCCTTTAAGAATGGCTTGGATGATTTTTTGGACAGACATAATATCAAAGGCTATTGTGATACTAAACTCTATAGTTAGTATAGATATGGTTTTAAATAATTTATGTGAAAGTATGGAAGGGTGTGTGTATGGATGCTGGGTTTTCATTTGGAGGGGGTTGAACTTGGACTTTTGTCTTTTTTCAACCCAATTTAACTATGTAACTATGTAACTATGTATGTTTTTAGGCGAGTCACAGAAGTTTTGATGGGAGTTATGTTAAGTTTTAACTAAAATTGAATCATACAATTTATGGAACTTTGCAAGGCCACCCTTCATATCAGAATTTGACCCAGTCATGGCCGATCTGCGTACTAGAGCTTAGAATTGGGTACATTCAAACAGTCTGCTGCCTCATCTAAATACAAGTGGCTACACCCCAGTACCATTTTAACATCCACATTGTTTGCTCAATACATTATCTGGTGGCCTGATTTGGCCAAAGCATCTGTATAGAGAGTAAGGATAAGATTAATCATGACATCAAACTATTTTACAGTGTTGCTTTTCTCAGCTGAATTCTACATCACAGTAATTCAACTGCGTTTTGTAAGGCAACTTATAAGATGTGTTAAATACACTCCCAAGCTCTTCACAAATGTTAAGCATCTCACCAGCAAGATGTATAAGACATCTGTCTATAAAGGCTAAGAGAATAATGCGAAGATTGAACAGCACCATCAACTCTTGAGTTATTTAAAAAGCCTTTATTTATGCTTTTGTGGGCATCACCGCAACGTTTCAGGCCATGCGGCCTTTTATCAAGCTTGAAACGTTGCGGTGATGCCCACAAAAGCATAAATAAAGATTGCTGTTCAATCTTCGCATTATACAGTTTGCCAATGGGAAGTGGACATTGCAGAACGTGCACCATCCCTAAAGAATATTGAGAATCCATGTGCGGACTACGCTTCCTTCACATATAAAGGCTAAGAGAAAACATAGGTGATATTTTCCTGCTATGGAGTGTGTCAGTTACGATCCAATTTTTCTGGCCATTGGGTGTTATATCTGAACTGCAAAACCGAGTCCTTTTCAGGTTTCAGGACATAAAGACTACGGGAGGTGAAACACTGTGGATAAAGTAAAGCAAAAACTGCCAAGTTAGCCAAAAACACCTTCATGCCCATTAAGGCTACACAATGCCAAAGCTGAGGAAACTGTGAGATAGACATTGACTGACAGAAACATAAATATATGGATGAAAAGTTTTTTGTTTTTTTTTCTTTTCGAAATAGAACATAGAATAATGTATGAGAAAAGACTTGCCTAGAATTGGGTCGTATCACTCCTCCCTAACTTTCCCTGTATGACAGCTGAAGAGGGAAAAAATTAATATCAATTTCAGTTGTCTTCCAGGTGATTTAGAGCCAGAGTTTGGATGTCTCTGTATAAAAATCAAGTTTTAATATTAGTCAGGGAAGCCAAAAGAACTTAATTATTCATGCTATTTTTCATTAGGTGTCCTTAGCTCTTCGCAATAAATAAACCTTCAATGCAAAAATGATAGCAGTGCACAAACATATAATTCTCCTCTAATGTGATGATCTTCAACCTATAGCTCTCCAGCTGTTACTGAACGTTAACTCAGCAGCTCCATACTGCCGCTGTAATGAAAAGCAGTGATAGCCTCCCAGTGCTTTCAGAAAACAGAAGACCAAGTCTAAGTATAGACGGCTAAGTATAGACAATCAAAGCCTTTTATAATAATAGCAGTTATTAGTTACATTTGAACAATTTCATATTTTCAGGATATCGGTTTTATGAGAATTAAAAATGCAGGTTGGCATTTCAGAATAAGTCCAGAGGTGATCTGGTGATAATACGATTACAATACAAGGCAACATTTTGCACAATATCTTTTTGAAGTTCTTGTACGTTCATTTAAATTCATTGTTATTCATGAACATTATATTCCAACTCTGGGATTTTAAATGATTTTAAAAATCACAGATAATTTCTGGGACTGTACAAAGTATGCACCATATCCACTTTTTTGGGATTTGGCCGAATCCTTAATCCTTCATGAAAGATTTGGCCGAATATTGAAGCAAATCCAAACCATAACTGACATATGCAAAATAGTGGCAAGAAGGATGAATTAGAACCACGGGGTGCACATGCGGTTAAACATTTTTTAATTTCCATGTTTTTAAGATGAACAGTCACATAATTTTAAGGATATGGACTTGGTTAAGCCAGGCAATTGGTTTCCGCCGAATCTGAATCCTGTTAAAAAAAAACCTAATTCCGAACCAAATCCTGGATTTGGTGCATCCCTATTACAAATGCATAAGACCTCATGAGTACAGTAACTTTACCAAAAGATACCAATTGGTCCTATTTAATACTATAATACACAGGTAAACATATCTCTATTGTTATTTTATGCTCCTGCCATCACATTTCTTACAGCTTCAGCACTGACATCTGGGCAAACACAGATCACATGGTGAGGCTTTCCCCAGCATGATGGCAAATTGGTACATAGAACTTTCAACAAGCTGTTATTGTTGGTTTCAACATAATGATGCTAAATTGCACCATGCACTTAACCATACAAACCAATGTGATCTTTATAACTTAAAACAGACTGTTCAAATTATGATGGGCAACCGCACTGGTGCAATTTAGCACTTAATTAGTGCTAACCCTCCTTTAGTACTACAATACATCAATTCACCTGATGCTCTGCACATCTACTTGCTAAAAGGAGTTGTTCACCTTTGAGTTAACTTTTAGTAAGATGTATAAAGTGATATTCTGAGACAATGTGCAATTGATTTTCATGTTTTATTATTTGTGGGCTTTTTTTTAGTTATTTAGCCTTTTATTCAGCAGCAACCTTGCATTAATTTAAACAAGAGACTGGAATATGAATAGGGGAGGGTCTGAATAGAAAGAAGAGGAATAACGATAAATAGGTAGTCTTATAAAGCATTTATTTTTTGATGGGGTCAGTGACCCCTATTTGAAATTTGGAAATCGTCAGGAGAAAAATAACATATTTCAAAAGCTATAAAAAAAAGAAAAAAAAACAAGATGCTTAGAAATATCAATTCTATAACATACCCTTTAATAAAAAAAAACTTTGGTCCTATGCTGCCATATAAGCCATTTATAACTAATATAACTAACAAGTTGGTCTATTAACTTAATTGTAGTGCTGCTCAGTGGCCTCAAAAGCATACCATTAGTACCAGAAACCTTTTGATAAGGCCTCTGAAACATCCCTCCAACTATAATGAAATACCAGAAGATCATGACATTTTTGTATTGTACGCTAAATTATAACCCACGTATAAAGTACAATTACCTACCACATGACCTCTACTAGCAGAACTTATTCTTTTTAGAAATAAAATAAAATGTTTAAATTAACATTTTCCAAAATATTTAAAAAAAAAAAAATGTTTTGTGATTACGATTATCCAAAGAGCTCCAAATTATGGAATAGCCATCTCCCATAGAATGCTTTTCATTTATCCAAATAATCTTAATCTTTAAAAATTATTTCCTTTTAATAATAAAACAGTACCTTGTACTTGATCCAAACTGATATATATATAATTAATCCTTACTTGAAGCAAAGCCAGCCTATTGTGTTTATTTAAAATAATGTTTAAATCATTTTTAATAGACTTTAGGCATGAAGATCCAAATTACAGAAGGATCCATTATCCGGAAACCCCCAGGTCCCAAGCATTCTGGATAACAGGCCCCATACCTGTATAAGAATCGTTTCCCAATTTAACAATTTTCTGCAAACAATACTCATTCTGTACGTTGACTAAATTTAGGATGTGTGTTTCAATTTTGCAATAAAATCAGACATCATTGCATAGACTTATGTGGCATTGTATGTTTCATATGTTTCTTATCCTATTGTTAGATTTATACATCAGGGAGGAGGAGGAAAGGGAGGTTATGATATTTAGATATGATACTGTGCTACAAGTTACAAATGTTGAACAAGAAACTTTGAAGGAAACCAACCACCTGTGATTCACTGAAATCAGGTTCACTTAGTGGGGACTGGCAGAGAGGAAAGCTTTATGTAAATACAAATTAGTGAGAAAGTGCAGGAGGGGGAAATCTCAGCATCTGAAATGGTGAGCAACTGAGCACATTGGGAACAGAAGTACACAGGGAGGGTATTAGTTTAGCAATCTAAAAAGGGAATCTGATAACCAAGACAAAGCACCAAAGGATTTGACCAAAAAAGTAACAGAAGCCAGGCCAGGCCATGCACCGATTTCAAGATGAACTTAGAACCAAAGCATTAAACAAATTCATAGTCAGAAAAGCCAATTTTCAAACACAAACTATCTAAGATTTCAGGAACACCCTTACTAACACAGACAACCTGTTTGCTCAGGCAGTGAGAAACTCCCACCCAGCCCTATAAAAAGCCTCTCACAGCACCTGATTGGTGCAAAGAACGGCAGGAATTAACCCTTATCCTTGCTGGATATAACTTCCGGGTGCACGAGCTAACTACATCATACATCAGCAATTTCTAATGCAAAAATGTCATTCGCCATTGCTGAGTTTGTTCTGCAGGAAATACATTATCAAAAGTAGAAAGCAAAAAATAATGAATCCTAATGGAGAAATTTTCTGGAAACTGTTATTCAGAAAGCTCCTTATTAGAGAAAGGCTGTCTCCCATTTTATCCAAATAATCCAAATTATTATTATAATTCGTTTTTCTCAGTAATAATAAAACAGTAGCTTGTACTTCCCAACTAAGATATAATTAGTACTTATTGGAAGCAAAGCCATCCTATTGGGTTTATTTAATGTTTACATGATTTTCTAGTAGACTTAAGGTATGAAGAAAAACTGGGAAATTGAAGACAGGTCCCAAGCTATCTGGATAACAGGTCCCATACCTGTAGTTTCTACTTCAGTGCAAAATGCTCTGAAGTCAAATTTTAATTCATGTAATCACATAAATCCAAAATGAAGATATTGCACTGCATTTGGGCTTTCTGCTCAGCAGACTCCACCTCATCCTCTTCTTATTGTGAGGAATTGTGTTTGTGTGTTCTTAATAAATAAATAGTCTTTGGAAAACAACCATGCATTTTTATGGCTTTTTAAATTTTAAAGCGATTGAGACCCTTGGTGATAACTGCCAGCATTTCTTATTTTTCACTCATTATTTTTATGACTTTATTTTATGATGATTAGTTGTTTATGAATCCTGACCTTACATGAAATGGAAGTGTGCTAATATCACAAAAAGCCTAACTCCTTTACTTGTAAGATGAATATTTTATTTTATTTACCAGTTCATGCCACTGAATATTTTACAGTTTTCAGTGTCTGCTATATCTCACTACTGTTGTCAAATCATAATAATATGGATACCATGGTTAAGGATAATTAACAATTTAGCATAAACTATAAATTTTTTGTTTTAATAACCGTGCTGTAAGTTGCCTGAATAAAATGTAAAATATACATTTGCAAGTGATATGTGTGTCTAAATGGCAAAAATATTAAAATGATATTCGAAAACTAGTGATGGGCGAATCGCATTGAAGACAATGGGCATCTGAATAATTTTGACACTCAAAATTTTTATGCGCGTACTATTTTGAAAATCTTTATTGAAACAGATTTACAATGATCAAGATTCATCAAATCACAAGCATCAACCACTTCACAGTTACTTCAAACAATTTCATCTCATAGATAATACTCGTACTATCAGCTGTAGCATTTACAACACCACAGAAGTCCCTATACTAATAGCTTTGTCACTGCAGGGTACTAACCCTTCCTGGCCTCCTCGTTGGAGCCCCTGGCTGCTCTACTAACTACCTTAATACTGTCTCTTACTCCTAGAGTGAAACATTACAAAACTTCTAACCCAGGCCCTTTAGCACACCACCTCCCCAGGACCCAAAAGAGAAAGCACATGTGACACCTTCTCCTTTTAAACAGCAAGGCATCCTGACACCCTCTGGCCACTTACTTAATGGAAAACATCTCCCCTTCACAACTAGAGCTATCTATCTATCTCTCGCTCTCCCTCTATATACTATATATATATATGTATGTATACATATATATATATATATATATAATATATGCGTGTGTGTGTATACTATATTTATATATATATATATATATATATATATATACTATATATATATATATATATATATATATACTATATATATACTATATATATATATATATACTATATATATATATATATACTATATATATATATACTATATATATATGTATACTATATATATATGTATACTATATATATATATATATATATATATATATATATATATATATATATATATATATATATATATATATGCACACATATTTTAGATTTTGTCAAAAGCCAAAATACACCAAAAGAAATTTCTCTGCTTTGTTATTATGATACATTTTTGAAAATGCTATTTCTTTATACAAATTATACACTAAAAATAGTCTAGCATACTCTAAATTACCCTTATTGCAGGGACAGACTTTAGTCTTCAATTTCCCAAGATAAATTCCATTTTCTGATCTTTTCAGATACTGTACATATGGAGCAGTGTCCATAGCTTTGAATTACAATTTTAAAATAAAATATTGACTTTATTTAACTGTATTACATGGATGCCACATGCCCCCTTTTAAAAGGTCACTTTAATTACTTTTACTTTGATTAGCTTTTGGCCTGGCAGATGAGTATCTTTACATTTATTATACTAATATAGAGAGGGTAGAGCAAGGAGGCTCCAGTGTATTTTTAAACACATTGACATTTTGAAGAGGCTACTTCTTTCTCAAGTAATCCATTCTGAGAGCAGTATAGCTGTTAGAAGTTTGGCTGCTGCACGAGTAATACATGAGCAGTACTACGCCTGCAGTCAATCTCCTAATAAGATTGTGGGTGATGTGGTTCAGATTTCTAAAAAACTACCCGACCACTCCCTACATGAATTCTCTTAAAGAACACATTTCCATTTCAACACCATTGGACATAGTGGGTACTCTTTGTTCAGCCATGTTAACCATCACTTTAATATATTATGGAATAACAAAATAACTAGAAATATATTATAAAGTTTAGAAATAGTAACAAGCACCATGCAAAATGGCATATGTGTACTGTATATTATAGTCATAAGGGCTGTAGAAATTAATCTTTAAACAGAGAGTACCTGTGTGCTGTACACCATAGCATATTAATGACATCTCCTTTGAAAATTTTAGGTTTCAATATACAAATTGTCCTTTTTAAGCCATACTACAACATTTCTCAAGTATTTCAACAGTGACTATATAAGGAACTGTTGCTCAGTCATGCTGTTAGTGGCAGGGAGCAATACACCACTGACAATTGGACCAGAAGGCACAAGCAGGGGTGTTATATCTCCTTAACCACACATTGGGCCTCTCTTCTGAGCACAGAGGGAGTGTGAATAGGATGCTCCTCTGAACAAAGACCCTCCTCTGAGACTGGAGGTGTCACTTCTTGGGCTGAAGGAGAAACCCCAGGCAGCAGCTGTCTCTGCAACCTCCTTAACCTCCACCACTACTGCTCATCCCCCTTAGCACTTCTCTGAATTGTTATATAAGCTACATTTCATTGCAGCCCAGCTGCTGCCATTCTAAGTTTCAACTCATCTGCCTGGGAGAGAGAGAGGTCGCACTGGACCTGAGATCCTGGCTCAGGCCCAGCAGTGGTTTATTCCCCATCAGCTCCACCAAGGATCTGTTAAAATATATTCAATCTGCTAGCCACACTCCATAAAGGTCTTCTGACCCATGTGCTCAACCTTTGGGTGCAGCAATTCCTGAAGATCTTCCTGGGTTTAGGTGAAATGCTGAGTAGGAACTAGGGTATGTGGTCATTCATTGGAACATATGCCATGGCAACACCACCTGGCACCCCACCAGCACATCTGTGACCAACTGCCTTACTTCACATGGTGGAGTGATTTGTGGGTGCTGGAGTACATTGTGATGGGCACACAAAAGGCACTGCTTGGCTACTTCAGTAGAGAGCAGTGGTGGCAGATGAGTCACCTCTGTGAGTACTTGTCCCCTTGAGTAAACCATGCTCTTTGTTAGGATATGACATGTATGAGTGACATCATCCCCTCTTCCTGCTCAAGTGGATGTTAGATGGCCTGAGCAAGGTGCCTGAGGAAGACAAGGAGCCTGGTCTGCAGGCAGAAGGAGGAGAAAGGCGGTCTTCCCTTTAATTCCAATGCATTTTGGTGAGTTTTTAAGAGTTTGACAACTTTTTTGCTGCAAATTCACTACAAATTCACTACAAATAAGTAATAGGTTATTTATTTTCAAAAGAGTCATATTTTGCAGGTTATACCTTTGCTCTTTGTGCTGTGAGCGAGACATTATTATTTTTTAAGTGTATGAACCACCACACAGTTCACATAATGTTTTTCTTTTTATTGGAGGTATGTGTAGATGAGGAGGTCTACAGCATCTTTATACAGTACTTGTAGACCATGCTATATATATATATATATATATATATATATATATATATATATATATATATATATAACCACCTTCAGTACAAAATTGGTCTCTCTAGAAAATTGAGTTTAAGGATTAAAGTTTATTATCCAATTTTATGGCTTTTATCCTAGCATATCTTTTGCAAAAGGAAAAATTCACAGTTTTTTAATAACGTGCTGTACATATTTGTAAATTAATTATGCTATTCCTTCTTCTTAGCAGCTAAAGAATTGTGTAACATCTATGAATTTTAACTAATATAAAAAAAGCTAACTTTGAGAGCTTTATTTTGTTTTATTCGCACATAAACAGCATTTCACCAAATATTTAGTGATGCAGAAATGTTGCCTCTTAATCAGCTTAGCCTTAAGGGCGAGATGGGAAGAAGACTAAGAATAAAAAACACTTTAGGGGAAAGGAGCCAGCGAATCTAAAAGAGACAAAACTATTTATTATTAAGGTTCCTGTTGTGCTTAAAGCATTGGAAGTTGTAAAGTTACCAACCCCTGAAGTGAATGGAAACTGATTTTATGGAAAAGAAAATTTAATAAATCAGTTTAGGAAGAGGGAAAAGAAAAAGCTGAATAATATTATAGGCTATAATAATACCATTTGTTTTTTTTTAAGTGGTATTTAAATCCAGAAGATATGAAATACACACTGCGACAGCCTACTGAATTAGTAAATTCAGCCTCCAAAGCAAATGTGTTGATTGAAAGGCTTAAGCTTTTTTTTTCTAAATAATATATAAATATTCCCATTGCAAGCATATTGATTGTTAATTGTATACAATATATATATGAGGAATGCAGGCTTTGCAATAGCAACATAACTGTCACAGGTGAGTCTGTGTGAACATTTAACATTTTTTTCAGAATGCAGGTTACTAAAAGTCAACCCCTGTTCAATTATGCTGCATGCTTGGCAGCTGGTATAGCTTAAACATAATATACATTTTTATAAAAAGCACCCATCAGAGTTTTAAAGTTTTTTGTGGAGTTAAGTTTTAATTAAGAAGAATTTTCTACATTCCATTGTGGATGTGTTAATTTTTGCAAAAGGGAACTGAAATACATTTAAGTACAGATCCAATATCCCAGCTCTTGGTAGAAAAAGGTAAATGGAAGAATGTATAAAATACTATGATGTTCCTTTCCTGGACGAACCCTTCACCCTTGCCCCCATCAGAAGGAAATCTTTAAAACCTCCTCATAACAGCAAGTAAAATGTTTCTAGAAGGGATGGGATGAGTGGTAGGGAATTCCCCAGCATTTAAACCTTTAAAGGTATTAATGTCACAAAAATGTATCAGTGAAATATATCCTTACATTGGTCATTTTCTAGCAAAACTCAGAGATAATCATTCACAGAATAATGCACCTACTATTGTAAAAAAACAAACAAAAAAAACTGACTGTAATACAACAATAACTTGGTGGGCAGTTTATGGAACCTAAAGGGGTAACCTAATTACCCATAAATATATCATAAATAATGATGTACTGGAATTTGTCCACCAACCTACTTTATTTTTTATCCACATTTCTAGAAGTCCACCAAACCAGAGGTGAAAAAAACAGACCTAAATTAAACTGTCAATTTGATATAGGATGGTTTACATCATGCAGTTCAGATTAAATCTTGTCCCAGGACAAACCGAATACAAAAACCCAACAAAGTCATTTTCTGTTATTTAAACTGACTCACAATGATAAGTGATGGGTGAATTTAGGGTGTTTCGCTTTGCCAAAAAATTTGTGAATTTCCCGTGAAATTTGCAAAAAGGCGATAAATTAGCAAAACAGCACCAGCGTCTCGTTTTTGACACTGGCGTCCGTTTTTTTCCGCCAGGTGCGAATTCATGGCGAATTCCCATGATTTGCCACCGGCGACTAAATTTGCAAAACTGCCGCAAAATTCGCCAGGAAAAATTCTCCTGCGTAAAAAAAAATATGGACGCTGCAGTTTCTCAAGCTTATTTGCCAGTGGCGAAGCGCAGGAATTCGCAGTGAATTCGCACCTGGCGAATAAATTCACCCATCACTAACACTGATTCATCAAATCAACTTTTGTAGGTAAGAATTTCATCACACCTATTATAAACCACCACTCTATCTTCCTATCTAAGAGTTAAGGACACCAACTGCTGTAGTGAAGTTTCAGGAGACTTTGGCAGTAGATCAAAGAATACAGACATATCTTAATCTGCAAAGGATAAGTGAATCAAGTTTAGACAGTGATTAACTGGTGTCATGGCTGCTCATTTCCGACAAAAATATATTTAATCATACCCACTTCAAAGTTTCTGGATTATGGACTTTGCGCTTTCAAACAATATTTTTATTTATTTATTTTTAATGTCAGCTTTTTTTTAACATTTACATCTCTTTAGTTTGAAAGGTTGTGTTCCAATATTTCCTTTCCCTGGGTTTGGTTCAAAGACATTTCCTACGGTTTTCTTGGTGTTTCATAAATCAAGATGATAGAGTCTGACATAAAACTCAATATAAAAACGTACAAGGTACTTGGCTTTCATTTGATTAAAGTAGAAAATGTAAAAGACGCTTCATACAATAAAAAAAAATTATAAGCAGAAGCTGAAGAAAGTCCTTTTATAGGTAACAAAATTGCAATATGAGCCAGAATGCTACAACTATAAGCCACATATTAAGGTAAAGTTTTAAATTATAGTATTTTGAATTCATACTTTATGCATAAAAACAAAGTAAACAATGAATATAAATATGATTAAAGAGAGTAGACAGACATATAGACAGACAGAACTAGATTTATTTAGACAATCACTATAAAATGAATCCTGCTTGAAATGAAGGAACTTAACCCTAAAAGCTTTTCTTGACTTTAGTATCTTTAGTGTCTGAGTATCTATCTTCCAATTTGCATTCTCTTCACTCCAAGCTTTGACTACTGAAAATATATATATCAGAAACCAATTTGAGACCTGGAGAAAAATAAACTTCTGCTACATCATTTCTAGATGGAGAGAACAGAAAAGGATAAAATGTTTTCCAAAGCTATTTGGCAGACCACTTGCATCATGAAGTCTATACAAAACATAAAGGTTGGTAGATGCTTTAGGACAGTGGTTTTAAGACTTTTTAGGTCCAAGTCCCCTTTGTCATTGAACATTTTCTTCTTACCTTATAAAAATCTAAAAACAACTGGACTTGCTGAGTAATCAATGAAGACGTTTCACTACTCATCCAGGCAGCTTCTTCAGTTCAACTGACTGGTGTGGGAAATTCTCGGCATATAAACTCTTCCACTAATCCAATCACAATGGCACATTGTAACTCTTCAAAGAGGTGACATCTGAAGAAATTCACAGAGGTGTAGATTCTGTGTAGTTACTGTGATAGGATTATCCAACGTCTTCATTGATTACTCAGCAAGTCTAATATGGGAGTTATAGTTGCACAATGCACTTTAAGATGTATATCACTAAATAGTTAATGAAAAAGTTTTATCCATGATGAACTGTGTGCAGCCATATGGGAGTTATAGTTGCACAATGCACTTTAAGATGTATAACACTAAATAGTTAATGGAAAACTTTTACCCATACTGCACTGCTGGTAGTCACATGAGATTATAAATGATTGTTTTTGGTTGTTCCTTTTTACACTTGATAAAGGGCGTGGGCCTGAAACATGTTGTGTAACTCATTATCCCAATAAAGAACTTTGCAGACAAGTTGCTGCCCTGGATTTGTTCCACAACTACTGAATGCATATAAACTCTTCCACTAATCCAATCACAATGGCACATTGTAACTCTTCAAAGAGGTGACATCTGAAGAAATTCACAGAGGTGTAGATTCTGTGTAGTTACTGTGATAGGATTATCCAACGTCTTCATTGATTACTCAGCAAGTCTAATTGTTTTTAGATTTACCTATACTAGATATACCATGACCTGGATGAATGAAAATCTTCATAGTCATACCTTATAAAAAGTTTATAAGTATATGAAAACAAAGTTAAAGAATGTTTTGTTTTAGAATACCTAGAACACCAAATAAATGTTTACTCCAAACATTGCTGCTTTAAGCAGGGGTTCCACAGAAAAAAAATGCCTAAGTGAAATGTTTTTGCTGAACTTGTGTGTGTTACATATTCAGAATAAAATTACATCTATAAAAAAAATGCATGGATAATTTTATTTATTTTTGATTAGTGACTGGCAGTGGAGATTGCTTGGATTGGGTTGCTGTGAGTGAAACAATGTCTGCTGAGTCTTCAAATCTAGAAAAAATTGTATGTGTAGAAATATAACCAATACAATATTTACGTTTCTTTAATGAAATATATAATTATGTAGAGATCTGATGGAATTAGAAATATCTACTCAAAGGCCTGGAAAAGGACCGAGGTGTTCCATCACTAATAGAATTACTAACTCATCAGTAACCCACTGAAACAACTGTAGCAAGCTAACAGATCAGGCATTGAGTCCTACCAGGATTTGTCTAAGAATCACTACACCAAGAGAAGACTTTTGTTTATACCAGGGCACTTCATCTAGAAAATACCAAATTTGTAGCTCTATCATCTTACAGAGCAAACATTACTCAAAATCCAACCACCCCTGAAAGAAACCTCTGGCATAACAGAATTAAGAAGTTGCACTTTTAGTTCTATAGATGACTAGTAATGGGGAACAAATTAATTACAAACACTGTTTTGTCCTTTTTGCATTTGTGCTAACATGAACAATAAAATGCAAAGATATATCTGTGTTTTTCTTAATAATTTTTTCTTAATAATAAGTAAAAAAAAGTCTGCTAGAATGCAAAATTAGGCTGCAAATGGTGTTTTACTATGTAATAGCACTACATGTGTTTTGTCTGCTATGACCTTTTGTTTATAGTACATTATGTCCTTTTGTTAATCGTTAATAATTGTGTAATTTTGTTTACAAAACAGAAAAAAAAAAGATCTTGATTTTAAATAACACCGGTTCTGTGAAGCCTATAACCTTCTTAGGTCAGATCCATCAATAAAACTGGAGTGAAATGTACATATATAAATAAATATAGTGCCATTCCTTATGTTATGTCTACCTTAAGTCCAACTCCCAGCACACATGAGTTCTGAAAGGCACTGCAAAATAAAGCGGTTATTGTGATGCTTGAATTCAGTTTGTGATGCTTCAATTCAGTCTTGGAGAAGAAAAATTAAAAGGGGTCATTTATGTAGACTCCAGCACAAAAGGGATTTTTCCAACAGTACTCCCATTAGGGTTCTGGTTGCAAAATGCAGAAACCTGCAGGGATTCTTCTATGTGCAGGGGAATGAAAAAGTACAAAAACCAGGGTAGATTGTAATATGTGTCCTGCCATGTGTGTAGCAACTAAAACCTATATTATATTAATAGTTATAGTTGACATTTGCAATAACTAACAATACTGAACTCATCTCTAACATTTGTGTGGGTGAGCATTTAGGAAATAGTGATCATAACATGGTCTCCTTTGAGATTCTGTTGCAGAAGCAATTCTATAAGGGAGTAACTAAAACACTAAATTTCAGACGTGCAAACTTTGACAGTATAAGGGCATCTCTGCAACATATTAAGTGGGAAATGCTTTTCACAGGGTTTAACACAGAACAAAAATGGGAAGTCTTTAAAATGCTGCTTAATAAATATACTTGTCAGTATATTCCACTTGTAAGCATGGAACGTCGTTGCAAAGCAAAACCTTTTTGGTTCAATAGAAGCGTTGGTGTTGAGGTGGGTAAGAAAAGACGTGCTTTTAAGGCTTTCAAGTTAGCTGGTACAGCCGAAACATTTATAAGGTACAAGGAGGCCAATAAATCATGCAAAGAAGCTATAAGGCAAGCTAAAATTGCTATAGAAAAGGATATTGCAGCAAGCAGTAAAAAAAATCCAAAATTATTTTTTAAATATGTCAATAGTAAAAAAATGAAGCAGGAAGGGGTGGGACCCTTACTATCAGAGGGGGGTCAGCTGGTTGATGAAAACAAAATAAAAGCGCAGATTCTGAACTCGTATTTTTCATCTGTCTACACAAATGAAGAACCAGTAAGTGAAGGTTTCCTTCTTAACACTCCCAATTCTAGTAATACAACTAATGATGCATGGTTCACACATGAAGAAATTCAAAGAGACTTGAACATGTTAAGATTAACAAAGGTCCAGGGCCAGATGGTATTCATCCCAGGGTAATTAGCGAGCTTAGCTCTGTGATTGCCAAACCTCTTTACATAATTTTTCAGGATTCATTGAGATCTGGCATAGTGCGAGAGACTGGCGAATTGCTAATGTGGTGCCTCTATTCAAAAAAGGATCCCGTTCTCAGCCTCAAAACTATAGGCCAGTTAGTCTGACGTCAGTATTAGGAAAGCTTTTCGAAGGGTTAATAAAGGATAAGATACTGGACTTCATAGCAAATCATAATACTATGAGTTTGTGCCAGCATGGTTTTATGCGTAATAGATCTTGCCAGACTAACTTAATTTCTTTTACGAGAATGTAAGTAGAGACCTCGATTCTGGGATGGCAGTGGATGTGATTTACTTAGACTTTGCTAAAGCATTTGATACAGTGCCACACAAAAGGTTACTGGTTAAATTAAGGAATGTTGGACTGGAACATAGTATTTGTACCTGGATAGAGAACTGGCTAAAAGATAGACTACAAAGAGTGGTGGTAAATGGAACATTTTCTAATTGGACCAGTGTTGTTAGTGGAGTACCGCAGGGCTCTGTACTAGGTCCCTTGCTTTTCAACTTGTTTATTAATGACCTGGAGGTGGGCATTGAAAGTACTGTTTCTATTTTTGCAGATGATACTAAATTGTGCAGAACTATAGGTTCCATGCAGGATGCTGCCACTTTGCAAAGTGATCTGTCTAAACTGGAAACTGGGCAGCAAACTGGAAAATGAGGTTCAACGTTGATAAATGCAAGGTTATGCACTTTGGCAAAAATAATATAAATGCAAGTTATACACTAAATGGCAATGTGTTGGGAGTTTCCTTAAATGAAAAGGATCTAGGGGTCTTTGTAGATAACACGTTGTCTAATTCTGGGCAGTGTCATTCTGTGACTACTAAAGCAAATAAAGTTCTGTCTTGCATAAAAAAGGGCATTAACTCAAGGGATGAAAACATAATTATGCCTCTTTATAGGTCCCTGGTAAGGCCTCATCTGGAGTATGCAGTTCAGTTTGGACTCCAGTCCTTAAGAGGGATATAAATGAGCTGGAGAGAGTGCAGAGACGTGCAACTAAATTGGTTAGAGGGACGGAAGACTTAAATTATGAGGGTAGACTGTCAATGTTGGGATTGTTTTCTCTGGAAAAAAGGCGCTTGCGAGGGGACATGATTACACTTTACAAGTACATTAGAGGACACTATAGACAAATGGCAGGGGACCTTTTTACCCATAAAGTGGATCACCGTACCAGAGGCCACCCCTTTAGACTAGAAGAAAAGAACTTTCATTTGAAGCAACGTAGGGGGTTCTTCACAGTCAGGACAGTGAGGTTGTGGAATGCACTGCCGGGTGATGTTGTGATGGCTGATTCAGTAAATGCCTTTAAGAATGGCTTGGATGATTTTTTGGACAGACATAATATCAAAGGCTATTGTGATACTAAACTCTATAGTTAGTATAGGTATGGGTATATAGAATTTTAATTAAAAGTAGTTAGGGGTGTGTGTGTATGGATGCTGGGTTTTCATTTGGAGGGGTTGAACTTGATGGACTTTGTCTTTTTTCAACCCAATTTAACTATGTAACTATGTAACTATGTAACTATGTAGGGCTAGTGTATTAAGTTACTAGTTCTGTCTACCTTCTTATATACTGCTATCTTCTACATCTCACAGTCCTTCAAGCTAACAGGTGGTAACAATTTCAGGATGTGCCAACCCTATTGTGAAGGTTGATGTTAAGGTTAAATCAATATTAGTACAGGGTATTACAAAATTAATGATGTTAGCGTTTAGTTTATGCATGCAGTATTGTCCTCCATACTATACGACATGTCTATTACACATGTATGTCTATTGCATTGGAATACTTATGCTGACTCACAGATAGCTGAAGACTATAATGACACATTATGTTCACATTAAGGTTTAACAGTGACATGCTCCACCAAATGCACTGTTAAATATGGCTCCATTTGTAGTTTTATGATATTTCTCAGTAAAGGCTATAAACAAATGTCTAATATTGTTTCTGCTGTAGCTTTACCTGTGTAACTCCATTTTCTGGACAATACTCCAGATGATATGTGATGGTGAGACAAATACTGTTTGTTTATCAAAAGATGTTAAGATCAATTTCTCCATCAACAAAAGAAAATGATTTGTAGTTATTATAAGGTG
Source organism: Xenopus laevis (assembly GCF_017654675.1). NCBI lineage: Eukaryota > Metazoa > Chordata > Amphibia > Anura > Pipidae > Xenopus > Xenopus laevis. The sequence continues at coordinate 35,249,172 of NC_054375.1, read as the reverse complement.
ATATATCACACTTCCATGGTTAATTGCTAAAATATGTATAAGGGTAATAAGGAGGTGCAATACCTCACTATACACTTTCCCAACATGTTTCTGTATTTGAGATGACAAGTTGGATTTTGCCTTCCATATGTGAGGGTTAATGGAGAATTAAAGCCGAAAAAGAATATGGCTATAAACACTGTATTGGGTCTACTGATCTTACTGTACAAGAACGGATCTTCAACTGTCCTATAATGATAATGATCTATGTCTGAACAGTGGTAGACAGTAGTTCCCAATCTTCTTTTAGAATCTAACCTTAGGGGCTGTCAAAAATCATAAACACCTTAGCATAAATTTCTCATAAAAGCTGATGTTACAGAGCGAATCATTAATAATTTCTGATGTAAAGCTCACTGGTTTCTATAGTGACAGGGAATGGGAAGCTATACATTATTGTGTCATGACGTTTTGATTTTTTATATATATATATATATACTGTATATCTTAAGATGTGGCAAGTGACAGCAGCCTAGTCCCGTTTCCGCCATTGGGGTGGAAGTGGTACAGAGGTACAGGCAATACTGAATTCATGGGTACTATAGGGTCCCAAGAGATGAGGTGTAATTTGTAACGTTCTTGTCTAGTGAGTGGGTAGGGTTTAGGTGAATTGTGGGTGCGGGAGGCTGTCAAGGGGAATCAGGGACAAGGTTGTGTCTTTGCATGCCTTTTTTGCATTGGGCCCTGCTAACTTAGTAGTATAGAGCCCCGTGATTCCTGATATAATGTGAATTAACGGAGAAGAATATGTGAAGTTTCTGGGGGCATTTTTAGAGACAGAAATATTTACTACTAAAGGGCTATGTTGACCTTGGCCTAGTACAGAACCTGAAGACAAAATGCCCATCATCAATAGCCTCATGTGATTATTGCATAATGTGCCAAGCCAACCGCTTCCTAGCATACAAAAAACTCACTTGCTCCTAAAACACATGTACAGGGAGCAGCAAGAGGGTATCAACAAGCAATAATCTAGGTTTCACAGATCACACTATGTCTAATCCTCAGCAGGCACCATTCAAGTAAAACTCGAATGAACATCCACTGGAGTGATAGTTTTTAGATTGTGAGTAGTATTATATTACCTTAAAGTGCTTCAGTTCCTAAGAACCTTTCTCTTGTATCAGAACCAAAACCTGTTTTGCCAATGAAAAAATTCCATTTTTTGAAGTCTCATTAAGTCAACTAAGTCAATACAAAGGTGAATTCCATCAGTTTATAATATAATTTATAGGAAGATGTAGGCTAAAAGATTTGTAAAATAAATTATAGAAAAAGTGTTATATGAAACATATTTTATATTTATTAGGATGAAAGTCCTTTAATGCTCATAATTAGTAATAAGCAAAACTACCCTGTTTCACTTCTCAAAAATAATTTGTGAAACTGCAGAAAAATACGTGAAATGGTTCAATTGCACTAAATGCATTGAAGCTACAAGGGAATTTTTGGCCTTCTCAATGGATTCAAAGGATGTTTCTCTTGCATTAATTTCAGAAGTGAAAAAGCAGGTTTTTTTTCTGGTAAACGAAACCAAACACAAGGTGAAATTCTTGTGCAAATTAGCTACTAGCCTTAAAGGAGAACTAATGCTTAACTAAAGAAGTAGCTAAAAATGTTGCACATTATGTTTTTGGCTTTAGTACCAGCCCAAGGCAACCACAGCCATTTAGCATGGAAGATCTGTGCCTCCAAATATCCCCCAGTAACATCCCATTTTCTTTTCTGCTGATTTACTGCAAATGCTCTGTGCTGCTGTCTTACTCAGTTTAAGGAGCAACTTAAATTATACAGTACACATAGAATATAAATGTTACAATATAAGGCTGATTAGTTATTAATACAAGTATTTACTACCACTGAGCATGTGAGTGTCACAGACACTTTCCAAGATGGTGACCCACTGACAAGTTTGAAGTCCTGGATCATTGCTGCTATTGAGAAGCTGAAACTTTAGACTAGTGCAATAAGGTCAGTATGTAAAATATGCCATTTTTAGCCACATTCTTTTTTAGGGTTTAGTCCTCTTTTAAACATTTCACTCAGGAGTGTAAAATGTTTATATCTCTGGTATCTACGTACAAGGCATTTCTTATAAACTGCATGCCCTTTGAATACCAGAGCCAGAGAATCTGAAGATGTGCTACAGTTTTTTTTTTCTATTTGTATATATGATCCCAAATTAGATTTTAGTTGGCCCACATTTGCCGTAAAGCTGTCCTGCTGCCAATAGTGTTTGTATAATGTATAACATTTTTTAAACATCTGTAAACTGCTATTAACTACCCCTGTACTGTAGTTTGCCATATCTAAATTAAACATTTCAAAATAACAGAAGTATTTTGGAGACACATTTAGAAATGCATTTGGAAATGGGTAATGCTTTATCTGTATATAACAGTGCCATGCAATTAGCAAGTGCTTAAATTACATGATGAGTATGATAGCTGCAGCACTGAACACAATCATTCAACACATTTATTATAACCGAGGTCCTGCTTTCTCTCAGCAGCAATTTCGATCTGAATTATAATGTAGGCACTGAAGCATTTTGCATGGTTTGCCTGTCTGTCTTTGGGTTCTTGTGATAGAGTATTGTCCTTCTGTCCTTGTTCTTGGACCATCAAATTTACATAGAATTACTAAGACAAATATCTACTTATTCTTGTAAAAATAACCGACTTCACTTAGATATTCCATTTGGGCTGTCACAATCATAACTACAGTATATAGTACAGACTGTGCCAATTAAGACAAAACAAAATTAATTCTTTAAGGCAAATACATGTTACTTTATTAAAAGTAGTAAATGTAGAATTCATTGCACCAACAGAAATGAATGCTAAAACAAAAATGGGGAAGATTTAGCAAGTGGTTAAATGTAGTTTTTTTTTCTGCAGGTTGAATTTAACATTCATGAAGAATCAGAAAATGTTTTCTCATTTTTCAGATATTTGTATTCTATTAACTAAAGTTTTTTATTTATTTTACCAGGCCTCAAATGTGTAATTGGACCCTGTAATATTTACAATATAATACTTTTCACAATTTATACATTCAGCAATTAGCGACCGGCCAGTGTACTTCATCCCACATAATAATTAATAAAAATTCATAGTGATATGGTTTACCATGGTCACTATTAGTTATGACCAAAACTGCTCACTGTACAATTTCAACAAGAGCATCCAAAACAATGGGAAGACTAAATTACATTGCAGGTCGCACATAATAATCACTTTGGCATTTTTCTGCATTTTTTCCCTGGCACAGAAAAATATTCAGTTGAAACAAAATGAATGGCAAGATTCTAATAATTATTTTGACATTTTTACAGGTCACAAGTCTCAAATGGGAAAGACATGAGAATTGAAGAATGAAGGGGGGAGAGTGTAAGGGCCCGAAGGCGCAGTAGGAGTGTGGACCAAGGAGGTGGCAGGTAACAGCCGAGTTCGTGGTAACAGAAGGATAAGGCAGTAGAATGGTCGTAGTTCAGGCAAAAGGTTCAGTCCAGGCAGCAAAGGGTCAATCCGAATAACAGGCAAGGTAGGTACACAGGAAATCAGTCAACAATATCACACCCAGGAATTCACAAAGATAAACCTATAATTGGGCAATGTCTGTAATGTCCAGAGGGCTTTATATAGGCCAGGTTTGGCGCCAAGGTTTGGACGCAATGGCGTCATGACGCTGACGCTGGCGTCCTGACGCTGACGCTCTGACGCCGGCGCCCATTCTGACGCCGACGCCCATTCTGACGCCGGCGACCATTCCGACGCCGGCGACCAATCGGCAAGCGGGAGGACGCAGGTGTCATAGAGCTGCAACCAGCAGGATCCACATGGTGGGGCCGGGAGTCGCCATCTTGGACGCCGTCGCCATCTTGGATGCCGTCGCCATCTTGGGAAGAAACCTCTGTTTCCATTACAGAGAGAGAGAGCAGGACCATCGAGGGAGCAAGCAGGTCCAGAGACATAAAGAAACATTGAGGGAAAGAGTAAGTAAGAAGGTGCAGGTAGCTTAGAGATGGAGGAGTGGGAAGAGCTGCTGAGAGAGTACAGCTGAAGCAAGTGCTGTGTTTGTGTCTTTAAGTTATATTCTATCATTAGAATTTGCCAATTCTAAGGATATCATTTACCGTTTGGCCCAAAGTAAAATGGTCAAACTGTACTTTATAAAATAGGAGAGGCAGGCCACTTCTTAGATGAAAGCATCTGTAAATAAAAAAGTAAATTTTCTCCTATGATCTTACATTATATTTTTATGATGCCAATATCAAATTTGTCACATATGCAGGTTATGTATCTACTTCTTGATATCATTTAGATAATTCTGCAATAGCCCATTTTTTATTTCTGGGCAATCTTATAAAAATCTTAAAGTTATTCTTCCACGTTCATTTTATAATGTTTATTGTCATAAAATGTTAACCGGTAGTTCAATATTACTGTAAAGTGTTGTGTTGATTTAAGATTTTATTAATTAAACCAGAAGTAAAGTCATAAACAATAGGTTCATCAAATGGAAAATAAACAGGAAATAAACAAAAAGACAAATCTATAATGAACCGGACATAATTATGAAAGACCACCCTATTTCTTGCTTGTGAGGAAGGATAAAAAAAATATATTTTCTACAATGCTCAGTTCCCTTATAAAAAAATTGGCTAGTTGTAATCTCCTTAGATCACACAGTTAAATTACACTTCTTCTACATGACATTAATAAATAAATGTGGTTGAACCTTAAGACATTGGAGGTCTAGACCATTCTTTGAGCAACATTCTTGCAAATTCATACAGCAGTCTTCAGGGAAATTAAGAGAAGAACACATTGATTAATTTTGCAATTACAATCAAATCAAGCTACAAAGATGTGAATGAGCTCATACATATATATAACAGAAGGAAGAAAGAAGGAAGCTTTTAACCAATGTGGATATTCAATGTATATAAAGAACTGAAGAGTTTAAGACTGATGGCTTCCCTATTATACCAGATTAGGGTTGGATCGGCACAAACTATATGTTCTTGTAGTAGAGAATAGCCTAAATTCAAACAAATCTCCTTTTAATTTAAAATGTTTCATTTCCCAAAAAATATTTTGAATCATCACAATCCTTAAGTGATTTCTAAGCCCATAGTAGCGGATGTGAAGCCCAGGCCAAAATGAATAATTAGCTTTTTTCTATACACTGGTAAATTTTGGTAGAGTTACTGTTACAAAAAAGTATTGAAAATATCATTAGCCTAAAAATGTGGCAAGTTTAAAAATACAACTGCATTAAGCATTTCTCCACTTGGTAATAATCTTCGAAATTTGAGGTTAAAGATTTTTTAGTTAAACATGTGAAACTGGACTAAACCAAAAGAAATGTCACAGAAACTTGACTTGGAGGCAGATGTATCAAAGATCGAATAAAAAAAAAATAGAACATCTAAAATGTTTTCTTTTTTATTTAAAAAACTACATTTCAAAAACTTGATTGTAGAAAAAAAAAAACTTGACCACAGTGGACTCACATGATTTTCATTTAATCAAATTAATCTCAAAAACTGTAATTGAGTGTTGATAAAACAAATTCCAGATTTTTACAGATTTGACACTGAATAAATCTCAAAAATTCAAGTATTAGAAACTCAAATTTCAAATGTTATTAAAAAATCCATATAGTTTTTTTTAAAGAAACAACAGTCCCTATAAAACCACAAAACTTAGATAATGGGCATTTCAAATTTCCAAAATTTTCCAATACATGTTCTGGGATATTTTGTAACATTATTCTATTTTCAATTTGAAGGAAAAATAATTATTTTCTTAAAATTAAAATTGTATATCTACTTTTATATTTCATACTAGAAATTACAAATGCCTCTGTTGCATCTCTCAGGCTGCAACCACTCAATTTTAGGCAGAAACAGATAAAGTAATTTGTATAATTATTGTCAAAGTTTTGTGTTGCTGCCACCATTCTCTGCTGATTAAGAGCTGTGTGATGTCACAAAGCTTCCGCGGTGATCGTAATGATATTTGCTAATTCAATTGCATCTAATTCCCATTACTTCTTTCCCATTAATTCTAATCAAACATATCATTATTAAATATTTCATAAACTCTTAATCTTCAGAGACACATTTATGTAAATTAATGTATGCCACCACTGTTAACCGTTTTCAGTCAAGGCATTAGTGACAGGCAATATTGCACGCACAACTCAAGCTGGCCCAGTTCATTATTACTTTCTTGTTTAGTTATACCTTTTATTCCTAAGAGCATGTGCAGTGATATAAAGTCACTTAAGAGTCTCAGTGATTGTTTAAAAAACCTTTTAATGCAGTAGTTTTGAAAATTAACTGTGGTTTTTAATATACAGGTATATACAATTCAACTTGTAAAATTCGATTTTCTCATGGTCAAATGATCAGCCAAACAGCAAACAGGCCAAATGGATGAATATCATACAACAGGACATACATGTACATGTACATGGCCACATTTCACCTGGATCGCAGGATTATTAGTTTACAGGGCCCCATGATAGGCCATGCATGCCTGGATGTTCGAGAAGTATGGTAAAAAAAAAAAATTGCTAAACTGCCTGACCAAATCATGTACTGTATGGCCTGCCTTAATTAAAATATTTCTTGCTCCCACAATTTTGCACAATTTCAATTTTTTGATTTATATTTGAATACATTCATTAATGCTATATTAAGATACATTCTGTTCAGAAGCAATTTTTTTACCAGAGTGAAGCATTATGTGAGAATAATTAACTCATGGCATAATTTTTGCTTTTAATTATATTATTGAAACATCAAAATGGCATCAGCTTATAATTATATCTACCATGCATTTCTATAAGTAATTTCAATAATGAAGAATATAAAATGTTCAGAATTCCAAGTACTGTATGATGCATGAGATTGGAACCTTGGAGTTCCCAGCAACTGTGCATGTTCTTAAAATAAACCCAAAACAATACTGTTAGATCAGTATGTGGGAGGTTAGTTCTGCAAATCCCCCTATGCTACTTGTTTTCGAGTCACATTTGTTACTGCATGAATATTTAACTGTTCAACTTCTAGATGGTGTGGCCTAGCAACATGTCCATTCATTTGAAAGAAATCTGGAAATGTGATATCAATTAAACTGGTGCGGTAACTATGTTTGGCATCAGCAGCTTTAATCTGCCTGTGTATGGCCACCTTAATGCAGGGCTACGTGCTAAAGCATTGGCTTTATAAGGAGTCTATGGGGTCTCTGGGTGCATATATGGGGAGTGTATACATTTCAGCCCAGTCACATATGTCATCATAATTTATTGGGATTCTAACTGGTTATAAGGGAATGTACTGTATTATACTGAAGGGTATCTCAATGCTTAGAACCTATTTATCAACAGTCTCATTTTAGTGGATTGAGATGTTTTTGAAACCATGAATAAACTCACTTTCTCTAAAACCACGAGCTTTGCCAAAAGTTCATGAAAATTTGCATAAATACATTAATGTCTATGGGCGACAGTTTTTTTTGACGCACAACAAATTACGCAACAAATTTTTGAGGCGCGACAAATGTTTTCAATCATTAGAGTCTATGGGCGTCATTTTAGCAGCTAGACTTGGCGAAAAAAAATTTCTCATCACTATTGGTAATCGAATTATCTATTCAGAAGGACCAAACAGGGAGCAGCTTCAATTTCCCTGTTTCTCCTGTTTAGCTCAAGAAATATCAAAAACATGATTAAACAATGGGCAAAAAGTCACATTGCATGTCCTATTCATTACTCTCATATTGAACAAAGTGGTATAGTGCCCCTTTAATCCCCATGTGCAAGATGGTAATTCATAGTTTGGATTTTTGTTTATATCAATATACTGTAGAATAGTGAAAACCAAAAGAATTTACAGAAACTGAAATCTAATACTTTATCAATGTATGTTTTATATTAGCAGGTTTTACTTTGGTGTGTATATATTTCTTGAAGAAAAAATAATGAACTGATTGTATAAGATATAAATTAAATGATATATACAAACCTCCGTGCTATTCTAAATAAATGATCATTTTGATTTCTTTATTTGTATAATGTACAAAGAAAACCATTATTTGCCTCAGTTTACAGTACATTGAGTCTGCATGTAACATCTTTGCTTAGATAACACTGCCAAAGGCCTATGGACAGTACCATATTGCAAGAGACTGCAGAAGAGTAAGATGCGATTCAGCTGCATGTGCAGCCAGGAGGAAGTCTTTCTTGGATGATAGATGATCTCTGAAATACACAATGCTTGGTCAGAGCTGTGCTATCTCAGCTTTTTTTTCAAGGGAATAAGTGATGACTGAGTCATTTACTGAGAACCTTTATTTTTATGTAGGAGTTTATTTTGTTCACTTTTTCTTTTACTAAGGAGACCCTCAGGGCAGATCCCACAGGAGAATAATCACTCCTTCCATTTAGGCATGTAGTCTGAGAGCCATGGAGCTGCCACTGTCTGTTTTATTGTTCTGATTGCTTGAAAGTGAACTGTCATTGCATAATGGAATACTGTGAAGCCAAAGTTGATTTAATGATAGTCTCAGAGCCATACAAGTATAGCACATACATCACTGGCTAAGGACTTTGTTCTTTTTGCTTTGATAAATTAGCCATGTGTCATTTTGAGTTATTTTGTTTATAAATAAAAATCCACAAAGTGTTATAATCCACAGTGGCTGAAATTTGTAGAAGAAATTTTGTTTTCACACTTGTACTTTTTACTTATTTTGCAACATCTAACCTGCATATCACTGAAAGACCATTGGTTGGTTATTATGGCTGTCCAGGAACAGAATGCATCTACTGTCCAGGTTCGGCTAATAACAATTATTCAGCAAATTCGTAATTGGTTGCAAATTGAACTGACTATGGGAAAACATATGCCTGAGGGGCTAGATATACTGTATGCAGAGATATATTATTTCCTGCTATATCCACACACTTTAGGGTCAGTATAAACAAAAACAGAGTATAGATTTTAACCATAGGAGGAACCAAGATAATCTAGAAAAAAAATGGTTAAAAAGAAAACACAGATTTCACTCATATAGTGTCATCATCTGTGATACAGTTAAGTAACAAGCTAAAAGATCAGCATTCAACTCTTTCATAGGTTACAACCCCCAGCCAATTCACATCATGATGTCAATTGTCCACCTTTGATTACCCATAAAAATCTCATGCTCCTTCCCAACGGTTGTGATGATATTGATTACGATAACTTAGCAGTCAGCCTTCCATCTGAAGACGTAATTCTGGATATAGTGGCTAAAAATGTGGCCAGATACCATTGACCATATAGTTTAAGTTACCGTATATACTCGAGTATAAGCTGACCCGAGTATAAGCCGAGGTACCTAATTTTACCTACGAAAACTGGGAAAACTTATTGACTCTAGTATAAGCCTAGACACAACTACAGCCCTGTCTCCCAGCAGCGCACATTCTGCCAAAGCGACCCCCCAGCGATCAACCGGACTTCTTTGCAAAGTTGATGGTGACAGAGAATTGCCAAACGGATTACTGTGTGCATTGTCCCACTGTCCCACTACCATGTGCAGAGGGTGCTGTTTGATATTGCCATCACTGTTAATCTTTCGTATAACCAACAGAGGGCGCTGTGTGATATTGCAGTCACTGTTATTCTTTCATATAACCAACAGAGGGCGCTGTGTGATATTGCAGTCACTGTTATTCTTTCATATAACCAACAGATGGCGCTGTGTGATATTGCAGTCACTGTTATTCTTTCACATAACCAACAGAGGGCGCTGTGTGATATTGCAGTCACTGTTAATCTTTCATATAACCAACAGAGGGCACTGTGTGATATTGCAGTCACTGTTATTCTTCCATATAACCAACAGATGGCACTGTGTGATATTGCAGTCACTATTATTCTTTCATATAACCAACAGAGGGTGCTGTGTGATATTGCAGTCACTGTTATTCTTTCATATAACCAACAAAGGGCGCACTGTTATTCTTTCATATAACCAACAGAGGGTGCTGTCTGATATTGCAGTCACTGCTATTCTTTAATATAACCAACCGAGGGCGCACTGTTATTCTTTCATACAACCAACAGATGGCGCTGTGTGATATTGCAGTCACTGTTAATCTTTCATATAACCAACAGAGGGCGCACTGTTATTCTTTCATACAACCAACAGATGGCGCTGTGTGATATTGCAGTCACTGTTAATCTTTCATATAACCAACAGAGGGCGCACTGTTATTCTTTCATACAACCAACAGATGGCGCTGTGTGATATTGCAGTCACTGTTATTCTTTCATATAACCAACAGATGGCGCTGTGTGATATTGCAGTCACTGTTATTCTTTCATATAACCAACAGAGGGCGCACTGTTATTCTTTCATATAACCAACAGAGGGCATTGTGGGATATTGCAGTCTCTCCCCAAGTGTACTGTTGGTATAGGAATGATTAAAAGTGACTGCAATCTCAGCTACTCGGGTCGGCTACCGCTGACCCGAGTATAAGCCGAGGTAGACTTTTCCAGCACATTTTGGATGCTGAAAAACTCGGCTTATACTCGGGTATATACGGTATTTGAACAGCAGTTGGAGATTAGCAAGTGTAGGAATTCAAAGGTTTTCCTATGCCCCAGGGATTTAGTTGGCCAGCTAGGCTGGGTCCTTTTTCCCAGAGGGGAGGGGAGTAGTGTCCCAGAGGTTATAAAAAGTTATGCCCGCATGTGCTCATTCTCTTTGGACTGCACACTTGCTAGAGAAAGGACAGTGGTGCTGAATAGAGCCTGGAACAAAGGAAGGTTCCAGAATAGGTAAAGTAAGTGTCAGGTCAGAAACTGTAATAGGTATGAATAGATAGGTTCAGGAAAGTTAGTGAGCAGCTAAGCCTCTAACAAGAAGTTTAGTGAAGAGTTAGTGCCCTGTGGTGACAAGGCCGATAGGTTAGGGACTCAAGTGGTTAGGCTCAGGGATAAAGATCCTTGGAGCATAAGACCAGCTGGTGAGATTCATGACCAATGGGGATTGTGCACCAAAGGCAGACAAGGCGACTTAATTCAGAAAGCTGACTCTGATCAAAGGATCAGACAGTATCCATGAGTAATATATTTGTATAAAGACATGCTACCACTACTTGTTCATGGAGTGTATCATCTGAGCATGCACCTCGAATATGTGATTGACCATTGAGAAGTATACCATCACTTCAATAAATTGTTCTGCTGTTTTAAAGAACCACTGGTGCCCAAAGATATTTAATCAAAAGTGAATACTGTGTGCTTACACCAGAGTGGTAATCCCTTCCTCCATACCTGAAGATAAAGAGTCTTATATTGTGCCTATTGAGATTTTTGCCCTTGTGTGTGTAATTCATCTGTAGTGATGGGCGAATCTGTGCTGAATTTACCCCGAAATTCACAAAACTGTGAAAAATTCCTGAAACGCATTAAAGTCAATGGGGGTCCGATTAATTTTGACACGCGACAATTTTTATGCGCAACAATTTTGACACACAACAAATTTTATTTTGACGTGGTCGATTTTTTTTTCAGTACCGCAAATTAATTTGCTTGAGGCAAAGCGCTGAAATTTGCCGCAAATTAGTGTCTGTGAATTTATTCGACCATCACTATTCATCAGAGCAGGCTGAAAGGGTGCATTGGAAGTCCCTGAAAGTTTAGAGGAGTTTTTGTGGCTGCAAATAACTTTCTGTATAGCTTGTGGTAGAAAATGCAGTAGAAATCTGTGGTTTTTTTCTGTAGTGCCAGGCCAAGTTACATTTTTTTATGGCATTTTGCTCCAATTAGCTAAAGGTTTGGGGCCTGGTACCCAGACCCAGCATTTGTACTGGTGAGTGTTTTTTTTGTTTATGCATCTGGGATTAGCTTTAAAGTGGTCTCAGTTTTACACTCACAGTAGCACTTTGTACTTTGGTCATAAATCAGGGTTATTAATAACAAGTTGTATTGAATTATATTTCTATATAGAAAAATAACTCTTTTATATGTGCAGGGCAATCAGAAACAACAGTTTATTAAAAAAAAAAAAAACAGAAACTGAACTGGAACTCTTTAACCCCTCCAGGTGAGAATGCTGTGAACTGTAAATGTATATATTCATCTAGCACATGCATTTAAATATTTTTATATTCAATGCACAAGCAGAATTTATACAGAAAATCTTGTTTCTTGTGGTATGCAATGGCAGGTTTCTCTGCTGGAGAGCACAGCACCTTATTTTCTACCCACGCATCAATGAATTAAAGAGTATATACGGCTCTTATATTCCGCACTGTGCAGAGGTCAGCCCGTGCAAGGACATGGCATGGTTATGGTGATGTTCTCTGACTGTTACTGGGAGATAGTAAAAAGTATGAAGTGCAAACAGTGACAATTCCTCAAAATGTACATTTTGTTCTATGTGTATCCTTGTCACCTTTTTCAAACATTATCTCTGAGTTATGCCCTCATGCCAGAAATTCCAATCCTGAGCAAGAGTTCAAATTCAGCAGTTTTTGGTGGTGTAAGATGAAAATCAGCAGCCAGCTCAGTGAATCAGTGAGATGTGTATATAAATACAGGCAACTTTTGTACATTTCAGGTAAGGTGACCTTTTTAATCAGAAGGCACAGACTAATCAGATTTCAAAGAAAATCAAAAATAAACTGTGAATTCAAGAAATGTTGTTTTAATATTAAAGCTACTTAGAGAGAAAAAGAAAAAAGGGGGTGTAAATATTTATAGCCTACTTCTTTAGTTAGCTTTAGTTCTCCTTTAAGTGCTAATACCTTAGATATTGTTTTCTTAGAAATAATACCATATAAAAATGAACAGTAGTATTGCATTAAGGAAATGAAAGATAAAATGATATAAGAATTAAGGCAATATTTCATCATTCATGATTGACTGACCTTTAATAAAAAGACTCCTTATGTTCCATTCTTTAAATTTGTCTTTGGCTTATAATGAATTAAAGGAATAAGGAAAACCACACACTATAACAATTTAAACATCAATTTAGTGAAAAAGGCTAATGTAGTGTTTTTATTACAGTTCATTATCATTTGAACTGTTTATATCTTGAATTTTCTTAATAAAATGTGCTTGTTCAGTGTTATGATTTCTAGCACTGGTTGGAAGCCCCTGTGGCGTTTTGAAAGTGGACAGCAACATTCTCTTCCTTGTTGCTTGTATAGAACATCCTCAAAACTATAGGCCAGTTAGTCTGACGTCAGTGGTAGGAAAGCTTTTCAAAGGGGTATTAAGGCATAAGATACTTGACTTCATTGCAAATAATAACACCATGGGGCAGATTCAAATTGTCACCAGCAAACGTTTTGCACACATCGCACCACTTTGCCAGGCTCAAATTCGCTACCACTACGCTAATTCACTAATATACAAAGCTGCGCTCTGGGCATCAAACGTTAGCGACTTTTCGATAATGTTTCATTCAGCAGTGCGAGCATGTCTGTAATAAAAATGACTTGCCCTGGTGGTTCAGTGGTGCGGGGACGCCGCCATGCCGTTCTTCTTCCTCCTCCATTTTGGGTTCATAGGGCGCGTGTGTCTCATTCTATTTATGGACGCAGACGTGCGGGCATGATGACGTGCAAAGGCACTATTTGGCGCAAAATTGAAACCCCTATATAAGGCTCATTCTGGCTTCAGTACCTTGCCCGTTATAGGTTTATCCTTGTGGTGTTTTGAGCGTAAACTATCTGATTCTGATCCTGTTCCTGTTTGATATCTGTTTTTGAACCTGCCTGGCTTTTGACGATTCTACATTCTATATCTTGACCCCTTGTCTGATTACCGACTTCGATTCTGCTTAACCCTCTGATTGACTACCTGGTTTGACCCTTGCCTTCCTGACTAAGATTATTTTCTGCCTTCCCCGACCCGGCCTGATCTGACTACTCTATTGCCTAACACCTTGTACCTTGACCTTCTGCCCAAAGACTTTGCTAACAGTCGTGCCCCTCTGTCTATCCAGAACCTCTAGCTTTGCACCTCTTGTTTAAGTCCTGGTGGCATCCAAGTAGCTGAGGGCTCCTCCAGAGGCCAGAGGCAGTCACACTACAGGTGAACCACTAGCTGACACCAGGGTGCTTGGCATTTGTTCTGGTGTTGGGTGCCGACCGTGACAATGTCATAGTGAAGAAGAACTTTAATTTATAGCAGTTTAGGTGTTTTTTCACAGTGAGGGCAGTGAGGTTGTGGAATGCGCAGCTGAATAATGTTGTGATAGCTGATTCTTGAAGCTTTTAAGAGTGGTTTGGATGTTTATTTGGACATGTATAATATCCAAGGCCATTATGAAACTACAATTAGTATAAATATTGGTATATATAGTTTATGTGAGTGTATGGAGGGTTTCTTTTGGAGGGGTTGAACTTGATGGGCGTTGGTCTTTTATCAACCTGATTTGACTATGTAACTATTGTATGTAAGGCTAGGAGACACAAACTGCCTTAACATTTGACACTTTCTTGGACAGGATGCAGAGTTTCATACACCAAAGCAATGTTTCAATGGGACTCCAAAAACGTAATCTTTGCTGAATTGCTGATAATGTCTAAGAGCACAGGCTACTGAAAATTGAGCAAATGTTCCTCCAATGTGGAGTGACGGAATCCATTGTGTGGTGGATTCTCTTCTGGCAGAAACATCTTGTGATCTGTTTCTCCTCCAAAAGGAACTCTTTCCACAAGGTTCCTGTACTAACTTCTGATCCAGGGTTCTGGATTCACAAAAGATGACAACTGTCTAACTGGATGTCTCTCTTTTTTTCTGTTCTGGCAGAAACATGTTTTTCCCTGATAAAATTTTCTTTATTGTTTTCTTCAAATTCTCTCCAAAAAGTTTTCCCCCAACATAAGAAAAAACACACAAGTTATTCTTCGAAACCACTCCCAGGGTTTTAGCCCTGCTTGCTATGTTATTTCACCCAATGCCAAAATGATCTTTTCTTTCTCAACACCTTTCTTCAAAACTTGTCCATGGTTCCCAGCCTTTAAAGTTGAAGCCAAGGCAACTGCAATTTTTATCATTACCCTCAATAACCCGACATCCACAGCACAACTACTTAAAAATTATTCTATTATTGCAAACTATGTAAAGTGTAAAAAAGGTATTCTACCATTCTCCATTTTCTCTAAACAACAGATAGGTTTGTGCATACACATGCATGACAATTCAGGTAAATGTAACATAATTAAAACAGAAACTCAAGATATAAACAGTTATCACAAAAGTTAATAAAATAAATTGACAACTGCTAAGACCAAAATCAATCTGTTCAAGGGACCTGCGTTTGAGCATGTATTATACCTATTGTTTTATGTAAATAGGACAAACTAGTCATACTTTCTAGTAGTGTTTATACTAAAAGCGATCTTTTTGACCCTTTTCTAAATGTCAAATAAATCTTAAGATATTGCCACATTTGTTAAATTCAGTACCTGTGCAGAATGTATTTAACTGCTTTAAGCGGTCGAACACCATTGTCCTCTATAGGCCGATGGAGCTTAGTGCTGCCCAGCAGTGCTGCTGAGCATTATCACCTCTCCGAATCCCAACTTCCCAATGCATAATACATGAAGGGTGAAAAGATGGACATAGAAATGTTAAATATTTAACTCTTTTATGAGCAACAGGCAATGGTACTGCTCATAAAGAATTAAACAGAGTTGATAAATCTTACATAGATTGCCCCTATAGTTTAACCAAAAAGTCACAATGAGTGTGGTCTGTGAGATCTTAAGATATTAAATTAGTGTTACTGTATTATACTAACTCCAGATTAAATCAATATTTTCTTTAATTATACACTGTCCCATCTCAACACATCACTGGGCCCTGTAGTGGCCCAGGGACCAGTGATACCTACTACTAGGGTACACTTATTAGCGCAGTACTGTTTCAGATATATATACTATATATATATATATATATATATATATATATATATATATATATATATATATATTTACTTTGAACGTTTCGAAGTAAAAATCGTTCGACCATTCCATAATCGAAGTACTGTCTAATCCTTCGACTCAATACTTTGCCAAATAAAATCTACCGAATGTTAGCCTATGGGGACATTGTAGATGATCGAATAAAAATCATTCGATCAATCACTTAAAATCGTTCTAATCTTAGGATTCAAACAATTTTATCGTTCCATTGAACGATTTTTATTTGATCGTTCGATCAAACCTTTTGCTCTAAAATCCTTTGAATTCGATATTCGAATTCGAATGATTTTACTTCGAGGGTCGAATTTTTTAACCCTCGAAATTCGACCCTTGATAAATCTGCCCCAAAGTATATCTGAATTGTAATTTGGATTTAGCAATGTTATAATCTAAAATAGCTCTAAAATAATGCACATCTTATGAACATTACATGTGAGCAATCAATGTCTTCCATTAGTTTGTGTGTTAGTTGTGTATGCCAGATGACAAAGGTTTTAAGTCAGAACTGAAAACCTGAACTCCCATGAGGCTTTAATATGTATGTGTAACAGTTCTATGGAACCACATCAGCTGTTTGCAAAGGCTGCTGATGTCTCAGCTAACAAGCTCCCAGCTGAATGAGTCTAACACACACCCGGTGAAGCATCCAGATTCATTTCAACCTTCTCTTGCCATTGCTGTTTCTCCCAGCTGGTTTCAGAGTAGAGAGGAAAACATCAGGGAACTTTTATGAAAAAAATTATTAAAAATATTATAACCAGCATTACCTTGCTTTGTACTTTGGTGCACAATGACATTTCCTCATTAAAAACCAACTTGCTTAGATTTATTTATCCTTTTTACATCTACCAGTACACTTGGCATTCCAAGGACATACATATGCTAATGCACCATTATCATCAAAAAAAAAAAAAAAAGGTTTTTGCCTGAGAACAATGTATTTGGTAAAAGGAATGAGAAAAGTACTAGAAAAAAATATTGAAATGTAAAAGAAAATTGGAGCCAATTTTCTCCTTGCATATTTCCTAGCATGTGGGGGCATATGCCCTTTACACTGCTAAAAAGAGTCAGTGGTCTCAAATTAAAATTGAGGTACAAAAAATGAATATATATTGGTCATTGTTAATAATTGCATTTACATTCATCATTGGGTTTACATTAATTTTAAATAATTTAGCTATATATATACAATATATATATATATATATATATATATATATATATATATATATATATATATATATATATATATATATATATATATATATATATACTTTTATTAAAGTAACAATTGGTTTATGTGAAGGACATTCAGAATTATTGTCTGGCTACAATATGTGAATAGAAATAGAATAGAAAACAAGAACCATTCACTGAAATTTTGAGTAGCTTCCTTCTCATATTTGTAACTGTGCGCAACAATGCATCACATGAAGATAGTCTAATTACACTCAAATCAAGAAATCTTTTAGAAGTCATTAACACAGAGGCCCATTTATCAAAGTTCAAATTTCAAATTTATGTGAATATTTTTAACTCTAATAAATTCAATATACTTGAAATTCGATAGGGAGCTTAATTAATAAAGACTAAAACTCGAACGAATATTACCAACCCAAAACGTGAATGGAATTTGAATCGAATTAGACTAAACTCTAAAAAATTTAGTTTTTTCTCTGAAAATTCGAATTGTTCCAAGGGTCAAGATTTGATAAATCTCGATTTTCAAATTTGAATTAAAATTCAAATTGAGTTTGGATAATTTGCAATCTGAATTTGAGAGTTTTGGCCAAAACTTTTTTTTTTTTTTAAATTAGAATTCACATTTACTATTCAAACCTTAATAAATCTGCCACATAAAGTTTCCCATCTATTGGGGATGCTCAATGTTTATGTGCAGCTGTTGCCAATAATGCTAAAATAGTACTTAAACCAAAGGGGTTAATCAACTTGGTGTAGTATGGTGTAGGCAGTAAACAATTTGCAATGGGGTCTTTATTTTAATTAGTTTAACACTTTTTTTCTAGCGCTCCCAAGCTTGGAAATTAAACTAGGAGCTGACTGCCCTAGTAACTAAGAAGCTGTTTTGAAATCAAGAGTATGAATAGCAGTGGGTCTAAAGAAAATAAGCACTACAGTTAAGAAAAACAATAACGGAAGAGTTGCAGTCTGTTATTTTGACATTGACTCCTTAATAGAGCTATAATAGACAGTTGAAAAATAAAACAAAAATAAATTAGACCAACTGAAAATTTATTTACAATAGGTCCATATATAAAATGCTAAACATTAATACAAAGAGGAACTATCCCTAAAAAACTCTCACCAAATATGGCAAATATTTCATAGTGTCATTTAATGTAAAGCCTAGGGAAACAGGCATCTTACAAGAAGATCATCCCTACTTCCTGCAATTTAGTTACATTACATTGTACTTGATTCTAACTAAGCTGTATGAATCTGTATTGGTCACATCCAAACAATCTATTGGCTTTATTTAATGTTTAAATGTTTTTTTCAATTAGACTTAAGGTCTGGTGATCCAATCCAAAAAAATCTTATTTGTAAAACCTCAGGTCCTGAGTAATATTAATGAATTCATATTTAGTCCCAATAATAGATCCATATCTGTATGTACTTTAAAGTGCATTGTGTATAAATGGCTAATGATGAGCAACATTTTTGCCAGGTATGGATTTATTGCAAAATTCTGCATTTCTCTATTGGTAAATATTTTCGCACAACCAATGCAAACTTACCTGTATTTTGCACACAAAAAACCCGCAATAAAAAGACACCCTTAGACCCATAGGGGTAGATTTATCAAAGCTCGAATTTCGAAGTAAAATATACTTTGAAATTCGACCATCGAATGACTATACTTCGACTTCGAATATCAAAGTCGAAGTTTTTTTTACTGAATTTGACTGTTTTGCAGTCGAAGTAAAATCGTTTGTTCGATCGATCGCTGAAATCATTAGAATCGAACAATTCAAACGATTTCTGCGATCGATTGAACGATTTTACTTCAATTACAAAAAACTTAGAAAAATGCATTAGAAGGTCCCCATAGGCTAACATAGCACTTCAGCAAGTTTTTTTTTAAAGAGACAGTACTTCGATTATCGAATATTTGAGTATTCAAATTATTTTACTTCTAATCGAAATCAAAGTAAATTTGAAGTCGTAGTATCCTATTTGATGGCCGAAGTATCCCAAAAAATACTTTGAATTTCGATTTTTTTTTTAATTTGAAAATTTCCTCGAAGTGAGGTGACCCTTGATAAATCTGCCCAATAGTATTTTGCACAGAAGAAGTCGCTACAAAAGATATTTGTCACAAAGAACACCCATAGACAATGGAAAAATACATCAAGCAAAAAAAAGTTGCAGTGAAGACATGCCCAGTGACTTCAATGTGCAAAATGAATGAGCATTTTTTTCTCATGCCAGATGCATTGAACTCAATGGGTGTCTTTTCATGCTTTTATATATTATTTTATTATTATTATATCTTATGCTTATTTATAATATTTTATTATTATTATTTTATTATATATTATTTTACATTCAAGAGTTTTTTTATTTTCAACTAACAAAAAAAATGGGTCACGCAGTCTCTG
This sequence comes from Xenopus laevis, assembly GCF_017654675.1. Taxonomy (NCBI): domain Eukaryota; kingdom Metazoa; phylum Chordata; class Amphibia; order Anura; family Pipidae; genus Xenopus; species Xenopus laevis. The sequence continues at coordinate 35,229,493 of NC_054375.1, read as the reverse complement.
ATTTAATATTAGTGTATTATAAGTGCATTTCTATTGCATTTGTCTGCTCTCATCTCAAACATTTGATGAGAATATTAAAACCTTCTCAAAGCCTCTGTAATGAAATCAAAGAATGTAAAGAAAAATGAAATCTGGAAGGGAAATCACAGTGATAACTCGAGGCCTCTGATCCATAATTGGTCCTTTTCTGTCTTTTGATTTTGTGGCTGCAATTTAAACAATTACCAAAACACAGTTGTAATAATTAGTTTCTACTTTTGCTTTCAATTAGAATTAGAGGCTCGGGGAATACAAGTCTCCACGATCATGAAAACAGCTAAGTTCATTTTACTTGCTCTGCGTGCGGATTGGAACTTTAAGTATTTTTTCAAAATGCAGTTGCATGGATAAAGCAGGAATTAAATGAATATTTTAGAAGATTCAGGTTTGGTCTCATAAGACCATGTCTTAGTAGAAGAAATGTTATAGTTCAATAGCTCTGCTTCAGTATTTGATTTAAAATAAGGATATTCATTCTACTTTCCTTGAATTCATCACCATCGATATTGTCCAAGAATATTTCAGAATAAGACCACTTAATAAGAAGGCTGCAGGACAAAGACATCTGGTTGTAAAGTCTCTTCATGTGCCACAAATGACAGTGATCAAAGTTACACCAGGTTTTCATTGAAATTTGTGCATATTGTTGTGGTGCACTCTGTGTCCAAACAAATTTTGTTCCTCACCAGTATTGTGCTGATTGGTCCAGGACAATCACCTGTCCGTCATTGTGTTCCCTGGCAGCGGCACTTCCTCAGAGTATATCATACTCTGAGGAAGTGCCAAAGGGCACGAAACGCATCAGTAGTAAGGACATTATGCACTTTTAATGTTTGGTAGACAATAAAGCTTTAATTCATCTTCACTAGTCCGATCAACTTTGTATTTTTGAAACTTTGTTCCTGTTCTATAAATTGTCACTTTTCATATAAAGATGTAATACTTTAAATCAAAGCATAGCCATGACTCTACTTTCCACTGAAGCCTCAAAATTCTCTAAATTACTTGCCTCCATTAATCTGATGTTATCATTGCTATTCCTTCATGAGTTATTCTACATGATTGCTCAAAATAAACCAGCAATAGTGACCTATTTTTTTAAATGAAGAAAAGCAGAGAATGGAGAGAGCAACACTGGGGACTGTTTATCAGGAGCTGAAGTACATAGGTGGCCAAAAGTAGCCCCATGCAGCTTATTGCTGCCTAAGGAAGCACATGACTAGGCCTGACAATTTAGGGACATCTAAGGTAACTGGTTTAAAATACCGTGGGGTATTATCACAACAGTTCATTACTAAGTTTTTTCAGTGGAGGGAATCATGCTGTTTTACATTGATTGCAGTTTATTCCCTAAGAGAAGGTGTTCACTACCCACCATGATGGAGGAGGAAGCGAATGGTGCCTCGGTCTGGTTGTCATGCATTTCCATTGCCATGAACCTAGGAGTCAAAAATTTGTATTATATAGTTGCTTTATTTTGCTTTATTTTTTGGTATGTATATTCTTTACCTAATGTAAGAAATTAATGATTAAGCTGGAGCCATACTCATTTTTATTTTCACCAATTATTTCTAGGTGATTAGTTATTGGGGAAAAGGGCAGTTATCTATCCTTGCCTGAGTCATACACCAATAGAACCAATTCCCCAGAGGGGAGCTCCTCAGGCTCTCTGTTTCCTTGTAGACTTTTTCCAAAGGATGAATGTAGAATTTGCTATGTATTCACCTTTTAATAACCACATCAATAAAAATGCTATACAAATATAAAGAGAGAGCTGGGGAGTTTGTTTGAAATCTGGTGAATTTACTAAGAGGCAGATGAAGGTATCCTTATTTTCTTATTCCAGGACAAATATAAAAAAGAAAAGAGAGCTCCTTCTGTACATCACCCTCTCTAATCATGTGCCTTTATTTTTAGAATTGGCCTGTAAATTGAAATGTGATCTCAAGTTCTGATTCTAATCACGAGGCAGCACAGATCTGGTCATGCTTTCTGTTCTTCATGCTTCTTTATTTCAACAAAATGGTCTTTTTATTTGCACAGTCATTGGCAGAGCAGTCAAAATATATAATATGAAAAATAATGTACTTCCCAATAGATGTAATCTCCCTAACCTCCTTCATAATGTCTTACAATAGGAATAAATACCCATTTATGGCCTTATGTCTTACTGTAATGAAGAATTTGTGAACTATACACACTGGCTTGGTCCAACAATACAAACTGTAATTATATAAATGTTTTCTTTTGTTTTAGGCTGTATAAATTCTCATTCTAATTTCATTAACTTTGTGCTCTTTTTTTCTGTGTAATGCTGTGGCCAGGTGTGTGCTAATATGTAACAGATTTAATTCAATTGAAAAATCAGATCAAACTCACATATCATGCCTTTAAACTAGGAACATCCAAATCTGGATTAAAAAAATAATTTTATAATACTAGGCTATCATAGATTTGAAAACCCTTGCAGCATGCACTGATACAGTATAACATTAGATTGAAGCCTGCATTGTTTGTAAAAGGCTGGTGCACAAGTTGACTCTATCATTTGTATCAAGTGTGATGCAAGTGGACATGGGTATTTTGTTACATGTACCCCAACTACATGGGCACACAAAAAAAAATTTGAATTGGGAACAAAGAGATCCTATGACGTATTGCTTGGTTAATGACAGGTGTAAAGAACAGTATGTAGTTTCTATGTGCTTTAGGGTGATGACACATAGAGCTGTTCAAAATCATGCTACCAGAGGGTGACACAGCCCTTTGCTTACCTTTCCATGGCAGTTAATTGGACTCTCCATGGATAAAACATTTGACGTGCATAACCGCATAGTATTTTTTACTGTAATCCCTCTGGGGTAAATAAATAAAGTAAAACATAGAGAAAAATAAGGGGGGTTGACCAATGCACATTCCCTGGTCCCCTGTCTCATAAGTAATTCAATATCTATGCTTACCGGGCCCAGGTCCTCCTCTATATTCATGACAAAACGGTACTGCCCAACCTGTTAAACGAAAGTGTGTCTCCTAGGCATAGTAAATGAGGTTACCCCAAGATCAGCCATGAGAATTGTTTGCCGTATCCTACTGGACATATAAATGCATGCAAAATACATATAAAGAATGTTCTATGGATAAAAAAGTCATTCACTCATACATTACTGCCTATTTGGAAGAACATAAATAAACAATAAATCCTTCTTATAATATTCTCCCTTTGAAAAGCATAAAGCTATGCAAACTTACAAATGCATACTGAATAGTGCAGCAAATTGTTATGTCTTAGATAAATATTTTTACAGTAGTTCCTTAAATAAATGCACCACTAGCATTTTTGTGTCCCTAGAAAATAACGCTTTACATGCAAATAAGCTACATCAAAATACATCTGAATATTTAAAAGCATTCTTGAGCTAAAATATTTTAGAATCCAACTACAAATACTTTTCAGAGGGCTGAATATTTATCTGTATGCAGTACAGTACTTATGTGATATTTTGTTTTCCTTTTCATCAAATAATGAAACATGTCAATTCAGGAGTTTGTTGGACTTTTAGATGCTTAAAGGTAAAGCAAGATTACCATTCAATGTATTACATTTTATGCAAAATCTTACTGGGTTCCCAGTATATAACCATGACAAGGGGACTCTTTGATTTAACTTTCGCCTTGAGCCATCCCACTGAACCCCATTGTTACATGCCTTAATGAAACACCAGGAGACAGAAATTGGTTTAAATGACCACAGCATTTATTCTCATTTAATTAAATAAATAGGACCTTGCTAACCTAACTCGAGGCAATATTCTAAAGCCAGAATCCCAGAAGAGCTTGCTACTATGCTCTGCATTCCTCACTGAAGACTTGAAATCAGCACTATGTCATTTTATCCACCACTCAGTATTAGGCTGCCTCTACCTACAGAGAGGTTTGCCCCAAACTCTTCTACCAGCAGGAGCTGCATCCCCCACCATGAGAGGCATTCAGCAGCCCTGTTGCTGGTCCTGAATCTGCAGTGTCTCAATGATAGGAAATCCAAGCAAGCTGTCACCTAGCACAAGCAAAAGTAGCATCTGTTTTAATCAACCCACAAAAGAGACACTCCTTTCTCTCTCTTTCCTGTGCAGTACTCTGGCAAGGTCCTACCACTATTGTGACAAGTAAAACTTAAAATAGATTATCATATATCCACTTTTATGATCCAGAGGAAGCCAAAAAATCCAGCCGGAAGCCAGTACCAATTATGCCTCAAGAGGGAAAATATTCCTTCCTGACTCCAATGGTGATCGGAAACATTCTCTGGACCAAGCATTCAGACAAAACATGAATATTTACAATGCATACTGTATAAAGATACATAAACCACACTATAATGATACATTAAGGAAAACATCTACATTCAGTTATTAATAGATAATAAAGAACTTCTACCATTTTGCAAAATATGCAAAAATTGGGAGGGTGGGTGGAAGGTTTCTCCCTGGTCCAATATATATTGGACCAGGTAGTATGAACCGAAGAGTATATACTGTAGATACTGGGAACAAATTGATAAAAGTTTGAAAGTGTGGTATCTGAAGCATTAAATAAAATCAGGAAGAGACCCTAGAGTCAATAAGATTAGAAATATTAGCAGCAGAACAGAACACAGACACGATCACAAAAAAAGGTGTAAAGCACACAGTCACTAACCTGGTTTACCTGAGTTGTGTGCTTGTTGTTCATAACATGTGCCTGTCCCATTGCCCTATAGTTTGCCACAATGGTCCCATGATGCACTGCCATTGGTATCATACAACACACTGGTATGATCCCTTTTCTGTTCTTGAGCAAGACAGCACTAGCCATGGCTTTTGTGGTGCACCATATCTCTCCTCCTTGATCTCCTCTGGAAACCCTAAGGGGCAGATTTACTAAGCTTGAGTGAATAATTTGAATGGAAAAATATTCGAATTTCGAAGTATTTTTTTGGGTACTTCGACCATCGAATTGGTCAAATTCGATCGATTCAAAGTAAAAAATCGTTTGACTATTCAACCATTCGATAATCGAAGTACTGTCTCTTAAAAAAATACTTCAACTTCATACTTCGCCACTTTAAACCTACCGAGGTGCAATGTTAGCCCATGGGGACCTTCCCCAGCACAATGTTAGCCTATGGGGACCTTCCCCAGCAGTTTTTTTTGATCGAATAAAAATCCTTTGATCGATCGCTTAAATTGGTTTGAATCGTTTGATCTAACGATTTTATATTCGTTCGTTCGATCAAAGCTTTTGAGCTAAAATCCTTCGAATTCGATATTTGAATTCGAAGGATTTTACTTCGATGTTCGATAAAAGCTTTTGAGCTAAAATCCTTCAAATTCGATATTTGAATTTGAAGGATTTTACTTTGAGGGGCGAATTTGAGGGTTTTTTAACCCTTGATAAATCTGCCCCCAAGAGTCTCTAAAATGAATTCCATTTTTTACAATTAGCATGATTCCACAATTACCTGGGCTATAGATAGGCAGTGGCATTTGAGTCACAGAGCACAGCGAGGTGACATTGAGAGTTGGCAAATGACGATATGGTACATATGGTGCCAGCCAGTTGCTGAATTTGCAATCTAGTTCTTCCTACAGTTCTATATTTTTCATATCTGTATACACATGGAATATGTTCCAGTATGAGCATATAGAGAACATCCCCTTTTAGCTGCATTTTGTCCTTCTCCTTGCTCTCCCACAGCCTCAGTTACCTGCTGGATAAAAGTGCGGCACCAGTAAAAAGTTAAAATTACAATAATGAAGAGGAATGCCGTTGTGCTGGGATTGCTGGAATATGAAACATTAGACAGAAGGCAGAACCAGTTTTAGTGACTACATCTTGCTGTGCACAGTAATAAAAGTTACATCGTAAGCTCTTTTAATAAGGCATCAATTGCACCTGGTTTTTATAATATTATGTATTGTGCAGCTTACACATGTTTATTAAAAAAAAGCAATGGCAGTGCTAAAATTGCTCCTAATAGTAATGCATTTTTTAAAGACACTTTTAATAGATCAGACTTTCACATTGTTCCAAAGAGTGCTGACTAAGCTTATAAAGGTGAGCTCAAAGCAAATTTATGACCCTGTTTTCTAAACGCATGTATTTTTGCAATGGCAGGTTATGCTGCTTAAGTATCAACCCTATCTCTTGCTCTCTTTTTATCTTATTTATTCTTTTTGTCCTCTTTTTTATCATTTATTTTCCAGTGGATAAATTATCAATAATAACATTTCTATCGATGAACAGTACCTTTGTACTTGATCCAAACTAAGATGTAATTAATCCTTATAGGAAGCAAAACCAGCCTATTTGGGTTTATTTCATTTTTGCATGATTTTCTAGTAGACTTATGGTATGAATATACAAATTATGGAAAGATCCCTTATCCGGAATACCCCAGGTCCTGAGCATTCTGGATAACAGGTCCCAAGCTTGTATATATGATTCATAAAGTGCTTCATGGTACACTATAATCAATTGAACTTAAAATATGTGATAACATTCTATTAAAATGGAATCTAATTGATTCCTAGAACTTGAAATAGCATTACATTTATTAACATCTGCCCATGCAGCAGCACTGCTTTAAGCAACTGCATTTGACAGACTTTATTTTAGCATTTCCAGTAGTAAAGAACAAATTGTACTTTATTATTGTATTTTTAATGTTTTTACCAAGCAGTAGCCATTATTAATGCTCAGTAGGAAAATACAATAGCTGGTATTTAAGTGGCTGGGTTTTTTGTAAGTAATTCCATAATTTTAAGTAATTCCATAATTTTCCTGTTGATATAATATTTATAGGTTTATAAGTGCTATGATCAGCTCCGCTGCAATTCATGTAAGGATGCTATAAACTGTCCTCCAGTCATAGGAACCAATGCTTCCCATAATGATTGGTTAAAAAGCTCAGTAAATGCTCCGGTAAGTATATGTATAATTTCCCTGAGAACCCTATGATGTACACCATCAGGGCCTTTAATTAGGGCCAGTCTACTTTTAATTAATAGAGCTATTTACTATTCCTGTATCTACAGGTTTACTATATTCTTTGCTATTCAGATGTGGTTAACTGTAAGGCATCTTAATTTCAGCATAAATAATTATTTAGGTAAACTGCTATATTTTTGTCCCATCTTCTGCTTTCAGACCTTTTTTGTCCTTTAACTAGTCTGATACTGACAATTTTATCTTATTTTTGCTAAAATATCTTGTACAGTGCTCTGCAGCAAATATTATTGGTTGTTTTCCCTTTATTATCTATATTTTGGCTTATCTGAGTATCATATGCTTTGTTTTAACCTAAATTATTTCTCGTTTTGAGTTATTTTGTTTCCGGAGGCGAATTTTGGCATACTAAATATTGACAAGTCTTAATGAAATTTATGAGCTCCTTAATCCTACCCTTCCTACACAGAGGCACACACATGCTGATCTTGTAAGATTACAAACACCTGAATACAATCCTTTGGAGAAAAGCAAGAAACATCAAAACATCATTGTAAACATACAGTACTCAAGAATCTAAATAAATAAATCATGATTTTTTTAACTAGATTTAGCAGCCATAGTAGATCAGACATGCTATTGTTCACATAGTATTTTAAAGTGAGAAATAGAAATAAAACATTTACCATAATAGCCTTGGAAACAATAGGAGAGAATGAGAGGCAGACTGGAGGGTAGATAAGTTTGAGAGGCATGGACAGTCCTAGTTTTGGGGGCAGTAGGGAGCAGAGGAGGGGTATATAGAGAACAGAGGTATTTTACGAGATTATGTGCATCAGTTGGTTAATTGGGAGAAACCAATGGATAGAGATATGGACATAGATGGGGATAGGGACAAGAAACAGCACAATATATTATCCTTTAATTGGCATGCTAGGGGTCCTTCGTATACTTTAAAGATAGATTTTTCCATTATCAATTAGATTTTTACTGCTTTTCCTCTTTAGTTGCAAGCTGATTGTTAAATAAGGTGCAATGGCCCACAGAATCCTAAGTAAAGGATTTCCTCAACCTCTATGAGATGGCAGGGACATTCTGGGAAACACATCAGGTAGGCAGAGATGGCAACCTGATTTTGAGTTAGTTGTTTGTAATCTACCAAGATATTGAGGACCAATTCCTGCTCCTATTTTTTTCTTATCTTTATCTAAAGCCCAACAAATTATTTTATGAACATATAAAGCAAACAGGGCCTTTCTTTAAAAAATGCTAACTTCATTTTGGGATTTTTCTTGTGTAGCTACAACTGAAATGCTTATTGTTAGTTTATCTTTTAGTGTTTCGCTAATCACTGCCTCCATCTACTATCTTCACTCTTCTTAGTGCTGTTTTCCATTTTTAAGCTCATCAGAATTCCCTATACCTTTATTTTATAATATTTCTGGTTATGAGTGTTTAAGGAAGTATTCAACGTTATTCTTTTTTCTTAGAGATGGTTCCAATTATAGGCATCTTCAGCTTTGAGGCTAATCATGGAAACAGCAAAACTGCTACTGTTCCTGAGCTGGAGAGCCTACTCAAGTTCACGAACCTCAACATTAAACAGGAATGCCAAATCCAAAAAGAGAGACTGACTGCTGCTTAATATTGTGCTTTTTTCACCTCTAGCAATGGCATGAGGAAACCAGTGATTCTTGGTTGAGCTCCAATATCGATGTATTGTTCATGTTGAAAGCAAGAAAAATGGCATATGTTTATATCTGACAATTTTTATCTTTGAAAAGTCTTGTCACATGTAATGCTTGATGATTCATCTAGTGCAGGGAAAATGCTTTGGTTTGTTTAAGAATATTCAGCACGAACAAGTATATACAGATCCAAAAAATGTTCCCCATTATTTTCTTGTCTGGATTGAGGTAAAAATTTTCCATCTTGTAAATCGAATGGCAACTACTCTGCTGTTTTTAGATTTTATAGCTTTCATCGGTTTTCTATTTTTATAACATAAAAATGTGACCTTTACTCTGTTACTCTAATCATATGGGAGGCAATGTAGGCATATAATGGGTCAATGGGTTTCATTCCCCTTTTGTAAAAAGTTTACACTAATTCCATTGCATTTCTCAGGAACTTATCCTAGTAGCAGACATCTTTAGGTATATCCTCTCACCAACCTTAATATAATGATGTTGTGCACCAGCTATCTAAAATTACTTTTGTGACCTACAAGTATTCCCTATGTCATAAATACCCATTAACCAACTGTGATTTGCTATCCACTAAAAGGGATTACCAGCATATATTTAAATGATATACATCCTTGCTGGCTCTTAAGTTAAACCTGTAAGTTGTCTGTATGATGACAGGTTAAGAGAGATAAAGTGGCTTAGCTGTACTTCCTTTAAGACATTTGACATTGTAACACAATATATAGTTTATTCAATTCAATTCTAAATAGCCACATACTGTATATGACTATGGGTACAGGAAAGATTTCCCTTTTAGTGACAAAGTTAAATATACACAAGTATTATTATTCTGTGAATGTTCAATGGATGAAATCAACATAATAACGTCTGATTAGGTCATGGGTTGTTTAAAGCTTGATTGCATTATTTCCTCTACAATATCCATTTAATGCATATTTACCCTGAATAAACTTGTGAAGCCTAATTGCTCCATAAGGTGAAAAAATATGACAAGGGCACATACAGAGAACAGACACAGTACAGTACAATAGATAAAAGTTCTGTAAAGCAGCCAGCTTTTCAACATATCTACTTAGACGGAAACAAGGGATTGCAGAAGGCGAATGCGGAGACATTTGGAAAGATCCCATAGGACCCCCTCAACAAATGGCACACAAAAGCTGAGCTGGAGAACAGATGGTAGATATGGAAAGTGGAAAAGTGATAAAAATGTGTGGGGGGGAGGGAGAGTAAAGAGAAGACACCGGGGAATATTTATATAATAGTTGTTATGAAAGAACTATGGAAACAATGTTTTAGATAATTCAGTTTATAGGTAGACAGAAAACAAATTTGGTTTGATCATAAAAACAGCTTGCATATCATGATATATTGCAGAGTTAAATAGTATCAGGTCAACCATTACATAAATAAGTGGCGTAAATATTTATGGTTTCAAAGGCCTTTATTTCTTATACATTAAGTTTCTTAAATAGATATTAAAAAAGGTGAAATGTGTACAAAGACTTATGAATGAATGGATATTTCCTTTACAACAAATGCATAACAAAACAAAAGCATTGATATAGTCATGTGGACACTGTTACTCCATTTTTACATTCTATATACCCATATCTATACTAACTATAGAGTTTAGTATCACAATACCCTTTGATATTATGTCTGTCCAAGAAATCATCCAAGCCATTCTTAAAGGCATTAACTGAATCAGCATCACAACATCACCCGGCAGTGCATTCCACAACCTCACTGTCCTGACTGTGAAGAACCCCCCACGTTGCTTCAAATGAAAGTTCTTTTCTTCTAGTTTAAAGGGGTGGCCTCTGGTACGGTGATCCTCTTTATGGGTAAAAAGGTCCCCTGATATTTGTCTATAATGTCCTCTAATGTACTTGAAAATGTTATTTTTAATATTACCGCAGTAACAGTGCATGTGTATAAAAAGAAGAAGACATACATTAAAAAAGATTTGCAAAAACAGTAAATAAGATAAAAGAGAGTAAAACACTAAGAAAACCCTATGTACTTTACCAAGTCTAGAATTTCCTGTTGTGTCCTCTGAGGCAAGATTTGGGAAACACTGGGCATACAATCCATGGATATGGAGCCTCCTTGCATGTTATGGGGTACTGGGTCTGTCACCTTTTTATTGCCTTTTGAGGGACACTCTCCTCATTACCTTATGCATGAGGTAGAAGTGTCCAGGAACTTGTTATTTACAACCCCCTGCAGGGGGTTGTTATTTTCAGGCAAGATTCCCAAATATAATATCGGTACTTGTCAGTACCCAATATTATAATAAAAACATGGGCAGGCTGTGATCCATATGTGGGCGATCAGATTGATACCAAACACTAATCGGGTCTCATGTTCCAGCCTCCCAGGAATCATCCCTCTTAACTGGTGGGTATTGGCTGGCCCTGTTTGGTATCATTAGGAAGCATGTGATCTCCTCTTAACCAATATATAAGTTATGAGGATGTGAATCCTATGACACAAGAGATATGGATCCTTTCCTATAGTCCATATTTTTCTACTAACTATTCCCCCTGCTACTCTAGGTCCACAGCTCTGTTCTTTGATCAACTGATCAAAGAACTGACTGGCCCAGCTTCCTTCCCCAAATGGTGTGACTCCAAATTGTCTCACAGGGCAGATATGGATAACACCTTTGCACAGCCCCCTTGTGGAAATGTCTAGTTAAGGGTATCTTTGTTGGTCCAAAAGCAAATGCCTCCAGTGTTAACAGTTTACAATGCCAGTGCAATACTATTCTGGCATGACACCCCAAGATCCTTCTCATTTAAGGAAACTCCCAACACACTGCCATTTAGTGTATAAATTGCATTTATATTATTTTTGCCAAAGTGCACAACGTTGCATTTATCAACATTGAACCTCATTTTCCAATTTGCTGCCCAATTTCCCAACTTAGACAAAGTTGGGACGTCATTTCAGCACTTTGCCGATTTACTAATGGTAGCTGGAGTAATTTCGCCAAGGAGATAGACTCTGGCGCAACTTCGCACTCTAACGCCAGTCGAATTTTCGGTCTGGGGAAAGAGCATTACTAAGCAAATTCAAAATTTTGATTTTACTGACCATTATCGCCAGACTTGCCTTCGCCACCTAAGTGCAATAGAGCAGATAGGACTTCCTCAAAGAAAAATTTAAAACTTTTCTAAGTCCCAAAAAACGCTGGAGTTTTTTGCTATTTAAAGGGTGATAGACTGAAAAAATTTTTTTTTGGGGATACCCTCCTTCCCCCCTACATTTGCTAACATATGGCACCTAAACTATACCGTGGGCACATGTGTAGGGCATTATAGCAACTTCATATAATTTTTTAAGGTTCCCTGGCCTTGTGTAGTGTAATGTATTTGCTGCAGTATATACAGCCATTATACTTTAACTGCACGCCGTATGCTAATTAGCTAACGCTAGTGTAAATTCGAACTGCTGAGTGTAAATTTGCTGGCGTAATTTCGCCAGCATTCGGTACCCTGTGCGCAACTTCGAATCTTCGTGAATTAGCGTTGTCCAGGTGAATTTACACCTGGCGAAGTGTTGCGATGTGCGGTACTCCACTAAAAACACTGGTCCAATTAGAAAATGTTCCATTTACCACCAATCTTCGTAGTCTTTCTTTTAGCCAGTTCTCTATCCAGGTACAAATACTATGTTCCAGGCCAACATTCCTGAATTTAACCAGTAACCTTCTGTGTGGCACTGTATCAAATGCTTTAGCAAATTCTAAGTAAATCACATCCACTGCCATCCCAGAATCGAGGTCTCTACTTACCTTCTCATAAAAAGAAATTAATTTAACCCATTATCAGCCGATAACAGTTTAGCTTTTCGTGATCTAGGGCATTTAGAATAATGTTGGCCATGTATTATGGTATTTTCTATTGTGAAATTGCCTAAATCTGTGCACAAAGTTGTAAAAAAATGCTCATACAAGAAGGCACCTGTAAGAAAGATGAGAATAAAATACATATGCTTCAACATACACTGCCAGTATCTATTTGCTTTTCATGTCATGTTCTGATTTTTATTTTTAAGTCCAATAATTTTTTTTACCGATGCTTGCACCTATAAAAGATGACATAATGGTGCTCTAGGATTTAAGACACCATACTCTTATTAGGTGTAAGTTATGTTGCTGACATTTTTATCATATTTTCTCTTTGTGCTCAGTTATTTACAACTCCAGTGCAGACAATCATAGTCACCAAGGGTCTGTCCAGAATTTCACAGAACAGACCTGTTGGAAATGTACTGGGAGTGAATCATATGGCTAGATACACACAAGATCAATTGTCTCTAAATAAAATATCTTAGAAAATTCAGGGGTTTGGGCATGTGTATTATACTTAACAGAAACATCTTAAAGGGTAATTTCTAAAAACCAACAGTCTTTTATTTTATTATTATTATTTACAGTCAAAAGTAGTTTTTTTAAGGACAGTAGTTAATACTTCTTTATCTTATCCTGATCCTTCAGCTTAACATTATCCCCCTGGGTGCAACTGAATGATTCCTAAGATACAACATGAACTAGTAATGAAAAAAAAAATCTGTGCTTTCCTGTAACTTAACTCATTTATTTTTGGACATTTTTATCTCCCACCCACCTTGATCAGAGGGACTGCATTAGTCATTAGACATGTATCTTTTGAAAACTTACATGTTTGGGGGGGCTCACTAAAAGCCCACATCTACCAAATTTAGTAAACATTTTAGATAGATTTATAGATAGGGGTAGATATAAATCTTGTTTGTTTCCCTGATGAAGACCATTCTCTCGTTGGTATTGAAATATGTGTAGTGATGAGAGAATACGATAGGTTTCATTTCAACAGTGAACAGTGAAAATTTGTCTTTTCAACACACATCCTGTTCATTACACTTATGTTGGACAAGGGGGCATACTGCCTCTTTAGTATAGAAAGTCTCTCCTCATATTTCTTATAAAAAAGCTTGTGACACATAATAATTTTAACTTTGGATTGGTGTAAGGAAAATAACTAACCCTGGTGGTCTAGTGGTGCGGCAGGAATGCCTGCCGCGACATCAGCGGGGGACACCCGCCGCTCCTCTTCTCATGTGCCGGGTTCTTCTTAGTGAGCATGCGGCGCGCACTTTCGGGTTTATTAGGTGCATGCGCGCTGGCGTGATGACGTCAGCGCGCAATGGCGCGAAATTTAAAAGTTTAAAAGGGACCTTCCTGCTGTTTCTCATTTCCCGTGATAGGATTTGTTCCTGGTGCTTCTGAGCTTAAGCTATATCTGTCGGAACTTGTTTTTGATTCCTGTTGTGACACTTGCCTGGCTTTTGACTATTCTGACTTCTGGATCCTGACCTTTGTCCTGACTACCTCTTCTGAATAACCCTCTGATTGACTTCCTGGTTTGACCCTTGCCTGCCTTGACCCGGCCTGATCTGACTACTCTATTGTCTAACGCCTTGTACTACGACCTTCTGTCCAAAGACTTTGCTCTACAGTCGTGCCCATCTGCCTATCCAGAACTCTCATCTTGCACCTCTCGATAAAGTCCAGGTGGCATCCAAGTAAGCTGAGGGCTCCTCCCGAGGCCCAAAGGCGGTCACACTACTGGTGAAGCACGAGCCGAGACCAGGGTGCCTGGAGTTTGTTCTGGTGTTGGGTGCTGCCCGTGACAATTGGGAATTAAACTTGGAACCTGGACTTACTCAAGCTTGATCTGAAAAATGGTGGGCATTACAGAGAGAAAACAACAATTTTTGTAATGTAAAATTCTGAATAGGACATTGGACAAATACTGGCAATGTGTCAGATATATTCTATTGGCTATATTGTAATACGTGTGTATTGCTGTGCAGGATGGTGCAAGACACATGCTTAATTAGCCAGAGCAGCTGTTGTATATGAAGAACCAGACTCATGTAGAACTGTAGAACTGTCCCTGTGTTACTTTTAGCTCCACATACAGCTGTAACCCCTTTGACAAGAAGACATCACTGCCATAATATTATGTTATCATATTATATATTACATTAACTTCCAAAAGGTTCCAGTTAAAGTAATAAAAGGTCACATACCATAATAGTGACGTATTCTCAGGTCATATCTTTGGGATGAAAAAAAAGATCAAGAGACAGATTTCTGTTTGAGAAAAATGATTGCACTGAGTAGCTGATGCTGTGTTGGACTCAATATGCTTTGTCTTTTAAAAAAGGATAGCAGAGAGGTGCATTAATAGCAAAACTTTCCCGGGATTCTATCCTTATTTCTCAAGTAATGGTGCACTTTTTAGCGTGGTTTTTCTAAACCTATTAAAGCAAGATTCACTTTCAGAGGCTTTAATAATAAAAGTTCTTTAACTGGGCAATTACATTTTGTAATTAAACAAAAGCTTCTTCCTAATGGAAAATGCAGGCTAGATAAGAGATGGATGTAATAGAGAAGAAAATGTGAGGTAATTTATAATACCGACATGTGGTCTTTATTGTTTCAAAATGAATGCTACAGCTAGGTACAAAAAAAAAAATTCTTCGCAAGTGGGAGTAATAGTTTTGTGCAATAAATCTCTTTGTGAGTGATGACCTTGCTCCAGCTCTCAACAATTTGTTTCTATGAATGTGAGTTTTTATTGCGACCTAGATGATTTGGATGGTGATTGAATAACAGAGCGGTTCAACAGAAACAATATGTGCAAGTGAATATGAAGATATTTATTCTGCAGCTCAGATTAGTCAAATGGTTTACATAGTAATGTCATAACTAGTATGAAATATTGTTAGGCCATTAAGTGCTGCCTGCCTCTTTTTCATCAAAGCTTAGGTAAGATTACATTTGCATGGGATTTTATTCATATTGTTCAAAATAAGGAAAGTTAAGCAAACAATTGCAGTTTCTGCTACAATATACACTAGTGCAATGGTTCCCAAACTGTAGGGCTGGTGGAAGATCGACACCCTAATTACTAAGTGGGTTGGATGCTGATAACTCTTAAAGCAAATGTTTAATCAATTATTAGCATGACGTAGCAACTTGTAAATTGTTTTTTATGGATTCTGAAATGTTATCCTTTCTATTCTGTCTTTGTCCTGTCTCCAATTGAAAATGCTCTCTGCTTGTTATGATTCTTGAGCAAGGTGATTGATTCAATAATATTTTATGGAGAGTATCTGTAACCTTGTTATAGTGAAAATGGGCCATCCGAGGGCTCATTTACAATCATTGTTTTTACCTATCTGGTCCAATGGATCAAAATAAACACAAATGCACATGGATATAATTTGTGGCTAGCATTTTCAAAGTGATTTTGTGATTAGTGTTAAAATTAAGTTTTCTTGTTATTCTTTTAATGAAAATCTGCTTTGCCTATTTATGCAACAGGCAGACATGGGCATGAAATCAACAAAAGATGCAAGATGGACGCAATGGTGCTTAAAGGAAAACTATACCCCCAAAATGAATACTTAAGCAACAGATAGTTCATATCATATTAAGTGGCATATTAAAGAATCTTACCAAACTGGAATATATATTTAAGTAAATATTGCCCTTTTACATCTCTTGCCTTGAGCCACCATTTCGTGATGGTCTCTGTGCTGCCTCGGAGATCACCTGACCAGAAATACTACAACTCTAACTGTAACAGGAAGAAGTGTTGAAGCAAAAGACAGAACTCTGTCTGTTAATTGGCTCATGTGACCTAACATGTATGGTTTGTTGGTATGTTTGTGAGTACACTGAATCCTACGATCCCAGGGGTAGGGATGTAGCGAACCGCCGATAATGTGTTCGCGAACGCCGTTCGCGAACACCGGCAAAAAATGCGAACAGTTCGCGAACTTCGAACATCCGAAAATCGTTCGATTCGAACGATCGAAGGATTTTAATCGTTCGATCGAACGATTTTCGTTCGAATCGAACGAAAATCGTTCGATTTTAGCGACCGAATGGTCGAATGGTCGAACGATTTTGACGCGAACGCCTATTGGCGAACGTCGCGCGACGTTCGCGAACTTGCGGCGGACGCGAACAGCCGATGTTCGCGCAAACAAGTTCGCCGCAGAACAGTCCGCGACATCCCTACCCAGGGGGCGGCCCTTACTTTTTAAAATGGCAATTTTCTTTTTATGATTACCCAATGGCACATACTACTAGAAAAGTATATTATTATGAAAATGGATTATTTACGTGAAGCAGGGTTTTACATATGAGCTGTTTTATGCAATATCTTTTTATAGAGACCTACATTGTTTGGGGGGTATAGTTTTCCTTTAATGCAAATGCCTTAACTGAATAGCGTCAATATGTGCACCATTTGCCTCCATTTTAGCATGACCATAGGAGAAGTGTCAAGACAGAAATTGTTATAGGTCTGTATTTCAAAGTAGTGCTTGAAGCAGACACCACTTTTATACAGAGTGAAGCTTAAAGTGTTTGTGAAAGCATTTATAAGCCATAGTTTGTTTCTTTTTATTTATATTATCTTACTTAGCTATAGAATCTATGCTCTGTAGTCCAAGAAATGCCTTGACGTGTTTATTTTGGCATTATTTTGAAGGAAGCATTTCACAAGTTGTTTTTCACTTCTATTTGTCAAGTAAAAGCTTTTCAATGTTTCATGGCCAGTATGAACAATGTGTTGAATGTGTTCTCCAGGAGGTCCCGCTAATGACCTACTGAAGACAGTAATTGATATTCAAGGCCTTGACACAGACATCACAATAGCTACTGCTTATATAAAAAAAATACTCAGTTCCATTTCCCAGGAGGAACTTCTTGACATCAATTGAAAACATCATCAAATCTGGTGAGACTAGATTGGGGAAGAATATGGTTTTATTTTTTCTGTGGCCAGTGTCTAAATTCTGGATTCATCTGACCACTGTCTTCTTACCATATTTTTATTCTTTCTTCTCCATAATTGGCAGCCTTGCAGTTTTACTTGCTTGTAGGGAAAATACTTTGTTGAAAAACACTTAAGAAGTAAATGGCACTGAACCAAAATACCTATTACTTGATTTTCCTTGTAACTGTAGTCCTTATTTTAGCAAAAACTGGCTTGGGGTTGCCAAACTTAGTTTTACATCCTGAAACAATAAATAAAAATCAGTTGACTTGTATTAGGTCACTCATTGCCTCTTATATGAATATTTTCTTTCCCTTTTCAAATATTCTGCTATATATATTTATTGAGAATATAAATCCTGGTATGCTTTTTTAGCACTATATAAAAGTGTTTCTTTTCAGAAGCCCACTCTTAATTTTCTCTAAAATTGAAAAAGTGTGTATTTTCGTACAAATACATGAAACTGTCACATTTCATTTCTTCTGCATGTTCACTGGAATCCCTTTTAGTGCAATGCAGTGTCACAATCCACATACAGTTAATGTCCTTTAATTACTATAACAAACACAGCAGTACAGTTGACAGAGAAACAAGTGAAAATATGAACTTCAAGTCCAAATCTTATGTGAAAAAAATCCAGTTAACCTTCTTAAACTTGCAGTGATTGCAATGTAATGCCCCAAATTATGAGATGTGGAAAGCAGCCTTAAAGTGATTTTTTTTGTAAGCCTTTATTTTTGCTTTTCATATTAAACAGGGGTACAGAAAGAAGAAAGGGGCTTGTCCTTTATCACATTCTGTTTATTTTTGTCTAAGCTAAATATATGGTTTGTGTACATCTTGGGTCTTAAAGCTTCAATTTCGTTGAATACTTCCTTCTAGTAGTTTTTGTTTTTTTCACATTTGTACCAGATATGACCATTTGATCCTTTTCCTCTGTTGTGTTTTCTTATACCGTGTGTAAGAATTGAGGGTTTCTATACCATCTACTAATTAATTTGTAGTTTGCTTCTTGCACTCTTGTTGATCTTGTATCCTTATGCGCTGTCCTCATTCTTTTGCTCCATTTCATTATAGGTCCACATTGAGTTCTTGTTCCCATTGACTCGTAAATGTTGTTTATTCTTTCAGTTTTCCTATGGTTAGTTTTTTTGAAGAATTGGGCCACTGGGTGTTTTACGTTAGGTTGTTGCAATAGTATTTCTGTAGCTGGTCTTGTCCTTTTAATTACTCCTGTGGTTTATAGGTAATTAGATATCTGCATATAGTTCCATTGGTTTCTGGGGTGACATCTACATTGTTCATTTATTTTATGAAAAGATACTATTTCTCCATTTTTTATAAAGTGGTAGAGTTTGGTGGGTTTATTATCTATTGTAGCCCATCTATCCAGTAGTCATTTTTTGCAGCTAGGTGGAAAGCCTGGATTATTTAACAATTCTAATTCTGGTGATTGGAATAGTGATATTTCCACTACTTGTAATTCATTCCAGATTTCCAGTGTGGCTCCAATTGTAGGATGTTTTTTGATCTGTTGAGGTAGATCTGAATAATTTACATGCATAATGTTTCTTACGTTGTCTGGAATCTCATATTTTTCAATTTATGTAGTTCTTCAGGTATTTTAGGGAGATTTAATTGCTGAAGGCAATTTTCTATTTTCATGATTTTATTTTTGGCAGGTATCTCTGGACTTAAATTGTATAAATCATGATAAAATTCCTGTAAGCATTTGTGATCCCTGGGTAGGAATGATGCAGTTTTTGTTTTGAGTCCTTAATTTGTTGCGATAAAAGTTTTGCTTTTTTGTGCTTTAATTATCTGGGCTAAGATTTTTGATGGTTTATTGTCAAGTTCGTAGTACTCTCTTTTGCATTTCAGGTAAGCTTTCTCTGTGTAGGAGTCTAGAAGTTGTTTTAACTGGATTTTCTTTATTTCTAGATTTGTTTGTACCTGTCTTGCTAGATACTTTGTGTTTATTTTCCAGAATTCTTATTTCCTGTATTAGTGTCTGTGTTTTTCGGTTGTGTTCTACTCAAATTACCTCTTGTGAGTGCTTTTATTGTTTCCTCGAGGGGCCTGTTTCTGGTAAATCATTATACAATATTGTTTCACCTATCTGGTTAGTTATATTATTTCTGTTCTGTTTGTTCAATAAGAGTCTTTTGTTAAACTTACATGAGTGTGATGCCTTCATAGTGTTTGGAATCTCATTTTGGGTTGTATAGCATAGTCCAAAATTGTATTTTCTTGATGGTACAGTATGTAACCATTTCTGGTTGAAGCATGTGGTCTATTCTGGTGTAGCTGTTGTGTGAGTTGGAAAATAATGTGTAGTCTTTCTCTTTTTGGTTGTTTGTTCTCTAGTTACCAATTACTAGGTGTAGTTGGTTCAGGTATTCTTTGATTTTATTTAATGATTTGTATGTAATAGCAGATTTGTGTGATGAACAGTCTATAGTTGGATTTAAGCTACATTAAAATCTCCTCCCACTAGTAGTATACCATCAGCAAATTTGGATAATATTCTAACTATCTTTTTAGTATCACTAGTTTGATCTTTGTTAGGTAGATGCACTGAACACAGGGTAACTAGTACATTGTATATATTTGCTTTTAGTATAATAAAATGTCCTTCTGCAATAATCTTGGAATTAATAAGCGAGAATGGCACTTCATTATGTATCAATATTGATGTGCCTTTGACTTTTGCCTCGGGGTTTGTACTAGAAAATATTTTGTCATACCATTTCTTTCTTAATACGGATGCATGAGAGGTTTTAACATGTGTTTCTTGCAAGTAAACTATTTTGGCTTCGTGTTTTTGGCAGTTATTAATTATCTGTGCTCTTTTCCTAGGAATTATTTATCCCATTGACATTTGGGACCATAGTGTCAAAGATATTTTACATTCCATAATAAGTAAGTCATTTGTGGTAATCTTGTTATTACTCTTTGTGACCTGTTTCCATTTAACAAGGGTGAGGATATATCTATAACATAGAAAAAATTGAATACATACAAAGTAAAGTAAAGTAAACGGTTAGCTTCTAATATAACTTTGAAGTGCCTGTTGGATCTAAACCACCTTACGGAATACCACTTGGGGGGGTTAGCACATTTTTGGGACAACAAAAGGACATTATAGACAAATAGCAGGGAAACTTTTTACCCATAAAGAGGATCACCGTACCAGAGGCCACCCCTTCAGACTAGAAGAAAATAACTTTAATCTGAAGCTACATAGGTGGTTCTTCACAGTGAGGTCAGTGAGGTTGTGGAATGCACTGCCGGGTGATGTTGTGATGGCTGATTCTGTTAATGCCTTTAAGAGTAGCTTGGATGATTGTTTGGACAGACATAATATCAAAGGCTATTGGGATACTAAATTCTATAGTTAGTATAGCTATGGGTATATAGAATTTATGTGAATGTAGGGAGTGGTGTGTGTATGGATGCTGGGTTTTCATTTGGAGGGGTTGAAATTGATGGACTTTTTTCAACCTGATTTAACCATGTAAATATATATTACTATGTAACAAAAGTCATTTTTGTAGCCCACTGACCTTCCAAATGTTTCTATTGGGAGCATTGGGGCAGAAGGGGGTAGGAAGAGCTAAAAGTCATTCTTAGAGTCCTTGTTTATATTATGCCTTCAGTCTTTAGATATTTTATACTTATTTTAACATTTACACTCATAGCATTTTATACTCACGACTCCGACCAGTCTTTATTCTGTGTTCTTTTGTTAGAGTTTGCCTCTTTGGTAAATCTTTTTCTCTGTGTCTTTGGGGTTCCCTGTATCAGAGGGATCTCTTGCCATGTGTTGTTGGCAAGGTTCTTGTTGGTCGTTCTCTTTGTCGTTCCAGCCTGTGATGGTGACGTTGTCAATATGAAATTTTTGCATACAATCTTTCAGGTAGGGTTGCACCGAATCCACTATTTGGGATTCGGCCAAATCCCCGAATCCTTGGTGAAAGATTTGGTTGAATACCGAACCGAATCCAAATCCTAATTTGCATATGCAAATTAGGGGCAGGAAAGGAAAAAGTGGGAACTTTTCTTCTTTTGCGCTGAAAAGTCATATGATTTCCCAACCTGCCCCTAATTTACCTATGCAAATTAGGTTTTGGATTCGGTTAGGCCAGGCAGAAGGATTCGGCCGAATCCGAATCCTGCTGAAAAAGGCCGTATCCTGGCCGAATCCCGAATTCGGTGCATCCCTACTTTTAGGTCTGCTGGTGTTCTCAGTACTGGGAATCCCATCTTCGTTTGCAGTTAGACTAAAATGGTAGCCCCATCTAAATTGTATTCCTTTGGTTTTTAGTTGATCTGTTAGGGGTTTAAGTTGTTTTCTCTTAATAAGTGTTGTTAGTGATAAGTCCTGCAAGAGTATAATGTTGTCATCCTCATACATGAGTTTCTTGACCATTCTGGCATTTGTCAGGATTTCTTCCTTAAAGGAGAAGGAAAGGTAAAAACAAAGTAAGCCTTATCAGAAAGGTCCATGTAAATATACCAGTAAACCCCCAAAGTAGTGCTGCTCTGAGTGCCCTGTCAAAAGAA
The DNA here is from genome assembly GCF_017654675.1 of Xenopus laevis. Taxonomy (NCBI): domain Eukaryota; kingdom Metazoa; phylum Chordata; class Amphibia; order Anura; family Pipidae; genus Xenopus; species Xenopus laevis. The sequence continues at coordinate 35,207,346 of NC_054375.1, read as the reverse complement.
ACACTGCATTTCTATCCTTCTATTGTGTACTCATGGGCTTCTGTATCAGACTTCCTGTTTTCAGCTTAAACCTCATTGCCCTGGGCAAGAGCATGCTCAGTTTGCTCCTCTTCCCCAACCCCCTCCCTTCTCTACTGTAATCTGAGCCCAGAGCAGGGAGAGACTCAGGCAGGAAGTGATGTCACACCATGTTAATACTGCAGCTGCTATCCTAAACAAACAGAGAGTTTTTAGAGCTTTTTACTCAGGTATGGTAAAACATTCTACAGAATAAATATAGCATTCTAGCTTGCACTATTGCAGCTAATCTATTGGCAATGAAATGCCTCCGTAGCTTTCCTTCTCCTTTAAGTAGGACGTTGTTGATGCAGCATTATATGTCCCTTGGTGCCTTAGTGGTTTGTATACCATGTGTGGTATGGTGGTATTAGCATCTCTTTCCAGGATGCAGTTAAAAATTGGAGTAGCGTGGGTATTATTTCCTCTCTTGTCATAACTTTGGGTATGCCTCTTATGCTTATATTATTTCTGCTGCTTCTGTTTTGCAGGTCTTCTACCTGTCTGTGTAGCTCTTCTATCTCCTTTGCTTGTTTGTTGATTATTGTATTGCATTATTTTTGATTACTTGCTAGTTTGGTTTGGTTTCTTTCTAGTGAGTCAGTTCAGGTTCCCATGCTCTCCAGTTCATGCTTGATACCTTGGAGTTCGCTGCGGATTTCATCCATCATCATGTGGAACATCTCTTTTATATCGCTTTTGGAAGGTAACCTTCTTAAATATGCCTGCATATCCATTGTACTATCTTTATCGCTTTCCGCGTCAGTTGAGTCTGGAGCTTGCAAGGCCACATCCTCCTGTACTTCTGGCGTAGCGGGCAGCATCTTGAATTGTACCGGATAGCAGTTTTTCTTATAAAAAAATTATGGTATGTCCTTGTGTTTCCCAGAGTGTTTTGGGGGTTAACCTCCTTCTTTATTGAGTTTATTTCCTTGTGATTTCTCCATGGTATCATGTCAGTGATTTGTGTGCAGAGCAGAGCTCTGTAGTATGCGTCCATTCCCTTTCATCGATGGCCGCGCCCCCCACCTTAAAGTGATTTAGCACACATTTTTATTTATTGATATTGTAGACCAGAACACAAATCTGTCATATGCTTTTTAGTCAATTTGGAGTTTGGTAAGCTTCATGAAGAATGCCCAGTAGGGCACCATTCTTACAATAGGCCAAGACAGACTTTGTCATTAGATTTTGTCAGGCTGTCAGCTTGAGCAGACAAAGAAGAAGATATGAAACTCTTGCCATATTAAAGCATCCCATCTATAATACAAAACCACTTTGAAAATAAAATGTCTTCTGCTTGAGTGTGTCTTTCAGAATTATCTAGCAGGAAATTCGGGACAGTATATGGAAAAGATTAGTAATAAACAAGCACACTATACTTTTCCAGCATTATCTCACGGTTTCATGATTTCATTGGAAAAGAAATAAAAATATTCTAAAATGCCACCAGAAAGAAGCAAATGAAATGTATATGAAACATAGAAATGTATTTAATAACCATTAAAACCCCCAATTACAGCAGCAACGCATCAGTTCTGGCTGCCCACTTGCCAGCAGTCTGGTAAGTGCTCCCACTGAACGTTTTTGTGCAGGATTCTAAAATGCCACCACCAATATACTAATATACCAATATACTAGGAAAAAGTAACTTGTATATTTATTTGTTTGTTCATTCATTATTCATTCAGTCATTCATTCATCACAACTTCTCAGGGTAATTAATTTTTTAACAAATTTTAGTAAACAATGGATTCATAAGGATTACAAAATAAACAAAAAGACTCACAGCAGAAACAGAAACATTTTCATAATGCCTTTCAGTGATTACAAGGAAGGCCAAGGAATGATAGAAATGTTTCTACTGGGAGTCTAATGTATTTTTTAATCCTTATGTTTCCATTGTATACAAACTTGAATTGCTTGTTTGCTAAGAAAATACCTGAGAAAAAGAACTTGAAGGTGATCAGGACATAGGAAACCTTGTTAAACCTAGCTTCCCTATATATCACTAAACTTCTTAGCCATTTTTAATTTGAATATTTAAAAATATATTGAAATATTTTTTAGGATCAAATGCACAAAATCCACTAGTTTAGAATAAGATCAAAAGGAGTGATAGGTAACACCTTCCATTGTTGCGGATATAGAAACAAATTAGTAGTGTGCAGGGTCAAAGAGCGTATAGGTATATCATGGAGAAAAAGTATGTCCCATAAATTGCACCTTCCCACTAAATAATTCTATCTCCCTGATAAATTAAAACTTAACTTTTACTACTAGTGATAAAAATAACCGAAAGAGAATATATAGTTAAAAGAAAACATAGGAGAGACAAGCTGATATGACTCTAGGTCGTCAGCTTATAAATGGTAAGCAAAATCCTGTGCTGGGTTAGTTATCACAGTTTATATAGTCACTAGGGATGGGCGAATTTGACCCGTTTCGTTTCCCAAAAAATTTGCCGTCGGTGAAGTGTCGCCGACGCCCATTAAAGTCTATGGGCATCAAAAAAATGTTGTCACGCGGCAAAATTTTTTTGACGCGCGTCTTTTTATTTTGACGCACAATGCCATACAAGTCTATGGGCGTCATTTTTTTCAGTGAAAAAAATTGCCCATCCCTAATAGTCACTATGTAACCCTTTAATGGTACAGACAGGTAGGGTCAAGCAGCGTTTATAAATGATTTGGAGCACAACTGGTCATATCATCGAATATTTATGCAGTGTTTGTCATTTTGCGTTAATGTGCAGTTCCAGAGCCACAGATATTCACATGTTTCGCTATGTGTTTTTTGAACATTAAGGTGCCACTGATTACACAAATAATGTGCTAGTATTTATTAGAGTATTCCCACAGAAAACACTAACCCGCCGTCTCAGGCAGAGTTAATAATTGCGGACACCAGCAACCAGGGCTGATCCTATCAAATGTGGGGCCCAATTGGGACCATGTTGGCGGGGCCCCTAGACAAAGTGTTGCTGGCTACTGACACACCAAGTATTTAGGAAAATAAGGGCATACAGGCATAAAATAGAAAGGAAAGGGGCAGACAAGGTAAGAGAGTGAGAGGGATGAAATAGGGGCACATAATAGAGGCACACAGGGTAAGAGAAAGAGGGAGGAAATAGGAGAGTGTACTGGGCCAATTAGTTTGGGGCAGGCTGGGCCGATTCAGCTTGGGAGCAGGCTTGGTTGGATTGGGGGCAGGCAGGGCCTATCAAGGTTGGAGGAAAGCTGGGCCTATGAGAGTTGGGGGCAGGCTAGACCTATGGAGTTGGGGGATAGGCTGGCTTATCAGAGTTGGGGGTGGGCTGGACCTATGGATTTGGGGATGGGCTGGACTCTCAAAGTTGGGTGCAGGCCAGGCAGCATCATGTGCTGAGGGAAATATTATCTGTGCTGCCCTGTGGTGCGGGGCCCCCAGAGGTGCGGGGCCCTATTGGTCCCAATTGGTCCAATAGGCCTAAGGCCGGCCCTGCCAGCAATGCTCTTCTCATTCAGTCTCCCAAGAATCAGCGTGCAGGAGATTATATGTGGCTGAGAGTCAACCGTTAACGGCGCATACATTAATCTTTACCCACCAACCCTTCCACCCTTCCGCCCATTCACCCCAGACCCGAGGAACCATTTTCCCTGCCTATAATTAAAAAAGTGAAGCGCCTGACACGCGTTTCACTCGCTACTATGCGAGCTTTGTCAAAAGGCTGAATAATAAGAATGAAAAATAAGGCTGGATCCCATGAAATTTTGCAGTTTTCAGCTGAATCATTGCTTAGGGAATCTGAACCCTCGGGGGCTGATTTCCTAACACTTGAGATTAAGTTTTGTGGGGATTCATATGGGAGGGTTGTAACTGATTGTGGTCACTGGACATGGCAATTTCTTGTTTTAGAAAACAGTCATGCAAATTTGACAATATTTAGAATAGTTAGCTGTACCAACAAGTTTGCTACATGTACTTTAATTTACAAGTATGCCAGACAACCAAGCTCAGCCACTCTCACTCCTGCTCAATCTACTCCTAACTCTTTCCTACCTTCCATCTTAAGTTTTGGTTGAAATAGTTCCACAAATGTAAGTTGTATAAAAACACATGCAATTTGCTGTAAAATTTTGAATAGAAACTTAAAATAAAATAAAAAGTTCTGTGGGAAAATTGCACTATGAATAAATGTCAATTATGTTAAATATATAAAGTCATATGTCTTTTTTTCTAATTAACTTGTTTAAATACTGATTTGCTATTTGAATTTGGTTTGGTATTTGGCTGGATCTTTTCTGGAACATTCTGTATTTGCCCAAATCCAAAAATGATGTATGTAGCATGTCCCTTTTTTTCAAGAATCAAGAATAAAGGGTATATGAGTTTTCATCATAGCTAGGGTTGTTTTGCTGTTACACATTCTGTTATATCACGGAGCACATGTAGAAAGAGTCATCCTGAGAATTATTCCACTTTGTGTTGAAAATGTATCCCTACAGCATGATATTAACTTTTATTAAAATAATTCCTATAGTAACTCTTCTTTGTGTTACTTAATTTAACCTAAAGTGCTTTAAATAACACTCTCAAGAGCTGACAGTTTTTTAGCAGCCTAAAACAGGTAGATGCTTAGTGCTTCTCTTTGGCTACAGTTAATTGATCACAACAAGTGTCAATTAGCTTCATACAATCCAAATCAATGCTTTAAAATACCAACATTTAAAGCCCAGTGGGATGGAAGCCTGAGACGAGAAAGCAGTTAACAGAAGCAAATGAAATTGCTGATACAAAAGTAGAGGATTAACAAAAGAAATATATTCTAACAAAGTCTAAATGCTATATTTTGCTTCAATTTTTCCCATTTGTAAATGTGGGGTTTATTTTGGGAAGAGGGATTTTGGCATCAAAAAGCCCGATCCAATAAAGTCATGGATTAGTCAATCGACCCTATAGTAAATCTACCCTTTGTGCGATCTTCAATTCATATAGTATTCCCAGTAATTTCCACCCCATAGTAAAAGTATAAAACCTTTATTTATCTTCTGTGGAAAAAAACCCCAAACTTAATTCAAAAAAGTATAAAACATCTATGTATATAATAAGGCGCTCAAGTCATCTCAGATGGGCCACACTGTGACATAAACAAAACCTTATTCTAGCTTTGGAATATTGGACTCTACTTAGATCTGCTTCATTAGGACCAGCTTGCAGTTGACATTTACGGCACTTTTTAAAAAATTAAATCACCAGAAATACTTTGCAGTTAGTAAAAATGTACACACTTTATTTAGATCTTCTTTACTCAGCATTGATGGCAAAGATGCTTACTTATGCTTACTTTGCTATCAGTATACAGCAGCTATATACTGTATAACACAACTCTCTTGACACTTCTTTTAATAAATCAGGTCAAATGGTTTTACATTTAAGCTTGTGATGGGTAGTGATGGGTGAATTTATTGGCCAGGGGCGAATTAGCTGTGAATTTGCGCGATTCGCCGCCAGTGAATAAATTCGCGAAACGGTTGCGAAAATTCGCCTGTCGGCGTCAAAAAAGGGCGTAGTTTCGGAAAGTTTTCGCCATTTTGCGGGAAATTCGCAAATTTTTAGGCAAAACGGCGCAAATTCTCCCATCGCTAGTGATAGGCGAATTTATTCGCTAGGCTCAAATTTGCAGTGAATTTGCCCATTTCGCCGCCGGTAAATACATTTGCGAATTTGGCGATCTGTTCCATTTTGACGCTGGCGACAAAATCGCCATTTCGCAAATTTGTTATTCTCTAAATTCGTGGTGAATCGAAATGGGACAAATTTGGCCATCACTAATTAAAGCCATAGCTATCCCTGACCTCAATAACATGATTATATATATATATATATATATTTTTTTTTTTTTTTTTTTAAATATAACTTTAAAACTTTAAAAACATTTCATCCTACTTATTTCTCTTGCCTCAGATCTTGTAGAGATTTAGAAGAAGCCATGCAAACATATTTGTTATATAAATAATGTGTTCCTATACCAAGATATTGGTCATTTTAGCTGTCAACAAATGTTGTTAAGTGTCTCTGACAATATGTATATGAAAGGCTATTTGTGTTCTAAAAGTTACCACAGACTGTGCAATGTACCCAGTACTTTTATAACTCGCTGTTAAACCACTTTGCTTGGCAGTTCATTTGCGAATGTTATCAGAGAGGCAGTTCATTTGCAAACTTGAGAACATTTTGACAAGAGAAACTTGAGGAACTTGCACTGTAAAAAAAAATGAACATGCTGTTCAACGAACAAAACTGCTGAAAGAATATATTTTTGGCGAAGGAAACCAAAACATCGAACAGATCTGTTATTTTAAAACAGGACTCAACAAAGTGGCAGATGTAGATAAGAGGCAAGTTGTGAATATGCCAACTGCTACGGGTCAAGAAAAACATAACAGCTTTATTTGCTTGAATGAGAACTCCCATGAGTTTGTGGAACAGATTAATTAGGGATAGGTAACATTCTCTGGTGTAGATGCGAACCATTCTTTCTTCTAATGTGCCACTGCTTTTGTGATTAAGTTGTCTGTTTTATATCCATAACTTGTGCTATGAATTCACTTGTAGCTCAAACTTTCCTAGCTTGTGCTTAAGCCATTATCAGACTTAATTACATGCTTTTTACTGTAAGGACACAGCCCACACACTCACATCACACAACTGGTCTGTGAGTTTTAATTCCCATGACTAATATTAATCCACTAACATACAGATGAAGCCACTTGGATTTGTGAGATAAATGCGTCATGACTCATGGTTAATTGAAGAAACTGCGTTATCTAAAGTCATCTTAACTCATTTAATGCATTTAACCTTTTCATTAGCATACCAAAGCACCATTGTGAACAATGGTGAATGCTTTAATTAGATGGGATGTTGTGACGCAGTTTTCTGTGTTAAATGAGATAAATGGGATATCTGTGTTTAGTTATTCTGTGTCAAACAGACAAACCAAAGTGGCTACATCTGTAACATAACTAACATAGATTCACTAGTGGACTCATAGAGGCACATTTATCAAGGGTCAAATTTCTAATTCGTTTTTTAAAACTCCCATAAACTCTAAATTTGATTCAAATTAGAAAAACTCGAATTTAATTAAAAAAAATCGATTCAAAACTCAAATGTCAGGAAGGATGCAAACATCACCAAATTGATCCCTGGACCTCTCCCATTGACTTGTACTGCAATTCTACAGGTTTAAGGTGGAGAATAGTCGAATTTGAGTTCTTAAAGGGCCAGAGGATGAAAAATCTCTAAAATGAATTCGAAATAAACCGCTAATAGATAATTCACAATTCAAATATAAGAGTTTTGACCAAAAAAAAATTGAAAATTTGAATTTCAAATTTCACTTCAACCCTTAATAAATCTGCCCCATAATGTTGAGATGTTGAGTTGGCTTTTTAGCTATACAGATATGGGATTCATTATCTGAAAACCTGTTATCCAGAAAGCTGCGTATAAATAGAAGGCCATTTCCAAATTCTTCTTTTTCTCTGTAAAATAAAACAGTACCTTGTACTTGATTCAAATTAAGCTATAATTAGTGATGGGTGAATTTGCCGAAAAATGTACGAATTTCGCACAAAATTTGTGAAACAGCGAAAAATTCACGAAACATCGCCGGAGTCTCGTTTTTAACGCCGGCGTCCATTTTTTGGACGCTGGCGAAATTTTTTTTTGCCGCTGGTGAATTTTCACCAGCGAATTTCGCGTCCGTTTCGCCGTGAATTTGCGCCTGCCGAATAAATTCGCCAATCACTAGATATAATTAATCCTTATTGGAAGGAAAACCAGTTTATTGGGTTTATTTATTTGTTTAAATGATTTTCTAGTAGACTTGAGGTATGAAGATCCAAATTATGGAAAAATCCATTATTTGGAAAAGTCCAGTGTCCGAGAATTATGGATAACAGGTCCCATACCAGTATCTGCATATCCAGAAACTGAAATTGGTGTTTTGTATTTGATTCAGAAACAAGTAAAGACAATGGTTGTCAACCTTTTTCATTCAAGTCCCCTTGATGGTCCAGCATTTGGTTAAGGCTCCCCCCTTAGATAATGAAATGAGTACAAATGTAGGGCAATTTTGGTGCATCAAGTAATGCAGACATAGCTCCAAAAATATTTTGGACAGCACATATATATTCACCCCAAATCTCACTGTAATTGACCCTCAAGTTGGATTTTTAGGTGTATCTATAAGAGCCATTCAAATTCTTATCCTACGTGGCCTTCAGGCTGGGTACCATATTCCAATACTCCAGTGGCAAGGCATTGCCTATTATTTTACAATGTTTTTTTTATTCAGTTACAGAAAAATGATTATAGAAGCACTCACAATTAAAATGTATCAGAGTCCAGGGTGAATGTTGTAGCAGACCCCTCCATTATACTGTGTATTCTCTGCTACTGAGTTTGAAATAATTGATGCTCCGTGTTTTATAAGCCTGTACAATATGACAAAATATGACATTTTCTTGTAGTGTTTTTTTTTTTCACACATAAAACTTGCTGACGGGACGCCAGGAAGATCACTTGCAGATATATAATTCATATATAATACGAATCACCGAACTTTTGACACTTAGTAATATCTACAGCAACTTGTTCACTTGAAAATTAAACAATATTGTTACATTTTAGCAAATCACACTTTTGTTCTGGCTGGCAATGCTTGAAACTACAGAAGCAGCAGCTAGATATCTAACCACAGGTCTGTTATCTTCTTCTTGGAACATTGCATTGTGTATTTTTTTAAACTAATTGAATAGCAAGGACAACCAGTGTATATTTTCCCTTTATTTCTGTCCCCTAGGGCTTTTTCAGTCCCTTGTACCTTCACATTAAATTACCATTGCCTCTATTCAGATGTGATTATAAGAATATACTGTATCTGCTGATGCATCACAGTGAGTATGGGCATGTCAAGTGGATTGTTGTTGATATGTTAAGTGAAACAGTAATGATGGCTTTAAAAAGTACATTGAATACTATACTATCCCTAATGATAGAAAAGTATAAAGTGCACTTTATCGCAATAACTTTTATGTCTATATATGTATATATATATATACTGTATAATATAAATCAAATGATAGATACAATTTAAAGCATTCCTGAACCAGTCAAGTTCCTTGCCCATGAGACAGCTTACAAGTTAACTTGTCTTTTACATAACATATAAAAGCACACACCAGAATAAACTTCCTGAGACGATACCATGGACATTGATAATATACAGGTACAAGACCCCTTTCTAGAAGACATGGAACTTAAGGTTTGCCAAATTGGCTTTTTATCGCATTATGGCATTAAAAATCTCAGTAATATTTTCTTCCTCATAGGCCTCCACCAATCTTTGAAGAGGGGAGGAAGAGAGACTGTATGGAGAAACCCCTGCTCAAATCTGACATAATCCGAGATTGCATTATAAAGTGCATTTTGCCCTATTTGTGAGTGGATTGACACCAGGACACCTTTAATCACAGAACATTTAAGAGGGCCGTTGCCATCCAAACTTTTAGACACCTTTAATCACAGAGCATTAAAGAGAGACATTTCCATCCCAACTTCTAGACACCAGGACACCTTTAATTATAGACCCTTTACGCGGGCCATTGCCATCCCAACATCCAAACACCAGGACATCTTTAATGACAGAACATTTAAGAGGGCCATTTCCATCCCAACTTCCAGAGACCAGGACACCTTTAATCACGGAACATTTAAGAGATCCATTGCCATCCCAACTTCCAGACACCAGGACACCTTTAATAACAGAACATTTAATAGGGCCATTGCCATCCCAACTTCCATACACCAGGACACATTTAATCACAGAACATTTAAGAGATCCATTGCCATCCCAACTTCCAGACACCAGGGCACCTTTAATCACAGAACATTTAAGGGGGCCATTGCCATCCTTACTTCCAGACACCAGGACACCTTTAATCACAAAACATTTAAGAGGGCCATTGCCATCCCAACTTCTAGACATCAGGACACCTTTAATTACAGAATATTTAAGGAGACCATTGCCATCCCAACTTCCAGACACCAGGCCACCTTTAATCACAGAACATTTAAGAGGGCCATTGCCATCCCAACTTCTAGACACCAGGACACATTTAATCATAGAGCATTTAAGAGGACCATTGCCATCCAAACTTCCAGACACCAGGACAACTTTAATCACAGAGCATTTAAGAGAACCATTGCCATCCCAACTTCTAGACACCAGGGCACCTTTAATCACAGAGCATTTAAGAGAGTAATTTCCATCCCAACCTCTAAACACCAGGACACCTTTATTATAGAGTATTTAAGAGGGCCATTGCCATTCCAACTTCCAGATACTAAAATACATTTAATCACAGAACATTTAAGAGGGCCATTGCCATCCCAACTTCCAAACACCAGGACACCTTTAATCAAAGAACATTTAGCTTATGTCCTTTGAACAGCACTTATCCGAAAAAAATTGTTAAAAACAATCTTCTTAAACATCTCAATTGCATTTTGTCTTGATGAAGCAAATTGCAGTAAAACAATTCAACACTCTCTTGGGAAATATGTTACATTCTAAATGGTTTGTTAATCTGAATGGCTTTTAGTTGATTGTGCTTTTCTGCATTGAAATCTGCTGCTGAATTAGCATTAGTTAATATGTTATTTTTTAACCACAAATTTTTTAAACTGAGATTCATCTACTCGCACTAACAATAATCATAAATAACATCCTTTAACTTCTGTTGTTTGGGGGGGGGGGATAGGTACTGTATGGTGTCTGGATCTCAATCATTTTAATGGGCAAAGGGAGCGACTATTTAAGATAAAGCTGTGTATCACTTTCTATGATGGCTGTCAGTTCAAAATAAGGAACTGCTTCTATTAATGAGAGCATCTGAGGCACAAATTATTTCAGACTGCAGGTTTGCAAATTAGCTCCCAGTGAGACTGCCAGTGTTAATAAGAGCTTTTGTGCGCAATGCGGTTAAGCTGCTTGATGACTGTCACTGACTTAGTGGGGGCTAATTTTTTAAGGCAATGCTGCATGATGGGCAATAGCAGATGACAGAGACCACTGAGAAGCTGTAGGTACAGATGTGGAGTACACACAAGGATGTCACTAATAACTTTCCCTTTAATATGTTAAAAATATTGTCCATCCATGGATTGTTCATCAGCACTGATTAGATTATAATGCTTCCATCATGCACCACCTACTGTGTTCCTCCTTATCATTAATGACATTTTTGATATTGAGGCAATCTTCAGGGATATAACAATGCAAACAGCATGCATGTAGCAGCATGATAGTGAATATAGGAAGGGCAGATGATCCCAGTAAAAGTTCTGTGCAAAATGGTTGCCCTGCAAGGTTATTTGGCCATGGTACTCCAGCGGGGACCATATACTGTAGTGTTTGTCGACTGATGTTATTTTTCAATTTATACACTTTGGGGCAGATTTACTAAGGGTCGAATATCGAGGGTTAATTAACCCTCGATATTCGACCAGGAACTAAAATCGATTAAATCCTTCGAATCGAACGATTCGAAAGATTTTAATCCAACGATCGAACGAATATCCTTCGATCAAAAAAACGCAGGCAAGCCTATGGGGACCTTCCCCATAGGCTAACATTGAGTTTGGTAGCTTTTAGCTGCCGAACTAGGGGGTCGAAGTTTTTCTTAAAGAGACAATACTTCGATTATCGAATGGTCGAATAGTCGAATGATTTTTAGTTCGAATCGTTCGATTCGAAGTCGAAGTAGTAGTCGAAGGTCGAACTAGCCCATTCGATGGTCGAAGTAGCCCAAAAAACACTTCGAAATTCAAAGTTTTTTTAATTCGAATCCTTCACTCGAGCTTTGTAAAAGTGCCCCTTTGTGTAAAAAAGATTATCTGACCTAAGGTATGATGGATGGAGGCCCTAAAAAGATTATGTCACTGCCAAAGATACTGTAATAGTGTTGGTGTTTTCATAAAATACCAATAGGGCCGAAATAGAAGTAAGCTACACAGTTCAGCAAGTCGTTGTCACCTAGCCCTTCCATTTTATTTATTTTCTTGTGACTAGGTTTATGGTTATTGTATAAAAGATATTGTATGGGATCCATTATCACAAAACCCATTAGATAGAAAACTCGGGATTACGGAAAGGCAGTCTCCCGTAGACTCCATTTAATCCAAATAATCCGCTTTTTTTTTTTAAATGATTTCCTTTTGCTCTGCTATAATAAAACAGTACGTTGTACTTGATCCTAACAAAGATATAATATTGGAAGCAAAACCAACATGTTGTTTACATGACTTTCTAGTGGAATTAAAGGAGAAGGAAACAAAGTAAGCTTTATTAGAAAGGTCTATATAAAGACACCAGTAAACCCTCAAAGTAATGCTGCTCTGAGTCCTCTGTCAAAAGAAACACAGCATTTCTTTCCTTCTATTGTGTACACATGGGCTTCTGTATCAGACTTCCTGTTTTCAGCCTTAACCTCCAGGGCAGGGCATTGAGCATGCTCAGTTTGCTCCTCTCCCCCTCCCTGCTGTAATCTGAGCCCAGAGCTATGACTGAGCAGGTAAATGCAGGCAGGAAGTGATGTCACACCAAGTGAATATGGCAGTTTCTATCCTAAACAAACAGAGAGAGTTTCTAGAGCTGTTACTCAGGTATGGTAAAGCATTCTACAGAATAAATATAGTGTTATAGTGTTATAGTGTACTATTGTCGCTAATCTATTGACAATAAACTTCTTCGGTACCTTTCCTTCTCCCTTAAGGTGAAGGATGAAGATGAAGATCCAAATGACAAAACAATCTGTTTTTTGGAAAACCCCACATCCAGAGGATTCTGACTATCAGATCCCATACCTGTACCTTCACATTATTTGAATATATATTCTTTGTGATCTTAGAATAGCCCAAACTGTCCTACATTTATAAATTTTTAATTTCTAATTTATTACACATTATCTGTGAATTTGTACTAAAAAAGCAATTAATCTTTGGACTAGATTAAAGGAAGCTAACCTTAAGGACACCTTAATAACATTATTCTATTATTTTTAAGTACATTTAGAAAAAAAAACATTTGTTTGAAGTATTCAATAATGTCCCCCAGTCGTGATGTTGTGAATAATACCATAATTAAGATTGTTCATATGGCTGCCTTAACCAAAAACATCAATAAAGAAGTGTGGCACTTAGATGCAGCTAATGAGCTGGTGGCCAAAGGGAAGGGTCCAATTTAGCAGAGGTGTCAAAGCACTTCGGTCCAGCCGGTGGGTAGACAGTTATAATCCAGTGGCGTTTGTGGGGCTGACAATCAAGTGGCAGTTGGGGGAAGGATAAACAATAGAAAGGACATGAAGAATAGTCTGCATACCTATTTTATTTTAAAGGCATGATCTGTTTGTTTGTTTGTTTGTATATAGATAATTGGCTAAACTGTAGATTGTATAGGGGATAATGTACCCCCTGTTGTAAACTATAAGGATATTCGGATTTACCAATATCTGATGACATTGTAAGGCTCATTTTATTAGGATATGATTTACAGGATATTGTTGACTCTTGTCTATTATACAGTCATTCTTTAACATCTACAAAAGACAAACACAAGGCAAAAAGGAAAGCTTTAGCAGCTTGTTTAAGATATTAAATGTTAACATTTTACTTTTATATACAGTAACAATGCGTAACCTGCTGAAATAGATAAAATAGTCAATGTATATTGACTCTAGGTTTGATTTATGGATACCAATAGACCTAGTTCTGGAGTATCAGCATCTTTAGGCCTTTTTATATCAGAACTGGGACACTTTCTACACAAGTGCTGCAAATATTTCTGCCATTAATTTCTGTGTAGCAAGGCAACTTTGTACCCATAAACAATTCAGAGTTGGGATATTATCAGTTATTTTTTAGAACATTTGCTACTATTGTTGTTGGTATTGATTGTTTGCAACCTTGTGGTTTTGTGGGGGTTTTTTTTATATTGCTTTACATTACTTTGCCCTGAATTTTATTTTTTAATTTAAAGCATTTATATAAAGGCCATGATGACACAATAAGAAGATGACCCTCTTAGAAACATAAATATAATAAAAGCTGACCATTATTTATTAACAAACCTGAAAAATGCAGTATTTTACATAGATACAAACCACTTAAAGTTAATAAATACCTCACTCTGTGAAGTGCAGACATCAGGATGAGTCCTCTAGCTACATGGCATCCATCTCTATGGCATCTATTGACAAGGTCATTGTTTTTATGGCAAAGTTATCTAATTTTACAATCTCCATGGCAATGATCTCAATGATCCCTTTTGCAATGGTCTAGGCTTTGAATGTTGTGCCTTCTGATCTGATTACATACCTGTTCTCCTACTTTTAGGTGCTGCCAGTTTCCAGTTCCTACTTTTAGGTGCTGCCAGTTTCCAGTTCCATTTCTTATGTGTCTGTTCCTAGTCTGCTCTATTGTCTTATCTTAATGGTGTAGCATCAAGTTCATTGTAGAGCTTGTTCATTGGAAGGACAGTGTGAGGGGCTGTTTGGAGGATGTATGGATGCAAGGACTGATTGTGCCCACAGGAGACAAGAATGGGTGATGAAGGACAAGATCAAGAACAGGTTGATGTGGGAGAAGAATTAAGGACAGACAGGATAAAGACGGAGAGGGTGAGAGAATAGGATCTGGAACATAACTGGAGAATCAGTGACAGGACAGAGTGGATGAAGAATCAGGAATAGGCTTAGCAGGAAAGGATGGTGTTGGCAAAGAGACAGCATCTGGAACATGATTAGAACAGGACAAGAACTATATGCAGGGAATGGGAACAGAACAAGATTAATGCAGGAGTGAGAGTAAGAACTGTGAACAAGAGCCAGCAATGGGGCAAGAACGGGTCAGGATGCAGGACTAGTACTGGAGCAGGGATCAGACTTGGGAAAAGAAACAGTGCTCAAGATGCAAGGTCAATGCTAGGGCCCCAGATGTGAGGAGGGCTAGGCTTTTATAAGGCAGAGTCAGCCCTGTCTGGCTGATTCCACTAAACCAATAAGGCTGCTGAGGCGATACAAAAAAGCCAAATAAACAGGTGTAAGGGAGATGAGCATTTGCTGCCTGTTCTCCTGGCCCAGTGGTTAGGGAGAGCAACCAACACCCAGAAAGTCCTGGGTTTGAGCCCCAGCTGAGCCTTACAGATCAACATGGCACACACATCCATATTTGCACCAACCTTGCCACACAACTCTACAGTTAGTCAGTCAGATATGGGGGCCCAAGACCTTTACAAACATTAAACAATTACTTTAGTGAGGGGCAGGGCTCTCTGTGCAGGGGCTATCAATTAAAAATGGTGGGGGATTTAGTCTTCCTTAAATCTTGTTGCATATGGTGCTATAATGTGCCATGGTTCCCTGGTGAATTTTGTAATATTAAATCAAAATTTATTTTAGAATCACAATGGATTCTCTTTTGACTCTATTCAAGCATTTTGTCTAGTCATTCCTGGATCTACCATTCCTTGCCTTGGTTCTGTTAATACAGTGAGTGGAATGTGGGATCTACAGCCTGTGGGAGTATTGCTCTTTAGTGGAAGCTCTGTAGATATGCAAGAACTCACCCTGGTGGTCGAGTGACCGTGTGGTTCTTTTTTCTTCCAGTGCCAGTTCTCCTATGGTTTTAAGCTCTGGCGTGATGACGTCATTGTGCATTGGCGCAAAATTCAAATGTATTTAAAGGGGCTTTTGAATGAAACTAGTTGCCCATTGTTAGGACTAACTTTGTTTAGTTCCTAGGTGCTTATTCCTTGTGAATCCTGCTTGTTTATACTGATTTTGACCCTTGCCTGCCTGCCTGACTATTTGGAACTCTGCAATCCTGACCCTTGCCTGACTATTCTGAACACTCCAATCCTGATCCTAGCCTGTCAGACCTTGTTTGAACTTTGCCTGTACTGACTCGGCCTATCTGACAATGCTATTCCGTTTGGTTCCTCCTGAGTTGTGCCCTTCCATCCAAAATCCTTGGTAAACAATCATGTCCATTTGCTCATCCAGAACTCTTGCTGGGCTCCTCTCTTATTAAGACCTGGCGGCATCGATTAGCGGAGGGCTCCTGCCGAACTGAAAGGTGGGTGCTACAGGAGGAAGCTGAGCCGAGACCAGGGAGCCTAGCACTTGTTCTGGATTTAGGGTGCCGATCATGACACAATACGAATGAAGGCAAAGGATGTATTTGAGTCAGAACACATCAGTGTTCGAAGCAGACCAGCTGTTTTTTTCAAGAATAACAGGATGCATTTAATTAATGGAATACCATGTGGCTTTTAAATAAACAAGGTTGAACATTTGCGATGTTCTGTGGACTATATTTCTGTGCCTACATCTCCTCTTTGATTATAATGCTTCTCCTGTCTCTTTCTCCATGACAGCTTGCTATGAGGATCTGTTGCAACCTGTTATCTGTTACTGTGCTATATTCAATTTAATTTTTTTATCAATAATCATCTTGTTGTGACTTTTTTTTGTATAGAACATCAATATGTGGTGTACAATGTGTGGCTGAGTGCCACTATCTTGTGATAAGCAATACATATCTTTAGGAATTTATCCTTGATTTGAAATATGTATTATAATTTTTTTCCAAATCAATAAGTTTTATCCATCCTTCTAGATCTGTTTGCTGTTCTATAACACATATGGATTACTGAACCTTTAAATATTTTACATGTAAAGGTTTCCTTTAAATGCTTTTGTGTTGCATCTGTACCTCTATAAACCAAAACGGTCTGGTTGGATGCAGAGGATGCCGATTTTTTCTTATCTTTGGGCAGTTCTGCATTAAATGAGCCATCGATGCTAGAGATTAACCTGCAAGTTAATTCCTGTACCCCTAGTATACTTTCATCTTTGGTAATATAAAATAGTCTGCTGGGAGTTTTAGTTAAGTAGCTTTTGTGAAAGCTATGGCCAAGTAAGGTTTATATCCCTTTATTGGAGAACTCAAACTCATTATTTTTCTATTTAAAGGGCCCATGATATGTCTTGAAAATAAATTCATTATAGGTTTGGCGTTCAATTTCACCTATAGCCTGCAAAATGCGCATTATCCTGAGCAGGGACAAAACTGCCTACATGCTGGCCCATGGAAAGGAAGATGTTCTCATATCATGTGTTCTTGATGTGTAAATACATTTGTCATCAGTAGTGATGGACGAATCTGTGCATTGAAGTCAATGGGCATTAAGATTTTGATGCACGTCAATTTTGACGGAAGCGACAATTTTTATATGCGTGACTATTTGGTCCAAATGCATTAAAATTAATGGGCATCTGAATAATTTTAACAATTTTAATGTGTGCGCCAATTTTTTTGATGCGTCTGATTTTTTGCTAGTGAATTGTCGCCGCAGTTTCGCAAATTCATTTGAAACATGGAAATTTGCCGCTAATTTGTGTCTGCCAAATTTATTTGCCCATCACTAGTCATTAGCCCCTATACTGTGTATAGGTATAGGATCTTTTATCCAGAAACCCGTTATCCAAAAATCTCCAAATTATAGAAAAGTCATCTCACATAAATTCCATTTTAACAAATAATTTGAAATTGTTAAACATATTTCCTCTGTGTAATAACAAAACAGTTAATAATACAAAAAATGATGCGATCCGCATCTGAGGAAGTGCCGGGTGATCCGGCAAGAAACGCGTAAGTCAGACAGCCTTGTGTATCCACCGCTGTAATCCACAACCGCATGTGTGTGTTCAAATAAAGCCAACCTTTTTGCATTGATGCCGTTGTCTGTGTGCCGTGTCCTGGATCAGCGCCGATAGTGACGAGAATACTGTTTGCCCTACAATAACAAAACAGTACCTTGTACTTGATTCCATCTAAGATATAATGAATCCTCATTAATGGGATAACTATTTGGTATATTTAATTTTTAGCAGATTTAAAGGAAAGATCCAACTAAAGTATCTGGAAAACCCCAGGCCCCAAGCATTCTGGAGAATAGATTCCATACCTGTATTTGCCTAGTCTTTTAAGAGAAAACACATAAGGTAAAATGTGCTTTTTATTAAATATTTGCTTTACCATGATGTTAACGCTGCATAATAAGATTTCTGTAAACATTTAGCTACATCTAAGAAAAATTGAACTGAAAAAATAATATGTACTGTATATATTTCCTGTCCAAGCACCTACATGTGTGTAGCAGGTTACAAACTAAAAGAATCATTGTGACATGCAAGAAAGTATAACTGAAAAATCACCCTCTGGGGAGCTCAGAATATTATCAGTGCAGCAGAGACAAGAGACCAGTATGATAGCTGGAGTGAGATAGTGCCACTGATAATATGTGTTCATTTGGCGTATAAAGATGGTGATGTGACTACTAAATGAAAAATGACTGCAATAAATCCACAAGGAGGCTATCTTCAATTGAGAGCTGACGACAGCAGGAACCAGAGCCTTGTTAACAGCAATAAACCCAGCAAGAAAATTGTTCCACCATCTGTTTTTTTTAACTGTTGAAATTCTAATTGTTGTCAGTAAGAGAAAGTAACAGTCCCAATTTATTTCTGCAGGCAGGACCTATCACAAAACATGTCTTTAACCCGTTGGGACAAAATATCTTAGTGAGCCTGTGGCACCACATACATGAAAACTGATATCTGGCAGAAGGAACAGACAAGAATCTCTCCCTGGATTCTAATTACTTGTCAAACAGAGTGTGCCGCCTGCAGACAGCCGAACAAAAAAATTATGTCTAGTAAATTATTCAGTTAATATTTACATACTGAGATCTTTAAACAAGTGTAAAAGTAACAGATCTGGTACAGTTCTTTTAAAAAATAGTTTTTGTTCCTATATAATAAACACAAGGGCTCGATCTGCCAGTGTGCTGCACAATACAGGCAGACAAATAATTCAAAGATTCATCTCAGTGTTCATAGTCATTAGAGATTTGCAATTTGCAAATTTTAAAAATCCCATAGAAATGAATGGAGAGTGGCGGAATTTCACTGTAGAGGACTGTGGCGATCTCTAACTTCACTCTTCGATTAAAATACCCCTAGGTGTTTTGGTGACGTAATTCACTGTACCAACAAAATTACAAGTTTGTCATCAGAAACTTGTCTTTTAAAAGTGTTGTCATATTTTTAAAGACATTCCTTTCCGTCATGCCCTTTGTCAAAATGCACAGTTCCCTTGTCTAAGAAATCGGGCTCAGGCGTCATTCAGAAAGAGGGCACCAGATTTTGAAAATATCAGTTGCAATTGCACTCAATTTGTGACAATTGCATCTATAATGGCTAGGGATGGGCGAATTTTACCCGTTTCGCTTCGCCAAAAATTTGCCGCCGGCGAAATGTCGCCGACGCCCATTAAAGTTTTTCGCACAGCGAATTTTTTTTGGCGCGAGTCTTTTTATTTTGACGCACAAAGCCATACAAGTCTATGGGCGTCATTTTTTCAGCAAACAAGGTGAAAAAATTCGCCCATCCCTAATGGCTAATAGACAAAGCTGCAGTGAAATTGTGTCAAGAGAATTGTCTGTTTCCATCTGCAATGATGCTAATGTTGGGGGAGAAATCCCGCATTTTGGGGGAAAATCTTGTTGCACTTCCTCTCTGTGTCTAGGTAAGTTGATGTGCCCTGCCATGTCCCATTTGTAGAAATATAAGCAGGAGGGCTGTATAGTAACATATTCTCTGATATACTGTAGGTTGTTATCACCAACATTGGAAATGGTATTGGCAGGTGATATTAATATTGGAGGCCTTGAATGCCCCCATGTTTTGGGCTTTAAAGGGGAACCACTGCTATGGCCTTTCTTAAATCCATGTCTAACATATTCATTTGCATCTAATATTTTATAGAAGCCAGATCAAAGTGTGCATATCTACAGCTTGTTCTATAGTTAATTGAATAAATGATAAAGTATCTGCTTCTCTTCTTTCAATTTTCCAAGCTTTCAAGTCTCATTTGAGTTAGAGTTGTTAGCAATATCATTCCCTTCAGAACAAGACTGTCTCAAATCTTAGCATTTTCCCAATGTATTCATTTATCAACACGTCAAATCTTGGTGGTTATTCACTCATTTAAAAACCTGAATCTTGGCATCTCTGCAATTCTATAGAACCACAACTCCTGCTAATGTCATAAATTATCAGCATCTTCAGTTGCAAAAACCAGGCAGAAAATGGTCATTGTTTGGTGTGACACTTCATGTAAATGAATTTTCCTATCTATCAAACAAAAACAATAAGTGATACAATCCAGGAGAAACCAGAAAAGAAAAAGTTTAATTCTTCATTTTAAGATGAAGGGTAGGTTGGTACCATACTCTTTAATGGAATTTTAATGTGATCTTTAAAAAGAATCAGCTCACACGGTATTATTTTGGCCAAACTGCTGCTAAACTGTCTGTTATCAAATTAATGTACTACAATTCACATTTGTGGAGGCCTTTATTTATTAAAGGTCAAATTGTAGTGTTTTTTTTAGAGGTGTTTGAAACCATGACTAAAGTCGCTTTCTCTAAAACCATGAAATGGAAAATAAAGCTTAATGATCCAAAAAGAAAAATATAATACTTCCAAAAATTCTAGTTTTTCTGGCAATTCCTAGAGGAAAAAAACTTGGGAACCTCTAAAAGTCCAAAGTGATAAAAAAAATAGTCCAAGAGGATCAGCACAGCTCCCATTGCCTTCTATATGACCTCAACAATTTTTACCTGGCAAAGTTTTGTATTATAGGTTTTATGGTTTTTACACTTAAATTTCTTGGTTTTCCTATATTTTTAAAAAGCTTTTTTAGATTTCTTAAGAGATTTGTGGAAAAAAAAGAAACGTGACCCCTCGACAATCTACAGCAGTGCTGTCCAACTTCTGTGTTATCGAGGACCGAAATTTTTCCGGCCTACATAGTGGAGGGCCGATAATGGAAGCCAGTGTTGGCAACTCCCTGTTTTTAAACCACACCCATGTTACCACAAGATCATGTCCACATTAATTATGGTAGCACATCAAAAAACCAAATGGTTGGTGCTCACTGCAGGGATATCACTTATCACTCATGTGAAAAAAGTTGTCATATCGAGACATACCCTTAAATCCATATGCCTCCTCTTCCCCTTGGATAACACTGCACCCCCAGCACATGATTAAACTCCTTAAGGGCCCCCTAAAAATAATTTATTTTCAAATGCTAACAATCCCCCAGAACAAATACCAGGTTTATGTTCCACAGGCAGAGCAGGGCACACACAGGCAGAGCAGGGCACACACAGGCAGAGCAGGGCACACACAGGCAGAGCAGGGCACACACAGGCAGAGCAGGGCACACACAGGCAGAGCAGGGCACACACAGGCAGAGTATGGCACACACAGGCAGAGCAGGGCACACACAGGCAGAGTATGGCACACACAGGCAGAGTATGGCACACACAGGCAGAGCAGGGCACACACAGGCAGAGCAGGGCACACACAGGCAGGGCACACACTGGCAGAGCAGTGCACAAACAGGCAGAGTATGGCACACACAGGCAGAGCAGGGCACACACAGGCAGAGCATGGCACACACAGGCAGAGCAGGGCACACACAGGCAGAGTATGGCACACACAGGCAGAGCATGGCACACAGAGGCAGAGCATGGCACACACAGGCAGAGTATGTCACACAGGCAGAGCATGGCACATGCAGCGAGCATATGGAAGGCAGAACAGAGCAAGAGACAGGGAAACCTATCAGGACCACTCCAATATGTACTACATACAGTGAAACAGTGCTGGTGCGCCATTAGCATTTTGTATAAAGTGTGAACAGGTAAACAATGTGGGCAGTTTCAGTCTGGGTCTCAGGTGTGAACAGTACAGGGCTTTAGGGGTGTGAACAATAGAGGTGTCACAAGTGTGAACAATGCAGGGGATCACAGGTGTGAACAATACAGGGGATTACAGTCTGAATTTGAGGTTTAAACAATGCAGGGGCCAGTTAATCTCTGTAGTGATACTATTTAAATCTTACACATGGTAAACAGACACAGCATGTAGGTGGGGGGCCACCCCAGTTGGACAGCCATGATCTACAGTATCTCTCAACATGCAGGATTTGGAGTCAGATTTTTTGATCTGAACTGAAAAATCTGTAATATTCATAGAAAATTTAAGATAAAAAGAGTGTTTGCATATGTTGTGAAAACTGCACATGCTGGTTCTTTTTCCTTTTTGCCTTCTGTCTCTGAATGTTGCTCTGAAAATAAATTCATAGTTCAAATGTATTCATTTTTACAAGATTTGGATAGGAATCAAAAGCATACTTTCTAACAGGGAAGGGTCAATTAGATTTCTGAAACCACCATAAGAGAATCTGAGATCCCATGAGATTATGAGCATGCCAAGAGGAGAATGCTTCCTCTCTGCCAAATACAATTTGGGTATAGCTGAACTACTGTGCATATTACACTGAGCTCTTTCTCATAGGAATAAACGTGCACACACATTTATTTTTCTGTTTTCCCTTATGTACAGTAAACTCCAGAAGCGTTAAAAATAGCAGTGGCATAAATATGTCAACATGCATGAAACAGAGTTAAAAAAAAAATACACATGGACAAAAACAAACAGGAGACATTAGGCTGCGAGGCAGCAGCCTTTTGCCGGGACAAAGGACCTTTCTGTTGGAAGCTGCCTGTTGCCAAGAGCTGCCTGTACTACTATGTCCTTAATAAGGTTCTCTTCTAATTCCCAGTGACAGCAGTGGATCCTGTGGCGAAACAGTGGCATGGTCTTATAGAACCAATTATAACCCACAGAGACAAGGGGGGAAATACTTTTTAGCCAGGTGTTACCCAGCAGGACTCTCCGAGAGTCACACCACTTAATTAGAAGCCCTGCCGTTTGATAATTAGAACTAACGTGAGGGCTGCCATGCACGATGACGTTTTCCTGAATATAGGCTTGATATACGACTTGGAGTAATTAAATTTTAGAAGGCATCAGGAGCAGAAAGCGCATGACACTAACTTTGTGGGAGATTATCATAAGACATCAGCCTGTCAGGAGCCTGGGAAGGGAACTTCTGCAAATCACAAAATTAAACTCATTTATGGCGAATCACGGACCTCTGAGGATCACTAATTTCCAAAGATACAGATAACAGTTTCTTAATTATTTTGTGCTTGTCATCGTTCACAAGCTGAAAAATAAGTTGTCACCTCATCTTTGGCTCAGCAATTTATTCGTAGAACAAAGGAGAGACAGATGGCTACGGTTTAACCTGAGCTGCTAAGATATTGTGACAATTGTATGCACTAGGCAGAGTGCTAATTAAATTTATCTCCCTCATTTTTAGTTGTAGGGCAACCTTCCTAAGCACTGCCTTCAGGCATATTTTGGTCAAATTCCCATCTGTTTACACATAGAAATACTATCGCAATCCAACGTGCATTTTAAACATCTCTAAACTGTATGTACATCACAAAGAAACACAGGACTGTAGAACTTGCTGGAGCTCTAGGTATACAATTAAAAACAATACAATTACATTAACAAGAAAATGAATAAATTTTTTCCTATTCCTTTCAGATCTGATTATGGGTAAGAAGTGAAAAGTGTCACCTTAGGACAGCGATCCTCAACCAGTGGCTCTCGAGCAACATGCTGCTCACCATCCCCTTGGATGTTGTGCCCAGTGGCCTCAAAGCAGGTGCTTGACAGCAAGTTTTGGTTGTATAAAAACTAAGTGGATTGCCAAACAGAGTCTCCTGTAAACTGTCCACATAGGGGCTACCAATAGAAAATCACAGCCCATATTTGGCACCCCTAGGAACTTTTGCATGTTTATGTTGCTCCCTAGCCCGTTTTACATCTGAATGTTGCTCATTGGTAAAATAGATTGGGTTAGGTCCCCCAGCTTAGGATACAATATATACAGTAGTAGCAGCTCCTATAGGAGATAAACCTGATAGTTTCACAGCAATGTTATATATGAAGCGAGGTAACAGGGAGTAGAGAGAGATGAGTAGTCAAACCATGTCCGAGTTCAAGGACAAGCAGAAGTCCAACAGGAACGGAAGGCAGGCAGGCAGGAGTCTGGACAGGCAGCGAAGATTCTGAAGTTGTGAACAACAGGGGTCATACACAGTAATCAGACGTAGTAAAAGTAGTATAGCTAGGGTTCAGCCTTGCCCATTGTTATGCCGATATGTGTCTTACGCCATGTAATAAATGAAATGTCCTGCCAGTTTACTAACCACTTTAAACCATCTAGCAAAATAATTTGGGTCATCTAAAAAGGAATACTTGGGTCTGGCTCTGCATTAGGGATGTAGCGAACTGCCGATTTGGTGTTCGCGAACGCTGTTCGCGAACACCGGCAAAAAATGTGAACGTTCGCGAACAGTTCGCGAACTTCGAACACCCGCTAAAATCGTTCGATCGAACGATTTTCATTCGAATCGAACGTTCGAAGCATTCATCAAATGCTTTTCATTCGATCGAATGCTTACAATCGTTCAAACAAATGGAAATCGTTCGATTTTTAGCGGTCGAAGGAATTCGAATGGTCGAACGATTTGTATTCGAATCGAACGCGAACGCAAAATGCGAACGTCGCGCGACGTTCGCGAACATTCGGCGGACGCGAACGGTCGAAGTTCGCCGGCGAACAGTTCGCTACATCCCTACTCTGCATGTGCCGGATGAAAAATCCAGTGTGAGGTCAAAGAACAGCATCACCAGGTGTAGGTTGTAGCCTGTGTCCCCTGCTGCTCTGTAACACGGAAGATTTAATTTTTTTTGCACCTTGCCTTCCAAGTCATAGTTACATAGTTAAATCGGGTTGAAAAAAAGACAAAGTCCATCAAGTTCAACCCCTCCAAATGAAAACCCAGCATCCATTCACCCCCCCTCCATACCTTTATAGTTGTCCCCTATTTTATTCCTAATGCAATTCCCCTGGGAATCTTGGAGAAAGTATTGCATTGTAGGGAAAACCAGCTTGAACTGCACCTACTGTATTTTTTGCACAAGTTTATTCAATGAGCCTTATACGTGGCAAGAAAACATTTTGGAGATTAAATTATTATATTACTATATTACTATACCTATTAATAGCTGAAGAAGGAAGGGTTCTTATTGCAAGTTTTGGGTTATGATGCAAGCTTTGTACTACAATAAAAAAACTATCCAGTTCATTTTTGAGAGAGAAAAAAAATGATTTGCGGTTTAGGTGTTAATTGCATCTATAAAAAGAGCAGGGTCATTTATACAATATCAACACATAAACAACCTAGCGTAATTTACTTAATTACTATGGGTAGCCATGCTTTCATGCTTTTTTTTTTTTAATAAACCGTTTTGAGCAGAGAGGATACTTGTAGATCTACTGATGAATGAAGCTGCAAATGTTCTCCTCTTTGCTGCTAAAATCTGTAGGGGAATAAAGAGGTGATCAGCACAGCTAAAATAAAGTGATAACATTGAGAGTGTTCTTCTCTTGTGCTCACCTGATATGTAAATTCAAAAGCAAGATACAACCCATTACTGACAATTTCTGCTTCTTCACTCTTCCAATTTCACGGGGCAGACGCATGAGCAGTAGAATGAAATTGCCAGCTTTATTGTTACAGTTCAGGTTTTCACTCTATTGCGCATACGCGGCAGTGAGAAGAAAGAAGAAGCAGGAAGAGGATTGTTCCGCAGTGCTCACTGGAAGAACCCCCGGGCTGGTGCAGTTTTCTGCTTATAAGAGAACCAGCCTGGGGAGTTCGATAAGTCAATGCAATCATTTGGGGTAGGCAAATTGCTTTTTTTCTCCTTTAATGGCTGGGAGGAGAAAGGGCCTCAGTTATGAATAAGCCCATTAGGTGATATCAGTGAGATTGAGAACCTTCTCTGTACTATAGCAAATATTTAAAATCATATTTTAGGCTGCAGAAGGATATAGTGTACTTCCAGCTTACATATTTATTAGGAATATATATATATATATATATATATATATATATATATATATATATATATATATATATATATATACATTAAAATACATTTTGAATAATTTGATTAAAATGGAGTCTATGGAAGTTGGGCTTGGCATAATTCTGAGCTTTCTAATTAACATACATGCATGCATTTTCTATTGGTAACCACTGTCACAGAACAGGTAAGCTTGTGTATACAACTTTATACATTTCATTAGAACCCCTTCAATAATGTATACACAGCATACACTATTTTATACAAGCCTTGGTAACCTGTGACGATTGGACTATCCATCTTCTTCTTTGCCGTTCGCAAACTGATGCCTTGAAAGGATTCTTTACTTCACCTTCTTTTGATGATAAAATGTTTTCGATCTTCTAACTTTGCCACCTGTTAAAAAGCAAATCTGAATATTGGAGTGTCCCCCTTGGTGAAGAGAAATATTCAATCACATCACACTGTCATGATTAAGCAATAGGAGACACAAACATACGGGTTTCAAATGATGGGAACACAGCAGTTAATATATTGTGTTAATTTAAGCTAAATGGCATGCTGCTGTTTTCCTTCATTTGCAATCTTTTGCACACTTGAGCACTTCCTTACAGTACAGCAATCAAATGTAATCTCCAAGATAATGAATATGTCAGTTGTGAACGTGAGGTAGTGACTACACCTGAAACAATCCCTGCAGAAATTCAGTTTACTTACATAGAAAAAATAATAAACATATATAGACACTATACACTGAAAATAAGTCATCTTCAATGGGCAGTTAAAATGATTTTCCAAATTGCCACAATTTTACAATTTCAAAGCATTCAAAAAACTGCACATCACAAGTACTAATCATTTTCCTTTTAAAGAGTAAGAATACGCCATTTGCAATTCCATAAACACTGGTAAGAAATTCTGCATCACATCCATAATAGAGGTATAATATGCATCTCATTTACAAATGCTATCACAAGTAAAAATTGTAAGGCTGCTACTGAGTGTACCACTTTTAAGTCAACCCAGTTTTGCACTTACAACTTGCACATACAGTAGCACCAATCTGCTGCATGACAACAGGGTGCAGGGAAGGATATAGCTGTCGCTGGTATAGCTGGTGGGTCTTGGCTTGTATATACGTGGTTCAAGTGGCTCTTGGTGTTTATCAGAATGGAAAATTGGGAGAACTAGTCACTTTAAATTTCCTTTTGTTTAATATGAAAACCATGCAGTCACCCAAAGTCTTAAGCAAAACTATTAAAATAGTTATCAACCTCTGCTTGACTCAAAAGAACACATGATAATGGTAAGTTGCAAAAATACCCCAAGGGATTTGTCTGTCATGAGCCTGGTCCCAAGCCTTGTTTCAGCAGGGGGGACCTGTCATGATGTTATAATCTAGATTTGTTGGTGGAGCTTGTCTTGAGCAGATAAGGGGCAAGCTAATGAGAAATGGGGTTTGGTTAAATATGCTGTTGACTCTTGGTAAAAAAACTAGCTTTGTAGACAGTAAAACCCTTTTGAGGGTTTATGTAAGGGCTCATTTATGTTCACAAACGCATTTCTCAACCTACACTTTTCCCCACAGTGAGATGTATCCAAAACCACTTTCAGTAAAGGTACTTGTATTAAATTGTGTTCTGTGCACCATATAGTTGTGCTTGGCGCAAATCAGTCCTTCCTGCCTTCCGTTCTCAACTGGGTTGACACAAAGGAGCCCTGGAGCTACCTCCACATTATGACCAAGCTCCTGTGTCAATATATGCAGCATACTTAAGCCTACATAATTAATCACAGGCAGCACTAGCACATCAACCAATAGAAATAACACCAGGCAGGCTTTACAAATATTTGGTGAACGTGGCTCAGTTCCACCAAGCAGACTGCCCCATTACATCTGTGAGGTTTGATTCTGACCAGGACATGATCTACAAGTAATTTGTATGTTTTTTCTGTACTTGTGTGCTTTTTCTCTCTGACTTCAAAAATTTATAGACTATTTGATAAAAGTGACCAGAATGTGATAGGGACCTTAGAAAGTAACATCAGGGCAGTGACAGATGCATAATCCCTGTAATGAGCTCAATTTCCCTGTTTTGCTTTGTGTCTATGGGGGACTTTCTTGTGTTGTTGTGACTTTTTTTGTGCCAACTTTTTTGTATCAAAATACATACAGTCTATGGACGACTTTTTTTCTCTCAATCCATTTGCATTTAAGTCAGTGGGGTTTAATTTTGTCAAGTTTTTTCTCACTCCAAACACATTGAAGTTAATGTAATTTTTATTTGTGGCAAATTTTTGTCACAGTTTATTGGAATAATTAGTGATAAGCAAATGGTTTCACCATACATGGATATCCGGAGACTTTTTTTGTTGTTTCGCACATTTTTCAGCAGTTTTGAAAGTTTTTGAGTAGAGTGAAATTTGGGCAGACTCACTCATCAGTAGAAAATATTCTGAATTTTGCCATTAAACCTTGAGTGCCGTAGAATATATTGGTGCTATATAAATAATAATCTATACTAATTATACGCATTTCCTCACATTTTATATATATATATATATATATATATATATATATATATATATATACCAATATGAGAAAATAATAAAGGTAAAATAACTGCTATATTATTGCAGAGAAAAAGGAAATAATTAAAAATATAGATAGATAGAAAGTGATTTTTTTTGGAGAAGACAAAAATTGAAATGTATTCCCACATTCCCCTGGGTTACTTTTTAAAGTTGGGAACAGCATAATCCTGTCTCCCACAAACACACTCCTTCTTAACACAGAATATTAAGGAAGAATGGATCTATTCTAAAAGAAGCAAACCCCTGAGGGATTAGCAAGGAACAGCACACTGTTTTTAACATTTGGGAGTTAACATGATATATTCAAGAAGTGTCTTAAAAAGGATCCTCTATTTAAATCTAGATTTTATATATGTACATATTTTAATAGTGACACATACCTTCAAATAATGGATAGCTCTAGGGCAGTAGCTGGAGTACAGGGCTCTGTGGTTGTGTCATTGCAATCAGCGCCCTTACAGTATATGGTAAATGTTGCCAGGGGGTCATTGTAACCAGGTATGAGTCAGATTAAAGGGCAAGTAATATAAATAATAATAAAAAAGCCTTATGTGGATTTACATGGTATTCTTGTTTCTTGTTTTATGGAAGTTTTGACAGAAAATTAAAGAAATAACATTTTGATTTTTATTGCTTTTTTTGCTGAGAATGTTGAACATAGGAGCTTGAAACACAAGGTGAAGATGATTAAATTTAAATAAGATACAGTCAATAGAGATGAATATGTGTATGGTTTTGGAGGCACAGTTCAGTAATGGTGCATACGTTGAAGGACATAATCAGTCTCAGGTAGTAAATGTGTCTGCCAAAATGGATTTTAATTAACTAGAGAAGAGAAAGAATAGATTATGCGGCCATCAAAGGGGAAAAGACCTATTGTTACATGGAACATTAACAAGAGATTGAGCCAAATACATGACAAACACTATACGTAATGCTTAATTATAACCATGCTTATAAGAAAACTCCTTTATGGTGACAGTTTAAAGGAAAACTATTGTAATTGCAGTATAGAAAAATACCATACTAAAATATGTATATAGAATATATGTGTTTACAGGGTCTTTGGGGTACATGGAGGAAAGAGGTTCAGGGGGTTCTCTATTCCTTTTGCCCATTTAAAGGTGTTTGGCCACTTGTGGGTAGCAATAGGGAAGGCTGATTGTTACAGATGGAATTAAAATTGGTCAATAGTGGTAACACTTTAGGCTTTTATAAACAGTGCAAAGTACAGATGGCAAAACTAGAACAAATATTTGTTTTACTCTTAACCCAGAGTTTTCCCCAAGACACACATAAAGTATAGTAGTATAATAGCGCCCTTACAGTTGTTAACACTATAAAAAATATATGGTATGGACACTTATTATTGTAAATTTTATGAAGGGAATGACGTATCCATTTGTCAGCATATCTGCTGTGTGATTAAAAACAATGTAGAGAAGCCACTTCTCGAGGTGGTAAACACCCTAAGCAACTAAGCAACTAAGCAGTTTGATTTTTAAGTTTAATTTTAACAATTTAGAAAGTAGAATGAATAATGATAGAGAAAAGAGAGATGTGGGGAAGTTAGGGGGGGTTAGGGGGAGGGGCGACTGGAAACTGTGTTCATAGATGGGTAGAGCCCAAATGCTCTGAAATTTGTTTGGGTATCCCCTGGAAAGGTATGTGAGTTTGTATAGGTCTAACTGTGAGTTGATCAGGTTGATCCATCTGTTGAGTGATGGGGCGACAGGCCCATCAAGTGCAAGTCCACCACTTTTTTAGCACAGAACAGATGTAGTCTCATTATGAGCCTGGTGTATACTTTGGGCACTATGGGGTCAAGTGGAACCAATAGACATGTGCCAGTTCCGTGGCCATGAAATTCACAACTTGGCTCCAGAATTCCTGTACATCGGGGCAGTTCCATAATAAGAGCAGATAATTAGCAGTGAGGTCCTTGCACCTCAGGCAGTCGGAGAGACAATACTCCCCATAGTATATCGTTTTGTTGGTGTCTTAGGGCTCTTACACACGGCCGTTCCGACCTGCGCTCCCCTGCGTTCCGTTTTTTGGCGTTCAGCCGCAGGGGAGCGCAGGAATAGACGCAAGTCATTATTTGAAATGGGGCTGTACTCACTCAGGCGCGTGTAGGCGCCGAACGCAGGAAAAATGCAGCATGTTGCGTCTGAACCTGCGTTCAGGGCCTACACGCGCCTGAGTGAGTACAGCCCCATTTCAAATAATGACTTGCGTCTATTCCTGCGCTCCCCTGCGGCTGAACGCCAAAAAACGGAATGCAGGGGAGCGCAGGTCAGAACGTCCGTGTGTAAGAGCCCTAAGACAGGCAATAAAGGACTCATGTCTTTCCAGTTTCTGCAAAGGCATTATGTAATACATTTTCGACCGGGTTAGGGTACAGATTTTCCAGCAGCAAATAAATTCCTTTGCAGTTACTTCTAGTCTAGTCAATTACAAACTCTGTTAGTACTTTTATATGAATAGGCAGCAGTATTTGTACGCACATAGTTCACCCCTTGGTCATAGCATTATACTTGAAGAAACTACATTTAGAAAGGATCATCCGAGTGATAATGCATTGACTAACACAACCCAATAAAGGAAACTGGTAATGCAGAATGCTTTCTAGCAAAAAAAGAAAAAATCTTTGAAAAGACACATTCTCCTATCACAAACAGTTATATAAACATCAGCTCAGCTGGGTGCCCTCTTACAAAATCTCTTCAACCTCCCACTTATCTAAAGACATTAATTCCGTCTGATTCTTGCTCTTAGTACAAGCCTGAAAGTATTTTGTGCCAGAGAGATCAATATGTTACTGTACAAATAGCAAAGTGAAGGCAAAAACAAATTGCTGCTTTTTCCTCTATAGTGTATTTTACTTGAGCATGATGAAAGTCTGAAGGTTTCGGAATCTAAAAACCAGAAAAATGAGAGGTGTAGCAGAGATCCAAAGATTATCCACTGGAAAAAGTAAAGCTATTTGTATAACGCTGTCACCGCGTAGATGCCATTGGCTTTAGGCTAGGCCAGAAGATGTTATAAATCTGCTACCCTGCTGCTCCCTTTGACTTTTCAAGAGTGGGTGGATTTTGGAGCAAAATGCAAAATATACAATTTCTGCACCGAAATCCGCCACATCTGCCTGCACCCAGGAGGATGTGATCTTATCATAGTCTCTTCTTTGAAAAATATTCCTACTTATTGCAGTAGTGGGGCCTATCCCATTCAAATGACCAACCCTGCAGTTCGATTAACCAGTTCCACTTTTGGTCAGTATGGTTAAGAATTATCACTTGTCATCTTCTGAGTCCATATTGATTTTAAATTAATTTTAGTTCATCTGTATCAGCATTGGCCTGGAGGGTCTGGACTAGTGATAATCAAATGTTTTCACCAGGCATGGATGCTCGCAGAAATTCTGCATTTCGCCGTTGGCAGAACTGGAAAACAAAAAAATGCCATTTCAATGCATTTGGAGTGAGAAAAAACACCCATTGACTAATAAATGTGGCTATAAAACATTGGCACAACATATAAGTCACCTATAGACTTAATTGCGTTATGCTAATTTTTTGATTTTTCCATGTTTCGATAATTTTTTGGCAAACCAAAATGGCCAGATTTGCTCATCCTAGTCTAGGCCCACCAGATCTGCTACATTAAGGGCCTGCACATCCCCCCAAGGCTCCATGCAACCCCCACCACAGCCTCATCTCCCCTCCACCACCTTCCCCCCATGTATTTCTTTATGTGCCCATGATAAGGGTAGGATCAAGTCAGAGAGTAGCTCAGGCAGCCATAGGGATCGGGTCTTGGCTGGAGGAGCCCACTGTGTTTTTTTGAGGTGTCTCAGAGACCCAGTCTGACCCTATCTGTAATGCTAGTGTATAAAATATTTACTAGCATTGTTTTGATCACATGAACTGTATCAATTGTTAGTGGTCACCTGACCATTTGTTTCTCTGTTTTTCCCTGCTTCCACACTTCTTGTGTTACAGTTAGAGTTGAAGTATTTCTGGTCAGGTGATCTCCGAGGCAGCACAGATAATATCATAATGGGAGTTCAAGGGAAAAGGGCAATATTTAAATATATATTCCACATTAGTATGATTCTTTAATATGCCCTTAATATGATATAAACTGTTGCTTAAGTATTCATTTTGGGGTATAATTGCCCTTTAAATACAATTTAACAGAACCATTTGGCTATCTAGGGACCCTTTTATATAATTTTTATGTGATTAATATACAATTAGTGATGGGCGAATCTGTGGCGTTTTGCTTCACCGAATAATTTGCGAATTTCCAGCGAAATTCGTGAAACTGTGAAAAATTTGCGAAACGGCACTGGTGTCTCGTTTTTAACGCCGGCGTCCAGTTTGAACACCATTTGTTTTGGTCGCCGGCGAATTCGCCGGTTTCGCAAATTTATTCGTTGCAAATTTGCGCCTGGCTAATAAATTTGCCCATCACTATACACAATTGTAAAGAGTCTACATCTGTGCTGCCACTAATAAACATGGGGTCTTTAGCCTTACATTTATAACAGCGTCCAGAACCCTTGTTGTTTTATCGATTGCATTTGTGTAAGACTCAACTTGACGAGTTTATCTCTTATTTGAAACTTAACTACTTATTCATGGATGGTGCACATTGCTGCCTCTTTCTACATTAATGTTCCTGACAACAATCCTAAGCCATATATATGAATACAAATTGGGTGCCGAGATGCTGAGAGTCCATTACAGATATTGCCTTTATTTTGTTTTTATTGTTTATCTTTTGCCATGATCCCCGTGGTGTTTTCAGTTACGTAAACACGGCAGCTGTGAATTTAATTTACATCTGGGTAAAAAAAAGAAGAAGAAATGCACACATATGTTTATCAGTAAAATCAGCATCTGTAGATATTCCCCAGCAGGAATTCTCATTCTGTACGAAAATGCTTTATTTGACTGCATCTTCCTAGTACCCGGCAAGATATCACTTTTCCAGAAGCACAAATCATCCTGTCATTCAGATCTCCTGCAAAGTGATGTATTACCTAAGTAAGACCGGTACGCTCACAGGTGGCTCTGAACCAAGGCAAGCCGCATGCAATTGGAAACTTGCAAAATTGTTGATTACAGATGATGGCCATGGAGCGCTTCCCAAGATACCTGAAATTATGCTGGTCTTCTTCCCTCTCTTTTGTTCATTGAAATCAGCAGGCAGCAAAAGTCAATTGTCTAGTCTCATCAGATTCCACCCAGAGCATATACACCACACTAAGAGGAGGCAGATCTTATAAAGCCTTTGAGAAAGAAGAACATATTGTGCTGGTGTCATGCTTTGTAAACAAGGGAGAGACAGAGGATATTTGTACAGGTATGAATATTAGTGGAGATAATAATGAAAAATGAGTCCTTCTAACACTCCATCATATCTGAAATAGTTCAAGCTTTTGCCATATCCTTTGCTTTGGGATTTTAACTCTGACAGGTATTTGTTCGCCTGATTATTTCCTAATTAATGCCACAGTAAGTTGCTGATGTTTTTCAGCCTGTCATGTATGATAAATACCGAATGGGAATTCCTAGTTATAGTTGCAAATAGCTTTAATATAATTGTGCTGTATGCTGTTATTATCTTTGATTTATGAAGCTCGTACATTTGAAGGAGACAGCAATTCCATTATTTAATGTTAGGGCGTGTATTTGTATTGCATAATCCATCTGACAGTTTACAACTGTACTTATAACAAACTGTTTAAAGGTCTAGTTAACGCAGCTGCAATGTGCAAAACTCACAAACAGGTACATAACTGAATTCTGATTGATGTTATTCATAAAGGTGTTTGAGTCCATACTTGCACTTTTGCAACTTTCAGGGAGTGCCTATGCACCCACCTAGTTTGATGGTGAATTAGCGCAAGTACATGCATTGAGTCAAGGGAGTCATAAAACTGCCGGTGTAATATTTACCAAAAAAGATGCTAATGTGCATCAATATTAGTGTATTGCATGAAAGTTAAAGGAGAAATAAAGGTTAACAAATACTCAGGTTAGAACATTTTACATTAAGGGCTGATTTATGATGCCCCACGCAGTGTGCAATGTTCTAAAAAAGGCAGTAACTGGCCATTTATTTTGCCTTTATTCACTATATAGGGCATTGTGCAAATAGCCGCAGAATTTCCATTTGAGATTGCAGAGACCTGCGGCGACTTTTCACTAATACAGGGCTTACTGCATTAGCCAATGGTGAGGGATGGAAAGAGACAGGTAGGTGTCCTCCCCAACCCCCCCCCTACCTGCCACTACCTTGCAAGAATGATGTGGAAGGAGGCACAGCCCACATCAGGGCACTGCCTTTAACTCCTGATGATGCTCTCAAAGGGGAATTTTTGATTCGGTGCTCCATGCATAGAGAAACAATACCCAGAGGTGCAAGTGCTGGTAAATGAGCAGTAAAGGGTTCTATGTTGTGCTCCTTGGTGCTCTTGCACTTGTGCCCCCAGGGCTGTAAATGAATCCTATGAGTGTTTTACCTCCTTTCTAGCCCAGGGTGACCACAGCTCTTTAGCAGTAAAGATCTGTGCCTCTTAATATGCCCCTAATATCATCCCATCTGCTGATTCACAGGACAAATTCTATGCTACTGCCACTAACCTGAGCGCAGGGCCGGAACTAGGCAGAGTAGGCACGTGCTTAGGGAGCAAAGCTGGGGGGGCGCCAGGCATGTACCGCCTCTGTCACCTACCCCGTGTCCGGTCCCGTCTCTGCCCGACTATCTCTGGTAGTTTTTCGCTTGTGCGCAAGGATCTAATCAGCGCACGCAAATGGCAATTCGCGCATGCGCACGTGGTCGGCAATTCGCGCACGCAAGCGACCATTCGTGCATGCGAGCGGCCATTCACGCATGCGCACGCGAGCGGCCATTCGCACATGCGCACACTAAGCCGGCGCCGTGACTGCCCGGCTTGCCTAGGGCGCCTGGCCAGCGCGGCCCGGCTCTGCCTGAGCGTAGGGTTTAACTCACAATATGCAGCATAAATATGTAGCCCTATCTAACAATGATTTTCTTCTTTGTGCCACTACAGGAGTCCTGTGTCTCCGCTACAGGGGAGAGCAGCTATAACATAATTTGGCGTGTCTCCACCCAGGGTCAGTACAGACTGGGCTGTGATACTCCTCCCTGGCACCTTCCCTGATCTGCAATCACACAGAGGAAAGGCTGCTAGATTTATTAACAGGACATTGTAGCTTTAAATAACCGTGATACAAACAGCCTGCTAGCCAAAAGCAACTTTAAAAGCCACGTTACAAGGCTGATTCAAATTCCATGGTAACTCACAAACCATTCTGTATAGCTGTCAGGGAGCCGGGAGCTCCCTCCAGGGAGGTAGTCAGGATCGAGGAGGAAGCCCTCTTGAGGGAGCAGGGTCGCGGTGTCCAAAGGGTTAATTCAAAGAGTAGTCAGAATCCAGGCAAGTGTTCACGGGCAGGCAGATAACAGCAAAGTCCAAAGTCCAGGCAAAGGGTCAAGATAATAATCAGGAACAAGATTAGCAATAGCAGCTCTCAGGGAACCCAGGATACACTTAGGGAAAGTATTCCTATACTTGGGCGCCATTCTGGCGTCTAGGTAGCATTTTTATTTTGAATTTGGCACCTTTGTGATGTCATTGGCGTCCTTGCGCCGCCACGTGGGTAGCGGCGCCGGCGCGATGATGTCAGCGCGCCGGCGCCGCTACCCACGTGGCGGCCATGGGCGCCGCCATTTTGGAAGCGACGCCGGCAGGGGAGGACGCTGCGCCCGGAGCTCCTGGAACTGCTCCGGGCGGCGATCGTGACAATAGCCATCCCTGTAGCACCAGCGGTTTTGACAGACAAAACGTATTTTCTGGTTGATGATTTCTAATGACCCCTAAGCTTAGCTTCTTAACAGCTTCCTAGAGCACACTGGGCATGTGCGGTGTCACTGACACTCCAAACAAGATCAAAAATGACAAAGCTCTTTGAAGACCATTAATGTTAAAGGTCTGCTGAACCTCTAGGCTGGCGCAGTAAGTTTAGCAAATAAATATACATTTATAAGATGTCAAAAAAGCAGCAGTGCAGCTTTGGATTGATACTCAATCCATGGCTCTCAAGAACAGGTGCACCTACAAGCTCAGAAGGTGGGACACGGTCTGAATTCCTCAGTTCCAATAAAATGAACACATAAGAGATGTAAATAATTGCATTATAAAGACATAAATTATGTCCATTTAACATGCTGGGATCACAGCCTTACACCCTGTAGGCAGAGTCTATACATTATGAAAACTATTACCAAGCAATAACAAAATTAATTCGAAACCCATTCTTAGTGACCATAAACAGTGGTCATTCTGCTTAATACCTGCTACAGATATTTTATGCCCGCACTACTGATTATTGATTCATTTGTTTCACTGCTGCCCAGAATGATATTGCTGGCAAATGATATTCCTCACAGCAGCTGACAGTAGGCTTTTGTAGAGTTGTGTTTCATTTATAATGTAATCTTTCTTTCTTCCTCCGCTAAAAATCGCATTTCCCCTCCTACCATAATAAACTCACATCCAGTCTTCCCACTATATATTAACAATGCAACTTTTGATATACCATTGCCAGGGAGCATGGAGGTATCTCTGTGGGGAATATATTACAATCTAATTTTAGAGAAATTGCCCGTGGCTAGATAGAGCAGGGTCTCATCTAAAAATACGTCTCTAAATTCAGATGTCAGCACCTACACTCACAAAAGCTTCTCTGGCTATCTGAATGTCCAGGGCTTGAACAAAAGTCTTTCTTCTATGCTATCATAGGCTACTGAATCACACAGCACAAATGTGGTTGTTCGGGTTATTCTGTGTTTATTCCAAATCTCCAGTTCATGGATTAGTGATCAATGTATGATTATTATTAGGGGACATATCTGAATGAGGTATAGCCGTTTCATGTAATACTACCCTTATTTAACTGTATATTGAACATTGGGGGTTTAGTATCACATCTAATCTTGCCTGTTTTGACCTATAAATCACTACTGCCCAAACACTGAACTATAATTGGCTTAGGGAGATCATGTAAACCCCTAGATTTATGGCTAGAAATAGAAGAATACATAAAGAATGTATTATTTATGGAATATGTGAAGCTGCAGTTGTATATTTAAAAAAAAGAAATTGATTGCTGCTGCTTAATGACCTGTTTTTCTCTAGTAACAGCCAACCGCTTTGTAGCTTTTCAATTTAGCTTTTTCAACCAGCTCTTTTTTTTGTTTGTGGATACACAGGTCCTTGAGAAAGATGACCAAAATGTTAGACTTTTACATTTGATTAAATAAACCATTTTTCGTTGTCAAAGACTTGCATGGTTGCAAATGTTTTTGGCTTATACTGTATATAAATATATACAATATATAAATAAATATATACACCTCTCTCTCTCTTTGGGGCAAATTCACTAAGATTCGTAGTTGCGCCAGCGGCCACTTAGCCGCACTTCGCCAAGTGTATTTTCGCCAGCGCTACACAAATTCACTAAAATCCGAAGTTGCGCTCAGGGGAAGCGTAAGGTTGCTAAGTTGCACTAGCGTTAATTCGCCAAGCAAAGCGAAGTTACGATAGCGATGCTTAATTTGCATACAGCGCCAAATTGAAGTTACAATGGAGGTATACGTAGCAGCACTACACAAGCCTGGAAAAGCTTCAAAACAGCAATTAAATTTTTTATTTTGCCCTACACATGTGCTCACTGTATAGTTAAGGTGCCACGAGTTAAGAAATGTAGGGGGGAAGGAGGGGAGCCCCAAAATTTTTTTCGATCTTTTTCAGCCTATCACCCATAAAAAAAGAAAAACCGCCAGCATTTTTTGGGACTTAGAAAATTTTTTAACTTTTTTTGAAGCAATCCCTATCTACCCTATTGCACTTCGCCTGGTCTGAGGTGGCGAAGAAAGTCTGGCGTAAAAGGTAGCGTTCAGAAAAATTTGCGCGTCAGTGAATTTGCGTAGTTACGTCCGTTGCGCAAATTCGCCAGGCGTAAGGGTGCAAAGTAACACTATCGAATTAACGCGCTTCGTCCTTTAGTGAATTTGCCCCTTTGTCTCTCCACTTTGTCTGTGTGTCTATTTTACTATTTTGAGCCAGGCTTTTTCCCTTAAAGGGAAAACATGTTTTTTTCAAAATCAGTTAATAGTGCTACTCCAGCAGAATTCTGCACTGAAATCCATTTCTCAAAAGAGCAAACAGATTTTGTTATATTTCATTTTGAAATCTGACATGGGGCTAGACATTTTGTCAATTTTCTCAGCTGCCCCCAGTCATGTGACTTGTGCCTGCACTTTAGGAGAGAAATGCTTTCTGGCAGGCTGCTGTTTTTCCTTCTCAATGTAACTGAATGTTACTATTGAGTGTTGTTCTTAGATCTACCAGGCAGCTGTTAAAGCATCTAAAACCTGCCGAATTGCTGTTTTAGCCTATGGGGGACCTCCTAGAACCTATCTGGAGTCAATTGGTGGACTTTGAAAAATCAAAGTTTTTTTGGGGAAAAACGTTGAATTGAATTCGATCGAATGCGATATTCCTTCGATTTGTACGATTTTAATTCGGCCGAATACAGACGTATTAGGTCGAAAACCGACCTATTTGACCTATTAGGCCATTTTGGTTGGTCTTTTTGAATTCGAATTACAAAGTTTTTTCTATTCGAAATTTGACCCTTTATAAATATGCCCCTTATGTAAAAACGACCAAAACCTTGAATAAAATACTTTGCAGCATAAAAGTTGCCAAGGTCCTTTAGAAGTCAAAATCAACTTGGACTTTTATGGGCATATTTATCAAGGGTCGAAGTTGAAGGTTTTTTTTTTTTGGTCGAATAGGTCCGTTTTCGATCGAATAGCTCCGTATTTGGCTGAATTCAAATTGTATCAATCGAAGGAATAGCGAATTCGATCGAATTCAATTCAAAGTTTTTCCCCCAAAAAACTTTGATTTTTCAAAGTCCACCAATTGACTCCAAATGGGTTCTAGGAGGTCCCCCATAGGCTAAAACAGCAATTCGGCAGGTTTTAGACGGCGAATGGTCGAAGTCGAATTTTTAAAGAGACAGTACATGATAAATTTCGATGTATGTATGTTTTATTTGGATCTTTTAATAAATGTCATGACATGGTGGTTTTAGAGAAAGTGAGTTTAGTTGTGATTTCTAGGGATGTCGCGGACTGTTCGCCCGCAAACTAATTCGCGAGAACATTGGCTGTTCGCGTCCGCCGAATGTTCACGAACGTCGCGCGACGTTCGCCAATTTGGGTTCGCCTTAGCTGGCGCTTATTTTTGACCTCTCACCCCAGACCAGCAGATACATGGCAGCCAATCAGGAAGCTCTCCCTCCTGGACCACCCCCACACCCCCTGGACCACTCCCCTTCCATATATAAACTGAAGCCCTGCAGCGTTTTTTCATTCTGCCTGTGTGTGCTTGGAAGAGCTAGTGTAGGGAGAGAGCTGTTTAGTGATTTGAGGGACAGTTGATAGTAACTTTGCTGGCTAGTAATCTACTTGATACTGCTCTGTATTGTAGGGACAGAACTCTGCAGGGATTTGAGGGACAGTGAGTTTAGGTTACAGTAGTTAGCTTTGCTGACTAGTAATCTACCTTCTACTGCAGTGCTCTGTATGTAGCTGCTGTGGGCACTGCTTCTGATCTCATCTGTTGACTGCTGTAATAACCCAATAGTCCTTGTAAGGACTGCTTTTATTTTCTTTTTGTTTTTTTACTTTGCTACTATAAGAGCCCAGTGCTATTAGTCTAGCTGTGTTGGGGAGTGGGACTGGTGTGCTGCTCCTAGTAGTTCAGCACCAACTGAGTAATTTTTTTTTTTTTAATATATATATATATCTTTTTTATTTTACTTATCTTACTGTTCTTTAACGTGTCCAGTGCTGTTTGCTGTTCTTCATAGTAGTGCACCAATAGTAGTGCACTTGCAGGCATTGTTTGCCCAGTGTGTTCTTCAAACAACTGCCACCTAGCTGTGTGAGCTTTTTCACATTCTGTCTAAATATCAATAATAATACCGTCTCCAGAAACACCACCTGAGTGACGTTTTTCAAGCAGCAATAATATATTCCGTATCCACTGCTGTAGTGTATACGTTGACCTTGCAGGCATTGTTTGCCCAGTGTGTTCTTCAAACAACTGCCACCTAGCTGTGTGAGCTTTTTCACATTCTGTCTAAATATCAATAATAATACCGTCTCCAGAAACACCACCTGAGTGACGTTTTTCAAGCAGCAATAATATATTCCGTATCCACTGCTGTAGTGTATACGTTGACCTTGCAGGCATTGTTTGCCCAGTGTGTTCTTCAAACAACTGCCACCTAGCTGTGTGAGCTTTTTCACATTCTGTCTAAATATCAATAATAATACCGTCTCCAGAAACACCACCTGAGTGACGTTTTTCAAGCAGCAATAATATATTCCGAACAGCTAATATAATATATAAGCTAATATATAAGCTAATAATAAGCTAATATAAGCTAATATAAGCTAATATAAGCTAATAATATATTAGAACAGCTAACAGGTGCAAATAAGATACTTTGTAACAATTTTGACTCTGGTTGGTGCTGGTAGTGGTGAACTACTAGGAGGAGCAGCACACCAGTCCCTCTTTTCTCTGCACTGAACAGCCAGAAAAAAAAACAGTTTCTAACTTAATTAGCTTTTGGCAGAGAGCTCAGAACAGCTAACAGGTGCAAATAAGATGCTTTGTAACAATTCTGACTCTGGTTGGTGCTGGTGGTGGTGAACTACTAGGAGGAGCAG
This sequence comes from Xenopus laevis, assembly GCF_017654675.1. Lineage (NCBI taxonomy): Eukaryota > Metazoa > Chordata > Amphibia > Anura > Pipidae > Xenopus > Xenopus laevis. Next base: position 35,165,806 of record NC_054375.1, on the reverse strand, counting down.
CACACCAGTCCCTCTTTTCTCTGCACTGAACAGCCAGAAAAAAACCAGTTTCTAACTTAATTAGCTTTTGGCAGAGAGCTCAGACCAGCTAACAGGTGCAAATAAGATACTTTGTAACAATTTTGACTCTGGTTGGTGCTGGTAGTGGTGAACTACTAGGAGGAGCAGCACACCAGTCCCACTCCCCAACACAGCTAGACTAATAGCACTGGGCTCTTACAGTAGCAAAGTAAAAAAAACAAAAAAGAAAATAAAAGCAGTCCTTACAAGGACTATTGGGTTACAGGCAGCAGTCAGCAGATGAGAGATCAGCAGCAGGACAGCTACCCAGAAGGTAGATTACTAGCCAGCAAAGCTACCTAACCTAAAATGTCCATCAAATCCTTGCAGAGTTCTGTAAAGGGCAGAAATCACACTACATTTCTAAACGTGTGTAATAAACTGCTTTAAAACGTCCGGCGTCTACATGCCAATCAAGTCGTGTAAAGGTTACAGCCTGTTCACACGCAAAGACAAAACGCGGCGCTTACTGCAACGCAAAAAAACGCAAAGAGCTTTAATGAATGATACCGTCAAGTGAGCAAATAATAGTTTTTAATTACTAGTTGCTTGTCACCTCCAGGATGTTTGTCCTGTTGGTGGCAATATTTCTGTAGTGGTGTGTTTAGCAGTCACCGTGCTTGTGCGCACGTGCACGGTCAGGCAGAGGTAATTCAATGTACAGTGAAGTGAACCAAAAAACACTGATTCTGCAGTGTGGGCCCAGTTTTGGTCTACTTTATTGATCACCTGCGGTGACCATAAAAGATGCGATTTTGCCACTGTTGCAGAACCCTGAAAAATTAGGCATGTGTACTTTCCTGAAAAATTATGTTTTTTTTGTCGCAGCCACTGAAGCACTTAGGCCAGAAAAAATATGCCATATAAATGCTGAAAATATTATTTTTTTTTTGTCGCAGCCACTGAAGCACAGAGGCCAGAAAAAATATGCCATATAAATGATAAAAATATAATTTTTTTTTGTCGCAGCCACTGAAGCACAGAGGCCAGAAAAAATATGCCATATAAATGCTGAAAATATATATTTTTTTGGTTGCAGCCACTGAAGCACAGAGGCCAGAAAAACTCAGGATTTACCTGTCCAAAAAGTTTTGCTTAAAATGAAACCAGTAGGGTTTGCACCCTAGTTTGTTACGGTGGTGGAGGGAGGAGGACGCTAAAGGACAGCTGTGTGTGGAGTCATGCGGCGTGCAGAGAAGGACAGCTGCATGGGGAGTCAGAACAAGTCTTCCGGCGTGCAGTAACCCTCCGAGATCCATGCCTCATTCATTTTAATAAAGGTCAGGTAATCCACACTTTTGTGACCTAGGCGAGTTCTCTTCTCAGTTACAATCCCTCTTGCTGCACTGAAGGTCCTTTCTGAGAGGACACTTGAGGCGGGGCAAGACAAGAGGTTCATGGCAAATTGTGACAGCTCTGGCCACAGATCAAGCCTGCGCACCCAGTAGTCCAGGGGTTCATCGCTCCTCAGAGTGTCGATATCTGCAGTTAATGCCAGGTAGTCCGCTACCTGCCGGTCGAGGCGTTCTCTGAGGGTGGATCCAGAAGGGTTCTGGCGCTGCCTTGGACTGAAAAACCTTTGCATGTCTGACGTTACAGAGTGGCCAAAGTGCTTTGTCCTTGCAGGTGCGCTCGTGGCAGGATTACTGGCACCTCTGCCCCTGGAATGTTGATGAGTTCCTGAAGTGACATCACCCTTAAAAGCATTGTACAACATGTTTTGCAGGCTGGTTTGTAAATGCAGCATCCTTTCGGACTTGTGGTACGTTGGTAACATTTCTGCCACTTTATGCTTGTACCGAGGGTCTAGTAGCGTTGCGACCCAGTACAGGTCCTTCTCCTTAAGCCTCTTGATACGGGGGTCCTTCAACAGGCATGACAGCATGAAAGACCCCATTCTCACAAGGTTGGATGCAGAGGTATCCATCTCCGCTTCCTCGTTATCAAGGACTACATCATCCACGGTCTCCTCCCCCCAGCCACGTACAAGACCAGGGGTCCCCAAAAGGTCACCACAAGCCCCCTGGGAAGCCTGCTCCTGTTGGTCCTCCTCCTCCACAAAGCCACCTTCCTCCTCTGACTCCACTTCTGACACCTCTCCCTGCGTTGCAGCAGGTGCCTGGGCTCGTTCTGGTGATTCCGACCAGAAATCGTGCGCTTCCTGCTCCTCGTCACGCTGGTCTACAGCCTCATCTGTCACTCGTCGCACGGCACGCTCCAGGAAGAAAAATTGCGGCTGGGTACCTTCCACTGCGGTGTCCCAATTGCTACAAATTTGCGGAAGGCCTTAGAGTCCACCAGCTGGTATGGTAAAAGCTTGCGGGCTAAGAGTGCAGACAAGCAGCTGTCAGACGCCGGGCAAGGGGGTGACTCACAGACATTAGCTTCTTACGCTCAAACATGGCCCTCACAGAAACTTGGCTGGGGGCAGATGACTGGGAACTGGTGGTCAAGGTGGAAGGCGGAGTGGAGGGTGGTTCAGACGGGTCAAGGACAGCAGAGGTAGAGCAGTAAGATGCTGGACCAGAAGGAGGGTGGCTTTTAGTTTGTCTGCTGCCTTTGAGGTGTTGCTCCCATAGTGCTTTGTGCTTGCCGTTCATGTGCCTTCGCATAGAAGTTGTACCTATGTGGATGTTGGGCTTCCCAAGACTCAGTTTCTGACTGCACTCATTGCAAATTACAACGCTTTTGTCAGAGGCACACACATTAAAAAAATCCCACACTGCTGACCTTTTTGAAGCTGGCAATCTGGCGGTAACAGTAGAAGTTGGCGGCAATGACGGGTGCGTTGGCCGGCTGACCACAGGTGCCGATACATGTTGTTGCCCTACTGTTCCATGCGAGCTGTCCTCCCTGCTTCTTCTAAGTCTTATTCTCCTCCTGCCTCTCTGACTCTCCGTCTCTCCATCTGAACTATCCTCCTCTTGCTCTCTTCTACTGGGCACCCACAAAACATCAATCTCCTCATCATCATTCTCCTCAGATCTATCAATTTCTTCTAACAGCTCACAGAAGGAAGCAGCAGCGGGGACCTCCTCATCACTCATTATGTCCATCTCTGTTGTGTTGTCTGCCAGAATTATATCTGGTGTAACGTCCTCATCTCCTTCATCTTCTTCTGCCAATAATGGTTGCACATCACTCAGTTCAAGAAACTCATGTGTAAATAACTCCTCTGACTCCAGTGAAGAAGGGGCGCCGGTGGTGGAGGAAGTGTTACGTGGGGTGCCCATAGCAGAGGAGGATGAGGATGTTGTGGCAAAGTTAGAAACGGTAGAGGATGGGGTGTGCTGTGTAAGCCAGTCAACTACCTCTTCAGCATTTTGGGAGTTCAGGGTAATTGCCTTTGTAAAACTGGGCAATTTCCTAGGGCCACAGGATAGCATAGCAGCACGGCCCCTAGTGCCTCTGCGTGGCGGCCTGCCTTTGCCTGGCATTTTTTTTAAAACAACAACAACAACTCAGGTGATGTTTCTGGAGACGGTATTATTATTGATATTTAGACAGAATGTGAAAAAGCTCACACAGCTAGGTGGCAGTTGTTTGAAGAACACACTGGGCAAACAATGCCTGCAAGGTCAACGTATACACTACAGCAGTGGATACGGAATATATTATTGCTGCTTGGAAAACGTCACTCAGGTGGTGTTTCTGGAGACGGTATTATTATTGATATTTAGACAGAATGTGAAAAAGCTCACACAGCTAGGTGGCAGTTGTTTGAAGAACACACTGGGCAAACAATGCCTGCAAGTGCACTACTATTGGTGCACTACTATGAAGAACAGCAAACAGCACTGGACACATTAAAGAACAGTAAGATAAGTAAAATAAAAAAAATATATATATATATTAAAAAAAAAAAATTACTCTGGTTGGTGCTGAACTACTAGGAGCAGCACACCAGTCCCACTCCCCAACACAGCTAGACTAATAGCACTGGGCTCTTATAGTAGCAAAGTAAAAAAACAAAAAAGAAAATAAAAGCAGTCCTTACAAGGACTATTGGGTTATTACAGCAGTCAGCAGATGAGATCAGAAGCAATGCCCACAGCAGCTACATACAGAGCACTGCAGTAGAAGGTAGATTACTAGTCAGCAAAGATAACTAACCTAAACTCACTGTCCCTCAAATCCCTGCAGAGTTCTGTCCCTACAATACAGAGCAGTATCAAATAGATTACTAGCCAGCAAAGTTACTATCAACTGTCCCTCAAATCACTAAACAGCTCTCTCCCTACACTAGCTCTTCCAAGCACACACAGGCAGAATGAAAAAACGCTGCAGGGCTTCAGTTTATATATGGAAGGGGAGTGGTCCAGGGGGTGTGGGGGTGGTCCAGGAGGGAGAGCTTCCTGATTGGCTGCCATGTATCTGCTGGTCTGGGGTGAGAGGTCAAAAATAAGCGCCAGCTAAGGCGAACCCAAATTGGCGAACGTCGCGCGACGTTCGCGAACATTCGGCGGACGCGAACAGCCGATGTTCTCGCGAATTAGTTCGCGGGCGAACAGTCCGCGACATCCCTAGTGTGCTGCTCCTCCTAGTAGTTCACCACTACCAGCACCAACCAGAGTCAAAATTGTTACAAAGTATCTTATTTGCACCTGTTAGCTGTTCTGAACTCTCTGCCAAAAGCTAATTAAGTTAGAAACTGTTTTTTTTCTGGCTGTTCAGTTCAGAGAAAAGAGGGACTGGTGTGCTGCTCCTCCTAGTAGTTCACCACTACCAGCACCAACCAGAGTCAAAATTGTTACAAAGTATCTTATTTGCACCTGTTAGCTGTTCTGAGCTCTCTGCCAAAAGCCAATTAAGTTAGAAACTGTTTTTTTTCTGGCTGTTCAGTGCAGAGAAAAGAGGGACTTTCCAGTACAAAAGAGGGACAGGGGGTTGAGTGGTCAAAAGAGGGACAGTTGGGAGGTATGCAAGTGCCACCTAGCTGTGTGAGCTTTTTCACATTCTGTCTAAACAACAATAATAATTCAGTGTCCGTAAACATCACCTGAGTGATGTTTTTACAGCAGCAATAATATATTCCGTATCCACTACTGTATACGTTGCCCTTACAGGCATTGTTTGCCCAGTCTTTAACCAAGTGCCACCTAGCTGTGTGAGCTTTTTCACATTCCATGTCCAGAAACATCACCTGAGTGACGTAGTGTGATTTCTGCCCTTTACAGCACAAAACGCAGCGCTGTGTCAACAATGTATTTTTCATTTTTGCCCTTTATCCCCCTCTGGCATGCCACTGTCCAGGTCGTTGCACCCTTTAAACAACTTTAAAATCATTTTTCTGGCCAGAAATGTCTTTTCTAGCTTTTAAAATTCGCCTTCCCATTGAAGTCTATGGGGTTCGCGACGTTCGCGAACCGTTTCGCATTTTTGGACGCAAGTTCGCGAACATTTTTTCCGCCGTTCGCTACATCCCTAGTGGTTTCAAAAACCTCTTAAAACACCAAAATTCAACTTTAATAAATAGGCCTCTATTCAGGTAATGGAATAGAAGTTGGTAATGGAAAAACTATTCGCAATCCGAAAAGTTATGACTTTGTGTGAACATATTTTCCTTTGCGGGAATTTAAAATAGCTTTTGGGAACCCAGAAACTGTTTAGTGACCTCTTTCGACTGCGAATTTTATATCTTGCACCAATGCGCAGAGAGTGTAATAGAACTTCTTACTAGAACACTTAGGGGCATATTTATCAAGGGTCAAATTTCAAATTTTGAAAACTTCGAAATTCGAAACCTAAATTAAAGTTTTTTTCTAGCTGAATTGATTGAATAGGTTCATATTCGGCCAAATTTGAATCGTAAGAATCAAAGTAATAGCACATTCGATCAAATTTGAATTGAATTAGAATTTTCCAAAAAAAAAAACCTTTGATTTTTCAAAGTCCACCAATTGACTCCAAATAGGTTCTAGAAGTTCCCCCACAGGCTAAAACAGCAATTTGACAGGTTTAGATGGTGAATGGTCAAATTTGAATTTTTAAAGCGACAGTACATGATAAATTTCATTATTTGAATTTTATAATTTTTATTTTCATTCATAATTTTTTTAATTCGAAAATTCACCTCGACCTTTGATAAATCTGCCCCTTAGGTTTCTTACGACACCTTCAAACACTTCTTAAAAGTGTGCAATTAAAATTTGCAATGCAATAACAGTTTAAGGAAACATTGCACAATGCTAATTTTTCTTCTTATTGATTTAACTTGTTTTTCTCTTTGCAAGTTTTATTACATTCCCCCATAAGTCTACTAAAACTCATATAAAAATTAAATAAACCCTATAGGATTGTTATGCCTCCAGAATAAGAATGAATTATATCTTAGTTGGGATACTGTTTTATTATTACAGAGTAAATGGAAATAATTCTAAAAAATGTGACTAATTTGATTAAAATGGAGTCTATGGAAAATTACCTTCCCGTAATTTGGAGCTTCCTGCAAAACAGATTTCTGGATAACAGATCCCATACCTGTGTATATAAACACTTCTTCTTTCTTTAAAAGATTTCAGTGGGGCCATTAGACTGTCCATTGTTTATTTTAATTACCAAGACCAATGTTTCAAAGTGTGTTTTCTTTTGCTTTTTTTTTAAATGTTGAAAACTGGAAAAAATGTAGAACAACATAAAGGAAGTAATCATACACTTTTTTTTCTATCAGACAGTTAGATTTCAACTTCTACCTACAAGCTTTTAATGTTTAAGATAAGTGCTTTGTATTGATCCATTTTTGCTCTCTCTGAGCTACACAAACCGCCATTACGTTATTTGTGACTAAAATGAATAAGCTCCAGATTTGGATGTTTTTTTTAACAAATGTAAATATCAACGTGTTTGATTATAAAAGCAAACATAAATCTGGCCTATATAAGAATTAATGTTTTATGAATTGTTTTCCATACACAGTATTTCCTATAAATCTCTGGTACGTGGTTCTCAGCAAATTTTAGGTAATGGGTTTTCTTTATAGTACTAAAGGCAAGTTAGAAACCCATTAAACTTCACTCTGAATTTGCTCTCCTACTTTATTTACTCTCATAAATCGCTTTTGTAAGCCATATCTTTCATCTGTGTTGCACTTTGGACCTTACAGTTGATCCTTTTCTTCCAGCTAATTGCTTGGAAAAGAGAACATTCTGTAGGTTTCAAAACTAAAGGAGTTTCAAAGCATTTTGTAAACAGGGATATAAAACGCTAGTTTCTTTCCTTTGGGTTGCAAGGATACGTTAGTCCAGTCTAACAAAACGTATTCGTTATTTCCATAATTTTGCTGATCTGGACAGAAATAGAAGTATTTAGTGCTGGGCGAATTTATTTGCCAGGCGCAAATTTGCAGCAAATTGCTGTGAAACCACCGAAAAAATTTGCGGCTTAAAAAAAATGGACGCCAGCGCATTTTCAAAAATGGACGCCGGCTTCAAAAACGAGACGCCGGCACCGTTTCAAGGATTTTTTGCGTTTCGCAAATTTCGTCCCATCACCAGAAGGGATTCTTTTTTTGTTGATGTTTTTGTGAAATCTGAAACTTGTTTAATATAAATTTTATACACTTTATACAGTATATTACTTCCAGTATCCCTGCCTGTTCTTTATTGTCAACTAGAGGTATGGGACCTGTTATCCATAATGACCAGGACCTGGGGGTTTTTGGATAATGGGTCTTTCTGTAATTTGGATCTTCATACAGTATGTCTAATAGAAAATAATTTAAACATTAAATAAACCCAATAGGTTGGCTTTGCATGTATTAAAGATTAAATATATTTTAGTTTGAATGAAGTACAAAGTAATGTTTTATTATTACAGAGAAAAAGGAAATAGTTTTTTTTTTAAGTTGGATTACTTGAATAAAATGGAGTCTATGGGAGATGGTCTTCTTGTAATTTGTAGCTTTCTTGATAATGGATTTCATATAGAGTCCATAATAATTCTAATTTTTAAAAGTGATTTCCTTTTTCTCAATAATAAGAAAACAGTACCTTGAACTTGACCCCAACTAAGAAAGGAGACTCATGCAATCAAGTATTGAGAGACAAGCACTCCAAACTGGCAGTGTATGCAGAAACTGACCCACCAGTAGGAATATTTGCAGCTGTAAAGAGCTCATTTACTGATGTAGATGCGAACAGGTCTTCGCTGTAAATGTTTTTTACTTTTAGAAGAATAAATTACTGAGAATGCTTGTAAAATTTAGTGTCCATGTTTTTAAACCAGCCCCACTGTGTTTCCGAAAACTAGTGATGGGCGAATTTGTCCCGTTTCGCTTTGCTGACAAATTTTTGCATTTCCTGCGAAATTTGCGAAGCATCAGAATGGGGATCAAAATTATTTTGACGCACGTCAATTTAGATGCCTGCAACATCTTTTACACATGCACCTATTATGTCCAAATACATTAAAGTCAATGGGCGTACGAAAATTTTTGCCGTTTGTCAATTTTTATGTGTGTGATAATTCTGATGCATGGCCACATTTTTTTGATGCTACAATTTTTTTGCCAGCAAATTTTCTCCGCAGTTTCTCAAATTTATTAGACGATGGCAAATCGGAGAAAATTCGCTGCAAATTTATTCACCCATCACTACCGATAACCTTTGTGTGCTATTTATGGTGCTAAAATCAGATTTTTGTACTAGAAAACACTTTGTTGTTCTAACACAGTCTCGGCACCCAAGCATCCAAGTGCAAATACTACATTTAAAGCTGTGGGGATAATTGTACACTCTTCCCTGCTCTCATTTTCCATTTCATCTCTCGTTTACTGATAGAAACCAGGTTTTATTTAACCCAAAACATATACTGTATTTCCTGCTGTGAATAAGAGAACGTTTGTGGGGGTTACTACAAAAGGACAGAGCATTACCATTCACTCGTATGGGTTATGTTCCCACTGAGCGAGGCAGAACAGACAACAATATTTCTTAGAGAAACTCCATCATTTTGCTGACAGTATGAAACTTTGTTTCCCTTGTTCTGTAATTTTCACCGTGGTGCATTCAAAGGCTTGATAGACGCTTTCTTCAAAGATATATAACCCATTCTTTCATTGCTTGCATAAACTTTTTTTTTTTTTTTTATCTCAATTGTGCTTTCCCTGTTTTTGCCACAACAGAGATACTGTGACAAATGACAGTGATGGGTTTTGTTTATCCGCCATTTATTTCAGAATAATTTTTCCTTTTTTTAAAAAAAAGTAAAAAAAGCCTCACAATAAGGGACGTCTTGCAATCTCAAAGCTTGTCTTTGAAAACTGATTGAGTGAATCCAGGTAATTCTAGTTCCAAATTCTGCAATGAACATCTCTTATATCTACACAGAACTGAGACATGCACATACACACTCTATTAAACACACTACAATAGCTGCAGCTATAAGAAGAAATTACACATGTAGGCAGTGTAAAAAGAAACTGTGAGCTTTGCACTAAAGACGTGGCCATTCCTTGCCCCTGTAGGAGGGCAAAATGTGTGTGTGTGTGGGGGGGGCATCAGGCAGCCAGTGAACACAGGACTATCCAAATAGAGACCTACATGTGAGATTTTTATGAGCATATTTATCTATGCTATAGATCTAATGGTTCTATTCATTTTTAAAAAATTGTTTAAAAACACTAAAAAAATAAAATAGCTTAAAAGACATGTAAAGCCTACATTTTCCTACCATGTACGTATATTTTCCCCACCCAAGCCACATCATTTTGTACTACATATACCCCCCATTTCCCACCGCCATCACATTTTCCTAAAACAAATAACAGCTTTTCACCCGGCCGCCATTTTGGGGTTGAGCACTGCAATGGTTAAGCTGAGTTCAGGAGAGGTGGTTGAGAAGAAACAAATAGGATCAGACAGCTAGCGTTTCTATAGGAATCAGCAATGCTATTTATTCATTAGTTGTTAGACTGGAGGGTGTGTTTAGTAATTTGAGCTGAGAAGAACTGAGCATGCTCATGAGCCAACAGACAACGTAAATTCCTGAGGGTGTGGCAGAGTGGGTTAGAGGAGGAGAAGGATTTCTAAGTGATTAAGAGGATGCTGCAAATTTATTGTGAATTTATTCATCCATCACTAGTCAGATGCAAAGCATTCCTTGAGACTTCAACAAAGCTGGGGTTTCTAGGAAAATAACACTGCATTATGGGAAAAATATGGCAATTATGCTCCAAATTGTATTTTGCTCACTGCACTTGTGGACCACTGTAATCTCAAAATGTAATTAATAGGTCCCTTAGTATAATACATAATCAACTCACCACAAGGAACACTGATGTCAGTATGACTATGAAGATTTTCATTCATCCAGGTCATGGTATTTCTAGTATAGGTAAATCTATACTGATGTCAGTAGAACAATTCCATTGTGTGGCTGATGTACAATTGTGTATTGAAGCATAAGGATAATTCTTCAACAATAGGAAATGTAGATTTATAATCTAGATACAAGATTTTTAGAAACAGGCTACAAGTATGTTTTTGAAATCTGTGGAATCACAGCAGTCAAAAATGCTGAACATAATACCTGCATCTATTTTCCTAAAAACATTAGATGACTTTATGCTTAAATATTATTGGTACTATAGGTATGAGGCCTGTTATCCAGAATGCATTGGACCAGGGGTTATACAGATAAGGAGTCAATACATAATTGGGTCACCATACTTTAAGGGGCCTATTTATTGACAGAGAGAGAGAGAGAGGGATGGATGGATAGATGATAAACAAGAAAGAAAGAAAGAAAGAAAGAAAGAAAGAAAGAAAGAAAGAAAGAAAGAAAGAAAGAAAGAAAGAAAGAAAGAAAGAAAATGCGAGATAGATACACATATACTGCAGATGCATTTTTACATCTCTCGTGGATTTACACACAAGTCAAAATTTGCAAATAGACCCTTAATAGACCTTTAAAAACACCCTGATGGAAGTGCAGTTATGCGGCCCTCTTGGAATCTGCTCATCGACTAAATCCAAAGGGGAGATAATAACAAAGGAACAATCATTGCTAATTTTTTTTTTTCATTGCTAATTTTATGGTGACCTAAAACAAATTTCTTTTTAATTTTTAATTCCAGAAAAAAATAACTGCCCTTAGAATGTTAAATGCCACAATACTTATTTCAATAACTGCAAACTTACATGCTAAATTGCTTTTTTTCAGTAGACCCCGCGGTGATTAGGGAGTTTACCAGTTTACTCTTTTTTTGTTTCATTACAAATTAAAATGCAAATGCAAAAGGCAAACAAATTAAAATATCATTCTGTCATATGAAAGTATGTATGAAGGCATGTAATAATAGAAACATTTTGTTTTTTCCTTTCATTTTAATTGATGATTTATTATGCTTTTAACTCTTCTTATGAGTGATGTGTTCATCTAAGTGTTCAAACTAACAGAATTAACATGGGAGTTTATAATTGTAAACGAGGCAGTCGAGGAAATTTTCAGTAAATCTTGACCCTTATCATTTTTGCTTCCGTCCAATGAAGCATATATTCAAAAAATAGGGTTACAAAACAAATCTTCTCATGAATACAGCAAAAGAAGTGGGTGCCCTATCTAGGGATGATTTGCTCACACAGAAAACTAAAACAAAAGCTCAAATTAGAACTCCTTTTGTTAGTAAGTACTCTCAAACTAGTGGCCAGATAGAAAAAGTAATTAAACGATTCTGGCCCATTTTACAACAAGATAAAACTTTAAGACAAATTTGTACAAATACCCCTATGTTCTGCTATACTAGGGGGCAGACATTAAGGGACAAACTTTGCCCAGCGGAAACCAGAAAAGAGTTAAAAACTACTTCGATTTTCCAGGGTAAACCAAAGAAAGGGACTTTCCCCTGTCTCTGTTGTATTTGCTGCTCAGCTATTATTAAAGGGGAAGTAGTCTATCACCCGAGCAATGGAAAAAAGCTTCAGCTTTATGATTATGCAACCTGTGAGACACCCTGTGTAATTTATCTCCTAAAATGCCCTTGCGGGAAGGTGTATATAGGGCAGACTTCACGCCCTGTAAAAGAAAGGATAAAAGAGCACAAATCAGATATCCGCAACTTTAAAGTAGGTACCCAGACAGATACTTCTGTATCGCGTCATTTTTCTTCATTAAAACATAGCCCTGCCCAGCTTAAGTGGCAAGTGCTGGAGGTGGTGCGAAAACCAGTGAGAGGTGGTAGTATTACTAGATTATTGCTGCAACAAGAAACAAAATGGATTAGGAAGTTAAACAGTATGCAACCAGAGGGTCTAAATGAACACTGGAGTATCTCCAGTTTTTTGTAAATCTATACTTGAACTTTGAAATGTACTTACTTCCTCTAAATGTTTTTTTTTTTTTTTTTTTTTCTCTCCTTTTTTCCTTAGATAGTAACTGCTGCCATAGAAATAGCAGAAAAGTTGTGAGTAAATTGTGAACTTTTTCTACATAAGGGTAAGAGTAATATTTGGCAGCTAATCGAAATACTAAAATAATTGTAGTGTTAAAATGACATTGAAAAGTAAAGCTAAAGATATAGCCTTTTGTGAAGCAATCTTTGAGCTCTGGGCAGGCTTGTGAGCAGTGCCGGGGTGAATTTTTCTAACTTTTCTAATTTTTCTACCATTTTAACTTTTCTATATTTATATCTTATATGGATTCTGCGTATAGATCCCTATGGACAATACTACACTATACTGGAGATGATCTGTCGATGAACTCTGATGCGGAAATCCTTGGAACTGTTGTTATTTGTTTTTATTAGGCTAGGCCTTTAAAATTCCTCAGAGGCAGTTGCCTTGTTTGAATTGTTCTATATACACGGGGAGGTGGGGTTAATGCACCTTGAGCATGGTTACCACTAATGAAGGGTGGAGTTTAATGTTTAAAACCATTGTGGAGAAAGCAATATGTTATCACTTGAAAAAGAGCTCAGCTCGAAACATGTCGTGACACAAATAAAGCACTGAAATATTTTGCAGCTATCTTCTGCGTGAAACCCTTTCATTTACCATAACGCTATTTTTAGAATTAACATGGGCTTGCTGTAGTTTCAACAGCCACACGCTAGCAGCAGCTCTGCCAAATTCATTACATAGTTACATAGTTAAATTGGGTTGAAAAAAGACAAGTCAAGTCAATCAAGTTCAACCCCTCCAAATGAAAACCCAGCATCCATACACACACCCCTCCCTACTTTCACATAAATTCTATATACCCATACCTATACTAACTATAGAGTTTAGTATCTCAATAGCCTTTGATATTATGTCTGTCCAAAAAATCATCCAAGCATTGGTGATGTAACACCATTTTGGGCATGATTAGTACTATAAGGATAGAGCATGAGGATTATTAGTATTCAGAAATACATGGAGTACAAAAAAATGTGTGAAATAACAAAATGTCCCCAAAATGCATTTGAGTCAATGGGTGTTTTTTTCACCATGGTTTTTTCTCATGCCAAATGCATTGAAGCCAGTGGGAATCTTCTCTTGTGTTTTTAATGTGCCTAATGCATTCAAACCAGTGGACATTTTTCTCTCTACGATTTTCTCACACCAAATACATCCCTCTGGGAAAAAAAAAACCCCGAAATTTTTATCGGACAAACAAACAAATTGGATGGCATCATAAGAAAGTAGATCTTTTTGGATGTCATCAAGAGTCAAGTCAAGAGTGAGTTTATTGACATTTCATCCATATACGTTTGTACAGTACACAGTGAAACAAAACAACGTTCCTGTAGGACCATGGTGCTACACACAACATAGATGTACCGGACAATTTTTTCTTTATTGTTCAACTAGTAGTAAATTAAAAGTACTGTGCTTCTCTCCAAGGTGATAAGCAATATATGTCAGATTACAATTTAGGAAACTATTCTGGGGTTGAGAAAAGCAGCTCCTACTTAATATAGTCAGACATTCCATTGAGGGCTGAGCAGGTAATTGGCTGAAATGCTTGCAAAAGTGCAAAAAAACTTTGTGAAATAGCCACATTTCGACCAAATGCATTGGAGTCAAGGGGAGTTTTGTCACCACATTTTTTCTCGAGTCAATGGGCCTTTTTTTCCTTCATCTAAATGCCTGCAATAATGCAATGCAATAATCTTCTGTTTTTTTACGAGCCAAATACTTGTTGTGTTTTTTGCGAGGGGCAGAAACCCCACTCATTATTCCACCAATGCATTTGGCACTTGAAAAACATGGAGAAAACACTCCCACTGACTTCAAATGATGCCACAAATCTGTGCTAGGTGAAAACATTTATTTATCCCTATTCAAACAGTTTAACACTCTTTAGCAAGATCTACTGAGCCTGTAAGTGCCATTTAGCAATACACAAATCCCCAAAGCTTTTAAACGGTTGAAAAAAGACAAATAGCAAAAAAAAAGTAATAGTAAGTTGGTTTTAACTTGATTTTATTACAGTGAATAAACATCATTAGGATACAGCAGTGAATTCCTTAAATTTGACCTCCCGTTAAGCAATCAGCAGGCTACATGGGGCTTAGGGAGCTATGACTCCCCAGAAAGGTGGAAATATATTTATATATAAAATGAAAAGTTAAATAAAATAAAAAAAATGACACCTTTCTTTTCTGGCATCATCATATCCTTGGCATTTCCCCCATGCCTTCCTTGTGGGGCTGATGGCTGCTCTATTTGTTCCTCTGCTTCAGGCACATGGCTTTTCTACAGATATACTTTGCCTGCTGTTGATACATAGATAGAAAATAGAATCCTGTCTCCAAAAGGTATACAGAGTCAGAATGACTGATACTGTGAGACACATTACACTTCAGACAGAAGAGAAATTAGCTTTGTACCTCATTTAATAAAAACAAACAATGTGCAAAATAAAATTGTAATCTGCAGTTTTGTTTCCTACAATTCAGTAAAGGTATGGGATCCATTATCTGGAAACCCTTATCCATAAAGTTCCGAATTACGGAATAAAAATTTCCCGTGATAATCAAATAATCCAGATTTTTAAAAATTATTTCCTTTTTCTCTGTAATAATAAAACAGGACCTTGTACTTGATCTAAACTAAGATATAATTAATCCTATAATTAAAGCAAAACCAGCCTATTGGGTTTATTTAATGTTTACATGATTTTCTAGTAGACTTAAGGTATCAAGATCCAAATTATGGTAAAATGAGGAAAACACAATAACGAAAGGCAGAAGGAGATGCAGGTATTGGCACTGGCCTAGCACACGCCAGCAATGAATCCAACAATGAAAGAAGCCGATACCTTTTTATGCATCAAACGGGGCGATCCCAAGCTTTATTCCATGGTGCTCTCCACACTGTTCACAAGATCTGATCTTGTGAACAGTGTGGAGAGCACCATGGAATAAAATGAGGAAAACCCCAGGTCCCGAGCATTCTGGATAATAGGTCCCATTCCTGTTTTCACCAGTGCCGGGCCAGCCCAGTCAGCCTGGCTGGTACGAGCGCCCAACAATGGTGCGCATGCGCGAAAAAATGAGCATGCGAGTGTGCAGAAGAACGTGCGCACCAGGGACTGTGCACGCATAGGCAAAAACCCCATGATTGGAAAAAAAATAAATAAGGACGGGACAAGTCGGGCAGAGGGGCAATCAGGGACTGGACTAGGGGGTAGGAGAGGCAGAGAAGGTGCCTGCCTGGCGCCCCCCCAGCTTTGCGCCCTTGGCACGTGCCTACTCTGCCTACCCCTAGTTCTGGCCCTGATTTTCACAGATTTCCAGCCATGTTGCATGCATGAGATATACTTAAATAAGGCCTCATTTGATAAACTATGGCCAAGGTGCAAAGTATAGAAAACATCTGTTGAACATTGCATCTTGGCACATGAATCCAGAAGGCGTGGCAAACATGCAAGCAAAGGAGTTCCAGAGGCCTCAATGAGAAGGTGTACAGGCTGCTTGTGTCTGGCAGATCTTTTTAACACGCCGTAAGATTCAGAGCACAGCTTGTACCATAACTCCCATGGGGTGCAACTGCATTGTGGATGATGCCTAAGGGAAAAGCCCATTTGACTTGAGTTTTTTTTTCTTCTAAATTTCATACAAGTTGCTTCAATGTGATAGTAGATAAGTGAAAAACTGGCATTCTCTTATGTACCTTCTGTCTGTATGAAATGCACTTGGCCACAAAAATAGAGTGCACAAAGCACACCCTGCATTCAGGGGTGTAACTACAGATGAAGCAGACCCTGAAGCTGCAGGGGGCCCAGGAGGTATAGGGGACCCATGAGGCCCTAATTCATATTTAATTTCAACAAATATTGGTAAAACAAATCAACCTCTATACATTTTGGGGACCTGAAAAAATATTTATTTTAGAGACTGGTAATATCTAGTTACGCCACTGCCTTCATTTAATTGGTTGGTTAATGGCAGGTGTAAAATAAATTGTTTCCTTACACCTATAGAACTGCACACAGCTCATAACTTACAATGATTAATCACAAAGGCATCATTAGTACTAAATGCTACAATGATAAGGCACGAGCACTAACTCTATGACATATTTATGCTTTCGCATTAGCACCCTTTTGTTTGCACCTGTCAAAGCACCCACCAAATGAAACTGTTAATGTGTATTTTATTTTCTTGTCCTAAAATTTCCATTAGACTAATGAAAACAGCAAATGAATAGCTGATTGTGCGTCTCTGAGAGTGCTGTCCTCTAGCTCTTGTCTCCTGCAATGCATCATGAGAACAAGAACGATTTCTATTTATATATAAAGGAAATGAGGCACAAGATAGTTATTAGGGCATTAGAATTAGGACAATGAAAGGGATATAAGCCTATGTATGGCCATTTCTACACCAACACAGGAGTTACCTGAATAAGATAATCCCAACTAATACTGCCTATGCATAGTATTTATATTTATAGGTAATCGTATAATTGTATTTTCTGGAAATAATGTTTGTATAAATTGTATACCACTGTTTAAGTTTCGCACAGTTTCCTTTTCACTCATTATATAATTATCATTCCAATGTTTCGGTCTTCCTTAAGACCTTCGTCAAGCTTGAAAAAGGTCTCAAGGAAGACCGAAACGTTGGAATAATAAATAAACTTTATCTCTTTTTCACTATATTTAAATTCCTGTGAGTGCCTTGCTTTACATGATATTCTACAGTATATGGCTTTTCTGCAGTGTGCACCCAGGCTTTTTCTCCAGTAAGTGAGAGGCTAGAGGGCTAGCCGAAACGTTAGCATTTTTTTGCTGAATAAACACAATTTTTTCACCTTGGATAAGACCTGTGAGTGCATGCCTTATTTGGGACAGATATATATTATATATATATAGAGAAGTCCAAAAGCCGGCACAGCACGTCAAATGGTCATGGTTGCCTGGGTGCAAAACGCCCAAAAATGAAGTACAAATATGAAAAAAGCCCACACTCTCAGGTCTTATCACATCAAAAAAGTGTTTATTCAGAAAGAAAAATAACTGACGTTTCGGCTTGCACTCAAGCCTTTCTCTGAATAAACACTTTTTTGGTGTGATAAGACCTGAGAGTGCGGGCTTTTTTCATATTTGTATTATATATATATATATATATTTTTATCCAAACACTGATCCCCCCTTTTCCTTTTACTCCTTTTTGATTGAAAGCAATGTAATAATTATGTCTAATTTATACTCATACCTCTTTTGCATGCATAATTTGTTTATAAATATTACCAGTTATGGTTAATCTGTTTTAATCATAATAGCATAAGCTTTGTAACATTTTTCTATAGGGTGGATGAATTACTCTTGTGAAATATACTGGCACATTTACTTACAGTGGAATGTGCAATGAAAAAATCTAAATTTTGCAGTAGCGTAATGCTTAAACATTAAACATTTCAGGGGGTTAAATTGTTTGCAGTTATTTGCACTGTTTCTGTACATTTCCTTCTATCCATATCTAGTTATAGAGCTGCAGTAAGCCCAGGCCAGTCACACCCTCTGGTGGTGAATTAAAGCTACATCCCTAATGCAAAGGGAGAAGGTTTTATTACAAAATAAATAGGCATGCATTCAAAATTTTTAAGTCCAATAGTTTAAAGATTGTACATGGAAATAAAGACTAGCACATGCCTCGCTTGATTGATATAAGATATATCATAGAACTGTAGTCAGAATCAATTGGGATCTCTTTCAAGGTAAAAAAAAACTGTGACAAAGCTTAAATATACAGTATAACTGACATACAGTATAATCAGGAACATCTGATTCGGTGAAGCTGAAGGTCACATTTATCTCTTTGATGAAAAGAACCCCAAATTCTAGTGTAGTCCTTTGGGACTACCAGTCACTTTCCTTCATAAAAATAACCATATGACCAAACCCATCTCTGCTCACATTGCTCCCAAATGATCTTTTGAGTGCACCACCACAAATGCCTCATGGTCTTGCCCCATAGGATCACACAGTTTATAACATTTGGATGGAACAGCTTAACCATTGCTTAACTTGATGCTGCTTCCCACTGTGTGAAAAGCAAAATGTGTCCTTAATAATCAGGGAAATGTAAGATGACACAATTTCTGCCCCAGTGGAGAAAACTCTGTATGGCCTACCACCACACATGTTCAGTAACTGAGATGAATGACATCCACTTGCCGCTATGGTGCAGATTTCAGTCACTGACAGTCCAGGGTGGATTTATAAAGGACATAGCTTTATTAACACATAATAACTTGTAATTCTGAGAACATCATGGGAATCCTTGCAGGACTTCACAAGAGTGAACAGGATACCCGCCATGCTGGCCACCCAGTGGTGGGTAAGTGAAGGCAAGGCAGGCCTTGCTCCAATACCCAAGGAGGTTGTAACTGAACTCCACTTAGCAGGGGAACACTAGTCCCTTCCAACACCAGTCCCTTCCAACACCAGCAGACATCCCCCCACCAACCAAGTATCATTATCAAAGAAAACACTCCAACAATAATAAAACCCCAAACCTCAAGTAAAAACAACTGGCTGCTACCACCTTGCTCAACTGAAAGAGATACAACTTCTGGTAGACCTCTTCTATTAACACTTTGGTTAAGATATGCCCCTCCCTCAAATATAAACCTCCCCTTACTGCCTTCCTACTGTGGTATATGCCAACCTCCACCATTAAACAACACTGGTCCCCTCTGAACTATGGGCCCCAGGTTGTATGTTACCACCTGAATATGACCTATGGTGATCCATTGCTAATACAACTTCTGGTAGACCTCTTCTAATAACTCTTTGTTTAAGATATGCCTCTCCCCCAACATAAACCTCTCCTTACTGCCTTCCTTCTGTGGTCAATGCCACCCTCCACCTTTCAACAACACTGGCCCCCTCTAAACTATGAGACCTGGGTTATAGGTTACCATTTGGATAAGACCTATGGCCATTCATTGCGGTGTTATCTTATATACAGAATTTATTGTGTACTGTTGGCTTTATGATATTACAAACATCAGGAGGACACACTGCTGTTTACTTTAATGGAAAAACTTTCTCAAGAACAATGAACATGGAGACAGATTGAAACCGATCAGCTGGAATTCTCCAAGGAGTAATATAATTGCTTGCTCTGGAGATCTGGGGAAGGTGCTATTCAGAGCATTTATAAAATGACTTGCACATTTATAGAATAACTGGTTACTTATTGATAACTGTACTACCCCATGTTCCATACGAATGCACTGATGTTCAATTTTCCTCTTCATTTTGCAATGCCTCAAACTGATTGACAGAGTCATTTGCATATGTACAAAAAGAACGATTATTTTACACCAAAACGGTTGCGTTTACTCTTTGCAGTTCATGCTAGTCATTTCCCCCACTAAGTATTTTTCTAAGGGTCACCAAGAATGGGCTGCATGCACACTGAGAAATTGCCGTCTAAGCTCTGCGAATCAACTCCACTGCTCCGACAACAGATTGAAATGTCAGGACTGTTCACTGAGGTGGTGTTTGAAGACATTTATAAAATGACTTGCCTGGTTTACCTCTCCGCAGCTCAGACAAGCCTGCTGGCTTTAGGGGAATGATAGTTCTCATTTCCAAATCTTCTGTGTGTAGGAGTTTGCAGAAGGTATTTCTTCCTAGATTGCAGATCTCGCTAAGCAACAACGGCATGAGAACAGGAAGGAATTGGTTGCTAAAATCTCATGTGGGGCTAGCAATAGTACTAGAATTGTTTTAGAGGTAAAATTCTGATTACAGAGGTACTGGAAATATTAGCCATAAGCTGTAAATATATATTGATGGCAGAAAAAGACAGCAATTGATCTTTAGCGAATTGCGAATACAACCGCTACTTAAAAAGTTGGTCTTGTGTCATTGAAGAGGAACAGCCATGACACTTATCAGGCAGGTAGTTGCTCTTTTTTTGACCCCAGAACAGAAAGATGCGGTTTCCCAGAATGTCATCATGAAGGCACTAAATCAAATGACAATTGTTTAAAAATAGTTATGTTAAGTAAATAGAAAACAGCAGTTTTGGTTGATTCTTTGCAATGGTGTCGTGTCTAAACAGGTATGGGATCCGTCTTCCTAAACCCCATTATCCAGAAAGCTCAGAATTATGGGAAGGCCATCACCTATAGACTCCATTTTAATTAAATAATATAATTAATATTTTTTTTCTCTGTTATAATAAAACAGTGACTTGTACTTGATCCGAACCAAGATATAATTACTCCTTATTGGAGACAAAACAATACTATTGGGTTCAATTAATGTTCAAATAATAATTACAGAAAGACCCCTTGTCCAGAAAACCCCAGGTCCTGAGCATTCTAGATGACAGGTCCCATACCTGTATATTTTGTTCTGCTTATATACAGCACACCTTGTGGTGCTGAATCTTAGGGATCAACTTTAGATTTACAGTAAATGTATAATGTTTAAAAGTGTCACGGCCGGCACCCAACACCAGAACAAGTGCTCGAATCCTGGGTCTGAGCTAAGCTTCACCAGTGGTGTGACCACCTTTGAGCTTCGGGAGGAGCCCTCAGCCTAATCGGGTGCCACCTGGTCTTACGAGAGGTTCAAGCAAGTGTTCTGGCAGGCAATGGGGCACGGCTGGTAGCTAGAGTCTTTTGGACTGAGGATCACGGTAACAGACAAGGGTATGGCAGAAGGATCGTCAGACAGGCTGGGTCGTGGCAGGCAGAAAGCAAGGGTCGTCAGGCAGGCAAGGGTCAAAACCGGGTATCAAGAAGGAAGGGTACAAGCAGAAGAGTAGTCGGATATCAGGCACTGGTCAGGATTCAGAATTCGGGATGGTCAAGGTACAGGCTGGGTCAAACACGGATTATCAGATTCAAACAGACAAAATAGCACAAGGCTTCAGAACAGAGCACCAGAAACAAGTTCTATCACGGGCAGTTTGCTGGGAGTGGAAGTGGCCCATTTATACCTTGTTTGGGCGCCAAAGTTTTCGCGCCAAAAATCGGCGCGCATGCGTCAGAATCGACGCGCGCGTCCGCGTCAATAAAGGAAACGAGACGCGGGCGCGCGCGTTCTAAGGAGGCAAGATGGTGGAACCACGAGGCGGGCGTCCCCGCGGCCGGCGTGGCGGGCGTCCCCGCGGCCGGCGTACAGCACCCCCAATCCCAGGTAACACAGATTTCCTTACATTACCCCCCTCTCTAGGGGGGGACACCGGACCCCCAGGCTTCCCAGGAAACTTTAAATGGAACTGCTTCCTAAGACGATCAGCCTTGATGTCATCCACTGAGACCCAGGAGTTCTCCTCAGGACCGAATCCCTTCCACCTAGTGAGGTACTGGAGTTTGTTACGTACCATTCGGGAATCAAGGAACTCCTGGATCTCAAATTCAGGCTGACCGTCAACTTGCACTGGAGGGGGGACAGAAGTAAGGCGAGTATTAGCGGCAGGTTTAAGCAAAGAAACATGAAAAGAATCAGAAATCTTGAAATTAACAGGCAATTTAAGGCGAACAGACGAAGGGTTGATAACAGTAGTGATGGGGTAAGGACCAATGAAACGGGGACCCAGCTTAAGGGAAGGAACCTTTAACCTGATGTTTTTGGTAGAGAGCCACACCAAGTCTCCCACTTTATACTGGGGTGCTTCTCTACGTCTTTTATCAGCAGCCCTTTTCTGAGCAGAAATAGCAGTAGACAAAGAATCATGTACCTGGGACCAAATCAAGGAAAATTGTTCGACAGAGGAGTTAGCGGAAGGGACAGAAGAACCAGAATTAGAGAAGGAAAAAGCTTTTGGGTGTAACCCATTAACAATAAAAAACGGGGACTCTCCAGTGGAGGAGTGAGTAGCGTTATTGTAGGCAAATTCTGCCCAGGGTAATAGTTCTGCCCAGGAAGATTGATTTTCGGAGACATAACATCTTAAAAATTGCTCTAAAGACTGGTTCACTCTCTCGGTTTGCCCATTGGTTTGTGGGTGATAGGCCGTTGAAAAAGAAAGATCGATCCCCACTAATGAGCAAAATGCGCGCCAGAACTTAGAGACAAATTGAACACCTCTGTCTGAAACAATATTACTGGGAAAACCATGCAACTTAAATATATGTTGAATAAAAAGTTCGGACAAAGTTTTGGCAGATGGGAGGTGAGGAAGAGCAATAAAATGACCCATCTTACTGAATCTATCCACCACCACCCAAATTACTGTTTTCCCCTGGGACACAGGCAACTCCACAATAAAATCCATAGAAAGATGGGTCCATGGTCTTTCGGGAATAGGGAGGGGAATCAGTAACCCTTGGGACAAATTTCTAGAAGTCTTGGAGCGTTGGCAGACAGGACAAGAATCCACAAAAGATTTAACATCTTGTTTACAGGTCGGCCACCAAGCACTTCGAGTAAGTAATGAAATAGTTTTACTTACACCAGGATGTCCTGCCATCTTGGAATCATGAACCTCTCTTAGGACCTGTTCTCTAAGATCTTCAGGAACAAATAATCTCCCAACAGGAGTGTTAGAGGGAGCGTCTGTCTGAACAGGGGATAACAAAGAAGAGAGATCAGATTCCATCGTAGCCACAATGACCTCACCCGGAATAATTGTACTACAGTCATCAGTTTCAGAATATATTGAGTCAAAGCTTCTGGAAAGAGCATCTGCCTTGACGTTCTTTGTACCAGGCCTAAATGTCAAGGTAAAGTTAAACCTAGAAAAGAACAAAGCCCACCTTGCCTGTCTAGGATTTAGACGCTTTGCTGACTCGATATACAATAGATTTTTATGGTCAGTGTAGACCGTAACCTGGTGTCTAGCCCCTTCTAGTAGATGCCGCCATTCTTCAAAGGCCCACTTGACAGCTAATAGTTCTCTGTTCCCTATGTCATAATTTGCCTCTGCAGGAAGGAATTTTCTAGAGAAAAATGCACAGGGGTGTAACTTATTAGTTATCGGGTGCCTTTGAGAGAGAATTGCCCCCGCTCCCACCTCAGAGGCATCTACCTCGACTATAAAAGGCAGTGCTGTATCAGGATGGCGGAGGATTGGGGCAGAACTAAACTCCCTTTTGAGGAACTCGAAAGCTTGGATAGCTTCCAGAGGCCACATACTGGGGTCAGCACCTTTCTTAGTAAGATTTGTGATAGGAGCCACAATAAGTGAAAAATTCTTAATGAATTGCCTATAATAGTTGGCAAAACCTAGGAACCTTTGGGTTGCACGTAAGGAATAAGGTTGGGTCCACTCCAGGACAGCTTTCACTTTGTCTGGATCCATTTCGAGACCCCTGGAAGAAATATTAAAACCCAAGAACTGTACGGAAGCAACCTCAAAAGTACACTTCTCCAATTTTGCATACAGGTTATTAGCTCTAAGCCTACGCAATACCTCACAAACATGAAGACGATGATCAGACAGGTTGGCAGAGAAGATGAGGATGTCATCTAGGTAGACCACTACGTATATCCCCAGCAGGTCCCGAAAGATGTCATTGACAAACTCCTGAAACACTGCTGGGGCGTTACATAGACCAAACGGCATAACAAGGTACTCGTAGTGGCCATCCCTAGTATTAAAAGCCGTTTTCCATTCATCCCCTTCCCTGATCCGAATGAGGTTATAGGCACCCCTCAAATCAAGTTTGGAGTAGATCTTAGCATCCTTGACCTGGTCAAATAATTCGGAGATTAATGGTAAGGGGTAGCGGTTTTTTACCGTGATTTTATTAAGCCCCCTATAATCAATACAGGGGCGTAAACCACCGTCTTTTTTACCCACAAAAAAGAACCCACCCCCGCAGGGGAACAAGAGGGCCTAATGAAGCCCCTGTCAAGATTTTCTTGTATATACTCTTTCATTGCCTGGGCTTCGGGCAATGAAAGGGGGTAGGTTCTACCACGTGGAGGAGTTGACCCAGGAATTAAATCAATAGGGCAGTCGTACTGCCGATGCGGAGGTAAGGTCTCAGCTGCTTTTTTGGAGAAAACATCAGAAAAAACAGAATATGCTGAGGGTAACCCCTTAAGAGAAGTAGTGGCTACTACTGAGGGAAAACAAACCCCACTACATCCTGTACCCCATTGAGTCACCCCCTTAGAAACCCAGTCTATCAGAGGGTTATGCCTCTGGAGCCATGGTAAACCAAGGATAAGAGGAGAGGAAGCTCCCTCGATGAGGTATAGAGCTATCTCCTCACAGTGCAGATTATTTACACACATGGAAAGATTTGTGGTCTTTTTGGAAACCACCCCTGACCCCAAGGGTCTTTTATCGACAGCCAGGATTCTCATGGGAGGATTGAGGGCAACCAAAGGAATTTTATTTTTAGCAGCGAATGCTGCGTCCAAGAAATTACCCTCCGCCCCAGAATCAATGAAGGCAGACAATTTAACAGTGCCCGTAGGCCAGGTTAATTTAACAGATAATAGGACCTTGGAGGCAGATTGGGGAGAGGAAACGCCTGCACCCAAATGGAGCTCCCCTTCTCCATTTAGGCTAGAGCGTTTCCCGGCCTCTTGGTACACTGATTGAGGAAGTGACCCTTCTCCCCACAATACAAACACAACCCAAGAGACCGCCTCCGTGCCTTTTCCTCAGGAGTAAGGTGAGAGATGCCTAGCTGCATAGGCTCCTCCTGAGGTTGAGACACAGAGGGGTTTGACAACTTAGCACTAAAATTATGCTTATACGAAGAAGAAGTACCCTGTTCCTCCCGATTTTCCCTCTGTCTCCTATCTATCTGGATAACCAGAGACATTAGGTCATCCAGATTGGAAGATAGGGGGTAATTGACCAGGCTGTCTTTGACAGATTTGGCTAGACCGATGCGAAACTGGCTCCTTAGAGCTGCATCATTCCAACCAGTCTCCACCGCCCACCTACGAAACTCTGTGCAGTAAATCTCTACCTCCCGTTTGCCCTGGCGTAGTTTGCGAATCGCGGAATCGGCCGAAGAGGCGCGATCCGGGTCATCGTAAAGAATGGCCATAGAGCGGAAGAACATATCTAAAGAGTAACGGGCAGGGTCAGTGGCCGGCAATCTAAGTGCCCAGACTTGGGGGTCACCCACTAATAGGGTCATTACGAACCTGACCTTTTCCTCGTCAGAGGGAAATGAGTGGGGGAAGAAGCTGAGGTACAGCTTACAGGCCTCTTGAAACACAAAAAACTGGGTTCTGTCCCCACCAAACTTGGCAGGAAATGCAATCTTGGGTTCCTGGGGTCTGTATACAGCACCCCTATCAGGCAGGGAACCCACAGAAGAAGTAGGAACAGAACTGGCTGGCTGCTGCGAGGGTCCCAACTGGCGTGTTAGGTTATGGAATCCCTGGAGCAAATAGTTCTGCTTTCGCTCCTGCTCCTCCATACGTTGCAGTAGAGTAGTTAGCAACAGCTCGGAAGAAGATGGGAGTGGAGCAGCGGCAGCAGCTTCGGTGTGATCGTCGTCCTCCATGGCCCGTGATAATGTCACGGCCGGCACCCAACACCAGAACAAGTGCTCGAATCCTGGGTCTGAGCTAAGCTTCACCAGTGGTGTGACCACCTTTGAGCTTCGGGAGGAGCCCTCAGCCTAATCGGGTGCCACCTGGTCTTACGAGAGGTTCAAGCAAGTGTTCTGGCAGGCAATGGGGCACGGCTGGTAGCTAGAGTCTTTTGGACTGAGGATCACGGTAACAGACAAGGGTATGGCAGAAGGATCGTCAGACAGGCTGGGTCGTGGCAGGCAGAAAGCAAGGGTCGTCAGGCAGGCAAGGGTCAAAACCGGGTATCAAGAAGGAAGGGTACAAGCAGAAGAGTAGTCGGATATCAGGCACTGGTCAGGATTCAGAATTCGGGATGGTCAAGGTACAGGCTGGGTCAAACACGGATTATCAGATTCAAACAGACAAAATAGCACAAGGCTTCAGAACAGAGCACCAGAAACAAGTTCTATCACGGGCAGTTTGCTGGGAGTGGAAGTGGCCCATTTATACCTTGTTTGGGCGCCAAAGTTTTCGCGCCAAAAATCGGCGCGCATGCGTCAGAATCGACGCGCGCGTCCGCGTCAATAAAGGAAACGAGACGCGGGCGCGCGCGTTCTAAGGAGGCAAGATGGTGGAACCACGAGGCGGGCGTCCCCGCGGCCGGCGTGGCGGGCGTCCCCGCGGCCGGCGTACAGCACCCCCAATCCCAGGTAACACAGATTTCCTTACAAAAAGATTTTTTAGTAGACTAAAGTAATGGAGATCTAAATTATGGATCCAGAAAACTACAAATCCAGAGCATTCTGGATGACAGGTCCTATTCCTGTACTATTCAATTATGACTTGAAGTGAGCATTCTTCTTTCTTGCGGGGGCGGCCATCATTGCTTGTGATTAATTATCTTAGTCTTCCTATGAAACAGGTGTCTTAGGCTAGAATGCTTTTGTAGAGGGAAAAGGAAACATCAGTGAAATATATCCTTATATTTAGGCTTCTTCGTCAGAGATTGACAAATTTAAGGTTATATGTCACTATGTATTCTAAGGTGTCTTTGATAGTCAAGACACATTTCCAGACAAAACAGAAGTTATTAAAACAGTGCGCTCATTTTCTTGGCTTTAGCATATGACTCTCTGCACTTTCATGTCTCCCACATGCACATCATCGCTCTGTAAAGACTGTCATTCAAGAAATAGGCTAAACCTAACTTTTGAAGACTGGCAATAGCTCATCCTCATGGAGAATATAGCATTGAAAAATTGCTGTTTCCTGGACACATTATCTCTAATCTTGCCTGCGTGATGTCCCACAGCACCTGTCACCATCTTACAGCAGGGAAGTGGGAAGAATCAAAGGGGAAAAAATGCAAGAGTGCAAAATCTATTTGTGTGTGAGTTTTAATCTTACAGCAAAGGCCTGTGTGGGTCTCAGAAATTTCTGCTGGGAATCTGGCATTAAATAAAAAATAGGTTAAAATTTGTTAAAATGATAAAATGATTCAGGATTCCAAAAACAGCTATAACATATGTCACCTACTTCTATTGCTTTTATATTGAAAGCTCTAATGAGCAGAACTGCCTTTCGTTATGATTGGTCAACCTAAAATAATACTAATACAGGCAGCAGATGGAGTCACTGCTAGAGGATCCAGGAATATAGATTGTAGAACAGTATGAAATATGTTTGTGTAACAGGTCATCTTACCTGAAATGTAACTTGGGATCAATAACTTGGAGGGATGTCGCTTAGAGGGTTATTTATTAAAGTCTGAATCCAAAAAAACTTTAATTATAATCTACCGGGATTTATTATACCCGAGGATGGAAAAAGACAGAATCCGAAAATCCGGCATCTAAGACCTGCTGAGGTTGTATATCAGTCAGTGGAAGAGGTCTCTATACTGTTTGGAAGTTTCTGTGGTCTGTGCTGGAATTAGCCCAAAAATCCGACTATTTTGGGCCTTTCGGGTAAAAATCTGAAAAATTGAGCGTTTCGGGAGAGAATCTGAAAAAAAACATACTATTCGGATTTTTGCTTGATTTTATCGATGTTTTTATCGGATCTGATGAAATAGTGCTATTTTAATAATAAATAAAATCAAATCATAGATTCTAGTTTGCTCAGACTTTTTTAAATAAAATAATCAAGAAAATTTGGATTTTGATAAATAAGCCCCCTCCCATGTGTTGGTCTGTATTTGTAGGTAATCTACAGGTATATGAACATTTATTAAATGGGTTGTTCACCTGAAAATTTACTTTTAGTAGACATGGAACTCGATATTCCAAGATTATTTTCAATTAGGCTTTACTTTTTATTTTCTGTGTTTTTTTAATTATTTAGCTTTTTGTTCAGCAGTTTGGAATTTCAGCAGATATCTGTTGCTAGGGTTTGAATTACCTTAGCAATGAGTGGTTTGAATGAGATATTGGAATGAGTTACTGGAAAATAAAAAGGAGAGTGGCTGAATTGATAAGTAATTAAAAAGTAGCAATACCATTTAAATTGTAGCCTCACAGAGCAATAGTTATTAGCTGCTGGGATCAGTGACCCCCTTTTTTATGACTGGAAAAAGTCAGAAGCAAAAGGCAAAAACTATACGAAATAAAAAATGAAGACCAAATGAAAAGTGGCTAAGAACCAGCCATTCTAAAACAAACTAAAAGTTAACTTAAAGATTAACTATTCCTTTAGATATTGTAATGCCCCCTTCTCCTAGTGTATAGTGAGGATTGAACATTGGAAATAATTATTAGGTATGTAGCGAACTGTTCGCCGGCGAACTAGTTCGCGCGAACTTCGACTGTTCGCGTCCGCCGCAAGTTCGCGAACGTCGCGCGACGTTCGCCAATAGGCGTTCGCGTCAAAATCATTCGACCATTCGATCGTTAAAATCGAACGATTTTCGTTCGATTCGAACGAAAATCGTTCGATCGAACGATTAAAATCCTTCGATCGTTCGAATCGAACGATTTTCGGATGTTCGAAGTTCGCGAACAGTTCGCGAACTGTTCGCATTTTTTGCCGGTGTTCGCGAACGGCGTTCGCGAACACATACTCGGCGGTTCGCTACATCCCTAATAATTATATCAGGCAGATATACAGTCAGTATCATATGTTTTATATGATATATGACAAAAAGAACAACACCGGCACACGAGGCTTGTATCTGCAGGGCAAGCCCTTGCAAAAGATTTTTACTGCGGTGGTGCAACGTTTCGGGGCTCCGCTTGACAAAGGGGCGGAGCCCCGAAACGTTGCACCACCGCAGTAAAAATCTTTTGCAAGGGCTTGCCCTGCAGATACAAGCCTCGTGTGCCGGTGTTGTTCTTTTTGTCCTAGTTACCGGAAGGTTACCGTGCCCTCCATTCATCGAGCACCGAGCCAATTTGTCTACTTTACTAAGGGTGTGCGAGGGTCGATCTTTATTTGAATTATATGATATATGAAACACTGCAGAAGTGAAAACCTTAAATTGTTTCATCTGGGTGCACATCATGTCCCTCTTATTTATACAGCCAGTAGTAACAAGGAAATCCCCATAAATTGATAGGAGGGTGAGTCCTTCATGCAAGGAGTGGTCGGGACTAAGAGATATAGGTTAATGTATTATTAATGTATCCATTGCAAAGTTAGTTTGAACATTTTGCAACTATTTGCAATGATTAACTTGTAATGCAGGCCAGTCAGGAGAGGGGTGCATTGTTATAAGACTATTACAATTTAATCATTAGTCTGGGGCTGGCCAAATTAGGCAACGGTTCACTCTTTCACACAATAGGAGGGTACCCCTGTTTTCTTGTTTGTTCATTTGTCAAATGAGTGTGATTGTGTTTTCACAGAATCATTAGAATTCAGAATTGATTCTTAAAAATGAAAATGAAAGAAGACAGCTTAAACCTTCGTAGGTTCCAAAACAGTGTATCATCTCTCTCTCAATACAGCCTCTATCTAGTTTTATTGATATGGAGTGTCCATTGCTCCCTAGCTGCAAAATGTTCAAACTAACTTTGCAACCTCCAAGAAAAAACGATAAAGGTAAAGCTAAACACATGTTACATCTGTTCACTATTAAAATAAACCTACCTGCACTATGGATACATTGATAATTGGTAATATCCTTTCAACCTGCACCGGTCAACCTTTATACTGATGAATCCCCAGAATGCACTTTACAACCCACTGCATTTTAAGCAGGGCAAGGGTAAAAGCCCCAGGCTCCTAAAGGATTGACACTATTTCACTGGTCTAGCCAGTAAAACACCTGCCACACCAATAGATGGTATTACAAATTTATAATCATTGTACTTGACATTACTCTCTTTTTCTGCCCTAGGCCAGCTAGTTATTCCTGGACCAGCCCATTTCTTATTCCCTTCCCTACTCAATTGTATAGAATCCAAAATCAACCCATGTGCACCAGTATGAGTCTGTGCAGGTATTATCCGGCTGATGGTGCCATAAGAACAGGGAACATACATGGAAATCAGATGGGTTTCCAAGGAGCTGATATGGGTACTGATTGCCCTTGTCCACCCATGAATAACAGGCCTGTGGCATAAGGATTGGCCCTTTCTTCCCAAATGATATAACTTATTATTTTGTTATGTATAGTGCAAAGATTTTCTGTGATTTACACTCATTACTTACTTACTTACAGTTATGCTGCTGACTGATTATTGCCAATCAATCAATTTCCTAGATATCTCTCAGACTTGACAGCGCCTTAAAGGGCACCTGTTATAACACATTTTCCCCCACCAAAAGTGCTAATATTGCCCACATTAAAGTTGGGGTAACAGTAGTTTTTATTAAGAAAATTGCCCCCTCCCCACCAGTGCTAGGCCACCTGCACTGGGAGGGAGTTCGAAGTTCAAGCAGTCATGTGCATAAGCAGTGAATGACGCAACCTGCTCATTATGGGCATGCGCTCTGCACAACATGGCCGCTCTCATCGGGAGCTCCCTCCAGGAGCAGATGTCCTAGTGCTGCTGGGACCATTTAAAAAAAAATACTGTTACCCCCACACTTATAGTTTGAGGTATTTTTATAATACCGTTATTTCACTGCTGAATGAAAAAGTTAAAAAAAAATACACAGCAAACATTTGACATGACGGATACATTTGAACAAAACAAACAAGATTTGTGCCCACAAACTACAGAAATAGCCATAATTTAAGGTGCTTTGGTAAACTTGAGGATGTGGTCAGTAATATATAATTACATAATTCTCTGTGTCAAACCAATTTGGTGTCATCAATGTCAGAAACGACAATTAGCCCAGTCATCTTTCACTCAGGTGCAGACATGTTGTTTAGCTAAGGTGCCCATTACTACATCAAGTGGTAAATGTTTGATTCTCAGAAATCAAAAATTAAGGAGGCCTTGTGAAAATACCCAAGTGCTTATACAAAAGATTGTATTTTATTGTACTGTGCCTCCTGAGGAATCATAGTATTGTTAAAAGTACTTCTTTCAACCTTGCACCTAGCAATCACTCTTTCCTGAAAGTGGCGTTCTGCATATTTTCCACATAAATTACATTTTCTCATAGCAGCTCAAAGTACCCATGAAAAAAATATTAATTTGCGTGGAGCTTGTTGATTCGGAATAGATATGGGCTTATAGAATATGCAAATAACATGTCACTGTATGAGAACCATTTGACAAGCATACCGGCAAATTACCTTTATTAAGTGAAAAGCCAACTAGAGTCAAACCATGGAACAAAGCAAAATACATTATTTCAAATCAAAATAAAAACTATTTAATAAAAACTATTACATATTTAGCATTTCAGTGACCTTTTTTTTCATGACGAAGAATGCCAATATTTGCTACTTATTTTAAGGGCCAAATAATACATTTTAGAATCATATTGGCTTGGCATATTGTCTAAGTTGAGTAGAATGCTTGTAGAAACCAAAACAGAGCTACCAATCTGTAACTAGAGTACATCTATATCTATAACTGATCCATGGTAAGTACGACTAAGATGTGAGATGGACCAACTATATTTGCTCTAGCCAATCAAAAGTGAACCTCTGGTAGTTTTTCCTTCCCTTTCCATTCCAGTAATGGAGATGCTGATCCCCTCTTTATTGTGACACATTGAAGGTTATTGTGATAAATCAAGCAAGGAACATCTGTCTGTGAAATTACAGGGTACAATAGTGTTTAACCCTTTCTGGCTGTAGCTCATGTTTTCTGGCATAGCGCGAAGTGGAACCCAGAAGCCTAAAAGCTAAAAAATAATAACAGTATATTAAATGTGCTAGGCTTCCATGTTTCTTTGCTCCCTTATCTCTTTAAGAATTTGATCAATAAAAGCATTATCAGCATAGAATTGTCAGAAACAGAAGCAGATTAGTAAAAACAGAAGGCAGTTTCCAAAATTTCAAGTTTAAAATTGTTAATAGTGATGGGCAAATTGGCGTATTTCGCCACTGGTGAATAAATTTGCGAGTCCGAAAAGTCGCCCACGACACTCATTGACTTTAATGCCAGCGTCAGTTTGGACATGGGTGTCAATTTCCAAGATTTTTCATAAAAATGTCAGATTTTCACATTTCTTTCGTGAAAATGTCAGAATTTCAAGATTTTTTCGTGAAACTTTCTGATTTCACGTAATTTTCCGCAATTTTTTTAGGAAGAAAACAGGAGAAATTTGCCCATCACTAATTGTTAATCTTTATGGTTTACATTTTATGATTGTTGGTCATGTGTGTGTTCACTTTTACTTGATCCTAAATGATGTGATGCTCACCCAATTTTTTGATGCTCACCCAATTTTTTTTTTTTAAAAAAAAAACACACTTTTCTCAAGGAAGTCTGGAGTCCTTGTAGCAAGCAATGCCAAGCAGCAGCTTTAAGGGCATATAAAGTCTTGAGGTGTATTAAAAGGGGCATCAATTTGCGGGAGGAGGGAATCTTCCACTGTACAGAGTGCCAGTAAGGCCCCATCTAGAATATGCCATACCGTTTTGGTCACCAGAGCTCAAACTGATGAGAGAATTAGAGAGGGTCCAGAGAAGGGCAACTAAGCTGGTAAAAGGGATGGAAAATTTCAGCTATGAGGAGAGAAGTTGGGGCTGTTCAAACTGGAAAAGGTGCATAACTGCATTACCAGTACTTCCTTCCAGCTAACACATAGGGGCACATTTACTAAGCTCGAGTGAAGGATTCGAAGTAAAAAACTTTGAATTTCGAAGGTTTTTTTGGGTACTTCGACCACCGAATAGGCTACTTCGACTTTCGACTACGACATCGACTTTGAATCAAACAATACGAACTAAAAATCATTTGACTATTCGACCATTCGATAGTCGAAGTACTGTCTCTTTAAAAAAAACTTAGACTACTTTGCCACTTTAAACCTACAGAGCACCAATGTTAGCCTATGGGGACCTTCCCCACAAGGTTTCTTAGCTTTTTCTGATCAAAGGAAAATCCTTTGAATCGTTCGGTTCGTAGGATTTAATCGTTCGATTTTTCCTTCGATCGATCGAAGCATTTGCGATAAATCGATATTCGAAGTCGAAGGATTTTACTTCGACGGTCGAATATCAAGGATTAATTAACCCTCGATATTCAACGCTTAGTAAATGTGCCCCATAGTCACCCATTTCAATTAGAAGAAAGGATTTTCCATCAAAATATTTGGAAGGTATTTTTTTTTACAGTGAGAGATGTGAAATTATCGAATTCTCTCCCTGAATCGTACAGACTGATACATTGGTTATGGAAGACAGCTCATAGTACCAGTTTATCCAGGGACTAGTCTGATTGCTATCTTGGAGTCAGAAAAGAATGTTTGAAGAGGCTTCAAAAGGGGTGTTTTGCCTACCTCTGGATCAACTAGCAGTTAGGCAGCTTTTATATTGACATAAAAGGTTGAACTTGATGGCCGTGTGTCATTTTCAACCTAACTTACTATATTACTATGTCTATAGATGTCAATGAAAATTATACATTATTTGTCATGGGTAGGAATTATTGTAAAAAAAATACGTCAAATTACATCCCACCCCATCACTTCATTAAGTTGCTCCTTTTGATATTGTATTTGTAGTCATGTTTATTGCAGCACTTCTGAGCTTCCATTCTACATAATAGCAGTTTAAAAAACCACGCCCCCCCCAAAATAAAATTAGTAAATGGTTTTGAGAACTTATTAAGCTATATTAGTTTAGTAAATCCCAAAAAAAAGTGATGAACAAAATTGCCTCTTTTTGCTTCATGAAACCACAGAAAAATCAAGAACAAAATGTGCTCATTGCTAGTGAGAAACAGCAAATACATTTGTGAATTTTCTCACTAGTGAGAAGACATCAGAAACAGTACTCAATGGTTCTCACTGGCAAAACCAAGTGATAAATATTGTTAAAGGAAAACTATACCCCCAAAATGAACACAAGCAACAGATAGTTCATATCATATTAAGTGGCATATTATAGAATCTTACCAAACTGGAATATATATTTAAGTAAATTTTGCCCTTTTACATCTCTTGCCTTGAGCCACCATTTCGTGATGGTCTCTGTGCTGTCTCAGAGATCACCTGACCAGAAATACTACAACTCTAACTGTAACAGGAAGAAGTGTTGAAGCAAAAGACAGAACTCTGTCTGTTAATTGGCTCATGTGACCTAACATATATGGTTTGTTGGTTTGTTTGTGTGCACAGTGAATTGTACGATCCCAGGGGGGTGGCCCTTATTTTTTAAAATGGCAATTTTCTATTTATGATTACCCAATGGCACATACTACTAGAAAAGTATATTATTATGAAAATGGTTTATTTACATGAAGCAGGATTTTACATATGAGCTGTTTTATGCAATATCTTTTTATAGAGACCTACATTGTTTGGGGGGTATAGTTTTCCTTTAAAGTTTCTCGAAGTTTAGCACATTTCCCTCCGAGTGGGGTGTCTTGCTAAAAATGTTCTTATTTATCTCATCAGCTTGAAAAAAAATTAAGAAAATTCCACTTCCATAAATATATTTCAGGGTTTATTCACATTCCATTTTTGGACTGGCTTTGCTCTGCTGGATGACTTGGATACTGTTACATTAGGAGAGTTTCTGCTCGGGTGCTTGTAAAATACAGGCTTTAAATGTCTCCAAATGCATGCCTGTAAATTCATAAAAGAAATCTTGCCTCAAGAAAATTAAATGTATGTCATGGAAATATATTTCAAAACAACCATACCAAAGCCATACATTTAAATTCGCTTGGTAAGCATTAATGATACACACATATCTGTTGCACAGGGGAATTCCTCTAGTAGCTGTATAATTTAACAGAATGATGAGATTCTCCTATTTACGAGTCAATAACCCCTCTCAAAAACAAACAGATAAATTGATGAATAACTTCTGCAGCGCTGAACAGACTGGGAAAGAAATTAGTCATTTTTCATGTCCTACTTCTCCCTAATATAATGGTGTGATACTGTAACTTGAGGTAGAGGACAGACTCATTTTTTCCCCTTGTTATTAAATAAAAAGACAGCGAATGGCTTGTGAAATTAAGTAATTATCAAAGCTAAATACGTATACAGAATTCAACGTTTTTATATCTCTAATTGGGTCATTTTGACACACACACTCAGCCTTTCTAAGTAGAACATATTGCAAGACAAGAATTCAATTTCCTAAACGAAATGGGAAGATCGTGTCTCCCAGAGCACGAAGATAATCAATGTTATAAACTTGGATATTTATGTGGGTACACTTGTTCATTGTATATAAAGATTGCCTCTTAGGGTTTTTATAATACGTATGGAACCTGTTATTCGGAATGCTCAGAACCTGCGGTTTTCCGCATAAGGGATCTTTTCATAATTCTCCATACCTTAATTCTGCTAAAAATTATTTAAACATTAAATAAACTCAATAGGCTGGTTTTGCCTCCAATAAAATGGAGTCTAGGGGAGGTGGCCTTCCCATTATTTGGATATTTCTGGATAATAGGTTTCAGGATAGCGGATTGCATTTACAATATGCAAGAACCATAAATATCTTTTTTTGAAAAATAATATATCATCTGTTTTTTCACCTAGGTGTCCCATAATCTGTATAAAAGCCTCTATATGGTCATGAAACTCCTTGGTGACTTATGTTATATTAAACCACAGGGTATTTAATTCCAATATATAAAGTCATAATACCAAATTCTCAAATGTAAACAATTGCAACTTGGGAACTTGACTTTTTCTAAGTCTATTGTAGCCTTTCTATGAGCCGAAGATTAAAGTGTATGTATACCCAAGGTGGAGCCTAGTAATGCTTAAAGAATGCTTCACCTTTCAATACAGAAAAATAAATCTTGAGTGTCCCTACATCAGCCTCATAATTATGGACCTGACAGATCTATGCCATAAAATAACATGTTCTATGTATATAATTCATGTGATTTAGTTGTACAAGCACATTTACTTTACAGTTCAATATGTTGGCACTATATAAATACATTATTAATAATAATAATAACAATAATAATAACATAGGTTGATATTTGTAAAAGTCATAATACAATTTCATAGATACTCTATTTTGATAAGATCTCTTTGGTAAGCCATATGAATTTGGGTTCCTTAGTGTAGGGCTTTGGAAACCTTTGGAAAAACAACTACCGTATATACTCGAGTATAAGCCGTCCAGAGTATAAGCCAAGTTACCTAATTTTACCTCTAAAAACTTATTGACTCGAGTATAAGCCTAGGGTGAGAAATGCAGCAGCTTCTGGTAAGTTTCAATCAAGAAATTGAGGGTTTCTGCTCCCATTGGAGGTGCCGGCGTCTCGTTTTTGGATGCCGGCGACCATTCTTGGACGCCGGCGAATATTCTTGGAGACTATTCTTGGACGCCGGCGACTATTCTTAGACGCCGGCGACTGTTTTTGCGTTTGACCCGAGTATAAGCCGAGGTAGAGTTTAGAGTATATACGGTATATGAATTCTAGTAATTTCCCACAGCCTATCTTGCCTCAAGTGCAGAAGCTTATGCAATCACATAGCTGGAAGGAAAGGATGGTATTTTTTATATCCTAAAACAGAAAAGATAAATTGCTGGTATCAGCAATGACTGCATGCTTATTTATTTATTTTGTTTGATTAAAGCTCTGTGAAAATATTATAAATGTCTACAATATATTCTGATGTTGCACACACGTTCAATGTAGATCAAGTGTGAAAAACAGCCATATTTTCTATAATTTTGCTCTGCCAAGATTTGTGTTCTTTAAAACAGAGTGCAGAGTCTGCATTCCCCAATGGATTCAGTGATGCCAGGGTTCAGTGTTTATACTACTAGTACTCTTCATTACCTGATTCATGGCAAAGTTTACTGTGTTAACATTCAGTTCTGTTGTGGGCAGGCCACCAAGGTCTTGTCTAGGGGGGCAAAGATCTGGGGTCAGCATGCCACCCACTGGCTGCATTCGAACTGGCGGAACTGCAGTAGCAGCAGCGGGGAATAGGCAAGGATGGTGCGAGCATGGGAAGGCATGTTTGCAAATGGTTTGGGATATGCGAGCAGAGGGGTGGGTGTTATCGGGTTGGGGTGTGTGTGGGTGGTTAGTGTGCAAGGGAGGGCGGGGGTTTGAGTGGCGCACCAGGTTTAAATCCAATACCGTATACACCGCACTTTGGCTTCAACACTGAACATATGAATGGAAAGAGTTTCACTTACAGTACATGGGTAATGGTTGCTACATGGTCATATTCTACATAATATAAAAAAAGTTGAAGCAGCAGCACAGTGCTACATAAAAAGTATACGTTTATTTAGTCCATTAAAAACATACCACCACTAGACTAACGCCATGTTTCAGACATTACCACCCTTAATCATAGGCATTTTTTAAAATATATTTATTGAAAAACTGGGAAGCGTACGCCTGTACTCCAGGGGTGCAAGAGCGTTTACAGAGCTGTGAGCAGCAGCTTTATAATATATAATATGCTACCTAATTTTATCATTACTCTACCCAGGCATTCATTTGCATACAAATATATGTTAAGATAATGTACAGTATAGTCAATGAACACAATAAGCTGCACTCTCAGACTTTTATTCAATGAAAAATAAATAAAGAATTAACTAAAAAAAACAGGGATTACTTTTTAGCCAATAAACCATAGCCCTCTACTTACAGAATGTATTTCATTTTATGCAAACACATGAACATTAAAGCTATTTAGCTACAGTGTATGTTATTAAAGCCTACATTCAAGTGTCTATGAATAAAATAGCAGTGTTAGACTTACCCTCCTTTACATATTTGTGTATATTTGTTAATATTTGTGTTTCTGCTGGATTGTAATTCAGCCTCTCTGTTGCCTGACCTTTCTAAAAAGCAAAACAAAATATTGTTTCAACATATGGAAATGTATTGTTCATCTTTGGAAGCTCAAGCAATGTGTCTCTTATCGAAATTTTGTATTTCCTGAATCTTTACCTAATAAATGTGACCGATGCCATCACATTTCTGCTGTGTTGCATTATGGAGCGACTGTGGATCGTTGGCAAAATTGCTCACCGTTAGACATTTATAAATAAACTCTGCTGACTGCAAAAAGCTTAGATTTCTTAAAAAGGTTACCTCTGCTTTGTAAAAATAGATTTTTTTTTTAGCTTCTTTTTGCAAAAAGTTTAGCTAAAGTTTTACTGTAATTTCTTGGTGTTTACAGTACTTCGTGGATTATTTTGGACAAAGAGAGAAAACCCCTCAGAGCTGTGACCATGTAAGAACTCAAGTCATTTTATACAGGGCACAGGAATTCAAAATAACTTTTAAAAGCCTTATGAGCATTAATCCATGATCAATAACACCTATAGTATACACATTCATAATTTGCCGAACATGATTACGATTCAACAATTAGTTTCTGTCTACATAATGTAACTAAAGTTCAGTGATATGTTCATATGCAACCGTTACTGATGGGCGAATTTATTCTACAGGCAGAAATTAGCAGCAAATTTTTGCATTTTGCGCATCAAATATCGACGGCGTCGAAATTGTCGGAATTGTGGCGAACAAAGGGGACAAATTCGCCCATTACTAGTAACGATGCTAGTGCAATATAGCTCATCCA
The DNA here is from genome assembly GCF_017654675.1 of Xenopus laevis. Classification (NCBI taxonomy): domain Eukaryota; kingdom Metazoa; phylum Chordata; class Amphibia; order Anura; family Pipidae; genus Xenopus; species Xenopus laevis. The sequence goes on along the minus strand of NC_054375.1, from coordinate 35,126,761 downwards.
ATGTGAGTAAACCAGCCCAGTATATATGGTCCAATTTGGGTGGGTAGTTTGGTTCAACCATACTGCCTAATTATCTGGGTATACATGTCACGTTGGGGTCATCCTGTAGGAAACTCATCTTTCAGTGCTTCAGTAAGTGAGAAAGAGAACATGAGATTCAGCTCCTTTTCACTGTAGTTTAATTTTTTTCAGGATTCTTTTCTGTCTTTATAGTACTATAGAGGGGAAAACACAAATTTTAGTAATGCTACTTGGTCCAGTCCAATGCATACTGTATGTCAGATAGTTATAAAAAGGTATAAACATATTTCAAGGATAAGGAACCAAATCCAGGATTCGGTTCAGGATTCAGCCAAGTGCCTGGCTGAAACAATTCCAAAAAATCACATGACTATTCTTCATACAAACAAGGAAGTCACATTTTATTAAAAGCATGTGGTTCTCTTCCCCCCTTGTTTCCCTTATTTACATATGCAAATTAGGATTCCGATTCGGTTCAGTATTTGGAGTTCTGATGAATTGTAAAATTGTGGATTTGGTGCATCCTTACAGCAAATAAGTGCTCACTCTTATTTAACTGACCTGTAAACTGGACTTTCAAGGAGTTTCTAGAACAGAATATACAATCTACAAATGTAGATTTACTAAAGGGCAAAGTGAAGTCGCAAGTGAAAATTCCCATCCACAGACATAGAGGACAATTCACTATCGAAAAAGACCATTGCTAGCGCAGTTTCGCTCCCTATCGGCAGTCAAATTTTTGCTCAGTCGAACGATTGTGACTCCCCAAATTGACTAAAGTGCGAATTTTACAGAATGTTACCTCTCCCGCCAGAGTTTCCTTCTCTAGTTTAGACCTGGTGAACTGATAAGATGAAGCTACATCCTCCTCAATCTTATGTCAATGACATCATATCCTGTATATCCTGTAAAAAGTTTTTTCATATTTTAAAGTGGGTTGTCTTTGAAAGTTGTAGTTATTAAAAAATGTGTGTTTTAACTTTTTTTTTTTACCATTTGAGGGGAATACTGCATTTGTTTTAGGGTGGGCTCATGTCTAGGGCATTAGAGGATCTATTTTGCTTTTATTTTGCTTTCTTGAACATTCTTAATAATAAGTGACCACTTCAAGTATTTGCACTAACATCTCTAATAAAGACATATATATGACCTATATGTACCTGCCCTATTCAAATTGACCTACGCGTAAGGGGCCGATTCACTATGGGTCGAAAATCGAGGGTTAATTAACCCTCGATATTCGACTAGGAATTAAAATCCTTCGACTTCGAATATCGAAGTCGAAGGATTTAGCGCAGATAGTTCGATTGAACGATCGAAGGATAATTCCTTCGAATGGAACGATTCGAAGGATTTTAATCCAACGATCGAAGGAATATCCTTCGATCAAAAAAAGTTAGCCAAGCCTATGGGGACCCATAGGCTAACATTGACTTCGGTAGCTTTTTGATGGCGAACTAGGGGTCTAAGTTTTTTTTAAAGAGACAGTTCTTCGACTATCAAATGGTCGAATAGTCGAACGATTTTTACTTCGAATCCTTCGATTCGAAGTCGAAGTAGCCCATTAGATGGTCGAAGTAGCCCCAAAAAAACTTAGAAATTCGAAGTTTTTTACCTTCGAATCCTTCACTCGAAGTTAGTGAATCGGCCCCCTAAGTGTACTAATGAAGTTTCACTAGTTCGCTATAAAAAGCTCACACTGACTATTTGTCTGCTTGGCATCAACATGTAGCATTATTCTAAAGCACCCACAGAAAAGCCAAGTAGTGATGGGCGAATTTGTCGCGTTTCGATTCTCCACAAATTTTGCAAATTTCCCGTGGAATTCACAAAACTGGCGAAAATTGCATGGGACGCTGATTTTGATGCAGTCGACTGGTAATTGATGGAACCGTCGCCAGCACCAACATTTTTCCAATGCTGCCGAATTTTCACCAGTGAATTTTTGCAGCAAATTCGCAAATGTATTTGCCGGTGGCAAAACGCACAAATTTTCCGTGATTTGGCACCTGCCAAATAAATTTGCGCATCACTAGCCCTCACGTACATTTAATTAAACCTAAAGTATTGATACAGTGATATAAGTGATACATTGTTAGGGACCGCTAGCAACAAATCCTTACCCCAAAATTGTGGCAAGACAATAAGATGCATGTAATACATTTAGCCACTGTTATTGAACCACTGACTGGCTTTCGATGGAACTGAGCCTTTCAGGGCGATACGTTTGTCAAAGGGAACTGTCTTGGAACCTTCCACATATGCAGTTCACAATGGCAGCTTGTAGCTGAGCGTAATACCGAGAAAATCATGGGTAGGGAGTAAATTTATCTCAAAGTCATGGAAGGTTTCCTTAGCTTTGAGTTTTTTTCTTAGCTGAATTCTTGCATAAAATGTTATAAAACTGTATTTTCAAAAAGATGTTAGTTGTTTGAACATTGATTTACAATTAATCTTTTAATTTTAAACAATGAATAGATTATGGTTGTTGTATATGAAGAATTAGGAACCTTATCTGACCATAAAACATGTCCTATGTGGCAGAATCCAGCTGGTATGCTTTTGAAACAAAAAAAAGGCATGATTCAGCATTGCTTTAGCTCAATAAACTTCCATGTGTGCTATTCAGAGTGGCCAGGAATTCACTACAAGCAGACTAGTTCAAGCAATTAACCCACATGTTCCTCCAAGGGACATGTAAAAAAAATAATTTTCAAATAGCCCCAAAAGTGGTGATCTGTGTCAGATTATGATCTGGTATTTATTTACTGAAAATTCATTTGAGAACCCTAGCAAAACATCAGCTAGCTTGCGATTCCCAACTGCAGTAACCTCTGTCATATTCTGCGATCCCGCAGCACTTTGTCGGGAGAAAATAGAGGAAACATTGAAATCTTTTACAATCACACAGCTTCTTGTTTCCCAGACCTTCTGAAGATTAAATTAAGTGAGGGAGAGCAAACATTCAGCTATCAAAGTACTGACCCTTTTGTTTTTCAAAGCACTAAAGCCTCACTAATTGCTACAACTTCTGATTATGAATACAAATCAGAAAACATTGTCTTCTTTTTTTCCAGTGGGAGTCTTGTCAAGAAGCAGCTTCATGGTATGATCAGTGCTCTTGCTGAGGAGGAGAAGGAAGAGAACAAACAATGCCATAGGAGAGCAAAGGTTGCACATGAGCACTGTTAGAATATTCTCCAGTTGCAACAGACCATTCCCCATATTTTTAAGCAGGAAGAAGGGAAAAAAACCCATTGCAGCTGTCAAGTACATGCACCATTTAATTCCTGGGGATGGGTTAATTGTTATTTGGAAAAGGTACATTTGAAAAACTGTGGACATAATAAAAGAATTCTGCGTTTGAAAAAAAAAAAAAAAGATAATACATCTCATAACTGTATTGGAAAGAAAAACCTGTAACAGAAAGAGAGGTAAAGGTATAGTTAGTGATGGGCGAATTTGCTTTGTTTCGCTTTGCCGAAAAATTTCCCGTGAAATTCGTGGAATGGCGAGAAATTTGTGAAACGCCATCAGCGTCTCGTTTTTGATGCCGGCATCCATTTTTTGACGCTGGCATCCTTTTTTTGGTGAAAATGCGCCGGCATCCAAAAACCGGACCAAATTCGCTGCGAATTCGCACCTGCCGAATAAATTCGCCCATCACTACGTATAGTTTCTTCATACCTTAAATCTACTAGAAAATCATGTAAACATTAAACAAACCCAATGGGCTGGTTCTGCTTCCAATAAGGATTAATTATATGTTAGTTTGGCTCAAGTACAAGGTACTGTTTTATTATTCCAGAGAAAAGGGGAATCATTTTTAAAAATTTGGATTATTTGGATAAAATGGAGTCTGTGGGAGACGGCCTTTTGCCTCTATGCATTTATTTCATAGACTATTCTTATTCAATATTTCAAAATCTACCAATATAGTAACAACAATGCATTTCAATAAATAGGTATCGATTGAAACAGATAAATCTAACATCTATTTATCTATAGAGATAGAGAGGAGAAAAAAAGAGGTATAAAGAGACAGAGATACTGTAGGTATATGATATTCCTGCAGTTATAGTTCAGTTTTAGATCATGCTGGCTTCTGGTGCTTAATGTACTGGCCATTTTAATGTGGTTTATCCTTTCCCCACATAACTTTTATATAATCTAATTAAATGAAAGCATCAGTTCTGTTTTAGAACGAAAGTAACTGAACTTTACATCTTGGTCATTTTATTTCTAAATAGTTTGACTAGAGTGTGAAGGGCCACTAGTGGCTGGTGGGCACCCATTAGTAACATAGTAACATACTGTAGTAAGTAAGGTTGAAAAAAGACAAACATCCATCAAGTTAAACCTTTTAGTTTTTTTTTAATCTGCCTAACTGCTAGTTGATCCAGAGGAAGGCAAAAAAAACCCATCTGGGTTTCTCAGGGGGAAAAAATCCTTCCAGACTCCAAAATGGCCCTGGAAAAACTTGTACTATGAGCTATCTCCCATAACCCTGTATTCCCTCACTTGCTAAAAAGCTATCCAACCCCTTCTTAAAGGTATCTAATGTATCAGCCTGTACAACTGATTCAGGGAGAGCATTCCACATCTTCACGGCTCTCACTGTAAAAAACTCCTTCGAATATTTAGACGGAACCTATTTTCTTCTAATCGGAATGGGTGACCTTGTGTCAGCTGGAAAGACCTACTGGTAAATAAAGCATTGGAGAGATTATTATATGATCCCCTAATATATTTATACATAGATCAAATCTCCCCTTAAGCGCCTCTTCTCCAGCATGAACATCCCCAACTTGGCCAGTCTTTCCTCATAGCTAAGATTTTCTATACCTTTTACCAGCTTAGTTGCCCTTCTCTGGACCCTCTCTAATACAATAATGTCCTGTTTGAGTGATGGAGACCAAAACTGCACTGCATATTCTAGATGTGGCCTTACAAGTGCTCTATACAGTGGAAGAATGGCCCTCTCTCCCGTGACTCTCTGCCCCTTTTAATACAGCTCAAGACCTTATTTGCCCTTGATGCTGCTGACTGGCATTGCTTGCTACAGCCAAGTTTATCATCTACATGGACTCCAAGGTCCTTTTCCATAATGGATTTGCCTAGTACAGTCCCATTAAGGGAATAAGTGGCTTGGATATTTTTACATCCCAGGTACATGACTTTACATTTATCAACATTGAATCTCATTTGCCAGTTTGTCAAGATCATGTTGCAAGGATGCCACATCCTGGATGGAATTAATTGGGCTGGATAGTTTTGTGTCATCTGCAAACACTGATACATTACTTAACACCCTCCCCTAAATCATTAATGAACAATTTAAATAAAAGGGGACCCAATACCAAGCCCTGAGGGACCCCACTAAGAACCTTACTCCAAGTAGAGAATGTACCATTAACAACCACCCTCTGTACCCGATCCTGTAGCCAATTTCCTATCCATGTGCAAACAACTTCATTAAGCCCAACAGACCTTAGTTTAGAAAGCAGTCGTTTGTGGGGCACAGTATCAAACTGTCCTCCATCTTACTTACCTCATCATAAAAAGCAATCAAATTTGTCTGACATGACCTATCCTTCATAAAGCCATGCTGATTGCTGCTCATAATGCCATTGACTAGGACAACATTTTGAATGTGATCCCTTAACAAGCCTTCAAATAATTTGCCCACTACAGATGTCAAACTTACTGGCCTATAATTGCCAGGCTGAGATCGTAATCCCTTTTTAAATATTGGTATTGGCATCAGCTTTTCTCCAATCCATAGTTACCATACCAGATCAAAGCGAATCGGAGAAAATCAGAAATAGGGGCTGGTCTAAAACTGAACTAAGGTCTCTTAGAACCCGGGGGTGTATGCCATCAGGCCCTGGAGCCTTGTTTACATTAATTTTTATTAAAGCTTTATGAATCATATCCTGAGTCAGCCACTGACTGAACTGAGCTGAGCCATTATTGCATCTATAAAATGAGCCTGGGAACACAGACTCCTCTATTGTATATACTGAAGAAAAGAACTGATTTAGCACATTTGCCTTTTCTGTATCTGTTACAACCATACTGGTACCGTTATTTAATGGTGCAACACTGAACTTGCATCTTTTTACTATTAATATATTTAAAAAACTTTTTAGGGTTAGTTTTCACCTCCACCACAATTAACTCTTCATCTCCTTTCTTTGCCTTCCAGGTTGCTGATTTACAACATTTATTACAGTGTTTATATTCAGTAAATGCAGCTTCTGTCCCAAAAGATTTGTAGTTTTTAAATGGCTTTCTATTCTTTCCTATTAACTTCTTTACTTCGGTATTAAGCCACACGGGATGATTCTTAGAGCTTCTACATTTACTCCTTAAGGGAATAAATTGAGAACAGTAACGATTTAATATCTTTTTAAATGACAACCATTTCTGTTCTGTGTTTTTAGCTGAAAACTTAATGCCCTTATCAATGCTCTGTAGGGCAGCCCTCAAGGCACTAAAATTAGCTTTTCCAAAATTCATGGTTTTTGTTGCCCCAGTATATTAAATGATATAACATTATGGTCACTATTACCCAGGGGTTCAATGACTTGCACATTTGCTATAAGTTCTGGGTCATTTGAGATCATTAGATCCAGAATAGCATTTTTTCTGGTAGGCTCCTCAACAACCTGTGCCATAAAATTATCATGCAACAAGTTTAGAAACTTGATCCCATTAACTGATCTGGCAGTACTGTTGCTCCAGTCAATATCTGGGTAATTAAAATCCCCCATTATCATTACTTTACCCAAACTAGCAGCCTTTTCTATTTGCATCAGGAGCTTAGCCTCCTCCTCGTCACTTACATTAGGGGGTCTATAGCATACGCCTACAATTCATTTGCTGGACTCTTTACAATTGATAAAGAACTCCACCCATAAGACTTCTGCCCCCTCATTTCTAACATAACCTCCTCCTTTACATAAGCTTTTAAATCCTGCCTAACAAACATACATACCCCTCCTCCTTTTCTATTGCTTCTGTCCCTCCGAAACAAAGTATAGCCACTGATATTAACTGCCAAGTCATGCGATTCATTCAGCCATGTTTCGGCCACACCAATCAAATCATATTTTCCCTCCAGCACCTCCAGCTCTCCCATTTTACCAGTCAGACTCCTTGCATTTGCAAACATACATTTAATACTGGTACCATATTGAACATATGACGTGGTCCTCCCTATCCTTAACTGTACCCCCAGCCAAATCTCCTCCCCCATTTTCCCTTTCTCTGCCCACTATCTCATCTAACCTGTCTTCCATTGAATCTTTTACTGAACCCCCCACGCCTAGTTTAAAATCTCCTCCAACCGTCTAGCCATCTTCTCTCCCAAAACAGCTGCACCATCATCATTGAGGTGCAGCCCATCCCTAGCAAAGAGCCTATAGCCGACTGAGAAAAAAAAACCAAAACCCTCCTCTCTACACAAATCTTTCAGCCACGCATTAATCTCCCTACACTCCCGCTGTCTCCTTAGCGTTGCTCGTGGCTCAGGTAATATCTCGGAGAAAATTACCTTGGAAGTCCTCGCCCTCAACTTTACGCCTACTTTTTAAAAATCGTTCTTGAGGACTTCACCACCTCCTCTAATTTTGTTATTGGTACCTATGTGTACCAAGACCGTTGGGTCTTCCCCAGCCCCTCCCAATAATCTGTCCACTCGTTCCACCACATGCTGAATCCTAGCACCAGGCAAGCAGAAGACTGTTCAGCATGTAGGGGCCTTACAACAGATTACCCTATCCACATTTCTAATAATTGAATCCCCTATAACTAAAACCTGCCTTTTCTTCCTTGCACTCCCCCACCACGCGTATTAGAACCACTGCCTCCCAGGGTGCTCTGAGAGTCAATCTGTTCCATACATGCCAGTTCAGAGTTTTCCTCCCCAGCATCTTCAGCTAATTTGCTGTTTTGGACAAGCTGTGGACCAGCCCCCCTACCCTTCTGTCCTCTACTTCCCCTCCTGACTGTCACAAACCTTCCTCCCTCATTAGCCTCCACAGCCCCTTCTCCTCCCCCCACTCCACTAGCCCCTGCCAGTGGTTGCTCTGCGAGCCTCCTTTCCTCCCCCTTGTTTCCCACTGCTCTCAGTGCTGCAAGTTCAGTTCAGATTCCAAGATGAAAACCCACAGACATCTCTCACATTTATATACTGCATGGAACTGCTGCTCCAACACCACATATATGTGACAAGACACACACTGAGTAATACCAGCAAACCAACTTGCACTCATATTTACACTGGGTACTTACAAAATGCAATTCCTCACAACCGCCTTTTTTGTTTTAAACGCCTTAAAGGAACAGTAACACCAAAAACTAAAAGTGTTTTAAAGTAATGAAAATATCATGTAGTGTTGCCCTGCACTGGTAAAACTGATCTGTTTGCTTCAGAAACTCTACTATAGTTTATATAAATAAGCTGCTGAGTAGCAATGGCGGAAATTGAAAAACAGCTAAATAGCACAGGATAAATAATGGATAACAGATAGCATTATGTTCTATAGAGCTTATCTGTTATCTGCTGTGTAACTTGAGCCTTTTCTCCTTTGAACAGCTGCCCCCATGGCTACACAGCAGCTTATTTATATAAACAATAGTAGTGTTTCTGCACACAGCAGTTTTACCAGTGCAGGAAAACACTGCATTATATATTTATAACTTTAAAACAATTTCATTTTTTGATGTTACTGGTCCTTTAAGGTTTTTAACGCTGCTTAACACTTAGTCACATGCAGCACTCGCTTATGACTCTCAGAGAAAAAGCTTTCAAAGCACAGAACACAAAGTTTGATCAGAATTTACCTAACTCCTCTCCCTTAATTAGCAGACAGCGAGAAAGAGAGAAAAAAATGCTGTTTGCTACCAGCATTAAAACAACCCCTTATTAACTTTTTTTTTTTAAACAAAAGTTCCCCTTAGAAACAATTTCAGGATTTAACACAAAAAGAAAATAAATGCACTAAATGTATCTACCAGTTTACCCCAAACAGAGAAAAGAAAAAGCTGTTTGTCAGATACACTCAGGGCACACAGCAATCAGTATTTTGCACTTACTCCCTTCTTGCACCCAGCACTCACAACAAACACCAACGCCTTAAGTTTTTTAACGCAGCTTAACACTTAATTCACATGCAACACTTAGTCACATGCAACACTCGCTTAGCAGCTCCCACACTCGCTTATGACTCTCCGAGAAAAAGCTTTCAAAGCTGTAAGATGTATGCGTGGGACCTTTGCTGTAAGAATCAGGCATCCTCTCACAAGTGTGATGAACTCAAATACACTTTATGGAGGCAGACTTAAGACCGGGGCTCTGGCTGATAATTATACAATACTTATTACTTCTGAAAATTCTCCTCTTCTTTCGCACACACGCACGCACGCACCTAAAAAATGTTTCACATCTCTTAAGAAGTCTCCAAGGCCCCTGTCCCACTGGAATGCAAGCAAATAGTGTCGGTATCTGTTCTAGGGGTGTCCTCTTTCTTTCTCTGTTATCCCCTTAAATGAAATCTACAAGCTTGGATCCTACCCCTGGCATACATGTGCTTTAAGGGGCTCTATCTCCCACCAAGTCACTCCTCGTCTTTGTAGAGTGAACTCACTTGCCACTGCTTGCCCTGATAGTACTAACCTCCCAGTGGCTTTAGTCTCTTCCAGCAGCAATATTTCCTACCACATATAGATAGTATGCAAAATAATTGCTATCAATCCAAGTTAAACATGCCTGAAAAGTAGCATCCTCATTGAAGGCTAGTTAACAATTACTTTTAATTTAGAACTCAGAAGGGGTAAGCGGATAATGCGCTTACCTGATATTAGAATACAATTGCCGTTAAAAGCAGTGATGTTCTTCCTAATGCAGGTTTCTGCAGAAGTGGTTCTTTTGTTGTAAAAGCCGGTTTATGCAGAGGGATCTCTTTGCGTGCAGGTCTGCGCTGGTATCAGTGCGGCCTTTTGAAAGCCTTTAATTGGACCCACGCGCAGATTCGGAGGACGGTCCGCCCTTGCGGAACTCAGAGGCACTCACTTATGGTGAACTGCATTTAACAACAATTGTATTCTAATATCAGGTAAGCGCATTATCTGCTTACCCCTTCTGTGATCGCCGAGGGTGCTACACTATTGTTATCGTTATCCGCGATTCGCCGCCAGCGAATAAATTTGCAAAACCGCCGCGAAAATTTGCCGGCATCAAAAAAATGGTGCATTTTCGCTGGCGAAAAAATGGACGCCAGCTTAAAAAAGGATGCCGCCAAATTTTTCGCCATTTCGTGAATTTCACAGGAAATTCACGATTTTTCCGGCGAAGCGAAACTACCCAAACTACCCAATAGTGACGAATCGTGGCAACCCCAAGGTTGAGCTTCCCTTGCACTTTGGTTATAAATGTGGCTTATGATATTTTGCAGTTTGAGTGGAAAATTCACATGATGGCACTGAATTTGCTTAAATCCCAACAACTTTACTTCTGGGTCCATACTAACACTTATGTATTACATTACAATGAACCTCTGTGTGAAAAGTTTAACAGGTACAGTATTACAAGTTGTTGATAGATCTGTTACTGGTATACAGACCGATATATGGTTATTGAACTGCTCTCTGGTTTCTAATATCCTTATTATTTCAATATGGAGTTCACGTGTTTTAAAGGGGAACTATCACAAGAATGAAAATTTAATATAAGCTTCAACATGCTGACATAAGAAACTTGTGTAAATACAATCAATTAAATATTCTGCATTGTTTCTGGAATATTCAAGTTTATGTTCACTATCCCTCACTCAGCATCTGTTTCTGATTCCAGTACAAACAAAATCGAACAAAATAACTGCCTTTTGAACAAATTCTGCATGTAGAGAGACATGATTCTAACAGAGTGAGCTCTAAAACATCTTCTAGGCAAAATAAGCCCCCCTATAAGATATATTGGATCATTCATCTGACACCAAACTCCTGCATGAAGAGAGAATGAAGAGAAACAAATGCTGAGAGAGCGATAGTGAAGATAAACTTGATTATTTCAGAAACAATGCAGAATATTTAATTGATTGTATTTAGAGATTGTCTTACTTCAGTATAATGAAGCTTATATTAAATTTTCATTTTTGCGATAGTTCTCCTTTAATGATATCCTTGCATGATATTTGTTCTTCGTGCATTATTGCCTCTTAGGTAATATTTTCCTTAAATAAATAAGCATAATGAGGAAAAAACATGCTTTATGGACAATTTTACCTTATATAATTGATTATTAGCATTAATCATTTTGTCAAATGTTGTTTTTTTTTCCTCAACTGTACCTAATATTAAAACCCATTACATGTAAATTGCTATTTAGCAACACCAAATGGGAAATAATAAGAAACTAATTTTATTGAACAGAGACTTTTTTAGGTAAAATGCAGATTTTAATTTCTTTCTGTAAGTTGCAGAACACTTCCATAATAATTATGCTTAAAGGAACAGTAACACCAAAAAATTAAACTTTTTAAAGTAACTAAACTAGTATGCACTGTTTCCCTGCACTGGTGCAACTACTATAGTTTATATAAACAAGTTGCTGTGTAGCCATGAGGGTAGCCATTCAAAGCACAGATTGCATAGCAGATACCAGATGCATTCTGTAGAATTCCATTGTAATCTAGTACAGAGTTTATCTGTTGTCTGATAAATAACCATTGTCTTTTCTCCTTTTTAAGATTACATGGCTGCCCCATTGACTACACAATAGCCTATTTACATAAACTATTGTTGTCTTTCTGAGGTAAATTTAATTTTAATTAATAACCCTTCTAAATGTGCTGATGTAACGGTTTCACTTCTCTAGAAAATGGTTTAGTAGGAATTCTTGATGGCACACCATGACACAGAAATATACTTCACTATATTGCTAAAAAAACATTGTCACTATTCGTGAATCTTGACCACTAAGGATGAGCAAATGTTTTGCAGCAAAATTTGCGGTTCTGCAAGTTGGGAAAATTTTTGTGAATCTGTGTCAATGTTTTTTTTTTATAAAAGTCCCTTAACCCCAATGCATTTGGTGCATAAAAATGCTCATGACTCCAATGCATTTGGCAACATTTTACCATTACCCTAATTTTTCTTCAGTTTCTGAAATTTTTCTGTGAAGCAAAACAGGGCAGTTTCACTCATCACTATTTACTACACATGCTCAAAATATATATAACCATTCCAAAAATGATATCTCCCAATTTTCTGGCTTCTCTTTAAAACACTCTTTATTATATTTGAAATCTGCTCACAAAAAATACTTTCATTTTATTTTATTTCATGTTTTTTTTAAACAGTACAAAGAAACATTTTACTTCCAAGAGATGCATTTTGCTACCAGTTATCATTTTTACCTTGAGTTTCATTCCAGGACTTTGCTGGTTTGTATGGTATACTGGATAGATCATGCACTGTTGATTCATTTGTTGGATTCCTTAGAGTTAGAGATTGTTTGGAATTTGTTAGATGAGTTGTGAGACAGGGCGTTTCTTTTATATTTACAAAAAATGCACCTAGAACTGCAGAATTTGTTTTTTAACAGCTAATACAGGTTGACACCAGTTTATTAAATTATTTAACCAACTACCTCATGATTTGTAAGTGAATCTATATATAAATATATACCTGTATGACTGATAATCTAATTCATCATTATCAAAGGTTATATATATTGTGAATAATGCAGAAAGTGCAACCTACATTTTACAGGCTTAGGTTTGCCTTATTTTATGGAACTAAAAACACGCTCAAGTCATCCAGTGCAGCAGTAAAATAATGCAAGATTTTATGGCTATTTTACAGTAACACAGATTTTCATACATTAAGTTTACAATTATGCAGCTATTTTACACAAGTTATTGTGCTCGGCTGAACACTCATAAAGCAAGATTGCTAACTAACATATTTATTTGCTTTTTTTGCAGACTTAAAAGTAGTATCCTAAGTACACTTTATGTTGCACTTTAAATGTAAAGTGCTAGGTATCTATTTTTATCTGTTTACATTAAAGCAGGGGTCCCCAACCTTATTTACTCATGAGCCACATTTGAATGTAAAAAAGAGTTGGAGAGCAACACAAGCATGAACAATTCCATGTTGGCTGTTTGGTAGCTCCTATATGGACTGGCAGCCTACAGGAGGCTCTATTTGGCAGAACACCTGGTTTTTATGCAACCAAAAGTTCCAATGCCTCCAAGCCTGGAATTCAAAAATAAGCACCTGCCTTGAGGTCACTGGGAGCAACATCTAAAGGGTTGGTGAGCAACATGTTGCTCGCAAGCTACTGGTTGGGGACCACTGTATTAAAGTGTTATGAGTGTGTGTGTCCTGACCTGAATAGAAAGAAAAGTAACAAAAAATAGCAATGCAGATAAAATTGTACCCTCGAGGAACAACAGGGTATGGGTTACTGGGGTCAGTGACCCTCATTTAAAAGCTGAAAAGAGTCAGAAGACGAAGGCAAATAATTAAAAAACTATTTAAAAAATTGAGTACCAGTTTAAAAGCTGCTAAGAATTGGTCATTCTATAACAGACTAAAAGTTATCTTAAAGGTGAACCACCCTTTAAAGCAACCTTTAAAGCAACTAGCCTGCATGGCCAATATTATGTGGGTATTAATATGAAATTATTTATATTAACAGCCTAAAAAAATCCTACTTCTGGTTCATCAATTCAATTAATTCAACTCCTTAGTGTAATTAGAGTGAGACAAAGTAGAATTCATTCTTTGCAAATATGTTAAATGGTCAAACTGAAAACAAAAATCCATGTAAAAGTGAGAAGATGTAAGGGGTAATTTAAAGGAAGAGTATCACCATTTTTACGTTTTTAATACTTAAAATTCCCCCTAAAAGCAGTGCCCTTTTCACAGTTTTTGCGCACCATACGCAATAACTCGGAAGAGGACACTTGCGAGACACAAATATGGGAAACATTCAATCGTTTTGTACAGAGAGGATACAAGCCACATGTACTCAACATGTCATTGGAAAAGGCACGTACACATATGACACAACAAGAGGTAATAGAAACTACCCCTAACAAACAAAATCGCTTTATTGTAACATCCCAATATACCACAGGATCACCAAAGGTGAAGGACATTGTTGATAGCCAATGGCCAATACTACAAAGTGATAAAAAGCTATCTAAAACACTGACACAAAGGCCTATGTGGGGTTACAAACGGGGGCCAAATCTGAGAGATTTACTAATGCAAACCGACCCAGTTAACTGCTACGAACAAAAAAGAGACATTTTAAGTAAACTTAAGAAAGGATGTTATAAGTGTGCAGGTTGCATTACATGTAGATCTATGATACCCGGGGACACATTTAAACACCCCCATTCTGGGAGGACAATTAATATCAGACATCGAATAACTTGTACATCCACCCATGTAATTTATATTATATTATGCCCGTGCGGATTAATGTACGTGGGTAAAACTCAAAATACACTTCGGATAAGAATGGGAAATCATAGATCATCCATCAAAAAAGCATTTGAAACAGGAGTAGCAGATCAACCCCTTCCACAGCATTTTTTTAAGGGAAGGTCATAGACTCCCAACCCTAAGGTTTATGGGGATAGATTTAGTCCCAGAGCCAAATAGAGGGGGAGATTGGGATCGCTTATTGTTACAGAAGGAAGTTTTTTGGATCAGAACACTTGACACTTTAGCCCCCCGAGGTCTAAATGAATATTGTTCTTTTGTACCTTTTTTAGAAACATAAACTATGTGGGTTCCCTGTTAATATCATACAATTAGGAATAGCCGCTTCTCAGAAAAATCCTCGACATTTATATTGGTTTTAAGTTTTAAACTTTTTACACAATTATATATTTATATTCATGTTTATATTTATATTTATACATTCACATATTTGGATATATTAACACCCCAAGGGTGGCACCAAGTTGGTTATTATGTATCACTGTATAAAATTTTAACATGTTTTTAAGTTTTAAATTGAAACAATATATGTTTGATTCACAGGTCACGCCCTTAAATGGAACATAACATGTTAACTGCATAACAATTGCACACATGGGTTAATACGTGTAATTGGAAATGGGTGTGGTCTGGTGATGGGTCACAGATGGGTGAGTCTCTATATAATGTGTTCACTTGTACTGAAATGTGTCTTGATAAAGGTCCCAGACGTGGACCGAAACGTCGATTAAATAAAGTAACTTTGAAAAGAAAATCCTGGTGTGCATCAGCATTCTATCACTATATAAGCTACTCTGTCTTTGCACCCAGGTGAAGTTTTTTCTAAGTGTGTGCTCAAGCCTTCTCATATATATATATATATATATATATATATATATATATATATATATATATATATATATATATATATATATATATATATATATATATAAAATAATAGGTAAGGCGTACTTCCCCTTGGATTTGACTTGCAAAGTGCCCCATAGGAGAAAGACGAAAAGGCAGCGGCAGCTTGAATTCCTCTGTACACTAAACCGAACTTCACAACCATGACCTAAAGCACCTAAGCTTTTTTTCTGCATCTGCAGCTTACATTTATGTTCCTTCAGACAGCTTTGGGGGTAATGATGTGAGCATAGGTTCAGCACATAGAGAAATTCAAGCTGCTATAGCCTTTTTGCCTTTCTCCTATGGGGCACTTTGCAAGTCCAATTCAAGCTGATATTTTAAAAGAAATCAAAGAGGAAGTAAGCCTTACCTACTATTATAGTTGTTTTGGGGGGGTTAAGTATTGAAAAAAATGTGGTATTACTGGTCCTTTAAGAAACCCAGATGCAAGTGTTAGAGCACTAAGGGGTAATGTCTTTCCAATATGATATACCAAAACCAAGTATTAATATGGAGTTTCTCTATTTGCTGCTAGAACTTCTGTGAAGGCTTTATGTTTGAATATTTTTGGTGGTATTTGTTTCAATTCACACATACAGTAAGAGGTTGCCCACTGATATTGATCCAAGCTTGCAGCTGCCATTACAGTTTATCACACAGGTGTTCAGTTTGACAGTCAGTCAAGTTCTTCCACTTCCAAACAAATTCTGTATAGACCTCACTGTGAACAAGGGGTTATAATTATGCTGAAGCAGGAAAGGGACTGCCCCAAAATCTATACTTATTAGATACAATGGCTTCTTGCAAACTTCATGGACTAAAAATATGATCTAAACTGAAGAAGTTGAAAAATAAGAACAGAACTGCAAACATATCCTATTTTCATTATTTGACTGGGTTAATAGCAAATGAAAGTAACAGGTTTGACCAGAGGGAACGTAATATAGGGAACTTAGTAATATTGTTCAGTAGGAGATGAGAATTGTATTAAGCCTTTAGAAGCTCTACATCTCTCTCCATGTTTTCATATTCCAGCACAATAGTTTGACCTTTAGGCATTGGAAAACCTATGCAAGATTTTATCTATAGAGCAGGGAGGAAAGTGTGTTGCTATGGAGATAGCCCCATTTGACTTTTTACGATACACAACATGTTATCCTTAAATCTAAACCTTGAAATATGCTCACTTTTATTTGTTTATGTGCAATTCAAAGTTTTCATAATTTATTTTTGCAAATACTGCAAACTGAAGGGAAAACTTGAAGACATCAGGCAGGTCCCACATGCTGAGGGAAAGAACAAATGTTATTCTCACTAATGAAATGAAAAATGGGTTATCTGAAGTAGGGCTAAGCATTTACTTTCTAATGTTGTTTACTTAACAATATGAAAGCATCTCAACGTATTTAGAGAAGGTGACACACCTAGGCAACTTAGAATGTCTTGCTTGGAGCAGAAATGCCAAGCAAATTGTGATCAGTGTTGCTTTACTGAGTACCAATTGCTGAGTACACCATTATAAAGATATCTCAAAACTTAGAACAGGCCATGATAAGTTCATCTTTAATACAAGATAAAAAGTCATTAGTAGTTTGTTTATTCTGGCTGCATATAGCTAGTGTCACATGAGTAGTTTTATCTGCTCCCACAAATACACCAGCAGAGAAATTGCTGCCTGATGTCTACCCTGTGTACACTATTTCATGTTTTCATACCATTTTCAGCCCCATGTATGCTTTCACAGGCAGACGCATTTGTTACATCAAACCAAATTTATAAATTTGTAAACTGATTTTGGACATTGGTAGAGTTTCATATGTACATTTCTAGATAATAGATAATATAGATAATAAAATGATACCGATATCTCTAAGAGGGTTAGATATTAAAGTCAGAATGCTAAAAAAATCCAAATTTTTACTGAAAAAAAAAACCCCGCAAATTTTTCGATATTTATTATACCCCGATGATGGAAAAAGTCTGAATCTGAAAATTCTCCATCTCATACCTGCAGAGGCTGGGGTCAATGGGAGAGGTCCTTATCCTATTTGAAAGTTTCTATGGTCTGCGCTGGATTTATCCCAAAAATCCAACTATTTCGGGCTTTTCAGGCAAAAATCCCCAGAAAAATCTGACTTTTTAAGAAAAAGCTCGAAAGAAATCAGAAATAAACATACGATTCGGATTTTGGTCAATATTAACGAGTTTGTCCCCAATTAAATCGTGCTTTTTTTAGTAATAAATAAGGTCCAATCGTGGATTCTAGTTTGGTCCGACTTTTTTTATTAAAAGACTTAAAAAATCTGATTTTAATAAATAAGGCCCTAAATATCAGTTTAGCATAGAAGAGAGTTAGAAAATTCTCCATCTCATACCTGCTGAGGCTTGGGACAATGGGAGAGGTCCTTATCCTATTTGGAAGTTTCTATGATCTGCGCTAGATTTATCCCAAAGATCCAACTATTTTGGGCTTTTTAGGAAAAATTAAAAAAAAAAAATCGGACTTTTCGGGAAAAAGCTCGAAAAAAAAAACAACTAGCGATTGGGTAAAAAAAATCGATTATAAACATACGATTCAAATTTTCACTCAGTTTTAATGAGTTTGTCCCAAATTAAATCATGCTTTTTTAATAATAAATAAGGTCCAATTGTGGATTCTAGTTTGGTCTGACTTTTTTTATTCAAATACTAAAAAATCTGATTTTTATAAATAAGGCCCTAAATATCAGTTTAGCATAGAAGAGAGTTAGGAAGGTTTTACATTAAATTATTTTGCTTTAAGGTTACTATAGAGTATTTGTCTAAATAAAGAAGGAAGCATTGGTACACAGAGAAGAAAGACTGAAGAGTTGTACTAGTACCATCATACTGTATTGTGTACACTTTTTCTTAATATGCATTACACAGTGCAACTAACATTTCTACAGTACTATAGTATATTACATTTCTACTCTTAAGGATATCCTTGACTCCTTTTAGGTGCATTTTTCCCTATACAGGTATGACACACATCTGAAAATCTGTTATTTAAAAAACTCCGAATTATGGATAGGCTGTATCCCATAGACTCCATTTTATCCAAATAATCCAAATATTTAAAAAATGTTTACCCTTTTCTCTGTATTAATTAAACAGTACCTTGTGTTAGATCCAAACTAACATATAATTAATCCTTATTGGAAGCAAAACCAGCCTATTAGGTTTATTTATTGTAGACTAGGTATGGAAATCCAAATGATGGAAATATCCATGATCTGGAAATACCCAGGTCTCAGGCATTCTGGATAACAGGCCCCCATACCTGTACTTTTACATTTGGTAACTATGTACTTATGGTTGGTTCTTCCACTGAGGTACTAAACACATTACACCTCTGTGGTAAGGCCTAGGCCTTGGCCTTGGTCAACTTGTTTCAAAAGCAAAACAGTGCCTCCAGGGTTCTGATTTGTAGTTTAGGCTAATTTTTAATGGTCACCATGCAACATAAGGCCTTTTCATGTTCAAACAAGGCAAAAAAACTAAGGGCCCTTTTGAGACTTTTTGACTTATATATTATTTTGTTCCAAACAGAGTATGCTGCATGCCTTTGCTCACGTTACCTCCTCATTGATTTTGCCCTTTATTTTTGATGCAGCTGATTGTATTGCTCTATGTCCAAATATCAATGTCACGTCAGCACAAGGTTCTTTTGAAAAGAAGGGGATTCAAGCAGCTCTTCCTCAGAAGCAGAATGTCATAACAGCAATATATTATTATTACTATATTCCTTGTTTATTTACACAGCACCAAAAAGTAGTGCACATGTCACTGCCAATATGTATAAAAACATTGTGGCTTGTTCTTTTTTAATTGCCCACTATCCAGAGTGCTCCATAAAGGAATTAAACTGTTTGTAAACTGTTAATGTTGAAATCGAAGGGGCTGATCTCTTGTCTCTTGGCTGATTGCATGTAGAATTTTATAATTTTTCATTAGCACATACAGTAACGCCCTTCCCTTCTTGGTACTAGTACATGTATTTAACAAAACTATATTAATAAACACATTTGTGCTCAAAACTGAAAACACTTTGGGTGAAAAATAAAAAGTATCATTTTTGGTGTTTCAGCTGATGCTTATCCTTCGCACACCTTACATGTGACACCTACCTGGTGTAACAAACTGGAATAGATTTGCCAATCTTAATGAAATGTAATGTGTTTTATTCTAGGCAACACATCTCCCGCTCCTGCAAGAACAATTAATTCCCAGCTAAATTGCAAAATGAACACAACTGTGGTAAAAAATAACTCTAATCATTTGAATAAAAAAAAGAATAGTTTCAAATATATAGTTTAAAGGCTTGTTTAAATAGCACCATAAATTTCCTCTCTACCCACCTAAATGTGACTTTTCATTGTTGTTGGAATATATGATAAGTAGGCAAAGTGTTAAATGTTGAAAAATTATAGAACAGTCAATATATCCCCTATGGTGAACAAAATAGCAATAAAGAGTTATGAAAACTCATAATAAAAAGTTTATTCTATTGGGTGCTATTATAGAAATGAATTCCAGAATGAATCAGGAATTCCAGAAGAGTCAGGGTAATAGTCATGGTAATGTTTTTCTGTCTGTATCTTTTTTTCCCGATTACTTTTAGGAAACAATGGATACAGAGTTTGCTCATAATAGACTATCAATCTATACTGTATATGCTGTTGGTTTACTGGGTACCAATAAAACTATCCAAGCATTGACTGGATATTTTCAGGAATTGGTGTGTGTATATGTGTTGGCCTACCTTTTTTATATTATTTAAAGTTTGCTTTGTGTTTATTTCACTGGAGCCTCCTCTTTGCTAGATAACGCTGGCTTTATCCATGTTTTTATTAACAGCCTAATAAATTTACTTCAGTTCCATCACTTCAATTTGGAATAGTCAAGGCTGTGCTTGAATGTTGCTCCTTGGTGTAATATTCTTTTACAAATAATGATCTGACTTTTCAGAAAATGCATGGATCTATCGGAAATTGTAAATATTCTTATTTTGAATGTTTAGATAAAAATGGGTCAAACTCCACCTTTAAACTTAGATATGTACATAAATAAGGGGTCATTTAGGAACACAAATGCTAGAGCATTAAGGGGTGCAAAGTCAACCTCTCCAGTGCTCTTTCAAAAGGCACAGGTTCAGAAAAGTATTTCCTTTGATTGACATATTCAAGGTCGTAACAACAGAAGAAGCAGACCCTGTGGTTGCAGGGGGGGGCAGAAGTGTAGTGGACCCAGTGAGTTCCTAATTAATAAGCAATTTTAATATATTGTCATGAACGGCACCCAGAATCCAGAACCAATGCTAGGCTCCCTGGTCACGGCTCTTGCTTCTGCCTTTAACAGCCGCTTTTCACCTAGGGAGGAGCCCTCGACTAATCAGATGCCGCCAGGTCTTATTAAGAGAGGAGCAAAGGTTCTGGACGAGCAATGGGGCACGATCGTAGGCGACAATTAGGATGGAAAGCACAGTTCTTGGAATAGACAAAGCGTAGTCAAACAGGCCGGGTCGGTGCAGGCAGAGTTCAATCAGAGTCACACAGGCAAGGG
This sequence comes from Xenopus laevis, assembly GCF_017654675.1. Taxonomy (NCBI): domain Eukaryota; kingdom Metazoa; phylum Chordata; class Amphibia; order Anura; family Pipidae; genus Xenopus; species Xenopus laevis. The sequence goes on along the minus strand of NC_054375.1, from coordinate 35,105,743 downwards.
TCAGAAACCAGGAGATCAATCAGAATGGTCAGGCAGGCACGGGTCAGGATAACAGAGTTTGGAATAGTCAGACAGCAGGCAATGGTCAGGATCACAGAATACAGAATATTCAGGCAGGCAGGAGTCAAAAACAGGAATCAAACACAGAATATAGCACCCAGGAAACTAACTGATAGAACCAAACAACGGGCAATGAATTTGACTACATTTGAATTTGTCACCATTGCGTGATGACGTTGGCGACGTTAGCGTGTAAAACCCGGAAGTGCACACTGTGCGCGCCATCGAGGGACCGGCGCACAGAGGACAAGGATCAACTTGGCCGGCGTCCCTGCCGGCCCACTAGACCACCAGGGTGAGACCTGACATATATCTTGGTAGAATAGGCCAAGTTAGCAATATTTTGGAGCCCTAGATTTAATTTTGACACACTACAACTTTTTTTGATGTGGCAGATTTTTCACAATTGTCGCCGCAAGTTTCACAAATTAATTTGCTTGCATTGGAAATTCGGGTCTGCTGAATTTATTCGACCATCACTACTGGACATATTTATCAAAGGAGAAAGACATGTCAATTAGGCCAAAAGTATTTGACTTTGAGTAGTCAAACACCATTCCAGAGGCTGTTAAATATGTTTCCATGGAGGGTGGGCAAGAAAGCCAGTCACATGACTAGCAAAACATCTTCAAGAGCAAAATAATACAGCGAGTCCAGTTGATTTGACTTATTACTGTGGATATGCCATGACCTTGATGAATGAGAACCTTCACAGACACCATTCCAAAGGCTGCTGAATATGTTTCCAGGGAGGGTGGGCAAGGTTAACTGCTGTGCCAGTGACACCCAGCACTGCTGAAACTAAAATATGGAGCGGGGCTGAATCTTTCAGTCTGATAAATATAAAATATATGATGCTTATTATTTGTTATGCTGAGCTGTAACCATTATTGTCACTTATTAGAAAAAATGAGCACTGATCCCCTTAATATTTGACTATAGTAAGAGGAAATGTGGAATATTATGGCATTAGACTATGTTGCACAACCTACAGATACAAGTGCACAGAACACAATGTCATATCATATCAATTTAAATAAAAACAAAACTTGGGTGCGGTGAGTAATTTCAGCCAAATATATTTATGAAGTTTGTTTCATCTGTAGCACTGAATATAGTCACATTTGGTTTAGATTTATGCTAAGGCCATGCTCAGGGATTCCATAAGGCTGACCCTTTTGCAAATTGTTTGTTGTTTCTCCTGTGTTATATATATTTGTATGAAGGTTTAGAGCCATGAGTCAATGTACGTGAATATAGGGTGGGTGCAGCCATCCCAAAATAGTGCCCTAGGGTGGTATAAATGGTAAATCTGGAGAAATGGATGATTGGTTGGCTTTAGGAGATGTCACAGCAAACCAACCGGCATATAAAGATTAGCTGCAACATTCGAGAGTTCATCTGCTGGCATAAATAGAATTTCACTCAAACCGCTAGATTACAAAAAATCCATGAAATACAGCTACACCACATTAAATCAGTGTTTGAGCATAAATATTATTATTCAAAAATATAATGATGGTGTTTATTTAACACAACATTTTCATAGCTAATATTACAATGGCATTAAATAATCCAGAAACGTATTTATTCCTCGGAACATTTCCTGCGTAGCTTTGTTTAGTAAATACAGGATATTAAAAAGAGATAACACCTCTCCATTTAACCTTAATTAGCTATTAAACAAATACGTTGTCAGCTTGAGACATTTTTTATTAGTCACATTCACCATCAGATACAGGTACATAAACATTAGTATTAGTTTACAGTCTCATTTCCTCGAGTTTCCAAATGTTGTGATAGCTTTTATTAAACCAGCATTTACAGAAATACATAGCGTGCATTAGTTTTACAGCTTTTTGCTAAGCATTAAAAACAGCTCAATATTTGTAATTCAGCTGTTGAATACGACTTAACAAAAATAAGGAATTATTCGAGGAACACGGACAGCTTGAAAAATGTAACTTTCATAGTATTGTAGTGAAAATCATATTCACTTTAAGTTAGGAATGCACCGAATCCACTATTTGGGATTCGGCCGAGTCCACGAATCCTTGGTGAAAGATTCAGCCGAAAAACTAACAGAATCCGAAACCTAATTCGCATATGCAAATTGGGGTCAGGAAAGGAAAAAGAGGAAAAAATTCTTCTTTTGTGACGAAAAGTCGCGTAATTTCCCTAGCCGCCCCTAATTTACATATGCAAATTCGGATTCGGTTCGGCCAGGCACAAGGATTCGGCCGAATCTGAATCCTGCTGAAAAAGGCCACATCCTGGTCGAATCCCGAACCGAATTGGCGCATCCCTATTTTAACTTGATTTAAATCCAAGCTGGACGCTGTATTAGAAATGAGCCAACCAATGAGTGAATTAATTCCTTTTGTTTGCCAATATTGTACAGGTATGGGATCCGTTATCTGGAAACCCATTATCCAGAAAGGCTGTTTCTCATAGACTCGATTTTAGCAGAATAATCCAAAATTTTTCTTTTTCTCTGTAATAATAAAACAGTAGCTTGCATTTCATCCAAACTAAGATATAATTAATCCTTATTGGAGGCAAAACAAGCCTATTGGGACTATTTCATGTTTTTGTAAAATTAAGGAATGAAGATTCGATTTACAGAAAGACACCTTATCCGAAAGACTCCAGTTCCGAGCATCCTGGATGCTTCCACCAAATATATCCTTATAGTTTTATTGTCAATTAACAGAGAAACCCTGGAAACAGAAAGCTCATTTACAAATGCAACTGCAATTGTGTTATGTTAAAATGGACACAGCATTATGGGTGCATTAAAGGAATACGGTCATCAGTTAATAGCGCTGCTTCTGCAGAATTCTGCACTGAAATACGTTTCTCGAAAGAGCAAACTGATTTTTTTTTATATTTAATTTTTAAATCTGACATGGGGCTAGACAAATTGTACATAGAGAAAGATTGACATTATTAAGACTTTCCTGGTTCTCCTTTTTCTCTTTGTTTCATACATTTTTCTTTTGGCAGAATCTCTCAATGCCCAGATCCAGAGCCTGTTCGTCCAAATGCTCTGGGGGAATAGGCTCAACCCGGTATAAAGAGGGATCACTTTCCTGCACATGAAAATGGGAGGGTTGGACATGCCTTGTCCTGTGGTTTTCTTCTGCACCATCTTTCTGAAGTTTAACTTTGGAGGGGTGGTGAAGGGGAAAAAGTCTCTGTGGGAAACCAGTGTTAGAGACTGGGCATTGCCTTTTATCAAGGACGGGTAGAGAGAAAGAGGTGCGGATAAAAGGAGGCCTTGTTCCCACCTACCTGAGGCAGGCTGTAGAAATTGTAAAGAAGTGGGGTATCAGCTCTCATAATTTAAAATCCTTGCATAGGAAATTGTTATATTGGGAAATAGTGGAATTTCGATTTGCATCACTAATAAGTGTCAGAAATTGCCCAGCAGAGGTATTGGAGCAAAGTATTGCATTTCTGACAAGTAAGAGAATGCCCAAAAAATTCTGGGACAACGCATGGATATCACTGCAGGGCAAATTATTTGTGAGAGAAAGGTACTTAAATGTTTTAGATAGGGAATGTCCTTGGGGTTGAAAAGATGAAGATTCTCAAGAGCATTTTTTGTTGGAATGCCCTCATGTTCATAAAAAACAGGTTGTTTCAACTTAAATTTGATAATGAATTTGGGTTTTTCAAAAGTTATCAAAAGTCACAGAGCCAGTGACAGAGATCGAGCAACTCTGTATATTATTATAGCTGTAATCCGTTACTACCTATGGCAGATGAGATGTAGAATGACTACCAGTCAAATTAGTCCATTAATTGAGACTTTTACGAAATCATATGTAGAGATATAGCATTTATCAAAACAAAAGAATGTGAATTTTCTGAATCTTACAAAAAAAATTGGAACGGTTTTTCTTTTTGAAATCTTTGTTTTTCTTTGATTGTTTATTTGTTTTGATTGATATGTATTTTTGTAATTTGAACAATTATAATAAAATTCACTAACATAAGATAACAGCTCCCTGGTAGATCTAAGAACAGCATTCAATAGTAAAAATCCAGGTTGCACCAAGACACATTTAGTTACATTGAGTAGGAGAAACAACAGCCTGACAGAAAGTAGTTCCATCTTTAAGTGCTGGCTCTTTCTGAAAGCACATGACCAGGCAAAATGATGGCTGCCTACTCACCAATATTATAAATTAAAAAAAAATACACTTGCTGGTTCAGTAAAGAAATTTTCTATTGTAGAGTGAATTATTTGCAGTGTAAACAGTGTAATTTAGAAATTAAAACTACACCATAAAAATCTAGACAGAATCCCTTTAACACCATTAAGAAAAAATGGAAGCTCCCTCCATTTTTATGTACTTATAGGGAGCACCAATATGCCTGGGCAGCCTGCTCTGATAAATAATGCACACATACTGTATTAAAGGGGTGGTTCAGCTTTATGTTAACATTTAATATGGTATAGAATAACTAATCCTAAGCAACTTTTTAATTGGCCTTGATTTTCTTCTTTTTTATAGCTTTTGAATTATTTGTCTTCACTGGTGGTCACTGACTGCATCTAGAAATGCTACACATTGAGGGGCAGATTTATTAAAGGTCGAAGTCAAAAATTTGCGCGTAATTCAAACAGTTTAAAAGGGGAATTCAGTCTTCAGCAAATGACCCATTGTTAGGTTCTATTAGCAAATTCCTGGGTGTTATCCTGAGCGATTCCTGACTAATTCTACTGTGTTTGACCCTTGCCTGCCTGCTTACTACTCTGACCTCTCCATTTCTGGGACCCAATGAGCCGGATAGGGAAGCAGGGCCTGACGGGGTTAAGGAGAGGGCCACTCCCTGCCCCCTTTCTATATGGTGCGCTGGGATTGGCCAATTGGTTCCCGGGTTCGGCAGAAGAGGCAGAGCACACAGGATACTTACCAGTCGGCGCCGGGACTTGGAAGCAGCAGGATGCAGCATCCCGCCCCCCCTCCCTGTAGTATGGGTGTTGCTGTCGCAGTTGGCGGAGGGTACCTTTATGAGGACCCCCAGGGGGAGTTAAAATGGGGTATTTTGCAGCGATTGTATGTAAACTGGTAGGCCTGGGTCCTCATGGGATGTAGCCTGGTTTAGGGCCCGAGAAAATGGAGGAGGAACCAAGCTTACCAGTTGAGGCTCAGCGCCCACCCCCCCCCTTTTCCCCAGGGGGGGGATGATATAAAGGTGGGGTAAAATGGTTTGTTATACAAACTGCTTGTTAAGTTGAATATGTAATACATGTTAAGTATGGTATTATTTTGTTAAATAAACAACTGCGGCCATCTCTTTCAAACCACAAACTAGTGGTGTGTGTGTATCATTGGGCAGGAGGTATGGGGTTTCGCTCAGAGGGGAGGGGTACAGACTCGATGCTGCACCTGTCATGACCTTGCCTGTCTGTGACTATGCTGATCTCTCCAATCCTGAACCTTTGCCTGTCCTCTGATTATTCTACGATCTATAATCCTGATTCTGGCCTGTCTGACTATTCTAACTGCTTGTGGTGTTCTTCCTTCCAGTATCCTGATGAGACGATCGTGTCGCTTTGCTAGTCCAGAACCGTTAGCTTTGCTCCTCTCTCTGTGAAGACCTGGCAGCATTCAATTAGCCGAGGGTTCCTCCCGAGGTGATAGGTGGCGGTTAAAGGCAGAAGTGAGAGCTGAGACCCGGGAGCTTAGCTTGGGTTCTGGATATAGGGTGCAGAACGTGACAGCCGGTGGAGCAGGGAGCAAAGCATGAAAAACATGGTGGCATGTGCCTGTTTATTGCACTTTGCACCCTGCTGCAAGTACTGCAAATACTGCAAATTATCATTTAGACACCAAAAGACAAAACTGTTACTATATCGCAAATTATACTCATGCAAAAAAAGTGTCACAAAAGTTGACTGTGGGCACACGAAAAAATGTCCTTGCTTTATGACTTACTAGCAATTATCATTTAGTCTTCAAAATGTAGTCATCACAAAGTATGTTTGATTTTATATATCAAGGTTAGAAGCACGAATGGTAAACAAAAAAAATAAAGGGTTGTATAGTAGCATCACACACGCAATAAGCACATGAAACATAGCATTTGGAAAAGCATTCAGTAAGAACCTAAAAATCCATTCTTTGCAAAAAAAATTCTGAATCTTTTAGAATGGTCTGTTAGACCTGAGTGGTGTTTTGATATATCCATCTCTCTGTTATTTCTCAAGTTACAGCTTAGAAATCACTGCTTTACTAGCAGGATAAACCTGTAATCCTTTCTAGACTCAAAAGAAAAATAGGAATAGAATTTGTGTCCTATATAAATAGTCCTATATAATGTCGCTCCTATTTTTTTACAAAGTGTTGACCGGCGGCAAAGGCAAAATAGAGAAAATAGTTTCAGAGTATAAGTAAGGCATACTGCTACTGATCCCACTCTGTGAGTGCAGGGAGGTAGTAAAAACAGAAAAGAATGATTAAATCGTTTAGTGTATTTTCTCTGGTTTATTTCCCCTTTCCCCCTAGTTTTTTGTACTCCTGCCTGAGTCTCCATAAACGTGTTGTTCTGTCGTGACAAGGGGACTCCTCAATTGACCCTTTGCCTTCAGCCTTCCTATTGAAACCCATTGTTACTTACAGTAATGAAACACCAGGAGCCAGAAATGGTGAAAATAGCCACAGCATTTTTAACATTTTATCAAATAAGTGTGTCGATGATAGGAATTCCATGTAGGCTGTCACCTAGAACATATTTACTGTACTGATGTAAAATTTCATAAAATGTAACAATTATTGTAAATTATTAAGCACAGGTCACCTTATTTTACACTATATATGTATATGTGGATTTTTTTAATCCTTTTTAATCCTATTTAATTTATGTGCATTCAGCACTTTGATATCTGCACCAATCACTTTAATGCTATGGATGTGATGTCATTCCTTAATTGCATATGGTCTATTGGCTATATATATCACTTTATGTTAAGGGTGTGGTTGTCTTGAGAAAGGTTACGTTTGCTAAGACATGCTTCACTAAATACATGCTTTTTGATTTTGAAAAATATCCTGGTGTTGCTGGTTCTTTTTTGGAAAAAAAAAAAAAAATATATATATATATATATACTGTATATATATATATATATATATATATATACAGTAATTTTTTATGCTTTAGTTCTTTTGTTATTATTTTGTACTCCTGCAGTTGTTGTTTTTTTTTTTTTTTTCTTAAAACTGGGAAATGTCATTAATATTATTAGCTCCCAGTAATGGCACTGGCATGGCTGTAATACATCATGAGCTGCATGCCATGGCCATCCCATTGGCATTCAAGGTCTACAGATGGACTGAGCTCCAGAAATACAGGGAATAGGGTCCCAATCAAGCCATACATTAAGATGCATAGCAAATTTCAAGCCATATTTACGTTACTGATGTTAAACATACGGTATATGTATGTAGGGAGACTTGGAAGCATTGGAGCAGCACTTACCAGCTCTTTGTTGCTTTTGTTTTTGAAAGGAGACTCTACCCCTCTGAGATGGCAGAAAGGAAGTAAGGAAGGCTCGCAGAGGAAGTGCTTGAAGTAGAAGCAGGAATAAAGAAAGGTGTTGCTGTAAAATGCCAGATTTCACTGTATTTGTAAAACAAATAGAGAACCCCAGTGGCAGCAAAGTGCACTTATTTTAGGATGTGGAAGCAAAGGAAGCCTGTGTTAAGACTCTGTAGAACAAAATATGCTCTTTTTAGGGCTCCAAAGCCGAAAGGGAGTCCTTCTCAGAAACTGGCACATTGGAAAGAAGTCAAATAAAACTATCTGCAAGACTATGTGAACTAGACTAGGTGAACATCATTTTCCTTCTCCACCTTTTCTTAGAAAATTTACCAGGGTGGGTTAATACAGCATGATCTGAAATTGGCATCTTGGTTTATATATTTATGTGGCTATGGCATTTGTGTTTTACACAGGGTATATGGTAATGAACACTTAACACTGAAACTCAAACTATACATATCAAAGGGTTTACCGGGAATGGTATTTTGTTTGTATGTTGCTACTGGAGCCAAATAACATATTTCTGTATGTGAGAAACTCGCTCAACTGGAATTGGGCAGCCTGGGGGGGGGGTTTATTTCTGAATGTGATCAATTGGGAGCTGTGGGGGCAGATATCAAAAACCTGTATAAAGGTGGACACCAGGGATGAAGAGGGGAAGCAGCCGGGGAGCAACCTAGGAAGACAGGAGCAGCCTGGGAGATGTGACGGGGCAACCTTGAGAGGACTGCAGACCAGAGGTGCTAGAGGACAGATGGATGTCAGGATGGGAAGAATGAAGTTGACCTCTATTCTATTACGCTGGTGGTAACAATAATGTAGAATATAGAAATCATCTGTAACTGTAAATACTGTATATAATACTTTATTGTAATTGGTTTAGTGTAACAAGAGTAGTGCTACACAAACACTCTTACCACTCTTTGCAGCGTCAGGTGCCGTCTGTGACTCTGTCTGCCCAGGTCTGATTCATGTACAAGAAAATACTTCAGCAGCACTCCGATTATGGGGAAAAAATTGTTGCTTTATTCGTGCCTCAAGCTAAGCGACGTTTCGAGCTTTTCCAGCCCTTTATCAAGCCGATAAAAAAAAAAAACAAGGTCCTGGATAACAGGTCCCATACCGTTAACTTTTCTCTCATACAAAAGACACAAGTCTCATATAGTGTCAAAAAAGGAAATCAGTGCAGTATTTTTATCAGTAGCAGAAAAGGGCTACATGTATAATTCCCCTTTAATACATTTTACAGAGATGAAAAAGGACATTAGTTTATATTCAGCATGCTGTAAGATGTAATGTTAGCAGGACACAGATAAAAAAAAAAAGATTGTAAGTTTTCTCGCTCATCAGCATCAGCAATCAGTAGAAGTGCAAACTTGGTATCATAGGAATAGCATGATTGACAGGTGACTCCTTCTCCTCCACTGAACACTTTGATTTTGTAGCTCTGATAGCAAAGGTACTGTCAGTTTCGGCCTATTATTACCAGTCTACTTCCCCATAAACTTACAAAGCCAATCATCTTGAAATAAAAGAGAAAAATAAATTACCAAAAAAGAAAGACTGATTCCTTCTAATGACGGCAGTCAGTTCGCATGCTAATTAGCAGCAAAGAAAAGGAATAAAAATGTTCAGATCTCCGAAAGAGATTTTTTTTTTTCTTCCATTTCATGGGGTGTAAATTAGCAACAAAACATTGACTGAAAAGGTTTCATTCTAGGTGGTAATTGTAAAAAAAGCCATAGAAATGCCTAAGTACAGTGAGAAAATGACCCACTCAAAGTGACCTATTCAATAGGCTTTATAGTTCAGTTAAGGATATTAAATCACTTTTTCCAGTATGTATTTCTTTCACTTTTTATTTATGGTATTCAGCTGCTGTATGTAATACTGAACTGTTATACAGATATTTTCTGAAGTGTCAAATCCTAAAACTCTTCCATGTTGATGAAGCAACCCCACACCCAACCTTTTAATGAAGATTTTATGCCTAAGAATGGGCGTTGGTTGGGGCAATCTCTCTCCTTTTAAAGTCACAAGCAGCAAAGGTGCACATTTTCCAAAGGGACCGTATTTTCTTGCAACTTGCTTTCCAAGGTTAAAGCTCCCAAATGAGCCAGCACTGGGATCACCAAATTGTAGATGGGGGTGATGGAAGCTAGAACATAGTAAAAAAGGAAAGCTGTGCTCACCACTAAACACTTTAAATCATGAGGTGGGGTGCAATGAGGGTGTGACCACAAAAAGGTTATGTAGTAATGTTAGATACAGTAACCTACCCACAATAATAGTGGTATACAGAGAATACAATAAACGACGGTGATAATGTTTAATCTTATGTAAACAATAACAAAATATATCAATGGAATTAGAAATTAAGTCAAAAACACAACATTCATTAAGCCCTTGAAATCAATTAAATTAATTCACTATTTGATGACAAATAGGCATTATTTATTCCCAACTGTGCCAGGATATCTAAAATACCTAATCCTGAAACCATAGACCATGCCATTCAAGGAGGAGCCCCTCATGATATGGTTACAACTTAAAAACCACTCCTCTCATTCTTAGATATTGGAATGTGGTTACAATGGTAAGCCTATAATGGTATGAGTTATAAGAGACCCATACATTCATGCCATAGTATTAAATATTTATGGAGTAGCAGCCGCAGATTCCAGAACAGAAGAGATAAATGTAACAGTTCCGGAATGGTGAATATCACAGTTATCCATACAGAAAACAACATGCCAAGGCTGCAAGTATCCTCCATAATCACAATTCACCACAATTGCACCAATTCCTGTAGTACACCCAGATGCCATGGATCCCAAATATATATAAAGTTTACGGATGTCTTTAATAAACAATTGTTCATAATGTATCAGTGCAGAAGCATAATCATTACCCAGTGTCCATTCTTATCGTATCCCTAAATGGATGTCAATGACAATGCAAAGTTCATACTTATCCATCGAGGCGCAAATTGCAGCTTTTCTTCAAATAACAGAGCTCTTCCATGGTTATAGTCTTGGGTTGGTACAAGTATTCATCGGTGCACTTTTCAGGGTACTTAAGGTCAGTTGCAGTCTCAATTAAAGAAGAGGAGCGGCAATGGTCACCACCTTGACGACTGTTTTGTAGACATCTCAGCTATCTCTAGAGGAAAAGTCAAGGGGCATCCACACCACAACAGATATTACATTGTTCCTGGCCTTTAACATTTATACCACTAACTAGCTTTCACTCTTGTTCCCTTGTATGAAGTTACAAATAGAGTTCAGCAAGAGAAATTGGAGACTTTGGGCCAGATTCAATCTAGTAAGAAAAAGGTTTAATGCGTGAAAATTCATGGACGCAATTCAATTTAAAATGCAATTCAATTCATAAAATGATATTCATTGTTTATCACGTGAAGTCTATGGGAAACAACTGGAACTGAATTTGGAGAAAAGTTTTTTCTTCTCGAATTGAAGCTCGTCCAGGAGTTTTCACGTGATAAAACATAAGATAACTGTTTCTCACTGAATTGAATGTAGCTCTTTGTCTGATATATAAAGGGTGACCAATGTGAGTAATGGGTACCACTTCTGAATTATATGCATATACCACACACTTTAATTGTGCTAAGCCCACATTCTATAGTCTCTTTCTTGATTGACCAATGTTTTATGTGTGAGACCAGAAAGATTGTAAAGAAAGAGTTTGGTAAAACCTTGGTTGAGTCTGTAGTTATATCTGCAACTACACAAAGTTGATTATTCTAACATACATTTCTTGCCTATTAGTTCATATACAGCAGCTTTAAATAAATACCAGCAGGATGATAAACCATAGCTGCAAAACTTACATTCTACATATTCACCTCTGTTGTAGCCAGAGGACAATGCAGGGAAAGAGAGAATAAAATGAGGAATATGACCCACTTCACCATGGATGGATACTGGGTAAGGTTATTGCATTACTTCATTTTATAGCGCTAATGATATATTAACAACAGCGATGTTCATAATATTGCTATATTTTTGGCTAACTCAACAGCACTTTAATGTAATTGTTATGATTAGTGACTGTAATATTCTTTAATATTTACAAAAGTACCGTACTTTGTGGATTTTTTTTTTTAAAAAAAAATCCTGCTGTATAGTTTTGCTAGGGATTATGAAAAAGATAAAAAAGACAATATCATCAAAATGTTATTGCTGTTTGGTTCCACAGTTCTCTGTAAAACTGAATAGAGAAAGGTATTGCAAGGTTTAATTTAGTGGTCTTAGACTAAGCCTGAAAGGCAGTCTTTGCACATAAGGGGGTGTTCATGTTACCACATAGCCCTTGCTCATTATTTGCGCTTACTCAGGGTCTGGACCAGTGGGACACGGTAAAAACCCGGCAGGCCCCAACCCCTTATGGGCCCCACTGACCCCGACCCACACCCTTTTGAGACCCTTCTCTGCCCCCTGAGCTTCTTCCCAACCACTACACTGCTGTATGGGGTTATTTACACAGACACTATCATGTCAAAAAGTATTTTCCCCTTTAATAGGGAAGCTTAAAGTCATTAAATTTGCATTATACGTGCTCCTTTCTTTGAGAAGAGGCTTAGCTTCCCTAAGCCTTGATTATTCTCAGTTTGTCAGGGTTGTAGTGATAAATTATAAATTAGTTGTAAACCAATCACCAATCTTTTTCCTGAGTAGTAAAAAATGGTCACTCCCAAAACCAAGTTTTTTTGGCTCAAAAAAACATTGTTTTGAAATATTCCTAATCAAGCAACTCATGGAAATCTACATTTTTCAGTGGGTTGTATTATTAGGGAGACTTTAATATGCAGCTACAGGAATCTCTGGTGTAGACTTTAGCATAAGTCATATGGAAATGCCCTGGCATAGTGCTATTGGCTTTTGAGGAGGCCTCAACCTCTATTTCTCTGCTGTGTCCAGCATGCAGTGTAGTGAGTTTCTTTTGAGCTGTCTCTCTACAGCTCCACTAGGTTCCCATTAACTTAATCCTTAATGCTTTAACTCCCTAAACGGCGCAAAATCAACTGGAGGATCTTCCCTAAATACTCTCTTCTTGATGGGACAGAGGCTGCCTTGCTGGCTACCCTGGCTAACTGTCTAGCCCTAGCAAGGCACATTCCCCCATCTGGTCTGGCTTAGTTTTGTTTGTGATCTTAGGCCAAAATGGAAGTGCACTAACTCCTGCACTTTCATACATATAGGCCGCTGTAGGGGAACCCCCCCCCCCTCCTTTGCAGGCCAACCTGTGAATATTGAACTATTTACATCTGTATAAGTGGTTTGAATAAAAGAGTGGAACAAGTATAGGAGGCGACTGAGCTAAGTAAAAAAAAGTAAATGAAATTGTACCCTCACAAAGCAATAGCTTTTTTTCAGTGACCCCCATTTCAAAGTTCAAAAGAGGAAGGCAAATAACTCAAAACTATAAAGAATAAACACTGAAGATCAACTGCAAAGTTGCTAGGAATGCGGCATTACATACTAAGAGCAGAGAATCACGCTCAGATTTGGGGAGATTTTGCAGCCTGGCGATAAATCGCCTCTTCTTCGGGGCGACTAATCTCTAATAGGTTCCATGCAGTACCAAAATATAACCATGAGTTTTTATTCCAGGGTTTAGTAGATGTGCCCACAGTACAAATGCTTACAGATAACTGGTGTCCCATTGGAGAAAAACATTATACTAAGTAATCAATCATTATTAAGCAGAGGAGTGACATCTTCCTTAGTGCAGTACAAGTAAATTTAAACCTAAGGGGGATATAGCAGCAACTGCAGAAAATGATCTTAAAAAAGTTGCCATGAACAGAAAAGCTTGTAGGAAACACTTGACACTTTTATGAAATGCATGACATTTATTGGTAGGTAGCACGCTGCATGAGCTGTCGGCCTTACAATATAAACAGTTTTTGCCTTTTAATGTAGTGTATCAAAATCCATCATATTCCCAAATAAGTAACAGCAGACAAAGAATAATATATAGCAAAAGCATCCATCCCAGGCTCTTTAGACACACGCACTAGAATATACAGTATGTTGTTATATCAAAATAAAATGTGTGAAAAAACCTGCTTTTTTTATATATGTATTTTCATTGTCGTTTGTTTTAAAGGAGTAGTATGTGCTAAAATGCTTTACTAGAAAGATAAAATCTCTTTGGCCTTCCAAGAGATTAGGAAACAGCACTCAATTGTCTTTTGGTTCATGTAAAAAACAAGGAGTGTAACACAAATCTAAATAAAAAAACAATGTACAGGTATTGGACCTGTTATCCAGAATGCTCGGGACCCGTGATTTTAAAGATAAATGATCTTCACATCTTAAATCTACTAGAAAATAATTTAAACATTAAATAAGGCTGGTTTTGTTTTTGATAAAGATTAATCATATCTTAGTTTGGATGAAGTACAAGGTATTGTTTTATTATTACAGGGAAAAAGAAAAGCATTGTTTTAATCTGGATTTTCTGGATAAAATGAAGTCTATGGCAGATGGCCTTTCCGTAATTCGGATGCTTTCTGGATAACAGATCCCATAATTGTTTTGAGAATCTAACACTCCGCAACACATAGGGGGTTATTTATTAAAACTAGGGATTGGCAAATAAATTATCCTGGAGCAAATTCCCAGTGAATTTCCGTGTTTCGCTGCCAGCGAATAAATTCGAAAAACTCATGCGAAAATTTGCTGGCATCAAAACATTTTGGATGCACGTCCAAAAGTCACTTGCATCAAAATCTGTGCGCGTTAACACTATTCGGACACCCATCGACTTTAACACCTGGGTCAAAATTGACGCAATCGACTTTTCGGACGTGATTCAAAAATTAACATCACGATTTTTTCGCCGTTTCACAAATTTCACTGGAAATTCGCAAATGTTTGGTGAAACAGGAGAAATTCGCGAATCACTAAATAAAACTCAAATTTTTCTCTAGAAATTCGAGCAAAAACTCGAATCGTATGGTTTTTTTTTTTTAATTTGAAACCCCCAATCACTTGATTTTTTGGGGTTATTGCCCTAAAACCCTGAATTTTTCGTATTATCAGATGAAACCCAGCGCACTTTGAATTGTAAAAGGGACAAACCTTGGATTGAGATGGTTGATTTTCGGATTCAGACTTTTAGTAGCTTCTGGGTATAATACATTTTGAAAAATTCAGGATTTTTTTCCCTCTAAAAATTAAAGTTGCCCAATAAACCTCAACCAGAAAAAATAGTGGTTTAGTAAATAATCCCCATAGTATGACGATAGCACAGGATAATTGGGACTAAACCCCACATTCAATTCACCACCAAAAAAATGTTTGTAGACTAGTATAATGTTATCACTTTTTTTTTAAAGGCAACCATGGGTAATGACTGCTTATTTAAATATATCTTTCTTAACCACAGCAGAACCCCCATTTTACGTTTTTTTAGGAGACCATAAAATAATAGTGTCAAATCCGGGGAAATGTGTGAAAGCATCAATTTTTAGCTGCTTTGATCAGGGACCCCCTGTTGAAAGCTGCAACAAATCAGAAGGATAAAGGCAAATAATTAAGAATATAAGAAATAAAAAGTGAAGGCCAATTGAAAAGTTGCTACGAATTAGCTATTGTTAAACATATTAAAAGTTAATTTAAAGGTGATTCACCCATTTAAAAACATAAGATAATCACTTTTCCCCAACACAACTCTCCTTTATCTTTACCATTATATTTACCATTGTTCTCAGCTACAAACATATAAATATATTTAGGTGGCAGTGTCATTAAATAAAAAACATTTGTTTTATTTCCTGGTCCCAGTTTTGTAGCCAAGAATAAGCTACTGGCAAATCTACCGTCTTTTCTCTATCAACCCCATGCTAATGCACATCGAGCCTTTAGTCTAGTCGTGTATAGATTTCATGTCCTGCTACATATGATCTGCTCATAATTGCTAGAGACCTCCTCACACACACCGCGCGCCAGATTGATTTTGTTATATTAACTGCCGCTTCCCCGTCTTGTCAAGTTAATGCGGCTGCAAAGCCACACACCCAGCTCTATAGGCACTAAGGTGAGAAGAATTAAAGGGTCAATGTCTGGATCAGTGAATGACAGTTTATCCTGAGTATTAGAAGCCCACAGCAACAAAGCATGTTGTATCACATCAATACATTGTTTTATATCAGTTTCATCGCTGTATTAATTTTCCGATTAACAAAAAAGGAATGATAATGAAAATCCAAGGGGAGGAATTGCAGTAGCCTGTTAAAAGCAGAACATTTAAGCAGCTTTTTCCAATCTTCTGTTCATTCTCTCAGCTGCTCCAGCTTTCACCAACACGAGGCATCTCTGTTCTCATTTACAATCAAAACAATTTAAGATCTAAGTCTCCTTCCTCAGATGGATGGGTTCTGAGCCATCTGTATGTCAGATGAGATCCAAACCCTTTTATGAAAAGGTCAACATCATCTGCTATTCAGTTCTAAGAGCAAAACAGCTCAACTGCACTGCACCTCCAGCCCTCAACTTCAAATTGCAGCAATCCCAGGCTATCTCTGAACCACAGGACATATCACATCAAGTAACAACAAAAAAGTGTCCCGTGTAACCAACTCATCTTATGAGATGTGAGTGTGGATTTACTTGATGCATAAATCTAATGTACATATTCCTGGCAAAAACATTATACATGCACATACCAAGTAAGCATTATCTTTATGATAAAGAATATAATAATTCTTACAGCTATTGGACCTGTTATCCAGAATATTAAGAACCTGGGGAATTCCAGATAACAGATATTTCCATAATTTGGATCTTCATACCTTGAGCCTCCTAGAAAATCATGTAAGCATTAAATAAATCCAATAGGCTGGTTTTGCTTCCAACAAGGATTAATTCTACTGTTTTATTACTACAGAGAAAAAGGAACTCATTTTTATAAATTTGGATTATTTGTATAATATGGGAAACAGCCTTTCCATAAGTGGTGGGCTTATTTATCCAAAGTGAGCTAATTTGCAACTGGACAGGAACCCACAGCAAACAATTAGTGATTAGCTTATTTTAACCAGCTGCAGGCAGAATGACAAAATCAAATATTTGATTGATTTGCACTTTGTAGATAAATTTACACAATGTTGATAAAGAAGCCCCATAAAGTTTACCCAGGTGCAGTAACCTATACCAACCAATCAGCTGGTAGCATTTAATGGTCACCTGTTTGACATCAACATAACTGATGGGTGGATGTATTCACCAGGCACAAATTTGCGACAAATTCCTGTGTTTCGTCGGCGGCGAATAAATTTGTGAAAATTTGCTCCTTTTGCGCCGGCGTTCAAAAACGCCGGCATTAAAAACGAGACGCTGGCGGCTGTCGCCATTTCGCAAATTTCCCTGGAAATTCTCAAATTTTTCAGGGAAGCAAAACGGGACAAATTTGCCCATCACTAATCAACATTATTGTTTGCTATGGGTTACTGCATCTTGATGAACTTAGTGCCCTTCAGCCATTGTCCCCATTTCATAATGCTTATTGAAATTTACCTTGGGTAATTACAGAACATTTATTAACTTAAGCTGACTACAAATATTTAGTAGGGGGTAATGTGATTGGCAACTCCAGCAAAGTCCATGAATGGCGGATGATCTGAAATGCATATCATTAGGTCATTTGAATACCATTTGATGTGGTTCAGCCAACTTTTTGGGGGAATTTAACCTGAGTCTCATTAAACAAAGATGACACACTGCATTAATAGGGTTGTCACCTTTTCTGGAAAAAAATACCGTCCTTCCTATATATTTATCTTTTTTCCCTATTAATAACATTGGGACAAACCATCATTTTTACCGGCCAGGCCGGTAAAATATTGGCCAGGTGGCAACCCTAGGCATTAATGAACCTACAGTGTGCTTGAAAATCAATCAAAATGCTAAATGCATTGCCAGTAAGACTCCCAAGAAAAAATTGCAAGCCACAATGCTTATAGATTACTTTTGTTGACCTTAACTGTCAAAGATTTTTGACTGAGGCACTGGGTCATCTCTGTCTATTAATTTCGAATAACCACACTAAATCGGTACTTTGCTAGTATGTTACATTGTTCTGTAGAAATGGAAGGAGCAAAGATAGGCCAAAGCCATTGACCTTTCAGTTACTGCAAAATGCAGCCCTCTACCTCCTCAGATGTTCAGTGGGCTGGTTGAATATCCAGTTATTTCGTAATGGAAAAATTATATTAAGTTAAGTTAACCAAATGTTCAGATGGGGGGAACTTTGTTTTAAAATCACAAGGCTCATGTCACTCATACATTGAACACTTGAAAACCCACACCATGGATTTGCAAATAGGTTATTGTCACAAATTGGCACCCAGAATCCAGAACCAATGCTAAGCTCCTTGGTCTTAGCTCTTGTTTCCGCCTTTAACAGCTGCCCTTCACTTCGTGAGGAGCCCTCAACTAATCGGATGCCGCCAAGTCTTATTAAGAGAGGAGCCAAGCGAGGGTTCTGGACGAGCAGAGGGGCACGATCGTTGAGCAAAGTCTTTGGGCAGAAGGTCACAGTACAAGGATTTAGATGATAACATAGTCAGGCAGGCCGGGTCAGTGCAGGCAGAATTCAAGCAGAGTCAGACACCATTACTATCCACATCTTTTACATCAACCAATGGAATCAAAGCCCAGCCCTTTCCCTGTGTATCTAAGGAGCTGTCTGAGTTTGAAATAAATAAGCATCATAAGAGCCTATTTTTATAGTAGCATAGAACAACTTATGTATAATACTGTTTCCTTTTAGATTGTAAGCTTTTTTTAAGCAGTGCCCTTTCTATCTCTTGTATCATTATGTCAGGGCCCAGCGGCCTTACCCGGGTATAAGTCTGGACCAACGAGAAACCAGAAATCTAGTCAAAGTAGCTACTTAGGCACATCCTGGAACTCACACAACTTATTTTTGGGCATTAAACATGTTTTGAACATTTTGAACATGTTAATAATAATATTAGGCAAAGTATATCTATCGCAGAGAAAAAAATATCATAACCTTATTGTAATTTACAGTGGCATAACTAAATGTTACTTGGCCCCACAGCAAATTAATTTTAGGACGCCAACATATCCAGAGGTTGTCCTGTTTTACCAATATATGTTGAAATTCCTCATTAATTAGGGCCTCATGGTGCCCCCTATACCTCCTGGGCCCTTTGCAGCTGCAGGGTCTGCTTCCTCTGTACTTATTCCCTGGGTAATTTAGCCTTTCTTTTGACTCTATGGCATTTTGGCAACATTTTACGTTTTTGATAATTTTTGCATGGTTTCACATAATTTTCAGTCATCAGTTATGAGCCATTTGAGCTTAATATCTAGATAAATCCATTGGTAGAATGAATAATTGCATCTTTGATAATTTGTCAAAGGGGAACTCCATATTCATTTATAATCAATCAACAGTGAATTTTAGTGATTATTTTTCTTTATTTATATCATACAAACACATTTATATTGTGGTGTACAGAGGTCATTGTTCTCAGTTATTTCTACTTAGTTATAAATTACAATTCTTGCAATACACGTGACTAGGGATTGGGCGAATTTGACCTGTTTCGTTTCGCCAAAAATTTGCCGCCGGCAAAATGTCGCCAACGCCCATTAAAGTCTATGGGCGAAATTTTTTTGACGCACAACGCCATACAAGTCTATGGGCCTCATTTTTTCAGCGAAACAAGGCGAAAAAATTCGCCCATCCCTACACGTGACCCAATTAGCAGCGCAAACCCTCCCAACACGGGGTGAACATTCAAAATTTTTATATGTTACTCACCACTGAGCCACCATCCATGACCACTACATTCATGGTCATATTACACCTATTAGAATGTTTTTTGACACGCGTCTTTTTTATCTTGACGCACAAAGCCATACAAGTCTATGGGTGTAATTTTTTCGGCAAAACAAGGCGAAAAAATTCGCCCATCCCTAATCGGGAAGGCTTTTCACTAGCTGGTGGAATATTGGGGCAGATTTTCTAAAGGGCAAAGTGGCTAACGCTAGGGTCATTTTGCCAGAAATCAAATCCGCAGGGACATCGACATTCGCACTCTATCGCCATGCGATAAGAGTGTAAGCCGTCGTTACTCCAAATTCAGTAAAGTGCGAATTTTACTGAACGTTACTTTGACTTTGCCACCTCAGAGCAGGCGAACTTCTAAAATGAAGCTCGATCTTCCTTAACTATTTATGTTTTTTTTCCCCAGACATGTGAAGGGCATGGAACATTCATTTTAGGGTGGACTTATGTGTAGGGCATTAGAGGATCTCTTTTGTCTTTATTCAGGTTCCTTGGACATTTGTAATAAAAAGTGCCCACTTCAAGCATTTGCACCAACATCTCTAATAAAGACGTCCATATGACTTTAATGTACCCACCCTATTTAAATTGACCAAAGTGTAAGAGGACTAATGAAGTTTCGCTAGGCAGAAGCGATCAATAGCGTAATTTCGCTTTGAAACGCTAGCACTGCCAAAGTAACTCTAGCGAAAAGTTGCCAGCGTTTGGCACTCGGGATGCAATTTCACATTTTAGTCAATTAGCGTAGTGGTAACAAATTTTTGCCTGGCGAAGTGGTGTGAAGCAGTCGCTGGTGACTAATCGCCCTTTAGTGAATCTGCCCCATTGTTGGTGGGTTTCCCATCTATTCACAAGTAAGTGGTTGGCTCTGATGTTGGGTTCTCAGTTGTGATCTGCATCAGGATTACAATTTAGCCAACAGGTATTTTGTTCAGGCAGTTCTTCCACTGCCATTTTAGCTGTACGGATCTCACTTACCCCCATATGTAATATAAGGCACTAAGTTTGCCCAGGAGCAGTAACCCATAGCAACCAATAAGATGTTTGCATTTAAACAGGTGACCAGTAAATGCTATCTGCTGATTGGTTGCTATGGGTTACTGCCCCAAGGCAAACTTAGTGCCTTTTATTACATAACCCCCTTAGTATATAAAGGCATTATGGCACTGAAACAAGAGACAGTTTTCCCCAAAGATTTGCCACATAGTACCAGCCACAGAATTGTAAAGAATATCATTGTATGATGTAGTGTCTTCTTTGTCAATAATAATGGATGTCGCTTAAATAGCCACCTACTTATGTCCAAGAAGGTACATTGAAATAATACTGTAGAAAGGGGCCTGATCTATGCAGAGAGTCCATTGGTTTTTGAACAAAGAGAACTTGTTGATTCCCCTCTGGATGAGAGGATGGTCCCTGAGATGTTTACATGCATTTGGTCATACTGTAACTAAATGCATTAAAAAATACAGCCACAATTCAGATTTTCAGCTCTTTATACATATAACAGGACAGAAATCCAAAATCAGTATATAGTTGAAATTAAAACAATCCATTTCTGCTGTTAGAAACCTTGACAGTTGCAATGAATTGAGCCATGCAATTACATAATATATTTATTTTCGCTATCATCAACATTTTAGAGTCACTTTAAATATCAGTTCTTATAATTAAAAAATGTAAAACCATGCGTAAATTAAATTTACTGATTAAGATCATCATTATTATGTTTGCTGTGATCCTCGGTCATAAAACTACATCACAGCTCCCGCTGCTCCTGCTCACACATTCACAGTCCTGTAAAACTGCAGGGTTAGATGGGGCTGAAAAATAGAATGATTGACTAGGTCTGAGAATTCGCTAATAAACGTGAATTATGAGATGGATTAGCTACATTTACTTATTTCCCATGTTTGTTCAGAAATTGAAAAATAACAGGGGTCATTTCAATAACTATATTCCTACATAATACTATAGACTAACGGAAATGTAATTCCGGATAAAATATTTTTACACGCTGGTGATGTTTTCTAAAGGACTTCGGTGCAGATGCCAGTGATATATTAGATGTCCACAATTAACCCCATAAAACACTCACAAGATTGATAGCTCTTTTCAAGATGGGTGATTCTCTGTAAAAGGCTAAATATAGTTATTATAGTAGAGTGTCAAATAAAAAGTCTAAGAAAGCGCTACTTATCCCTGAGTTATTGGCTACTTGATTAGCTTGACTGATGGAGCAGTATATAGCGAAGAGGTCACAAGGGAGTTGTGGGAGGTAATGCGACCTCTGCTGAGACCAGGTGCAACTGTATAATTCTGCAGTAACTGCCCTTAAGAGGTTTATGTATTCGTTGTGAAAGTCAAGGCGAGCCCTGGAAGATATAAAAAGAATATCATAGAAATGATTAATGTAACATTTACTTCATAATTTGATAAGAAAAGGGCATTCCATTTAATGTGCTCAATACAAATCTAATGCAATGCAATCCTTTAAAACATTATTGGCATTTGTAAATGCTAAACAAATGAAAAATCTAACGTGACCTAGTAAGTTAGGTTGAAAAAAGACTCACGTCCATGTAGTTCAACTTTTTAAGTCTATACACAGTATTACTTGCCTAGCTGCTTGTTGATCCAGATAAAGGCAAAAAAAACAACCCCTCCAATCTGCCTCAGAGGGGGAAAAATCATTCCTGACTCCAAGATAGTGATTGGACCAGTCCTTGGATCAACTTGTACTATGAGCTATCTCCCGTAACCCTCACTTGCTAATAAGCCATCCAATCCCTTTAAAGCTATCTAATGTATCAGCCAGCATGGCCGATTCAGGGAGAGAATTCCACATCTACACAGCTTTCACTGTAAAAAAAATCCGGTACAGTTAGTTATATTTAGCCAGAACCTTTCTTCAAATCGGAATGGGTGCCCTCTTTTCAGCCTGAAGGACCTACTGGTAAATAAAGCTTTAGACAGATTATTAAATGATCCCCTTATATATTTATACATTGTTATCATATCACCCCTTAAGCGCCTCTTCTCCAGTGTGAACATCCCCAACTTGGCCAGTATGCCTAAGGCACAGAGGAGGGGCAGACAATATTTGATTGACAGCTGAGATTTTTAAATAAGTTTACAACAGCTATGAATGCTTTAATAAACCATAGAAATTGGATTTCATGTTTAATTTGAAAAGGACTTTTATTATACAGCTTTTTGTGTCTGTCGTGACAGGTCCACTTTAAAATGAAAAGATTTTGTACATCAAGTAAATTAGCCTTCAAGTTGTGTTATCATCAGAGGAATGCATGTACAACTTCTGGTAAAGACTATCAAAGGTGAGGTTGTTGGCCTTGGAAAAGGATATACACTGTATAAGTGTATGAGTAAATACAAGAGAAGCGCAAAAACTAAGGTAGTGTGAACCTTTCTAATATGTAAACAAATGCCTTTTATTGTACTACATCTGTATGCGGGATTTCGTCAATGCCTGCTTCCTCTGTGCCTTGTTGCTTACATTTTTTTTTTGCCATATTTCGCAATCTAATAGATCTCAATGAAAAAGTCACATTTGCCACTGGAAGAGTGTTTTGGCACACATACAGTACGGTGTGAATAAAATGTGCTTTTTTTGCTGTAATTTTTTAAAAAGGAGACAACAAGGGGAAACTGCTAAACAGAATCATTTAGGGGTGACTGCCACCCAAATGATGTCATTTGCACCTATTTCTCCATTTCTGGAATTAGAAAACCTATTCGCGTTCTCTAAATTCTCATTAAGCAACTGGCTGCCTGCAAATAGAGCAAATAAATTGAGAGAATGAAAACCGACTTCAACATTCAAATTGATTCATTGTTAAAAGGATAACTTGATATATATATTAATATTGGGCTGCTATTTCTCCACCTAATTATCTCTTGCTAAATGTATTAAGCAGTATAAATTCTGCATACATTTTAATGAAGTGCACAATTTCAAGAAGTGATTAAAATAAACTATCTTTTTGTTTATCACACATTAATATATGCTTGAAAGGCAGACTATTACCTTCCTTCTTTAATGATGTAAATTAGCACTTCAGTGATATACAGTGTTTTTCTTGCTCACATAAAAGACAGGATTCTTCAGAAAGATACAGATGCCATTAACCCATTTCTGACCCGGCCCCAGTTGGGTTCAACAAAGAAAGTGATCCCAGTGCTTGGAACTATATATGCATTGTGTTGTTACAAATGGTAAATGTTTTTCAAAGGTAAAGTGAAATAAAAACATGTTCAATCCAATTTGCAAATGCATGAACCTACTTTTGTAATGAGTTGGGTCTCTTGTAAAGATGCAATCTATAAAGTGGGACTATCTGAAAAATGTTGTTACTTATTAAAGCCAAACAGGCATCCCTCTATTTTTCCGTTATAAATCTGACCACTGCAGGATGCTGTTTCAAATGAATTTCCTCATCAGAATAACCAGTTACTCCCATATCCATGAATATAAAAATACCTATTTTGGAATGTTTTACTGATTATTAATACAGGTATGGCATCCGTTATCCAGAATGCTCCATATTACGGGAAGGCCATCTACCATAGGGGCAGATTTACTAAAGGTGAAGTGACTAACGCTGGCGAAAATTCGCCAGCGTTACCCCTTTAGGCACTTTGCCAATTTACTAACAGGCGCAGGAGTAACTTCACTAGAGAAAGAGACAGACACTAGCGCTCATTCGCACTCTATCAATAGGCGAATTTTTGCTCTGGCGGATTGACGTTATTCTGCAAAGTCGCTAGACAGCTCAGACCAGGCGAAGTGCATTGGAGTGCATAGATCTTCCTCAATTTTTAGTTGAAAAATTTTCTAAATCCCAAAAATGCTGGCGTCTTTTCCTTTTTTCAGAGTGATAGTCCTTAAACATGTTTTTGGGTAACTGGGTAACCCCCATACATTTTCTAACATATGGAACATAAACTATACAGTGGGCTCATTTGTAGGGCATTATAACAACTCTATTTTCTTTATTAAGGTTCCCTGGACTTGTGTAATGTAATGTATTTGCTGCAACATATACGTCCATTCAATTTTATAATTTCCCTCCGTACGTAAATTAGCCAAGGATAGCGCATCTTTGCTTTGACTGCCGAAGTAACGCTAGCGAACATTTGCCAGCATTCGGCGCCCTGGATGCAACTTTGCATTATAGTAATTTATTGTTGTCTGTGAGAATTTTGGTCTGGCGAAGTGTTGCGATGGCGAATTTTCACCGCTTAGTAAATTAGCCCCATCGAGTCTATTTTAATCAATTAATTCAAGTTTTTAAAAGTCATTTCCCCTTTCTCTGTAAAAACAAAACAGTACAGGTATGGCAACCCTTATCCGGAAACGTGTTATCCAGAAAGCTCAATTACAGAATGACCATCTACCATAGATTCCATTTTATTAAAATAATCCAAAAAATTTTAAATTATTTTAATTTTCTCTGTAATAATAAAACAGCACCTTGTACTTGCTCCAAACTAAGATAGAGGTTTTTTTTTTAATAAACTCAAATTTATCTCCTTTTTTATTAAAATAAAGTCGACCAAACTCCCATCCACAAATTTAACTCATTTATCAAAAAAATCAGCTCAAAAAAGTCAGTTCAGGAAAAGTAGCAACAAAATCATGTGACAATTCAAATTGTATGATTTTTTTGGATTAATGTACAAAAACTAGGGCAGACAGGGTTGGACTGGGCCAGCGGGACACCATGAAAAAACCTAGTGAGCCCCGGCTCTAGTGGGCCCCGCTGGCCCAGATGTGCACCCTGGTTTTCTTCCTAATGCATTGATGCGCAAATTCTCGTGCTGTCACGCATGTGCGCACACTCGCGGTGGGGGGGTTGTCGGACAGGAAGCCATGAGGCAGCAGCCCCCAGGTTCTGGAGGCGGGGCCCTGAGGCAAAAGCCCTGGTGGGAATTCCAGTGTATCCAATGTTGTTAGGAATTCTGTGACCTTAAATATACCCGGTCTTCTCAATAGCATGCTTGGGCTGGATATACAAGAGACAGGTAAGTTGCAGACAGATTCTACTTCTACCAAGTGGCTCAGACAACAACCTAAACTCCAGTGAGATTTGGAGATTTGGAGATTTATCAACAGTTTCATTTCAGTGGTTTTTTAAACCACAACTAAACTCACTTTCTCTAAAAACACGAATATCATGAAATTTATTTAAAGATGTGAATTTAAAAAAATATGAAAGGAAAATAATGCCAAACATTTCAAAGAATACAAATACAGGTATGGAACTTGTTATCTAGAATGCTAGGGACATTGGGTTTTCCAGATAATAGATCTTTCCACTTTGGATCTTCATACCGTCTGCTAAAAAAAAAACATTTACACATTAAATAAACCCAAAAGGTTGGTTTTGCTTCCAATAAGAATTAATGATATCTTTGTTTAGATCAAGTACAAGGCACTGTTTTATTATTACAGAGAAAAAGTAAATACTTTTATTAAATTTAGATTATTTGGATAAAATGGAGTCTATGGGAGACAGCCTTTCGGTAATTCGGAGCTTTCTGGATAACAGGTTTCCTGATAATGGATCCCATACCTCTAATACCTCTAAAAAAAAAAAGAAGCTGTTAAAAGAACAAAACAAAAGTACAAACAGGAAAAAAGGTGCAGAAAAAATATGAATATCTTTAAAACCTCTAAACATTCAAGTTATTTGGATAATTATCAGAAAAAAAAAACTGACAGCTTCTAAAAGTCTGAATGGCCAAATAAAAGTCCACTAGGATCAGAACAGCTCCGACTGGCTTCTATGGGACCTCAATTGGTTTTACTTGGCGAAGTTTTGTATTAGAGTTTTAGGTTGTTTTTGCACTTAATAAATCTTAATACAATTTTTAGAGTTTTAGAGAATTTAAAAAAAATTTTTTTTAGAGCAAATCCAAATGTTATTAAATAGGCCCCCAAGCTTGAAATAGGATATGTTACTGCAACCAGGTCACAGAAATGTAACCACTGATGTTCTGCAATGCAGTTAATTCAACGGAACACTCTTGCAAATCTGAAGATTGCTCTTGCCATAATAACATATTCATAAAATAAGATACCTTAATGTAATATACTTCGCAAAACACAATCATTATAACACACTGCCTTTGGAAATATATCCTTATTAAAGGAAATCAATTGTTATTTGAACTCTTGAAAATGCAGCTGACCAACTCTCTGGTATTAAATGAAAATCTGAAGGTCTGCTCTCCACCGTAAGGGATTTTAAAGGAAAATGTGGCACTTGTTCAGTGTAAGGGTAATTCCGCTGCACTTTGATTTACTGAGATCTTTTCATTTCAATATAGCCTGGTAAATGGCTCCAGCTTTGCATAAATATACATGTTCTTTCCATTGCTTAGCAAAGCAATAAGTCATCCTGTAAAAAGGCACTACTTGGTTTACCTATTAGGACTTTACTGAGATAGATGGATGGATGCAATGAAGATTTATGTTTCATCTCTGCTGCTACTGTATATTGATTGGCAAATTAGTCATTCCAAAGCCTCGATCTAGCTCAGAGCTGTTTAGTGAGTAGCACACTATGGGGTGAGGGCGAGGACACCAGCCTCTTAATCATGCAGCAGGCCACACTAGGAACCAATTTAAAAGTGATTTATTCTAAACCTTCATTAATGCCATGTAAGAGTGATAGTTAATTTAAAGAAGTGCACAAGATGAAACTGCCCAAGTTGTAAGTATAATTAGAAAATGGCTGCTATGGAAACATACAGTACCCCTTTACAATTTACGACCCAGAGTAATCAAAGACATAGAGTAGAAATTTCCTGGCACAATTTCCACATTTTGGCAAAGGATATCTATCCTGCAATGCTTCCGTTGTGACTGAACAACTGCTGCCAGGGAATGACTGTAGCAACACTGGAATAGCGTATAGAAACATTTAGAAGCTACCCAGTTTGTGATAACAATGCCTTCAGAACATCAATCCAAGTTAGGATAACAAAATACTATCATTTTACATTCATTAATTAAGTTGGCATGCAATTGCTTTTTCAATTATCCCTGCAGTGGTTATCTGCCTTGCTGGGGCCCTGGGTTCAATTTCAGTCTGCAAGGAGTCTACATATTCTCAACATGCCTGCTGCACTCCAAAAATACAGAGAAAAGTTCATAATAATAATTAAAAAAAGACAGAGGCCCATTTATTAAAGGTCACATTTTAGTGCCATTAGACCTTTTTGAAATGACAATTAAACCATGAATAATGCACTAAAAATGTTAAAAATTGCCAGACAATTACTAGCCAAAAAAGCAATCAGAAAACAAACATCAGAATATAAATGGCTATAAAATGGCCCAATGAGATCAGCACAGTGCACTGAGGGGCAAATTCACTAAGGCGCGAAGCGCCGAACGCTAGCGTTAATTCGCTAGCATTTGGCATTTTCGCTACTGCGCAAATTCACTAACGAACGCTGGCGTAGTTTCGCTAGTGTTACTTCGCAACCTTACGCCAGGCGAATCTTCGCTAGCGACGAAACTACGCAAATTCACTAACTTGCGCAGTGTAGTGAACGCTACCTTTTACGCCAGACTTCCTTCGCCACCTCAGACTTGGCGAAGCACAATAGATAGGGATTGTTTCAAAAAAAGTCAAAATTTTTTCTAAGTCCCAAAAAACGCTGGTGTGTTTTCTACATAATGGCTGATAGGCTGAAAAAGATCGAAAAATTTTTGGGGCTCCCCTTCCTCCCCCCTACATTTCCTGACTCATGGCAACTTACCTAGACAGTGGGCACATGTTTAGGGCAAAATAAAATTTTTATTTGCAGATTTGAAGGTTTTCTAGGCATTTGTAGTGCAGATACATGTTCCTCCATTGAAATTTGAATTTCGCGCCGTATGCAAATTAGCCTTCGCTAGCGCAACTTCGCTTTATATAGCGAAACAACGCTAGCGCAACTCCGCAACCTAACGCTACCCCTGTGCGCAACTTCGGATTTTAGTGAATTTGCGAAGCGCTGGCGAAACTACGCCTGGCGAAGTGCGGCGAAGTTGCGCCTGGCGCAACTTCGCATCTTAGTGAATTTTTGCCAGGTGCATAATTGCATAAGGGTTGCTGCCTCTGTATATAGCTATTTGTATATATCCATCCATTTCACAATATAAGCACCTTCACCCAATCCCTAGTATTTAGTTTTACATTTTCATATTCGATATTCAGCTGCAGTTCCCATTGACATCTATAGAGCCTCAACTGTTTTTACTTGGTAATGTTTTGTATTAGGGTTTTTGTGGTTTTTACACATATTTATTGAGGGTCGAAGTGAATTTCGAGGGAATTTTCGAACTAAAAAAATACGAAATTCAAAGTGATTTTTTGGATACTTCGACCATCGAATAGGATACTACGACTTCGAATTTACATTGAATTTGAAGAAAAAATAGTTTGAATATTCGACCAATCGATAATCAAAGTACTGTCTCTTTAAAAAAAACTTTGACTTCAATACTTCGCCAAATTAAACCTGCCGAAGTGCTATGTTAGCCTATGGGGACCTTCTACGACCATTTTCTAAGTCTTTACACATCGAAGTAAAAATCATACGCTAAAATCGTTCGAATCATTCGAATGTACTTCGATCGTTCGATGGCCAAATTCGGTGAAAAACACTTCTGCTTCGATATTCGAATTCAAAGTATTTTAATTCAATGGTTGAATTTTGAAGTATTTTTAACTTTGAAATTCGACCCTTGATAAATCTGCCCCTTTATAAATCTTGAGTTTTAGAGAAATAAAAAAAGTAAATTTTTAGATAAAAAATTTGATTCATGAAAAAAATAGAAAGTCAGATATTAAATAGGCCCCATGGTGTCTAAATGTGATATGGACATTAGCGTGATGAGCAATTTTTCACTATGAAAGAAAAAAAAAATAGAAAGAAAGAAATCTCATAGACTCCAATGTATTGTGCTATGAAAAAGTCACGTGAAAAAAAAAATAGTTGCATAGTCACAGCGAACAAATGGCAATTTACTTGTTTTTGGCTGTTTCGCTGATTTTTGGCAAAGTGAAATGGGACTCACTCATAAGTGTCTCTGGAATATTAGTAAAGGGTAATTGTTTTGTTAACTGGAGAACAGTTCCCAATATTTCCAACCATAGAAGGATTGCGCAACATATATTTTTTTTGGGAGGAGAGGATGCATACAAAACCAAGATCATATTGTTGTATACAAAGGACATTTCTATCCATGAAAAATGCCTTTAAAAAAGAAAAACTAACATATTCAGTGTCTACATTATGGACAAGGTACAATGGCACAAGACTAAACATGTCCTTGGGTTATGACATTAACACATCGCTGAGAATCCTGGGGACTAAACTGTAATGGCAGCATATTTAAATAAAAATATTTTACAACTGTCCCCTGACATATACACCTGACCTCAAACAGCTTGGTGTCTAGCATTCACAGACACTCAGGTAGCAAGGTCAATGGATAAAAGTTCCCAGAACGGCATGATTTATTATGGTGTATATCACAAGTGTTTTCTACGTAAATGTTCTAAATCTGCATCAACTATACAAAACCTCACTTTGCATTTCCCTTTACCTAACTATGTATTCTGTGTCTTTGTCTTGGGTGAATGAGGCTTTAAATTCTTCCATCGTCTTAATAAAAGTGTGAACTGGTGCCAGATTTTTCAATTTTCCCTTAGGTAAAGCCAGCTTTGTGATTTGTAATACTTGGTATAGTCTAGGTAGTAAAAATAACAGTTAACTTTCCAAACCTCTGTTTTGCCATAAAGTCTCAACAGTCTAATTATGTGTATAAAGCCTGAGTGGCCAGTTACATAAATCTCTGTCTCAGGGCTAATCATGTTCACTTATAATGTCTTTCTAATTAAAACTGAATAGAATATAAAGTTTAATTAATGTCCTTCTGTCCTTTCTTACCTGCCCCAAAAGCTTGAAAGTATGAACTGTAAGAAGCAACATTAGAAAATAGATTTTTGTAATGATTTTGAATTTAGCTCATTTAGATTTCAAATAACGTTTACATCCACTAAATGATCATCCTATTCAGGTTTCCTTTAGTTATGATAAACCAGTGTTATTTCGTTCCTATATTTTTACAACTTTCAGATGTAAAAAGAGATGGGGACCATACAAGCATGAAAAATGTTCCTGGCTCTGTTTGACCACAAACCTGGTTTTATGCAACCAAAACGTGCCTCCAAGCCGGGAATTAAAAAAATAAATGTCTCCTTTAAGGCATCTGAGAGCAACATCCAAAGGTTTGGTGAGCAACATGTTGAGCCACTGGTTGGGGATCACTGGTCTAAAGGCACATGTTAAGTATCTGAAATCTATCTTTCAGTTTCATTTATTGAGGTACTACATTTAGGTCCAAAAATATATGGACAGAGACAACTTTTTTCTAATTTTGGTTCTCTACGAATTTTAAATAAAACAACTCAGATGCAGTTGAACTGCAGACTTTCAGCTTTAATTCAGTGGGTTGAAAAAAAAAGAACTAAAGCCTTTTTTATAACATAACCACTTCATTTCAGGTCCTCAAAAGCAATTGGACAAATTAAAAAAACTGAAAATAAAATGTTCATTTCTAATACTTGGTTGAAAACCCTTTGCTGGCAATGACAGCCTAAAGTCTTGAACTCATGGACATCACCAGATTCTGGGTTTCCTCCTTTTTGATGCTCTGCCAGGCCTTTACTGCAGCGGCTTTCAGTTGTTGTTTGTTTGTGGGCTTTTCTGTCTGAAGTTTAGTCTTCAACAAGTGAAATGCAGCTCAATTGGGGTTTAGATCAGGCGACTGACTTGGCCATTCAAGAATATTCAACTTCTTTGCTTTAATAAATTCCTGTTTTGGATCATTGTCCATCTGTATTATGAAATGCCTCCCAATCAATTTGACTGCATTTAGCTGGATTTGAGCAGACAGTGTCTCTGAACACCTCAGAATTCATTTGGCTGCTTCTGTCCTGTGTCACATCATGGATAAACACTAGTGTCCCAGTGCCACTGGTAGCCATGCACGCCCAAGCCATCACACTGCCTCTGCCATGCTGTACAGATGATGTGGTATGCTTTTGATAATGAGATGTTCCACGCCTTCTCCATACTTTTTTCTTGCCATCATTCTGATAGAAATCCAATCCAGCCTTTCTATTCTTGATGCGTATGAGTGGCTTGCACCTTGCAGTGCATCATCTGTATTTACTTTGCAGTCTTCTCTTTATGGTAGACTTGGATATCGATACACTACCTCCTGGAGAGTGTTGTTCACTTTTTTGGCTTTTGTGAATGGTTTCCTCTTCACCATGGAATTGATTCTGCGATCATCCACCACTGTTGTCTTCCGTGGACGTCCAGGTCTTTTTGCGTTGCTGAGTTTACCGGTGCTTTCTTTCTTTCTCAGAATGTACCAAACTGTAGATTTAGCCACTACTAATATTGTAGCAATTTCTTGGATGTGTTTTTTCTGTTTCTGCAGCTTATGCATGGAGAGCTACTCCTTTGACTGCATGTTGTCTGTTCACAGCAAAATCTTCCACATACAAGCACCCCTCCTTTAAATAAACGTCAGGGCTTTTATCTGCTTCATTGATAATGACATAACAAAGGAATTGCCCACGCCTGCCCATGAAATAGCCTTTGAGTCAATTGTCCAATTACTTTTGAGCTCCTGAAATAAAGTGGTTATGTTTAGAAAAGGCTTTAGTTCCTCACATTTTTATGCAATCTTTTTGAACTGAATTAAAGGTGAAAGTCTGCAGTTCAACTGCATCTGAGTTGTTTCATTTAAAATTCATTGTGGTAATGTACAGAACCAAAATTGGAAAAAAGTTGTCTCTGTCCAAATATTTATGGACCTAACAGTATATGTGTGAATTGCCCTGTTCTTGCTCTGTTAAAAAAAAACATCTATAATGTTTAAAGAAACAGCTCTCCAAATTGAAACTCTTAAGTGAAAACTTGAGCCTTCATATCTTTCAGTCAATCTGTGGAGTTTCGCTTCGCCGAAAAATTTACGCACGTCGAGAAACGGCGACAATTTGTGTAACGCATTGAAGTCAATGGGCGTAAAAATAATTTTGACATGTGACAATTTTTATTCAGCGGCAAATTGTAGCTGCAGTTTCACTAATTAATTTGCTTGTGGCAAATGTGGAAATTCACTGCAAATTTGTGTCTTGCGAATTTATTCACCCATTACTATCTTTCAGACATGTTTTTCAAGTTCACTTCTCACTTTCCACCTTTCCTTGTAAAAATTAATAGTACAACATACAATAGTTTAATTATCCTCAAAATTAAAGGACACACTGGAAATAACACAGTAAAATGTCATATATCTTAAGCTATTGTAAAAAATAAAACACAGGGAACATCTATACCTTACATATCCCAGACAAGACTAGATTATCTTATCTATAATCAGATCATAGGATATACAAGGCATTTTATCCACTTGTTCCAGAATCAGCATAATGGCTTATGAATTTGCATTGGGGGCCTCATTAATTGAGAAGGAATGGGCGTTATTGCAGAAAACAGACTTTGCAACTCTAGGCAGTGTCAGTGTCTAACTAAAGTGGATAAAATGTAAAAAAAAAAATGGCATTGGCAGGAATGAAAACATGATTTTGGCTTCAACTTGCTCTTAATTGAACATGCAGCTCCACTTTGGTTGCCAGTCCACAAGAATCAGTGACCTGGAAAGAGGCAGAGATGTGCAATTAAAAATGAAATTATGCGGGAAGACTAGCAAGGCTGAGGTTATTTTTGCTGGACAAAACGTGTTTGTAAGGGGGCGTAATTATTCTTTGCATGTTCATAACAAGAATTATAGACAGATAGCAGGGAAACTTTGTTCAACTAGAGAAGACCAGAAGAACAAAAGAACGGGGTGACTTCTTTAGGGCAGAGAAACAGAACTTTCACCTGAAACAATGCAAATGGTCTTTCACCTAAGGATTATGAGACAGTCAGAAGCCTTGCCAACAGATCTTGTGATGGCAGATTCTATCAATACAGAACTACAGCAATCTACAGGGTTATTTTGTGCATATAGGTGAATGTCTGTGTGCATGTCTGCATATGTATGTATGCATGTACATGAAAGATTGCACATGATGGACCATTGTCTTTTTTCAACCCAAATTCCAACTTGAAATGTACAAAGAATTAGGAAGAAGGTTTTGCAGACTTTACTTTACCTTCCCAAATTCAGTCCCTCTGGGGCTCTGATGGATCCCACAACATCCTTTGGTTGATTAGTATGTTGAAAGAATTATAATTCAGTTTTGAAAATCTTCATTGCTGACTACACACCTGGTAATGTGCATGTATCTTTGTTTTCTCACACTTACATTTGTTGACCAAGTGGTTTGACTGTGACTTATGCACAACAATGAAGACCTGTAAACCTTGAATACTGTATATTTATACAAATTAATCCTTGTGTCATTTTCTTCAAACATCTACCCTGCAGGGACTCTCTGAGTTTAGTGTCATTTAAAAGTAGTAATACTACTGTAGGTATAATATTAATTTTTAAAATGGATAACATTTTTCTTTTATTTGCAAATCTAAGACGTTGCAAATCTTGGCACCTGCTCTAAAATCCTTCAAAGAAAACCTCTACGTGTCTCCCACAATATTATACAATTATGGATTTGGTACTTATTTTCTTAACTATCTGCTTCATACAGTTCCATAAATGTTAAAATTGCTATACTTACATATCATATGTTAGAGTCCCTTAAGTTATGAGGTCAGAAGTACTGTTAGATAACCGGGAGACATTATTGCTTATGAAAGTTAAATATTGACCTGGAATAACATTTCATGATTCTTGATATACAGTTGGGTCTTACTAGTACATACAAAGAATGTAAATTGGATATTAGCCCTGAACCTTGGAGAACTGCCAAAACCTAAAGTGATATCATTGAACAGTAAACTGCAACAATTCCTTTAGAGTCTGCAATATAAGTCATTCAAAGGACCCTATTTTGTGGTCAGGTGTTCTCTTTTATTGTTATGTGGAGTGCGTGGATACATTGCTCTTGGCTAATGTTACATTTACACAATTTATTATTCATAATTGTTTCTAAAGATCTTCTGAAGTCGAATGTAATGAGAAAATATCATATAACTGAAACCTGCTTTACTTTTACAAGTGGTAGAGCTAGATGGTACTGGTAGAACGACTATGCAATAATCGTGTATAATACACAAAAGCCACGAATATCTTGTAAATTATATCCTTATAAACGGTGAGTAGTGATGTCATCAGTTATAAACGGTGAGTAGTGATGTAATTTCTGTCACATGACTCACTAAAATTTGTGTATTATAATTAATAAAGTACCCCCAGTTGTAAAATATGAGGATATTATAAGTTACCTTGGAGTTCCATGACCTGTATAAAAACACTCGGCCTTCGGCCTCGTGTTTTTATATGGTCATGAAACTCCTCGGTAACTTTTAATATCCTTATATTTTACAAGAGGGGGTACTTTATTCACTATATAACAGCCTCTGTGATGATAACAAAAGGTATTTGATGGCACAGTTTGGGGAGTGGGGAGTAGTACTAATGTGTACATATGTTTCTGGTAGCTGTGCCAATCATAAAGCATGCAAACCCACCATATTTTTGGTGCATTTTTGAATTTTGTACTATGCCCAGGCTTTTTTTTTTACTTTTATATATTTTTATTTGTATTTTAAACAATTTACATTAGTCCAGGTTTTATTGTAAGCCTTAGTCCATGCTCATTGTTTTTTAATTGAAGTCCAAGGTGCTTCTCACCCAAGTGCAAAAAAAAGAGTGCAAACACCAACAAGTGAAAAAGGTCATAAATAGACTAAGTTCATTAAACTCCAGACCACCCAGCCAAAAAAATCAAAATAAACAAGTCTTTGGGCTCCCATTTGCCAAGGCTAGCCACTTTGTCCCCAACCTCCTTGGCCAAAAAGCTCACAGGAGGCAAGGTTTTTCAGACTCCCTATGCTGCAAGTCTTGGGGGTCCCTTTATCCTTCCTAGTCTAGCCAAAAGGCATATAGGGGGTCAGGAACCAAACTGGAACTCCAGAGAGGTCCTCAAACTGTTTGGGCCCAGGGAGGAAGGCGTCGAATGGCCACACATCTACCCTCTAGACTAGTGCATTGACCCGGATGTCTACTACACCAATCCTAAAGTGCTTAAAAAAGTGCCAGGGGGACTTCAATCAGAGTATAAATAAATAAATAAATAGATACAAAATCATAAAAACCATTGTGACTGTGTGCAGCCCCAGCCTGTCGAAATTAATACATTTTCTACCTCTGTTGCCAATTGGCTGGGGGTTTAAGTGCAGTAGAATTGTGCCATATAGCCAGTTTCATCAGGGCCCCAGAGGTGCAAATCCTGTGGAGCTTACTTGGCTCAATCTGCTGTGGAGCCTTTGGCCAAGTGTTTTCTTGTGCCATCAGATGGTGGATGGATCCTTCCATACCTCCCTTAGCTAATAGGTACTCACCCACTGAAAAGAACACTTAATATTAGCTAAAAGGCTGAGAAGTGCTCATATAATGCTTGACAAAAGACACCTTTAATGGGTTGATTAATAGAGCACCATTTATAAAGGGCTTCATGAACCTGAATGTGTCCATGATTTCACTATAGTGTGACATATTCAACAACAAGTAGGAAGTTACTGCTTATAAATGGGTTGGATTAAATTAATTCTGGAAAAACAGTATGAAGTACAAAGGTATAGACTTGAGAGAAGGCTAATTATGTAAAGCAATGCAATTGCCTGCTAGAGACTGACCTTGATCCAGCATAGCACACATTTGAAAGCATGAAATTCTAAGGCTTTTATACACGGATTTAGAACTTTAAAAAGCCTCCTCAGATATGACTATATGAAAACCATAACAAATACTATAAAGACAGTGTAAAATTTGACTCTCCCTCTTTTCAGCTCATACAATATGAATACTGTATAAGGAATGTTCTTAAGATGGCATGCAAATTTGTAAAATCATCTTATGTGCTGTATGATCATAAAAGGCTATATAGTCAAAGACATTTTAAGAAAAACTGTTAAATGGAAACACGCCATATCATGCTTTTGGCATACATCATGCAGAGCAGTTTGATTGCCTTAATCTTCTCAGATAAAGACATGACCATCAAAATGCTTTCAGCTACTGGCTGCTATTTGGGACTGTGCAAAATGGGAGTGACAATGAAGGGAATCACTAGAGATTTCTCATTTCCATAGGAAAGGTATTTCCCAGACACTATAATGGAAATGACTGTCAATGGTTTTGATTGCCACAGATTTACTTTAACTATAGCCCTTAATGGTAGACATATTAATGGCAGCTCCTTACTGCCAGCAGTTGGATTATACTATGCTATTAGTGGGTAAAGTAATGCAAAAATGCTTACAAAAGAGGAACTCTTTAAAATAATGCGTAAGAATAAAGCGTCTCCATACCTTCAGTCAGCTATAATTTCATGTAAACATTAATTAAACGCTACAGGATTGTTGTATCTTCAATAATGAATAATTATATCTTAGTTGGGGGTCAAGTACAGGTAAAGTTCAGAGAAAAAGGAAATCAATTTAAAAAAATTGATTAAAATGAAGTCTATGGGAGATAGCCTTCCTGTAATTTTTCTGGACAATTAGTTTCCGGATAATGTATCCCATACCTTGACTCCGATTGCACCAATTAATATTAATTAGGCGTAACATGCACTTTGTAAAAACACAAGAGAAACCCTGTCTTTTATATCTGCCAATAATCAGATATTAAGTATGGGACTCTCTTTGTGCACCAAGCCTGCACTTTTTTTCTCATTCTTAACTGTCCGCTAGTAGAAAGTGGTTAAGAAAAAACCCCTGCCTGTCAATGTGAGTGTAATGGAAGCTGAAGTTACTCACCTTCAAGATGGACACGGCGTCCAAGATGGCGGCGTCCAAGATGGCGGCGTCCAAGATGGCGGCGTCCAAGATGGCGACTCCTTGCTTCCCCATGGTGATCCTGCCGGTCGCAGCATGATGACGTCAGCTTCTCCTGGTCCGCCGATTGGTCGCCGGCGTCAGAACGTGCGTCAGCGTCCTGACGCCGGCGTCAGCGTCATGACGTCATTGCGCCCAAACTTTGGCGCCAATTCTGCCTATTTAAACCCCTTGGACATTACAGACCTTGCCCAAGTATAGGTTTATCTTCGTGAATTCCTGGGTGTGATATTATTGCCGGATTTCCTGTGTACCTACCTTGCCTGTTATTCGGATTGACCCTTTGCTGCCTGGACTGAACCTTTTGCCTGAACCACGACTACTCTCTTGCCTGATCCTTCTGTACTACGAACTCGGTGACTACCTGCCTCCTCCTTGGTCCGCACTCCTACTGAGCCCTCGGGCCCTTACAGTGAGATTATAATGATTGAAATGAAGTATATAAATTATATAATCTAAGTCATTTGCTGGTGTAACCATGGAGAGAATTTACAAATGCAGCACATTGAGCAAAGTGCCATTTTTGGATGTTCTTTTTCCCAACATGCAGCATTTCCCCCAGAATTCCAGCCTTATTATAAGACATAACAATTTGCGCTTGATACAATTGGGTATGATGCTTGAAAATAAACACAAAAAACTCACTATTGCTTTTAAATTAAGAGGGCTCATTATTTAGGAGTAGACCTCATAGGATAAGCTCCATTCTTGTGCATTCTGTTAAAGGCACACTCAAATGTAAAAACTATTGGGGAGCCACAAAGCAAGAAAAAAACAAAGGCTAATTGATAGACCCATGTAGACTAATATCCTGCAGGAGGCTCTGTTGGAGTAAACCTGTGCCTCTATGCCTCCAAAACTTGAATTTAAGCCAGAAATTTCAAAATGGGTACTTATATGAGGCCACTGAGAGGAGTGGAGAGCAAAATGTTGCTCACGAGCCACTGGTTGGGGATCACTGTATTAAGAGTAATTCTATGCAGACTAAGAGTAAGGTATCTTTTATAATGATACCTGGTTGTCTAGTGGGGAGGGGAAGCCCGCCAATATCCTAAAGGGGATGCCCGCGACATTCTTTCTGAGTTGTGCTCTCATGCACATTCTTCCAGGTCTGGCATAAAAGTCTTTTTATTCTGTGTGCCACTTTTTACTTAAAAAGCCTCATCCTTTTGTTCACTGCCCAATGTAGGTCTATTGTCAGATAGTTCCTGGGTGTTCTTATTGTCCGCTTGTCCTGTTCTTGAACCATGCCTGTCCCCTGACCTGATTCACTGCCTGAATTGACCATTCCCTGTTTTCTGAATATTTTACTCTCAGTTCCTCCTGTCACACATTATGATTCCCTTGTCTGCCCGGAACTCTCACCTTGGTTCCCTTACTTTAAGACCTGGCAGCATCAGAGTAGTGGAGGGCAGCTCCTCCCGACGCAAAAGGCAGCTGTTATAGGTAGAAGTGTGAGCCGTGACCAGAACCTTGGTGTTTGTTCTGGGTTTTGGGATACCATATGTGACACTATTTGGTTAAACTTTCTTACAGGCTTTTCTTTCTTAGCAGACAGTAACCATTAAAGGGTTTGTTCCCCTTCCAACACTTTTTTCAGTTCATTTGGTTTCAGATAGGTCATCAGAATTAAAGACTTTTTCCAATTTCTTTTTATTTTCTATGTGTGACAATTTTTATTAATATTGAAGTGTAAAGTGTAATTTCTAACCTTCTAAAGCAGCTCTGGGAGGGGGGTCGCCGACCCTGTAAACTTTTCTAAATGGATACATTTAGGGGCAGATATACTAAGCTCGAGTGAATTTTCAAAGTTAAAAAAATTCAAATTTCGAAGTAATTTTTTGGATACTACGACCAGCGAATAGGATACTACGGTGCACATTTACTTAGCTCGAGTAAATGAATAGAAGAAAAAATACTTCGAATTTCGAACATTTTTTTTTGGCTACTTCGACCTTCGACTACGACTTCGAACCAAACGAATCGAATTAAAAATCGTTCGACTATTCAACAATTCAATAGTCGAAGTACTGTCTCTTTAAAAAAAACTTCAACCCCCTACTTCGCCAACTAAAACCTACCGAGGTACAATGTTAGCCTATGGGGAAGGTCCCCATGGGCTTTCTAGCAAATTTGTGATCGAAGGAATTTCGAACGATTATTCCTTTGATTGTTCGATCGAAGGAATATCGGTAAATCCTTCGACTTCGATGTTCGAATTCGAAGGATTTTACTTCGATAGTCAAATATCGAGGGTTAGTTAACCATTAGTAAATGTGCCCCTACGACTTTGAATTTACTTTGATTCAAAGTAAAAATCGTTCGAATATTTATTCGACCATTCAATAATCGAAGTACTGTCTCTTTAAAAAAAACTTTGACTTCATACTTCGCCAAATTAAAGCTACCGAAGTGCAATGTTAGCCTATGGGGACCTTCCACAGCAGTTTTTGCACATTGAATAGAAATCCTTCGATCGATCGCTAAAGATTGTTCGAATCATTCGATTCGAACTATTTAATTGTTCGATCGAATGATTTCTATTCGATCCTTCAATCGATCGAATACGCTAAAAATCCTTCGACTTTGATATTTGAAGTCGAACGATTTCAATTCAAGGGTCGAATTTCGAAGTTTTTTTAACTTTCAAATTCGACGCTTAGTAAATCTGTCCCTTAGTTGATATTGAGTTTCATTAAAGGCAGCATAATTGATACAATAGTTGCTAATGCTGCTGAAAGGTGTATCAACTAAATGTTGCAAAATTGCAAAAGTTTAGAACACCAGAGACACTAACATTTAACTTTAAACTTAGATTTTGCAAAAATAGTAAAAAATAAATCTGAGTTGCATGCTAAGTCACTGAACAGTTATGTCCCATGTGCCCCCTCCCCTTAAAATCACTCAGGCTCATTTATAAACTTTGCTCAGGGCAGTTTGGTTTGAAAGTGTATATATTTGCCCTGCACATGGTTATATTTATAAAGCTGAATAAGAGTGTGCAAACAGATTTCTGAATTTGTTTTCACATTGCAAATGTCTATAAGAGCTTTTTAAATATGACAAAAATCTCAAATTGCGAATATTTCTTTGTACACTGCTTTTGA
Source organism: Xenopus laevis (assembly GCF_017654675.1). Taxonomy (NCBI): domain Eukaryota; kingdom Metazoa; phylum Chordata; class Amphibia; order Anura; family Pipidae; genus Xenopus; species Xenopus laevis. The sequence continues at coordinate 35,065,103 of NC_054375.1, read as the reverse complement.
ATTACACCAAAACTTTGGTGATGGAGAAAATACGCGCAAAACACTTTTGCAAATTAGGTATTTTCTCAGACAATCTCACACAGTGTGCGCACTCACGCATCTTAGTTGCGAGCCATTTGTGAAAAATTCGCAAAAACTGGAAAGATGGGCACAGCAGTGCAATTTTTTATCGTTCAGGAAAAAACATGGGCAATAAAACCATTTGCGAATAAATATGCGCTGCGTAGATGTCAAGACCGCCGGGAGCACGAGGAGTCGCGTCCGCTCCCGGCGGCGAAGATTCCAAGATGGCGGCGCCCAGGCAACCCACGTGGGTTCCGACGCCGGCGCCGTGACGTCAGCGCGGCGCGACGGTCGCAGGCGTGCTGACGCTGGCGCAAGGGCGCCAAATTCAAACATAAAAGGACGCCTGAGGCGCCAAGATGGCGCCCGAAAATAGGATTCTGTTCCCTGAGAGTTTCCTGGGTTCCCTTGCTGTTTTCCCTGCTTATATCTGCCTGATTCCTTGTTGTGACCCCTTGCCTGGACCTGGACTTCGCTGATACTCTGCCTGCCATTGACCCCCTGCCTGGCTCTGGACTTTGTTTGTATTCCGCCTGTCTTTTGACCTGTGCTTGGACTTTGATTATTCTCTTGTCTTACCCCTGGATACCACGACCCTGATCCCTCCTGAGGGGCTTCCTCCTAGATCCGGACTACTCCCCAGAGGGGGCTCCCGGCTCCCTGACATTATTTTCGGGCCATGGATCCTTCTGAGGAAGCCACACCTCATGTCGGACGAGCGCTCCGCGGACTGGCATCCCGCATGGAGGACTACGAAAACCAGCAGGTTCGCATTGGGCAAGCACTCGATGTCCTGCTAGCTCAAGTGCCTTCTACGCCCTCCGCTGCTCCACTTACTGGAGATCCCCCCATGGCAGCAGCCTCTACGAACGCAAGCTACCCGACAGGTGAGCCTCGCATTCCACCTCCCCCTCGCTTCAGTGGGGACCCACAAGCCTGCAGGGGATTTGCCACACAATGCCAAATTCAATTTGAGTTCCAACCCACACAGTTTCCAAGTGAGCGTTCCAAGGTGGGTTATGTGATGTCTCGATTGGAAGGCAAGCCACTGGAGTGGGCAACGTCTCTTTGGGAGAAGAATTCCCCGGTGACTTATGATGTTAAAGACTTTCTCCAAGCTTTTCGCACAGTCTTTGATGCTCCAGGTCGGGTTACGAATGCCCCTGCCCGTCTCTTGCAGCTCCGGCAGGGAAGCCGCAGTGTCAATGAGTACGCTATAGACTTCCGAACACTGATGGCGGAGACTTCCTGGTGTGATGACGCTTACAAGGCCGTATACTACCAAGGCCTATCCATCCGCATCAAAGATGATCTCGTCTCCAGAGAGACTCCTGACACCCTGGAAGGACTGATTGCTCTATCTATTAAGGTGGACATCCGTCTCAGAGAACACCAGGTGGAGAGAGAGCGCAGCAGACGATTTTCTCCCATGTTGGCCCCTCGCTTTCAAAGGCCGATTCTACAAGCACCCACTGTCCCTGTGACTCATGTGTCCACGTCTCCCCTGGAGGAACCTATGCAAGTAGGAAAGGCTCGCCTCTCCGAGCAGGAAAGACTCCGAAGACGTATGGCAGGTCTCTGTTTGTACTGTGGTGGGCATTCCCATTTTGCCAACGCCTGTCCTGCCAAAGCCAAGAGTTTTGTACCCCGAGGTATGTCTCAGGTTTCTCATGTAGGGGGCATCACTCGAAGGCCTCAGGAGAAGTATCAAGAAAATTCACGCAGACTTCTCCTTCCTTTGCAGATTCACCTGGCAAGTAAGTCTGTCTTCGAAAGGGCCTTCCTTGACTCCGGAGCAGATGGCAATTTCATGGACGCCTTCTTTGCCGAACGCATGAAGATTCCCCTGCTTCCATTGTCTTCACCCCTGCGAATTACCGCCATAGATGACAAACCCCTGGAGTTTGAATTCGTCACAATGTTCACGGCGGAACTATCTGTACAAGTTGGGGCGCTGCATCAAGAAAAACTTTCTTTCTTCATCATTCCCTGCCCTTCTACTCCAGTAATATTGGGTCTTCCGTGGTTACGTCTGCACAACCCCACCATAGACTGGTCCACTGGGCAGATCTCTCATTGGAGTTTATTTTGCCTGCAACATTGCCTTCCGCCAAGACCCCTTGAGAAGGTGAATGTCTCCACTGCGGAACTAAAGACTTTGCCCTCCACTTACAAGGGATTTTCCGATGTGTTTTGTAAAAAGTCTGCAGAGTTCCTTCCCCCACATCGCTCCTACGACTGTCCGGTTGAACTCCTGCCAGGAGCTATGCCCCCCAGAGGGCGCACCTACCCTCTCTCTCCTGCAGAGACTACCGCTATGAAGGAGTACATCCAAGAAAATCTCCAGCGGGGGTTTATCCGCCCTTCTACCTCTCCTGCAGAGGCTGGGTTCTTCTTCGTGGAGAAGAAGGACGGAGGCCTTCGGCCTTGTATAGACTATCGGGGTCTGAATAAGATCACCGTGAAAAACAGATACCCTCTGCCCCTGATTGCCGAGCTCTTTGACCAGCTGAAAGGGGCAAAGATTTTCTCCAAGTTGGATCTCCGGGGGGCCTACAACCTCATTCGCATCCGGGAGGGTGACGAATGGAAGACGGCATTCAACACTCGGGATGGGCACTATGAATATCTCGTTATGCCCTTCGGCCTATGCAATGCCCCTGCCGTCTTCCAGGAGTTTGTTAATGATGTGTTCCGAGATCTCCTAGGAAGGTTCGTAGTCGTATACTTGGACGACATCCTGATCTTTTCCAAGGACCTTGAAAGTCATCGCTCCCAGGTGAAGGAGGTACTCTCTCGTCTGAGGAAGAACTCTCTCTTCGCCAAGTTGGAGAAGTGTGTTTTCGAGGTATCCAAGATCCCCTTCCTAGGATACATTATCTCTCCAGAGGGATTTGAGATGGACCCCGTGAAAGTGTCGGCCATCCAGGAGTGGCCTCTCCCACTGAGTACCAAAGCAATCCAGAGATTCATCGGATTTGCTAATTATTATCGACAGTTCATCCGGGGGTTCTCTTCCCGCATTGCACCTATCCTGGCCCTCATCCGGAAAGGGGGTAAACCCAGTCTGTGGCCTCCATCTGCCATAGAAGCCTTTCAGTCCTTGAAAGAGGCCTTCACGTCCGCTCCTGTTCTTCGACATCCCAATCCTGCACTACCCTTCTGCATCGAAGTTGATGCTTCTGAAGTCGGAGCCGGAGCTATCCTGTCTCAGAGACACTCCACTGATGGAAAATTGCACCCCTGTGCGTTTTTCTCCAAGAAGTTCTCATCCGCAGAGCAGAACTATGATGTCGGAAATCGAGAACTCTTGGCAGTCAAGCTTGCCCTTGAAGAATGGCGTCACCTCCTGGAGGGTTCTGAAATTCCTGTCCAGATTTTCACTGATCACAAGAATCTGGAGTTCATACAGTCCCTCAAGAGGCTAAATCCCAGACAAGCCAGGTGGGCCCTTTTCTTTTCCCGATTTAACTTTGTTTTGACTTATCGCCCAGGTTCCAAGAATCTGAAGGCCGACGCCTTGTCTCGTAGCTTCACTCCGGTGGACCGTGACCCTGAGAGACAGGAACCAATCATTCCACCAGTCAAGATCATTGCCTCTCTGTATCCCCAATTTGGCCGACCAGATTCTGGCTGGGCAGTCCTCGGCTCCTCAAGATACTCCGATTGGCATGGCCTTCGTCCCTCCAGAACTTCGCCTGGCCATCCTGCAACAAACCCACTGCTCCAGGCAAGCTGGACATCCTGGTCCGGCCAAGACCCTTGAACTCTTGAGGCGCCTAGTCTGGTGGCCTGATATCCGCAAGGATGTAAAGGACTTTGTGGCTGCTTGTAATGTCTGCGCCACTTCTAAGCCTAGCCATTCCCGCCCCAGCGGGTTGTTACAGCCTTTGCCGGTACCCTCTCGTCCATGGACGCACCTCTCTATGGACTTTATTGTCGAACTTCCTCCCTCCGGTGGGAATACTGTGATCTGGGTTGTTATTGACCGCTTCAGCAAAATGGCCCATTTCATCCCTTTGAAGAAGTTACCCTCTGCGGTGGAATTATCCCAACTCTTTATTAAGTACATCTTCCGCCTGCATGGTTTCCCGGTGGAGATCGTCTCCGACAGAGGCACCCAGTTTACCGCCAAGTTCTGGCGTTCCCTATGTAAAGACTTGGGAATAACACTTCAATTTTCGTCTGCCTACCACCCGCAGACGAATGGGGCAGCTGAACGTGTGAACCAAGCCTTAGAACAGTTCCTGAGGAACCACGTGTCTCTTTGCCAGGACGATTGGGCTGACCTCCTCCCGTGGGCAGAGTTTGCTCATAATAATGCATGTCATTCCTCCACAGGAAGGTCTCCGTTTATGGTGGTGTATGGACAGCACCCTCAAGCCTTTCCTCAGGATTTCGTGTTGTCGGACGTCCCGGCTGCAGATGATCTGGCAGCCCATATGCTTGCTATTTGGGCTGCAACCAAGTCTAATCTGGAGAAGAGTGCTCTCGTTCACAAGACTTTCGCGGATCGCCGTAGAAGGCCCTCTCCTCCCTACAAGGTGGGTGATAGTGTCTGGCTCTCTTCCAGGAATATTCGCTTGAAGGTGCCATCTCCCAAGTTGGGTCCGAAGTTCCTGGGTCCGTTCCCCATCTTGGAGATAATTAACCCTGTAGCCATCAGACTTCAACTCCCACCAGAGATGAGAATCCCCAACGTGTTCCACGTCTCCCTGGTGAAGCCCACCATCTCTAACCGTTTCTCTGTTGTCCAATCTCCTCCTCCTGCCGTCTCTGTGGAGGGTCAACAAGAATTCGAGGTGGAGAGAATCCTTGATTCCAGAATCTCCAGAGGGTCCCTTCAATACCTCATCCATTGGAAGGGCTTTGGCCCCGAAGAATGCTCTTGGGAGGGACACCGCGATGTGCATGCTCCTCGTTTGGTAAGAGACTTCCACTCCAAGTTTCCCCAGAAACCAAGTCCCGGTGGTCCTGAGGCCCCCCGTGAGGGGGGGGGTACTGTCAAGACCGCCGGGAGCGCGAGGAGTCGCGTCCGCTCCCGGCGGCGAAGATTCCAAGATGGCGGCGCCCAGGCAACCCACGTGGGTTCCGACGCCGGCGCCGTGACGTCAGCGCGGCGCGATGGTCGCAGGCGCGCTGACGCTGGCGCAAGGGCGCCAAATTCAAACATAAAAGGACGCCTGAGGCGCCAAGATGGCGCCCGAAAATAGGATTCTGTTCCCTGAGAGTTTCCTGGGTTCCCTTGCTGTTTTCCCTGCTTATATCTGCCTGATTCCTTGTTGTGACCCCTTGCCTGGATCTGGACTTCGCTGATACTCTGCCTGCCATTGACCCCCTGCCTGGCTCTGGACTTTGTTTGTATTCCGCCTGTCTTTTGACCTGTGCTTGGACTTTGATTATTCTCTTGTCTTACCCCTGGATACCACGACCCTGATCCCTCCTGAGGGGCTTCCTCCTAGATCCGGACTACTCCCCAGAGGGGGCTCCCGGCTCCCTGACAGTAGACTTTATAAACTGTCCCTATAACTGTTTGCTACATTGTTAACCTGCACAATCTGAATGTTATTTTTAAGTAAATTATTTTTATTGTAAGTTTTTATTTTTTTAGGAACTATCCTCAGCAAGCTGAAACTGTCTGACACCTGGGGGCAGATTTATCATTTGAATTGTGGTGATGTCAATGATAATCTTGTGAAAGCACTGTGTAACACGCTGGACCTATTATGGAAGATCAGATATTCCAACGTTTACACAAAACCTTTTCCTTATAAAACATTCACAAAATACTGTATAAATATATACATGGAATGTTCAAAACGTAACACATCTTAAAAACCTTGAAACTGAAATTATCCGCTAATCCTGTTTTTTTTTAAGTAGTCGCTGTTCTTGTATTCACATACATTTTTTTGTCTGCCTTGGGAACTTTCCTGACTGGCTTCCAAGGCGGATTAGGTAATTCACCCAGTTACTTTCACTTTTAATGCCAACCCTTTCACTAAATAACACGCCCTTATTCTGTTGTATTACAAAGTGATTAATCTATAACTTTTAAGTTTAAAAATATCGATTTTTTTGGGGGGGGGGAATAGAATCATATTGTTATGTACATTATCCATCACTGACTGAAAATATCTTGACTTAAATCAATTTATCTTTCGTCTAACAGCCATTTAGCGGAACAATAGATAATTGGTTAGATACTTTTAGCAAATATAGCTAATTAAGTCGGTATGTTTTAATTAGCAAAGCAAAGCGGGCTGTTAGCTATGATATTTATATTAAAGTACCAGTGACTTAAAACATAGTAATTGCTTCTTTAATGAACATGAACTATATGAATATTTTAATTTGATATGTATCGACCACAAAATGTCAGCAGGATCTAATTCCAAAGTGTGTATTGTTTGTAATTATCATCATAACTTTGTACAGTAGATAACAGCTCAGAAAAATCACTTATTTGACCATTATTTCTAGATACTTGTCTATGAGTAAAACAATAAAACACATAAAGAATGCAAAAGAAACAGTGAGACAAAGTTCCATAAGGTTTGGAATGCTGATCTGCAATTTTAGAAGGACTGAAAGAATTAGGCAAGTGTAGCAATTGACAATGGTTAGGGCACACGACCCAAAATAGGAAATACAGCATGTGAAAAATAGGTAGCAAGAAAGAAATCTTTCTGTCAAGGGTTAGGTAGGGGGCGCTTTGTAGGCAGAGGAGGAAGGTGAGTCCTTTAGGTGGGGACTGGCTGTGCCCACAAAACAAGTAAAGGGAATCGCAGGAACAGGGTGCAGAGGACGACAAATCAGACTGGAATGGGTGAAGAGGACTATGAGTCAGACTGGATAGGTAAAACGAGGGTGAGGAGTCAGGACACGAGCATGATAGAGCAGGCGTAGATCAGGAGCAGATGGGAAGGATAGGACAGTGCAGGCGTAGAATCAGAACAGATTGGGAATAGAGTAGCATGAGGACTGGAGCAGAAGGTGAGGACGGAACAGCAGGAGAGGACGAAACAGCAGGAGAGGATGGATCAGCAGGAGAGGGGACTGGAGCAGAAATGGGAGGAAAAGGCAGCAAGATACAAAGCGAGACAAGGGACGATATCAGACAGGGTTCAAGGCAGAACAGGACAAGAGGCAGGAACAGGCAAGGCAAGGTCAAGTCAAGGTCATGTAAGGACAAGGCAAACAAAAGACAAGGCTGGGTACAAGGAAGGAACAAGAATACAAGGCAGGTTCAGGGGAAAAAGTTAAAGCAGGAAGCCAGAGCTAGGGGCAAGCCACCATGCTCTGAAAGGCAAGGAAGAAGCAAAGGGAAAATGGCTAGAGCTGGAAACAGCCTAGCTAGGAGCGCTGCCACAGTACTAGGAAGGCCAATGCTCAGACAAGGACTGTGAGGAAGGCTGGCCTTAAATAGGGCAGAGGCAGCTCTGAGTGGCTGACTGCAAACCAATCAGGCTGCTGCTGGGCTGGGGCTGTAAAGGCCCGGTAACATAAAGAGAGCAACCCTGAAGGCTGCTCATCTAGCCCAATGGTTAAGGTGTAGAGCCAGAGACCCAAAGATCCCTGGCTCAAATCCCAGCAGAGCCTGACACTTTCATATTTAATCAGCCCATAACAGACATAAAGACTCCCTCAGGAAAAATTACCTACCCATTAGGATGGGTTGTTTGTATCTAATGAATGGCTCTAAGCCTTAAAGATATTCACTAGCTGGTTAGTAGCATTAGTAAAAAAAAATGCTGTTAAACACCAAGGCCAAAGATCCCATGTTCAGCACCTATTACGGAGTGTGTGCACAAGGGAGCAGAACCATACCAGTGAAGTTGACCCCTCCAGAGTCGACACCATGGATCAGATTTTTCACTGGTCAATAGTGATGAATGAATCTGTCCCATTTCACTTCCCCAAAAAATTCACAAAACCCCAGAAAAATTAGCAAAACCGTGAAAACATTTGCAAAACAGGGAGACATTTATAAAATACAAGTCAGTGGGTGTTTTTCTGCAGTATTTTTCTTACACTAAACACATTGAAGGCAACGAATGTTTCCCCAGCCTTTTTTTCACACAAAATGCATTGAAGTAAATGGGAAGTTTTAAAAATAAATGTTAATGGTTGGTCCAGTGTGGAGGGATGAATTCTGTGACATGAAGTCACAGAATTGCACATATTCTCTGGAAAGCACAGGGACTTCAAGTCCCAGAATCCACAACTTCACAATGGTTCAAGAAATCTCAAGGGTTCAAGAAATTGTAAATTTTAGCATTTTGTATTTAAAGGTGCAATAAGGTTAACTGCAGCAATTAAACATTGATATGCAGGTAGTCCTATGCCACCTAGAGGATGTACAAAATTGCATCATGTTCTGTTCTGCAATAGCCATTGAATGGCATTATTTTGTTCCTAGACACCAAATGAATTCTAAGTATGGTGAATGGAAATTTTAAAGCGTACCTCCCACAATGAGTTGACTATCCTCCAGATGGTCAAGATGCGACCCTTAAAGAGTGCATGGCTCCCTCTTTTAGACAGTTTACCTATTGTAGGTACCAATTACAGGATGATCCTGAAACATACTAGACATAATCTGGCCTCTTGTCAACGTGTGATCAACTCATCAACATCCCCCCCTCCGATCTTATTATTTATTCCATTAGTTTATTAAACTTGACATATTTGCAAGGACAAGATCTCTGATCAAAAATCTTAGCAATGCCATTGGGAATGATCTTTTCTGACGTCATTGATTTATTTGTTCTTAGATCGTGGGAAATAGAAGAACAACATTGCCATGCTGTACCCTTGAGAGAAGTACATTTGAGTTTTTTGATCACAAATTAGAATTAGATGACATCAGAATAGCAAAGTAGTGGGGCATCAGTTAAGTGATTGGTAATTTAATTCAGGCATCTCAGACTGCTGTATTTACATAATATATAGTGGGCCTTAGCAACAGCCACAGAGGTTTAGCCTCTGAATCTGTAGACTGGGGTACTTTTTTTTATCCATGAGCCACATTCAAATATAAAAATAGTTGGGAGAGTCAATACATTTTATTATTGCAGATAAGGTCGGTTCGATTTCTTAGATGCATATATTGTATTACTTGGACTGTTCTTGTAACCCATATATACCTGTAAATTAATGCATTACTGTACTGTATTATGCATACGACTTGGATTTTGTTTTCAAAAATCAATAAAAATTTTAAAATTTAAAAAAAAAAAAAAGTTGGGGAGCAACACAAGCATGCATTAAGTTCCTGGGGGTACCAAATAAGAGCGGTGATTGGCTATTTGTAGCCCCTATGTGGACTGGTAGCCTGCAGGAGGCTCTGTTTGCCAGGCTCTGTTTGGTTTTTATGCAACCAAACCTTGGGGCCGATTTACTTACCTGCGAAAATTTGCGCACATCGCAACACTTCGCAGGCATGAATTCGTCTAGAAGACGCTAATTCACGAAGATCCAAATTTTCGCACAGGATGCCGAATGCTTGCGAAGTTGCATTAGCGAAAATTACGATGAGCAGTTGGCTAATTTGCATATGGCGTGCAGTTAAAGTACAATGGCCGTATATGCTTAATAAAATTATATAGAGTTGTAATAATGCCCTACACATGTGCCCACAGTATTGTTTAGGTGCCATATGTTATCAAATGTAGAGGGGAAGGAGGGTACCCCAAAAAAAAATTTCAATTTTTCTCAGCCTATCACCCTGTAAAAAGGAAAAGACCCCAGCGTTTTTTGGGACTTAGAAAAAATTTAAACTTTGGACCAAGTCCTATCTACTCTATTGCACTTCACCTGGTCTGAGGTGGCGAAAGAAAGTCTGGCGATAGAGGTAACGTTCAGTAAAATCAAAAACTTAATGAATTTGCGTAGTAACGCACTTTCGGCAGAGTGAAAATTCGTCTGGCGTGCAAACCCCCCTTGCCTCCAAGCCAGGAATGCAAAGTAAGCACTTGCTTTGAGGCCACTGGCAGCAACATCCAAGTGTTTGATGAGCAACATTTTGTTCATAAGTCACTGGCTGGGAATCACTGTCCAAGACAAATAATATATTTTAACTGAGAACATCCATACATGGCTATGCACATATTGGTGGAGGCTAAACAATGGAGGTAGTAGGGAGCTGAATCCTTTCTAGCACCTGGATTAGTAAATGATCGATGTTGGGTGTTTTGGGATCTCAGAACTACACATTCATACTCAAATGGTCACATGTAAACCTATTTGTGCAGAACACCTACACATATACTGTATGACAATAAGCTACAGTCCATATATTTAAAATCGGTTTACTAACAACTTTCGATCAATTCAAGAGAACGAGATGAACAAGATGAAAAAGCTGTTTTGTTCCCCATTTTCTGTCACTGAAGATAGGCTTCTTAACATCACCCACATTTGTTACAGCCTATTACAAGACATAATATTCTAGAGAAGGAGATTCACACATACACAAAAAAGAATAGAGAAACCTTTTCATCTAAAAGGTTAGATTTGTCCTGCTTCTTCCCATCTCTGGCAATTAAGTTGAAGGGAAACATCACTACTAATTGAGCAGTACAGATCAGGGCAATTAGGCCTTTTGACAGGAGACATTACAGCAAGGACTGATCCAAGGCTTAAAATTATACAATGTGGTTTCTATGGTAATGAAACTTTACTTTCTTGGTCTTTAGATTTCAAGAGTTGCTTAAATGTTAAAAAAAAAAAACACAAATGTAGATTTTTTTCCCCTGGCTTAATGACATAATAGAGAAAAGGATTTTTTTTTCTTCAAATCAATGCAGTTCAACATTCAGCAATAGCTGATGGTATGGGAGAGAATCAATATGCTTTCTAATGCGCCGAGTACTGAGCAATCTGTTACAGTACTATACAAAGGATTCTAATAGCTTTTAGCCAATTAAAGTTTGGACTATTAGTGCCTAATGTATGCCAAAAAGCCATGGTCCTAGGGGGCAATGTTGTTCATTTAGGAAAATAGTTCAGTAGCTCCTAGTTGCATCCATGGAACTGGGTCTAGGTCCTACAATCTAGAACAGTGATCCCCAACCAGTGGCACGTGAGCAACATGGTGCTCACCAACCCCCTTAGATGTTGCTCCCAGTGGCCTCAAATCAAGTGCTTATTTTTAGATTCCAGGCTTGGAGGCAACTTTTGTTTGCATACTGTATAAACTAGGTGCACTGCCAAACAGAGTCTCCTGTAGGCTGCTATTCCACATAGGGTCTACCATATAGCCAATCACAGTCCTTATTTAGTACCCCCAGAAACCTTTGGCATGCTAGTGTTGCTCCCCAACTCTTTCTATATTCGAATTTGACTCACGTGTGAAAAAGGTTGGGGATCCCTGCTCTAGAAAGAGCCAGGCCCAGCAAGAAGTCTCTTACAGTTCTGGGAAATTGGGAAATTAATGTCCTTCCTAGTTGATATGTATATCTTTCAAAATAAAAAGTACCAAATCCCTGAATAAGGTGTTGACACACAGATTGAATGTTTTGGAAATTATGAACTATTCCTCACTTGCACAGAATTCAGTGAGTACTTGGACTTTTACTGCTGGTTATATGAGGCACAACAGTACAGGTATGGGATCAGTTATCAGAAAACCTGTTATCCAGAAAGCTCAGAATTACAGAAAGGCTGTTTCCCACAGACTCCATTTTATCCAAATAATTCTAATTGTTTCCTTTTTCTCTGTAATGATAAAACAGAACCTTGTGCTTGATCCAAACTAAGATATGATTAATCCTTATTGGAGGCAAAATCATTAGGTTTACGTAATGTTTACATGATTTTCTAGTAGATAAAGTATAAAGATCCAAATTACCTAAAGTTCCCATTTCCAGAATACCCAGGGTCCTGAGCATTCTGGAAAACAGGTCCTATACCCATAGGCAAAACTATAAAGGAAGCAGACCCCACATGTTCATGGCATTCATATTTCAAACCCAAATTAAAAAAAAAATTGTAAACCGCAATTCTTATTCTGTAAACACATTGAGGACCCAAACATTTCCTTTCTTGTTTTTTTTGTGCACGCTGCCCCTGCATCTGTGTTGGAATGGTGTAAATTCTAGTGTATAACCTTAATAATGTTATTATTAGAGATGGGAGAATAAATTTGCCAGACACAAAATCATAGTGAATTTCCACATTTCGATGCAAGCAAATTAATTCACGAAACTGCGGCCAAAACTCACCAGAGAAAAATCTGCCACGTAAAAAAATAATTAGTGCGTGTCCAAATTATGTCAAAATGATTCGGACGCCCATTGACGTTAATGCATTTGGACAAAATAGCTGCGTCTATAAAAATTGTCGCTCACGTCAAAATTATTTGACTTCAATGCCTTTCGCAAACTTTTCGCGAAAAGGCGTTTCGTAAATTCGAAAATTTTTAGGGGAAGCAGCACAGATTCGCCCATCACTAGTTATTATGGTCAAAATAACAAGTAAGTGCAAGGTAATTGTGGCTGTTTTCTCAACACCATGAAAATAGTAGCAGATTCAGGATGATGGTAATTCTAGGGCCCCCTTGCTTCAATGTATACACTCTTCTGGGAAGACTGAAGGGGTTTATTGGAGCTTGCTACAAGTTTAAAATGAGCAAAAGTACCTTTCTAAATCACACCCATGTGCTCTCAATAATATAATTACACTTTGCACTTAAAGAGATAAAGATTTTGACTCTTGTATCTGTGACCAGTTTTGCAACATGTGTGGGCTAGGTTGGCTAATAAACAACCATATCAAGTCACCCAATCATTAGAGTGAATATTTTCAGTCTCATACAAATACCTCTCAGTGTTTTTGTTAATATAGGTTGTGTGCATGATGTGTTGAACATTTACTAGATACAGTAATATGCCGGTGTTATGGTTGGTGATCAGAATATGTATTGAATCCAAGCGACCAGTCCCTATTTATCAGTGGGTGGATTTTAGTCTAGAACAGCAGGCAGAATGTGCAAGTGATTGGAATTTACCTCCAATTGGAATCCAACTGTAACTCTCAGTTTGGCAGCATTGATCCAAGTAGACCCAGACTAGAGGGGGGTTGAGAACACAAGGGATCACAGCCCTGTGTATACAGGGATTGCATTAATTTGCAGCAGTTATTGTAACAGCAACCAGGGATTTTGCTGAGAGCAGAAACCAGGGGACAGACCCGGATCATACACAGAGGAACAGAAACAAATGCCAGTACCAAAGGATTTAGATACAATGCCAGACAGGACACATTTCTTAACACACAAACTGAATTACTCCCTCAAGCTAAATTGCAGGAACACCCTTCCTCTAACCTACAGAACCTGTTTAATTAGGCAATGAGCTGAGAGGGGCAGGATCTATAAAAAGCCTCCTTCAGCAGCTGATTGGAGGAAACCAGCAGGTATGTTAACCCCTATCCTTGCTGAATCTTTATCCTGACAACTAGATCAGATCTCCAACTTCTGCCATTATTCTGAATTCATTTAAGAAAAGCCTTATAGTAGCATGTGTTCTCTGAAGTCAGATTAATAAATGGTAAGTTCTGAACATAAAAGGGATATAATATCAAGCATGATTGAAGATGACTCACTGTGTGTACAGTATGTTGTGTTACAGAATCAAGTTCATCCCTCCAAATGACCACAGAATTCACATACCTCACTGCCTTCACCATGAAGAAACATTTTCACTACTTCAAATGAAAGTTTATTTCCTCCAGGCTAAAGGTGTGGCCTCTGGTTCTTTGACCTTTGCGATGTCTTTAACGTCCTTTAAAATAATTGTAAAAAGTAATGTACTCTTGTAAGTGACCCCAGCCTTGACAGTCTTTTCTTATGGGTTAATTATATCATTCCTTTAAGCAGTTTAGTTGCACAACTCTGCACTCTGTCCATCTCATAAACAAATAAAGATGGGGGCCTTATCAGGGATCTATAAAGAGTCTATGCTTTCATCCCTCCAAACAATTAAAGAAGCTCTTCACCTTAAAATTAAATTTAAATAATACATAAAGCATGATATTCTTTTTATTTTCTTTGTTTTTTAAACATTTAGGGGCCCATTTGTTGAACCTCAAATTTTTATAGTTGAGTTTTTAAAGAGGAAAACTCACATTTTTAGATTAGAGATTTATTATATACCCCAAAGCTGCCAAAGTCAATGGCAGATGTCCCTGAAGTTGTTTCTTGACATTGTGATCTGTGCTGGATAATCCGATAAAGTCAGGGGTTTTAACCGATAATCCAATAAAGCTGATCATCAATCGTATTTGTTGCAGCGAATCTTTTCTCCGCTTTTGAAGAATTATGGATAAATGAGTTCAATTCATGGATGGGAGTTATGTTGACTTTGTTTTAATAAAAAAAAAAATTGAGTTTTAGTAAATAACCCTGTAATAAAATTACCTGGTGTGTGGCAGTGTGGACGGCCGCCGCGCTCCTGGTCCGGCGCCATCTTGATTATTCTAGGACGTGCGCGACGCGCCTGCGCGCCTCTTAAAGGTACAGGCGTGCTGGCGTGATTGCGTCAGCGCGTATTGACGCTCGTTTTTGCGCCAATTTTGAATGTATTTAAAGCCCATTCTGACCCCCAGCCAGTGCCCGTGATAGAACTTGTTTCTAGTGGTTTCCTGAGCCTTGTGCATCTGTTCTGAATCTCGTCTGTCTGATTATCCGTGTTTGACCTTGCCTGTATCCTGACTATTCTGAAATCTGTATCCTGACCCTTGCCTGCCTATGACAACTCTTCCTGCTTAACCCCTTGATTGACAACCCGGTTTGACCCTTGCCTGCCTGACGATTCTGATATCCGCCTGCCTCATCTCTGCCTGTCTGACGATTCTCTTGCCTGCTCCATTTGTACCGTGACCTTCGGCCCAAAAGACTCTGCTACCTGCCATGCCCCTTCGCCAGCCAGAACATCTTGCCTTGCACCCCTCGTTAAGTCCAGGTGGCACCCAAGTAAGCTGAGGGCTCCTCCCGAAGCCCAACAGTGGTCACACTACTGGTGAAGCCGGGCCAAGACCAGAGTGCTTGGCATTTGTTCTGGTATCGGGTGCCGGTCGTGACAAACCCATTTAGCTTTTGTTCATCAGCTCTCCAGTCTGGAATTTCAGCAGATATCTGCTACTAAGGTTCAAATTACCCTATCAACCAGTGGTTTGAATCATACACTGGAAAAAGAATAACAGAGGGTCTGAAGTGAAAGATAACAAAATTGTAGCCTCGCAGAGCAATATCTTTTGGTTGCTGGGGTCAGTGAAAAGCTGTAAAGAGTCAGAAGGAAAATGCAAATAATTATTAAACTATAATAAATAAAAAATGAAGACCAACTGAATAGTTGCTAATAATAATTTTAAATTATACTAAAAGGTAATTCAAATGTTAAACAGCCTTCTTTACACAAGACATTGTTTATTAGCCACTGAATGACACTGCCTAGAGTTACATTGTTTATTAACACACTACCATTTAGTGTATATGTATAATTTATGTTATTCCTAGTGATGAGCAAAATTTTTCACCAGGTTTTGCTGCAAAAAAAATGGACAAAAAAAGACTCTTTGTTGCATGTCAAAAAATAATTGTCGCCCATTGACTTTAATGCATTTGGCTAATTTGTCGTTGTTTCAAAATGTTCTGTGAAGTGAATCGGGTCAGATTGAACTGCATAGTCAGATCACTCAGAAATCCTGGATTGCACAATTTACTATCATCAGCAAAAGTAGTCGCAGCACTTTAAATGCCCACATCAGTGCCATCAATAAACAAATCGAAAAACAAAGGACCAACTAGAAAAGGTTCTATTGACCACCTGTTTTTGTAATCTCAAATTGTGGCCTAGATTCTGGTAAGACGACTTTCATTGATGGTTTAAAAAACTGTAAAAAGTTTTGTGCATTTATATTGGTAAATGAGCCAAAATGTATTTCTTATTAAGATAGTATTTTCAACTCACAAAATAAAGAACATAAGATAAAATCAAGTTTTCCTTTAGCATTGTTTCTTCTTAATAATTATAGATTGTTCCTATTGCATTTTTGCTTTAAAGATTTTAATCCCTTTCATCAGAGGGAAACACTGTTGGCTGAGCTTAAAAAAACAAAGTTGAACATTCAGCTGATCGCAGTCTGTGGACCATGCATAACCAATAGCTTGGGCTTTTCTTTAGGTATTTGTCCATCTGTATCTACAAATAACATCTGTTCTTTGCCATGTGATGCTGAGCTGACGAATGGCACAAGAGGCCATTTCTGCATTGGGTCCACCAGGGACCCCTGTAGGGTTCAAGGAAGCAACTTTGAAATAAATAATTTAGTAAGCCTTTTTTTCATTATTATTATTATTTCAAGTATTCTGCATGAACAGACCTTGCTGAGTCTGGAGAAGTTGATTGCTGTCTTAATTAGTCTTGTAAACGCATCTGTTCAGCCTTTTTAACCAGCAAATCACTTTTTTTTTTCATAAACATTAACGATACAGCATAATAACATTTTCGGTGCCATTGCGCATTTGTCCACCTATTCAAAGCATTGTTGCTGTAATCAAAAATGTAATGTATCACAATTCACTAACCTTGTTTTTTTTTTCCCCAAGAATAGCTTTTAACCAAATGTCTGCTTTGCAAATATTGTTTTTCTGCAAACCCATTAACCTTACATAATCTCCTGTTGTAAAACAAAGTTCTTAGATCAAGTAGGACATTGCACATTTACTCTACTACAGTACTGATGTAAAGCACCAAATGTTAAATGATCATCTCCCTCCTGCAGCGCACAATGAAGTAGTGAACTAGAAAATTTTCTGGCACTCCAGTGGTTAAAATCCTGGATGTTCTGGTGTTTTCCTTTCTAAGCTATTTTTCCAATCATTTATGTGCATTCCATATGCTAAATCTGCTTGGAACCCATTTATTATGCCTGCTTAAACATTTCAATGACCCAGAGGTATTTTATTTTTTCCTCGTATTTTTTGCCGTTAGTGTAAAACTAAAAAAGAAAGGCTAGAATTGAAATGTATGGTTTTCAGTCTATAATTGATGGAACATGTAAATGTTGTAGCAAATGTTTCAGTTCAATAGTTCAACTCATGTTTTATGAATATAACGAATGCATCTCTTGCAGAGTTTTCAGCTCACTCAGGTGCATCTTTAGTTGTGGTGGAACCCTTGGTTTTAGGGCTTGCACCTTTCCAACATGGGAGATGACATCTCTGGTGCAGAGGTGGTGACATTATAATAACCAGGCT
The DNA here is from genome assembly GCF_017654675.1 of Xenopus laevis. Taxonomy (NCBI): domain Eukaryota; kingdom Metazoa; phylum Chordata; class Amphibia; order Anura; family Pipidae; genus Xenopus; species Xenopus laevis. Next base: position 35,047,777 of record NC_054375.1, on the reverse strand, counting down.
GGGACCAGAGTGCAGATGGGGGATGTTGGAATTAGAGTATGCTGTGAGTTTTAAATATTTAAAACTCATCAATCAATAATTATCTCCTGTACATAATTTATTATTTTAATAGCCAAGCCTGTCTACCTATCTTTCCTGTGCTACCTTTTTTTTACCTACCTTTTCTGCCTCGCCTGTTCCATGAGCCTATTTTGCCTGCCTTGTCTAGCCTACCTGTGCCTAAATAAAGTTTTTCCAATCAAGGGCCCTGTTGATGCGAATGCTAAGGACCTTGGGTTTTCTTGATAACATATCTTAAGTCAAGAAAATCATGTAAACATTAAATAAACCCAATAGGTTGGTCTTGCATCCAATAAGGTTTAATTCTATCTTAGTTTGGATCAAGTACAAGGTACCATTTTTGTATTACCAAGAAAAAGAATATAATTTTAAAAAATTTTGATTAAATGAAGTCTATGGGTGGTGGCCTTTCCATAATTCAGAGCTTTCTGGATAACAGGTTTTCAGATAACGAATCCCAAACTGTACCTGTCCATTCTGTCCATTCTGTGCCATAGTTCCTGCTTCCTTCTTAATCTCCTCATATCCAGTCTTTGGGCAAGTGGAAGGAGAAAATCAGGTTTTATGAAAAAATATTATCACTATAAAGTAGGGCTATCTATCTGAGTACCTTTGAGAGCATGCAGTTGCTACTGCTTTTTTTAATATCAAATACAGATTTGTAAATTAAATTACATTTTTTTTATTAGGACCTCTGTACCCCACTGAGAAAGATTTGTATAGCCTAATGCATATTTTCTATACATGGAATCTTCTAAGCAATTACGATTTCTTCTGATTAAGGTAAAGGATGCTGTTTGATTCATGGCCAAGAATTAATTCAATCATTAAAATTAATCCTGTCACTAAAGATCTGCTTTCTGGGGTTGTTTGATTCCAGACCTGAAATATTTAGCTGCTACTACCCGTAAGTCATTTACAATACTTAAAATATTATAGTTACATAGTAGATAAGGATTTAAAAGACACATGTCCATCATGGCTACCCATTCATCCAAGATCCTGCCTAACTTCTAGGGTACATACAGAACTAAAAATATTGCTAAGACTGAAAAATGATTTTTTTGCATTAATAATATAAAGCATATTTACATGAAAGAGTAATAAAACCTACTTACTGTATATTACCGGTGTCTAAAACGCTTAAGGAAAGCATCAGTCCTGTACATCTTGTCAAAAACAAGTGTTCGTCTCTTGCAACTAGTTCTGCTCAATATTTTTCCCCACATTCACATATTAAAGCAACTTTTAAACAGAAAAAAATTCCCAGTAGTCAACTGTGAAATGACTATGTATGACTGTGTTTATATTAGGTCACCTCAATTTTATTCCTGCTGTTCTGAAATTATCAAATTCAGAATTATCACCATTGTTATCATTATTACTGCTATTAACTATAATAATATTGTAAATGCCGGTTAAATTGTTATAAGACTATATTGCAATTTTGTATTTAATTGTTCTGTAAAATACTGTATAATCTAATACATTAAAAAAAATAAAGTTGTTCTCTGTGCCTGTATTGATAGGATAAGTGCAATCTTACTTATAACCCAGAAAATTATAACAATAAAAAAGGGACAAGAATAAGAGAGGCTTTTGTACAAGCCTTGCATTTCTGACAAAGGGACATTTGGATTGGCCAGAGTACATATTATCAGTGAATGTATTGTAAAGCTTTGGCTTGTGAACACATGCTTCGTGCCAAAGCTTTGTCTGATCTTATTCAGCTCTTTAAAAATAATTTTAGATCATTTATGAAGGGGCAATAAAACAGATCAAAAAACAGCTTGTCCAAAGGCATTTTCAATATCTAACACAGCAACAATAGTAAAGTCATTAAAACCGGTTTTTTGACAATGCTGCCCTCTTATTACGAATTCCCCTGGAAGCTTATGAGGCTAACAGCCTCTTTAGCAGTAATAGGAAAGAGACATAACCTTGGAATAAAAAGCACTGGACCTTAATGCATAACGTATATTAAATCAGTACGGACATTGTTAAGTTCAGAGATGTTATTTTACCTTATTATTGCAAATTGTGTATTGGCTTGAAATCATTTTATGATTAAGGTGGAGGAAAAATCTTTTTTTAAAAAAAAAAGTTTTATTCACTTTTGCTTGCATATTTTACTCTACATGTGGACTTTCAACTTTGCACCCCAATTATTTTGATGGATAAGATACTTAAAGTAGAATATACAAGTCAAAAGAGCATTAGGAAAACTGGATCATTGACACAACATAAAACAATTACATCACTATTTAATTGCATTGGCAGAATTATATTATATCATTTGTAAAAGGAAATCTTTGAGTGCTATAAGAAATAGTGGGATTCAGTGGCGTAAATACCGGGGGAGTAAAGGGTGCAATTGCACCAGGGTTCACCCCCCCCCTCAGGCAGCCGGAGATTGCGCATCTGTAAGTAAACTGCCCGTCTAGAGGGGGGGGGGCGTGTGCACATCCTGTGCCCGGGCCCAGAAGCAGTAAGTTGCTGCTGGGATTCGAACTAGGGTCTTCTGGTTTGTGATTGGCCTTCCTTAAACCCTGGGATGGAAAGGCATTTAGATGTTTCTGGGCCTGGACCTCAAGGTCTGCTTCCTCTAAAGTTGTATAGAAACCCCCCACCCCAGTTGCTCTCCAACCTGAGAGCTGGCAGATGCAAGTGGGCAGGTGGGCGTTGGGTCAAGGGTTGCTGTGCATCCCAGGGTGGGTCTGCTGCCATGCAGTTATCTCACTAGTTTCTGATAATCTTAGGCTTTATTATGTTACAGTCTATACAGTGTGATACATTCCAACAACCTCAATAGCAAATAGGTACTAAATTATCACAGATGCTTCTTGCTATTAAAGAAATTATTTGTCCTTCTTTCATTACTTAGTCATTGTGGCTGCAATGATCTTTACATCTATCCTAAATCGAAATACAACATGGTATCATTGTAATATATACTTGTATATGCCTACCCTGGACCTGCTTAAACCATGTTTGCTTTGAGTTAGTGAGTTCATAATATCTTCTGCTCTGTCCTGTCTCTTGTGTTGCACACTCCACCCATACCACCCCATCCATTACATCTTGCACTTCTCCCAATCATTTCTACACCAGTTACCATTTTTGCCGCTACTGCTTTTTTCTTCCTGATTCACCCTCTATTTATAAGACCATTCTAAAATATATCATAAATGTACCATTGACCCGGCCTTATATTTTGTTATAAATTATGATAAAATTCTATGTAACTCCAAAAAAGTGAACCTAATTAATAAGGAGGAACAAGGAGGAAGCTGATTATGAAACAGGAAGGACAGATGGTTGACAAACATTTTTGAAGCACCAGCAAGGTTAACAATACCTGGCAGGTAAGACAGAAGGTAGACATTGGTAAATGCAGGGTAATAGGCTAGCCAGCTTACTTGCAAGGCAGGGAAAAGTCCAATGTTCAGCACTCGGGGTTAATGCAGTAAAATTCCAGAGTCCAGGAGAAGGTTTAAAGGGGAATTGTTGCGAAAATGAAAATTGAATACACTAAAATAAGAAACTTTCTAAATACAATCAATCAAAAATTCTGAATTGTTTCTGAAATGCAGCATCTGTTTCTCTTAATTCTGTCTTCATGCAGCAGTTGGGTGTCAGATGAATGATCCAATATATCTTATAGGGGGGCTCCCTTTCCTAGCAGATGTATTAGAGCCCACTCAAATAACTGATTCCCGTACAAACAAAATCTAAAAAATAACTGCCTTTTGCTAAAATTTGGCATGTAGAGAGACAAGAGTTCTGGTGATTTTAATAGAGTGAGCTCTACTACATCTTCTAGGCAAAATGAGCCCCTTCCCCTATAAGATATATTGGATCATTCATCTGGCACCCAACTCCTGAATGAAGACTGAATAAGGAGAAACAGATTCTGAGAGAGGAACAGGGAAGTGAACTTGATTATTTCAGAAACTGTACAGAATATTTAATTGATTGTATTCAGAAAGTTTCTTATTTCAGTATGCTGAATCTAATATTATATTTTCATTTTCTCAATAGTTCCCCTTTAAGGCTGGCAGCGTTAAGGCAGGGTCATACAGGCAAGGGACAATACTAGGATAAGGAACAATAAAACAGGAGTACCTACCATGGAGAGAGTGACCAGTGGAAAGTAGACCTAAGAACTTGGGAGGTTACAATACAACATTAGGGTATATACAGACAGTCTCTGCTGGAATGTCAAAAGACATTAGCTGAATATAAAGGGGCTGGGAGCAATTGGCTTAACCTGGGACATGGATTCTTATAGGTAGACTTGAATACAAAGAAAGCCAATGCCTATAACTTACCTGCTTATGATAGTGATACGACAGAAAACTATAAAGTACCAAGGCACAGGTTCAGAGAGAAAAACAGCTGATAATACCTTACATTAATATACAAGGTATGTTGCTTCTATCTGTTTCTCTGTATTTCTATACAGCAATACAGATCTATGAAAGTGATCAGGATAACACAATTATTCCAGTTATATCTGAAAGAGAAGCATCCATTGTGCATGAAGGCTGATGGGAAGTGTTTAATACTTCGGAAAGGTTTATCAGATGCAAAGAGCAACACAAGGAATTTTAATGTATCCTGTGTCTCAGGAAAAAAACTGCTTCAACGTTATGTGGCAATATAGCGAGACACAAGGAATAGAAGATAAACTTCTGTCATGTTCTGCTGCCCACATCCGATCTGGAGAGCTCAGGAGTGAAAGGGACTCTGTCTGCTTTGGCATCTGCTAATTGAAATCCCTCGATGGAACTGGCAAACAGAGGACTGAATGTACCATCAGTTGCTGTCACTTGATAATGATGATAATGATATCCCACGCTTTCTTCTGTACACATGAGGCTCCTTGGGTTTTATCCTTTTAGCTTGTGCTGAGATAATGCCAACCATTGAATTCTGATAGGAATGGGCTTAATTGATTTTTATTTCATATTTAAAAGGAAATTAATATTTGGAAAACTGTGTTTTTCTCAAGACAATTATCTCTACCAAACTACATGGATCTGTGCATACACTGGCATACATTTTCCAGATAGCAACTCGACTACATGAGGAGCAATGCATTTCAAATAACTGTGCATCTATGTCTGCTGAAAAACTGATAACATACACTTAATAAAACTTGGAATGAGACAGTTGGAGAGAATTTTTGTATTGAAACACATTAACTGTTGACTTTTATAGTAATAACTGTTGAAACTTTTATAGTAACTTTTATGGTAACAATGAATCAACCACAAAAACTAATTAGCAATTACAGATGAAGCCACTTGGATTTGTGAGTTAAATGCGTCATGACTCAGAGTTAATTGAAGAAACTGTGTTATCTAAAGTTATCTTAACTCATTTAATGCATTTAACCTTTTCATTAGCATACCAAAGCACCATTGTTCACAATGGTGAATGCTTTAATTAGATGGGATGTTATGTCACAGTTTTCTGTGTTAAATGAGATAAATGGGATATCTGTGTTTAGTTATTCTGTGTCAAACAGACAAACCAAAGTGGCTGCATCTGTACTTTCCAATGGGCTGCTGCAATTAAAACTATCGGTTACCACATTGCCATACAAGACCAAAATGTAAACAATGGTCAGTTAGGTATTAAATAGTGTTACTTACATGGGTATACTGTATGTGTGTAGTAGTTATGTGCTGGTTGATAAGAAGTCAACCCAAACCTCACCCTAACCTGCCGGCTCCCAATCTGCTAACCCATATTTATAAAACCGCACCTAACCTGCCCATCTTTGATGTCATGAAAGATGGCAGGGTAGAGCATGGTTGCTTAGTTCCAATGGCAGTTGAGGAAGAACTCTTAGTACCATAGGGATTTTACTGCAGTAAAATGAGGTTCAATACCTGACAAGTGAGCCATGGGAAAAGATGCTTCCTTGTTGCTAAGAGCTGTTGGTGCTAACTGAAACAAAGCAATTGTTATTTTACATCTCCTTTTGTTTGGTTGCCACTTGGAACTAAAGTTTGTCAGAAAGTAAATATACTTGATATGTTAACAAGCAGTCAGAGTAGTCAGCCATAAAGATTCTGAAGCAATTCATTCGATACACTTTAAAATGTTTATTAGCTGACCTAACTCTATGGGGCAGATATATTTTATTGAGTTGCGTTGTCATGGGTGCTTGTAGAGAAGTAAAATGTAAATATATTTGAATATATTTTGTTATGGTTACCCCTTAGGGGATTTGAATCTTCCAGAGTGGGGAAGTCCCAGCTTGATTAATTAGGAGATTCCTTAAAGGAACAGTTCAGTGTGAAAATAAAAACTGTGTAAATAGATAGGCTGTGCAAAATAAAAAAAAGTTTCTAATATAGTTAGTTAGCCAAATATGTAATATATAAAGGCTGGAGTGAACAGATGTCTAATAAAACAGCCAGAATCCAACTTCCTGCTTTTCAGCTCTATAACTCTGAGCTAGTCAGCGACTTGAAGGGGGGCCACATGGTACATTTCTGTTCAGTGAGTTTGCAATTGATCCTCAGCATTCAGATCAGATTCAAAAGCAACAGAAATGACCCATGTGGCCCTCCCTCAAGTCTCTGATTGGTTACTGCCTGGTAGCCAGGTTTACCAGTCAGTTTAAACCAAGACAGCTGAAAAGCAGGAAGTAGTGTTCAGACTGATATGTTATACATCAAATCACTCCAGCCTTTATACATTACATTTTTGGCTAACTAACTATATTAGAAACATTTTTTATTTTGCACAGCCTATCCATTTACCCAGTTTTTATTTTTAAACTGTACAATTCCTTTAAGAGCTCACCTCAGAGGTGAGAGGCAGCTAGGGTGGTTAGCAAGGGCAACCAGTGGTCCTGATGATGAGACAGTGTTTAGGGTAAGGCCAACTGAGTGAGATAAAGTGTTTGGGTGTAGGTTAGTGGGAAACCAAGTATGCCCACTAACCTACATGAGTCAATGAGAGAGGTTTGTGCACTGTATTGCTATATATGAAAGAGAACTAGGGGGGGAATGTTTAGGGCTCACCCTCAACAGTTAATGGCACAGTTAATAGCACTCTGCTGATGAATTACACATCACAGCTGGCACTGTGTTATGGAGAGTGAACATGTGTGTTCATTGATTATGGAGAAGTGTTTAGGAGGGAAGTACCATCAGTGTTACAAGTATGTATCATTGCCATTCCTGTGACAAAATCAAGACAAGTATTTGTCTTGGTCCATTGCATCTATGTGTACCATATCTGCTCTTCACAGTAAAGGCTCCAGCATTCCCTATGACATGGCAGTGATGATCTAATTTGAGATGCAACCATGTCTGCCTTAGGCAATATTTCCCCATATATAACTATGGCATGGTGAGAGTTGGCATTTAAAAACGGACGTTTTCCACCTGATTACAGCATCAGTTAGTCAGAATGTGCCCCATGTATGCACAAAACATGTTAGACTTTACAATGTTAAAGCATACTGAAACTTTTAATAAAATAATGGATTGCTTTCCGTTGACTGAGGTTCAGTTTGTGTGAGGCCATTCTTACAATAAATTTTCAAGCTGAAAGTCTGGGGCAGGAGCAGCTGGACCCCCTGTGTTATGTGGTGAGTTCACTTTGTGTTCTGAGAACCTGGTCCAAGTATTACATGGACATCTTGACCGTCTTGTCACGTATAGCAAATCAGGGGTCCATTCAGACCCACCTAAAATGAAGTGAAGAGGAGTTGCAGCTCCTTCTTATTTCCTACTGTTCTGATCATTCAGAACAATACAAAGGTGGTCATACAAATGTATCTGTCTGGTCCTAGGGCCCATGTATGGTCATCTTTGCCTTAAAGTGAGCAGGGCTAGAACAAATCAGAGCCCTAGAATGGTTAAAAGAGAAGATGAAAACATTAGATTTTCCCCAGGGCTTAAGAAGAAAGCTATTTCAAATGAAAGACTGTTCACAATATAAATATCAACTGGCAACCATAATGCTAATAGAAAGTAAATGTGTCAAAGCACCTTTATAAGAAGCTAAATTCAGGCATTCGGCTTGTATAATGTTATAAATGTACTGTATATGTTTAATATTACAAATCCCCTTCCTTCTGAGAAATACATTATAATTAATGTCTCACCAGAAACACAGGGTATTTTTATTGAGTGAGTGTAAAAAAAAAAAAGTAATCAATGGAAAAAATATTTTCAGTGCAATTTGTGGGAACTATTGATCATTTTATCTTATTAATATTTATTTAATATGTCATTATGAGTCATTAAATCATAATGTACAGTAATTTGTTTGCAACATCGTTTAACTAACATATTTTTTTTCTTACTTTACATCTTTTCATTATAAGGATACTGTACCAAATACAGTATTAACTTGAAAATTGTAAAAGACAAAAAAAAACGAACAAAAAGAAATGGCACAACATCACTCATTTGTAAATTATAGCTGTATTTTTTCATAGATGGATTTCTCACACCTTAATTGAACTTGGTGTCCGTGATCAATTCAATAACTAGCTTTCACTATAGTAAGATGAAGTTTAATATACAGTTAGTCAATAATATATTTAGCAGTTGGTATTAAGCTTTATTACTAGAGATTGGATTCATGGTATAACTTTAAAAAACTGATAAGGAATAAATCCCTACAGCAGAGTAAATAATATTGGTGGGTATTAAAAAAATGTTTTCCATTGTTATTACCATAACTATTTAGCTTGTCAGTGCTGGAGGTGTTATTTCTGCTCTCCAGAGGCATGGAAGTGTTCGACATTCCTTAAATACAAATGACGCTATGTGGATTGACAGCCTACAGGAGTCTTGGTTTGGCAGTAAAAATTTTTTCCCATTTAAAGCTTGCCTTTCAGCCAGGAATTCAAAAAGAAACACCTGCTTTGAGGCCACTGGGAGCAACATCCAACAGGTTGAAGAGCTACATGTTACTCTTGAGCCACTGGTTGGGGATCACTGGTCTGTTGCATATAAAAGTGATTTACTCTATAATTGTATATATTGTTATTGTCTAGGGTGTAACTGATGGACCCACCAGCAATAAATATTTCTTGGGCAACCCTCTACCACAGGTACCTGAAATACCTTCTCTGACCCGTATGTAAATACCTTTAGCCCTTGTGTCTGTGAAATGTATTTTAGGCAATTACGTTAATGTTTTAAGGGATAAAATTAAATTACTTTTTAATTAACATTCAGTTTGGCGTCCATGGGCTTGGGGCTCACGCACCTGGGCCATTTTGTTAAACTGGTGAAATTGTCCAGGATGAAGTGAGCATCTTGGGTTATATAAGTTGATACAAGGGATTGACTCATGGTATTTACACTCGAGTCAACCTTTAGTATAAGTGAGCCAGTTATAATGTACACATTTACAAAGTTTGGATAATTGCAATTATACTTGTGTAGGCATACATTAAAATTTTGAGCAAGAACTTTTTCTTGATCCTAGCTGATTTGGAGGTTTGAATATTTCACTTAGATTACAGTATACCCCTTGCCAATTCAGAGCTGTTTCGTTGTTTTTTTGGTGATGGTGCAACTTTAGTCCAAGCACATACAAGAAGAAGCAGGGTGTTGCAGGCTCTTACTGGACCATTCACTTGATCCCCTCTGCAGATGGATGGTTTGTCCCCCTATTGTTAAGCCAGTGTTTACTATGTACAATTGTGTATACAGTATATCACTCTAATTTAACTGTTACTGCTGAAATCTGTGTACATTTATTCCTCTGAAGGTTGCTTTAAATAAAGTACATTTAGGGATTAAATTTTAGCATAAACCATGGTGGAAAGCCTGGAATAATGATATAAACACATGCATATTTCAAGAATATACCATTGCTTTCAAATTTGTAACAGACCCCTATTTTAACTTCATAAAGACAAAAACCAAAAAGCGTAAACAAAATAATTCTGAACCAGTTCTCTTTTAGTCCTCACACAGAAACTCAAGACACTTTAATTTTGCTAATCACGCTCTCTGTTAGTGAATAATGTATAAGCACACTTCCCATGACTGCTATTAAGGTGTGAGTACTACAATCCTAATCACTGACGTCTATCCACAACCACCCAGACAAGTTGATTTGTCAGATGCCATTAACCTTGACAGCGTAAGGTGAGAACCATAGTTCTGAATGGTCATATTCTATTATTAGACTTCCTAAGTACTACATATGACTTTTGACTTGCAAATGTGAAACAGGAACATACAAATTAATATTAATTATTACATTAATTAAAAGGATTATTGTGTCCACATTTGTCATAAAAGCAACAAACAGTATGGTGTAAACATCAGCTAAAGAAATCTTGTAATGATGGTTAAATAGGAATTGTAACTTTTGGGAAATTTGTAAATATTAAATTCTTTCCTGGTCCATTTATTCTAAAATGCATGTCATTGCTCTTCTTTTTTTGTAACCATCCTTTTTAAAATGATTCATACAAGAAGAAATACTGCAGAAGGCCAAGGCTGTAGATCATATAGTGTATGAAGAAAATACTATTACTCTCTACCAGGATTTGGCAAAATCAACACTGCGAAAGAGGAGAGCCCTGAAACCAGTAACAGATGCCCTGAGAGAGAAAAAAATTTTGTACAGATGGGGGTTCCCGTTCTCATTAACAGTTCAAAAAGATGGGACCTGGGCGGTATTCAGAACCCCGAAGGATCTGGACACTTTTTTGAAAAAAATGAATTTACCTCAAATTGAATTGATGGATTGGCCAGAAGGAAACCAGCGAAAGTGGGAGCTAACATGGAACCAACAGAATGAATGGTCTAAGACGGCAGGGTCACTGAAGAAACCATCAAGAAAAGAAAAATAAAGGAGATACTTCAAGCAGAACTAATAATTAAAAAAAAAAAAAAAAAAAAAACATTTCGCTGAAGATTTGATTGCAGATTTCCCCCCTCTCCCCTCCCTGTCTTCCCCCTTCCCCCCCCCTCCCCCTCCCGTTCTTCCCCCACCAGGACACCCCTAAAAAATCAACAAGCAACAAGATGAAATGGGAAATGTGATACATAAATGTATGATGACTGAATGTAATAATGGTGGTGGGGGAATGGGGGGATGGGGGGGTGGGGGGGGTGGGGGGGAGACGGACGTGGGAGGGGAGAGGATTTATGTTAGACGAGACTAGAAAGATGGTGAGGAGGGAGAACGAAAGCAAAACAACAAATACCCTCCGGATGCTCAGGCAACCAAAACCCCCCAAAAACAGTGGTAAAACCACTAGAGCCGCAATGTGCAACAGCCAATCTTGGGGAAATATACCTAAGACATTGGCGCGGCTGAACAAAATTTCTTTTTTTTCCGTTTTTTTCTATTTTTTTAATTTTATTAGTAAGTCTTCCCCCGGAGCGGCGCTCCGTGTTATCCCAGACCCCAAAGGGCAACTTACACCATGGTACGCACCAGTACTACAACTAGGCAACCAAATGTGCACTGTAGAAAAAGTGGAAAGTGGGCCACGACAGGCACAGGAAGTAGAGTAACGAATTTACTATGGAATTTAAGGTCTTATCGCTAAATGTTAATGGGATTAACGAACCCATTAAAAGAGCAAAGGTCTTCTATGAGTGTAAGAAAAATGAGGCGAGAATAGTAATGCTGCAGGAGACCCATTTTAAACAAAATCACCTACCACAATTAAACCTAAAGAATTATCAGAACATATACATGAGCAATAACCCAGATAAAAAAGCGACAGGAGTGATGACCCTGATACACAAAGACCTACCATTTAAACTAAAAGAATATAAGACGGATAAGGAAGGCAGATATGTAATAGTGATCGGGAGTCTGGCGAATCAAAAATGCACAATTGCTAATGTGTATGCCCCAAATAGTAAACAGACCCACTTCCTAAAAGTGTTCTTGCAAGATCTGGAAAAATATAGGGAGGGGCTAATAATAATGGGTGGAGATTTTAATATAACAATGAACCCCTTGATAGATTCCTCCTCGGGTAAAACCAACATTTCATACAAAAATTTAAAAACAATAAAAAGAGCATTAGCAGAGGCCCAGTTAGTTGATATATGGAGGATCACTAATCCGCAAAAAAGAGACTACACACATTTTTCAAAAAAATATCAAGTTTATTCTCGTATTGATTATATTATGGTTTCACAACAATGGACCCACCTATTTACACAACCAAAAATAGCAACATCCATAATATCAGACCACTCGCCAATACTAGTTAGCTATACGATACCAGAAAGTGGCAAAACAGAATACAATTGGAGATTAAACGAATATTTATTACATAACGAAAAAAATAGAGAAACAATACGTAAACTGATAAAACAGATAATAAAGAACAATAATACTCCAGAGGTCTCACCGGCTACCCTATGGGAAACGTTAAAATGTGTGTTAAGGGGTCATCTGATAGCCCTAGGGTCGAATCTAAAGAAAAAAGAGAAGAAGAGATTCAAAATTTAATAAAAGATATAACAGATTTAGAACAAGCACATAAAGAAACAATAGCACGTAAAACGTTTAACATACTGGAAGCTAAAAGAATTCAACTGAAGGTATTAGTGAACCTTAAAATGAAAAAAGCTTATTTGAGAACAAAACAGAATTTTTACGAGTTTGGAGATAAATGTAACAAACATTTTGCCAATTTTCTTAAAACCTCACAATCCCATAATAATATTCTAGCCATAAGAAACACAAAAAATAAGACATATTATGACACGAAGGGGATAGCAGAGACATTTAGAGAGTACTACCAATCTCTCTATAATATAAAAAAAAAAAAGAATGATATGATAAAGAATTCAGAGGAGATGGAAAACTTTATTAAAGAAGCTAAACTGAAACCTCTGACATCAGAAGAAGCAATAGAGTTGGAGGCACCCTTTCTTGATAAAGAAATAGAGGAGGCAATTGAAAACTTGCAGATAGGAAAAAGCCCTGGACCAGATGGTTATATAGCATCATTTTATAAAATATTTAAGACAGAGTTAATACCTTTATTAGATAAATATTTTAATTACATCTCAAAAAGCAATGGCTTCCACAAACAAGCCCAAGAAGCATTAATAACCATAATACCCAAACAAGATAAAGACCCCCAATTATGCTCTAGCTATAGGCCTATCTCACTGATAAATTTAGATATGAAGCTCTATGCCCAGATACTAGGAAAAAGAATGAAACAATACTTACCGCAATTGATACACAATGACCAAGCAGGATTCATTCCTAAAAGAGAAGCAAAGGACAATATAGCAAAAGCAATATCTTTGATACAACATGCAAAAAAATCTCAGACTCCAATGTGTCTATTTTCAATAGATGCTGAAAAAGCGTTCGACAGAATATCATGGACATTCATGGAAAGCACATTGGAAAAATTTGGGTTTGGGGAAAGGTTGAGACACAAGATAATGGCCCTATATGATAAACCATCTGCTAAATTAAAAATTAACGGAACCCTCTCCCAGACGGTTATGATACATAATGGCACTCGCCAAGGATGCCCACTTTCACCAACATTGTTCCTACTAGTGATGGAAATTTTATTGGCGCATATAAGAAACAATAGAGACATTGCAGGGCTACAGGTAAAGAGCAAGGAATATAAAAGTGCAGCATTTGCAGATGATCTTTTACTATTCATAACAAACCCTAGGGTAACTTTACCAAACATAATTAATCTGTTGAACCGATTCGGGGAAGTATCAAACTTTAAAATCAACTTTTCCAAGTCAGAGATCTTGAATATAAACTTGGAGAAAGAGACAGCGAATCAGATCAAAGAAAATTTCTCATTTAAATGGTCAAACTCCTATATAAAATATTTAGGGATAAAATTGAGCGGGGATCTTGACAGAATGTACCAAGACAATTATGCCCCACTGCTAGCAAATCTCCAAGAAACAATCAATAAGTGGAAAAATATCAAGATCTCATGGCTTGGAAGAATCCAAGCCATTAAAATGATGGTAATGCCCAAAGCATTATTCGTGTTACAAACGTTACCAATAGTGTTACCCCAATCTTTTTTCAAATCAACTAGAAATCTTTTCACAAAATTTATATGGGGAGGGAAAAACCCAAGACTAAGTTTTAAGACCCTAACAAAAATTAAAGAAGAGGGAGGACAAGGAGTCCCCGACCCCTATCTATATTATATAGCCATCCATCTAGCTAGAATACTGAACTGGACTACTAAAAAAGAGAAAAAAGATTGGTGTAAATTAGAACAGGACTGGAGTAGTACACCTATAGAAAACCTATTATGGGATGATAAATGGAGGGCAAATAAGCGAATAATACAACACCCTTTAATCAACGCTTCTTTGAAAATTTGGCACAGCACTAAATTGAAGTTCCATATGACTAAATCCCCATATATACTACAACCATTATGCAATAACCCAAATTTCCCCCCGGGAATGGAAAAGGGGGCACTCACGAGGTGGGAGAAAAAAGATGAAAGACCTACTAGAATGCAGGACATGATGAGAGAGGGAAAGTTGATCCCACTAGAGGAGATACAAAGAATATGGGGAAGACATCCTAGGGATATATGGGGATTCTATCAACTCAACCATTATATGAATCTGAATAAGAATAAGGATTGGGACAGAGCATCAACATGGTGGGAACAATTAATAGAAGAGGATCAAGATATAATCAAACCAGTATCAAAACGATATAATAGATTATTAAACAGTGAAGGAAACACAACGTGGCCGTTTTGCCGACAATGGGAGGAAGAACTGGGAAAAACTATCCCACATGAGGTTTGGAAAAAGATCTTTAAAAACGGCTTCAAAATAACAAAGGTTATGAAAAATAGAGAAGCGATATATAAAATGGTAACTAGATGGCATTACACACCCATTAAACTTAATAAAATGAATTCAGAGACATCAAAGATATGCTGGAGATGTAATCAACAGGAGGGCTCACATGTACATATATGGGTAACTTGCCCCATACTTAATGCTTTCTGGGACTATGTGCTAACATGTATTTATAAAATAACTGAGGT
Source organism: Xenopus laevis (assembly GCF_017654675.1). Classification (NCBI taxonomy): domain Eukaryota; kingdom Metazoa; phylum Chordata; class Amphibia; order Anura; family Pipidae; genus Xenopus; species Xenopus laevis. Next base: position 35,032,674 of record NC_054375.1, on the reverse strand, counting down.
GAAAATTAAGAAGGAGGATTACGCATTAATTCTATTATATATAAACCTCGAAACCTATAAGCTACTAGAGGACCCACTCACCTTCCAGCTGATACAAGCGGCCAAATCTATAATTACTAAGACCTGGAAAGCGAAAGAGGCGCCTGCACTTATGAATTGGGTGAAAGCTGTTGAGGAGATAAGAGAAATGGAGGAAATTACAGCGATAAAATATAATGATAGTGCTACTTATTGGAAGATTTGGCAGCCTTGGATCAAATATAGACAATTGATGGGAGTAGAAGGTGGTAGATAAATCTTAGAGTAGATGATGGTAGATTCCCACCTACTAATTAAAAAAAAAAAAAAGATATGGAAAATGTGTAATAGTTTGCCAAGATTGGAATGTGAGGTGTAAAATTGCCCCCCCCCCTAATACCCCTTTTTTTTCTTTTTCTCCTTTCTTTTTTCTTTTTTTTATATTTTATGTTTGTACTGTTTGGAAAATGTTAAATAAAGAATTATAAAAAAAAAAAAAATGATTCATACATGTATCTGTAAGCTTTAGCAGGTCTTCTGATGATCTGGAAACAGCTTATGTCCATATATAACAAAGATAATAACAGACTTCAGCACAGGCTTTAAAAATTTTGCTTGAAACTACGCATAATGCATCTGTAACACTATCTGTATTCTATGACTCCTGGTGGGGGGTTTTCACTGTTGCCATTGACTGTTAGCATGAAACAGACCTGAGTCACTGGCATAAGGTGCTATAAGGTGTCTGTTCTTGTCAGTGCAGTGCCTCTACTTAGTGAGATCCAGGAATATACCTAAAGGTTGCCCCACTAGGAAGAAAAACAACATAGACACAGTTTTTGATAGACTTTATTTAAATTAAAGGAGAAACAAATACTGGAAACACTTCTAGCAAAGGGGCCTTAAAATAAGTATCTACAGTCCAAGAAATATACCATTTTAGCACACTGTCACTCAAAGTATTCATACTCATTCCACTGTTACCTTCTGCTGCTCCAATCTTAATTTTTGTGGTCTCCGGCACTTACATTACAGTAGGGGTTCCCCTGCAAGTGATTGTTCTATGTATCTGCTAAAAAGGATCTTTATTGTTGTGAGCCTTCAGCTCTGTGGGCCCACATACAGCTCTCTTGCCCTGGGAGCCTTCTCTCTTTCCTTCTCTTTATTGATGGGGAATTTTTCGCCAGGAGCGAATTCGTGGCAAGTTTGCCAGTTTCGCCACCAGTGGATAAATTCGGAAATTTGCTGCAAAAATTCACCGTCCTCGGAACAGACGCCTATTGGCGTCAACTTTGATGCCGGCAGCCATTTTGACGCCGACGAATAGTCGCCGGCTTCATAATTGTCGTTTCACAAATTTCTCACCTGTTTCGCGAATTTCCCAGGAAACGGGACAAATTGACCCATCACTACTCCTCTTGGCTTGATCAGCCAGGTTTTTCAGGTCCAGCTTCCTTCTTGTTGCTCTAAGGTTGCTTTGCAACGTCCTGCTTGTAATTGATGTTTGCTGGTTGAAAATTCGTATGGGCTCCCATAAGACCTACAGGAGACATTTTCACGAGGGTGATAAGTGCAGGGACCCAGAATTATCTCTCTACACATATTTTCAGTAGCATAATTTGTTAGTTTACTATTATTAAAAACTTTACAAAACCATGAAAACATTTTCTGGAGTCATTTGGTATTCCTTGCTCCAAATGCAAAGGTGTCAACTGGGATTTTTCTACGTTTTTTTCTTGCACCAAATAGATTAGAGTCAGTGGTTGTCAATGAATTTTTCATGTGTAAAAAACACATTTCCCCTGGAGAAACAAAAGAGATGGCATTTTAGCGTAAATTCACAAACATTTTCACCAGTCACAGAAACTGGAATTTCACTGTGAAACTGTATTAGAAAAAAATGCTCATCCTTAGTTATTATTGCACACTGAGGTGGATTCCTTGTACTACTGTGGAGTCATCTAGAAACCCTGTAAAAATTGTATATTCATTTTGGATCTCTCAGCAAAGAGAGATCCAAAAGAACAAAGATATTAACTGTTATTTTTTTTTTCTGGTGGTCTTATTAAAAACATTCATTACATCTCTGTTTTTCTTTTCACAGACATGTAGTGCAAAACTAAAATACATGTTAAAATATATAGAAACAGTTTTTAAAAAGGCATTTACTACAAAATATGTCTTCTCTGACCTATAAATACTAATGTTTTAATGTAAAATGCACATGTACATTTTCAGTTACATTCAGTTTTATTTTAATTTTCTTTTATAAACCATTTTGGCTAATCCTGCCTGTGCTGCTCTGATTACTCCAATCAGTGACTGTTTTAAAGTGAACCCCTGCAGGCCAATAATTTTGAAAAGCTATAATGATCGCTGTGCATTGCTACAAGTAAAATGTGAAGATTAAATATGAAATGATTTTTTAAAGACCTGGACGGCCTTGTCATCTGTGTCTTAATGTCAAGGCCTTAAATAGGATTTTGGTCTCCTACAGATGAAAAAGTCTGTGGCATGTGTAACTGTACATTACACTTATTTTCTCGATAGATAGATAGATAGATAGATAGATGATTGATAGATAGATAGATAGATAGATAGATAGATAGATAGATAGATAGATAGATGATATAGGAATATGGTTGAAGCAATCATTATTGACTTTTAGAGCAAACAGCCAAACAGTTATCTTACCTATGCTGTACTTTGTGTGAGTAGGATGGATGTTCACCATACAGTATATAACTACAGACAATAAAGCAGGAAATTATACTATAAGACATTATTATAAAGCCTTGGGTGAGGTTGAAAGAGAATAAATGCTCCTAGACTGCACACTAAAAAGGCAGTTGGACTGATTAATTTAGCATTTACATGCTCTTTCTCAAAGGTCAGCTATCAAAGGTTTTTGAATCAGATGTGTTAATTATCCTGGTGTGTCAACTGAAGTTAATGCCCTATCAAGAAATACTTTTTGTAGACTTCACTTTTTCCACCCTTATCAATTAAAAGTCAAATTTGCAACCATATGCATGCACTTACCTGTCATATTTATGTGTATAGTGTTCCCACTGAACGGCTCATTTATTTTAAAGGACCTGAATATATGCAGAATGTAAGTACAGCTATAAGACCTGTTATATAGCTCGGGAACTTGGGGTTTTCTGGACAAGGCATATTTCTCTTATATGATTTCCATGCCTTAAATATACTAAAAAATAATGCAAACATTAATTAAATAGGATTGTTTCCAATAAGGATGTATTACCTGTATATCTTAGTTTGGATGAAGTACAAGGTACTTTAGGGAAAAAAGGAAAATTTAAAAAAATAAATATTTTACCAAAAGGGAGTCTATAGGAGATGTCCTTTCCGTAATTTGGAATTTTCTGGATAATGGGTTTCCAGATAATGGATCCCATACATGTATATTTATTGAAAGTTAGCCACAGTTAATAGAAGTCTACCAGGAGAATAGGTTATGATTTAGTACCAATTATCTTTGACTGCAGGTACTGCATTTTAGTGTTTCTTTAGCCTTTCTCTAGGAGCTCTGATAGTCCTCTTTAGCTTTCTTTTTGAGACTCGAAGTAGAATTTCAAGACATTTAGAAATGTCATGAATGTCATAGACATTTAGAAATATAAATTGTATTTCCCCAGAAGAATACTAAACCAACAGATTTAAACCATATTTAGTGGCCTATTAAAGAATCTTAAAGTAAATACCATCAGTAAATGTAGGAGACATACATTATTGTTTGGGGTTATAGTTTAACTTTAAAACGCTTTTGACTTCATTTATTAACAGTGAGGCTAAATGTTACCTGCTCAGTTACAGATAGCAACCAATAAATTGTGAGTTTGAATCACTTTACTGCAGGTTCATTAGGTTAGCCCCTCTCCTCCAATCATTGTAATATATCTATACAAGTCTTATTATATTTAGGAGTAGTGGAGAGAAAATAATATCAGATTTATACCATATTAAGTGGCCTATTAAAGAATCTTACGATAAATACCATCAGTAAATACTGCCCTTTTAAACTGTAGCAGGAAGAATTGTGGGAGGAAAGACAAAACTTTGTCTGTTAATTGCCTGCCCTAATATGTATGTGTGCCCTTGGTTTATTTGTGTGAACCATGAATAGTACAATCCCAGGGGGCAGCCCTTTGCACTTAAAGTGGTAATTGTCTATTTAGGACTACCCAACGACACATACTACTAGAAAAGTATATACTGTATTTATAAAAATGGTTTACTTTGATGAAGAAGGGTTTTACATATGAGCTGTTGTATGCACTATATTCTTATAGTGACCTATATTGTTTGGGGGTATAGTTTTACTTTAAAACGCTTTTGACTTCATTTAATAACAGTGGGGCTAAATGGAACCAGCTCAGTTACCGATAGCAACCAATGACTTTTGAGTTTGAATTACTACTGCAGGTCATAAGGATAGCCCCTCTACTCCAATTATTGTAATATTCCAAAACATCCTATACAAGGCTTTGCAGTTGCCTTGATGAGTCTTATTATATTTTGGAGTAGTGGATAGAAAATGATATGAAGGTGTATTTATTTTCTGTTTTCTTTTTGAAAGGCTCAATAAAGAGTAAACAGACCTATGAATGCTAATTAGCACAGCCTAATGAAAACATAATTATATTAGTTTAATTCAGCAGCAGATGATTCATGTTTTTTTTTTTTTTAAAGCCTTACTTCAGCAATTAACTCTATGACCTCTGTGGATCAAGATAAGTGTCTGCCAAGCCAGATAGATTTTCAAACCTAGAGAATTTGTTTTTGGATTAATAGATAGGCCACCATTGGAGTGCAGGCTCACTCACAGTATGTATATTAAAAAAAAAAGGTTCCATTAAACCCTACTTAGTGAGAATTCATACTGAATGAATATAGCTCAAAGAGATAGAACACCAGTATTAACCAAGGCCACTCTTCTATACTGCAAATACTAAAAAATACACTCAAGAGAAGAATGTTAGATATAACTTCAATTTTTTTCAGAGTGGAAAATACTAAAATAAGTTCTGCCATGTGTATATAGGCCCATTGGTGTGTTCTTGAGTCTGAGTGCATTAATGGTCACAAACTCTCATATACTTTTACTTAGACAGACCAGTATCATCCATAGAGTTCTATCTCATGAATATTGTATTAAAAAATTCATCATTTTCAAATATCTTTCTTACAAATGGGTTCATTATTAGTGAAGAGTACACCATAGAGTAAATGGGGTGAATAAATGGTGTTAGATACTGCAATTAGCTGGTGTAAAAGAAAATACACCTCTTTATAAATTAGCAGTTTTTATACTGTTTTATACCCTATTTTACACAGCTTGATCGAAAGGCCCCCTAAAGGATTTTTCTTGAACACAGCTTAATCACATTTGACTAGTGATGGGCGAATATATTCGCCCGACGCAAATTTGTGGCGAATTTGCCCGTTTCGCTGCTGCCGTGAAAATTTGCTGGCGTTAAAAAAATGTTGACACCAGCGATGATTGAGACGCCACGTCAAAGTTTTTTCAATGCCGACGACTGTTCCGACGCCGGCGCCAATTTTGACAATAAACGGACGCCCATTGACTTTAATTTTCGCTGGCGTCAAAATTTCCGTTTTGCGAATTACGCTGGAAATTTGCGAAATGGGTCAAAGTCGCCCATCACTACATTTGACCTATCATTTTCAATGAGCCTCTCAAAGGTCAAATTAATTTTGAAAACACAACTTGAAAACTAGCTTGAATTTTGTTAATTTGGCTCTCATGGACTTCTACATGAACTTGACAGCTTTTAGATGCAGAATATTTAGAGTTTTGTGCTAAATAAATCTAAAAAAAAATTAAGTTTTGGAAACAAATTAGAATTTGCAATTGTTTCCACAAAAAAGGCAAATTGTGGTAAAAAGTCAAATCTGAATGTTTTTTAATCTGTGCTATAATGTTCCAAATTATGCAGAAACCCCAGATACCCAACATTCTGGAAAATAAATGATATACTGTTCATGTACTAATTGGCTTGCTTGGTATAGGTAGTACTATTATCAAAATATATAAAGTCTTAGGACATTCAACTTCTTGGAAATATTAACTCTTTTCCATTTCCATTTCTTAATTGTTATAATAGTCTGTAGACAATTTACAGTAAGTAGTGTGTAAATGAAGCATATTAAAATGATGTCAAATAACCTTCTTCACACCTTAATCTTTTGAACTCATGAAAAATGTCTATGCTTTATTTATTGTACCCCATTTTAGTAGCCTGTCTGTCTCTCTCTCTGACTCGTTTTTTGTTTTGTTACTGTCTATTGAAGAGCTAGAACTAAAATGGCAGGATTTTGATCAATCTTTTCAAACATCACAGGAAGTAAATGGAATCCATTGTTGCTACAGCCCCATGTTTAACACTGATACATGGTTTAACGATGCATTGGCTTCTGTGCTTCTTAACAGGCATCAGTCAGCAAGATTTAATTGACTCACTGGTTGCTGCAAGCGACTGTTCCAGTACTTTGATTTCTTTATGTCCTTAATCCCCTATTTTTAAATAAGCAGGAGTATGATTTAGTGTCCTTACACTTAGCAGTGTTTGGCATTCAGCGCAAAGATCAAAGTCTGTGAAAATCAGGAGAGGAAACTCAACATGTTTTCAGAAAAAGAAAAACAGTGTATGTAAGAAGCCATCTCTGCCTGCTGAGTCCAAAAGCCAACACTTTCAGAGGTGAAAATTACAGGGAGCTATTTTGAAGGTTGCCTCTGATGGGTGCTTTAATTTCTCTACTTGTTCACACTGTACCATACCTTCAGGGATTAAGCTAGATGTGATAGTGCTCTAAAAAATATGTTGCCTACCCGATTCCCACATTTGATGCACCCTGGTGTGAAAACTTTAAACAAGGCTATGAATGCAATATGCCTTCACAGAAGCTAAGGCTTTGTGCTATACTGCAGGGGGTGAAGTGGATTACTCTAACTTTGAACAAGGTGCTACTCTCTACTTCCATAGGGGAAAAAAAAAGAAAGATACAGTATGCGTTGGCCTGGAAAATCAAGCACAGAGAACAGAAAATGAAAAACACAGGGTATCAAAAGGTGGCTATTAAGAGATGGCATTTCTGTAACATATAATGGAAAAATGTCATCTATTTACAGGTAATAGTCTTTATTATAGTCTGGAATTCGGCTTAATGTTAAATGAATTTTTTGCTTGCTTGCAAGAAAAGTACAATATTTTCTACAAAAATGGTTTGATAAGGGGAGTCAGGAATAATCAACACCTTCCTTTGCCTTTGGGGCGAGAAATATTCCACCATTGGAGTACATGGTGGAATATTTACATTACTACTGTAACTTTACAATATGGCTCTTATAGTAACACGCAAAGATTTATATACCAATTGCCATAATATATTGTGAAATGGACTTTTATACAAGAGATTTTAGAAGCATGTTAATGTGACAATTTAATACAAATCCTTCAAAGAAATTGAGTATGAGTGCCTTAGAATGAGAGATCAGGAACATGTGCCTCTAAGGAAGCTGACATCAGCGAAATTTTTTGCCACTCCATTATTAAAAGAGATGTTTTGCTCCATCCTATACAAGGCACCCCAATAAAAATAAGACACTTTGCCACATGTGACACAAACAATGTGATCTATCTGCTGAAGTGCCAGTGTGGCATGGGATATGTAGGGCAAACATACAGTATGTAACTATAAGCAAGGGACAGCTACAGACACTACAGTCTCTAGACATTTTAATGCAGTTAACCATAACCAATCAAAACTTAAGTGGACAATATTAGAAGTGGTACTACCCATTAAGAGGAGGTAATATGAAACAGCATTGGTTGCAAAGAGAAGTTGTTTTGATTAAGAAACTCAATACACTGCAACCAAAAGGTTTGAATGACAGCTGGAGCTTGAAATGTTTTCTATGATTTATGTTGCTCTATAGCAGTGATCCCCAACCAGTAGCTCGTGAGCTCATGTTGCTCTTCAACCCCTTGGATGCTTATTTTTTAATTCCTTAAAGGCAAGTTTTAGTTGCATAAAAACAATGTGTACTGCCAAACAGAGCCTCCTGTTGGCTGCAAGTCCACATAGGGGCTACCAAATATACAATCACGGCCCTTATTTGGCACCTCCAGGAACTTTTTGCATGCTTGTGTTGCTCTCCAACATTATTTTATACTTGAGTGTGGCTTGTTGGTAAAAAAGTTGGGGACGTCTGCTCTATATGGTATCAATGATTCATCCTTTCCTTTACAAGTTTAGTTAATTGTGCCCAAATATTGTCTTGAATTGTTCTGTGTTTTCAGCTAATGGTAAGATATAGGGGCAGTGTAATAAAATTACCTGGGCATGGTGTGGGGGGACGGCAGGGACACCTGCCGCCCCCTCGACGGGGACGCCCGTCACGCCGCGCTGCTCCGGTGCGGGCTTCCTAGCGCGCGCGCATGCGCACTCCGATTTAAAGGCGCAGGCGTGCTGACGTAATGACGTCAGCGCGAGAGGCGCCAAATTCAAATAGTATTTAAAGGGCATTCCCACAGGTTACCATTGCCCGTGATAGGATTTGTTCCTGGTTCTTTAGCTGTTGCTATTCTGTGTGAATCTGTTCCTGATTATCTGTTTTGACCCTTGCCTGCCTGTTTGACTATTCTGATCTCTGGAACCTGACCCTTGCCTGAAATCGATCTCTGCTAAATCCTCCTGTTTGACGTTCCGGTTTGACCTCTGCCTGTTATTGACTCCGATTCTGCCTCAACCCATCTGATTGATCCCCTGGTTTTGACCCTTTGCCTTCCTGACGATTCTGTTATCCGCCTGCCTCGATCCAGCCTGTCTGACCATCCGCTTGCCTTGTCCTTTTGTACCGTGACCTTCGGCCTAAAGACTCTGCTAACAGCCGTGCCCCTTTGCCAGCCAGAACATCTTGCCTTGCACCCCTCGTTAAGTCCAGGTGGCACCCAAGTAAGCTGAGGGCTCCTCCCGAAGCCCAACGGTGGTCACACTACTGGTGAAGCCAAGCCGAGCCGAGACCAGGGTGCTTGGCATTTGTTCTGGTATCGGGTGCCGGCCGTGACAGGCAGATTTATTAAGGTTTGAATATTCACCACCTAAAACCTGCCAAATTAATTTACAAGTCAATGGCAGAGGACTGTTGACCCATTTGAAGATGTTTTTTTGGTGAAAAACTCAAATTGATTTTCATTCGAATTAGATTTGAGTTTTCGGGTCAGAAACATTCGTTCGAATTTCAGACAGAATTTTTTCTTAAATAAGATAATATTTCGAGTTTTGAGTACATTTGAATTTATAAGAGTAAAAATAAGTTCCCATAAATTAAACCTTTGATAAATCTGCACTATATTGTACATTCTTCCTTCCTATGTTTCTTTATTTGCTTGTGGTATCAGGTATTAGAGATAGGCCCAGGAATGGGCAGTTCATTAAGGTTATTGCTGTTTCTCTGGACACTAATGAGATACATTTAACTGAATATGTATGGACTCACTATATCATCATGGACCGTTGTTATGAGACGCACCCTGTTGAATATGTATGGACGATAGACTGAATTAAATTGACACACCTCTGAGGTGGTCACATCACTTTGTGGTTCACCTATAAATATTTGTACTGTGTTACACTTGATAAAGGGCTTGTAGCCGGAAACATGTTGTGGGAATAAAGCACCTATTTGGAGCAAGTTCTGCTCTATGGCTCTCTCTCTGTAACATGTGTTCATATGCCTGTGAAACCACACTTATAGCAAGGTTGTTCACTGGGTATAAGAGTCTAAATTGGTTCACACTTGATCACCTTCACACATTAAATGAAAGAATTACAGGGTGGTAGATATTCCTAGGATTTCAACCCTTTGTTTAAAGGGATCCTGTCATCGGACATGTTTTTTTTCAAAACGCATCAGTTAATAGTGCTACTCCAGCAGAATTCTGCACTGAAATCCATTTCTCAAAAGAGCAAACAGATTTTTTTATATTCAATTTTGAAATCTGGCATGGGGCTAGACATTTTGTCAATTTCCCAGCTGCCCCTGGTCATGTGACTTGTGCCTGCACTTTAGGAGAGAAATGCTTTCTGGCAGGCTGCTGTTTTTCCTTCTCAATGTAACTGAATGTGTCTCAGTGAGACATGGGTTTTTGCTATTGAGTGCTGTTCTTAGATCTACCAGGCAGCTGTTATCTTGTGTTAGGGAGCTGTTATCTGGTTACCTTACCATTGTTCTTTTGTTTGGCTGCTGGGGGGGGAAGGGAGGGGTGATATAACTTCAACTTGCAGTACAGCAGTAAAGAGTGATTGAAGTTTATCAGAGCACAAGTCACATGACTTGGGGCAGCTGGGGAATTGACAATATGTCTAGCCCCACGTCAGATTTCAAAATTGAATATAAAAAAATCTGTTTGCTCTTTTGAAAAATGGATTTCAGTGCAGAATTCTGTTGGAGCAGCACTATTAACTGATTTATTTTGAAATTGACAGTATCCCTTTAAAGACAATTCCTTAGTCGTCACCTACAGAGCAACTTACAAAAATGACTGTAGCAACACAGATGATTTAGCACTAGGTATCAAAGTTGATTCATATATCTAATTTATACTGGTCTGTTTCAATTGTATAGCTTTATTAGATTTTAATCTGTGTTACCTGCTAATCTGGAAATTATGTGTCCAAAAATGTTTGCTAGATTTAGACACTCACAGTATCTTGGGTTAACACTATCTAGCAGCAGAGTTGAATCAGTTAAAGTTATAAATCCATGTAGTGATCAACCTGTGCTGGTATGTGAATACCCAAAGATATATACAATTAGTCCAAGAAATTCCTATGGTTTTGTCATCATCGCTTATATTTCTGTCAATATGCTAACGCTCTAAAATTCTTCATTAGAGAAAAAAGAAATTAGAAGAGCCCCTAAAAAATGACTGTAGAAGTCGCTTGAAAATGGTAAAACATTTTCAACTTCAAATATATACAATTTTTAATTATATTATCATCACTGCCTCTAACTCAGTTGTGACTGAAATACTACAAATACAAAACAAAACAGAAACACACACTCCACATATTTATGTCATGCCCTATCATCTCAATAAAAAAAAACCGGAGTCAGTTTTAACTTTGTCGTTGAATTCCTCATTGTAAGGCTAGATTAGCTCCTGTATAATACAAAAACCTTTTGCATACTGAGAATAAAGCAGCAGCATCTTACCAATTTATTGACATCTTCCAGCCCTCTCACTTTCTCTTTATTAACAATACTTATAAAGAAAACTGCATCCATACAAAAAAGTAACTTTGATGGGAGGCGAGAAAGAGACAGATAATTGCAATTCACTTTTTCTTTTTGTCAGTTCTAAATAGTGAGAAATATTACAGTAAAGAAAGGCTGCAGTGACATCTGAAAGGGAGATTATACTGTTTATTTAGTAGGGCACAGATAATGATCCCTTTTACATAAGCCTCTGAGGAAGTGTTCTGGGAGGAACACAAAATGATTAAGGCTATATACTTGTCCCATTCTACAATGCCTTCATTTTTAATCTAACATTCTTACCTGAATATCCTATTTCTTTTCTGAAAAGCTGCTGAAGTGGTGTTCATTCCATCTCTTATAATGCATTTTAACTAAAGATTGCATAACCTTTTTTTGTTTTTGCTTAGAATAGAGCATTTTATATATATATATATATATATATATATATATATATATATATATATATATATATATATATATATATATATATATATATATATATATATATATACTGTATGTATGTATATATATATATATATATATATATATATATATATATATATATATATAGACAAATACAAGATTCCTCTGCACTCAAAGTAAAACTCCCAAACTTGGCTGCCCTTTTATTAGACACCAGTGGGATCACCTGACTATAGTTGGAGAGGGTGGGAGCTACAACATGGATCTGGTCACTGCTCTTTTAGAACTATAACAAACAAGGGAAAGTTGTGCATATAGACAAATACAAGATTCCTCTGCACTCAACCCATTATCAATATATTTAAGACAGAGACATTTTGTGCATACTGCTACTGAAAAATGCCTTACCCTTTAAACAACACAGGGATTGTTTGTCCATATATTGCAATATATTTAAGCTGGATCACCTGACTATATATATCCCTTGTTTGTTATAGTTCTACAAGAGCAGTGACCAGCTCCATGTTGTAGCTCCCACCCTCTCCAACTATAGTCTGGTGATCCCACTGGTGTCTAATAAAAGGGCAGCCAAGTTTGGGAGTTTTACTTTGAAAGCAGCTAGTAAGTTGCAGGTAAAACGTATTTGTCCCTTTTATAAAATGTATAATTAAACCATAGAATTCTTAATGAATCAGATGAAAATTGAGCATAGGACTGGCCAGATATGGGATGACTTTGACGTAGTTGGCCAGCTTAAATATATTGCAATATATGGACAAACAATCCCTGTGTTGTTTAAAGGGTAAGGCATTTTTCAGTAGCAGTATGCACAAATGTCTCTGTCTTAAATATATTGATAATGGGTTGAGTGCAGAGGAATCTTGTATTTGTCTATATGTATTTTGTGGTCACACCCTCATTGCACCCCCGCCTAATGATTTTAAAAACTAGTGGTGAGCACAACTTTCCCTTGTTTGTTTATATATATATATATATATATATATATATATATATATATATATATATATATATATATATATATATATATATACAGTAAATCACCACTCACAGATCCATGCATTTAAAGTGGACCCTAATCACTAAGCATAACAGGGGTTAGCAAAATATTCTAGAAATAAACTCTTTCAGGCTGCTTTATCACATTTTGAGGTTAATGGGGAGTCTGAAAATTTCAAACATTTTACTAAACTGGAAAGTGTCACGAATAGGCACCCAGAATCTAGAACCAATGCTAAGCTCTCTGGTCTCAGCTCTTGCTTCCGCCTTTAACAGCCGCCTTTCACCTTGGGAGGAGCCCTCGGCTAATCGGATGCCGCCAGGTCTTATTAAGAGAGGAGCCAAGTGAAAGTTCTGGACGAGCAGAGGGGCACGATCGCTAAGCAAAGTCTTTGGGCAGAAGGTCACAGGACAAGTATTTAGATGAAAACATAGTTAGGCAGGCCGGGTCAGTGCAGGCAGAATTCAAGCAGAGTCAGACAGGCAAATGTGAAAACCAGGAGATCAATCAGAAGAGTCAAACAGGCACGGGTGTGATTACAGAAGTCAGAATAGTCAATCAGGCAGGGGTCAAACAGGAATCAGATAAAAAATATACAGAAATAGCACGCAGGAACTCACTAGGACCAATAACGGGCAATGATCTCAGTCCTGAAGTCCCTTTAAATAGTGTTTGAATTTCGCTCCATTGCGCACTGATGTCATCACGCCAGTGTCAATGAGCCTGTAAGGAAAGGAGATGCGCGCCCTAAGGAACCAGCACTAGAGCAGAAGAGGAGCAGCGTGGCGGGCGTCCCTGCTAGACCACCAGGGAGAGTGACTGTTACAGAAAGATAAACAAAATTCCCATTGACTTCTACAAAACTTGGCAGGTTTTACTTGCAAGGTTTTTTTTTTTGGACTATTCACATATTTTTCACTTGCGGTTTTATTTATGGTCATGGTTAGTGATGAGCGAATATTTTCGCCATTCGTGGATTCGCAACAAATTATGCAGAGAAAAAAATATTCTCAGCGAATAAAATGCAAGAAAATGACTTTAATGCATTTGGCATGAGAAAAAAAGTCACCCATAGACTCTAATGTATTTTGCTAGATAAAAAGTCGCTGCGACAAAAAATGACGCCCAATTCTCAAATTTCCCAGTGAAGCGAAACAGGCAGATTTGCTCATCACTATTCAGGTTTTTTTGCTGTGAAAAATCTGATTCAAGAGAAAAGACTAAATTGACTTTTGATACTGTACCTGCCCCTTAGAGTACAAAAGCATATCATTCAAATCATATGTATGGAATCACATTCCTGCATGCCTTAACTGTCTCATCAAGTGGGAGACAATATTGATAATTTTTATTACAGAAAGTGTAAAAAGTACAAAAAAAGACTGCACACTGCTTTTAGCTGTTTCCAGCTTCAGGCTTCTGCATGCCAGAATGGAGCACAGCGACTTATGGATAGACCTATAAATACAACACTGACTGCATTAGGCAGTACATACAGTAGGTACAAAGGCATCCCCTCTCCTGCCTCCTACCTGTCCCATAACTTGCACATTTGGGCCATTTCACTTTGCCGAATAATTCGCAAGACGGCAACAAAGCTCTTGAAACGCCAAAAATTTGCGAAACACATTGAAGTCAATGGGCATCAAAATAATTTTGATGAGCATTCATTTTTGATGCCAGCGACAATTTTTATATGTGCAACTATATTTTTTTGTTGCAGCAGGTTTTTCCCGGCAAATTTTCAACCCAGATTCAAGAAAACATTCATGGGCAACGAAACACAACATTTTTCCATGATTCCATGCTTGGAGAGTTTATTCGCCCATCACTACAGTGCTTTTGCCCTCAAGGAACGCTATACAAATAAAAATATACATACATACAAACTTGAAAATCATTCAGATGCAAGTACGGGATCTTTCCTATAGTAGGCAGTAAAGACAGGGCTGGCCTGCCTTACACACTAGTAGAAGAGTGTGGACACCTCTGGCTGGTACACTCCCATGCAGGTCTCTAATGTAGGAAGTAGTTAGGACACATTTGATGAGATCAACCAAGGCAAACGTTTATTGAACAACCTCTCCCAGGTTCACGGGCAGACCAAAGTCAATTGACCAGGAACATTCAAGACTGCTACAGGCAGAAGCAGAGCCGAGACCAGGGAGCCTAGCACCTGTTCTGGATTTAGGGAGCCGATCGTGACAATAGGTTTCTGAAGGGAATCCCTCTTTCAGGCCAAAAGTACTGGCTGTTGTCCCATGGTGAATGAACTATATATTGTCTAATAACACTGAAATGTAAAATCTATTTCACCTCTTCTGTTCTGCACCTCAAAATAACCCCTAATATAGTTCAAAGGACATGTAAAGCCTACATTTTTTTACATATAAGTTGGGCATATCTTCCTCACCCAAGCTACATCATTTGTTCTACATATACCACCTCAATTTGCCAGCGCCATCACATTTCCTAAAACAAATAGCAGCTTTAACCCAGCGGCCATTTTCCTTCTGACGCATGATCAGTAGCATTCACATGTGCAAACAGGACATGTATGCTGTAAAGCTCATGCAATGCAGAATGCAGCTTTACAAAGGCACAACGTTGATCAAAAGTTCTGCTGGGGTTGAGCACTGTAATGCTTAAGCTGAGCTCAGGAGAGGTGGTCAGGAGAAAAAAAAATAGGATCAGACAGCTAGAGTTTCTATGGGAATCAGCAATGCTATTTCTTCATTAGCTGTTGGGCTGGAGGATGTGTTTAGTAAAATTAGCTGAGAAGAACTGAGCATGCTCATGAGCCAATAGCCAAAGTAAATTCCTGAGGGAGGGGCAGAGTGGTTTAGAGAAGGTGAAGAAATTCTAAGTGATTAAGGGGATGCAGCCTTACTGTTAACCTTTTAACAACCAGAGTGGCAATCATCCCAAGATTTCAAAGAGGCTGTTCACTGATTACATTTTTGTGTGGGGGGGGTTACATGTCCTTTAATATTGTAATTAGGGTTCTGATCCTGCAACAGCTATGCCTATGGATAACCATCAATGACAGCTTTTGCTTCCCCTGCATACCTTTAGGTCACACTCTCTAAAGGACTTTTAAAACACCAGGAGGGTTATAGAAAATAGTAAGTAAAATTGTGGCCAGCAAGGCTATGAACAGCTCATCTCTTGAAATCCCCTTTAGACCTAAAAATAGGTAAAACAATCATAATAAATGAGATGTGGCACCAGAGTGTTAAATATACACTGTATATATACTAGCACTTATGTAATCATTCTTATTTACATGCGTGATGTTCATTGCAAAGAAAACATGCTATATAAAGTTATAAAGAGAGATAGTTAAACCATTAAACGTCACAGTGAAAAAAGAAATAAAGAAAATACATTGGTATAATTGGGATATAGTGGGGGGGGTAGAAGAAACTAGAGTTTAACACGGTTACATACTTTATCTCTCAATGACTCACCCAATAATCTTTGAAATCAGTAAATGAACCTTGCTAGTACTTTTTATTACTCTATTTATTTATACTCTATTTTATTTATTGTCACTTCTACACTGAACTTCCCTGTGATGAACTATAACTCAACTATTTTCAATGTGTAGGCTATGTATTTCTGTTTTTAATCTGTCTGCAAACAAGACAAAAAGTGCTGCAAGATGAATGAGCTACAGGTACATTGGGGGTGATAAAGTGATCAAGATGGAGAGAGCTTTGTTAATGGATTAGTTTTAAGTACACTAATAAAGACATTTTTTATATAATTTTGACAGGACCTTTCTTTGGATTTCACACTCATTCAGCCAAGTGGATAGAAGTTCATGCATTTCTTTATTTGTATTTACTAGGTTGCTCTATAATATTGCTATCTCTGCTGGAATCCAGCAATCTAATGTAGCTCTTTCAAAATACACGCTTGTCCCATTCTCCAAAGATAGCAGAAGCTGAGCCAAGGCATACGGTACAATAAACAAAGAAACAAGCTTGGTAAATGGAGATGCACTTCTTTGATTGAAGATGTCAAAATTTATGGCTATGTAGTCAGCAGATTTAAAGCTTTTTTTATTTTTCATTTTTAAATCTTGAATTCTGTTAATGCATTCAATAAAGAACCTTGCATGTAAGGGGGTAAGCATGTTGTTCTATTCATTGCTGGGCATAGCTTAGCTTGACTCCGAGCTGAATAGAGAGTTAGTTTGTTTAGATAACATAACTCCCGCAAAGCTTAGCTTGTCTAAAATGAAATGATGGCTGGAAAAAAAAAATATTGATTGGAAACGAACGGCTTGCAATACAACAACATGAGTGGTTTGGGTCGAGATTGCCCATATCTGTTTAAAGTCAGTAATTTCACAAGAAAATAGGTGTTAGAGGAGAGAAAAGAGCCTTCAATAAAACGAGATTCATATCGCTGTAAGTAGTCATAGGGTTATTCAGCACAATGATTTATCTACAAAGCACAACGCTAGCCAATTCTGGTTTTTACTATTATTTAATCAAAGTCATTTTTCTTTACTGTAGCAGACTGTTTAAAGCTATAACTCATCTAGATTTTATGTTTCATTGGTATGGTGAAAGGCAAATGTAACTGACTTTAAAGAAAAAGACTACAAAAGCAGAATTTAAAAAATATATATTTTTTAAAGTACCTAAAGTTAGTTTGAAGGGATAATAAACTATAAAATAGTTCATGAGTTGAACATTTCATGCAACTTAATGGATCTAGTGCCCTTAGCAATAAACCTAGACACTATGGTATTAAAAGGGAATGCAAGGTATGCTTGTATCTCATGCCCCTCATGAAACATTATTGGGGTTATTTAAAATTTTTCAAGATTTATTATACCCCGATGCTGCAAAGAGCCTGAATCCGAAAATCCATAAATTTAAACCTGTTAAGGTCATGTATGAGTCAATGGGAGATGTCCCAATCCCAATTTGAAGATACTGTGGTTTGCCGTGGGTTTAGTCAGATAATCTGAAAAAATCAGGGGTTTCAGCTAAAACCTCGAGTGACATTGAGTGATTCGGGGGAAAAAGTAAAAAAAATTGTACGATTAGGGTCTTTGGTAAATTTTATAGAGTTTTTTCCCGATCCAATGTATTCAAGTTATTTTAATGATATAAATATATAAGGTAAACAGTACAAGGTGGCAATTATACAAAAAAAATTCTAATGAGCTTCCCACTGACCACCAATGTTCATCAGGTTCCCATCAATATCCTTTATAAAACAATAGTCAAAAAGTATATTCAGTGCAAGCCCTATTCAACTAATGTTGAACAAATGGGTATTATATCCATATAACCTTACACTGCTTCTTGACCAGGCCTTGCACGTCCATTATTTTGTCACTTTTTTTCAGTAGCACATTATAGAATAAAGTAGGACTTGGCTTAGCTATGATATGGTTCCTAATCGAACTTTAGTTAATGGGGATAGCCTGGGAGTATCAGTGATGATGTTCAGGTTTCCTACACGTTACATCATCCCTGATGCCCAAGAGATTATACATGTGGAAGACCTAGTCATGAAGCAGTGTTAAGGGTAAAGGGTATAATCCCCCTTTGTTTAACATTAGCTCAATGAATAGGGGTTGCACTGAATATACTTTATGAGTTAAAAAGGGAAAATCTATGATTTTGTTATTTCTTGAGCTAAACAGGGCAAGCAGGAAAATGTAAGATACTCCATGTTTGTTTCTTACATGCAAATAATTAGATTACAAGTGGATTTATAATCCTCCCACAGAATGAACATCTGCTGATCTGTCCAGTGATAATCTAAAATGTCAATAACATTTTTTTTTTCCATTGTACATTGTTGACTTTTTGCTCTGGCGAATGGTCGTTACTCTGCAAATTCAGTAATGAGCAAATTCTACTGAACGTTACCCTCTTTCGCCAAAGTTGCTTTCACCACATCAGATCAGGTGAACTGCTAAAATGAAGCTAGATCTTCCTCAATCTCACTTACATCAAATAGGTCAACTTTTTTTAGCGGGATTACCTGCAAAAAACTTTTTTGGGTTAAATTGTTTCCCTAGTCATTTGAAGGACATGGAACATTTGTTTTAGGGTGGGCTCGTATGTAGGGCATTATCTCTTTGGCCACTTCAAGCATTTGCACCAACATCTCTAATAAAGACGTCCATAGGACCTTAATGTACCCGCCCTATTCAAATTGACCTAAGTGTAAGAGGACTAACAAAGTTTCGCTAGGCAGAAGTGATCGCTAGCGTAATTTTGCTTTGAAACGCTTGCACTGCCGAAGTAATGTTAGCAAAAAGTCCCCAACGTTCGATGCCCAGGACGCAACTTTGCATTTTAGCCAATTAGCGTAGTGGTAATGAATTTTCACCTGGTGAAGTGGCGTGAAGTGTGGCAAAGTGTTCACTGGCAACAATTCACGCTTTTGTAAATCTGCCACATAGATTGATAATCATTAATGGGGGATTATTACAAGTTAAAATATATTAGTTAGTTTTGTAACATTATCATAAGGTAAGTTCTGGAAATATTTTACAAAAGGGTCTTGAAACCCAAAAGTTTCTGAACCTCTTTATTATCAAAAGTTTCTCTGCATAGGGACCTATGTTTTTTAATGTCCCAGAGTCATAGTGCTGTAGACTAGGGATGGGCGAATTTGACCCGTTTTCTTTCGCCAAAAATTCACCACTGGTGAAATGTCGTCAACGCCCATTAAAGTCTATGGGCGTCAAAAATTTCTTTTTGACGCGTGTCTTTTTTTTGTTGCATATTGCCATACAAGTCTATGGGCGTCATTTCCGCTGTGAAACAAGACGAAACAATTCGCCCATCCCTACTGTAGACACATTATTCTTAGAATCTAATATGTAATTCTTTGACTACAGTACAGTATATCAACTCACAATGTGATCTTGACACCCACAGCTGGAATTTGCTTACTAGACAAATGGCACACTCCGCTGACAAGCTAATCTCTTGTTTGTTAGTGAACACACATAAAGGGGTCATAAGGCCACATGTACGCCAGCAGAGAAAACGACTGTGTGCCATGAGCCTAATAACTGAATTTTAGATGTAGGCGTTGAACTGACATTGTTGAGTTGAGATACTGTACTGTATACTTCACTAAAGAACAAACAATTCGATTCCAATTAGAATTCAGTTAGATTCCAAAAGGAATTACTGGTTAGAATGAGAGAATCTGCGAAATGGGTCAGGGTAACATTCTGGTTGAACCACAAGGGTCTTGTCCAGCTGATTCTAAACTAAAGGTGAATATATGTAAACACTGAACATACTGTACACATTGGTGGACATTTTGTCACCTGCAATAAATTGTGGCTACTGCGTGCCATTGACCTAAAGAACAAATACCAAAGAGAGACTCTAAGGGGCAGATTTATCAAGGGTCGAATTTCGAAGTGAAATATACTTCGAAATTCGACCATCGAATATCGAAGTCGAAGGTTTTTTTTACCAAATTTGACCGCTTTGTGGTCGAAGTAAAATCGTTTGATCGAACGATTAGAATGATTTCAGCGATCAATCAAACGATTTTACTTTGACTACAAAAAACATAGAAAAATGCATTAGAAGGTCCCCATAGGCTAACATAGCACTTCGGCAGGTTTAATTTGGCAAACTATTGAAGTCTAAGTTTTTTTAAAGAGACAGTACTTCGATTATCGAATATTCGAATATTCAAACTATTTTACTTCAAATCGAATTCAAAGTAAATTCTAAGTCGTAGTATCCTATTGGATGGTCGAAGTATCCAAAAAATTACTTTGAATTTCGAATTTTTTTACTTCGAAAATTCCCTCAAATTCACTTCGACCCTTGATAAATCTGCCCTAAATAATTTTTAAAAGCTTTAACACAAATATTTTTTTCTAAAGGCAGTTTATTTTACATAAGAAACTAGAAAATGTGCCCGACCTTCAGAAAAATATGGAGAAAAAAAAATATTTGTAGAAAATTCTTTATTACATCCAGTTTGTGTGCTTGCAAAAGGCTTAAGAGTTATTTTCCCACTTCTGTTATTATTTAACTTGTCACAGTACATCAAGACATAGAAAGTGTTTAGAGTATAAAGCAAGGCCCTCACATTTAATATAAATTTCATCAAACTGAAATGTGTTCAACTTAAAAAAAAAAAGTTAACTTTTCCATTTTCATTCTGTCAAAATAACCTTTTGCTTTTCGGTGATGCATTTTGAATATGATGATATTTACGTTCGCTAATAAAATTCTTTCGGAGGTGTTTAGTCAGAGTGTTCAAAAAATAAGTCTTGTTAAAGGGACAACATGACATTTAATACAAACACATGCTGGAACTTTTGATGCCTCATAATAAAAACAAACCCTTACTCCTAACCAATGCTTAAACTCTAACCATCTTTTTAAAATGGAATATAAATCCCCAGTATTCCTTTTTTGTGGCTGAATTGCTTGTAAATTGTTGTATAATGAGAGGTATAGTTTATAGTGCTTTCTTTTAAAACTTGATGGCTGCATAATCTAGCAGTAAACATTAGCACACAAACATTAATCCATCTGAAAAGGTAGAGCTAATAAAAGCCACACAATTGGAAAAAGAATGGCGGCAGAGCAGCCCACACATTTTTAAAGTGAGTAAAGGGACCTCATTTGGCTTATCATAAAGGTATTGCATACTATAAAAATGTGTATATATGTGTAAATATATTCCCCATAAATATATGTATTCTCATTTGCATAATTAAAATTTCTGAAATATGTGGTGTTAAAAAGTTTCACATGAATTAAAACTAATTAAATTTTATAAAATATATATGTATATAATATTTTTCTAGTTACAGAGTTACTTTACAGGGTGTCACAAATTCGGGACAAATTTCCGAGTTTTGCTCCGGACAACTCACCCGCAAAAATTTTGCAGATTCAAAAAACTTTCTTTCATTAACTTTAATGCATTTGGACCAAATAGTCGTGTACATAAAAACTGTTGCACGTCAAAATTATTTGGACGCCCATTGACTTTAATGCATTTGGAACAAATAGTCGCGAGTATAAAAATTGTCATTCGCCTCTAAATTGACGTGCGTCAAAATTATTAAAGTGTTTCTGCACAGATTCGCCCATCACTGGGGGGCATATTTATCAAGGATCGAATTTCATATTGAAAAAACTTTGAAATTCAAATTCAAAAAGACCAACCAAAATTGAGTCAAAGGTTTTTTTTTGGGATCAAATAGATCTGTTTTTGATCTAATAGGTCCGTATTTGGACGAAGTCGAATCGTTTGAATCAAAGGCATAACACATTCGACTGAATTTGATTTAAAGTTTTTCCAAAAAAAGAACTTCTATTTTTCAAAGTCCACCAATTGACTAGGAGGTCCCTCATAGGCTAAAACTTTTCAAAGTCAAATTTTTAAAGAGACAGTACATGATAAATTTTGATATTCAAATCTTTTACAAATTCAAATAGAATTTGGACTATTCCCTAATCGAAGTACACAAAAATAGCTCGGAATTATAATTTTTTCAAGTCGAAAATTCACCTCGACCTTTGATAAATCTGCCCCTAGGTGTCAGTGTTACAACAGTAGGTAGTCAGTAGGGATGAGCACATTTTTTTTTGCCAGAGCTTTGTTAGAAAATTTGTGGTTTGGTTAGTGGCAAAAAAATCCACTAATTTGCATATAACTGTTGCGTTTGTTTCTGGTCTAAAAATCAAGGGTTTTTTTGTGTGGGAAAAGAAAAGAAAGAAAATGCCCATTGACTTCAATGCATTTGATGTGAGGAAAAATGTCCATTGACTCTTCTGAATTTGCTGAAATTTCTCCACTACATACAAATGTAAAGCTTAACTTGTTTGCCTATGACAAAAATTCTTACGAATCTGTGCTAGAATTTCGGCATGCACTTTGTTTTGCCTGGGAAAAAAAATACTTTAGGAAAAAACAGCCATTGACTTCAATGTATTTGGCATTAGAAAAAATGCCCATTGACTGCCGCACATTTGTCACAAGAAAACACATGGTGAAAAAATGCCCATTGGCACTCATTTATTAACATTGGGCAATAGGCAGTAACCCACTTCAATTAATCAGTGATCGGGTGAATTTCAGCCAGCTGCATGTGAAACAGCAAATGCGACAATTTGATTGGTTGGCATGGGCTATTTTGCCCAGTGTTAATAAATGACCCCAGTTGACGTCAATGCATTTGGCAAAACGTTGCCATTTTGCAAATGTTTCTGCAAAGTGAATGGGGAAGTTTCATACATCACTAGTGGTCACTAATTTTCTATAGGACTACCAAGTAACAGTGTCAAGGCTGATGTGGCCTGCAGGAAGGCCACATATTTTTGGAATAAAAAAAAAATCCCAAAGCTTCAACCTGGTAGACCTCCATTGCAACAAGATGTAAACTACATAAAATTCTAACAAGCAACAATTACAAATTACCAGGGACCACATGCACACAGGACAACTGAATTATATATAAAGGCGAAACAGCAAATGTAGTTTTGAAACCAGGTTCCAAAAGATAAACATAAAATGCACAAACAATGTGTTGTTTCATATGCATCAGGAAGACCAACAAAGTACATATTTTCATATTTTAGTCACAAAATATATTAGTTTTTGATATATAATAATCTAACGTTTTTCCATTATTAGTAATGGTAGCAGTTAAGGTAGATATGGGACCCCTTGGTGAGGCAGTAGAGCAATTGGGAAGATTAAGCGATTTGCATGGTTACAATTTGCAATAGGAATTAGTTTTAATGTATCACAGAAATGCTACAGATATATATGGAGGTGCACAGTAATAAGAAATGATTGTAATACTGTATGTTTTAAAATACTGTGTTGGCTAAAATGTAGAATCTTTAGTAATGCAATACACACAGAAAATTAACTATATTTTAATTAGTTTATTAGTGGTTGGGATGTTATCAATGCTCCATAGGTGGGTTGTAACTCCCAGGAGAGGAACTAACACATTCATCAAAACCTTTTGGCTATTTTAAATGTTCCATTTCATCAGAATTGGATAACCTTCTTTGATCAGCCAAATTGAGTTCTTTCTTATGGGTGTTCAGTGGCAGGGTTGAACTCTAGCGCCCTATTGGTTTTGAAACAGAATAAGCATTCAGTGTAAAGCAATTCTCTAATATAGGTTAATTTCCATCTCCTTTACTATTAATTGGTGTTAAACAAAAAATGATATGAGCAGTTCCAATGTCCTTACTGCTCTTAAGAATAAGGGCCACAGTAACATAGTCCTTTTTTATGTAAAAGAATATATTTCTTAATGTAAGAAGGTTTTAGGCATGGTACAGAAAATAGCCAAGAAAAGCCCTGGCCTCATTGATTCTAAATAATTCACCCCAAGTCTGAATTAGAGACCATTCTATAAACAACAGTTTGAGAATTATTTCCAATCAACCACAATGCAGTGAAAAGAATATGTGGAATAATTTGCATATTACGGTTCATATCTGATTATACAAATTCCCAATTTATCTCATTAAATTTATCTTGGCCTCATGACCCTTTTTAGAAACACTTTTTTCCAAAATGATATTCTCTAGCTCCATGTTAAACAAATACCAATCACATTCAGTCTGTACAGAAACCTGGCATGCTCAGTTGGATAAACTTTGGAATGAAAGTAAGAATGGCCATTTTTGTAAGTAGTGGGAACCATGGACGGAAGGTGAAGGACTTTTTTATATCTTAGAAAAAAAGGATTGCTTTTGGAATACCTGTCAATGTTTCCTGTAGAGCTCAACAGTGTGGAATCTGATGGCATTGCCTGATTGGGACACACATCTCTATGGTGATTTTCATTTGTGCAGTCACTGATGTCCAACTGTTTAGTGGTGTCACAAATACAATATTCTAACATTTAGAAAAATGTCAGGTCAAGATTTCTGTTCAACAGAAAATCATCTGTGTGGCATCTGGTATCATAGGGCAGAATAAAATTCTAACAAAAACAACAGTGGAATCCAAATTAAAGTGAAATCTACAGTCTACGTATTTAAATAAATAATTGCTTGTGATTTAGAAATCCATGCATAAAACTTACCATGCCTTAAAAAAGATTATGGACTATATGTGATATTGCGGGATTAAAATCCTAATTAATCTTTCACCAATTACCTTTCCTTTTATGTTAAGGACTTTTATGCCCAGACTTTGTTACCCTGGGATCTACTCTAAACACCTGGCCTCCATCATGAGATCTAGCTTGATAAAAAAAGTGGGCCGGCTACAGTACGGCAAAAGAACAGGGAGTTGCTGCAGTGATATTGCTAATGAGAAGGAAGTTGTTGCAGTGATATTGCTGATGAGCAGGGAGTTGCAGTGATATTGATATTGAGCAAGGAGTTGGTGCAGTGATATTGCTAATGAGCAGGACTTTGGAGTGGTATTGCTATTGAGCAGGGAGTTGTTGCAGTGATATTGCTTTTAAGCAGGGAGTTGGAGTGGTATTGATATTGAGCGGGGAGCTGCACTGATATTGCTATTGAGCAGGGAGTTGGAGTGGTATTGATATTGATATTGAGCAGAACATTTCACCTCTCTACTTTCTTGGGATTTCCTGGGTTTTGCTCCACCTCAAAATAATATGTGGGTGTTAGCATTCTTTAAAATAGTGCAATGCTTATATATATTGTTTCTCCAAATAATGGGAAATAAGTCAATATAAATGTGTGAGATTCCAAATAATTTATTAATATTTTATATAAGCAAACAATAGATGATACATACCAAGTTGAGAAACATTATTCAAATTATCAGTCCTAGGTGAATGATATGTATAATCTAAAAGGATGATTTACTTGCCATAATTGTAATGTGTAGTTTAAGAACAAGAGAAAAACAAGATTTTCCCAAGAGTAAAATACTCTGGGTGTAATTTATAAAGTTCGCACAGCACATTGTATTGCCCATGATTTTTCCTGAATGTTAAGAAATAGTGCACTTTTGTGCCTATCTTTCCAGTTTTTGTGATTTGCGCATTGAGAATAACTTAAATTCGCCATTTACGAAACTGGTTTGCAAATATTTTCTCCGCTCAAAGTTGTGGCGTAATTCAAACACAGAGTGTGCACAAAATATTCGCAATTTGCGATGTTTGCCATATTTAAAAACCTCTTCTAGACATTAGCAGTGTGAAAAAAATTCACAATTCTGTGTGAACCAATCTGCCCTGCGCAAAGTTTATAAATGAGCCCCACTATTTTTCAAAGTTTACTAAAAGGTAACTAAATTGTGTACTTTTAAAATGGATTGTATTTTAGTATGTAGTGCTACTTTGCCCAATGTGTAGGGGTACAGCCCCCTCCATATATACCTCCTTTTCAATCCTTCATTTTTCTGCTCCTTTAAAGTGATGCTAAATGTAATGGGCATCAGCTTTAAAAGGTCCCTGTTCTACAGTGAGGCCATCTATTTTTTCCAGTTCTGCCACACAAGCAAATCAGGTAGAGATGGGTATGCACTAATTTAGGAGAACTATAGGAATACAAGTGGGGTAGAGTTTTATTTTTATAGATTCTCATATAAAGTAGTGTACACATCAAGTGCTGTAAACACAAAAAAACATTTTTAGGGAGAAGTGAGCTTTTTTTTGGTACAATTTCACAGTAAAATTCATGGGTTCACATTTTTTGTGAATTTTACCATACTTATAAAGGACCTGACCAGGCACTGTGTTTGGAGTACATTGGCAACATTGGAACATAGTGGAAAGGAGCTTCTCTAACAAAATGTAGTGATGGCCATATTTGGCCCATTTCGCCGAAACATTTGCAAATTTTTCAGCGAAATTCGCAAAACGACTATTGAACGTTAGCATGTTAGCAAAATTACCAAAATGTTTTGGCGCTGTCGCTCATTCGCACTCAATCGCCAGGTGAAGTTGTGCTCTGGCGAAGGGACGTAACTGAGAAAATTCACCAAGATGCGGATTTTACTGAATGTTAC
The DNA here is from genome assembly GCF_017654675.1 of Xenopus laevis. NCBI lineage: Eukaryota > Metazoa > Chordata > Amphibia > Anura > Pipidae > Xenopus > Xenopus laevis. The sequence continues at coordinate 35,005,918 of NC_054375.1, read as the reverse complement.
CTCTTGCGCCAGACTTGCCTTCACCACCTCAGACCAGGCGAAGTACAATAGAGTAGATAGGAGTTCCTCAAACTATAGTTAAAATTTTTTATATGTCCCAAAAAAGGCTGGCTGACGTCCATTCAACTTTCACTTCCTGCCGTATGCAAATTAGCCAATGCTAGCGCAACTTCGATCTGCTTGCCAAATTAATACTGGCACAACTTCACCAGCATTCGGCGCCTGGATGCAACTTTGCATGTTAGTGAATTAGCGTTGTCTGAGCAAATTTTCCCCTGGCGAAGTGTTGCACTACCTACAAAGCCGACGCTGGCAAATTTTCGCTGCTTAGTAAATTTGCCCCTATACATTTTAGCCAGAGGAAAACATAATTGGACAAATCAATGACTTTCATTTTAAATCACCAGTGAGGAAAATGTTTCTAAAAGTCAGAAGAATGTTAATAAAATTATGACTTACAAGGAAAAACCTACAGTATATGAGAGGCCCATAGACCAAAAGCACAGAAATGTGAGGGCCACACACAGTATGTCCACCATACTAACATAGTAAGTTAGGTTGACAAAAAAACACATCCATCCACACACCAGTTTAAACTTTAAATGCTATTTTAACCTGCCTAACTGCCAGTCAATCTAGAGGAAGGCAAAAAAAACCCTCAAAATTGCCTCCTGACTCCAAGATGGCAAAATCCCTAGATCAATTTGTACTATGAGCTATCTCCGATAACCCTGTATATCACTTGCAAAAAAACATCCAACCCCTTCTTAAAGCTATCTAATGTATCAGCCTGTACAACTGACACCTACATTGTTTAAACCTCCAATTCAGACTAATCCCCTGTATTGTTCACACCTGTGATCCCCCTGTATTGTTCACACCTGTGACACCTCTATTGTTTACATCCTATAGCCCTGTACTGTTCTCATCTGAAACCCAGACTGAAACTGCCCACATTGTTCACCTGTTCACACCTTATTCAAAATGCTAATGGGGCACCAGCACCGTATGTAGTTTGCCATACTCTGCCTGACCTGTGATCCCTATGGAACACAAGCCTGGTATTTGTTCTGGGGGTTTGTTAGCATTTGAAACAATTTGGGGCCCCTAAAGTGTTTAATCATATGCTGGGGTACTGTATTATACACAGGGGAGGAGGAGGCATATAGATTTAAGGGTATGTCTTAATATGACTTAACTTTTTTTTACATATGAGTGGCATCCCTGCCGGGCCAAGGTAGTTTGACACCCTAGGCAAGAGCTTCAATCAACGCCCCCCTGTCCTGCATTACCATTTCCCTCCTTACCATGATGGTTTTTAAATAAAGAAAGCAACGAAATGTACAACACTTTTTCATGTATATTACTGCCCCCTGTACCTGTACCAGCAAGCCCAGCATCCATCCATAATACAGCCCCCCTGTACCTGTGCCAGCAGCCATCCATCATACAGCCCCCCCTGTACCTGTACCTGTGCAAGCTCAGCAGCCATCCATCATACAGCCCTCCTGCATCCATCATATTGCCCCCAATCTTTACCTGTGCCAGCAGAAGCTAAAAATAAATCTGATCACATCATATTGCCCCCAAGTATTTATGTACCTGTGCCAGCGCCCAGCCCAGCAGCAACAGCAAACATATGGCCCCTGGCCCAAATCTGTACCTGGCTGTGCCAGCAGGAAGCTTCACATTTTCACAGTAATAGAAAGAATGTCTTCAGTTCAGTGCAACTGTGCAAGGCTGAGAGCAGCGAGAGCCACACCAAGCAGGCCGCCAGCTCTCTGCCTCTCTGCCTCCCAGCCGCATCATTGACGCATATACGCACATCCGCTGCACTGCCGCACCGCACAGAAAGAGCTATTACTTGCTGGCAAGAGGGAGAAGGTGAAGGAGGGGGATTCCACCCTACTTAGTGACCATGATTACTGAATTTATTATTAAATAAACGCTTGAAAAAAATGAAAAAACTCCATTAAAAGTTCGCCCCTCAATGATGGCGTCCTAGGCAGTCGCCTACTCTGCCTACCCCTAGTTCCGGCGCTGACCCTGCAGTGAGCACCAACCATCTGTTTTTTTGGTGTGCTATTAATGTGGACATGGTCTTGCGGTAACATGGGTGTGGTTTAAAGTGGGTGTGGTCTAAAATCAGGGAGTGGCTACCACTGGCTTCCATCATTGGCCCTCCACCATGTAGATTAGAACAATTCTGGCCCTCTGTACCATATGAATTGGACAACACTGATTTAATGTATCAGCGCCCCTACGACTGATTCGGGGAGAGAATTCCACATCTTTACATCTTCATTTAATTGTGCAAAAATGATCAATGAAGGGGAACTGTATCTCTTGTTCTCTTCCTTATTTTCAGATATGCTGGCCAACAAGGTGCCTTGGCATACAGTAGAACCCCCATTTTATGTTTTCAGGGAACCAGAAAAACATGGTGTAAAATCTGGGAAGACGTAAAATCAGGAAAATGCATTATATATTTGTGGGACCATAAAAACCTGTGTAAAATAAGTGATAACTTAAAATCATGGCATGTAAAACTTTTCAAACCAGGCTATTCCCAAACCAGTATCTATAGTACAAAAGTTTGTTTCATACAATATTGTTGGTATGTTTATTGTTTATGACCATCTTACGCAACTTTCAGTTGTTTTCAATCAAGATACTTCAGAACCCCAGTGCTCTATGGGGTCTTTTAGTTCAGGGACCTACAATGGAAGGTATAAATTTGCTAAAACACAGATGTTATCTTTTGGTTCAGGATCTCTGGACCAAAAAAAATAAAAAAAATGTAAACCCATATGCGGGGCCATGATGTTTACCTTTCCTAACAGATACATGCCTGTATATAGATATAAAATGTCTTTGGCTGAGGATCATATTGGCTGTGTGTATATGTATCACCTATTTTATGTATTTGTAAAGTGACTGAACAGTTGGCACAGGTTTGGCAGTAATTGAGCACTTTTTTTGGCCTGGTACAAACCTATAAAGAAAAATGCATTTTCACAAGTGACAAAACTGTTAATGAATCTGCACTAGTATTTTGCTGTACGTCTGGTTTTGCCAGGAAAAAAAAAAGTTTTTTTTTCGTGCAGTAAAATAATCTCAAGAAGAAAAGCCCACTGACTTCAATGAATTTATGGTGATAAAGAACTTGAGAAAAAAACACCAGTTGAGTCAAAAACATTGGGGATCACAGCAATATGAATTTGGTGAAGCTTCTTCGAAATGTTGCCATTTTGTGTCCGCTCATCAGAATTGCTGCCATTGAATGGGGATAAATGTTACAAGTCAAGTTGCAAATTATTTAAATGCATATGGATTTACTAGAAGGGTAGTATTTGAGAGAGGTGAGGAAAAAGTAAGTGTGGGTTATTCACCTTTAAATGTCAATCTGTCCTGGTGACTGTATAAATACATTAGAGGTCATTAACTTTAATATCATATGTTAGTCATTGGACTGGTTCTGCTGAATTGCACTGATTTGCACTCTGCTACTATTTCTGTATCAAATGAACAAAGACCAAAATAAGAATAATTTGCTGTTCTAGCAGAGCATAGCTTAAAATGCATACATACACACACTGGTATTCTCTCCTGGGAGATTAGATGCATTCATCTGTTCTGTACTAAATTTGGTTCTACAGTGCTAAAGACCAAGGATATAATTTAGGTTTCCATTTTTTCCATTATGATTTTATTGGATGGCTGCTCTGTCTTTATTTAATCAAATTGTACTTATTTCAGACATCACATATTGCAATTAAAGAAATTCAATAAGCATTTTAAATAAAGCTTTCCTTTCCATAAGCTCACAAAATTTACACTTTGGGCTTATTTCAGACAGGGATTGTAACTAAAGAATTTCAGGTTATTAAGGGAAAAAAATGCAACATTTTACAACAGACTTATGAGAATATAAAGGATTTATGCAAGACATAAAAGAAGGTTATGAAATCCAACAGACGTCATTGAGGGCCCTGCTCCAGTAAGTTTTGAATCTAAAATATTGTTCTGCTATTATTTGGTTTAATACAATGTGGCACCATGAAACGCATGTGGATAAGTGGCTGAATTTGCTCCAGAATATCAAAAAAATTGAATATTATATATGGTTTTCCTAATACTATGTTTTTTAACAGGGTATGATCAAGGTAGCTTGTCATCCCATACAATACCTGCCCCACCTCTCAAATTGAACTACTGCAAGATGAAAACTCAACAGAGATTCCAGGTTGGATGTGAATTGTGGAAGCTTTATTTACACAGTATCAACACTGAAACATAAAACTTTAGGTTTAAGTAATATAATACAAAAATAAAATTGTGAAACAACCCAGGAATGCTTGCCAACAAATTCCACAGGAGTGAAAGGGCCACCCGCTATGATGACCACCAGGCACAGTCATGCTCCAATGGTCAAGTGGAAGCAAAGTAAGGTTTCACGCCACACCCTTACCTCCTGGCACAATTACTCAATTAAATACTGATGAAATTTACTATGTCAGATTTTAACAGCTACTTTCCACTTGGCAAGCATTCCCACCCCTACCCCCAAAGCAGACACAAGAAGATAAAACCCAACCCTACCTTCTCCAACAAAACAATTCAAGGTGCAGGATTCTTCTCCCAATGCTGCCAACATAAAAACAACAATTTACATACCTCCATACTAATCAATTCTCCTTTTCCTACCTTTTCTAATCATTCAGCATCCAGGGAATGAAATTCTTAACAATGTTTCATTACATAAATAAAGCAAATAAACAATACAATGTACAGTATGAAAATACAATGTACATTTTGGAAATTTAACTTAGGAGGATAACATTTCGCATGTAGTTTTCCATGTTATTTAATGCACATCAAAACTACACTGAGCGGAATGTTTAAGTCCTGTACTGGTAATTTACAAAGAATAGTCAGCCATTACAGTAAAATGAATACATGCAAATTTGAACAGAAACATATCTAACATTAGTAAAGCCCAAAGTTCCCTGTGTATATTTCCAGTAAAAGGGCTCAGCTTTCCCCTTTGTTTAGCAAGATCTAGTATTTTTGAGCTGTGAGATGTAATAATTCCTTCTACTCAGCACAGATTGCTTATCATGAAAAATAACAAGGTATAGCACTATCATCATTTTTGCACATGAGGCGTCTCAGTCAGTGTGTAATAGGTAGCTACAGGTAAAAAGGATAGCTGGAAAGTTTGATGGTAGAGAACTAAATTGGTTTAGAATGTCTTCATAGTTTTCATTAGTAAAATTACTGAGATTATCTGTCCAACCATTATTTTGTTCTATATAAGTACCTATCAGGCTACACATGTGGTATGCTCCTTTATCTAATATAAAGTAAAACATATTCTCCTTGGTATGAGTAGTTAGTGTCAGGAAAGATACTTTAATAGCTCCATTTAGCAGAGAGAGTGGTATAGTTAGTTGAACAGCTTGAGGCTCCAATGAAGAGACCAGAAGGGTTAGCACTCCGCAATGTCACCCACCAGTATAGGGACTCAAGTAGGATTCATAGCATAGACACCACTGTTCTTCTAACACTGGGACCAGTTCACCTAGTGAGTATATTTCTGGTTGTTACACATACTGCACCGGGAGTAGCACCTTGCCAAATCTAAGCTGGGTAAGAACCAGCAAGGTCCTAGATGTTGGATTACTGGTACCAGTAATGATAGTTAGTATTAACAATGAAATAAGATTCTGAGTCCATTATTTCCTTTTGGATGGGTGGAGGTCAGCTACAACTTTATTTACACATTTATTAAGCCAGTCAAACAGTCCTTGCCATACCTTAACCAACTGTACAGGATTACCCCCAATGCCGTTCACCACATTGCATGTGACTTAACACCCTGGAAACCTATACCAAATGGCATCGACACCATAAGATACTCACCAACTGCTGTGCCAAATGCCAAATGTAATAAAACAGAATAATCAACTTACAATGACAGTCGAAAGCAAAAAAGCTCCAAAATGAGACCTCATTTGAAGATAACCATATAATTTACAGAAACACAAATAGAAAGGAAAACTGGGGGGTGGGGGTGGAGAGCTCCTGCTGAACTCCAGGTGCCCAATGGAAGAGGTAGGAAATGCATCTTGCTGGCCCCTCCCAGGTTTTTGCTGGCCTATTCCGGTATATGTACCATACTTCCTGAAGTTTATAAAGCACAAATTTATAAGAACTATCCATCTTTATTTAAAGGAATATAATACAATGGAGATTCTTGTTTTTAAACAATATATCCCCTTTTCTGAAGCAAGAGCTACATTAAGGGGCAAATTTACTGATATTGGATAATCTATTTTTTCACAAATCTTTTCTCAAAAAATGTTTGTTTTTTTTAAAAATTTCTCTAAAAATTAAAGATTTATAAAGTCTAAAAACAATGAAAAACTCTAATACAAAAAATTGCCAATTAAAAGCAATTGAGGTTCTATAAAAGTCAATGGGAGCTTGGCTGATCAAATTTGACCTTTTTTTTGCCATTAGACGTTTAGAGGATTTCATTTTTTTGTGTCTAGTTATTGTCGAAAAAAACATTAGAACAACCATACCTTTAATGAAATGAATCAAAAATAAGAAATAAGGTCCATTTTAGCACATTTATGTTTGTGGCTGCATTCATTAATGACCCCACTTGATTGTCCACGATGAGAGCTTTCCTGCTTACTTAGGCAGAGATCAAAGATATATATAGAACTAAATCTCCCAACACCAAGGGGCAGATTTATCAAGGGTCGAAATTTAAAGTTAAAAAACTTCGAAATTCGACCATCGAATTGGCCAAATTCGATAGTCGAAGTTTTCTTTTTGGCCGTTTTCGGTCGAAGTAAAATCATTCAATCAATTGAACGATTTTCCAAAAAAAAAAACTTTGACTTTTTAAAAATTAGCCAATTTTTGGCTTCAAATTCAATTCAAATCGAAGTCGAATTTGGTCTATTCGATGGTCGAAGCACCCAAAAAATACTTCGAAATACAACGTTTTTTAATTCTAAAATTCACTTTGACCCTTAGTAAATGTGCCCCCAAGCATTAGTTCTAATGGAAATGCTCTTTGGGGAATGTTCTATACAGGGATTGTCTGGGGAAAAGAACATAGGGCTAGAGTTTTCAGTACATCTATAGGATTATATGGAAACCTGTTATCCAGCTGTAGAGACCCTGAGATTTGGGTTAAATTACTCAGGCAGTTCCACTTTAGTATTTGGACACCTAAGGGTCGTTAAGTTAACTTAGGCAGCTATGTCCTTTGCTGGGTCCACATTAGTTCACAGATTTCGTTCACTAAGTGGCACCATGTGATAATATAAAGGGGGTTAGCACCATGTGGTCGGGGTCTGTCCTGGGACTTTGCCTCACTGAGAGGTACTACAGGTCCAGGTCTGCCGGTGAAGTTAGTTAAGTGTGAGTTAGTGATAGTGAATACGGAAATAGTCACTCTAGGAGTGAGAGTCAGCACAGGGTAGCTAGTGAGCAGATGTGGCTCCAATGAGGAGAAATAGTGGGGTTAGGACCCCGTGGTATGTGAACCACTAGAGCAGGGACTACAGTGGGTGAGTTGAGGACCAGATAGTGTACCAAGACCCAAGACCCCAGGCTGAATACAGTGGGTGAGGTGAGGACCAAGTCCGGTGCCAAGATACAAGACCCCAGGCTGAGAAACCCGAGCCTTAGTGTTCATTCGGAGGAATAGTACCTAGTGAGAGTGGTAACTATCTCCTGTTTTATTATTGCTGTTACTTTGATATTTTGGATATTAGCTCACCTGGAGCACCTTGTACCCCCTGGAGGGAATATTGCTGTTTGAAGCTATCCTATTATGCCTGTGAACATCTAAGTACTTGTGAACTCCATTGCAACAGTTCTCTGTTAATAAACAAGTTTATCTTATTGCAAAGAAACTTGTCTGGCTGATTATCCTGCTGCATTGATCTACACCAGGTACTGGGAGTTGCACAGGTACACTGGGGGTCCAGGGCACACTACAAGCAGTTTTAGGCTGGTCACAGATCACCTTAATACAAAGCAAAAGTACATTTAAGGGTGTGCTACACAACAAACTCCGAATTACAGGAAGGCCGTCTCTAAAAGACTCAATTTTAACGAAATAATTCTAATTTTTAAAAATGATTTCCCTTTTTCTCTGTAATTATGAAATATAAATTTTAGCTGATCCCAACTAAGATATAATTAATCCTTATTGGAGGCAAAACAATCCTATTGGGTTTATTTAATGTTTGCATGATTTTTAGCAGACAGGTATGGAGAACCAAATTACAGAAACATCCCTTAGCTGGAAATCCTTAGGTACCAAGCTTTCTGGATAATAGATCTCATACCTGTATAAGAAAAAAAAAAACTAAGTGTGTACCTGCATTCAATTAAAAAGAAAACAAAAAAAACAATTTCTTCCTTTTGATGAACAAAGACCAGAAATAAATGTTTATACTTTCTGAAAATGCCCTGAGGCTACTCTCCTCTCTCTCTATTGATTCCCTTTGTGTTCTGTATCAATATAAGCTTATCCTAATCCAAATATAATTGTATTTATTAATAATAGTTTTTCATTACGCATAATTTACAGTTGGCCTTGTGACAGACCGTTGGGCACAAGCACAGAAAGCAAGATGCTGACCTTTTGCGAAGAATTTACATGCCAAGATGCTTATTGTGAAGAGTGAAATAGAGGCAAATGGATAAATAGCTTTCTGCAATGCCTTTTATAGCAATTTAGGGAGGAAATTATAGATGTCCAAATGGTTAGATAAATCTGTTATATAATCCTTGCTGTTCCCACGTCTAAACATCAAACAGTAACGTTGGAAATACTTTTTCATGTGAGTCATTCTTCACTAAAATACAGACCTCAAATCAAATCTGTTGGGCAACATTGCTGATGCATTTTGATGTTGATTGCATTTGTATATTCATGTTTTCTGAGCTATACATCAATGTAAAATTCCCATTCCAATGATAAAGCAACCTTATTTATTTATGACCTTATGGCATTGCTTTAGAAGGCTTGTCATCTCAGTTAACAATTTCACTGCTGGTATAGTTTTAAGGGAATTCATGTTGTGATTTTTTTTGCATTCTGATTATGGGGTGGGTGTTAAGACAAGCAGGTCTGGACTGAGAATTAAAATAGGCCCTGGCATTTCAGGTACACAGAGGCCCAAACAGCCCATGACCAGCCCACTAAATACTGACTTTCTATGGGACATTTTAGCAGCCCCTCTGGCATTTGCCAGAACCCACAGATTGCCAGTCCGGGCCTTAAGACAAGTGTATAATATTTGGTGATACACATCAGGTGCATCCTGTTCTAGCCTCGTGCCTAGAACTATCCACTTATAAAGACAAGGGCAGAAGGTATCCTGCCCTTCAGATATCAACCCTAGCATCTTTGCTCATCTACTGTTGGATTACAGTATTTGCTGTTCAGTATCAAATAGCAAGCTGCTTATTAGTAGTGCCACATAACATAGAGGATTTTTCAGGCTCATGGTACAAGGGGTTCTTTGACCCTACCTACCTGCCAATCTCATTTGTTAAAAAGTGAAATGTGCTGCCTATTGCAGAGCAATCCTTTGGGAAATCTCAATGTTAATTAGTCCCTCTCTGACAATATCAACATTAGCCATAGGCTCTACATTTACCATTTCCAAATGAAGCAGCTGCCAGTGTAGAAGGTGTTTGACTTGGGCAGCATTAAGGCCATCGGTTCTACTCACCTTACCTGACCGAATCTATATAACCTGATGATTATAACAAAGACACTTGGAGCCCAGGATGGAGTTTAAAGGCTGCAGCTTTATTAACAACCTATATTAACGAAGCATAACTGTAATATAAACACTGACCCAACTGGAATGTGTGACTAAACTATGAGTCACCACCATGCAACACAGAAAGAAATCCAAAGGCACACAGGATTGACACAAGCAAGATTGCCTTGAGTGTTTAATGCAGAGTGCAACATTTTGGGGTCACGCTCCTTTGTCAAGCATGCTTAGTTATATGCTTACATAGTTATCATATGACCCCCCCTTTAAGCACCTCTTCTCCAGCATAAACATTTCCAACTTGGCCAGTCTTGCTTCAAAACTGATAACATCTCACAGCAAAAAAAGAACTTCCCACCTTAAGATGAAATGTCCTTTCTTCTAATCTAACTGGATACCCATGTGTCTGCTGGAAGCATCAAATGGTGGATGAAGTATCAGAGAGTTCATTGGTCGCCTTACATATTTATGCACCATTATCATATCCCCCTTAAGCACCTCTTCTCAACTGTAAACATTCTCAACTTCTGTAACCTTTCTTCATAACTAAGACCTTCCAAACAGCTTAGTTTCTATTATTAGGCCTTTCTCTGTGGAAGATGAGGAAGGGTTACTTTACCTGCTTGCCTTTTATTTTCAATTCAGAATTATACACGTGATAGTGTTAACATTAGACGAGTGCCTAATACGTATATAAGGATCACTAATCCAGTGCAAAATTTGGATGAATTTATTTTCAAATTGCATTGCTTCAGGAGCACAGCATCTATAATGCCATTAGCATGCTGGTCACTAGCTGCAAGTCAGTTGCTGATGTGGGTGCAGCTCAGAAGTACCACCTCCTTAAGGTGTAAATTCCAGGGCACCCTGGCACCCATGCCCCTTTTGCTTTGATCCCGTGTATAGTCAAGCTCAGGTTTAATGGGCTCATTGCAAAAGTAAATGTTGTTGGAAGGATTTCTCCATTTTTATTTGCTCTTGAAACAGCATTAAAATATATATTGTGTGGAGGGACATTAAAAAGAAATGTTTTGGGTTGCCCATATTTACATACAAGAAGGGAAATTCAGTTCCTGCTCCTTAATAGAAACCATTTCAGTGCTCTTTGCATGAACATTCAAGACACATGAAGCCAAATTGTTTTGCAGAAATTAACCTGGATAATGTCGAAGTAAAAATCTTTAACAGTTCATTTATCTCTACTTATGCCAAGAGAAACAACCTGCTATAGATAAAGGACATGTTTTAATTTGTACAGGCCAAACACTTGTCTATATTCCCTTGCAATCACACGAGCCTTAATGAACACACCATGTTACTAATATTACAAACTGGATACTAATAAATACAAGTAGACTTTTTATGAGCGCAATAGAACACCTTTGGTAAATATATGTATCTATTCAGCCCTGTTCTGTCTCCTGAGGATCGGAATGGTACATCAGTGGTTTTGTGACTAGAAATCATTTGCTGTTTGGGGAGATAAAAGCACAAGATGTATGACCTTGAAATAAACAAATAGATATTCTTTTCCAAAACAGTTTTTCTCTCCCACAAACAAAATGACGGATACTGTTTGACTACAAACAATTCTGGAAGCGCTTTCTTTATAAAACTCCCTTCTTCTTCCTCAAATGCTTAAATTCTTTCAGCTTGCCTTGGTGTGGGGGACATCCAGTGGCTGCTCAGAGAAATTTTTGGTTCCCAAGGGTGAATTAACAGAAAACAGCAGAAGAAAAAATCCAGTACTCAACAATGTGTTTTTCTTTATTTCATCCCAATGTACGAGGAAAATAAACTTTGAGTGTCTGAGCTGTTTGGGGAATATTCCTGTAAGAGATTATATCTGACAGCTGTTCATTGCTTTCTGCTTGCTTACTTAGCTATAGATTGTTAATCAAATCTGAAATTTCAATCTGTACTGTCCCTTGCAACAGATTCAAAGAGGCACTTCTTGTCACTGAGCAGAATGACCTGGTAAGATCCTGTATTCTCTGACTATTACTTACCCTCTTACAGAGTGAAGATGACGGCTGAATGTTGATGTAGCGAATGTTTTAGCCAAAGGACAGAAGGCAAATGAAGACTGGAATTTCATGCAAAGCTGTGAAAAGAATAAAGAAAATGTAAGCATTTTATTAGCAACAGCTTGAGATAACTGGGGCTTCTTCCAGGTTTGGATAAAACAGCAGAAGGCTAGATGTCATTGGAGGCCCTTAAGTTTGGCTTCTGCTTCAACAAAAAACAAGGAGGTGATAAAGGAATAGAGATGTATATGGAACAATGGGTGTAGAACGCCTACATAAAGCCATTTTTCTATTCCTCCAGTGCCTTTTCCTCGTGCACAAGAGAAGCTGCACAGAAACAGCAAAGATAAGCTCTGCTTGAAAATTAGCTTGTTATTTAAATATCCCTAAAAATACACTGCATATCAGCCAGAAAGCAATACACTGTATATTGTCTGGCTCCTTGTTTAGAGTTTGCTGCGCTTTGCCAAGGAAGCTCAGGGTCTCTTTAGGGTAGAAAATGCTTCTGTTTCAGAACAAAGATCCCCATGTTTTCAAAGATTATTGACTCAATCAAAGAATACATTCCTTTCAACCTCCCACACCCTCTTCTTCCCTGTGTGCTGTATATAACTGAATGCTTTCATCAGCTCTTCGGTCCCTGATTTTTTTTTCGGGAACACAAGGGTTACATTGATTTTGCACGGTTTACCTGGAGGCTGAAGACAAGTGTAATCAGAAGCACCACTCTACAGGTACATTATTTGCATATGTTTTTATGATTCCACGGCAGTAGCCGCACATCTCAACAGTGGCAAGACGACAAACTGTGACTGTCTGCTATGGTTCAGGATCCTCAACATCTGAAAAAAAAAGAGATCTTTTTTTTGTCTGCCAGTGACTGTAATTTACAAGTCATGTCAGATATTCAGACGCAGTCATAGGAATACACCACAGAACAGCTTTAGTGACACAAAATACAAGAATATTTTCTCCAGTATTTTATTCAGATTCCTAAAAATAAAAAGAGATCTGTAGTAGGCATCCATTGCTAGGAGCAAATGATTACTGTACTACTTGAGCATATTTGTAAATCTTATGTATGTCTTCAGAAAGTGGGCAGTGTTTGGGTGAATTGGAGGAGTGTCTATGCATGATCTAATTTTTCCCTTATTTTATAATTAAAATTTTTAGTTCTCATTTTATAATTAAAATTGTTGGTGCTATGCATTATGGTTGTTGAGCGAGAGGGACATAGGTGCCCCAACAAAACCTACCAGTGACTGTTATCTAAATTGTGTTGGGTGGGGTAGTGGGTAAAATGACTAGAGAAGAGAGGCACCAAGTGAAAGAAAACAAATATACATACAGTATGGGAAGATATGCTACAAAAAGGAAGGTTGAGAAAAGAGAAGTTGGGCTGAAAAAAGTAGTGTAGGCAATTGCAACTAGGAGGGACTAAATTGGAAAACTGGAAAATGAGGTTCAATTTTGATAAGTGCAAAGTTATGCACTTTGGTAGAAATAATATAAATGTGAGTTATACACTTAGGGGACCATTTATTAAATCTTGATTTTTTCTGGAAGGAGAATTTTTAGAGGAAACAAACCTCTAATTTTTAAAGATTTATTAAAAATCCTAATCTGAAAATACTCCATCTCAACGCTGTCGAGGTCACATGGAAGTCAACGGCAGATGTCCCTGAAGTTGTTTCTTAACATCATGATCTGCACTGGATAATCTGACAATCTAGGGGTTTTCTTCTGATAATCCAATAAAGTCGTATTTGCGGTGAAAATTCGATAAAGTCATGTTTTTGGAGTGTCTTTCATATGATTCAAATTGATGCACAAATTGGTTGCAATGTTTTTTCGCTCTGACTTTTTAGAGAAGAATTATTGATAAATGTCATGGATGGGAGTTTGGTCGACACTGTTTTGATTAATTTGAGTTTTAGTAAATAACCCTCATGATCTATCCTCCATGGGACGGTGTTAGAGTAAAAGCACAATCTTGATCCATTATCCCTTTATAATTAACAAAATAGATTTCTTTGATTTAAATATAATCCATTTTTATTTGACTGTTGAATATGCATGTATAGTGCCTTGCATTATTATTCTCCAGATATTGCTTCTCAAATTTGTTAGAGAATATCTAACCAAATAGCATCACAAAGACACAGGAGCTATAAAAAAAATAGTCTGTGATAAAGTTCTGGAGAAACACCAATCAGGGTTTGTAAAAGACATCGACTTGTTTATGGCCCTCTTAACACATTTAGGGGGTTACGAAATATAAGACAATAAGTTTGCCCAGGAGCGGATGCCCACAGCAACCAATCGGTGTGTAGCATTTACTGGTCACCTGTTTAAAAGCAACAATCTTATTGGTTGCTATGGGTTACTGCTCCTGGGCAAACTTAGTGCCTATTATTAGATATGTGGGATAGACATTAAATTGTATCACAAGTGTTCAGCCCTCTATGTCTCACATCTACAATTCCAAAGAGCACCCAGTTGCCCATGTTTGCTCTAGTAACGCTATAGTAAACTGACTTTGCTGTAGTCAGTTTTAGCTACTTTCCGTATGGGATTATACCACAAATGAGGCTCTCTCTCTCAGAGGTAAGCCCTCGCAACGGGGTGGAGGCAGGGTGTAGTGCAACTGTAATCAGGTGAAAAAGCACAAATAATGGGCGCCAGTAGTTCTTTAATGCTCAACCAGAACTGAATATTTATTCAACAATATAGCACATATCCACAATGGAGCATAGAACAATCAGATAGTACAAAGGTAGCATATGCTCACAGTACCAGTATAGGCTGAATCCCTGAAGGCCAGGGAATACACAGCAGAGAGAGTTGCAGCTTGTGAGAGGTATTGCCCAGTTTTCAGGATCTCTTTGAGTGGCAGCCTAGGGGAATTCCTATCATCCCTAGTTGCAACACTTTGGTCCCTGCTCCGGGTCAGTAATACCCTGGGATCTTAATCCCTCTAATCTCCTCGGTGGAGCCTTGAGCTGCTCAACTATATAACCTCTCTATCACTCATAGAGTGATCTATAAAAGAGTATGCTATCACTTTACTAGGGCCAATGCTCCTAGGAACACAATACCCATTCCCTTCCAGCAAGCTTGGTTGGGCTAAAGCAGGGGTCCCCAACCTTTTTTACCCATGAGCCACATTCAAAAATAAAAAGAGTTGGGGAGCAACACAGGCATGCAAAAAGCTTCTGGGGTGCCAAATAAGGGCTGTGATTGGCTATTTGGCTCTATATAACAGTACACCTGGTTTTTATACAAAAACTTGTCTCCAAGCCTGGAATTCCAAACTAGGCACCTGCTTTGAGGCCACTGGGAGCAACATCCAAGGTGTTGGAGAGCAAATTGTTGCTCGCGAGCTACTGGTTGGGGATCACTGGGGTAAAGTAATGGACCCAGACCTCATGGATCCCAAGACCTTTATACTACTGCACAGTGCCATCTGGTGTACACTGTGAGAACTACAGGGGTTACATAAGCACAAGGTCCCCATCAGGACCCACTTAGGTGTCCATACTACTATGTATGTGCCTGTCAATAATGTGTAAGGGTGTCTAAATTTTCACATCCCTACACTCTTATTGCTTTGTATAGGCTTATCTTTTATATAACTGTTACTTACCCTTTTTGTTAACAAAAGAAAGCAAACATGAGCATATTCTCAAAATCTAAAATAATACATAAATTAAGTGAAATGAATGAAACTCACTTGTTAATATTTTCTCTCAAAGAAATCATTTATTGTTCTTGGGAGAATCAATATATCAAAAAAAACATATTCATTTTATAATTAAACTCCAGAGAGTTGAATTTTCTGTTTCATATCTGTGCCAGGATCCATAAAACTAACTGTGGGACTGCTCTATTCTGTTTAATATCTTTATTATTCTTATCTCTCTAGCTATGCTAAATAAATCACTAAAGGCTTTATATATTACACAGATATGAATAATAGAATAGCTTGGTATTTTGTTTAAGGATCTCTTAAATCTGAGTCAAACAGGACCACTAAGGGGAAGATCTCCCATGGAACACTGAGTTACAGAACTAAATGACTCATAATTATATTTGGAAATGGCATTGTAATAAATAGGAAGAATAGATTTTTTTAAAAAAAAAAACACACATTTTTCTTTTCTCTTTAATATATAGTAATTACTTTATATGATAATATGATAGGTCCTAATAACTTTATGGGAGATAGCCTTCCAGTAATATAGAGCTTTCTGGGTATCAGGTTTCTGAAAAATAGATTGCATACTTATAATATGATAATATAGTAAACTAGTACAGGTGTAGTATCTCTTATGTAGAAACCCATTACCCAGAAATATCTAAATTACAGTAAGGCCATCTCCCATAAAGTACATTTTAAGCAAATAATTCTAGTTTTTAAAAATGATTTCCTTTTACACTGTAATAATGAAACAGTATCTTGTACTTGATGGGAACTAAGCTGCTTGAATCCATATTGGAGGCAAAACAATCCTATTGGGTTTATTCAACGTTTAAAGGATTTTTAGCAAACAAAGTATGGTGATCCAAATAATGGAAAACCACAGTTTCCGAGAATTCTAGCAATATTTTCCATACCTGTGTTATATAGTGATATATATTTTAGCTCAGATAAAATTTAAAAATTATTTTCATATGGTAATGCTGGTTTGTTAAAATTTAATTGAAATATAATTAAAATGAAATTGAAATTAAATTGTATGGGACCTGGGGTTTTCTATAATTTGGATTTCCATACCTTAAGTCTACTAAAAAATTATTTAATATATGAAATAATTCCAATAGGATAGTTGGGACACTTTATGGATTCATGCAGCTTAGTTGGAATTGCAAGGTACTGTTTTATTATTACAGAGAAAAAGGAAATCAATTTTAAAAATGTGAATTATTTTGTTAAAATGGACTCTATGGGAGATGGCCTTTCAATAATTAAGAACTTTCTGGATACGATTATGACAATCTCTATAACTTTACAGGACTTGAGATATAAAATATATGGCAAACAGTGGCAAAACAAGATGTTACTGGGCCCCATAGAAAATTAATTTTATGGCCACCAACATATCCAGAGGTTGTCATGTTTTGCCAATATAAGTTGAAATTGGTCATAAATGATGGTCTCGTGGGACCCCCTATACCTCCTGCCCCCCCCATCTATTTTTCTGTAATTACATCTACAATCGCAAACAAGCCCCCTGAAATGCCACTGCCCTACCAATTCAACTTTTGGGTTGGGCTCCTGGCAACCATATAATTATCATTTCATTCCTCCACAATGTCCTGTCTTTTATTTCATTCTTTAGGCTTTTAGTTTGGTCCTCAGACTTCTCCCTTTCAACTCCTCCTTGAAAGTTTACTTCTCCTTTAAATAGAAAAGGCGGCATTGATTCCTTTAGTCTGCTGAAAAATAGCATCCCTAAAATATGCAGATCGGGGCTGACATCTTAATGCTAGTTTTAAAAACAGATTAAATGGGATTTTATGCTGCAAGTCTAATTGGGATTTTAGTTGAAGAATTAAATAAGCAAGTTATTTCTACGTTTTGTATGACTACACTTTGAACATTCTCAAGCAGCTCCTTGGAACCCGCAGCTGACACTTTTTTCATTAATCACGCGCACCCAAAAGGACAGGTCCCCAGAGCTTGGTCCAATGCGTACTTTTTAATTATGCAGATAGAAGACACAGACAATAATATGTGTTGTGAAGGAAATAAATTGCAGCATTTCTGTGCAGTGTTTAAACAGTCACTGGCACAGAAATCAAAGTGTACAGATGAAATAATATACATTAAGTTGATAGACGGTAATTGCGTGAACACCAAGGATGCTGAGTATTATTGCCAAACATTGGAATATATTTTCATTAGACATGGATTTTAGGGAATTAAACAAATCGTGGTTCAATGTCTTTTACAAAGATTCACATACAACAGATTCTCTTTATTTTAGGAAGTACATTTCAGAAAAGAAAAACAAAACCAGCCTAATGAGCTCTAATCAAGGCAAAAGATCAAAGTCATATATTTGTGGAGGAGGATAAACACTCCTGTAGTTGCACCTGTTTGAGAGCCGTGCAGATTGGCTTTGGTCTGAATCATTGTCCTGTTTGCAGAATCATGTCCAGGTTTTAATTGGGTTGAGATTCAGTTAGAGGTTACTGGGTATATGTGGAATCTATCCAGGTGCATTGAAACAACTTTGTGTAGCCTTCATTAAAACCTATCAAAGATAATCATAAAGTCCTAAGTGGCTTTTGGGTTTGTTCCAAAGAGCAGAAACAGCACAATGTACAAAATAAAGGTTTCTGACCATTTTTACCATAGAGAAGCAGTTTTTTCTTATGAAGAGACAAAAATTCTAGTTCGGATGACAGAATATTTGGAATAAAGAGGAGGGAATCAAAATCTTGGTTTGGAAAAATCAGGGTGAACCGAGGCACGCCCAAACATATCTATATATAGAAGTGGCACATGAGTAGGACTTGGGCCTCAGAACTTGGGGCCTAGCATGCCTCTTTATTTTATGGAGGCCAAAGATGCAAAGATCTCATTGTATGAATTGAGGATTCGTACGATTTTTGGAACGTGTGTGGAAAATCACGTCATTTTTCGTCCGGCGGAGATCGGCCGTTTGGTCTGAAAATTTCTGTTGGCTGCCTATAATACGATTTTCAGTGGGAGACTGTCACTAGCTTTGTCTATCATACGATTGCTGTCAGGGGAAGAACATTGGCTCTTTAAATACTTTATTTGGTCGGAATGGTAAGACTTTGATCTGAATGGTTAGTGGCAGGTCGGGAGATGGGAAAGCCCGATCGTACGATGATTCGTACGGTCGGATCTTTGCGTCTGTGGCCAGCTTAAGAGAGCCAGAAGATTCAAAGCTGTATTATTAACACCTGTTTGGGGTGATCATGAAGTACAGATATCTCTTGCACCTTGAAGTGCTGCATTCTGTGTTTGTGTTGAATGCTCTATTACAGGTGCAAACAACACAAGGGCTGCACACATTATGAGACATAAGAATTATTTGTATTGTATGTTGACAGGTACATGTTTGCCCTCATTAGCACACATCACTCTGGTCTACCATTGATAAACTTCATTATCCTTTAAAAAAAAACATTTTACTCATTTGGCTCATGAAGTTGTTAGATTGCAAGCTTTGTCAATCAGCAAAACCTCATCTTGTTGGTTTGTGCCTATAACTTGAAGTGCTCTGTTATTATAATATACTTCAGTCTCAATTTTCTCCTCGTTAGTCATTCATTATGAATAATTTATATCAGTCATGACGCTGCCATTCATTTTCACAAGAAAACAAGCAAATTAAACATTTATATTATGTGTGTTGAGCTCTGGATGTGTTTGAATAACAGGATCAGTGCGACTCTGTTCTGAATTACCTACAGAAATGCAAAATATACATTCATTTAGCTCAACGGGGACTGAATCCTCATTACTGTTTTCTTAGTATTGGTAGCTAAAAAAATTGGCTGATTGTACATGAACTTCCCCATGGCATAACAAGAGTTAAGTACAGTATGTTATTTAATGTAACAATACAACAAAAAGCACACAGTGAGTCTATCAATAACAGTGAAAGACAAAGAATAAAGAACATTCTGTTTTGCTATGTTTTGCTTTGTTTCATAATTCACATTTGATGTTCTATAGGCTAGAACATATCACTTTATCATCTAGAGCTTTGCATTGGCTAAATCGCCTTTTACAAGAAAAATGCATCCTAGATTTTTTTAACTAAAGCCATTGGTACCTTTGTGCCTCTATAAACAACACAATTTAATGCCTTTTATATACTGTAGTTATGCATACTGTAATTTTAGAATAATGTACAAATATTATTAATGATTGTCAATTATTCAAATATATCATCATTATGGGATGTATTTTTCTATATTAGTTTGTATCTGCTGCATTATAATTAAACCACCTACCTGATGGTACTCTATATGATATTAATGGTCTGCTACAAATATTAGCTAAACTTGTCCTTTACCATTCTGGAATGTTATCTGAAAAGGTCACGATGTAATGATATGTATAAATCATGTGTATTTACAGTATATATATATATATATATATAGACAAATACAAGAGTCCTCTGCACCCATTATCAATATATTTAAGACAGAGACATTTTGTGCATACTGCCACTGAAAAATGCCTCACCCTTTAAACAAAACAGGGATTGTTTGTCCATATATTGCAATATATTTAAGCTGGCCAACTACGTCAAAGTCATCCCATATCTGGCCAGTCCTACGCTTAATTTTCATCTGATTCATTTAGAATTCTATTGCTTCATTATACATTTTACAAAGGGACTAAGTTTTACCTGCAACTTACTTGCTGCTTTCAAAGTAAAACTCCCAAACTTGGCTGCCCTTTTATTAGACACCAGTGGGATCACCTGACTATAGCTGGGAAGGGTGGGAGCTACAACATGGAGCTGGTCACTGCTCCTGTAGAACTATAACAAACAAGGGAAAGTTGTGCTCACCACTAATTTTTAAAACCATTAGGCAATGAGGCTGTGACCACAAAATACATATAGACAAATACAAGAGTCCTCTGCACTCAACTAATTATCAATATATTTAAGACAGAGACATAATATTAAAGTTTATTGATGTAATGTATAAAAAATACAAGATTGTGAAGATGACAATGTTGGGCGGTGTGACATACTTCTACAATGCTAATGGTAACCATGCAGGGTTCATTGTCTAAACAAGTGAACATGAGGGTAAGTGTGGGGTTATCTCTCACTTCCATATTCGACAGTTCCCCCATATAGTCAATGGGATTTGGTAGCTCAAATTTCTCACTTTGACAAACCAACTGATTTAACAATTTGCCGGTGTCAGAACCCATTGGGTCTAGAACCCGGGAACTTGAACTGAAAAACTGTGTCCCTCCTCACAAAGCCACAGGAGGCTTTGAAAAGTTTACATTGTAACTTGTTTTATTTCCTTACCTTTGTCTGTGCCTATTGTTACTCTCAACTGTAATTGCATTAGTTGCAGCTGCAGGCAATTGCTCAATTAAGTGGCCATATATTGTATAAATGTGTGCCTCCTACTCAGTGCTGGATCAATGAGCTTTGTTTCACCACCCACCCCATCCTGATAGGGATGTGCAGGCCTGCTGAGTTGAGCTGACTCTTACATGAGATTTCTGGGTCTTCCTTCCACTTTCCTGCCTGTGTCCTTCCACCGCTGGCTTCCTCTTCTAACAGCCTCTATATATACAGTAGATGTGCGCCTGCCCCCTTTCATGACATTAGAGAGGGGTGGTTGGGCGCCGGTCTACTCGTTGTTTGGTTCAGGTCGTGTGTGGACTAGTTTAGGCTGGATGCGGGTTGACTTTTTGTACATTACTACATCCTGACTTTTACTCATTTCCTGAGCTCCGTTGTTACTACTTTGCCATTATCCCTGTCCTTTATTCATCTGATTTCCCTGGTTGACCCTTGGCCTGCTACACAGACTTGCTCTTGTTTGCCTCTTACCTTGGGCCTGTTGCCCACTGCACAAACTTGTTATTGTCTGTCATGTGCCTAATCACTGGTTTGTATTCAGGGCCGTATTTGTATATAGGCACACAAGGACCTGTGCCTAGGACATGCGGCTTTAAGAAGGCAACCCTCAGATGCCCATATACTAGATTAAGTTTTTTAAAAAAAAATTCACCCCAGCCACCACAGGAGTCTTGCCTTGTAAATACGGTGGCAGAGCTGGGGGGGGTGAGGGGGGTGAGGGGGTAGAGTGTCTATCATGGCGTGGTGACTGCAGAAGTGACATTACGTGTAACCAGAAGTGGTGTCACACACAGGTTCATGATCTATATTTGTAAGTTCCACATATAAAGGACTACAATGAAAAAATGTGCAAAATATTGGTGGAATCTTGAGTAGAGATAGAAAAGAAGGAAAGGAATTTTGTTGTTGTTGTAGACATTTGCATCACAAAGGGTTGCAGAGTTCCAATGTCAATCAGCTATCAGAATTGTCAGAGTTGTCTAAAATACTAATAACACTTTAAATACAGTACACCTGTATATAATTAATAAAGAGGCCTTTCTGATACAAGGGCCTTAGAAATACTAGTTTAGTAGGCTAGTAGTCAATCAATTGGTTCATTTTGTTGGTCCTCAACTGTCAGAAAGATGAAAAGATGACCTTTGGTTTAAGTAGTCGTGTTGCAATAAAAAGCAAAAGCAGTAGGCTGTATAAGCCATTCCATCAAGTGACAATGTTAGTAATGCAATTGTGTGCCAACCCTCTTGGGTGGAAAAGAACATATACCATGGCCAAGCAGAACAGATACACCAAGGTCATGAATAGAGATGAGTCAGATGGTTGCTGGGCATTTCATGGACTTGCATGCAGAGAGGTTCACCTTGGTTTCAGTTTGCTAAAAGGCGTGTCAAAGTCATTTAAAGTTAATGAGAAAATATTGAGAAAGCAAATTGAGTCTGTCTCTGAACGGCACGCAGACCGCTGAAGTACTAAACTATAGTTGGCAAATGGATAAATCAAGCAATCTCCACTGAACATTCGCCATGCTTACGGTGCAGACTTTTCTTAAATTTACATAGAAACAGATCTTTGTAAGAAAAACCCAAACATTTGAGTATATCACATTTATGGTATGAAGGTATGAAGACAAATTATCAACAGACAGACTATATTAAACTAGTAAATACACACACACATATATATATATATATATATATGTGTGTAATGGGATTAAGAGGGTTGCATAAGGATTTGACTGAGGTCAATTGCAGCATTTCAATATGGGCCAAATACAGAGAGGGGAATAGGGGACTTATAGAACTTTCCAGTGACAATATAAATAAAGGTTATGTATTGTTTTAACAACCTATTTAAAGTATGGGAGATTGACACATTGTGATAAATATTTTCTCAATTTAGTGATACACATGTAACATGAATAACATTATAGGCTTAGGCCACATGAATGTTTAAGTAACTAGATATAGAGAATAGAAAGTTACTACGTGTCTTGTTTTTAACGTGTGTTTGTAGAATGAGTTGTTACTAGATTGATATCTAATTTTGTGTGTCTAATTTTTACCTTGGGTTTGTGATGAATTGTTGGCAATGTATGTTTTATTGTGGGATGTGTAATTAGTGACTGTGTAATGATGATCAGGTGAAACTGTTCCAGCTGCTGTTTCCGGCCAGTGTGTACATTTAAGGCGGCTCTGTGATTTGTTTGGAACTTTAAGAAAGGCCTGGGGACAGGCTGAAACCTTAGTCCTTCGCAATAAAATCACAAAAAACCCACTACAGTCAGGTTTACATTACAATATGAATTCAATTCAATTTAGGCCGCACTCACTTGTCTGCAATTTTTGTTCCCGGGTGCACTTGTCCCACGTGTCCTTCCACACGAATATAACTCTTGTTAGGAATTCAAACGGGCAGCACTCCGATTAAAATAAAAGCCTTTATTTCTCACATGCAGGGCAACAGCAGAGCAATGTTTCGAGCCGCCTGGCTCTTTATCAAGCTTGATAAAGAGCCAGGCGGCTCGAAACGTTGCTCTGCTGTTGCCCTGCATGTGAGAAATAAAGGCTTTTATTTTAATCGGAGTGCTGCCCGTTTGAATTCCTTACATTACAATATGATCCTAATTCAATCCAGTTTCTGGACGTAATGATATATAATGATCTGAAATATTTAAAGTTGCAGACAAAAATTTACCAGAAACCTACTGATAGAAACACGTTACTCCACTATAGCAGCAGCCACCCAAGACTCACTTCCTAGGTCACAGATGTTACGGATGATACGGATAACCAATGACGAACAGGAAAGGAAAGTTGCTTTAAATAAAATGGCACTGCAGTTTTTGGAGCGGGGGTACCCCAAAAAATTAATCAGGGAGACCCAGCATTGGGCGTTAAGTCTTGACCGATTAGAAATATTGAAGGGCAACACTTGTCAAGAACGATATACCAGGGCAAAAGAGAATGTATTATATTATACTACTACATATGATGCCCATGCCCCATTGATGAAGGATTTTGTTTTACAGCATTGGTCAATAGTCAAAACTGACAAGGAGTTGACTGCAATAAATACAGCAAGGGTGTGTTTTGGACATAGGAGAAATAAAAACCAGAAGGAATTGCTATCTTCCACCGATCCAGTAGGCAAGTACACTAACCCACTATGTGGAATACAAAAATTGGGCTCATTTAAGTGTGGGAACTGTGTTATGTGCAATACACTAAGCCCAGGAGACATATTCTCCAATTCGCATACAGGGAAAATTTATCATATTAGACACAGACTTACATGCACATCTAGTAATTAGAGATGGGCAAATTTATTCGGCACGCGAGAATTCACAGCGAATTCCCACGTTTTGTCGCTGACTAATAAATTTGCGAATTTCGCGGGAAATTCACAAATTTTTCGGCGAAGAGAAACGCCCCAAATTCGCCCGTCACTACTAGTAGTGTACATCATTAAATGCCCATGTGGGCCCTATTGTGGGAAACCTAATAGACAATTGAGGGAACATATTAGCATGGATTGTGCCACGATAAGGGCAGCACTGGATCCCAAACCTAAACAGAACACCAAACAGCCAGTAGCGCAGCATCTTCATTTAAATGTATGCCGATAGATTGCATTTTAGAACCCCCCAGAGGAGGGAATATTGATCAGATGTTACTACCGAGGGAAGCGTTCTGGACTTTCGAGCTGGATTGTGGAGCCCCTGGGGGACATAATAAGGCATTACAATTGAACAGTAATTGACATGACTTCCTCTTTATACATATACATATCCTTAGACGTTAATCCTCCTTGTGTGTGTTTAATCTTTAGTATTTGTAGTTGGCTGGACATGTTGCCAATTTTCCAATTTTCTGTATTTAGCAATTATTTATCTTAGGTTACTTGTAATCCTCCAATATGGAGATGTGTATGGTCCTGTAA
Source organism: Xenopus laevis (assembly GCF_017654675.1). Taxonomy (NCBI): domain Eukaryota; kingdom Metazoa; phylum Chordata; class Amphibia; order Anura; family Pipidae; genus Xenopus; species Xenopus laevis. Next base: position 34,981,024 of record NC_054375.1, on the reverse strand, counting down.
AGTATGGGTATAATGTAGAGGGGCCCCCGGATATAGTCAAACAGTGAGGATAATGTTGTAGTTTAACTAACATAGTTGCACTATGCACTGGATTGTAACACATGGGTATTTTTTTAATATTTCTAATATTTTAACATATATATTACACTTGGGCACAACATATAACACTGTTTATACATCCCAGACCTTGTTTGTGATATGTTTTAGATTGCTCTTTATATGTCTTTTAGGATGCTTCAGCACCTTTAATGCACATGTCACTTTATGGCGATGAAATCACCTTAATTGGTTAATCACTAATGGGTACTTATTCCCACAGACAGAGCAGTGGGGTGGAGTTGCCTAAGAAAGGTCCTACTGAGGACTGAAACGTCACATTGGCTGTAACTGCATGTTTATAATACAATTTTTTCAGCACTAAAATCCTGGACATTTGATGTATTTGGTCATACCCTATGGATGGCTGAAATGTGATTGAGCAGATTCATTGGTAGGTTGCTGAGCACAAGGGGACAATATTTTGTCCACTAAAAGTTGTCACCAACCAAAAAAAGATGGTCTCTGGAAATATCTTTGGGTTGGTGTGTATATATAATGCAGTTAATATGATTCATACTATATACAAAAATGAAACCTGGGTGCCAGATTCAAAACATAATACAAAAAACAAAAAGCAGCCTAACAGGATTTGCACAAATAGTAAATAAACATAATTTAACTCTGCTCCTGACCAAGATCCCAAAAAGCTGGGTTTATACACAAGCTATTTTCATGCATATTCTGTGTCTTTTTGTATTCTGTTTTGACTCTGACACCAAGGTGTGCTTGCAATATGTTCACATTTTTATTACTAATATAGTCCTTCTAGCTTCAGGAAAAAATGTAATGTGAATACAGGTATGGGATCAACTTTCCAGAAAACCATTATCCAGAAAGCTACCAATTATGGAAGGGCTGTCCCTCATAGACATTTTATCCAAATAATACAATTTTTTTTGTAATAATAAAACAGTAGCTTAAACTTGAACCAAACTAATGCCTCCATAGGCTGAAGTCTTGTTTTCATTTTTAATTAGCATATGGCAGGATTGCGTTTTGGGGGGCATTTCGAGGAAAATATTCGGCATGCAGCACCTCCTTGATATGGATACATTCCTATGATTTTTATAGGAATATGTTGCAATTGCTTAAGGTATGAAAGATCCATTATCCGGAAAACCCCAGGTCCTGTACTGTATATATAATTGGTCATTTACTATGACCCCAGATGCAAAGGAGACCTTATAGTGCTTATTCACAAGGTAGTTGCATCTATGGCCTAGCAGTGCTCTGCACCTAACTCCATATTGGAAATGGAAATTAGAGTGAAGCACTGGTAGCACTGGTAAGAGCTATGGAAATTTCCCCATTTCAGAAATCTCATCATTTATAAATGAATTGTAACAAATAAGAGCACAAACAATTTTGTTTGATTACCCTTTGATAGGTAGTCAAACTCCTACAGTCTTCTTCACTGTAACCTTCTCTATCTCCTGATCTAGAAGAGTCTTTGGGTAACCCCTTGTCTCATATAGCTGTGATAATCTAAAAATTTTAAGAATCAGGCTTGACTTCAGTCTCTGTACATGGGTATATTTAAAACATGGGTGAAATGGGGATGATTAGATGTACAAGGTTGATGTCGTCAAAAGAGGGAACAGGCGGGAGTCCTATCAGGGACCCTGAAGCAGTTGGGAATCTAGAAAAGGGGGAAGCAGTCATGTTTGGAAAAAGTGAGGCATCATTTGGGTGTATGAAATAATTGATATCCCCAATTCCCCCAATATATCCCCCAATTCCAATCCCCCAGCTGTCTCTAATAAAAGTTTGTAGAATCTATGACACTGGCTCTAAAAGATCCCAGTGACAGCACTGCAGGGTCTACATTTCTGCTCGGCTCTTTTATCTGCATTGATGTTTAGTGATGGGCGAATTTGCGCCATTTTTTTGACGCCGGCATCAATTTTCGTCAGCGAATTTATTCGACGGCAGTGAATCACGCAAATTTGCGCCTGTCGAATAAATTCGCCCATCACTACTGATGTTTATCCAGTGTCGGTCTGGCCCACCGGGATACCAGGAAAAATCCTGGTGGGCCCAGGTGTCAGGGGGCCCTTGTGCAGCTAAAGATTTGGCTTATTTCATGGTCATTTCCTATTTCTTTAAGAACAATGAGGCTAAATAGATGGAATAATAGATTATAGTGTGTAAAGAAAAGAGACTAGGAGAATAGAGGTTGAATGAGTAGAGGAAGAATAATAGTACTGAGAGTGGTTCCCTGCTCTATGGTTCTTTGGTGGGCCAAAGAACCAGTCATAGGTGTCTCCTGGGCCCCTTGTTTCCCAGTCCGACACTGTTTACATCACAGCACATGGTACAGCAGATACAATGCCACTGGTAGTCAAACGGTTAAAGACAATTATTTTTAAAAGTATTACATCATGTAGGAAGCTGTTCAACTCATTACAGCAAGGAGAGATACCTGGTACTAAGGTTCTTTTCAGTCAATCTCAAAGTCATATTTTAGAATGATAATACAGAGTGCTGGCATGGAAACTGCTTATCATTTCATTAACAACGTTGTTTTTTATGGCCTCGTGGTGTAACATAGAATAACAACATATTTTTGAAATATGATGTCAATTGACATTTACCCTAACGTGGAAATTACTTCTCCTGGACTTGTATGGACGAAATTGCCCAAACTACACAATTAGGAACTTTTTGTGCGTACATCAGTTCCTATGCAAGATTTTTTTTAATGTAAGTTTTCTATGTGCAGTTATGCTGGTGCTTAATTTGCTTTAACTTCATTTGCAGGTGTAAAAGTGGCACTAGAAATTGTATCTATCTATCTATCTATATATATATATATATATATATATATATATATATATATATATATATATATATATATATATATATATATATATATATATATATATACATACAGTATGCCAGTATACCTTGTATGTATCTATTTTAGTATAGGGTCAGAAAGCTAAACACTTTTGCTTTAAGAGAAACACATTTATTAGTACAGTTATGGAAACCTGTTATCCAAAAACCTCCAGGAAGGTCATCTTCCACAGTGTCCATTTTAAACAAATACGTTTAATTTGTAGAAATGAATTCCTTCTTATCTGTAATAATAAAACAGTTCCTTTGTACTGGTATGGAATCTGCTATCAGGAATCCCATTTCCAAAAAGCTCTGAATTATAGGAACGCTGTCTCCCATAGACTCCATTTTAAACAAATACTTACAATTTTTTAATAGTATTTCCTTTTTCTCTGTATTAATAAAACAGTACCTTGTACTTGATTCTAAGTAAAATATAGTTAATCCTTATTGGAGGCAAATCAATCCTAATGGGTTTATTTAATGTTTAAATCATTTTTTTTGTAGATGAAAGGTATGAAGATCCAACTAACAGAAAGTCCCCTTATCTGGAAAGTCCCAGGTCCTGAGCATTCTGGATAACTGGTTCCATACCAGTACTTGATTGTAACTAAGCTAATCCATGTTGGTAGCAAAACAATTCTATAGGGTTTATTTAATATTTAAAGGGCACCTGTTGGGTATCCCCAACCAAAGGTGTGGGCTAATAAAGCCTGCATTCCGGTTGGAGATAACCAGCTCCCAGTGAGAGCAGCCATATCCCATCACTCGCATGCACATATTCAAAAGCTGCCCAAATTACTCATTATTCGCATGCGTGTGACGTCACATGTGCGTTATGCGCATGCAAGTGACCGGATATGGCTGCTCGCACTGGGAATGCAGGCTCTATTAGCCCACACCTTTGGTTGGGGATAACAGTTTTACCCAACAGGTGCCCTTTAAATATTTGTTTATATATTTAAGGTAGAGATTCAAATTATGTAAATATTTATCTGGAGATGCAAGGTCCCAAGCATTCTGGTTAATAGATCCCATACATGCGCTAAGCAAAAATAACTGGTTTGACAATGGCAGTTCATAAAAAAAAGTTAGGCAAAGTACAAAATATTAAAAAAAACATTTTTAAACATTAAAAAAACCCAATATGATTTTTTTGCCTCCAATAAGGATTAACTATAGTGACATAATAACTATATTATTATTAGAGGCAAACCAATCCTATTGGGTTCATTTAATGTTTACATGTTTACATTTTTTTTAAGTAGACGACGATAGGTATGAAGATCCAACTAACAGAAAGACCCCTTATCCAGAAAGTCCCAGGTCCTGAGCATTCTGGATAACAGGTCCCATACCTGCACTTGATGGTAACTAAGCTACATGAATCCATGTTTATGGCAAAACAATTCTATTGGGTTTATTTAATGTTTAAATGTTGTTTTTGTAGATATAAGGTAGAGAGATTCAAACTGTGGAAATATTTATCCGGAGATCTCATGTCCCAAGTATTCTGGTTAATAGATCCCAAACATGCACTAAGCAAAAATAACTGGTATGACAATGGAAGTTCATAGAAAAAAGTTATGCAAAATATTAGGGACACTGAATTACTATCTCATAGATAATGAGATAGATATATATAGTCCTCAAAGAAGGCGCACTCACAGGTCTTACAAAATAGAAAAAAATATTTAATGTGGGCACAAACTAACGTTTCGGCTGGGACACCAGCCTTTCTCAAAGTGATACAACACTGCAAAAAAAACGGTTGATATATAGGAAATGACAAGTGCGGGGGTGTCAAGCAAGTATTGTGTGACATATGGTCAATTCATTGGCTGATAAATATCTAAACACCGTTCAAATAAACCAATCATCACCTTCCAATTAGCACCTTCCAAGTAGGTGTTTAAATCAACTACATGTTCATTTAACCGGACTATATAAATTCAAGTCTATCATAAAGTCCATATATACCCAGTGCAATAAAAAGTAATACTTAAGTATCAATAAAACCATTTATTTAAACACCAAGTGAAAGCAGATCAGAACGTATGTATCAATAGACAAACAAAACCATCAGAGACCCAGTGTGTTCATCACATCCCTAGTGCAAGGTTTTTTAGTATATAAATAGACTGTATTAAAAACAATTAAATATTTTTTTCTATTTTGTAAGACCTGTGAGTGCGCCTTCTTCGAGGACTACATTAAGAACATATTTAAGGATTGCACAAGTATATATATATATACATACATACATACATACATATATATATATATATATACATATATATATATATATATATATATATATATATATATATATATAAAAAAATGGCAGATAAGGGCCGCACACCCTGAAGAGAGGACGAGACCTGGGTGCCCATGCGTCAAAGAATCATACATAGGGTAGAAGGTGATGGCACTCACAGGATTTGAGAAAACAACAACTGGATAAAAAATAAAAAAGTTTATTGATCCAACGTTTCGGTCCCACACAAGGACCTTTTTCAAGGAAACACAGTGCAGTGACAGAGTACACCTTTTATAGCCAGAGAGAGGCTATGTGCAAATAGAACCACACCCCCATTGATGACATCACTAGTGACCATCCACCATGAAGTTAAAAAAACACTTACTGGTTGTAACAATGGGCACTGGAAGCTGCCGTCCCTATAAGGACCAACTCGCACACCATAGGGGCCCCCAGCATGGGTACTTAAAAGGGTCAATGGATACTGGCAGTGCCACGCCTAACACAGTAGAGGTGGGCGAGCCACTGGTGGGCATCGGATTGGGGCAATACACACTCACCAATCCCCCACTATGTAGGGGAGGTGGAAAGCTTAAACTCCGAGGCCAGTTAAAATAACCATAAGATTGGTCATGGCGATATAAACCCTTGGTGCCTGCATTGAGGCCTACCATTAAAAGGGTAAGACGCCAATATGGCCCAAGCGGACCACACACTGCTATCAGATAAAGCAGGTGGGTCGTCCAGCAACTGTGTTTGCCATTCGTCCTTGCCCACATATCTGTGTGCTGCACAGTCCGATTGTTTGCCCATCCCCAGCAAAGGTGTGTCTAGAGTGTCCTGTCCAGCTTGCAGCAAACAGAAGCCACTTACATGTGTCCTAAACCAGCAAAGTGTGGATACAATAGTGTGGGTTAAACGGAATGTAGAGTAAGTTATACGGACAGTGGAAGGTCCACCTCAGAACCTATAAAAGGAAGTATAATGCCAAGAATATTATACAAAACAAGGTAAACACAATGGTCTGAGAGCTTTTTTGTACAAAGAATTGTGCGCCCAAATGGCTGCATAAGAGTCCAACAGCACAGGTATATATGGGAGATTAATGTCCATAGTTAGATAAAACAACCAAGTGGTAAGGACTCATTCAGACCCCTAGGGGTTAGAGTGTCCAGTTTGAAGATCCATCGCGACTCTCTGCGTAGTAGTGCGCTGTCTCTGTCGCCACCTCTACTTAGAGGTGGCTGATGATCAATGGCCATACACTTAAACGTGGGGAGACCGTGGCCCTGGGATAAGAAATGTCTGGCCACTGGTTGGGTAGCCTTACCCTCCCTTAGTGCTTTACTAATGGCAGAACGATGGTTGCTGATCCTTTCTCTTAATGTGGTGGTAGTTTTCCCGACATAGTAAAGTCCACAAGGGCAAATAATGATGCACACCACAAAAGTGGAAGTACAAGTCAATCTATGTGTGATCTTTAATCTCTTACCCGTATACGGATGAGGGAAATCTGGCCCACTCAACAGGCAGCGACAGGTGGTGCAGTCCGGGCATCTGTAGCAACCAAGTTTTTTGTTTGTGGCTAGCCAATCCTTGCGAGCGACTGTCGGTCCCTTGAAATCCGTCACCATCAGGATGTCTTTAAGGTTTTTGTTGCGTCTGTATCCCATCATTGGGGTTGGTGCTTGAAATAGGGCCAAGGATTCATCCATAGCAATCATGGGCCAATTTGTCTTTATCTTCTTTGAAAGAGTGTCTGCTGCAGGAGTATATGTAGTGGTGAAGATCAGAGGCACCTCCCTATTTGATTTAGTATGGTCTTTGTTCAGGAGGGATGCTTGTGTATGCTGCATAGCCTTATTTAGTTGTGTATCAAGGAGATCACGTGCGTAGCCCCTGTCCCGAAATTTGTTGTACATTGCCCGTAGTTGGGTGTTGGCAGAGCTTTGGTCTGTGTTGTTCCTGATGACCCTCAAGAATTGGGAGTATGGGATGCCCCTCACTGTGGCCGGGGGATGGTTGCTGGATGCATGGAGAAGTGAGTTGCGGTCAGTCGATTTGTGAAACAATTTGGTGCCCAGACCCCCATCACGTTTATATATATGTAGATCCAGAAAGTCAATTTCTTGAGCATGGAAGCTCATTGTCAATTTAATGGGTGTATCCAGGGTATTGAGATCGTTGTGGAAGTCCACCAATGCTTGTTCACTCCCAGTCCAGATAAAGAACAAATCATCTATGTAGCGAAAGTAGGACAAAATCGAGGAGCCCAGTAGAGGTGAAATGTTCTCTGTTTCAAAGTTTAGCATAAATAAATTGGCGTATGACGGTGCAAGGGCACTACCCATGGCGGTCCCCGAGACCTGCAGAAAAAAAGAATTTTCAAAACGAAAAAAGTTTCTAGTTAATGTAAGTTCCAACAGCTGTAATAGAAATTCACTGGGAACTTTAGCATCAGGGGAGGTCAAGAGAGCCCTTCTGCAGGCTTCTAAGCCTTGATCAAGCGGAATCACAGTGTACAGGCTCTTAACGTCCATGGTGACTAGGAGACATTTGGTAGGGATGTCCCCTAATTCGTACAGTTTTTTGATCACATGGGTGGAGTCTTGTGTAAAGGATGGCATGGATCTCACATGGGATTGCAGAAAGGAGTCCACAAAGGTAGAGACAGGTTGGTATAATGAGCCCACTGCTGAGATGATTGGTCGACCAGGGGGGGCCGATTGGGATTTGTGTATCTTAGGCAATGTATAAATGATGGGCATCCTTGGATACTCAGTTAACAGGAAATGCAGGGTGTCAGTGCTAATCCATCCTGCCCCGTGTGCCGCCTTCAGGCAGTCATCTAACTCCCTTTTAAATTTAAATGTAGGGTCAACAGGCAAAGGTTTGTATGTGGACAGATCTGACAACTGTGTAAGGATTTCTTCACGGTAGAAGTTGTAATCAAGTAGTACGATCGCCCCTCCTTTATCCGCTGGTCTGATTACTAAGTCTTTATCATTCTTGAGGGTCCCAATTGCCTCCCTTTCTGTGCACGAAAGATTGGGGTATCCATGATGCTGGCGAGTGATATAAGTAGCTTCATTATTCAGAACTTTGGAAAAAGTACGAATAGCAGCAGGTGTATTGGGTGGATCGAATTTGCTCTTGCCTCTAAACGGGGGAGCAACTTGCTCTGCTTTGTCCTTGAAGTGTTCTTTAAGTTTAAGTTTACGCTGAAAGCGATGAATGTCAACAAATAGGTCGAAAGTATCAGGTTTTTGGTTGGGTACAAACATTAAGCCCTTGTTCAGCAGTGAGGTTTCGCCAGGGGTCAACACATGATGGCTCAGATTGAAAATCACATTCTCTTTCCCCGTGGGGGTTTCCCTCTTGGGTTTGTGCCCCCCCCCGTCTGGGATGTGGGCGCTTTCTTTTCCTCTGTCTGTATCCTTCTTGGAGCGTGTAGTCACCCCTAAAAAAGACTCTGTATCTCGGGGGATTGTGCCAGAATCCGAGTCAGTGGACTGGTCTGAGCTGTCAATTGTTTGCAAAGATTTGGGAAGACGTTTCCTCTGTCTGTAGGGGCCTCTCCGATTCGAGTTGTTTAAACCAATGAGCCACCCATAAATCCTTTTATTCTTGTAGTCATCGGATGCCTTTCTGAGTTTAGTCTGCTTAAAATTCGTAAGTTCTTGTTTGTGCTTGTCCATTAATGACTGTATTTTGTTAACCCAGTCCGTAGTATTGTCATGTTTAAGAGAGTCCAAATACTGTCCCTCAAATGTTTTGATTTCCTCTTTGACCACAGATAGTTCCTTCCCCACCTGTTCTACTACTAAAAGTATTAAATCAAAGGAGCACCGGTTCAGAATGCCACACCACTTGCTACAAAACTCTGGGTTGTTGCGGCCCAGAGTGGGAATATTGGTGATTCTAAATCCTCGTGGGATAAGCCTCTGCCTGTGGTAGTTGGATAAATATATCCCATGTAGTTGCAAATCAATCTCCCTGTTTTTCAGATTTAGTAATTCATGATACAAGTCCAACATTGATTTACTTACAGATAAGTCGGCTGGTGATTCAGAGAAAAGGATACGGTCCACATCTTGCAAGGAAAAAGTAAAATCACGGCTGGTGTCCACCTCAAATGAACATTGTGTCGCTGGGTCTTCCATGGCTGGTGGCAGATTAGGGGATGACATTGTAAATTGCCCTAGTACAGGTGCAGGAAATGCAGGAGACAGAGGGTGCTAGTGTGTCTATTGTGGTTGCTCCCTGGATCGCTTTAGACCCTATAGGGCCCTTCAGCGTGCTTCTGTGGCTGCAATGGCCCTGGACGTCACGTGGGAGACGTGGCATTATACTTCCTTTTATAGGTTCTGAGGTGGACCTTCCACTGTCCGTATAACTTACTCTACGTTCCATTTAACCCACACTATTGTATCCACACTTTGCTGCTTTAGGACACATGTAAGTGGCTTCTGTTTGCTGCAAGCTGGACAGGACACTCTAGACACACCTTTGCTGGGGATGGGCAAACAATCGGACTGTGCAGCACACAGATATGTGGGCAAGGACGAATGGCAAACACAGTTGCTGGACGACCCACCTGCTTTATCTGATAGCAGTGTGTGGTCCGCTTGGGCCATATTGGCGTCTTACCCTTTTAATGGTAGGCCTCAATGCAGGCACCAAGGGTTTATATCGCCATGACCAATCTTATGGTTATTTTAACTGGCCTCGGAGTTTAAGCTTTCCACCTCCCCTACATAGTGGGGGATTGGTGAGTGTGTATTGCCCCAATCCGATGCCCACCAGTGGCTCGCCCACCTCTACTGTGTTAGGTGTGGCACTGCCAGTATCCGTTGACCCTTTTAAGTACCCGTGCTGGGGGCCCCTATGGTGTGCGAGTTGGTCCTTATAGGGACGGCAGCTTCCAGTGCCCATTGTTACAACCAGTAAGTGTTTTTAACTTCATGGTGGATGGTCACTAGTGATGTCATCAATGGGGGTGTGGTTCTATTTGCACATAGCCTCTCTCTGGCTATAAAAGGTGTACTCTGTCACTGCACTGTGTTTCCTTGAAAAAGGTCCTTGTGTGGGACCGAAACGTTGGATCAATAAACTTTTTTCTTTTTTATCCAGTTGTTGTTTTCTCAAATCCTGTGAGTGCCATCACCTTCTACCCTATATATATATATATATATATATATATATATATATATATATATATATATATATACATATATATATATATATACATATATATATATATATATATATACATATATATATATATACATACATATATACATATATATATATACATACATATATATACATACATATATATATATATATATATACATATATATATACATATATATATATATATATATATATATATATATATATATATATTGAATTAAGTACCCCCTCTTGTAAATTATGAGAATATTATAAGTTACAGAGGAGTTTCATGACCATATAAAAACACGAGGCTGAAGGCTGAGTGTTTTTTTTACAGGTCATGGAACTCCGTGGTAACTTCTAATATCCTCATATTTTGCAACAGGGGGTACTTTATTTATTATAATACACAATCTTAGTGAGTCACGTGAAAAGAATGACATCGCTACTCACCGTTTATAACTGATGACATCAGAACTCACCGTTTATAAGGATATAATTTACAAGATATTCATGGCTTTTGTGTATTATATATGTATATGCTGTATCTGTTGATTCACTTAAAGCTATCACGAGTAACATTTGTTCCTTGCCTTACATTTTTATTATTAAATATAGCAATATCTCTAACAGTTTCACTTTAACCAGCGAGGTTTTTTTTTTTTTCTTCCTATACAGCAGCTCTGTTAAACCTACCTTTACTTCATCTTACAGATCTGATACACGGCTCCTTGAGCAGAATCAGCGACTCCCACATTTACCAGCTGTTTCCTTTTATTTGCAAGTCCTTCTCTGAAGAGTGCCTGCATTGTCTTGTTTATAACAGGGGAAGCAAGATAAATGGTTCTGTGTTTAATATTGGCTCTGTTCGACGTTGGCTAAATCACATAATCTCCCGTAGGCACAAAATGAGTTTGTACACAGGGTTTATTGTGCCTATATTATTCTACTGTACCTCATTCAGCCTTGCCTTAGACTGTCAGAGTTTTATTAAAACAAATAATAATTACAACAGCAGGCAGCTGAGCATAGTGCCCATAACTGAAAGGCACCGAGACCGCAGGTTTCCTCTAACCAATTGTGTTTTCCTAATAAGCAAATTTACCACTGAGAGTTTTTCCACAAATGTGTGCAGCTGTTTAAAGCAAACATGTTACAATCAACATCTAAAAATGAGCTAGATTTTGAAATAATCAATCCCAATTAAATGAATGGATAATACATGCCCTCCCCTCTTCATATGCATCTGTTTTGGTATAGAATAAAATTTCTTTAGTGAAGAGATTCTCTTGACACCTGAGTTCTTTCTTCTTTCTCTCTTCATTAGAAAAATGACTAATAATGCCACTTTCTCTAAAACCACGATTGTCATGACATTTATTAAAAGATACAAGTTTAAAAAAATACAAAAATCTCTAAAAAATTTTAAAAAAACGGATCTGCTGCAACTGTTGTGATCAAAGTTACCATCTCTACTAGCAGCTGCTATCAGGCACATGAGAAATTTGAGCTGATATTATGAGCCTTGTAAGTGAAATTCTTGGTGAATGTTCCTTGTTAGTGAGGGGGTGAATAAATTCGGCAGGGCAAATTTTCTGCAAATTTACACGTTTTGCCACCTACGAATAAATTCGCAAAACTGTGGCGAAAATTCGATGGCGGAAAATCTGGCGCTTCAATAAAATTTGGCCATGCGTCAGAATAGTCGGATGCATAAAACTTGTTGCACGGCAAAATTATTCGGACGCCCATTGACTTTGAACAAAATAGGCACGTATAAAAATTGACACTGGCGTTGAAATTGGTGCCCGTCAAAATTATTTTGACACCCATTGATTTCAATGCGTTTTGCAAATTTTTCCACGAAGCGAAACGGGACAAATTCGCCCATCACTATTACTTGTTAGTGATAAAGTTGCCAGTAAGGATAAATACAAGACGACTACAATAATAATACTATTTTAACCCCCACTTGTTTAAGTGCAGATTCCTTATAAGACTCTGTTTTTGTTTTTTGCCGTGGCATTTGAATACAGGTATGGGACCTTTTATCCAGAATGTTCGGGGCCTGGAGTTTTCCGGATAATGGATCTTTCTGTAATTTCGATCTTCCTACCTTAAGTTTACTAAAAAAAAATGATTTAAATGGAAGGAGGGAAAAAGTCAAAATCCAAAATCCGGCATCTCAGACCTACCGTGGTTGTATTTAAGTCAATGCAAAAGTTCCCTATCCTACCTGGAAGTTTCTGCGGTCTGCGATGGAATTCGCCCGAAAAGCCGGCTATTTCGGCTTTTCCAAAATCTGAAAAAGTCAGACGTTGTAAATGCAGGTATGGGATTTGTTATCCAGAAACCTGTTATCTAGAAAGCTCTGAATTATGGGATGGCTGTCTTCCCAAAGACTCCAATTTAATCAAATACTTAAAATGTGTAAAATTTCTCTGTAATAATAAAACATTACCTTGTACTTGATCAAAACTAAGATATAATTAATCCTTATTGTCCTTATAGTCAAAATAATCCATTCGGTTTATTTAATGTTCAAATTATTTTTTAGGTATGGAGACCCAGATTATGGAAAGATTCCTTATCCATAAAACCCCAAGACCTGAGCATTCTGGATAACAGGTCCCATGCATGCACAAAACGTAATACTATTAATGTAACCCTAAAAAGAATGTAACTGTTAAAAACAAACAAACTGTAGAGGTCTTCAACGCGTTAAGGGGGTTATTTATTAAAGTCCGAATGCCAAAAACTCGAAAGTCTGATTTTTTTAAAAAAAATATAAAATTTGATGTTTAAGTGGGAAAAAATGTAGAATTTTTGGAGATTTATTAAACCCCGATGATCGGAAAAGTCAGAATACGAAAATCCGGCATCTCAGACCTGCCGAGGTTGTATATAAGTCAATGGGAGAGGTCCTTATCCTATTTGGAAGTTTCAGTGCTGGAATTAGCCTTAAAGGGCTTTTCCGAAATGAAAAAAACTCAGACTTTTTGGGGAAAAAAATTCTGGGGAAAAAATCGGACAATTTGGATTTTTGCACAATTTTTGTCCCTAAACCGATAAAATTGTGATTTTTTTTTTAAAATAATAAATAAGGTCCAATTGTGGATTCTAGTTTTATCAGACTGTTAAAATAAAATAGTCAGATAAATTCAACCTTGATAAATAAGGCCCCCTATGTACATTTTCCCTTTAAAATGTAAACAGGGGCTGCAGTAAGTAATAGAATTAACCCCCTATAGTTTCCAAGTTGAGTTAAATGATAAGTGTACATGGCACTAACACAAGCTCCACCCAAATCCTTCAGGATGAATAATGATGAACATAAATGTCAAATAAACAAATTATACATGCTTAATAGCATTGCAAATTGTTCTGCTCTACAGTATCTTGGACTATATCATTGTTAATACTGGGCCTGTGTTACCAGTAATGAATTCTAAGCCATACAGAACCTCTCTAAGATGTCAAAGCTTGAAAAGATTTTTTTTTTTACAACGTCTTGCCTCTCATAAATCATGTTCCCTACATGAATATCAGACCTTGCACTGCAGTGCTTACCCAACATGCAGAGGGCTGTTTATGTATTATGAATGTTTGACATCTCATCAAAACTACACTGTACATTAAGAGCAAAGTAGCTTTCAGCCTCAAAATGGATTATAAGTATATGGCTTTATTTGTCATTTTTCATGTACTGTGTTTTAACCTAAGAGGAGAAGCAATTTAATCCGAGGGGGGAAGAAAAAAACTGCAATTTGCAGATTATTTAAAGTAAATTTCTCTGTATACTTCGCTCCCAGCCTCAATCCCCTTCACACTTTCACCTCCCACACAGGCTTCTTCCAGCAGAGAAATCGAGGCACTTCTCATTAGTACAGTTACAAAACACTTTAGGGAGCTATTTGGATAGAATGAGCTAAAAGTGCAAAATTATCTTTCTTTTATGCAGATAATATATACATATACAGTACTTGTGACGGTGGATTTCAGAGAGCGCAGAGTCGAAGGAATGGATTTTTTTTTTTTCATTTACATTTCAAAAAAGAGTTATTCCAGTTTCCTGGTGAAGTATTACCAGTACCTTGACAATTTATCTTGTGGGTAATTAGGCAGGAAAATGGTTTTTTGCCTTATGGAAATGTCATGTCATCCGCATTACGCCTCTTGTAAATCGGGGACGGGTCACGGCCCATTTCCTGAGAGAGTTACTGACCTCACTTCAAAAGCACCTTGACTGAAGAAGTTTGAAGATTCTGTGCAGCAGGGTGTTGAAACATCAATGGAGAAGAACATTTTTGTAACTGCTAAGCATGTCCTGACCAAGAATGTTCAGCAAAAACACAATATATCTGATAAATGGCATTACTATCAAATGCCTATAAAAAGTCTTATTTACTGTACGTTTTCCAGGTTGCACATGTATTAGCAGGGTCGAACTGGGGGGCCTCCACACGTCCCCCCCCGGCCACGACGCATTGGCCAGGCCCTCTGCCACTCCGCAGCTGCAACCCCCTGCGCTTACCTTTTGCAACCAGGGGGCAGGAGGGAAGTCTGAGATGCATCGCCAATAGTGGGACTGGCTTTTTTCTTGGTGACCCTCCGGCCCAGTCCAACCCTATGTATAAGGTTGTACAACAGTGATGGGCAAATTTGTTCATGAAACAGCAAAAAATTTGCGAAACATATTGAAGTCAATGGGGGGGGGGTTCAAAATTATTTTGATGCACGTCATTTTTGAGGCCCGCAACAATTTTTATACGCGCGCCTATTTTGTCCAAATTTTGATGTGTGAGAATTTTTATGCGCGCCTATTCTGAAGCGCACCCACATTTTTTTCACAGGCCGGATTTTTCATTGGCAAATTTTCGTTCAGCTTTGCAAATTTATTCACTGGAGGCAAAACGTGGACATTTGCCTCAAATTTGCGCCTGGCGAATTTATTCGCCCATCACTATTGTACAGTTATGCAGCAAAGCAGTTTATACATTAGACAAGGTAAAGATAATGGCTGGTTGGCGACCTTTAATTTTTTAATTGTAGCCCTACAAAATGTATTATGGAATCCATTATCTGGAAACCTCTTATCCAGAAAGCTCTGAATTATGGGAAGCCCATCTCCCACAGACTCCATTTAATCAAATAATTCCTATTTGTTTTTCTCTGTAATGATAAAACAGTTCTTTGTACTTGATGGTAACTAAGCTGCATGAATCCATATCAGTGGCACAAAAGTCCTATTAGGTTTATTTAATGGTTAATTGATTTTTTTAGTAGACTTAAAGTATGACAAGTCAAATCACAGAAAGATCCCTTATACAGAAAACCCCAGGTCCCGAGCATAATGGATAACAGGTCTCAGACCTGTACCATAATCAGTTAATACTTTAAGGAATAAATTAAGTTTTAGATACAATGAGGTGATCTACAGAATGCCTGTTCATACAGGGCCCTGTGTAATGTCATTACTTAAGACAAAATGATGTATTAGGGCCAAATATCTTATTGTATCATTGGGGTTCATTGATATGATTGGCAGGTATAAAAGATTAGTATAGCTTAGGGCTCATTCACAAGGCAAAACGAGCATAGTGTGCATTGCACAAAGTTCAATAGTGTTTTTTGGCCCCAATGTGATAGTACACATATGAGATCCATTATCCAGAAAACCATTATCCATACAGATCCGAATTATGGAAAGCCATCTCCCATAGACTCCATTTTGACCAAAAAATCTAAATTTTAAAAAATGACTTCCTTTTCTCTATAATAATAAAACAGTATCTTGTATTTGATCCCAACTAAGATATAATAAATCCTTATTGGAAGCAAAACCAGCCTATTGGGTTTATTTAATGTTTACATAATTTTCTAGTAGACTTAAGGTATGAAGATCCAAATTATGGAAAGATTCATTATCCAGAAAGCCCCAGGTCCTGAGCATTCTGGATAACAGGTTCCATACCTGTATTGCCATAATGTCAGCAAAATACTATCCCGATGGGGCAATGCACCTGACACTGACAGAGGTAGCAGTAGACTTAGTTAATTGGATTTTTAGTTAATTGGATTTTTTTGCATAACTGTGCAAAACAACTAAATACTGTGTCAGGTGGAACCTACAGGACAGAAAGTTTTCTCTCTTGGGTCAATGTTCTCAGACTTTCGAGGGTAGCACAAGATCCCCATAGATTTCTTTTAAATGAATTTAATAACCAAACCCAGAAAATTATTACATGACAACACAGATTGAATAGTTTTATTTAAAAAAATGGCTGTTGTGCACATTGGATGGAAATGTTCTAGTCACCTCTAAGCTGCAAAAATGTTAAAAAAGTGATAAAACAAAACAAACTTTTAAGGCACGGGCAGATATAAGATGATTATCCAGTGTATGGGGCCCCTCGACAGGCTTCCCAGATAAATATCTGGGCAAAAGTTGTCCAGATGTCTTTCGGGCAGGGTCAATAATCCTGTCTGATTCGACCGCCCATATTCTCAGTGTTGTGATCCGTTCGTTGGGCTCTAGGTCCTACGATCGGATCAGCCCTATATCACCCACCTCAAGGTGGGCATATTGGGGAGAGATCTGCTTGTTTGGCGAGGTTGCCAAACGAACAACTCTCTACTTGATTGGCCACCTTTAATCAAACAATATTTTGTCACAACAAAACCTTTGATAAATCTGCCCTGAAATGTTCTGCCAGCTTTCCATTACCATACATGGCCGTATACTGATCTCTGCATGGAACCATAAGCAGATCCAGCACCTGTATTAAGAATTAAAATCTAGGATCACTAAATAAAGGGTTGGTGTTTAAGGATAAAGCTTCCTTTTGCTAAACTTCATTCTTCACTTTCTGTGACTTGTTAATATGAAGTGAATGCATAAATTCAAAGAGGGCTGTTAGAGACTTTTCTGACAATGTATTTGGCACCTAATTAACTTGTTTATGCTATTGTTATCCTCACACTAATTGGGTGCTGAATGAAGAGCAATCTTGTTTCTGAGGATTCCTTTTTTTGTCAGGGATTTTACATTTATTATCAAGATGCAAAACCCCAACATCAGTCACCTTACATGTTAGTTTGGGCTTTTTACTCAGTACAAATGTTGCAAAAAATTTTCTAAACGCCTTTAAGTCAATGGGCGTCCAAATTATTTTGACAATTTTTATGCGCATGACTGATTTACTATCATCTTCAGTTACAGATGCTGATTTTAAGCAAGCTTGCCTCACATGTCCAATTCAAATAAAACTACGGGCCATCTTACAAAGCAAATGGCCAAAGCTGAGAAGAAACTCAGTCCTGATCTTCAACCTTACTACAGGATTAGACATGAACTGTCCTTAGTAGATGGCTATGTTGTCCATGGAGCTCACCGCTTACTGGTACCAGAGACCTTGCAAGAAAAGCTCATACAACTTACATGTTGCAGACATCAAACTTCCACAAAATACTGTGCCTACAAAATCGTCTACTGCTGACATTGTCAAATGTCAACAAGCCAAATGAAAGGCTTATACTGAGAGAAAACGTGGTGCAAGAGAAGTGCACTTTCAGCCTGGATCTTTAGTCAGAATTAAGAAACCAGGAATACTGAAACAAGGACAATCTAAATTTACTAGACCACTTGAAGTGAGATGGCATATCGAATGCAAGTCATCTTGCTTCTTTTAGATATGACTTTGGAGAAGCTCAATTTGATGAAGGACATTTTCCTACTCCTGATGCCAACTGCAATAGGCCTGAAGAAAGTGAACCTATAAGGCATACTGAGAGAATCATAAAACTACCTGCATGGACCAAGGACTATGTGATGTGAAGAATGTATAATATTGCTTTTAGATGCATTGTTGTTGTTTTTTACATTTGTCTAAATGCTTTCATACTATAGGAATATGTGGTGTTTATACAAATGGCCTGTAGGTGTCACTGTATTGTAACTACACAGTACTTTTTTTTTTTTTTATAAATTCTTTATTTTATTTTGCATATCATCATAGAATTTCGGAGTTAAAAATACTTTAAAGGCATTATGACATGGGAAAACATGTTTTGTTATTCAGTTAATAGTGCCGCTCCAGCAGAATTCTGCACTGAAATCCATTTTTCAAAAGAGCTAACATATGTTTTGATGTTGTTAGTTTCCCTAGCATCCTCAGTCACGTGACTTGTGCTCTGATAAACTTCAGTCACTGCTGCCCAAGTTGGAGTGATATTACCCCCCCAGCAGTCCATCAGCAGAACAATGGGAAGGTAACAAGATAACAGCTCCCTGGTATATATGAGAATAGCACTCAATACTTGTACTCAATAGTAAAAATCCAAGTCAAATCCAAGAGTGAATTATTTGCCATGGAAAAAGCTTAATTTAGAGACCAAAACTACACCATAAAAATCATGGTACAGCCTCTTTAATATCAATGTAATTTAGTTTACTCATTTAATTTTGGCAACATGTCAGCATTTCCTGATATTATCCTTGGTTTCAAGAAATTTTCTGCAAAAAAAAAAAGAAACTTGTCACTAGAGCTTAAGAATAAAAATCCGAATGTATCTAATTTTCCCAATAAAAAAAACTCGACCAAACAGCTATGCCAAATTTTACCTTATTTATTAGTAAATTCACTAAATCTAATCAGATCAGTTTTCTCCTGAAAAGCTTGATTTTCAGGCTAAACCCAGCGCAGACCACAAAAAATTGAATTTGGGCTAGGTGCATCTCCCATTGACTTATACAGGACCTTGACATGTCTGAGATGGTGAATCTTTGGATTCAGGCTTTTTGCAGCATTGGGGTACAATACATCTTAAAAATGTGAGGTTTTCCACGAAAAAAATGTGAGTTTTATACCCAAAAAGCTTGACCAGAAAAATTGGAGGTTGTGTAAATAACCCCCTAGATAAATAAACAGCTGTAAGGAAAGATAATAAAAACAAATGATGAAACAGGTTTATAAACCAATCACAAATGTTATTGAATTTGGTACCCCTTTAAGTGAGCATAAATGGCACACAAATCCCATAAGAGATTATACAGGCAGTGTGTAACAGATGGTTAAACTTGGAAAAATAAAACTCAGCCTTCATACTGTTTGGATCAATACACCTTGAAGTAACCTTGTACTTTGGTTTTAACCCTTGTTCCTTGATATTAGATTATATTATTAAAGGTTACGTTTAAATTTATTATCTCAAGTGTACCACTCACTATCTCCCTCTATAATCTCCCATGGGTTTTTTGTGAGTGGGGTGGATTCTGCTCAATTATGCTTTTTTTTTTTTGACTATATATAAAATTAGGGAATAAGCAGCCACAAGACCTGTTAAATCAAATTATAATCTCCCTTGTTAAATATACATCACCCACCATACAGTAGTTGGTAATAATTTCAAAAATGTGGGCTATGGAGACTATCAAAGGAATCCTAGGTCACTGTAAGATTACTGAAGACTGAAATTAATCTACCAAATCTCATTGCACCTACGACTTTTCAAATACCTCAGGACCATAGAGTTAGAATTCTTTATCAAGTCATAATTCTACTGTTGTATCTTCTACTCCCTTAATACCTCGTGCTTAACAGGGTCAGCTGGTAATACTAGAGAATAGAACCTTATTGTCTTCAAGGCTTCAGAAGAAGCCCTAAAATCTTATTGATCTTGTAATATAGATGGCATCGAACAACAAATATTGTATAGTTTCTCTATACTGAGTTTGTGTGTGCTTCTCTCAGCTTCTTATTTCTAACTGCAAAGGTAATATATGAACTGAGTTTGGTTTCTGCATTTTGGCAGGGCACTTTGAGAACTAACATATCCCATTCACTTTACTGTTTACAACCAGAACGTTAGAAATCAAAGAGAAGAGTTTGTTTAGATAAAGTCAGGCATCTTGAAGGTTCAAACATACTGTGCTGCAAAAATGGCTTTTAGTGAATCCCTTTAGCACTGTGGCCATTAAGAGCACTCACTTCGGAGACCTGGGTTTCATAGAGAATAAAAAGTAAAATATTATTAAAAATAGATCAGAGGTGTGTTCCTACAATAACTATGTCAAGATAATGGCACATGGTGTTATTGCTACAGTCAAAATTGCTCTCTGCCACAAGCACCAATACTATTGATGATTTCAAAGAAACTGTGTTGGACAATTTATGAAGGTGCACTTAACATTTAACATTAGAAAAGGTTCTGTTTTTATGTACCTGTTATTTGCATTTGTCAATAAATTTTAATTTCTATCCTTCAAAGCCAGAACCCAAAGAGCATAATAAAAGGGAATGAGATTTTCTGTGGCCTTGGGTAATGTTTTAGGAACTATGGAATGTTGCCTTTTTATATACTGTATATTGCAGCAAAATGATGCCAGCCTACAATAAAAATAGCAGATCTCTATAGTACATGAAAGGAAGAGAGATGTTTCTGTTTATTGAAAAATTGTGC
The DNA here is from genome assembly GCF_017654675.1 of Xenopus laevis. Classification (NCBI taxonomy): domain Eukaryota; kingdom Metazoa; phylum Chordata; class Amphibia; order Anura; family Pipidae; genus Xenopus; species Xenopus laevis. Next base: position 34,960,185 of record NC_054375.1, on the reverse strand, counting down.
TTCAAACAAAATGAGACATTGTTAGATGGAATGCAAGAGGCTCTTTCTGAATGAGAACTGTCTGTTTCTGGAATTAGTATGAACCAACTGTTCCCCCATCATGCCCCCTTGCATATAAACCAGGTACACATCAAAGAGGATGAAATTCCTCCCGGGAAACAGTTCAAACAGAAAAGAAAAAAGGGGACATAGAAAAAGCAAAAGCCAAAATGAGATCTGGTGAGTGATGCATGGCTTTTTATATAACAATACATAAGTAATAATTTGAGACTCCAGTTTTGACCTGCTTGGAATGTGTCAATTCTTAATTCTTTCTTTTAAAAAATATTCTCAATGTTTGCACCTAAAGGGATTCTTTTTGTTCCTTTTCACTTTGAGCAAAAATAGAGGTTTATTGATAATCCTTTGATGCTCATCTCTTGAAGAATTCAGGGTAAACATTTCTAGAGGTGTAATCTAATATCACACTATGCAAATCCTACCTATTCCAGCTCGAATCTGCATCTCCTGGAAATCTACCTTATGTGTGCAGTGACAGGCAGATGCCATTCATTTCACACACAATGGGTGGCACTGGACAGGACTGATGGTTTCTCCTTCACTGAAATAAACACCCCAAGGATGGTAAAAAGCCGAGTTTGCACAATCTTCTGCCTGTAGCAGCCACCTTTGGCCTCAGGAGGAACCCTCAGCTATTCAGATGCTGCCAGGTCTTAACTTGAGAGGAGCAAAGCAAGTGTTCTGAATGAGCAAAGGGGCATGTTCATTTCCAATGTTTTGGAAGGAAGGCAACAGTTCAAGGAGTAGACAAAAAGCATGGTCAGGCAGGCTGGGGTCGGCACAGGCAGCATTCAAATAGTAGTGAGGCAGGCAAGGGTCAAATTGCACCCAGATACTAACAAGTTAGACCTAACAACGGCAATGCTCACAAGCCCAAAGCCCCCTAAGATACCTTTGAATTTCATGACACAGATGCAATGCACAGTACGTAAAACCCAGAAGTGCGCATTGGGTGCACCCTAGGAACCAACGGGACAAGTGCTCTAGGAACCACATGGCGGGAGTCCCCGCCGGCACGCTATATGACCAGGGTATGTTACACATATTAATACTCTTGGTTAGTCGCATAGTGAACTATGATGTTATGGTCTACAGAAATGAGATTTCTTTATCTTAAGGGAGACAACTTCTTTCATCATAATATTCTGAGCATTTATCTTTTTTTTTACCACACTTCAATAAAGCAAACATCCTGGGTCTGGTTATTGTAATGCCATACTACATCTGTAGTTCTGTACAGATATGTCATTTGGAGGGACAGTTTCATTCTCCCTCAACTTGATTATCAGCTATGGACAATGTAGATATGATTGGAGAGGATCAGTGGAATAATAGGCACACCATTTGTTCCAGAGCTAGTAACATCTAGTGACCAATTAGATGTTTGGGGGCTCAGAACTCATTGCCAATGCCAAATGCAGGTTAACCTCCCAATTACCTGGCACTATAAACTCCCTTTTCCTCACAACAGCAGATATTAACATATTAGAAGAAGAAGTGAGAATGTGAAGTAGATGGTCTGTTCTTGCACAGATCCAATAACAAACAACAAACAACTTGAGACATTTATACACAGAGCCTCTGAAAATTATATATAGCATTCAATTGTCTGCCATTTCAATTTTCTAACCTGCCTGGTAAAGTTCTCATTGCTCAGGAATGACTTTAAACCAGATAGCCATTGTGTGCACATGCTCTATATGGGATAATTTTCAACTTCTGTGATAAAATAACCACTGTGTTTCTGAGAGTTTTGTCATGTGGCCGCCCCCGATAGTAGAGGTCCCCAAACTTTTTTACCTGCGAGCCACATTCAAATGTAAAAAGAGTTGGGGAGCAACACAAGCATGAAAAAGTCCATGGGATACCAAATGAGGGCTTTGATTGTGTATTTGGTAGCCCCTATGGAGACTAGTAGCCTTCAGGAAGCTCTGTTTGTGCACCTGGTTTAAATGCAACCAAAAGTTGCCTCCAAGCCTGGAATGCAAAAATAAGTACCTGCTTTGAGGCCACTGGGGGCAACATCCAAAATATGGTGAGCAACATATTTCTCGTGAACCACTGTTTTGGGATCACTGCTCTATAGTGTAACAGGCAAGAACAGACCACAAAAAGCAGCAGTTCTCATTTTTTTTCCTTACTAGAGTCTCATAGGCTTATCAAAGTTGACATTCCTCATTGTGACAGCTGTCAAAAAAATGACAATGCATCTTTTATAGAAAAATAATAAGTAAAATCTAATATTCTGACCATTAAATTTGGCTCTAGATCCAAGCTTGGAGAGCAATGGTTCTACTTTGTACTAACCAGTTTAGCAGCTTATCCCCCGCAACCGCAAGCCATTGAGGATGGCTTATTGGTATAGAACACAGGTGTAGTAGCTTTACATGGACAATAAAGCTGGCACTGTGCCATCCATTTTATTGCGCCCTGAGTCTAATATCATAGTCATTTAGCTAAGCTGCGAAATGATGCTTTCAAACTGGCACTAAGAAGAATAAATGTGCATGGAATTTAGGAACTATTAAATTCAGGAAAGAATCCATCTAATCCCTTAAAAAAGCTGTGTAGATGTTTGCTTTAAATTGCATCTGTTAGAGCTTTGTGCCGATCTTTTAAAAAGCTTTTAGCATATGTTTGTAAAAATGAATGCACTTTCAACAGCACCGCCACAGCAATAATTGCTTTTGCATATTGTCTGATTCCTGGGTGAGTCTGCCCTACATTTGTTAGCAAAAGTTATTTTACTTCTTTCTTTTTTGGTCCTCTTTTTTTTATGATGCATGTATTTCTTTATTGATAATCAGCCAAAATAAAAGAAAGGGAAGGGAAGGTCAGTTGCACACAAAGCAGGCAGTTGTATGTAGAGCGACTAATAGACTTGGAGAATACAATGGGAAGAGCGTAACATTTCTGAGATCCGCAACTCCCCGAGCAATGAAGAATGAGGTATAAAATCTAGCAATAAACAGCTTCTGCTCACTGATTTCCAAGTATACAAATGTGCCTGCCTCTTCAACCTCATGGCATCAGGGGGAAGCTGACAATCTTCTATCGTCACGCTGCTCGTATTCGCCTTTTTTCCTTAGCGAAACCCCAGAAGGCTTTGGGGACAGTTTTGCATTGTCTGATTACACTGTTTACACCATGTTTCATTTTTAAACTTGAGCTGCTTCTCTTTAAGAGAGGCCGAGCATCTGCAGGCTGCGGAGATGATTCATGAGGAGTGAACAGATGGCTCTGAGAGAAACACCAAGCTTCATTACAGACCAATATGGAACTTGTCATTTATTTAGAAAAAAAAGGATAACATGTGTTAGTTTTGGTTACAAGCACAACATGGAGCAAACGACCCTTTAGTGTTAATGAGAACTGCAGCCTGTGAGGCTGTGAATCCTCTTTTTACACATGTGGGGGAAATACACTCTGGTAAATGGCACCATGGGAGTAGATGTGAGGATCAAATGAAACATGAAATAGATGCAGAGGCTGGTCAAAGGTTTCCCCGCCATATGTCTCATCTGAATGCAGCCTGGGCGAATGTTCAACTGACCCCATTAGTGTTTCTCATTGACAGAGTCTGTAAATGAGTTTGTGTTTCAGTAGAGGTTTTTGGTCTCATAGACGAAAGCATGTTAATAACAAAAAGCTTTCAGTTTCTTGGATTAAGTCTTCCCCTATGAGTTGTGCCTCTAAGTACAAGAAGGTGCCCTTGCTCTCTGTGCAGTATTGCCTGTGTTTTGCAGAATTGCATACAAACAAGGTGGTAAGTGGGTGGCATTTGAGTGTTGAGTGTGGCAACAAGCTTCCACATCATTCAGGTGTTCTATACAGTGCTCCCATGCACCTAGAAGTACTGCACTCTTCAACCTGAGCTAGATTTTAATCCAACGTAAGGTGTAGGGCACAGCAAAAGGTCCATGTATGAACCCTAGTGGGCACAACTTTGCACACCTTAATATTATCCACCCACTGCAATAATAACATTGTTGTCCCTTTTCTCTTGACATATATCACTTATGTGCTATTTATTAACATTCAGCCATTCACTATTTTTTACCAGTGGAAATTGCTTTACAATAGTTACCACTTGGTAAAAAAATAAATATAGACCATTTTAGGTTTTTTTTGAATCTGGAAAGTTTGGAATGGAAGGGTGTATTTCACAGCGATACAAGGGTCACATTTTATTTCTATACATGTACAAAACTCTTGGAAACGTGTGTAATAAAAGGGGCAGGGTTTGCTACAGGCCATCTAAACATCAGGTAGCATTTACTGGTCACCTGTTTAACAGCAAACATCTTATTGGTTGATAATGGCTACTGCACTGGGGCAAACTTAGTGCCTTTTAATACATATGGGGGTTTGTGTTTTATTGTCCATTTTAAAAGACTTGTTTTTACCATTGTTTTAAGTTATGCACAAACAAACATCATGTTTCATTCTAAAACTATTGCCACCTAATAGATGTAGGTATAAATAATTACAAGGATCCAATTAAAGCAAATAATTAACAGAGCTGGAGCTACAGTATACCAATGATGATATATACTGTATCATTCAAGCACAGGCATGGGACCTATTATGCAGATTGCCCAGGACCTGGGGTTTTATAGATTAAGAGTCTTTTTGTAATTTGGAACACTAGGCCACTAAAAAACAATATAAATATTAAATAAACCCAATAGAATCATTGTTCAATATGGATTAATTACAGTATATTATTTGGGATCAAGTAAAAGGTTCTGTTTTAATATTACAGAGAAAAAAGAAATACATTTTAATGTATTTAATGCAATCATCTCTCAATTTACCTCTTATATCCCATGTAAAGGGCAATAAAAACCCCATTAACAGGTTGCAATTGTAAGCCATGTGGCTGGTGAACAAAAATGCAGATTTGTCAGTCATACAGCATGCCAATAATGTTTTAAGTAGCAGAGGAAAAGGTTAATTATTTTACTGTGAGTTGAGGAGGTAATCAAGCAACAAAGTTGTACAGATGAAAATGCTGAGGTCTATAACGGAAAGCGCATCTAGACTGAAGACTCATCCACAGACCCTTGGACAAAGTCATGTACACCATAGTAATTTAGTTCTTTATAAAGAATTACATATACTTGCAAAGCAGTACATACAGTGCCGTCTTAAAATAATTAAAGTGCATTTTCCCTAATTAAAATGAGTATGCCAAATTTGTCTAATTCAAGGAACTGCAGAATCTATTTTGTTGTTTTTATTTTAAAAAAATCCCTAAACCACTCTTAAACACTACTGTCACATAAGGGAATCCCAAACTCTAGGGGAGTAACTATATTCCAGTCTAGGTATGCTTTTTGCCAATAGCAGCCACCATTGGCCTTGAGACTGGCCCTTGACTACTTTTGTACAACCAGAATCCAGAGACTCCCATTGGAGCAAGCATGGAACCAAAACTCAGGGAAGGAGCCATTAGGACAGAGCTAACCATAGTCAGATGGATTGGCTTAGAGTTAAACAACTGAATACAGTGATGCTCTTGAAGACAATAAATGGGACAATGTAAAAATCAAGGGATTAACACTAGGTATAAGCCCAGGAATCTGGAGTCAAGCAAGAGAGCACCCAGAATCAAGCAGGTATGAACTACAACAGTGAGGCAGTGAAATAACAACAGAAGTAAAAAAAAGTCAAAGTAGACAAAGCATTGAACCAGGTACCTATTAATCTGCTCATATAAGACAGAGGTAGTGCAGACTACATAGCAAACTGCTGGTCCATGGTTCAAATTCAGACAGAATGCCACACAAGCAAAACAGAGGGTCTGGTATGAGTTGCACTGGCTCTCTAAGCTTACTTAAATTAAGCCTGGTTGCAGAGATAGGACCTGCTTGGTAAAAACTGTAGTATTTTCATGTTAATTGTAGAGAAACATTTCTACAGTTATAGAAATATATCAGTATCGCATTAATATCTGTTGCAAATCAACAATAGCCCAATGTGCTTGAATTGCCAAACCCCAGAAATTATTAAGACTATATTCTGTCTATAATTATATTCATTTGTAAAAACTTTTAGTTATCTTTTTTTTTTTTGTTTGCAGTACCTTCTGAGCCTAGAGCATTTTTGTGACTAACCAAGATGAAAACTCAAAATGTAAATTTGTTTTTAATATATTCAACTCAGGTATATGGAGAGAATTACGATATGACAAATGTGATGTATACAAATTTTAACTGGGCTTCACCGATTTGTGTGCAAATCATCTGCAAAGCAGGAAACAAATATGACTTTTTTGGGGGGAAATCTTCCTCATAACCATGCAACTTTTAGATATGATACCGCTTTTTCGAAGAAAGTCTCTACATTGTTACATCTTAACAAGGATAAGTACCTCAAAAATGCATTTTTATCTTACCGGTAGTCCCATTGGAGAGAAAAAGAAATCTTAAACTTCTTTTAACTATAAAAGGCGACAACTCTCCAGCTTAAAAAAAAAATAAAAATAAATATATATATATATATATATATACTGTGTATATATATATATATATATATATATATATATATATATATATATATATATATATATATATATATATATACTGAAGAGAAAGTTAAACATTTGGCTTCTTAACATTTTACTAGATGCCCTCTCAATCATGTTCTTTCCAAACCTCTCCAAAATCCCACCTTCAGTTTAATGTAAGTTCTAACCCATCTATTCAACCTTTCACTTAAAAATGTACTATTCCCTTGCTCAATCAATTAATTCAGTTTCCAATACACCCCAGCTGTTATTATAATATAAACAGTGATTCACGCCAAAATTCCGCATTTTGCCATCTGAGAATACAGCAAACTGCAGCAAAAAATTGTAGTGGAAAAATTTGCTGCAACAAAAAAGTCACAGAGACAAAAATGTTGCAGAGACAAAAAAGCCTCCATAAGAAAAAAATGCCCGTTAAATTTAATGCACTTGGACAAAAAAGTTGCAGAGACTCCAAATGAATTGGATGCCCATTGACAATGTGTTTTGCTAATTTTTCGGTAAAGCAAAACAGGAGAAATTCGCTTATCACTAAATATAAATTCAGATCTCTTAAAACTGTTAATTATTCAAGTTTGTCATTCATTTCCTTCTGGATATCCTAGTGCTACTTTAATATAATTTATCTAAGACAAAAATCTTCCCCTTCCAATCCATGATACAATTAGACATTTTTATTGCAATGAATGATCCACCTTCACCTCCTCTCCTTAGTCCATTGAGATTTCTTTAATTCTGCCTTCTCCTTGACTTCTTGTTCCATCAGTAATTAAATCAAGTCACTTTGACGTTGATGTATTTATCCTGTATAGTTTATAATATACAGTATAATTTACAATATCTTCCTTTTGCTGTTGGCTGCTTGTTAACGCATTTGCCAACTAAGTCAAAAGACGCACATTTCCTTGTGGCACTGGATGATTTGTCCTGTTAAAAATTAAAAGTATGTGAAGCATTGGAAATATGCAATACATTTCAGAATATGCATTCTGCATAATAAAGAGAACTAACAATTATTTATTTAAGTGCAAAACATAAGATGGGAGTTATTTAAATATTGGTGCCATAAAAGAAATTGCAAATTTGTAGTTTGGTATCAATGCCATTTTTTACTTATTACCTTGCCTCTACTATCACTTCTCCTTTTTCTTTTTCTAACTTAAGCAAGCCAATAACCCTATATATTCAATGTTCAACATAACAGCATCGAGTATAACAAGAGATGTCAAACAGAACGTACGACAGAAGAACCAGAGATCTTTCTAGCTTACCCAAGAATCTAGTGTCAGAATGTGCGCTCAGCTTGTTGCCTGACAAGCTCACTATTAATTACCTCTTTGCTGAAGTGTAAAACATGCTAAGGAATGGCAAGGAGAGACTTTCACCAGCCTATTGATCAAGAGCAAAGGTAGAAGCCCAGTGATGTGTTATTATTTCAGTACCTATTGTTTCATAACTTTAAAGGCCACAGACTGTCTGGTCAGATGAAATATCGATATTTACTAGCTAGAGATAAATACAGGGAAGGCCATTGACCTTCGCTCATGCAGTAGACAATTTTCATCTATTTGGAATCAATGAATATTTCATGCAATTGACAAGGATAAAGGAATACAAAGTGTTATTTCAAAATTGTATTTTTCCTAATGATGCGCCGGCAGGTGGCCCAATTGTAATTTTACCCACATTGGCTGTGAATTAACCTCTTTTCTGTTAAAGGGCAGGGAATGCAATTCACCAAGTTATTAATTATACCCTGCCATGCCTGCCAATTCCTGTTAAAATCCTGACTCAAACGAAGAAGTTTCTGACTAATCCAGTAACATTTGCTCATCAAACGTGTTTACTGTACTTTCTGTTTTTAATGAGCACTAGTATAGGTAAGAAAAGACTATCATGTGTCACGAATCCAAAGCAATCTAGCAGACAAAACTGTGCGTGAGAATCAGAATAGTTCCTACTATTGTCTTTCACTCCTTGTGTTATTTTTTATTTTATAGCAATTATAGCCATTTCTATTAGGAAGTGAAGAAGTAGAAGCCGTAGCATTCAACTGACCAGAGCAACAGTTTTTTTTAATGTTTAACCGTTCATTTTTATATCTTTGTTTGCTTGGCTTCCCATTATTTTCATCCGGAAAAAGAATTGCCATTGTGATTGCGTGTATCTCTTTCCCATTACAAGGTCATATTTGGAATATTTATAGTAGGTAGGGATGGGCGAATTTTTTCGCCTAGTTTCGCCGAAAAAATGACGCCCATAGACTCGTATGGCAGCGTGCGTCAAAAAAAAAGACGCGCGACAAAATTTTTTTGCCGCCCACAGACTTTAATGGGCGTCTGCAACAATTCGCCGGCGGCGAATTTTTGGCGAAGCGAAACGGGTCAAATTCGCCCATCCCTAATAGTAGGTAATGTCTATAGTTATTTTCCATGCATATATGGACATTTTATTTACATTCTGAAAATTATAGCATATAATTTTATTGTTTGTATATGATACTGCCCTATAACCTACTGAACTTAAAGGAGTCGAGTTCATCCATTGAAAATAAGGAACTTTCTAGATATAGTCATTGAAAATGTTGTAACACATCTGAAATAATCAAGTTAAATGTAGTACTCCTCTCTCAGTAATCTGTCTGTCTTCATGCAAGAGTAAAGCTGGCCATAGACGCAAAGATCTGATCGTACGAGGATTGGTATGATTTTCGGACCATGTGTTTAGAGTCCCGACATTTTTCGTCCGGCGGAGATCGGTCGTTTGGTCGATCGGACAGGTTAAAAGATTTCTCTCGGGCTCCGATAATTAGTGATGGGCAAATTTGCGCCGTTTCGCTGAAAAATTCACAAATTTCCCGCAAAATTCACAAAACGGTGAAAAATTTGCGAAACGTCGTAGGCGTCTGTTTTTTGGATGCCCGGGGTTGTTTTTTTGGACGCAATGCACATTTTTTTTGATGCTAGCAAATTTTTGCGGCCGTTTCACAAATTTATTCGCCGGCAGTGAATCACACAAATTCGCAGCGAATTTGCGCCTGCCAAATAGATTCGCCCATCACTACTGATAATATCTCTGCATGTATTGCCGATCGTATGATTTTTCAGAGGGAGACTGATCTGTTCTTTTACTACTTTATTTGATTGGAATGGTTAGTGACAGGTCGGGAGATGTGAAAGTTACTGGCGTTTGCTAACTTTGCCTAGAGCAGTGCTGTCCAACTGTCGGCCGTGACCCTTCCCTTGCATTGCCCGCCATATGACAGTCTGGCTGATGTAACTGCTTACCAGGTCCGGACTGAGAATTAAAATAGGCCCTGGCATTTGAGGTACACAGAGGCCCAATAAGCCTACACAGAGGCCCAAACAACTCCCACCAGCCCACTAAACACTGTCTTTCTATGGCACCTTATAGCAGCCCCTCTGGCATTTGCCAGAACCCACAGATTGCCAGTCCGGGCCTGCTGCTTACCTTAAAATGTATCAGTATTGAGATTAACAGACCCTTGCATTGTTCACATCCCAGTATATTGTCTTAAAATTTTGTGTAAAATACTGAGGTGGTTTAAAGTGCGTGTGGTTTAAAAACAGGGAGTGGTCAATCGTGGCTTCCATTATCAGCCCTCCACCACATAAGCCTGTAAAATTCTTGCCCTCAGTACCACTGAAGTTGGACTGCACTGGCCTAGACAATATATTAGAGCAAACTGGCTTTCATAATAGATGACTTTGACACAAAGCCGCCTCTAGAGTGACAAATTATTGAAATAGAAATAGTGAAGAATAACAATAACTTGCCTATTCCATAAGTTACAAGTAAGGGTAATGGCACGCCAGGAGATTAATCACCAGCTATAAATCTGAGGGTGATTCACTGGTAATACATATGTGGCTCGAAGTTGCCTCATAAACGAAATTACAGGTGACTTCAGCAAAACCAAATGTGAATTGGTGATTCACTTTAATGCCGGTGGGAAAGTATTTACAAGACTTTACAAGTCACCAGCAGAAGATGACATTTGTCATGGGCGACTATTCTCCTGGTGTACCAGGGCACTAAAAGGGGACCCTTTTAAAGGCATATTTAATTTCAGCATATAGTCTTGCAACTACCTGTCTGACTGGTCATGAAGTTATGTCTAGTCCACCATCTGTGAAAGTTACATGCTACATCATTAGATCTAAAAAAAACCCCACAATTATCAGTTTGACCATGAACTCTTTACTCAAGGGTTTTATTTACATGCGACAGCAGCTCTGTGATGTTTCAAATAACACTCTACACTTTGTCAATTGTGCCTCTTGAAACAATGCTAAGCTGCTGCCATGTGTAAATAAAGGCTTATAACTTATGAGTAAGGAAGCCTAGAAATCCTATATTCAGAGAACAGTGCCTACTATCTGTAATAGCTTAAAAGTATCCACAGGCCGTGCACAAAAGCAAGGAAAGCTCCATTCCATAAAACATATACACAAGAAAATCACTATACTAACTAGGGCTAATTAAATAACTGGAATCTAGTGTTTCTATTGATTTAGATGCATTCTTTTTAGCAACAGTAAAATCTATAATATTTCAGAGGCTCTGAATCAGCACACAAAATAATGAAGGGTACCCTTGGTGGCATGACCCTAAAATTTGGCTTAAAAATGTGTAGAGCTTCAATATATAAATGAGCATGAATTCATTGGAATGAGTTAGTACTAAATGAAGTATTATTGCTGCTGATTGATACCTTCCAATGGATTCACTCCATTCCATATTTAAGTTTTGTATTTACCAAGTAATGGAAATAGCCCCATTGTTATCCGTTGGCTAATGTAAGTTCTAGTTAATGCTGCCATGTCTAATTCCAAAATTGTTAAATGGATGGCATGCCAATTAAACAGGAATTTTACAAAGGAAAACAATAGGTCATATACCATGACCTGATCGCATGACAATCTCCATAGACATATCTAGTAAAAGTAAATATATCTAGTAGTATCTAGTAGAAGTAATTCTAGAGCAACTGGACTTGCTGAGTAATTATTGAGGCTATTTCAATACTCAACTGAGCAGCTTCTTCAGTTCAACTGAAGAAGCTGCTCGATAAGTTTACTTTACTTCTACAGGTATGGGACCTGTTATCCAGAATTACTCAGCAAGTCCAGTTGCTCTAGATTTACTTCTACAGGTATGGGACCTGTTATCCAGAATGTTCAGGGGTCTTAACACTTAAGAAGCTGCTCGGATCAGTAGTGAAACATCCTCAATAATTACTCAGCAAGTCCAGTTGCTCTAGATTTACTTCTGCAGGTATGGGACCTGTTATCCAGAATGCTGAAATAAAGCCAATAGGATTGTTTGACCTCTAGTAAGGATTAATTATATCGTAGTTAGGATCAAGTACAAGGTACTGTTTTATTATTAAAAAGAAAAAGGAAATCATTTTTAAAAATGTGAATCATTTCTTTGCAATGGAGTCTATGGGAGATTGGCTTTCCATAAGTTGGAGCTTTCTGGATAACGGGTTTCCAGATAATGGATCCTATACCAGTACTAGCAAACAATAGGTTGTTGTTTTTATTTGGTCTTTTACAAATGTAAATATTTAACCAGCTAACCAGCAGTAGCAATTGCTAATTGGTTGCAATGGATTTCTGCACTGGTGCAATTGTTCCCAGGTTTAGTAAACAAGCTCTGTTTACTTGATGGGCTATAGCAGGCACCACTGTGATCTCCAAGAGGAGAAAATCGAAAGACACAGCAAATATATTCCATCCATGTAATGGCTGAAGAAAAATAATAGCATTGTGTCTCTCCCCTAGATAAATACTGGTTAATTATCCAGATAATGCAAGGTTAAGATGCACATCGAGTGTCACAGTTGGTACCCCCCCGAAGAGCTGCAGTGTTCAAACTTTCATTATCTGCAGATATATATACTGTATATACTGTATCTGCTCTTTGACGTGTATATATTTTCTGGACATTAGCTCATGTACTGCGAATCTTCAATAAAACTGAAATAATTGTTGCTATCGGTCTTTCTGCAATGTATTAACTTCCCAACAGCATCCTGCTAAAGCCTTAAAGAAAAGGATAAACATGCACACAACACATAAGTTCTTCCACTGCCCACGCTTTAGCAGCATTTAGTTCTTCCATTGTTATGTCACATTAGTGCCTCTGGATTAATCTTGACATTGTGCGAAGATTGTCAGAGATACGGTTGCTCTTTCTGCTCTCTCGCTGTACAGTCACCAGCATCTCCATTTTACTTTCTTCACAGCTTCCATGCACAGGCTCACAGCACCATCTGTCTTTTTAAAATGCAAGGCTTCCCCTTAAATACCTAATTCAGTCAGAGTGTAATTATTAGCTTCTCTCTGTGCCTCGTCGCTCGCTATACCTCCCTTTTTCCTCCGTTATAGGTATAATGAGATCTTTTACCAATTCAGGCCACAGAGACGAAGATGAAAAGGAGAGCGAGAGAAAAGAAGTAGCCAACAAAAGATTGATTTATGTTTTGTCTGGCCGTTTATGTGAAATCAGCAACACATAACTTACTGTGGATGCGCCAAACAGTTCAGCTTGCTGCAGAAGTGCACCTCCTTTAACAAAAGCCATTCGCTATCAGTCAGGAAATGAACAGGCAAGATACAAATTTGAAAGAAAAACGCCCTCTCTTTAAGAAGAGATCCTATATTGTCTGGTTAGATTCACTATGATTTGGAATATATATATATATATATATATATATATATATATATATATATATATATATATATATATACTTTTTTTAACGTCTCAACACTTTCTAAAACCATCTGTTGGTTTTCATTTCATCTAAGCCTTGCAGTTTTGCCATTTCCTCATAAGCCTTGCAGTTTAGTAAAATACATTTAAGTAACATACTGTTTAGGATAGCAATCGCAATAGTTTTATTCTATTTTTTAGCTTAATGTGTTTTTTTTTTCTATGTAGACCACCATACGTTTATAAATTATAGAGCTTAATAATGATGGGCAGAGGATGACTGTTCTGGGGTCCTATCCAGGGCCAGATTTACATATCAGGTGCCCCTAGGTCCTCCGCCACTGTTTACCCCCTCCCATTGCCTCGACCATGTTTGGAGCACTGAAGATTGGCATGCGAAAATATTTAAAAACTATTAAATGTCCTGCTTTTCCCCAATGCTTCAGAACACATGTGAATGCAGCTGGGCGGCATGCTGCCCCTAGAATTGTGCCTCCCTAGGCCCGGGCATTTGTGGCCTTCTCACAATTCTGGGGAATTACAAGAATATGAGACTTTGCTCCTATTATGCTCTGGTGCTTCTACCTTGTGCTTCCTGAATGATGCACACAGTAGAGCCAATATCAGGGAATGTCCTTCCCAGGGCTGGAACTAGTGGTAGGCAGAAGAGGCACCTGCCTATGGTGCAAAGATGTGGGGGCACTGGGCAGGTACCTACTCAAATGTTTTCTGCCTACCCGCTAGTCCAGGCAGCTTGCTCCCCTGCTGCTCTTGTCCCTTACTCTCTCCTCTCTAGCACTTCCCCCTCCCTCCGTCACTCCCTTTTGTGGCCTTCCCCTTCGTTACTTGCCTTGTCTTGTGGCACGTGCACACTAATGCATGCATACAGTTGCGAGCGCGTTCCTGCACGCACAGTTCAGATCGCAGGAACGTGCGCGGGGACACGGGGTATCCTACCGAGTGCCTAGGGCGCCCTGTCAGCACAGCCCAACCCTGGTCCTTCATCTGCTCATATTATGTAGGGCCTGCAACCATTGTTAGTGCTGCTACCTTTTGGGTTCCATGTAAGGTACAAAGTGCAAAAGAAGAGGACAAGTTTTTGAATTTGCACTTTGTTCTGCTATTATCAATGAGGCTTGGCCCCTTCAGACCAAGTTGGCAACTGATAGACCAGTGTATGGGGCCTGCCGAACTGATATTTGGTCAACAATTGGGCAGGTTTGAAAATGTTATCAGAAGAGAAGCTCATCATAACACTGATACGGTCCTGCTGTGTATGGCCAGCCTAAGAGATGCTTAAAAAAAAATCACAGTTTTTTGCATACTCATGTCCCTGATAAAGATTTTAAATACTTGATTCAATACCAGAGTTGTCAATAAAAGCATTAGCATGTTTTTCCTTAGATATACTGTAAGTAGTGTGTGTGTGTATACAACGGACAGCTTCGCACCCATTGTTACACTTCGCCAGGCGAAAATTCGCTAAGACAACGCTAATTTACTAAAATGCAAAGTTGCGTCCAGGGAGCTGAACGCTGCAAATTTTCACTAGCATTACGTCGCCAATCAAAGATAAGATGCTTTAGCATTCAATTATGCCTAGCGCAACTTTGTTAGAGGTCTTCGCTCAGGCTAATTTGCATACGGCAGGAAATTATAAAGTTTAATGGAAGTATATGTTGCAGCAAATACATTACATTACAAGTGTCCAGGGAACCTTAATAAAGAAAGTATAGTTGTTATAGTGCCCTATACATGAGCCCACTGTATAGTTTGTGTTCCATATAGAAAGTGTATGGGGGAACCCAGTTACCCAAAAACATTTTTAAGGATTTTTGCAGGCTATCACCATTTAAAAAAGGAAAAAACGCCATTGTTTTTTTGGGACTTAGAAAATGTTTCCACTAAAAATTGAGGAAGTCCTATGCACTCCATTGCACTTTGCCTGGTCTAAGCTGGCGAAGGCAAGGCTAGCGAAAGAGGTAAAGTCAGTAAAATCTGCATCTTAGTGAATTTGCGGAGTTACGTCCATTCGCCACAGTGAAAATTCACCTTGCGTTAGAGTGCGAAGCAACGCTAGTGTCTATCTCCTTCTCTAGCAAAGTGACACCTAAATGGTCAAAGTAACGAAATTACGTCACAATGGCAAATCATCGCCAGCGTTAGTCACTTTGCCCTTTAGTAAATGGGCCCCAGGGAATCATGGAAAAGCAACTCAAGGCAGATGTTAATTTCATGTGTGTAAGTTGCATCATTTCTTGAGTGGGAACTGGAAATGTTTTTATAGTATGCAATTCAATTGGTGCAAGTCACTTTTTTTCTTGTATGTTCAATCAGGGCCCAATTGCATTGAGTGCCCTGTATTTTTCACCTTATTCCGGAAGTATATTAGTTCAAGGCCTACTTAAATAGAACTTTGTATTGACACAAATACTTTTGTAATTTGCATTATGGATGTGAAAAATATCATGCAGTTTTGAGATTAGCACTTGCATTTGTTAAACAGCCCTCTTGGGACCATTTAGTTGCTCTGCACTCACACTGGTAAATTATTTTTAATGTGCCTTTTTTCCAGACAACTTGACACTTCTTAGAAATTTTGATGCAGAGTTCTTAAGGGAACATACAGAGTGAGGTGCAGACAAAAGAAAATGTTCTTGCCCTTTATTTCAAAAACATATTTCTTAACTTCCAAAGTGCCAATAAATCACGGCAATCCAAAATTCCAAAAATTAGAGCAATCCACTCTATATTTTTTGGATTATCTGATTTTATTTTTGTGGTTTCTACAGAATTATATAGTTTATTTCTGGAAAAAACTGTTCCAGTGTAATCTTTGTATGCACTCCATAGTACCACTTATAAACATTAGGAAATAAAATTTAAATAATAAAAAAAACAGATTTTAGACTTTTTCATTTCAATTGTCCCATCTTTGTTTTAAAATTTGGTCTGGTTCTAGGTTCTCTGATCTTAAAGACTGGAAATCAGATTAAATCTAATTTCTATGATATTTGGACCCATTCTTGGCATTCAACCAGAGCCTGGTTGCTGGGGGTAAAGGTGGCCATACAAGGCCAGATCCGCTTGTTTGGTGAGCTTGCCAAACAAGAGAATCTGGGTCCAATTTGTCCACCCACATTCTGGGTCAAATTGGCCTGATCCAGTTGTTGGCCTTAGGGCCAAATATTGTATTATTCTTTGGGTCTACAGAGACCCATTAAATGAGGACCATATCAACCTGCTGGTGCATTTCTCATCCAAAGAGCTTTTCAAATCTGCTCAGTTCATATCGGCCAATATTTGCCACATAAGTCCGTCAGTGGGCACACACAAAAAAATACCAACTCGGTCTGATGGTACCAAATTGGCCACCTTTACTGAGACACTAGCCCACCAGACAACAGACAATTGGAGAACTTGGAAGCAGGTTGAGTAGTTCAACACCAAAAAGAATAAAAAATATAAATCAGTTGCTTTTTATTTAAAGAATAACTTGGTTTACATTTGCTTTCTACATCAACTGCCACTTTAATATTCCCATCACTGATTAAGATTATAATCAAGGCCTCTATCTGAATTCCACTTAAATGGCAGCAACCTCTTTTTCATCTAAATATGTTCTTCTTACAAGCACTTACTCCATTGTCTGTACCAGAACATAAAATAGTGCCTACGCAGGTAGCGCTATACAAATATATTTATGCATATATAAAAGCATTAAAAAAAAACACATATTCGCAGCATGGCTGTGATATATAAATCATGAATGTATCATTAAAAATGGAAAAATCTCTTAAACTTTGAGGTTTAAAAATGTGCAGTGCGCTAGGAGTGGGGAAATAAAAAGCTGTTTTAAATTGTAAATGCTCTGTTTCATAAGGCAGTGTACAATCGTAAACGTGCTATTAAATAATACAATGCAGTTTCATAAATGCTAGCTTCAAAAAAAGAAGTGAAAATCATAACTGTTAAAGGAATGAAAAATTGCAATGCAAAGTAAAAATACTAACTATTTAGGCAAGGTTACAAGAGTTTTCTATAAATATTCCGTAAAATATATGGGTAAAAGTTCTTTAGAGAGAGAGAGATTTATTTATAGGCATATTTATATAATACTTATAATAAATTATATATAGTTTGTATGCTTACCTCCAACACTGCAATTTAAATAAAATTTAAAAATGAACCCCACCTCAAATAAAATAGATATGTTGCTTGATAATATGATGATACGTTGTTTTGATAATATACCTTCACACTCAGCACAAATCAGATCTCATTCTTTGGTGCAATGCTTATGGATCTCTAATCCAGAAACATCTTGTAAAAATGATGTATCACCTCTATAGAAATTTCCTTTCAATTTCTATATGATTGGTACATGTGGAAAATATGTAATGGTTTACAGTGTTTTTTGTGACAGTTACAGGATCCTTTTTCCATTTCTGGCTGTACGGCTATTTTTATTGCATATTGTTGTTCATTAACAATGTATATATTTTTTATATTTAATTTGATATTCCTGGTCCTGGGAAAATATCATTTCAAACCCAGTCTTTTGTCCATCATTGGTGATAATGGACACCCCTATCATGTGCTATTAGAAATTAGGGATTAATCTGAGATGAAGCCTATTTTGTGTACTTGTGCCAACGGGTTTGTGTATTACAACATTATTATATGGAGGAGATGACAAGTCAGTCCAAATGTATGTAATGCCTTAGCATAATATAGACCCACTGTGCTCCATTAAACACTTTATATGGGACTAGTGATATCGCAAATGGGTCTTTCCTTTGTTTAAATTCTCTCGGTTAGTTCTGGCAACTATGTTATTATCTTAGCTTGTTTTATTAGTCTGAAACCTGCATGATCCTAGTAACTATTTGGCAAGTTTTGGTATTGGGAATTGGACACCTTGCATAACTGAAGGGACTGGGCATATATAGCTTTATTTTACATTATTAGTATACATTATTAGTATATATATATATATATATATATATATATATATATATATATATATATATATATATATATATATATATATATATTTATTAGTTCTGCAATAAAAAAAATTTCAATTTTAAATAATATTAAGAGTAAATATATATACTGTGTATATTGCATGTATAAAACTTGTATTTGGTGGAATACTGCTGGTGTATAAGAAGAAGACTAACCAGTGATTCAGGGTTGAGTCATGAGTCACAGGCTATTCAGATGTAGCATTGGTTGGGCATAGCCCTACAATACCCATATGGACCGTATATATCTAAGTGGCAAAATACCTTGTTCTGAATAGTAGCTAAAGTATTTCAACAATATATTCGACTCAAAGACTCTGATAACAGTAGTTCTCTTAATGATCTCCTGGATAGTTGGGGGATTTTGAGTATTCTATTTGGTTGCTATCGCCAGGTGTGTGGATATTAATATCTGGTTAACCAATGCATAGATGTATTTTGTGTATCTTGTAGTGGTTTACCCAACAAGAATATAGTGATAGCATTGGGGAAATTTCCTCGGGCATTTGCGAATTTATTCGCCAGCAGCAAATCATGCAAATTTGCAGCGAATTTGCGCCTGGCGAATAAATTCGCCCATCACTAGTCTTACATTTTATCAATTTGGGGGCTGTAATTTTACATTAAGTGATACTAGTTAGTGAAATGTATGAGTCATCTGAACCCCATAACCTAGATTGGAAAGGCTCCCATAGATTCCATTTTGTTAAAATAATCCACATTTTTTAAAATGATTTCCTTTTTCTCTGCACTAATAAAACAGTAACGTGTACTTGATCCCAAATAACATATAATTAATCTTTATTGCAGGCACAACCAGCCTATTTGAGTTTTTGGGATGTTCCATTCAAGTTTTTTCTTAAATTGGAAACAATTTGGAGCTGTGAGTTCATTTGAGGTATAAAAACCTCACAAAGTTCTAAAATCCAACCTATGATAAATAACCCTCTTAATATTTACATGATTTTCCAGAAGACTTAAGATATGAAGATCCAAATTATGAAAAGATCCTTTATCCAGAAAGCTCCAGGTCCCAAACATTCTGGATAACAGCTTCCATATCTGTATAGGTATTATGTTTTTGTTTGTGTTCGGTTTGTGCTTCTGAGTCAGCTTTTTTGACAGTAGGAAGAGTGGGAGTGGGAGGAGAATGTAAGAGAGAAAGGATGAAGCATAAACTGGAAGAAATTAATATTTTTACTGTGACAAATGTCTGTGCTTGATTTCTGTTCTGGAGTATTGTTTTGTTTAGCTGTATTTGCCATCGTTTATTACCCTTTAACAATAACCTTTGGTAGATTTGGGGTATCTGTATATCTAAACAGCTTAAAAATTAACAATAACCTTTGGTATATTTGGGGTATCTGTATAGCTAAACAGTTTAAAGATTCTCTCCCAACAACTATCATGTGTCAGATATCCGTACATTTTTATAAACTAAAGGCATTGCTAAATGGCCAGGGTGATTTGGCAGAACCCGCCCCTCTGAATCACACAAATCAATATAAAATGCATTGTGTGCACAAACAACATAAACCTTTGTTGATATGAATATCTCCAGCAAAAGGGTTAGGCAGATGAAAACATCCATTACAATCACAAATCAACTGAAAGCCTCTGCAGATTATGCTATTTAGCTTTCAATAAGTGAAGAAACTGATGCATTGTGTTAGAAAACTGGCAAATGGTTAAACAATTACAGGACAGCAAATTGGTTACATAACAAAATTACTACCTGAATGCTAACTAGCAGGTGCAGGCAATTCCTCAGCTTTAATAGCATGTCTTCATATCTTTGCTCGAAAAGAATACTCAGTTCTCCGTCAGCCTCTGCCTTTACTTGCACCGTGCCAACTCCCGTGCCTGCAAGAGAAGAGCTGAACATTCTGTGCACCAATGTGCAGGGCATTATCCGCAGCATCATAACACAGAGGAGTTGGCAGAGGTCAACAACGGTAAGAAATAAATGAGTTAACTGAATTTGTCTTTGTCAAAACATTCCTAAAACTTTTTATAACAATAATTTACTAAATGAACATAATGTTGCTGAACACATTGAAATGGCTGTTTCAAACCTTCAGAATAAGCTGGGCAGGATCAGCTACAACGCCAATGTTACAAGGACTGAAATTATTTATGAAAACATTTTCCATTACACAGAGGCTTTGTGATGGGAGAGAGAGAAAAAAGACCAGCCGGCCCGACACCTGACTATTGCTAACAATGAGAACAAGTAAATTACCTGCAATTACATTCACCGAGGCATTCTAACAAAATTTCAAAATGACTATTTGGCAATTGTTTCACAGAAAAAAATGGAAATGACTGGAGAATGGACCTTTATAAATCTCGCTGGAATAACAGTAATATAGGAATACAATGTTATGTGGATACCAGAATATAGAAGTTGCTGACATCATGTGTTCATAATGATGCCCAGAAGCACAAGGCGAAGAAAGAAAATATTTTTAGAATACTTCTTCTGATCCCTTTTTGCATGGTTGATATGAAAACACAGCAACCCTTCCGGAAATATTCCCGCCTCCTGTATTCCTCAATTTCCCTTAAAAGATATTTTGCTGTTACTCATTATCAATAGTGATGGGCGAATTTGGGGCGTTTCTCTTCACTGAAAAAATCACGAATTTCCCGCAACAAGGCAAAAGATTCACGAAACAGCGTCTCGTTTTTTACGTCGACGTCTGTTTTTTTTTTTTACGCCAGTGTCTGTTTTTTTTTTATGCTGGCATCCGTTTTTTGATGCCGGCGCATTTTCGCGGGGGTTTCGCGAATTTATTCAAACTATGGCAATAAGGAATTGTTATTAAAATCCGAGACAATGGGTCTATATGGTACTGGATTTCAGGAATATTATCTGGAATATCAACAAAACTAAAGCAGAGCATTAGAAAATCTTGTTTACTAAAATTGCAAACCATGCAGTAGTACTAGTGCCCCGTGGTTAGAAGTTCCAAGAGGGTGGAAACCAAAAGACACGCAAAGTTTGATCCCCTAGAATGAAAAGATTCCAACTGTTGAGGAAAATCAAAACAGTTACAGTAGATCCTTCAAAAAATAAGGAAATCGTTCATTGGTTACTAGTGATGGGCGAATTTGCGGCGTTTGCAAAATGGCAAAAAAATTGCGAAAATTACGTTTTATTGGACGCCGGCGTCCATTTTTTTTTGACGCCGGAGAATTTTCGCCAGCGAATTTTCACGCCCGTTTCACACAAATTTGCCGCAAATTAGTGCCTGCTATTAAATTCGCCCATCACTATTGGTTACAACACAATCCTCTTCAAGCCTGTCTGATTGCCTGGTTACTATTCCTTCGACTGACTTTAAACTATTCTTTCTACCTACCTCTACCCTTGGTTCTATTATATATAAGAAATAAAGATTGTTTGAAAGTTGATAAGAATAGGCCCATCTCCTAAAATGTAAATATACTTAAGGTGAACTAATTTAATTTGGAGTAAATGGGAATTTTTTCCCACCCCAAAATGCATTGTAGTCACTAGGGCATTGTTTCAAACAAAACTCTGCGTGGCAAAATTTTGCCATCGTTTTGCAAAAATATTTACAGCAACACTATAAAGGGCACACTAGAAAATCATGGGGGCCACGAAATATGAAGTAAAAAGTTATTATTTTAATTCAGTCTAAAGGTAAACATCTCTTAATGGCTCTATGTGTTTCATGTCCATTAGGAACTTTGAAAAAACTTCAAGACCAACCGAAATTAAGTCGAAGTTTTTTTTGGGGTCGAATAGGTCCGTTTTCAATCGAATAGGTCCGTATTCGGCAAAATTCGTTCCAATCGAAGGAATAGCGAATTGGAAGTCCACCAATTGACTCCAAATAGGTTCTATGAGGTCTCCCATAGGCTAAAACAGCAATTGTGCAGGTTTCAGATTGCGAATGGTCGAAGTCGAATTTTTAAAGAGACAGTACATGATAAATTTCGATATTCATATTTTCCAATTTTTTAAAAAAAAATTAAAAATTAATATTCGAATCGAATTTGGACTATTCCCTAGTCGAAGTACACAAAAAATAGCTCAAAATTCGAAATTATTTTCATTCGAAAATTCACCTCGACCTTTGATAAATCTGCCCCCTTAGTCATGACTAAGTACTGCTGTCGGTTTATCCATGACTAAATTTTCGCAAATGAGACGGGGCTGTGAGTGAGTACAGACACTTTGCAAGGTTGTTGTGAGCGAAAATAGCATTGACAGTAACTTAAATTCACACTTGTTTTGTGAATATTTTATCACAATTTGCGAATCTGTTTTACGAATATTTTTTCCACCAACAAAGTAATTCAAATGCAGAGTGGGGCTTATTTATAAACTTTGCACAGGACAGATTGGTGCGCACAGGGAATATATTTGCCCTGCACATGGTTACATATATAAAGCTGAATAAGAGTGTGCAAACAGAATTGCGAATTTTTTTTATAAGTTTTTTAAATATGTAAAAAAAACGCAAATAGCGAATATTTATGTGCACACTCTGTGTTTGAATTATGCCACAACTTTTATGGAGGAGAAAATATTGGCAAAACAGTTTTGCAATTTGCAAATTTAACCTCGCACAGTGGGCGCACTCACGCAAACACCCGTCATTTGCGAGCCATTTGCGTAAAAATGTATTCACAATGCAAATTTGCAGAAAACTGAAAGACGGGAAGAGCAGTGCAATATATTAGCGTTCCGGAAAAAACATGGGCAATGCTAACATTTGGGAATAAATATGCACTGTGCAAACCTTATAAATGACCCCCACAGACTTTTGCAGCAAATCCATGACTGTAGAATATCGCTCATCAGTACCTCCAAATTGAGAGTAGGGAGATGGCTGTTATTACTATCCACTGCCTAAAGGGAGAAAATGCACAGGTTATATAGCAGATAACAGATAAACTGCGTAGGAAAACTTTTTAAAATCAAGTTTTCGGAGTGTCAATCCTACAAATCGAATTGAAGCTCAGTTTTGTTGTGACATTTTATCGCTCAGATTTTTTTGAGAAACATTATTGATAAATGAGTTGGAAGGGAGTTTGGTCGGATTTGCTTTCATAAAATAATTTGATTAATTCAAGTTTTAGTAAATGTGTCGCTATGGGTTTAGTTCTTTGACAGGAATAATTACAGGAATGAAATGCTATTCATGGCTTTTTACAGATCTATACAATACAAATTTGTTGCCAAGAAATTGTTTTATCTAGATGCTCACACAGCAGACACAAACATTAAATTTAAATATATATATATATGTTTTTCCACCAACAGGCAGGACGGTCGCAATTGTGCTTGACTTAACTATGTGGAAGTGTAAGGAGAGTGTTTAATGAATGGTGTCAATAAGCACAACCTTTGCATTCATTGTAAATGAATTAAAAAGGATAAATGAATGGCACTCTGGTTAAAAAATTTTTTTACCAGAGTGCCGTCCATTTTTCCTTTTTTATGCATTCAGACAGTGGGGTCGCTGAGGACTGAGAACCTGGTTTTAGGGAGCTGCATTTTAGGGTAGTTTTTCGAGTGGTCTTTTTTTGTATTATTATTATTAACATGTATTTATATAACGCCAACATATTGCGTAGCACTGTAAAGTTAATGTGATTATACAACTAAATCACATGAATTACCTGTATATGAATAGAACATATGGAGTTACACATATCACAATCAATACCGGTACAAAAGGTGAGGAAGGCCCTATGCAAAAGAGCATACACTCTAAAGGGAAGGGAGTAATACACAAGGTGTGGGACTGGGCAAGATCAAATTAAGTGGGTGAGAAATGTGGTACTGTATGTGGTGTTGCGTTTGGTAGTTAAGCAGAGTGAGGATAGGCTTCTCGAAAGAAGTGCGTTTTAAGAGATTTCTTGAAAACAGAAAGGTTGGGAGAACGTCGGACAGACCGTGGGAGAGAGTTCCAGAGGAGGTGTGCAGCCCTTTTAAAGTCTTGAATGCGAGCATGTGAGGAGGTAATGAGAGAAGAGTTGAGTAGCAGGTCAGTAGAGGAGCGTAGTAAGCGGTATATTTGTATATTTATTGCATTTGTAAATGACCCATGTTGTCTTGTTTCACCTTACTCTTTCAGTTTGTTATCTTTTTTATTCTCTAGACCTTATTGTGCATCTTTTCTTTAATCCTGCTGGGGAAACTCAATGCGTAGAGCAGTTCATGTAAGGACAGATCTGCTGTGATCCAGAACATCCCATTAGTAAGCAGATTCACAACAGAATTACACAAAGTGCAGTGTTTGGGGATTTAAATGTGTGGTTATTTGGAGGTGCCTATAGGTGCCCTTCTGGGCATACCGTAAAGAAACCTGTGAGGGGTAAAACCTTAGCGACCTACTGAAACCAAACACCAAGGGTGCGTTCCTGATGTGCATGGATGTGTTCGTCCATCACTAATAGTATGCAAAGTTTTTCTTTCAAAGGGCCTCTTGATAAACATTTATAAACATTTGTCGTATTTTACATTTCATTTCAATAATTTATAGCTGCTCATTTCTCGACTTAAAAGGGGAACGTAATGCAACATTTATAACGTTGGTATCTTCCAATGGCAAAAAATGCTTTAGCTGTGTTTGATTCAGTACAGGGGACGTATATCTGGCATATTAGGAGCCTAAAAATGATTGAAACATTAAAGAGGCACCAATCGTGTTGAATCAAAAGCTTCAGAGATGAAAGGGGAAGCAACATCGCCAGTAGCCCTTCATTTGGGATAAAATGACAAAGCATAGCCGCGCTTATAGGTCACGGTAAAAAAAAAATAGTTTTCTGTATTAAATTAATTAACCTCTTTGTGTCTGCAATGGAAGAAGTAATGATATAAAACTGGTTTAATGAGTTTCACAGTTAACAAGACGTACTGAAGTGATATTAGCCTGGGCACCAGCAGTTTAATGAAGAGTCATCACAATGCCTCCGGGCTAACATCTTTCCTGTTGTGACATTTCCGACCCTCCAATCAACACAAATACTTAAAATATACTTAGGGGCAGATTTATCAAGTGTCGAATTTTCGAGATGATGGGAGATGATTTCATCTTCGGGTGAATAGGCTGTATTCGATTGTTTGAATCAAATTCAGATCGTATTCGACTCAATTAGATTCAAAGTTTTTCCCAAACAACATTTACATTTTTCAAAGTCCACCAATTGACTCCCAATTGGTTCTAGGAGGTCCCCCATAGGCTAAAACAGCAATTCAAATTTTTAAAGAAAAAGTACATGAAACATTTCGATATTAAAATTTCTTTAAAATTCGATTCGAATTTGGACTATTCCCTAGTCAAAGTACACCAAAAATACCTCGAAATTAGAATTTTAAAATTCAATTTTTCAATTTGACCCTTGATAAATCTGCCCCTTAATGTTGGGACACAATGAAGTCATGTTGTTACCCCCACTCTGATTACTACATGTTATCTGCTCTTATGTGGAAAATCCTCTAAAGCTGTAAAAAGACTTCCATTGTGGAGCAATGTATCCAGATCCAGTGACTATGACAAGTGAAAAAACACATTCAGCATATAGATTACAATATACAGTATATTGAACAACGTTAACAGGGGGGTCAGTGAGCCCCCCTACACCCTTTACTGAGAAGCAGCCATAACCTTAAAGGTCCACTGTTACTGTTTGGTTTCACAGTAATAACTTGAAATAGTAGTTTATATTAGACAAAAGAACGCCAGAGCTCTGTCATTTTGTATTCCAAGGTGGCTTAGAGCATGAGCAATGTATGAACATATGGGGGCACATTTACTAAGCTCAAGTGAAGGATTCAAAGTAAAAAAAACGTCGAATTTGGAAGTATTTTTTTGGGTACTTCGACCATCAAATAGGCTACTACGAACTTCGACTACGACTTCGATTCAAACAATTTGAACTAAAAATCATTCATATATTCAACCATTCGATAGTCGAAGTACTGTCTCTTTAAAAAAAACATACCGAGGTACAATGTTAGCATATGGGGACCTTCCCCATCAGTTTTCTAAGGTTTTTTTGATCGAAAAAAAATCCTTCGATCGATTAAAATCCTTCGATCGATTAAAATCCTTCGAAAACGTTCGATTCGAAGGATTTCATCGTTCGATCAAACGATTTTTACTTTGAACGATCGTAGTATTTGCGGTAAATCCTTCGAATTCGATATTCAAATTTTAAGGATTTTACTTTGAGGGTCGAATTTGAGGGTTTATTAACCCTCATTATTCGACCCTTAGTAAATGTGCCCCTGAGTGTGCCTAATGGAACAGGAGGGGCACACCCAAACTCTGTTTCCCTAGTCCCTTGACATTTGCAGAAGATGCCTGGGTTGTGGGTGGGTTTAGGCTGAGCTCTCCCATCCACCTTCTCTCCTGCAACCTAAGGACCTTATTTATCAAAATCCAAATTTTTCAGATTTTACTTTGCGGGTCGAATTTGAGGGTTTATTAACCCTCAATATTCGACCCTTAGTAAATGTGCCCCTGAGTGTGCCTAATGGAACAGGAGGGGCACACCCAAACTCTGTTTCCCTAGTCCCTTGACATTTGCAGAAGATGCCTGGGTTGTGGGTGGGTTTAGGCTGAGCTCTCCCATCCACCTTCTCTCCTGCAACCTAAGGACCTTATTTATCAAAATCCAAATTTTTCAGATTATTTAAATTTAAAAAGTCTGACCATACAAGAACCCACGATTGGACCTTATTTATTATTAAAATAATCAAAAAATAATTAATCAGACCAGGAACAAACTCGATAAAATCGAGCAAAAACCTGAATTGTAAGAGTTTTTTCTGAAGTGCTTGATTTTTTTTTTTTGGGCTTTTTCCCGAAAAGCCTGAATTTTCCAGATTTTCGCTTGAAAAGCTGGATTTTCAGGCTAATTCCAGCACAGACCACAGAAACTTCCAAATAGAATAAGGACCTCTCCAATTGACTTATATACAATCTTGGCAGGTCTGAGATGCTGGATCTTTGGATTTAGATTTTTTCCATCCTCAGGGTATAATAAATGCCAAAAAATTTTTTTTTCCCACTAAAAATTTATTTTATAGTAAAAAAAAAACCTCAAATGTTTTGAGTCTTTGGCATTCAGACTTAAATAAATAATTCTTAATCTGCCCGGGTCCATCTCCAGCAGCCTTTTTGATAGGAACACATCTTCCCTACCCCTTCTTGATCATATATAGGTCAGATATAGGGGAACATTAGGCCTATAAATAGAGTTGTCTAGCCATGTTGGGTTGGGCATTGCTTGGGAGCAGGTGAGTTAGGGTCGGGTCACACCTCACTAATATATAGGGTTTAACAGAGAACTGATGCTGTCCACGTCAAGGAGCATGTACAGTATGTACACAAACATCAGTATCTTATTAGCAGTAGTAATGTAGCTTGTTTACTATACTTTTACAGACCTATGGAACATATTGTTCATTGGGGAGACCTGTTACCCCATTTTATAATCTATGCAATTAGTTATGAATACATATTTCTCTGCAATAAGTGTGAACATAACCTATAGCATAATAATAATCATGTCTTAGAATTTTTAATCAGTCAGATGAGTACCATTTTATAAAACACACACTCATTTGTGTTTCTTTTTTATAAAAATGTGATGCATTTTGATGTTTAAACTCTGAAGACCTAAAAAAGCTCCTAGTACTTCTGCTAATCCATGAATTCTATTTCGCCGGAATAATGTGCAGGAGTTTATAGAGGTTTGGTCCCTGGAGAGCCTGATCATTGCATAATGTCTATTCCCAAATTATGACCTAATTTGTTTGCATAGCTTGGCTGTATGCGTTTGACCTAAAATGATTTTGAAAACTCTACTGGCATGAAATAAGCCACGGGCCAATAAAACCCTTTTTATCCTCACATTTAAAGAACTGGCATGTTAACCCAATGTTTTTCTAAAACGGTTTTCTAAAAAAATGAATTTTCATGTGAAACAAATTGTTACATAAACAAAACATCAAAGGCCGGATATGGCTTTTTGTTGCAAAATCACTTAAATGTTCCAACTTGCCTGGAACAGCAAGAGTTTAGTCTATAGTTTCTCATTTAAACTAAATTTGCTTTCATTTCTTTGCTTTTAAAATACTATCGATTTGTAATAGCACAATTTCAGCCGAGGTTGGGCCACTGTAAGCAGAACATTGTTGCATATAATAAATGGGAGTAGAAGTAGGTAGAATGATACAAAGGAGGCTGCACTTAATCTGGGATGCCTGCCAGTTTAATAAAAGGCCTCATCAGCTGT
This sequence comes from Xenopus laevis, assembly GCF_017654675.1. Classification (NCBI taxonomy): domain Eukaryota; kingdom Metazoa; phylum Chordata; class Amphibia; order Anura; family Pipidae; genus Xenopus; species Xenopus laevis. The sequence goes on along the minus strand of NC_054375.1, from coordinate 34,931,535 downwards.
AGCTAGCAAGATGGACGGACAATCATTTTCCCAGGTGGGGAAGGGAACAGGATGAGAAATGTTAGTGCAAGGGGCTATAGCTGGAGAGGGCTCATTTGTACAATGCATGCAGACTTAAGGAACAACCAAGTCACTTTGAACTCTGCATGCTTATATATGAGGAATGATGCTTATTCTGCAGCAACTGATCTTATCTAGAATATAGCATGAAAACAGCACTGGTGGAATATGGAGAACAGAGACACCTATTGGAGAAGCTCCTGCTTGACATGCAAAAAAAGTAGATAGTTGATAGAGATGTGTATTATTTAAGTCTAAATAAATTTACAGACTGAACATTACATAACATAAAATTGATAAGATAGTGCTGGTAAACAATGTCATGATTAAACTGATCACACATCTACAGTGTTGTAATACAAGTTGCTCAATTTCCAAATAAGTATATGAATATCTGGGCAGGTAAGAATCAAGCGCTGCTCAATCTCTGGTGTGACCAAATTTAATTTGTGTAGGAAAATACACTGACTAAAGAGCTGATTATGTACATGTATGGGGTAATCAAACCACGTTCTCTCTTCAATCATCAAGTGGTCTCTGCTGTGTAAAGTACCTATTTATGCTAGCAGGTTTATGGTTACCTATAGCACTGGCTGGGATACGATTTTGGGAATCAAACTATTTAGGATAATTAGCACTCCATCTAGATATCTGCAACCTTGGTATAATCCAGGTTCTGACCAAATGTTTGACCTTAAAGGGATTCTGTCATGAGAAAACATTTTTTTTTTTAATTAATCCTTCTCTAGCAGAATCTTGCACTGAAACATTCTTTTCAAAAGAGCAAACTGTTTTTTTTATATTCAATTTTAAAATCTGACATAGGACATATTATTTTCCCAGGTGCCCTCATCCATGTGACTCTGATAAACTTCAGTCTAATGTTGCACTGCAAGTTGGAGTGATATCACCCCCTCCCTTTTTCCTTACCCCCCCCCCCTGGCAACATCAGCAGAATAATAGGAAGGTAACATGACACCTGCATGGCTAAGGGCAGAGACAAACAGTCAGATTCGGGGAGATCAGTCAACCAGCAACAAATCACACCAATATTTTATGTAAATCGCTGGTAAAATTTTGCCTTTGCGATTACTTTGCCCCTCATGTGACAGTAGGATAGCTATTGTGAATTTTATAGATTGCCATAGTGCGCAGTGAATGAAAAAAAATCTACAATCGCAAATCGTTTTTTTGCGACAAAATATTTCACAGAACTCCAGAGCAGGTGTTAAAGGTCCGCAATGCGCAACTGAGGTTCACAATGCAAGCCTAATGAAGAATATTAATTTTGCGAATGTTATTACATGTCCCCATTCAAAAGGCATTGGGGCAAATTTACTAAAGGACGAAGTGGCTGTCCCTAGCGACAATTTGCCAGAAATACCATCCGCAGGGTCTTCACCAATTCACCAAAAACGGTTGTAGAGGACAATTCGAAGTTTTGCGCCCTTTCGCCAGGCAAAACTTTTCAAGTCGAAAATTCACCCTTTTGTTAATTTCCCCCAAAGTTCATTAAATATGTGCACAACAGATGGACTATTCTTAATATGTACAAAGATTAACCCGCTGTACGGCGCTGACCGAAGGATTCACAGGAGACGCACCTTGCTCAATAATAATGCGGGTTTATTGTGCACATCTAGTGAACATTTGGCAGTGGGTTGGTGAGGAAACCTACGCGTTTCGTGCCTTAACTCTCCCAGCACTTCACCCTGATGAAGTATGTATCATGCATCTAACCTACATAATCCAAGCCCGCTGGCACTCTCAGAGAATGCTGAATAGATATTAAAAGCACAACTAAATTTCACAACTAATGTGTAGGTAGTCTGTCAGCTAAAGAGGTGTAGTTAAACAGGTTTGCATACCCATGAGTAGGATTTAAAGTGCAATTTGTAATGGGCCTATTTTTTGCAGTTTTTTACTCTGTGTTATTACTGCCTTGTATGTTTACTCACAGAAGAAAATTTGCTGCAATCATAGTTTCCTTAATGAATCTGTAATTCTGGATATGACATTGAGAAGGACTTTCATTTTGCATCTGTTGAAAATATCTGTAGAAATTAATTAGAGAGATTTGATTAATGCATTCATGCATCTTTCTGTAAGATGAATACGTTTCTAGGCCCGAGCCTGAATTAATAGAATTAAACCAGGCTACTTAGCGCTCACCCATATAATATTTCATCTTAATGCAGAGACTGCCAGTCACTTATATTCTGCAAAACATTAGTATAACTAATCCCGCTGCATAGGTCCAAATCAATTAAAAGAAAGCTATCTAGAAAATAAAAATGTTTTTACTTGTGCCAGCAAAACCCTCTGCAACATCTTAACTTAGGACAAGTGTTTTCATTTTGCTCACTTTCAAAAGCAGGTAAGTTTTACTTTTAGCTTTGGAGTGATCTATAGAGCTGGAATGAATATGTGCAAAGTAGAACAGGAGGGATAATTGATGCTGGTAGAAACAAATGGGCACTCTGAAACTGACTTATATTTAAGAACTGGACTCTGTTGTGTCCTGCACCCACCAGTCCTTAACTTCTGAATAAAACCTATTTGCCTCTCTCACCTCATGAATACATCATTGATGAATGGAGTTGTGTGCGGGACACAGAGTACCCTTTGGTGCAGTACAGGCTCCATTGTGGCCTGTACCCACTGGCACTACCTTACTTGTGCCTCTTACTTGCATGCAAGTTAATGGAAGGACAGGGGGTAGAACAGGGTATGCCTATGTTTCACCCCTGCCAACTAGTGATGGTCAAATCTGCTGCGTTTCGCTTTGCCGAACAATTTGCGAATGCTGTAAAAATTTGCAAAACAGCAAAAAATTGCCATATTTGTTTGCCGCGCGATGCGATATCATTGTGTGTCCATTTTTTTGTCACACAAAGTTTTTTTGACACGCGCATCATGTTTTTTTGACACACAACTAAACCAGTCGCTTGCTGAATTTTTGCCGCAGTTTCGCAAACAAATTAGTCTTTAGGAAAATTTGCCGCAAATTCAACAATGCCGCAACTATTCGCCACTGCCGGCTTGCATGAATACAACACTGTTGAATAAATTAATCAATGGAAGAATGCTGGACTCTTAGGGGCAAATTCACTAAGATTCGTAGTTGCGCCAGGCATAACTTCGCCACACTTCGCCAGGCGTAGTTTCGCCAGCGCTTCGCAAATTCACTAAAATCCGAAGTTGCGCTCAGGGGTAGCGTAAGGTAGCGAAGTTGCGCTAGCGTTGATTCGCTAAGCGGATGGTTAATTTGCATACGGCGCCAAATTCAAATTTCAATGGAGGAATATTTAGAATCACTACAAATGCCTGGAAAACCTTCAAAACATCAAATAAAAATTTTATTTTGCCCTACACATGTGCCCACTGTCTAGGTAAGTTGCCATGAGTCAGGAAATGTAGGGGGGAAGGAGGGGAGCCCCAAAAAAATTTTCAATCTTTTTCAGCCTATCACCCATAATGTAGAAAACACGCCAGCGTTTTTTGGGACTTAGAAAAATTTTTGACTTTTTTTGAAACAATCCCTATCTACTCTATTGCACTTCGCCTGGTCTGCGGTGGCGAAGGAAGTCTAGCGTAAAAGGTAGCGTTTCAGTACACTGCGCGTTAGTGAATTTGCGTAGTTACGTCTGTAGCGAAAATTCGCCAGGCGTAAGGGTGCGAAGTAACACTAGCGAATCTACGCCAGCGTTCGTTAGTGAATTTGTGCAGTAACGAAAATGTCAAACGCTAGCGAAGTAACGCTAGCGTTCGACGCTTAGTGAATTTGCCCCTTAGAGCGCAGAGGCCCGTTGCCAATCTTCCATTTACAGTATAGGTGTGAGGATGTCTCGTTATGGGTGTACTTGTTATGGGTACTTTCCTTGTGCCCTAAAAGGGGTTGTTCACCATTGAGTTAACTTTTAGTATAATGTAGAGAGTGATAGTCTGAGACAAATTGCATTTGCTTTTCATTTTTTATTCTGTGTGGATTTTGCATTGTTTAGCTTTTTAAAAAACTATATAAAAAACAAAGCTAATTAAGACCAAATGAAAAATTGCTTAGAATTGCAAATTCTATACCATACTAACAGTTAACCTAAAGGAAAACCACCCAATTAAAAGGAAACCCGTATTTCCATTCATTGCTGGGTTATCCAGTTCTTCTTTTCCACCGAGTGTTTCTTCCTGCTCGATTTTGTGTCTCCTTATTTTGAAACTCTGCTGCCCACCCCTGAACCTTATATCTTTAACTTTTGTTTGACCACAGGTACTATTTTTCAGATTCCCAGTCTCTCTCAAGCAATCGCCCAACTAGTATGATGGACCTTGCATCTTGACTGCTGCCTCCTGGATCTAAAACAGGCACAACATATGAATAACATGTTCAATTGCACTTATTTTGTACATTACATCTTGCCCTGCACATAATAAAATTAAAATCAAATTTTGGAGCAGCGTGATTTTAAAAAAGTCCCAATGGTCCCTTTATTATTGCAGTAGAATCAAATGGGTGATCTTGAATCCTCTCATTATAAAAAAAACTATGGAATGCAACTTATGCAAATGGCTGTAGAGGTAATTAAATGAGTTATCACTGCTGGAGAAAACTAGATACATCCGTAAGTTCAGAAAATTGTGATTGCGTGTAAAGTCAAGTGACAAACAAACTCTGTGATGGAGCTTTTGGTGAAAGGTTCTTTGAGCAAAATGATACTGCAAATAACTGTTTTAGGCGGTACGTAAAGGTAACCATGAGTCCTTGTTTTCAACAAATAGAATGATAGCTTATTTCTCACTGCTTGAAGAATATAAAATACTGTATAGCCCTTAACTGTTTAGAAATGTCGTTGTTTTGCAATGCTTTCTTCGATCTCCTCAAAATATGCTCCTTCAAAGGTAAACTGAAATTTAGGAGGTGGCACATATTTAACTGCCTCCACTAAAGAATACTAAGTGAATTGTACATGAATTTAAATGCTTCTGGGACCAATATTCTCAAACATGTTTTACAACCTTTCGGCGCTAGAATGGTCCATAATGAATTACAGAGCAATGAGTTGCAGACACTCCCTGCTCTGTGGCGTTTGAACAATTTGCTCACACATATTCCTGCCTAAGAGCTGGCAGAATACACAGCATTTTAGAACTCGCCTCGAAGGAAGGGGGTTCCCCAATGGCCCATGAGTTGTAAAGAATACTGCCAGTGCACCCCGTACAGTGCTAAGAAAGTAATAGGTTTGGAGCAACAGAGAACAAAATGTAAAATTAGCCATTAATCTCCGGACACCCGTTTCTCCGAGCTGCAGTTGAGACTTGGAAGCAGGGCTGGGAGTCACTGCTGGATAATTGTGTTAATAAAAACAGTCAAAGCTGCAGCACTCTATCAGTATGCTGTAGGCATTTGAACATTGCCATCTCTCATTGTGTTGTGAAACTTGATGCATTAAAAAAATAGTGATCACCTTAGCACAACCCATATCCCTCTTATATTCTACCTACAAACACATCAGGCCTTTGATTGTCACAATTTTTCTCCTTCTTTAGGGCTCTTACTGATGAGCGGTTGAAGCTGCGCTCCCCTGCGTTCCGTTTTTCTGCGTTCAGCCGCAGGGGAGCGCAGGAATAGATGCATTAAGCTTTTTTCAATGGGACTGTACTCACAGAGGAGCGTGTAGGTGCCGAATGCAGGAAAAATGCAGCATCTTGCGTCTCAACCTGCGTTCAGCGCCTACACACGCCTGTGTGATTACAGCCCCATTGAAAAAAGCTTAATGCGTCTATTCCTGCGCTCCCCTGCGGCTGAACGCAGAAAAACGGAACGCAGGGGAGCGCAGCTTCAACCGCTCGTCAGTAAGAGCCCTTATACTTGCACTTCTGCTCACACAATGGAAGAGTTTTTGTTCACAGCAGGAAACTAAAAAAAAAAAGAATTTTACTAATTTCATTGGATGTTATTTGTTTTTGCACAAATTCCCAAAGGTTAGTGCTATCTGATTAAAACATAGATACGCACAAAATGGCTCCTCTATATCTCTTTTCAATTCCGCCTAGTACTTCATATCTTTATTTCGTGCTTATGGTTTATTTTATTAAGTTCCTTTTTTCACAGCTATTTATTGGCTTTCTTCTTCCAGCAACTCAATTCCCCTTCCCACGGGAGAAATTGGATCCTACTCTGACACTATAGAGACTGACGGGAAATAAGCTTTCCATGCCAGCACACTTATTGCAAGAAGGGTTTAGACTTCATTTGCTCGTATTATTGCTTAAACTTAATGAGTGAATATCCCTCTTGACTGAGTTGCTAAGGCACTTAAGACAACAAAGTGGAATTTAGCTGGAAGATGACATCTCTAAAGAGCAAACTCGTCATAATGCGATAAAGTTGAAAATGTATGTGTAGATATTCACACTTTACTTTTAAGAGATCAGGTTTCTTTTAAGGGATGTGATGCGAGCTTATCCGAGACACTCCATTTTCTTTCACAGTCCCAATCAATCAAGAACTGAGATATTTCACTGACTAGACTTTGGCTTATATTCCTAAAGTTTTTTTATACTGTAAAGGTCAATGACATTGCCACAATTACAACACAGAACACTGTGTAAAATCCTACATATTTATAAAATGGTGAAATGATCTCATTCGTAAAGGTAAATGTAAAAAATTTAATAACTTTAAAAAGAATATAATATATGTGGAATAACTGTAGAATATCTCTGCACTCTCCAGGGGGCAGATTTACTTGAGGGCGAAGTGGCTAGCGTCAATTCGCTAGCATTACCACCAGCAGGGACATCGCCGATTTACTAACGGGTGCAGGCATTACTTCACTAGCGAAAGAGATAGATACTAGCGGTCATTCGCACTCTATCACCAGGCAAATTTTCACTCTGGCTAATGGACGTAACTGCACAAATTCACTAAAATACGGATTTTACTGATCGCCAGACTTGACTGTGTCGCCAGCTCAGACCAGGCAAAGTGCACTGGGAGCAGATTTACTCGAGGGCGAAGTGGCTAACGCTAGCGTTGACTCACTAGCATTACTGCCCGCAGGGACAATGCTAATTTACTAATGGGTGCAGGTGTCACTTCGCTAGCAAAATAAATAGTTGCTAGCAGTCATTCGCACTCTATTGCCAGGAGAATTTTCGCTCTGGAGAATGGACGTAACTGCGCAAATTCAAAAAAATGTGGATTTTACTGAGCGTTACCTCTTTTGACCAGACTTGCCTACACCAGCTCAGACCATGCAAAGTGCACTGGAGTGCATAGATCTTCCTCAATCTTCTGTTACTTATATCATATTTTTTTAGTGAAAAAGCTTCTAGGTCCAAAAAAATGCTGTCGTCTTTTCCTTTTTGGAAGGATAGCCCGCAAAAGTCCTTAAAAATTCTTTTGGGTAACCGGGTTCCCCCATACATTTTCTAACATATGGAACATTAACTATACACTGGCCCCATGTGTAGGGCATTATAACAACTCTATTTTCTTTTATTAAGGTTCCCTGAACTTGTGTAATGTAATGTATTTTCTGCAACATACACGTCCATTCAACTTTAAATTTCCATCCGTATGCAGATTAACCTGATCGCAAGACCTCTAGTGAATTTGCGCTAGGCAGAAATGAACACTGGCGCATCTTCGCTTTCAATTGCTCGCATTGCCTAAGTAACGCTAGCGAAACGTCGCCAGCATTCGGCACCCACGACGAAGCGCCGCATTCCAGTGAATTATCGTTGTCTCAGCGAATTTTTGGCTGGTGAAGTATAGCGATGGGTGCGAAGCGCTCACTGGCGTATTTTCGCCCTCAAGTAAATCTGCTCCCGGCTCTTTAATATCCTTCTTAAGGACTGGAGCCCAAAATTGCTCTTACCAGGGATCTATAAACATTGTGTTTTCATCCCTCAAGTTAATAACCTTCTTTACTTAAGCAGTACTTATTTTCTTTAGTAGCCACTGAGTGATACTACTTAGAGTTACAGTGCATGTTTTCCACAAAAAAACTGAATCCTTTTTCAGGAGGCACCCAACATACTACCATTTAGTATATACTGTTACTCACATTTATGTCATTACTTCCAAAGTGCAAAGCCTCAACATTGAACCTCATGTGCCAGTTTGCTCCCCAGATCTCCAATTTAATCTAATTGCTCTGTAAACTGGCATCATCCTGCATGGAGCTTATAGTTTTACACAATTTAGTATCATCAGCAAAATAAAGAAAGTTCTTAAATGGTGCAAATTTACAAAACATGGCTTAAAACGATCTGCTCATAGCTAAAATATTTGCAGCTACCAGATTTACCTTAAAATATGTCTATATTTGACAGGATATTGACGCAGGCGATTTTTTTCGGCGAATTTTCGCGGGCGTTTCGCGAATTTATTCGCTGGACGCGAATTGCGCAAATTCGCCGCGAATTCGCGCCTGGCGAATAAATTCGCCCATCACTAGTCTATATCTCTGTCTATGACACAGTGTGCTTAAGACTTGTAAAACATTCTGTTACATCCCATTGTAGGCCTTAATTCTTTCTTTTTCTGCTTGCAGAAGTATCTTTTTAAATGTGTACAACCTGCACATTAATGTCACTGCAATCTAAAACATCCATTGAAGTGTTCTTAACCTTAAAACATTTTCTTTAAATGGACTTAAAAATTCAAGTCCTTATCTGAATTAAAAATTTGAAGAGGGAAGTTGTTCCCCAGCCATTTTAGTGAGTGTGATTTCTTGTTTTCCAATGGCACATGAATACATTTATATTTTTCTCTGTGGTTGTCTTCCAGATTCACTTTGGATGAAGTGCTCCAGCTAATTCTGAAGCATCCAGCGTCTTGATTATTATAGAGTGCACAGCATCTGAACATTGTATCTCTGCAAAGCACAAACATAACAGGATGGAAAAATACACTGAGGGATTTACACTAAGTCACCCTACTTGTCCTTACATCCAATTTTTATTACGCTGTTAGGGATTGCATTTGTTTTAAACAAGTCAAAATACATTATTCTCCAAGAAAATTAAGGTGGTATAGGTCTAATACAATGAATTAAAAAAAATTAAGAGGTACTGTACGTCAACACAATGTAAGAATATAAGGTTGTATTGAATCCTTTTATATACATACTCATTGTATGTGAGAATAAACTTTTCATGAGGTAGATGTTATTGATTTGATATGGCATTAGGCACTATACAAGATGATGGCAAATAAGAACGGAGCTGTCTATTCCCATTAATATTATATTGTATAAAGTGCTCAATTAATTTTTTTTCTTTAATATATATATATATATAAATATATATATATATATATATATATATATATATATATATATATATATATATATATATATATATATATATATAAATTTATAATGCATTTTTTATAATTTATTATAAAGGCCCTTGATAAAAAACAATGTTTTATTGGATATGCATGTATGATCAATAAAAGAGTTTGATGCACAATACATGGAGTGCGGGTCCTTTTGATCAATACATTGTAATTTAGCCTTGCACCCTGCTATATAGATATATAGATATATATCGATACACCACCAACTAGGGTGAGAATGGGCAGGTAGGACACCAGGAAAAAACTCAGTGGGCCACCAGCCATCATGAGCCCCTGGGCCAGCCCAGACCAGCTATTGCCACTGCTCCACAACTGCCCTCCTTGCCAGCTGCCAGAAGGAAAAAGGTAAACAGGGGGTGGAGGGGGATTGCGGCTGGGACACCCCCAGTTTGACCCTGCCCCTAACGCCAGTCAATATCCTGCCAGTGCTGAATTATAGACTTCTAAGTACACAGGGGTCATCTCAATTGGAAACCACTGGCACCTTCTTGCTTCTGGTGTTCTCAGCAGAAGCTTTGGTCACCTACTAGTTATGCAGTTTAAATGCTTGGGAGTTACAGTGTAGAGTTCTACTCCAGGTTAAACTTAGCAGACACTTACCTATGCCTCCCTGAAATGTTTTTACCAAAAGTTTAACCTCCCTCCTGTTACCAACACTTATGTGAAGTTTGTCATGGCATACCTAGGGATATAGCCAGCTGAAAACAAACAGTAATGGAATTCTTAAAGTATAGCATTGTAATAAAACCTACCTGCCCTGGTGGTCTAGTGGGGAGGTGGGGACACCCGCCGCGTGGTCCTCTTCCTGCGCCATCTTGCCTTCCTTAGGGCGCGCACGGCGCGCCTGCGTGTTGTTTATAGGCGCAAACACGCTGGTGTGTTTGCGCCAGAGCGTTTTGGCGTGAATGTGCAAGTTTTTGGCGCAAATTCTTTCCCCTATAAAAGGCCCATTCTGACTGCAGACAGATGCCCATGATAGAACTTGGTTTCTAGTGTTTTCCTGAGCCTTGTGCATCTGATCTGTATCCTGTTTGTTTGATTACCCATGTTTGACCCAGCCTGTTCTTGACTACTCTGCATTCTGTATCCAGACCCTTGCCTGCCTACGACAACTCTTCCAGCTTGATTGACAACACGGTTTGACCCTTGCCTGCCTCGACCCAGCCTGTCTGACATCCTTCTGCCTAATCCTTTGTACCGTGACCTTCGGCCCAAAAGACTTTGCTAACAGCCGTGCCCCTTTGCCAGCCAAAAAGCCTCCCGAAGCCCAACGGTGGTCACACTACTGGTGAAGCCGAGCCGAGACCAGGGTGCTTGGCACTTGTTCTGGTATTGGGTGCTGGTCGTGACAAGCATTCAATGTGTATAATATATTCATTGGCCTTTACTAACCACAGTTAAGGAAAGTGAGGTTTTGACATTAAAAAGCTTTTAAACTCATATCATTTTAAATTAAAAAAATGGATTCCTGCTCTTCAGGTTGCCTACCATACAGCTTCATTTGTTAGTAGTGAGGAGTAAAGGATGAGCATAGCTTCGGGGGTTGTAAAACCTGTTTATACTCCCATCCAATTTCAAGCTCATCTCACGTCCAGAATTCAAATAGGAAGTTAACTTTTCAGAAAACTTTCAATTGCATTTTCTGTCCCACAAAGAAAAGGCTGAATACTCAATGGATAATCATCTTCCACAATGTACACCGCTGGCCCTGCAGAGCTAAGAAAAACTTTTATTAAATGTGGAATATTCTGGGAGCTGTAGACATGCACCATTGAAGTAAGCCATTAGCGATGACCAATGTTAAAGTTGGTTCATGTCTCCATTAACTGCTTCATTGTGCTGAAATGTATTTCCATTTTCCTCTACAAGCCACCCAACACAAGCATTTCCATGAAGTTCATTTATTGCTGTGAAAACATAGAGGGGGGAGTGTAATTACTTACACTCACATTCAAGGCCCTTAATAATGAAACCCCTCCCTATATTTCATCTCTAATCTCCAAATACACTCCTTCACGAAACCTACGCTCTGCTTCTGATCTTCGCCTCACTTCTCCTCTGGTCACTTCTGCCCATTCTCGTCTACAAGACTTCTCTCGGGCTTCTGCTTTTCTCTGGAACTCTCTGCCACAAGCTGTCAGACTTTCTCCTTCCTTCCAAACTTTCATGCGCTCCTTAAAGACCCATCTGTTTAAAGAGGCCTATTCGATGTACCTTAATTAATCATTGCTGTATCAAAAATGACAAAGTGTTTATATAATCCTAATGTCTCAATTGTACCCTAACCTTTTAGTTTGTAAACCCTATTGTACTCTGTAATCCTTGTCTGTTATCCACCATTTATTCCCTGTTTGCTATAACTGCAGTAAAGCACTGCGTATCTTGACAGCGCTATATAAATAAATGATGATGATGATGATTATTTACTAAACCTCAGACTTTTCTGGTCTGGTTTTTTGGAGCATAAACTGGAATTTTTTTGGGGGAAAAAATCAAGCGATGCGGGAAAAAAAATCTGAAAATCAAACAATTCGGTTTTCCCCCAATTTTGTCTGTTTTTTTCCCGATCCGATTAATTCGATTTTTTTAAATTAATAAATAAGGTCAAATCAGGCATGGGCGTTTGGTCATGGTTTTTATAATGGAATAATTTGATAAATTAAATTTCAGTAAATAAACCACTGAATAATCCTCTACCCTGCTACAAATGTACATCATAGCAGGGGACCTTTTTATCCATAAAGAGGATCAATGCACCAGAGGCCATCAGAGTACTTTCATTTGAAGCAACGTAGGGGGTTCTTCACAGTCAGGACAGTGAGGTTGTGGAATGCACTGCCGGGTGATGTTGTGATGGCTGATTCAGTTAATGCCTTTAAGAATGGCTTGGATGATTTCTTGGACAGACATAATATCAAAGGCTATTGTGATACTAAACTCTATAGTTAGTATAGATATGGGTATATAGAATTTATGTGAGAGTATAAAGGAGTGGGTGTCAGTGTGTGTATGCGTAGATGCTGGGTTTCATTTGGAGGGGTTGAACTCCATGGACTTTGGTCTTTTTTCAACCAGATTTAACAATGTAACTATGAGAGAAAGACTAGAAAGAGATCCTCTAATCTGAAAGATATAAAGTATATTTGCAGTTTAAAATTCACATGCATTTGAAAATAATAGGGGTCATTCAACTTACCCTGGTGGTGCAAGTGGTAGAGTGCTAAGGTATGCAAAAGCAATTGCTTCCTGGGTTAAGCTTTTCTCTACTTCTCATGGAGGCTTCACCCTCTGCTGCATCCTAAATTGTGCATCAGCATGACATGCAAGTTAGGGGGCAGATGGGAGGCAGGAGAGGGGAAGCCTAAAGCCACTTCCACCTGCTGCTCTTTTATTGAATACTGCCTAACACAGGGCAAGACTGCAGCTGCAGATCTCTCTGCTCCAAAATGGAGTGCAGAAGCCTGCAAGAATGTAACCTACCTTGAGGAGCTGTCACTTCCAGAACTTTATTTGCATATTGCACATACACACAAATGACATGCACCTAATGAATCACACTTTTCAGAAATTACACCACTCGCAGCCTCATTGACTGAAATACAATTGGTGCTGCTACAATGTGTGTTCATTTTACAAGATATTTGCAGAGTTGCACGGGGCAATGTTCACTCGGGTTGAAAATGCCAATACAGGTGCTACAATTATTGAATGTTTAAAAAAAAGTATTACCACTTCATTGAATATAGTTCCCCAGAATTAGTAAATTGTGAGAAAGATAGACCACTCTGTTTTGCTGGGACCCATTTTTATGCTGGAATTTTAGGAATAAACCTACACTCTGGGGCAGATTTATCAAGGGTCGAATTTCGAAGTTAAAAATACTTCGAAATTCGACCATCGAATTGAAATACTTCGACTTCCAATATCGAAGTCGAAATTTTTTTCATCGAATTTGGGTATCCTGCGGTCGAAGTATTCGAAGGATTTCAGCGATCGGTCGAACGATTTTACTTTGACTTCCAAAAATGTAGAAAAATGCTCTAGAAGGTCCCCATAGGCTAACATAGCACTTTGGCAGGTTTAATTTGGTGAAGTATTGAAGTCAAAGTTTTTTTTAAAGAGACAGTACTTCGATTATCGAATGGTCGAATATTCGAATGATTTTACTTTGAATCAAAGTCAAAGTCGTAGTATCCTATTCGATGGTCGAAGTATCCAAAAAATTACTTCGAATTTCGAATTTTTTTACTTTGAAAATTCCCTCAAATTCACTTTGACCCTTGATAAATCTGCCCCTCTGTCTGTTTTTGCCACTCTTCCTTTGCACGTGTGTTTGCAAATGAGCTAGAGATGTGAAATGGTTGAGTCCTCTTCTCTTTGTTTGTTTGTATGTGAGTTCTATAACTTTATTGTAAGATAGAAGAAAAATAGTAAACCCCCCACTCTCCAACACCATCCAGTTCCATAACTTTGCAGAAGAGAATCTAAAGTATAGCGCATATTAACCATTTATTGCTGATCTATAAATGTGACAAGAATAATGAACAAACTCTTTTAATAAATTATAACTGAAATGTGCATTACAATTAGATTCCAATAAATACAGCTTCTGTCTCTACATTGTATTGCCTAAATTACCAATTAAATCAGAATCCTCTAATACACTAATCCGTAGCAGTTCATGCCATTGAGTATGGCTATTGGGTTGTCTTTTTCTGTTATGCCAGTTCCCATATACTGTATGTGGATCTTACTTTCAGACAGAACTATTTCTTATTCTGTAAGTTTGTGTGCATAGTTTGTTCCTGTCTCGCTGTTCTTATTCAGTTTTCCCTTAATTTCTGTCACAGTTTAATATCTTCTTAGACTGATAATCCTATCCACATTTCTTCTTCCACTGCTTACATCAAAATTTCAAAGTAAATCATGAATATTTCTTGACTGATAAAAGCATGAACCTTAATTTCAGAGCTTTTGTAGCACATATTTGAAGCACAATATTTCTGCAATGCTGCTATAAATCTAATTTACCAGCCTCTGTGGGTGTCCCTTCTCCACAGCCATGATAAATGAAAACAGATGAGGAATCTTAATATGCTTCGCTCTCATATTTGAATACACAAATTAAATGTGCTCTTTCTATTTCCTCCTCCCTTTAATTTGAATAAATCTGTATTATCATATTTTGCTTATATATCTGGCTGTCATAACATTATCATAACGAACCTATGCCATTCACTTCTCATAGCGGTAGATCTGCTTGCATTGGATAGTTGCAAGCACCTGGCTAGCTGGAGATGTGGTTTAGTGTGGAGCCATTATTGGTGTTCCATAATCCTATTATTATAATTATATACACAACTGAAGGACTCCACCTCACACCCATCATGAATACAAAATGCGACTAAATGCAGGTATCACTGTATACATGAGGTCTACCGTAGGTCTCAGTGCTCCAAAACTGGGCATAGAGATTTGTGCCAACGTATCTAGTACAGAAACATGATGGATTGCGTTTGTGCTTTGCACCCTGCCTTCCATGTCCTAAATCACCCCTAGGAGCAAAGCTGGAACAGCACCACAAAATAATTCCAATTAAAATATCTTTATTGCACACTTAAGCTGGATAAAGGGCCGCATGTCCTGCATCATTGCTGTAATACCTTAAGTGTGCAATAAAAACATTTTAAAGGGGACCTGTCACCCTAGGAAATGGAGTCATAATTACTAAAGGGTTAAAGTGAAAATCTGGAGTACTTTCACCAAAAATGAAAATTCCCCTCACCATCGCCAATTTACTAAAGGGAGAATACAACACGTTTTAAAACCTAAACCGCAGTGATGAAAGTTCTCTTTGCATTGGCGTGAATTTACATTTCTTCTCTTCTGCATTGTCCTAAATTTACATTTCTTCTCTTTTGGATTTGCACAATTTCAAATTTCTCCAGTAAATAATCTCCAATGCACACAAATTAATTAAATGTCTCCAGGTTCAGGCTGATGAACTAACATTACAAAGATAGAGCATCCACTTTTAAATCGTGTTATCTACATCATGTGCGTAATTTGCTCTTAAGGAAAATTTTTAAAGTGGCAAACAGAAAAAAAATACTTATATTCTCCAATCAAGTCAAGATGTAAACTGCAAATGTAAACCCTACTGAGGCTCTAAATAGATTATTTTCTCATACCCTCTTATTTAAATGTCATTCTTCAATGGAATTGTTGCACTGCATGCCTCAACGTTTGCTGCAGTACAAAGCTAATGATGAAAAAGCCATGACAAGGGGACTCCTCAATTTGACTCTTCGCCTTGAGCCATCCAACTGGATCCCATAATTGCATAACTTAATGGAACCAGGAGACAGAGATGGGTGTAAAATGGCCACAACATTTATTCACATTTTATCAAATAAATAGATAAATTAAAATATCATATGTGCACTGTTTTGATCCAGAGGAAGACAAAAAACCCAGCCCGAAGCCAGTGCCAATTATGTTTCAAGAGGGAAGAAATTCCTTCCTGACCCCTATGGCAATCAGCACTTTCATGAAAACATCCATATTCAGTTATTAATAGAAAATATCAGAACATAAAGTAGAAAACTCCTGACATTTCACAAAATTTACAAAATGGGGGAGGGTGATTGGGATGTTTCTACCTGCTCAGAAGAAAAGGAAGTGAATTGCTTCTTCCCCTGACATCACTTCCCTCTCTTACTCCGCCCCTGGGCCTGGCATCTCCTACTTTAACTCATTCCTTCTCACCTAAACACAGCTACATGTGATTCTGCACATCTCTAACCTAGACCAGTATAATTTGGCTGCTGGTCATTCAGATCCCTTGTCATGCAGCCCCTGTTCTTATAGCTCCAGGGCTTTCCTTTACTGATGCATGTGATGGCAGCATCCATTTCATTGAAACAATGCTGTAGCTAGAAACGATAGTACTCTGTATTCTGAAAATCTTCTGGTCACTTAGAAAGAGGAAACAGGTTGCAACATTAGCTTCCTGTGTGTGTGCTTTATAGATGACATTTCTCCGACTGTTCCATTATTGTTACATAGCGGCTTCTGTAAATTGTACCCCTGACATCACAAGAGTTTGGGATAAAAAAATGGGATCTAAAGGGATTATATACAGTCATATGAAAAAGTTTGGGAACCCCTCTCAGCCAGCATATTAATTTACTCCACTTTCAACAAAAAAGATAACAATGGTATGTCTTTAATTTCCCAGGAACATCTGAGTACTGGGGTGTTTTCTGAAACAAAGATTTTTAGTAAAGCAGTTTTCAGTTGTATGAAATTAAATCAAATGTGAAAAACTGTCTGTGAAAAAATCTGGACACCCTTGTAATTTTGCTAATTTGAATGCATGTAACTGTTCAACTGATTACTGGCAACAATAAGCTTGTTAAGCCTTGAACTTCATAGGCAGGTGTGTTCAATCACGAGAAAATGTATTTAAGGTGGCCAATTGCAAGTTGTGCTTCTGTTTGACTCTCCTCTGTAGAGTGACAGCATGGGATCCTCAAAGCAACTCTCAAAAGATCTGAAAACAAAGAGTGTTCAGTATCATGGTTTAGGGGAAGGCTACAAAAAAAGCTATCTCAGAGGTTTAAACTGTCAGTTTCAACTGTAAGGAATGTAATCAAGAAATGGAAGGCCACAGGCACAGTTGCTGTAAAACCCAGGTCTGGCAGGCCAAGAAAAATACAAGAGTGGCATATGCGGAGGATTGTGAGAATGGTTACAGACAACCCAAAGATCACCTCCAAAGACCTGCAAGAACATCTTGCTGCAGATGGTGTATTTATACATCGTTCTACAATTCAGCACAATTTGCACAAAGAACATCTGTATTGGAAGTTTTTATATTCCGATTTTATGAATAAGGTAGCATTTGAGTTTATTCAAAGTGTTAAAAACCCCTAAAATGACACAAATCCGAATTTTGATAAATAAGACCATATAGAGGGAATCTCATATGTTTAATTAGTAGGGATGCACCAAATCCAATTAGGGGTGGGAAGGGGAAAACATGTTTTACTTCCTTGTCTTGTGACAAAAAGTCACGCGATATCCCTCCTCGCCCCTAATTTGCACATACAAATTAGGGTTCAGATTCGGTTTGGCCTGGCAGAAGGATTTGGCCGAATCTGAATCCTGCTGAAAAAGGCCGAATCCTGAACCGAATCCTGGACTCGGTGCATCCCTATTCATTAGTGCCGCATACATTGACAAATACCATTTCGACCAAGATTTTCAGTGTTTGTGTCCTTTTGGCCGATTTCAGACCTGAACGACTTCCTTGCAAAATTTGCAAACAAATGGCTTTTGTGAGCACGCACAGTGCATGTAATAAAAATACACAATCACAAATTGGTTTTTTTGGGACAGAATATTTAAGAAAACTCCAGAGCAGGTGTTAATGCTAACCCTTGCTTAGCGATGTAATCTTTTAGATTACAAGCAGTGCTAAATATTCACAAAATACTTTTCAACAACACTTGCGATTTTAATTACATTCCCCCTTAAGTGAAAAAAAAACTGAAGTGAAAAAAAAACTGAACCAATCCACCTAAAATGAGTGCAATCACACCCATGTATCTCTAAACCTCTTCTTTTTCTTTTATCTGTGTGATTTTGAACAAAGTCTTAAGAGACAGCGGGAATATGACTGCCTCTGCAGCTGCGGTCCTCCTGAAAACAATAGTAAGTTGCAGCTCATTATGAGCGTCAGCTGCTTGAAAAAGCAGATTGCCAGAGCCATGAGTTTATAATGGTTTGAATATATAAAAGGTTGGGTAGCAATCCACTCTAAGCACTTCATTACTGATGTACAGCTAAAGAGGCTCTAATTATGAATAGCACGTTAAGATGTATATGCTACTTTGTGCCATGAAAAGTGGTTATTTTATAATGTTGCAGCAAAGCAAATCATTTAATTATATGTCGTGTCCAAGAAAATAGCGTTGAAAATATATATATAAAGTGTTTTGTGTTCTGGCGTCCTTAAACAAAGACATATATAATATCCATAGATACATAGAAATTATTTAAACACTTCAGTGAAAACAAAATAATTTTTTCCCTATATATCAACTTAGTAAACATGGGCTTATTTCATTTAAAATCATTTTTAAAGAGGCAGCATAAACACTATTATAGACACTGTACAAAAAGATAAGTTAAAAAAAGGGAATTAAGGATGACCCTGAACTCAAGTGCTAGAGCTTGCACCTGTTTTTTGCACTTTGCACTCTACCGTTATCCAAAAAGTAGGTTTCTGGCACTGGCTTAAAAACATGTTTAATTGTTAAATTACTGATGCAGCGCTTTAATATCCTGACTGTTCTGAATAGCACAGAGCTGCATTTACAGTTCTACACAGGCACTGATTTACTAAAATAGGGGCACCATTCAATCCCCCTTTATCGTTTCAATCCCCCTTTATCGTCTAACCTATTTTAACTGTGGTTGTCCAAACAAATTTGTAAAGGTATGGTCCCTGTGGTTAACTGAACATATTCCTTCACTACTAAATCAGAGCGACCACACACAATAGATAATCTTTACAACTTTACAGGGTCCCGGCTCACCCTCCCCCTTCCCCCCCCTTTTTTTTTCCACCTTCAACTCTCCCCCTTACTGAGAAACAACAGTAGACATTGGGAAAATGTATTCAATTGTTTATTGTATATTACAGATGGCTAACTGTAACCAATCTTTCTCTTGTGACTCTACTGCATACGATTTCATTGATAATACATTGTGCACAAGAACTTTTGTTACACTTCCTTAATGTCATCTGATGTTTATTGTACACTCTCTTTCTAAAGAATGTTATGTATCAATGTATTTGATCCAAGCAAAATTACAATAAAAAACAAGTTTGAAAAAAAATAGGGGCACCACTACAGTTATCCATAACAACTAATGAGATCTTTTCTTTCATTTTCTAATTTGCAGTTTTCTGGTAAAAACACACTTCTGATTGATGTAACATAACACCTGTTTAAGTATATCAAGTTTCATAACCCCTACTATAGCTCATATTACTACCCAGCAGTTTCCCTCGTCCATATGGAACATGTTATTAATGGTGACTCAGAGTGAAGGGCGAATTTGTCCCGTTTGCTTCGCCATGAAACTTGCGAATTTCCTGCAAAGCAGGTGAAAAATCAGTGAAATGCGAATTTTAACGTCAACGGCAATTCGTGGGCATCAAAATTGGTGCCAGCAACAATTCAGACGCGGGCGACATTGTTTAAGTATATCAAGTTTCATAACCCCTACTACAGCTCATATTACTACCCAGCAGTTTCCTTCGTCCATATGGAACATGTTATTAATGGTGACTCATAGTGAAGGGCAAATTTGTCCCGTTTTGCTTCGCCATGAAACTTGCGAATTTCCTGCAAAATTCGTGGGCATCAAAATTGGTGCCAGCAACAATTCAGACGCCGGCGACATTTGACACACATTAAAGTCAATGGCCATCCGATAATTGACACCAGTGTCGAAATTGTCGCTGGAGTCGGATTTGTTGCCCTCATCAAAAAAAGCTTTGACACTGATGAATTTTCAGTGACTCATATTCTGTTATCCAATGGATAGAGATAGCCTATCCCTGACAGACATCATTCAGCGGAGACAGACATGGCTAGTATATGTCCTAAGAACTTATGGTTTATGCAACTGCTAACAATATAATAATTTCTTGGCCATAAACAACTATTAAAGGAATGATTAACCTTTAAGTTAATTGTTTGCATCTGGGCTACTTTGTACCAGCATGTAATTGTTAGTATGTTTTTATAACATAGATAATTCCAAACAACTTTGCAAATGGCCTTCATTTTTTTTTTTAATGTTTTTGAATGATTTGCCTTCTTCTTCTGACTCCAGCTTTTAAATGGGAGTCACTAATTGTAATGGGCGAATTTATTCACCAGGCGCGAATTCCCGTGATTCACCGCCAGTAAATAAATTTGCGACACCGCCAGGAAAATTCGCCAAAATAAATGGACGCCGGCACCTTTTCATGAATTTTTCTCAGTTTCACAAATTTCACTGGGAAATTTGCGAATTTTTCACCGAAACGCCCCAAATTCGCCCATCACTAGTCACTAACTAACCTCATCTATAAAACAAATCCTCTGTATGGCTACAACTATATTATTATTGCTACTTTTTATTACTCATCATTCTATTCAGGTGATCTCTTATTTCTATTCCAGTCTCTTATTCAAATTAATGTGTAGTAGCGATGCACTGAATCCACTATTTTGGATTCAGCCGAACCCCCAAATCATTCACAAAAGATTCGGCAATACCGATCCGAATCCATCAAATTATGGGTGGGAAGGGGAAAACATTTTTTACTTCCTTGTTTTGTGATTTCCCTCCCCATCCCTAATTTGCATATGCAAATTAGGATTCGGTTGGGCCGGGCCAGAAGGATTCTGCCGAATCCGAATACTGCTGAAAAAGGCTGAAACCTGGCCGAATCCCAAACCAAATCCTGGATTCAGTGCATCCCTAGTTACTAGGGGAATTTGGAGTTAAATGTGGCACATAATTGCACCCATCTTGGTACCAAATATCTGCTTCTGGAGCATAACAACATCAGTGCCATTGTAAGATGCACCCTGATAAAGTCCAATGTCCGGAGAAAGGAGAGGTAATAGGATCCTGGAGCACAAGGCAAACACATTTAGGTTCATGACAGGTGCAGCTTCAATTTAAGGGGCCACTCCCAAGCTTTCTCCCCCTTTCCTTAAATAACAAACCAACCAAATGGATGAAAATGAAACAGCTTATTTAGTAAATTACATAAATAATGGCCAACATACAGATGCAGCCACTTTGGTTTGTCTGTTTGACACAGAATAACTAAACACAGATATCCCATTTATCTCATTTAACACAGAAAACTACGTCACAACATCCCATCTAATTAAGGCATTCACCATTGTTCACAATGGTGCTTTGGTATGCTAATGGAAAGGTTAAATGCATTAAATGAGTTAAGATGACTTTAGATAACGCAGTTTCTTCAATTAACCATGAGTCATGACGCATTTATCTCACAAATCCAAGTGGCTTCATCTGTAAACATGTATATAATATTCAACAATTAACTTTCTTGAATAACTCTCCTGCTGTCCTTCCTAGGTGCAGCACAAGAATTCCTTACACACTGCTTCCTGACTGTCAGAAACAAGTGCCATCAACAGGCAGAATTTTGTCAATAAAGAAGAGAGAAGTAGGAAACATATAGCAAGATAAACAATTTTATTTGCACAACACAGTGGGTCATTTTATGTCAGCGATATTAGCTTATAGGTGTCTGTATCACTGTAATAAGGGTTACAAAAATTGTACATCACACTCTGTAAATTTTAGCAAAAGCACATGAACTTAAAGCACCTGGGAAAACACTTTGTGGTTGCTTTAGAAAGCCCACTATTACGATATGCATCTAAGCCAACTTCTACGTTGTAATTCAGCCATTACATTTTGTCCGCAATGTAACAAAATACTATTTTCCACTAGAGAAATGTCATTTCAAACATCTACTTATCATAACCGGTAAGAGAAAAATGTCTGGCTCCACTCTGCAGGCGCAAAGCAAATACATCTTTTCTAATTAAGAATAGTTCATTCCGTGTCCCGGCTTTCTGAAACACTCATCTTACATAAGAAGAGTTTTATGTCTTGGATACAAATTGAAAAGTCACAGAAGGTGTACTTATAGAAACTCCCATACTGTTCATTCCCTGAAACTGATGAAGGGAAACTCTACACATTTTGTTTTTTTATGGCTTTATTTGGAGCAATCCATACCGTGCAAATGCTCTTGAATGGCTTTTGAAATGCTGTATAAATCAAAGCAAGGGGGAAAGACAAAAAAAGAAAAATTTAGATCAAGGTAAATCTAGAAGACGCGGCGAAGAAGGAAACCATCAAAACAGTTAATAGATTCAGGGCCTCGGGAGGATTCGTTTTTGGAAGAATTGGCTTAGATGCACATATAACATGCAAATAAACTCATAGCGTGTGCAAATAGACAGAGAAATGTGCTCAGGATTGTTTCTGCTGGTAAATAATTCATTATATCCCATTTAGCACTCTTCTCACTGCTGGCTGTTTCATACTTCAATATTCAAAAGGCGACTGATGTTTCTCAATAAGAAAAAATGTGTCTGTTTTTTCAGGTTTTAACTTTTCTTTTTCATTGCCTAGCCAGAAGAACACAAACTTACTCTGTTGCCGCTTAAAGCAAAGGTTATATATACATACATATCTATATATAGAGAGAGAGAGAGAGGTAGGTGTGGGACAGATATAGTACTTGTCAGAATTTTCCCAAAAACACAAAATTGGAGACAACAATTTTTTGGCACACAACAGATCCTTTGTCGTGTCTCGTTTGATATCTTGAAAAAGTAAAAGATATTCTTCATACTGTGAACCACGCGGTTTTCACATTGGGAAAATGATAGAACGCCTCCTTATCTGTCATCTTAGAGGTAAAGACTAGCAAGCCATCATCTCTCCCATTGTGGTATTCGAGTATAACATAGACGTACACTCACACTGTTCTTTTGTGTGTTTAAAATACAACTGCAGGAACGTCGGGATATTAGTGTGGGTTGTCCAGTTTGTATATGTTCTATGCAGACACGGGGAAATCACATAACCAATGCATTGTAGTTTATGATTATTATTTTCATGTATTTATAAAGTGCCAACATATTCCACTACGCTGTACTATATAATGGTGTATACTGTACATTAAACTTATAGATTGCAAAAATACATAATTGATTGTCAGGGCCTAGCGACACTAATAGGTTGGAGTCCGGACCAAGGAAGAAGCTGTATGCAGAAGAAATCCAATTTGCGGTAGGGGGTTAAGAGAGTTCTTAGTCATATCCAGGCAAAAAGATCAGGACAGGCAGTGAATAGCAAAAAAAAGGAAATAAAGCTGGAGGTCAGAAATGGATGAGTCAAAGCAAAATAGTAATTTAGGAACACCCAGGGGCTTTACAAAGAAAGACCTATATTTGGGCATTGAACTCAGGTCTTTGGCTCCTTTTATTTTAAATGTTCACATTACAATGTAGCACAATGACATCACACCCTGCTGTGCAATGACTTGCTGGAATGACATCAGTCCGTGGTCATGGGTGCCACGTCTGCTTTTTAGCACACAAATGATAAGACTTTACTGTTGCACATCTGAAAGTACTGTTGCTGAATATGGAGAAAGTGCAGTGCAACTGCTAGTTTGGCAGCTATAATTACTAGTAAATGGGGGTGGTATTGTTCTGTATAGGAGACCAGGACCATTTTACTGTTCTGGTGTTGGTGTAAAAAATCTCCCCCAAACTGACTAAAATATTGGTTGGATCTACAAGGAGTTCATCTATAAGGGAAGGGGACTGTTATGTTTTGTTTTATGTTTGATTAATTTTGTTATTGACTCCAGTATTTAGATTTCATGTATTTTTTTCCCTAGTCTCACTCCTTTAGTAGATAGTTCAGGAGAAATTGGAAGTCTCCGCACTGCAGTAGGGCTCTGTGAAAGACTGGGTTACATCCAGAAGATATGTAATCCTTGCCACAAGTCTTCGAAAAAAACTTGAATGTCAGGAAGGCTGCAAACAACTCCAAATTGATCCCAGGACATCTTCCATAGGTTAAAACAGCTATTCGCCAGGTTTAAGGTGGTGAGTAGCCAAATTTCAGTTCTTAAAGGGCCAGTGTATGATAACTTTCAAAATTCAAACTAGAATTTTTATAAAAGCTTTAATCGAATTTGAATTCCCTAGTTGAATTTGACAATTTTTGCCATATAAAAAAGTGAAAATTCGAATTTGAATTTTCTCTTCGAACCTTGAAAGGTAATCCAAGTAACACAGACAAGAAATGCCCATTGGTGTCATGATACACTACTGCTTTCATAAGCCTTTACAAAGTATAGTAGGTTTGAGAGGTCAGTACCATGACATACCATCTGTAGCATGAACATAACAGGTCCAACAGCTTGCCTGGGTGCAGGCAATATATGTTTTGCATTCCACACTTGCTGAATTTGACCTCTCCTGTTATTTTTACAAGAAACAGGGAACTGACCCAGTTCTAGTAAAGAGATCTTCCCAATGGGATCTCCTGAAGTGATTCCATTTAATAAGATTTACAGAAAATATCAGTAAGGGCAGAGACACAGTCAGATTCTGGGAGATTAGTCGCCCGGAAACAAATCTAATCTTCTTCTTTGGGGCGACTAGAACTGTCAGGCGACTAATCTCCCCGAATCTGACCGTGTGTCTCTGCCCTAAAGACAGGGACAGGCCCATTTTTTTTACTATCCTGAATAATCAGGGATCTGATGTTATGATTAACCAATGCACAGCCTTCCCTGATTTCTTCTTAGATAATATGACAATGGCAGAAACTAAAGTGCTACGTAAAGTGAGGTTGAGCATAAATGTCCACAAAGGATTTCTTAGCCTTATATCCAACCCTAACTTAATAGATGAAATTTGAACCAAGCTTGTTGGAGGAAGTACCATTAGGGTGGATTTGAAGGCTAGGTCAGCTATTGCAGCTGTGGCGAGACCTTCTTAGGCTGGACACATGATGGTTAGGCCAATATATGTATTGAGTTTTGAGCAGGTCTGGACTGGAACTCACAGGATGCCCTGGCATTTCATGTACATAGAGGCCCAAACAGCCCTCACATACCCAATAAGTAGTGACAGTCTATGGTATTTTACAGGAGCCCCTCTGGCATTGGCCAGTCCAGAGCTATGTTCGTGGCAATAATTTATTATCTAGGGCTTCTTGTTCTACACAATATGGGCAGTGGACCAATAGCATTTGCCACTTTGAAGTAGAAGGTTAAAAAAAACAGACATTATATTTGTTTTTAAGGCCTGATTACCCAAAATAGTAACCTCAGGTTAAGTGCAATTTATTTATGCATATCACGAAAACAAATATACCTATGTAAATTAAACCATCTGCCTTTATCAGGGAGACGTGAAACGACAATGCCAAAGCATTTGTCGAAAATAATCAATATCATCCATGAACATTAAGAGGAATGTTAGTTGTCCTGCAAACTCACGCAGAAGATTAGCAGTTTACTTCATTCTCTTGAGCCATTCACATCTTGTCATCAGCTGAACACTTATGACTAGTGATGGGCGAATTTATTCGCCAGGCGCGAATTCGCGGCGAATTTGCGCGATTCGCCGCCAGTGAATAAATTCGCAAAACGCTCGTGGAAATTCGCATCAAAAACGAGACGCCAGAGCCGATTCGAGAATTTTTTGCCGTTTCGCGAATTTCTTGCGAAATTCGCAAATTTTTCGGCGAAGCAAAACGGCGCAAATTCGCCCATCACTACTTATGACAGAGTTTATTTATATCAGTTTTTCACTGCAAACTCACTGCAGACATTTGAAGTTGATCCATTCACTTACCAATACAGATTTCCAAACAATAAGCTTGTAAGTGGAGTCTGGGTCACACCCCTGGGCAGGTAAGCGATTCCGCGCATGCGAACCAACGCTTGAGGAGTGGGCGACGTAGCTGGCTTAGCCCGGCACTGCCCCTGGGAATCATTGCCTGTAGAGAGGCACCTCCTCTAGTGCAGGGTTACCACTAGAGCAACCCAAATGGGGCTCTTTACTGAGAGTGCAACCAGGAGATACTCTTGGTTTAACTCCAAACAGAAAAGAGATATCTTTTCATTTAAAGGGGCAGACTCACTATTGGGCGAATTTTCAACAGCTTCGCCCCCCTCGCACCACTTTGCCAGGCACAAATGTGCTATGAATATGCTATTTCACTTCAATGCAAAGTTTTGTCTCGGGCGTCGAACACTTGCGACTTTACGCTATCGCTACTTTGGCTGTGCGAGCATTTCATAGCAAAGATGCGCTAGCGTTCATTTGTGCCTCCCAAAAATTCGCTAGTGATCTTGCGCTTAGGTCAATTTGCATACGGCAAGAAATTTAAAGTTGTTTGGCGTTCTTTATTATGCTGTAAATGTTGGTGCAAATGCTTGAAGTTACTGGTTTATATTACACATGTCCAGGGAACCTTAACAGAGACAAGAGAGTTAATATAATGGCCTACACATGAGTCCACTGTAAAATGCATGTTCCATATGTTATGAAATGTCTGGAGAAAACTGGTTACCCAAAAAAACTCTAAGTTAGGACTTTTGCAGCCAATCCCACTTCAAAAAAGGAAAAGTCGCCAGCGTTTTTTGAACTTTATTGCATTTTCGGCTCACAGAATATGATGTAAGTGACAGAAGATTGAGGAAGGTCTAGCTTCTTTTTAGCACTTCGCCTGGTCTGAGGTGGCGAAGTCAATCCTGGCGAAAGAGGTAGCGTTCAGTAAAATCCGCACTTTAGTGAATTTGCAGATTAACAATAGTTTGCCAGAGCGAAAAGTCGTCTGGCGATAGAATGCGAATGAATGCTAGCGACGGTTCCCTTTTCTAGCGAATAGGCGCCTGCAAATTGTTAGTGTTATCGACTTCGCCCGTTAGTGAATCTGCCCCAAAGACTTTTTGTTTTATCTTAGGAGTACCTCTGTGGGACTAAAGCATCTTCAGATTGCACCTTCCATTTCTTATGATATTTGGAAGGAAACTGAGGTGGAAGCGCATGGAGTCTGTAGCAGATAAATAAACTGCATCCACCGCTGAGGTAAAAAATCTATTGTTTTGAGGTAAAACAATTCTGCAACTCTCCTTCCTGTGATGTCACACTGCTCCCCACTGTCAAATCAGCACTGAGCTTAGCTTCTCAACAGCTGCTCAAAGTACATTGAGCATGTGCGTGCCACAGACACTCCTAACAAAATCCAAGACGAGAAACTCCTGTGACAACTTTAAAAGCCTGGATCATACTATTACGTCATACCTCCTAACATTTGGAAAATAGAAAGAGGGAGAAAAAGATTTTTGTCATGCCCATTTTATGGCCACACCATCTATTTTAAAAAAATTAACAGACTATGGAATGTTTTTAAGGGTTTTAGGTTCAGGTTTTATGTGCTATTACAGTTTTGACAATGAAGGTGTATTGCCCTTTAAGCTGTAAGTCTCATTTCTCCCAAGAGACCTGCTTATCTTTAATAGCAGTATGCACAAAAAGTCTCTGTCTTAAATATATTGATAATGGGTTGAGTGCAGAGGAATCTTGTATTTTTCCATATGTATTTTGTGGTCACAGCCTCATTGCACCCCCGCCTAATGATTTTAAAAACTAGTGGTGAGCACAACTTCCCCTTGTTTGTTATAGTTATACAGGAACAGTGACCAGCTCCATGTTGTAGCTCCCACCCTTCCCAACTATAGTCAGGTGATCCCACTGGTGTCTAATAAAAGGGCAGCCAAGTTTGGGAGTTTTACTTTGAAAGCAGCTAATAAGTTGCAGGTAAAACTTAGTCCCTTTGTAAAATGTATAATGAAGCAATAGAATTCTTAATGAATCAGATGAAAATTAAGTGTAGGACTGGCCAGATATGTGATGACTTTAGTTGGCCAGTTTAAATATATTGCAATATATGGACAGACAATCCCTGTTTTGTTTAAAGGGTAAGGCATTTTTTTAGTAGCAGTATGCACAAAATGTCTCTGTCTTAAATATATTGATAATGGGTTGAGTGCAGAGGAATTTTGTATTTTTCCATATATCTTTAATAGTTACAATTTTATCTTTGCTTATCTTAAATTGTTACAAATGTGTCTAAATGCAGCCGTCACATGTTCTGGGCTCTCTGCCAAAAGCCTCTTTTTTAAAGGGATCCTGTCATCGGAAAACATGTTTTTTTCAAAACGTATCAGTTAATAGTGCTACTCCAGCAGAATTCTGCACTGAAATCCATTTCTCAAAAGAGCAAACAGATTTTTTAATATTCAATTTTGAAATCTGACATGGGCTAGACATTTTGTCACAGCTGCCACTGGTCATGCGACTTGTGCCTGTACTTTAGGAGAGAAATGCTTTCTGGCAGGCTGCTGTTTTTCCTTCTCAATGTAACTGAATGTATCTCAGTGGGACATGGGTTTTTACTATTGAGTGTTGTTCTTAGATCTACCAGGCAGCTGTTATCTTGTGTTAGGGAGCTGTTATCTGGTTACCTTCCCATTGTTATTTTGTTAGGCTGCTGGGGGGGAAAGGGAGGGGGGTGATATCACTCCAACTTGCAGTACAGCAGTAAAGATTGAAGTTTATCAGAACACAAGTCACATGACTTGGGGCATGTCTAGCCCCGTGTCAAATTTCAAAATTGAATATAAAAAAATCTGTTTGCTCTTTCGAGGAATTGATTTCAGTGCAGAATTCTGCTGGAGCAGCGCTATTAACATTCATTTTGAAAAAAAAAAATATACCCATGACAGTATCCCTTTAAATTCAGGTTTTAGAAACTTTCTGGCTTTCGGTGCAGGAGATCAAACAGCAACTCGGGACATTTCAGTAACAATCCGGGACTGCGGGTTTAGCTGTCAAAATCTGGACCACCCAGCAAAAAACGGGGCAGATGGGAGGTATGTAGCGGTGCTGAACCTTTAGGCTGGTTCAGTAAATTCAATATATAAAATATGGCATTTATAGCCATAATCATTTTTATAGTTTAGTTGTACTTATGCAACACTGGACAATTTTATTCTTTGAAACAACTCACCAGGCATTATGGGAGTGGATTATCAGTGGTTAAGGAGGGTTAAATACCCAAGTTGCCCCAGTCTTGCATACTGGTTTAGTTTCAGGTAACCAGGGCAAGACTAGCCATAGTTTGCAATTGAAGACACCACTTAAGTTGAAGGACCACTCCTGAAATGATGTAGCAGAAGCCAGCTGATTTACAGACCTGGATGAGAACAAACAAACAGCTGCTACATGCTTCCAAGTAGCCAATCCAGAAAAATAGAAAGGCTTATACAAATACTGCTTTCAATTGCAATTTCCTTTACAAGTAATTTTTAAACCATCGAAAATGTTAAAATAGAAAGTTATTTAGAATTGTAGTTACATTCATGGGGAAACAAATCTTTTTTTTTTGGGTCAATATCTTTATTCATCATTGCCAATGAACGCCCTCTTGTTCTGTCACTCAGGTACAGTTCATTTTAAGGTTGCTGAGACCCAAGGATGCTATATTTGGTGAATAATACTGTACATTAGTACATGGAAATATATTTCCCTTTAGTTGTTATAATTTAGAGTTAAGACATACAAGCATACAAGCAAGGTTAAACAGGGGTAGAACAGATTTAGACTTACTTGTAACTCTCTGTCTCTCTCTCTGAGCCTGTTCTATTTTAAAAATCTTCAATAAAATCCTCTGGCCCTGGCCTATATTGTGACCTACCTGAGATTTGAAATGAACATTGCTGTTTGAATCTGGATTAAAAAAGATAAAAGGCAGCTTTCTTATAGATAAACTACATCCTGAGCTTTAATGTCATATTTGTGTGACAAGGTAAGTGCTTACAGGATTAGCCATCTGACACCGTGGGAAGCGTCACCTTGTTCCCTTGTCACATTAAAAGTTTCCTTGACATCAGATGGAGTATCACTCTTACCTCTGAATTAGCATGAACCATCCAGAATAATGATCAGTGAAACAGTGAAAACCATCGTACAATATAGTACAATGGTACAATATGTTTCTAACAGATTCATTTGTTATGATTACATTAAGTATACATTTTAGAACATATATTTATGCTGCGAGTGAAGATTGTGAGCTCTGTGTTAAAATATGTTACAGGGATAGCAAAAATGCAGGGAAATTAAGGTGGAAGTAACTGGAGAATTTTGGAAATGTTCCCACCTGCTGTCTTTTCATTTGACCTACAATAGAGGAATGCCTCTAAGATACAGGCGCAGAGGCCAAGGGGTATATTTATCAAAGAGTAATAGTGAAGTTCCGCCACTAGAGTGTAATTCTGCCACTCTCCATTCATTTCTATGGGATTTTTATAGGCGTATTTATCAAAGGGTGAACTTTCACTTTCACCCATTGATAAATACGCCTTTCAAAATCCCATAGAAATGAATTGAGAGCTGCGGAATTTCACTCTAGTGGCGGAACTTCACTCTTTGAGGAATTTACCCCCAAGGTTTCTGCTTGCTCTGCATTCCTGTAAAATACAGAAATAGCAATTAGTAGGATTGGGATTGAGGATTGGGATTAAGACAGAGGGGGACTCTTTTAGAGACCTGCAGACAAAAGTGCAAGAAGGACACAGTAAAAGGAGGCAAGAGGAGGGACTCACAGGAACCTCATGATCATGAATATTAATCAAAGGAATGAAAGTTTCCCAAAAGTTCCCCATTTAATACAAGACTGTCTCCCAAGCTCATGTAGCTGACAACAACCCAGGGCATGTGCTGTTAATCAGCAGAAAAGATGATGAGGCGCTACAAGAGGCTTCCATGAAGGCACAGAACTTCCCATCTAAAAGGCTGTGGTCACCTTGGTGAGGTAGAGAAGCCTAAAACATGCCTGTCACGTCAGGTATCCCCACTCAAAACAAAGACCAAGGCTAAGGTCACAGCTCAAGCTTCTGCCTACAACAGTTGCCTTTCACGTCGGAGGAGCCCTTTGCTACTTGGATGCCACCAGGTCTTATAGTGAGAGAACCAAGGTGAGGATTCAGGGCTGACACGGTAACCAGAATGTGTGTCAGAAAGGACAGGAAAAAAGTAAGTGTAATAGGCCGGGTTCAATACCAATCAGATGGTGCAGTATGGAATCCGGAAACAAGAAACAGTACAAAATCAGGATCCAAAAGATAAATAACAGGCTAAGGTTGGTGCAGGCAGTAAATCAGCAGAGGGACAGACACATTTTAAGAACAGGAACCCAGACAATAAGTGCACCCAGGATCCTATATTCCACCTACAGTGGGTTGGGCATTGAACAAATGGACAAGGCACCTTTAAACATTTGAATTTTGCAGCAAGCACAATGACATCAAATGTGGCTTGCAGAATAAAAGGACACGGGTGGCAAAATTGGAACGTGGCTAAACATCCCCACCACTCCACTAAACCACCAGGTATTATTACAATGCCAAACTAAGGTAGATTTAATAATTCTCTTGCCATTTAATATAGTTTTTGATACATATTGTGCAAGACTTACTGGGGCTCATTTATTAACGCAGCGCAGCGCTAAAAAGAGCGCAGTGGCCAGACATTTGCCCAGCGCATGCGAGTATTTAATAATGTAGCGCACGATACCTTAACAGTGCGATTTGTGCGCTAATGTAGACACAAGACAGGTGCGACGTGTGAAACTGCGTATCAGCTGTCGCAGTGCTTATAATAAATTGTGCGCACAGGAAGATACCGCAAAGGTAAGGATTAGTTGTGCTCATGTATGAATGCGCTGCTTTAATTAGTTGCGTCACATATTGCGCATATTGCGTTCACTTAGACGCATCTGCATTTGTTTCTGTGCTAATATTTGTTTGGTTGCAAAGGTGTTTAGCCTACCTGATAACCTTAAAGGAACCTTGGTCAATATAAACATGTTGGGTGGAAGGCGTGGTTAATATGCACTTTACAAGGGTTGTTCATCTTGAATATACTAGCGCAGCTGGGCAGGAATGCGCATTTTGAAGAGCGTTACTATTACGCCACGAAGAGGCAGGCGTAAAAATTGTGGTGCTGTTGCCCGGGTGCAGTTTTGCACATATACAGACGCAAATCTGCGACGGCCGCAGTGCAAGCGCATTGTAGCCACGCCCACAGCCACGCCCCTAACAACCACGGCATCGTTTGCGACATAAATGCCCAATCTTTTGCGCAATGCGCATAAACAAAACCATCGCAAAAGCTCTGTGTTATGCGCAATATCACGCAAATATATTAGCGATCACGCTTGTGATGGCGCAGACAACCTTTTGCGTCCACTTATGCGCTGCGCTGCTTTAATAAATGAGCCCCACTACTTTTTACCCATGAAAAAAAGCCATAATTACATGGTAAGCTAATTTCCTATGTATCCACGTTCTCCTATTAAGAAAAAGATCAAATCAAATGAGGGCTGTTTGCATACTCTCAGTAAATTGGCAAAGGTTTGGGAACAGGTTGGGTAACTCCACTGCTAAATTATAAGCCCTCATCTCTGTTATAATGGAGTGTTGCCCACATCAAGTGAAACAAATGACTGTTTATATAGGGGAAGTGTAGGGTATTTTGGCACAAATGATGCAACAGTGGCATAAAAGTTATTACATTAAGCAAATGCCCAGTTTTATTGTTGGAGATCACCTTTAAAGGAGAACTAAAGCTTAACTAAAGACGCAGGCTAGAAATGTTTAACATTATGTTTTGGGCTTCTGTACCAGTCCAAGGCAACCACAGGGAAGATCTGCGCCTCCTAAGATGTTTACATGATGGCTTCTAAGGAACCCGCTCTACTGGGCCACCAGCAATGACATGTCATTAGGTGACAGGTCCATTAGGAGGCATATTTTTAAATATATTTCTAATTTTGACACCAACTTCCCAAATTATGGTTTGTATTATCACATAATTTTATCTTAGGCTGTTGTGTCGTTTGAATATTTCACCACAAGCCAGCTTCTATAGTCACTAAGTTACCATATGCTCAATATGACGTTAAGGAACTATATTAAATTACTAGAAAGCGGCATAGGTATAGGCAGTAGAATGCATCAGTTTTATGGGTTCAAGGAGCGACAAGGTTTGGTGACTTAAGAGGATGGACAGAAAGAATCTACATGCATAGTAACTGTTTTCTAGATACATTTTACAGATTCATTAAAATTAAATTATTGTTTAAAATGCTATCATTTTTATACTATCTATAAATCTTATAATAGTTCAGTGTATGAAATGTAGGCTAGTGTTGTATTTCGCTGACACTGATAATAGTTAATACTAGATGGATAGTATTGACAGATTCATATAAATAATATTATACTGCAAAGCCTACTGTAAAATAAATATGATTTTTTTGAAGACTTAAGTAGATAATAAATGAAAACAGATCATTTGAAATTGATTGCCTGTTGGAGTCCTTAATTACCATGGAACCTTATTATGTGCTTCTTTATTTTTACCATTGGGAATTAATTCACTTGGTAACAATATTATGTCAGTACAATATATTCAAAGTCATTATTTTCATAATTAAGCTTTTACAGGATAGCGAAGATCTAAGATCTTCCTAAAATGCACTTAAAATCCTGTTATGATGTCACCATGCGCTCCAACGATACACTTTTTATTTGAGAAAGGGGTTTACATGAAAGCATTATTGATAGCTTCCTTCTTAATATAGGTTATTGATTTAAGTAGAAAGTTCTGGTGGAGATTGAATCCTTTCCTAGAAATTCTCTCTTGAGTTCTGAAAGCTCAGAAATAGGAAATGTCAAATAATATTAGTTATTAGTGTGAAGGACAGCAGCAGTTGCTATTATGCAATCCACAGATGTGCCAAACTCTTCGTACCACGGTTGAAAATCTAGTGTGTGTTCACATAGATTCATTGTGCATCTTTCTACTGTCTAAAAAGATAAGCAAAAAGACAAAAAAATTGCAGGGAATGATATCATTTATCTCTTAGTTCAGCTGACTATGATATCATGCCACATACCCTGGCCTGCTAGGCTGTAAACACTGAAATGGAAATTCAGTTACCGGACACCACTTGAGATAAAAGATAACGATTATTGACACAAGCTCCTTGGATTTGAATACACAAAGAGTCAGAACCCCGAACAAAGGAATCACAGAGTTTTATAGACTTGGGAACATATGATATAAAAACAAACTCAAACTGGAATGAAAGAGAGTTACCGGTGGGCGAGCATAGAGGTATCGCTTCACAGCACAAAAAACAAATAACTTCTCTTACAGCCAAAAAGGTGGTTCTGCTTAAAGGTCACGGTATTAGTAACCAAGGCTAACTTGAGAACAGAATCCAAGTTAGCGGGGCTCACAAGGGAAACTGTATACACAGAATTGTATTCTCTCTCACCGATTTTGTCTTTTTTTTAATGGGATTCTATTTGGGTTTCCTTTGCATCCTGCTTCATTAGACACACTTGCACCCAAAGAATCAGGTGCAGATGTCACTTGTGTGGCAAACATTTCAAATAATGCCAGACAGACTTTGGAAATATTTGGCACAACTGTACTAAGTTTATGATGAAGCACACATTCAGTTCTGTCCATTTTGTCAAACGAACGCAACTGCAATAGGTGCAGCCCAATAGCATTAAGAATAAAAGTTGGGGATAACCATAATTTTGCGAAAACCTTCTTTGCTACTCTAAATATATGGCTTATTATCACGTGTGCTGCTGTTGGGATATACTTTATTTTACTATTAATAAAATGTGTGCTGGGTGTTTATGCAGTATGATATTTAAGAGTTGGTACAAGCTACACCAGAATCGTTTCACTTTAGTACAGGACCACCAAATTTGACGCATTGTACCTATTTCTAGGCAACCTCTGAAACAGTGTGGATCTGTATTGGGATCCCAAGATGCTTCACAAGCAGGAACCATTTATCATCTGCTCATGGGAATTTAGGTCCAGGGAGAGGAGCAACCATTGAATGTCCCGCTCCCTGGCCATGCAAAGGAGATTTTAGTTATTGGCTTAGCCATCAAGTCTTGCTAGTCTGTTTTTAAGGATGGAAAGGCTAGTTGCTTCAAATAGGGTTTACATTTGGCCTTAGATATTGTATGTGTTTGCCGATATAACTTTTGGAAGAATAATTGGAATGTAGCTACTATATCTCATGAATGCGCTGATGGTCTGCCCTGAAAATTAATGAGCTTTTGTATAGGTAAGAAAACTTTACCTTTCAGCTTGTTATCTAAGAGGGTGTCAGCCTTATTACATTTTGATAATACATGGTGTTATTTTACTTAAAAAAATACACCCAAATCATATGTGATGGAGTGTACTTATTGACTACTTGGTTAGACATAAATAGAGCCATCATTTAAAATTTTAAATACTGAAGCTCTGTAACTTGCTGCATACAGAACAGGCAAAAATCAAATGTGCATTTATTATAATTTGCATTACTGCCTCAGAAATTTTGCAAATGTATATACTGTAGATATTTAAAAATATAAAATATAGCATTTCTGTCATGGTCGGCACCCAACACCAGAACAAACACCAGGCACCCTGGTCTCGGCTCGTGCTTCACCAGTAGTGTGACCACCTTTGGGCCTCGGGAGGAGCCCTCGGCTTACTTGGATGCCACCTGGACTTAAACGAGAGGTGCAAGATGAGGGTTCTGGATAGGCAGAGGGGCACAACTGTAAAACAAAGTCTTTGGACAGAAGGTCGTAGTACAAGGCGTTAGGCAAAAGAGTAGTCAGATCAGGCCGAGGCAGGCAGAGAATAAACGGGCAGGCAAGGGTCAAACCAGGAAGTCAATCAGAGGGTTAATCAGAAGAGGTAATCGGTATACAGGCAGGGGTCAGGATCCAGAAGTCAGAATAGTCAAGGCTCAGGATCACGGGCAAAGAATCCAGTGTAATGGCCCTTTAAATACCCATAAGGCTTCGCGAAAGAGCAGAGACGCGCCGCTCGTACCCTTAGTTGACCAGCGCAACAGCAGGGGAAGACCGGCGTGGCGGGCGTCCCCGCCGGCCCGCTAGACCACCAGGGTAAACCGCCATTACAATTTCTTGGGATAGTGCCATAGTGACATTAATGATTAAAAATCATAACCAAAGGGGAATTTTGTTTAAAATTTGAGTTTGGATTGAGAAAGGTCTTAAGAAAGTCATGTTAGCTACAAAATGTTCTTCTAGGAAGTGAGGGCCCTCCTTCAAGTAATAGCATACAGAAGCACAATGATTTTTGCATTGAGAGCACACTATTGTCTGAAATAGTGGAGGTCTGGACCAGCAGACCTGGGCGAGCTCAGTATTATATACTACTAAACAGAGAAAAGCTGTCGTGAAAAACCTATTGGAAAAGTACTTAAGTATGCGCTAATTCTAAACATACTAATTGAGGACTTGGCAAATATGGAACCCTGTAATTTATATACATTACTGCCACTATGGGACTATTGGAAGAGTTATATATAAACTTCTTATGAAGTTAACTTTACAGAGACTTAAGTTCACTAATCACTCCCATAAATCCAAGCAGGATTTTACAAACCAGGAACCCCAAGGCCGGCACCACTTGTTTTTACCTTCCCAGTGTCTGCTTCCCTTTCCTGTACATGCCCACACGTGGAAGTCCTATCTTGTCGGGTCCAGAGAACTGGGGATTGATACGTGGGAGATTTAAAGAGAGAGCAATGTTTCCAGTGCTTGGAACCCATTCAGATGTGGCTGGGTGGCATGCTGCCCCTGAAATTCAATTCTGCTGCCCTAGGCCTGGCCTTTGTTGCCTTCATACAATTCCGGGCCTATTGGAGAGGGTCCCTCCCATAGCGCTGCTTTGCTTTTATGGGCTAGGGAATTATTTTTAATGTTTTGCAGTGCCAATGTAAACACGTTTGCCATATATTTATTGGGATGGAGCATTTTAACCCTGCAAGGAATTAGTCTCTGTAAGGGAGACTTACCGTTTCCTCCATTCCGCTCCCCAAGATGGCGGCGCCCAGTCTCCTCACGTGGCACGTTCTGACGCTGGACCGTCAGACGTACGCATAGCTGTGAGGCCAGCGTCGAGATGCCAGCGACAGAATAGAGACCAGCGTCAGAGCATCACAACACCCATTTTAGCACCAAAGGAGGCCTATTTAAGGAGTCTGGACATTGTAAATATTGCCCAAATATAGGTTCTTCTTATTGACTTCCTGGGTGTGAATTATAATAATTCTTGTTGGATTCCTGTTTTTACTTTGGCCTGTTTTTGGATGTTGAGCCTTGCTGCCTGGACTGACTCTTTTTGCCTGGACTTTGACTACCCTTTGTCTTAACCCTTCTGATACTGCGAACTCTATTGAACTTTTTGCTTCCTCCTTGGTCCGCGATTCCAACTGTGCCTTCGGGCCCTTACAGTCTCATGGAGTGGTGTATAGATATCTCTACATGTTAGAGACACCATGCAGGCATACTGTAATTAATTATTTGGAGTAGCATGTAGTGTCTGAAGTTTTGAATTGTGTAACCTCTTTACTACACACTCCACAATGGACGGCATTTCTGGACTAATAGTAAAGAGGTTACACAATTCAAAACTCCAGAAAAAACAGTTGGCACCAGTGATCAAAGATTACCGTAATTCAATATAAATGTTTAGACATACGAATAATGTCAGAGAAGAGAAATACCTAGAGCCATAGAGTACAGTTTGAATAAGGAAGATGTGTCACTCCAGCCAAGCATCTAAGGTTGCGCATTAGAGCAGTAAGCCCCTCCAGGCAAAGTAATAAGGTGCAATTATTGTGTGGGTTGGACAGTTATGAATGAATCTAGAGAAACACCTCCCAGGCTTGGTAATGTCTGTCAAATAGAATTCATGCCTTCTTCCAACCAGCCTTTTTTTTCAGAAAAGAAATGGAATATGTAGAGAATATAAGAAATACTAACACAATTCCACTGTTCAATATTGGCAAATTAAAAAGTGCAACTCAGTAGAGACTTTAATTCTTTTCCACGACAGGGGTCATCTGATATATTTTCTTCAACTGAACAATTAGTGTTGGCTCTGTAGCACTCGTCTTTAGGTAATGGTAAGCCTTGGGATATAACCTGGAACAGCCGGATGAAAATGTTCAGATTCTTCTAAGCACTGATGCCTGAGGATAATGCAAGGCTGCTAGGAAAGGCAATTCCTACCAATTAATGCCAAGTCAAGATTTATTATTGCTATTAGCATCATTTATTTGTGAAGTACAAACATGGCCAGCAGCATAGTCCAGAACAGGGGCATAGCTATAGTCAACAATCATTGTCAGAGATACAAAATGATGTGACAACTCATGTGGGTTCCCAAAAACCCCATATTTAGTTATATTTTTTAATACAAGCCAAGTTGATTACAGGTTTAGCTTTTCAACTGAAATTGTTTAATAATCTTTGCATAGGATGTGTGTTTATTTTTCTTTTTTTGCATTGCTTGTGAAAGTAATTCCTGGGCCCCAGGGGAAAACACCTAAGGAAATTGTAAACTTGAAAAAAATAATGCCTCTACATTGAATTGCTATCAAATGCAAAAACATAGGCATAAATACTGGATATGTGATTCATAACATCTTTAACCCCAATTACAATTTTAATGTTCTAATATATGTTGTATTTCAGAGAATCTTGGTTATATGCATATACCTTTTATACAGAATCTACAGCCTGATCATATGTGTGTATACATACGTATATAGATATACACATTTATGGGTATGCTAATGAACATGGTTTTCCCAAATAATGGGTCTTGCCATAATTTGTCATTGACATTATACCCTATGTTGTTTAATAAGGATTGGCGGCCAACAGCTCGATTTGCTCTACACAAAGTAAAATAATTACAAATAAGATGTAGTAACTATTTAAGTTTTTCTAAATAAATGTAGCATTAGAGCAAGGGAGATTGCAAACTATAATTCATCTCTACATAGAAGAGTTTAAACATGGCATTGGCCTTGAAATGCTGCAGGGGTAGTTTGCAGAACATTGCAAGGCTTTGTCTACATTATATTTTTACATGTGCTTTACCAAAGGAATCAAGCTACCATTTTCCGATCGTTTTCAGATCGTTATTTTTGAGAATATCCAATAAAAGAATAAAATCTACCTATCTACGTAAACATATAATTGTTAGCAGATTAAGAACTAAGTAGACAAAATCTTTAGATGAAGCCATCTCTGAGCTACATTTTGTCTAGTCTGCCTTTCACCACCTATTCTTTGATGATCTTCAGTTTTCTTTATTAAGTAGGTTAACATTGGTGATGTTGATAGTCTTTATATCGACCTATAAGCTCTCCGGAGAAACTACTCAAGCTGGCCATATATGAGCAGATTTTGGCTTCAAAATCCACCATGTGACCAAGTTAGCAGTACTGGACAATATTTTGGGCTAAAACAATGGGTTCCTCTCTCAGTATCTGAACAGGGCTTGGTCAGATATCTATTAAGACTGCAAATACTGTCAGAAGAAGGGTCCATAATGGAATCTGTAGTCTTCTGCAAACTATGATCCAAACACTGACCTGAGGCCAAATTATCAGATCAGCCTATTAAGGCCCATCACTTCAATGGCAAAAATTTACTCATCTAGCAAGAAGTTATCTAATTATACAGTTTATAGAGGCTTCCTGTAATAAGATTATTTCTTCTCTTGTCCAGATATACTATAAATCAAGGCAACATTGATTTCTCTTTGAAGAAGTCGTTAATGGTTGACAGTTTTGAAGAAAAACTATATACTTTATTTTACATTTCTTTTCCCACAATTAAGAATTTCAGCTGATGATAGCGCTCCTTTAAGTTTAGTTTTCCTTGATTAAATTGAACAAATACTTATTATTAAAACCAATATGATTTGCTTATAAGAAACAGATATGCATGACAGCTTTTAACAATGATCTCGATGACATAATGACATAAAAATCAATGATCGTCAGCTGGAATAAGGTCCAGGGAGAGTCCTTCCTTCAGAGTGTTAAATAAACAAGATAAAGGTCCTGGTAATTATGTGTTCATATTACAAGGAACTGCGTCTATAATGGCTCATCACAAATAAACATTTGTTCACATACAGTAAATGTCTAGTTTCTGAATTATGTTCTGAAAATCTCCCTTGCCCATTTGAAAAGAAATAATGCTATTTTTAAATCACAAAATGTGTGTTATTTTACCTCTTTCCACACAAATAACCGTGCAAGAAATGTATAAAATTCACCGAGCCAAATGTCATGTACAGTATATTATTCATGACCACATTAAAGTCACCTAAGTCTTTTGAAATCCATAGAAAATCTTACATTTCTTTGGAAATGGACAATGACATATCATTCTGCAGGGGAAATAAATATGCAGTGACTACAGAGAACACACAAGCCTGAACAGTAAAATAAAAAGGGTTATATTGCATAGGCATAAACAGGAATGGAAGTAAAAATGGAAATAAGCAGTAAAATATAGAAAAGTTCAACAATCACTAAACTTAACAATTTGGAATGATATCAAATGCAGCTAAAGCTAAATATGTCTGCCTTTTCATCATACTATTCTAAAAATCCTATTGGTTAGAACTTGTATTTTGTAGTATTATTTATATCATAATACAGGCATGGGATTTGTTGTCTGGAAATGCTTTATCTATAAGCTCCAAATTACAGGAAGGCCATCTCAGATAGACTTCATTTTAATCAAATAATTTATTTGTTTAAATTGGTTGTATACCTTACTTTATCCCAACTGAGATATACTTAATCCTTAGTGGTAAGAAAACAATCCTATTTTGGTTTAATTAGACTTAGGGGGGGGGGCAAATTTACTTAAACTCGAATATCGAAGGTTAATTAACGCTTGATATTCGACTGTCAAAGTTAAATCCTTCGATTTTGAATATCGAAGTTGAATCCGAGGAGATTAGAGGGATTAAGATCCCAAGGTATTACTGACCCGGAGTAAGGACGAAAGTGTTGAGATAGGGATGATAGAAATTCCCCTAGTCTGCCACTGGAAGATATCCTGAAAACTGGGCAATACCCCTCACACCCTGCTAACTTACTCTCTGCTGTATATTCCCTAGCCTGTGGGGATTCAGCCTATACGTGCTGTGAGTATATGGTTTCCTTTATGCTGCTGTGTATATTCTATGCTCCATTGTGGATCAATGTGCTTGATAATCTAAGTGGTATTGTTTAATAAACACAGTTCTATGTTCAACCGTTAAATAACTACTGGCGCCCATCATTGTGCTATTGCACCTAGTTACAGTTACACTACACCCTGCCTCCACCGCGTTGTGAGGGCTTGCCCCTGAGAAAGAGAGCTCATCTGTGGTATCAGCCCACAAAGGAAAGTAGCTATAACTGCTAAATGCAAAGCAGTTTACTATAGCGCTACACCTGTAATATAATATTCCTTAAGGACAAATTTTCACACAAATGACAATTAATAATGACTAATAATGACTAATTATAACGGGTGACATCACTGAGCTCAGCTTGTGCCAAATGCATTGAAGTCAGTGGGTGTTTCTGATTGCACCCAATGCATTGGAGTCAATGGGGCCATTTTTTCTCCACGTCTTTTTTTGCACCAAATTCATAGGAGTTGATTGACTTTTTTGTATGTTATTACTTGGAACAAAATGCCAAATCACATGGGAGTTTGCAGAATGTCAAAATGTCTGCAAAATTCTGCCAAACGCATTGAAGTCAATCTGCCAGTTATTCATTGCATTGGCATCAGTGGGTATTTTTTTTTTGCCCATGTGACACAAAACACATGATGAAATTCTAGAGCATATTCAGAAACAAATTTCACCACTCTCTAAAACCTGTATCAGGCAAAAAAAAATCACTCATCCCAAGTCCTTTCAAGGCAGCTAGTTTGCGTTTATTAATTTTATCTGCATGGCAACATTTTCCAGTTGATATTTGGCCTTTAATAATAAATCTAACCTTCCTAGAAAACAATTGGAAGCAATAAGCTTAATGTTTATTACTTCTCTGGTTTTTTTCAGCACTTATGAAAGTTTCAGTAAAATAATGCTCATTTTCATTTTCTCCAGGGGAAGAAACAAAAATGTTCTTCACATTAAAAAAAAAAAATGAAACAAAACAAAGGGGGACAAAATGCATTCACATATGTACTCCAATGCACTTCTCCTGGTCTACGTTCAGTAAAATCCGTATTTTAGTGAATTTGCAGAGCAACGTCCATTCGCCAGAGCGAATTGTCGCCTGGCGAGAATGAGCGCTAGCACCTCTTTCTCTAGCAAATTAGCGCCTGTGCCCATCAGTAAACCAGCGATGTACCTGTAGGCGGTAACGCTGGTGATTTGTCGCCAACGTTTGCCACTTCGCCTTTTAGCAAATCTGCCCCATAGTTCTTCATATTGAACACCCTGTCAAATGAAATAAGATTATATTTAACAATGCCATTCCCTCAGTTGGTTTAGTGCGAGAGGATTATTATGTAATGGTAAATGCTAAGAGAGTGACTTAGGATATGCAAAAACATTCTGCAAACACAGTAATACATGCAATCATCCTTTATGCCTGTTAAAGGAGAGATGAAAGTAGGAAAACCCATACAAACAATGAAGAATTTTAAAATTCCCTTCAAGTTAGATATTTGATAGCTTTACACATTATTACTATTGTTGTTGTTATTATTATTAATATTAATAATAGTTCACTATTAGTTGTTTTGGAATGCAGAATGATTTGTGCTGAACACTTTAAAATGTAAGGAAGATTAAATGTGGTGCCATTTAATCTCAGCAAAAGAACAGACCATTTTTGTATATCAGTGCAGGCATTTTGAGCCATGGATGACTAGTAAACAATAACAGTAAGCCTTACTGAATACAGATGAGAGGACAGATGGAAAAGGGGAAAGCTAACAGGTGGTCAAACATTGCAAAAAGAACATAAAAAAAAATGTCCTTTCTTTCTCTATAGATACAGATGTATCCAGTGTTATCTATTTAGTTAGCTATAGTTGATAGTTCTATAACTATTTGATAAATTACACCCCTAAACTTAAATAACACACCAGGCCTCAGAACATACTGAAAATGCTATGTATTTGCATGCCTTCCAACATTTAAAAAGTAGAAAGAGGGAAAACAAGTGCGCATAGCACTCAATATTTTTTGGGCACGCCTATTTTATGGCCACACCCCCTAAATGATACATCCATTTTATTAAATTTGGCAGGTTATGGAAAGTTTGCCAAAAATGTAGACGGCACTCCGTTCAAGGAGATAGCAGGTTTATTGCAACTGCCACAAGGATCTCATGCCCGTTGGAAAAAAACGCATAGGGCGTGAGATCCTTGTGGCAGTTGCAATAAACCTGCTATCTCCTTTAACAGAGTGCCGTCTACTTTTTTTGGTATGATAAAAGCGGTGGGGACCCTGCGGACTGAGCACCAAACAAGGAGGAAATGGAACAGCCAATGGGAGGGTAAGCTTTGAGCGGTCTATTTGGTGCGAGAATTATGGAAAGTTTGAACACATTTCTGAGGGTTTTAGGGTCAGGTTTTATGTGTTATTACAATTTTGCCAATGAAGTGGAATTGCCCTTTAAGCTGCAAGTTACAGATCTGCTTATCTTAAATAGTTACAATTGTATATCTTTCTTTATCTTAAATAGTTATAAATGTATCTAAGCGCAGGGGCTGAGTATTCTGGGCTCTCTGCCAAAAGCCTCTTATTGAATCTCTTTGTGGCTGTTCAGTGCAGGAGATCAAAGAGAAACTTTTCAGTAAGAAACCAGGACTGTCCTGTGAAAAATGGGACAGTAAAGAGGTATTTATCTGCAAACAGAACCAGGCCATGAAAGTATGGTTCATTCTCAGAACCAAAGTGATATATCTCCCCTTAAAATCGTGTTAGCCAAATAAAATTGTTGACATTAACAGTTTCATTGGATCTGTTTAAAGGGAAAAAACAATTATGGCAAGCACTAGTCATAGGGGTCAATTATCAACTCTGGGGAAATATGCCCATGTGCAGTAAACAATTGCAACCAATCAATTTTTTGCACTCATTGTTTTACATGCAGCTGGCTGAAAAAAAGCCACTCACTGATTGGTTGGTATGGGTTACTGCCCATGGGCAAATTTGCCCAATGTTGACAATGAGACCCATTGTATTTAAACACTTTCATACTCTTCCACATCCTGAGGCTTTAGATAGTTGTTTATAAAAGCCTTTGCATTCCACCCCCTGCAGAAACATATAAATGCATCCCCTGTCTACACCGACGTTTTATACATAATGGGGTTGGGGTGGGAGAAAGTTAAGCAAACATTGTAGGTGGCTAATATTGACTGACCCAAACCCGCCCGCACCTGACCTGAACCCACCCCAGCAACCTTGGATTTCTCAATTCACAATTCGGAATTTAGAAAGCCAGTTGGATGGCTGGTGAAACGTCTTCAAGAAAAACACAGCAAGTCCAGTTGATTGGGCTCATTTCTACAGATATACCATGACCTGGATGAATGAGAATCTTCACAAAGACAC
Organism: Xenopus laevis; assembly: GCF_017654675.1. Lineage (NCBI taxonomy): Eukaryota > Metazoa > Chordata > Amphibia > Anura > Pipidae > Xenopus > Xenopus laevis. The sequence continues at coordinate 34,886,877 of NC_054375.1, read as the reverse complement.
TTTCCAATGAAATTTTGCAACAGAGCTGAAGGAGTGAGGAGTATACGGTCCATTTTCTCTATCCCGGAAGTGATGTCAAGTAGGGGCGCTGTAAAAGTCCAGTGCCTAGGGCAGCATCAGATCTAAATATATCCCTGCTAACATGGATGGTGATACTTTAATTAAGGTCATGAGGCACTTTGTCTGATGTTACTAAAGAATAAATAGGCATCAGCCAACATCTACAAAAACTGGGCACAGCAAAATGAATTACTAAGGGCTTAAATAAATTTTAACAATAATACAACAGCAAACATAGCATTAATTTTCTCTCTCTCCATAATTAGATCACCTTTTAACATTAAAATAGAATTGAAGTTGACAACAGATATGAATTGTAGGTTTAGTTATTCCCGTAAAAATTGGTTGAATTCTGGGCAAGCCTTTAACCCATGCCAATTTCGTTGATTTTTCGCCTTTTTTCTGTTTAATCTCTTTTAGGCAAGGAACTTCTTCGTTTATGAAGGTTTTTCTATTATTGTCAAAGCCAACATAATTTGCAAGACAAGATCAGTGCCTAAGAGGTTTTCTGTTATTATTATTTTAATATCATTGCTCTGTGGTTACATGGCCAGTACCTTAAGCGAGTGATTTAAATGTTCAAGTAATGATGTCTAAGGAAGATGGATTTTCTTCTGGGAATCAGTGCAGCACAGAGTAATGACCAGGAAAAAGGCATTGGCAAATAAGGATAGATAAATATGGTTAGGGCATGTAATGATTGGTTTAAACTACAATTTGCTTTTAAACTGTTTATTTATAACTGCTTTGGAGAAGAGCCATCCAAACAAACAGGATAAGCAAATTATCCATTACTCCTGGCTCTTATTGTTATTGCTGCAATGCATCCCTAGGAGTTTCCCCTGCATCGTCTGCCATTTTTCTCAAATGTGTATCTTGCGTTCTAGTTTGAAACAAAACGCTTACAGAAAAATATATGAACATAAATGTTGATAGTTATTGTAAAATAAATATGACATCCATATGGCAGCCATTTTTTCATTGATGGGCAACATGTGCAGAACTTAAAAAACTAAGTGACTTTATGCAAATGCATATTTCATTCCTGGATTTAGAATATGTAAGAAATCTGGGTATTTTTAATGAAAGGGGTTTATTTCCTGGTGAGGATGAAAATAATAACACATAATAATACATTAATAGCATTGTAATAAAACAGCAGTAATACAACTTTTAAGACAGATATAAACAAATAAAAACCACATGTAACCATTCATTAAAAAAAATATGTATTCGATTGCGGATGTTTTGAATATCATCCCTATTTTATTATATAATTACTATGTATATTTTTATAATTGTGAATCAGTCGCTTACTTACAACTTAATGCTTTCGAGAAATAAAAGAAACTGCAATTTATTGTATTAAAATTAGGGATGGGTGAATTTTTTCGCCTTGTTTCACCGCAAAAATGACACCCATAGACTTGTATGTGCGTCAAAAAAAGTTTGACTTTAATGGGCATTGGCAACATTTCGACGGTGGCGGACTTTTGACGAAACGGGTCAAATTTGCCCATCCCTAATTAAAATGTCTGAAAAGGTGCTATTTATAAAAGACTTCAATAAAAAGCAACCTGTAGCAAATGGTTCCATCTAATGGAGTGTTATGGGGAAAAAAAGTGGACTTTTATGAAACACAGAGCACATAGAGCCATAGAATACTGAATTATGGTGTAAGATATAGGAAGATGCTAGAAGGGTACAATAGATTAGGTTGGAGAGGCATTTATAATTAAGAAAAAAGAAGAATGAAACAAAAAGAGGAAACATGAAAAATAAAAAGAATTAAACAAAAAGGAAGGGGAAGATGAAGAAAAGAACGGAATAGCAGCAATTTGAAGTTGCTTATTTTTAATATTTAAACATTTAAATGTTTGAGGGCCGGAAAAACATACAACTGAGAAAATAGTGGTTCCCTTCTGTGTGCTTTTGATTCCTCCAAAAAAGAGCCCTTTCCTGATTTATCCACCTCAGCAGTGGAACAAATTGTTCTGATCTTATTGTCTGGCTCCTAAAACACATCACATAGGAACCTGTGCAGAATCATGTGGAGCAGTTATCCCCAGCCAGTAGCTTGTGAGCAACATGTTGCTCTCCAACCTCTTGGATGTTGCTCCCAGTGGTCTCAAAGCAGGTGATTATTTTTGAATTCCAAGCTTGGAGGCAAGTTTTGTTGTATATAAACCAGGTGTACTGTCAAACAGAGTCTCAATGTAGGTTGACAATCCACATGGGGATACCAAAGGGCCAATCACAGCACTTATTTGGCACCCCAAGAACATTGTTCATGCTAGTGTTGCTCCCCTACTCCTTTTACTTCTGAATGTTGCTCACGGGTTCAAAAGGTTGGGGATGCCTGATGTAGAGGATCACATCCATGGGTGAAAATAACATTCAATGGGTACAGTAAAAATAACATTTGTTGCAGAAGGTTTAAATTAAATACCCCTTTGTCTGAAACCATTAGAAGGAAGCATTTTTATTTCTATAATGATGAATGTTCTTCGTAACCAATGTTGGCTGGCATTGATAACAGTTGTACCAGCAGGTCAAACTAGAGCAACCTGTTTTTTGGTTTAGTACACTTTGAAAATGATAAAAGCCTTTTATATGCATAGTAACAAATACCTTTTACAGAGACTGTGTAGCCATGTATTACTAAAATTTGGCACACAGAGTCTTGGTCTGAGATGAGACATACAGACTGAATTAACTGGTATAAGCTTGTAGGATACACAACAGACACTTTCTTCATGTTAAGGCAGTTTATTTACACGCAGGAGTGACACATTTCAGCATACAAAACACAAATAATAAAAATGAAATCCTGCCCATTGGGCACTACCTTCACACATTTGGTGAGTTCCATCACCTCCTTACTGGTAGTCTACGGCTGCTTGTAGACTACCAGTAAGGAAGCAATATAGTTTATTGTCACCCATGATCTCACAATACTTCTTTGGGGGATTTCTCAGCCTCCTGTCTCTCCTCTGAAGTCCTCACTCAGACTCAGTCACTTGGTCACATCTCCCTCTTCTCCTTGCAGTGGCAGGCAGCAGCACCTCCGGGAGTTCCTCACACAGGCAGGTAACCTTCATGTTCTGTGCCCTGCTTTGATAGAGCTTCCCTACAGCCCCACTAGAATTAAATACCTTTCCACAGGACAGCCTTCTTGTTGAAAGTGAGCTCCAAAATGCAAACTGGACCGCTGGATTGGAGTACCTGGCTTGCCTGTTCCTTCCGGAATACTACAGCTCCCAAGATATGGCAACTAAAGTCTTTGAACAGAGAACTTATTCTCAGTTTATTACCACTTTTCTTTGCGCTTACCTCTCCCACTATGGAAAACACAACTTTTAACACATAATTTTGGTCACTCTACCACACTGGTCATTGGTAATGGCTTTAACACAAAATACACATTATCTGAAATATGGTGATATCAGCAAGCTATAGGTGAAAATAGAATGGTTTCTTCATTTGTAAACAAACTTAATCTGTATCTATATACAAACACTTTGCATTATTTTGTATTTGCTTATGGATTCTAATTGCAATAAGCATACAGTTATGGTTTACAAAGTTGCTAAGGTGACACACACATGTGGAAAAACAGTTCCTCACTTCTTAGGGTTTAGAGTGTAAATTGTATTTTAGATGCGATGTACTTTGTTTCCAGTGAAGGATTGTATCTGTCTATAACAAAGATACCCGTATCTACAAATAAATGGTTTTCTTGCAGTTTCATATAACAGCACTTTATGCTAGATCTTGATATAAGCATCTTAAAAACAGAGGCATGAGAACAGAAAAAAACATTTACTGTAACTAGCAATTGATAGAGCATATCTGCCTTATAATGGCAAACCTTCTATGGGTCCAGCCACTGTATGGATAGTAGCTATGGGGTGAAGTACTTTCCCCCTGTCTTAATGATGTCCTGAACCTCTAATACAGAGCATTCACAAAAGGCAGAGTCAGATCCCTCTAATAGTGAGGTGCACAAGGTTCAGGTACAGTAAATGGCAGGAGGTTCACTCAATTCAAGCAACTGCCACATGCAACCTATATAGACATTAATGCCTTCTTCTATGGTCATTGACAATGCTTTGTACATTTGTGTTTGGCATTAGTTTGCTGATATGGGTGTGGAAGAACTTTACTGGCCTACACAGAGCTCTGACATCAACCCAAGTGGATGCCAGGAGGATGAATGGACCAGACCCCATCACCCAGCTTCATATTCTCTTATAAATGACTGTAATGTATTGGAAAGTCTGTTTGGAATAGTAAAGGTTATTGGCTTTAGCAGCAAAAAGAGGACCAGCTTTATACTGTGTTAATACGCTTGATGGCAGGTGTCCACATACTTTTAGCCTAATAGTGAATGGCCCTTTAAATCTAAGACATTGGACAACACTTTGCTAAAGTTTATTGTTATTCTTTAAACATGTATCTTCTTGTAGCATAAAAAAGTCTAACGTCTAAAATTTCCTTTGCCCTGTGAGCATATTTACTTGCTTTCTGACCAATCAGGTATTGGTTCTTAAAATTTCTCATATTCCTCCATGTAATCTTAATAGATCTCTAAATCAAAGTTGTCACTTTAAGAAAGCTCCTTAGGACAATTTAAGGCATGCATCACAACTGTCAGCTCATTGTGTTATTACAGTCATCTTTCTTTTGTCACCTGTATAGGAGAGACAGGTATATTTAAGATGATTGTATGTGATATCATAAGATCAGATTGCACCAAACAGAATTTAATTAAATAAATAAAAAATAAAAAAAATAAAATATTTAATATAAAATATAAAATATTTAAAAAATAAAATATATTCAGGAACGGAAAACTGGTCATTTGACCTCCACTCCACTAAGTACTTTTCACTTTTATTGCAAAAGTAGTTTGAAGCATAATTTATGATTTGTGTGTCTAATTATAACTAATTGTAACTAATTATAGCAGAAATTGCATTACCAGTGGAATCAGATACTGTTAAACATTTTCCAGGTGTAACCAAATGACTTATGCACCTTCATTGTGTCATTTGCTACTTCTGCAATCAGCTCACCATGAATGAGCTCAGAATTATAATATTGAAAAACTCAAAGACTGGGAAAAATATAAGCTAAGATTTTTTTTAATTGAACAACATTTCTGTCCATCCCTGTCATTATTGCAACAGTTGATCCAGCATTCAAAATATGAGGGCACGGCCATGTTAATAAAGGGCCATTTATCCAGGGGACCCAACTTCCGCCCTCTCATCTGCTATAACTTTTTAATGGAGCATCCAGCTAATCATATTTTAATGTTTTTTCATTTATTTCCAGCACTAATATGGGTGAGCATTTGGGGAATAGTGATCATAAAATGTTCTCTTCTGAGATTATGTTTCAGCAACTGTATAAGAGAGTGACTAGCTTTTGCAGTATAAGTGCACCTCTGCAATATATTACTACTTAAAGGGCACCTGTCACCCCCAAATTCCCCCCCCACCGGGGATTCGGGCTAATAGAGCCCACACTCCAGTTGGGGGAAGCAATACTTGTGGAACTACTAGTGCTGGTGACGGTTCCTGACATACAGAATTTGTGCCACAGCTTTTGTCACACGCATATGCATAATGAGGGTGTCAGGTCATTCACATATGTGCCATACAATATGTCCGCCTGCACCAGGAGCTCCTTCTCAACTTGCATACTTTGTTCATGGGGTCCTTATTCCCCAAATTTCATTGCTGAAATGAAAGTGTGACAGGAAGTGGCCACTATCTCTAAATCCAATAACATAGATATGTGAATAAGCTTGCTTAGATACATACAGGGGAATGTAATAAAAGTCACAAAGAGCAAAACAATTCGCACCAATAAGACTAAAAATCCATATCTCGCAATGTAATATTGTTCGTTAAACTGTTATTGCATTGCGAATTTTAATTGCGCATTGCGAATTTTAATTGCGCACTCATAAGAAGTACTTGAAGGTGTCGTAATCTTTTGGAGCAAACATAACGACTTTTTCAGTAAGAAGTTTTATTACATTGACTGCGCATTGGCACAAACTATAAAATTCGCAAACGGTCTTTCACTGTCGGAAGTGGTCGCTAAACAGTTTCCGGGCTCGCAAAAGCTATATTAAATTCGCACAAAGCAAAATTTGTTCGCGCAGAGGCATAACTTTTCGCATTGCGAATAGTTTTTCCGTTAGCGATTTTTATTACATTCCCCTGATAGGCTTTGGCCTAACAACTAGAGGAATAGCACTTGTAGGGATTTAAAAGCATAGGGACTGTTAACCCTATGGGTGCCTACAGAAGTATGTTCGGGGGGGTCTCCTTAATTTAGAAGTTTGTGGTGTTTTTTGTGGATAACAGACTGTGAAATTCTAGGTAATGTGAATGGCAAGTGTCTACTAAAGCAAAGAACTGTCTTGCATAAAAAATGGAATCTAAATGTGGAGGAAAGCATCATTTTTTCTCTTAAGAGATCCCTGGTAAGGCTTCACCTTAAGTTTGCAGTGCTGGGTTGGACCCCAGTCATTAAAAAGAATATTAATGGTATGGAAAGAGTGCAGAATTGTGCAACTAAATTGGTAAAAGGAATGGAACAATTAAACTATGAGAAAATGAGGGGTGGTTGTCTCTGGAAAAAAGGTGTCTCCAAGGGGACATAATTGCTCTTCACAAGTACATTAGAGGACAATAGCGACAGATCGCGAGGGAACTTTTTTCACATAAACAAGAACTAAAGAGAAGAGGCCACCCCTTTAGACATAAGGAATTGAACTTTCACTTAAAGCAGTGCAAATGGTTCTTCACAGTGAGGCTGTAGAATGCCGCGTAGAATGAAGTTTCTAGTATTACTGTGCAAAAATTATTGTTTGAGCACACTTTAAATAAACAACCAAGATAATTTACAAAAATAGAAGAAATTTTAAAAATGCTGCCCTTTTGTTTTTTAAATTTTTCTCTCAGTATGGAAACAGAGCCAAGATTCCCATAGTGAAGAGTGCATAGAAGAACAAATTTGCCATGTCTTTGCCACATTATATTCCATCATGATTGTTCTTCCTACACCAAATGCATATCTTTGCACCTGTTGAAAAAGTCTTTAAAAGGGTTGTAGGTCTTAACATGGACTTTTAGTATAATGAAGAGAGTGATACTCTGAGTCAATTTGCAGTTGGTTCTCATTTTTTATTATTTGTGGGTTTTTGAGTTATTTCAGTTTTTATTCAGCAGCTCTCCAGTTGCTAGGGTTATTGGGACTTCACTGATATGAATAAGAGACTGGAATAGAAAGATGAATAATGAACAGCAACAATAATAATACATACATTTGTAGCTTGACAGAGCGTTTCAGATGGGGTCAGTGACCCCCAAGCTGCAAAGATTCAGTATGTGATTCTGCCCAACAGATGTAAATTTATTCTGGATTCAAAAGACTTGCACTAAGCATCTTAAGAAGTTAAACATGTATATATTATTATGGAAAAGGGGTCCTGGTTTTGATTTCTTATTATCCCTCTCCCTGCCTTCTATCCATGCTTTGTATAATGGTAGTAAGACAAAACAGAGGCGCCAAAAGGATAAAAATAGCTAAAAGCACTTAAAAACCCAATGGGTAATTCAGAGGAGGTAGTAATGAACTTACCTCCTCCAAGCAGACACCAACGAAAGTGGTAATTTTCAATAATAGTTTATTCACAAAACAGTATTGCAACGCGTTTCGCAGGCATTTCCTGCTTCATCAGGCAATATGGAACGGGAGCAAAAACAACAGTGTCTTTGTATAAACACGCCAGGCACCTCTGTCATTTTGTATAATGTTTCAGTTTAGTTCGAACAGTCAGAAAATGATTTTTTTTTCTTTCTTCCTTGTATTCAACATTGATTAGTCATCAACAAGCAAAAAAAAAAAAAAAAAATGTGTGTTTCCTTAGTTACAAACATCCCCGGTATTAAAGATAGCTGAAATAAACTGCATAGCGGCATAAGGTCTGCACTACATTAAATAGAGTATTAACCCTTGATCCCCGGGGCAGTAAAAGGGTGAAGTCGATGATAAAGGCAATGTGAAAGCGTTTGCTGTGATGCTGTATCTTTCTAGGTGCAGGCATGATATGTGTGTATTTAACTTGGAGATGCCTCTGTGTGCAAGTGGCTTTGCCTGTGGGGCACAGGAATGTGTGCTTGACAGCGTGGCTAAGACTACTGCAAGTGACAGAAGGAGGGGGCGGAATAGGAAGTATAAAAACAATTATCCCTGTTCTAAATTTGGAGACATCCAGCATCGTCGGTGCTGTCATATCCACAAGCTGACAGTTTTGGATTTGGTGCATGATGCTGATTGGCAGTAAAAGATGAGCTGTCTTTAACAGACCTCCATGTGAAATGCATTGAAGACAACAGTTAGGGAGCATTTTAAGCCTCTCTGTCCCTTCAAACTTTTTTTTTTCCCCTACCCACAGCCTTTTAAACTACAGCCTGAAGCAAACTCATGCTAACATTGCTTTATCTTTTGACAGAGCTGTCCTACTTCAGCTCTTCCCTAAGCTAGCAAATCCGCATCGAGCTTTAGTACCGCACACCGTGGCTTCCACAGGGATGAAATTGACCATATTCTTATATTTACATTGAAAATATCAAGCTACTGCAAAATTCATATTTCATTTTTTTTTCACCTTAAAAGAGTAATGTATTTGGATTATAAGGAAAGCATATCTCTTATAGTCGTCTATATACACAGGAGCTGCCATGCTGAAGGACTCTTTATATACAGGTATAGGATCCGTTATCCGGAAACCCATAATCCAGAAAGATGGGAATTACGGAAATGTGTGTTTCATATACTCCATTTAATCCAAATTTTTAAAAATGATTTCCTTTTTCTCTGTAATAATAAAGCAGTACCTTGTAAGATATAATTAATCCTGATTGGAAACAAACCAGCATATTGGGTTTCTTGAATGTTTACATGATTTTCTAGCAGTAGATTTAAGGTATGAAGATCCAAATTACGGAAAGATCCGTTATTCGGAAAACTCCAAGTACCAAGCATTCTGCATAATAGGTCCCATACCTGTACAAGTATTACATGGTCATAATAGTAATAATATGTGACAGCCCGCATTGGTATGCACTATATAACAATAGTTGAACAGAGATAATAATAATGTTAATTTAATGTGTATAGAAAGTATACTCTTTGAGATATATTTCCATAAGCCAATAGTAATGTATTTGTATGCAGAACATTTAGCGTTCCTACAAATATGTGAGAGAAGCCATAGAATTTACCTTAGGTGCAGCATTGTGTTTAGAGTTATTAAACGGCACAGATAAATAAATGACAGGGTATAATGAATATGCTGTGCCATATATAGAAATCAAACCCTCCTGTGCCTCATAAATCTTATTTATGAGACACACAAAGTGAAGCAAATTGAAGATTTTCTAGTAGGCTGATCACAACAAATTGCTGATGAAATAAAATCAGCCGGCACATGTATTCCCATGTACCCATTCCTGTTCTATGGGAATATTTAAAGGAGTACTTGTTTAATTGGATTTTTAGGCCCGAGAAAGCTCCAGTCCAATTGCTTTCCACTTAAATGACTAAATAAAGTCCAGATTCTTAAAGGAGTACAGGTATGGGATCCGTTATCTGGAAACCCAATATCCAGAAAGCTCAGAATTACGGAACGACCGACTCCCATAGACTCCATTATAATCAAATATTCCACATTTTTAAAAATTATTTCCTTTTTCTCTGTATTAATAAAACAGTACAGGTATAGGATCCCTTATCCGGAAACCCGATATCCAGAAAGCTCCGAATTACGGAATGGCTGTCTCCCATAGACTCCATTTTATCCAAATAATCCAAATTTTTAAAAATGATTTCCTTTTTCTCTGTAATAATAAAACAGTAGCTTGTACTTGATCCCAACTAAGATATAATTAATCCTTACGGGAAGCAAAACCAGCCTATTGGGTTTATTTAATGTTTACATGAATTTCTAGTAGACTTAAGGCATGAAGACCCAAATTACCGAAAGATCTGTTATCCGGAAAACCTCAGGTCCCGGGCATTCTGGATAACAGGTCCCATACCTGTACTGTGTACTTGATCCAAACTAAGATATAATTAATCCTTATTGGAGGCAAATCCAGCCTATTGGGTTTATTTAATGTTTAAATGATTTTCTAGTAGAGTTAAGGTATGTAGATTCAAATTATGGAAAGATCGGTTATCCGGAATACCCCGAGCATTCTGGATAACAGGTCCAGTACCTGTACAAAAATGTAACAAATTAGCAGGCTAGAAATGTTACTTATCAGAGGTCACTTATGATTCCCCCAGGCAGAAGGGCAATATCGTTAAGGGGTGCAGGCAGCAATTCTGCCCAGGAAAATGGCTGCACTTTGTAGTTCATTCTGGATAAATAAAACCTACGCACCTCTGCCATTAACTTGCACATTTGAATGAAGCACAAGTTAGGGGACAGGTAGAGGTAAGCAGTGATGGACGAATTTATTCGCGAGCCGTGAAACCGTCACCGATGGCATAAAAAAAAAATTACGCTGGCGTCAAAAACGAGAAGCCAGCATCGTTTTGCCGTTTCACAAATTTCGCAAATTTTTCAGCGAAGCGAAACGCCCCAAATTCGCCGATCACTAGAGGTAAGATTAAGATCAATGTATTGCTCCCCCTGCCCACCCTTCTTGAATAGAAACACAGACACGTTCTGTTCAATTGGGAAGATGCAGAGGCCTGCAGCAATTTTGCAATAGTAAAATGCAGTGAACAGAAGTGTATAAATGGGTGCATTGTGCCTAGGAGATTGGAAATGACCCATATTCTGTTTTGGGCTTCTTTATTAGCCCACGGCAACCACAGCCTTTTATCAGTAATGTTTTCCTCTGAAGATGCCCTCAGTAGCTCCCCATCTTCTTGCCATGGGCTACAGTCAGTTACCCGAGATTACAGACTGACTCAAAAAGAATAACTTCAAAAAGGCCTGACAAGTCCAAGATGGAGAACTCCTGTTATAGAGCTGCTGAACCTCTCTGCTGGTACAGTACGTTCAGCCTACAAAAAAAACACACTTTCCAGTCATAGTAGTTTTACTCCTATATGTTTTAAAATGCACTAAGTTTGCCCAGGAGCAGTAACCCATAGCAACCAATAAGGTGAATCAGATGACCAGAAAATGCTTTCTGCTAATTGGTTGCCATGGGTTTCTTTTCCTGGGCAAACTTACGGGGTTATTTATCAAAGGTTGAGTTTGTGAGGTTTTTTTCTACCTTGAATAAACTCAAATGTTTGCTTATTTATGAAAAAACCCAAATGTAAAAAGCTTGATTGAATGCAATCGGGGAAAACTTGAATACCCCAAATTTATTAAGTTATAGGCTAAAAAATCTTGAATACCTCAAATTTATCGAGTGCAAACCTACAAACTGAAAATCATGAAGGAAAAAAACATCTCCAAATGGTTTAATGGACCTCTGCCATTGACGTCTACATGACCTCAACAAGTTTTAGCTGGTTTTAGCTTGTAGCAGCTTCAGGGCATAATAAATCTCCAAAAATTCAAGTTGTTTTGTATCCTGAAAAAAATTAGCTTCTAGTGAACCCCTCGAAAAAGCTCAATGTTTTTGGGAAAACACAATTTGACCTATAATAAATAACCCCCTTTAATGTCTTTTATTATATAACCCCATTAACTTTTTTATCCCTTTAAAATATGTTACCTGGCAGATCTGTTTCAGTCTAGGTCTCAGGAGCAAATCTATTATCTGTTGTTAATTTATCTGTTGTTAAATATGTAACAGTAACGATTACCTGGTAGGAGGAGCTCAGGATGTGAGGAGCGTCTCATGCGCCACACCAGGAGCACAGCAGCACCCAGAAGTGGAACACAGCTGAGTACTGTGAGGGGAAGCAGAAGAGCGGGCAGGCAGCGTTCAAGCAGAAAGAGTAGACAGGTCGAGGTCAGTTCAGGTAGAGTTCAAGCAGAGTGGTAACAAGCAGAGGTCGTAAACAGTAGATCAAATTCACAAGAAAAAGTTCACACAGCTACGATTATAATCAAGCACTGAGGAAATCCTTGAGCGTCTATTTAAAGGGAGGTTTTGGCACCAAACATAATGACGTTGGACATATTGCTGTTGGACGTAATGACGCTGGACGAAATTACGCCGTTTGTGGTCCCCACCAGCCAGGATCCTGCCGGTAGGTCTTACAGTGACAGTACAGGATTCACCAATACATTATAAATAAATATTTGTCTAAATCCTTTCTCCCCCTCATATCCAGGGATCAAGAATTTGGATGCTGACTGCTCAAATCAGTTGAACACATTCTGACAAATTGACACAAATGTCAAAGATTCTCCAGTTCAATGTATAGGTATATGCCCTGTTATTCAGAATGCTTGGGACCTGGGGTTTTTCAGATAAGCCTAACTGGATAATGAGTTTCTGGACATTGGATCCCATACCTGTATTATAAATCACCCTTCCCCCCTTTTACCTACAGACTTAATATATATTCTTCCAGGAAGATCAAAATTGGATCTATTCAGATCACATGAAATGGGATAGTTTAGTTCAGCAGAACAACCCTATTGTGATACTAAGCTCTATAGTTAGTATAGCTATGGGTATATATCATTTATGTAAAAGTAGGGAGGAGTGTGTGTATGGATGCTGGGTTTTCATTTGGAGGGGTTGGACTTGATGGACTTTGTCTTTTTTCAACCTGACTTAAATATGTAACTATGTAACCCCTATTACAATGGCTTGTATGGATTCTCAGTTGACTTGTGCCTTTATTAGTGATGGGCGAATTTATTCGCCAGGCGCGAATTCGCGGCGAATTTGCGCGTTTCGCCGCCAGCGAATAAATTCGCGAAACGCCCGTGAAAATTCGCAGCAAAAATTCGCCGGCGTAAAAAAAAATGTTTTCGAAAAAACGGGCGCCGGCGTTAAAAACGGGCGCCGGCGTCAAAAACGAGACGTTTCGCGAAATTCGCGAATTTTTCGGCGAAGCGAAACGGCGCAAATTCGCCCATCACTAGCCTTTATGCCTGGCAATCTGGCCATTGATAGTGATGAGTAAATCTGCCCAGTTTTCAAAATGTGTTTAAGTTTTAAATTGCCCGACTTTTTTCACATTCCAATTGCATTAAAGCCAATGGATGTTTTATTTCTCACTCTAGAATGCAATGAAGTGAATGGACATTTTCTTCTTGCTTTATCTCTAGTATAGGTAAATCTAAAAACAACTGGACTTGCTGAGTAATCAATGAAGACGTTTCACTACTCATCTGAGCAGCTTCTTCAGTTCAACTGACTGGTGTGGGAAGTTCTCGGCATTTAAACTCTTCCACTAATCCAATCACAATGGCACATTGTAACTCTTCAAAGAGGTGACATCTGAAGAATCTCATCACAATGTAGTTACTGTGATGGGATTATCCAGTGTGTCATGCAACACCTAGAAACAGGTATTACTTGTGAGAGTTGCATGAATGGATGTGTGAAGTGTTCTGAAACCTCCGGGGTACAGATGTTAGAACAACATTGTATGTAGCAGACAGGTGGTGTTGAAGGCCCCCGCCTCGGTTCAGGGATGGTTTCTCCACCTTGAGATGAATCGCCTCTTTCACGCCTCGTTCAAACCAGCGGTCTTCTTTATCCAAGATTTGGACCTTGTTATCTTCAAAGGAGTGTCCCTTGACTTTTAGGTGTAGAAAGACAGCTTTTTGCAGAGTTTTGCCCTGTAGAGTTCTCCCTCCTATGCTGAGCCATTCGCTTGGAGAGCAGTTGTTGTCTAATGTATAGATCTGTGCACTCCTCGCTACACTGGACTCCGTATACCACATTGCTTTGTTTTTCTTTTGGTGTTGGATCCTTTGGGTGTACCAGTTTTTGTCTCAGTGTGTTGCTAGGTTTGAAAAACACAGGGACATGGTGTTCGTTGAAAATCCTCCTGAGTTTCTCTGACACTCCAGCTACACATTCTTCTTGCTTTGTTTCTCTACAAATTTTTGTTGTGAAAAAATCTACCAATAGTGACATGTGCAATTTCGCTGTGACTCATCATTAGCCACCGAGCATATCCTTTTGGTTTTTTTGGCAGATGAATTACCTCCAAAACATATGTGATATATTTCTAGGCAATTATTTATTGAGGTTTAGTTCTCATTTAACATAGGCGATGCAAAAAAACAATAGGACTAGGTTTGCCCAGGTTCAATATCCCTTAGGAACCAAAATTTGTTGCTATGGGTTACTGCTCGTGATGGCGAATCTTTCTCTTTACCGCAAAATTTGCGAAAGGCATTGAAGTCAATGCACATCAAAATCATTTTGACCCGAGCGTCAATTTTTATACGCATGACTATTTGGTCTGAATGCATTAAAGTCAATGGATGTCCGAATAGTTTTGACACGTAGTAATTTTTATGCCGGCGAATTGTGGCCGCAGTTTTGCAATTTAATTTGCTTGTGGTGAAACACTGAGATTTGCTGCACATTCATGTCTGGCGAATTTATTAACCCGTCACTAGTTAATGCACCTGGGCAAACGGAAAAGGCGTCAATTCCATCAGAAATTACAACGGCTTATTTGCATTGGAGTGCAAGTGTTATTGCATTAATTTTAATGCATCGATTGCAATGGCATCAAGAGCAACTTCCCTGGGGACTGCAACTATGCTGAAATTCTGAAGAAAAAAGGATGCATTGTGGGTAAAAAATATGGTGATTGCATTGGAAAATTGCATTTTGCTCACTGAGGAAGCAGAGGCAAATGACCCGTGTGTATTTAGTTATGTAACCCCATATAATTTCCTAATTATGTCCAATTGTAGCCATAGTTTACCTGCACTTAGGCCTATAACTTGTTATATTTTACATTGCAAAAGATCTCTGAAATGTATTAGAAAAAAGAAATCCCATTAAAATGAAGTATTCGTCTGTTGTTCAATATAGCAAATGCTGAAAAATCCAAATATGCACCGGTAAATGTTTCTTTAAATTGAATTTAATAAAAGTTGCTGAATGTGTTCATTCGAGGGGGGGAAAAAAAAGTTGTTCTCGGTTTTGTCTGAATGTGTTATTATTTCTCTTCGGAGACATTACTTCCAGAATTATGAATCAAATTACAGACAGCAATTATCACTAATCTCATTCCACTAACTATGTCTTCACACCTTCATCCTACTGAGAAGGAAAAAAAATCCAGCAATAATGTTGCACAGCCACTTAATTGCTGAAACCGGAGACCTATTTTTTTCACCTCCTCTGATTAATAATATATTTATTACTTTGCTTAGAAATGAAGAGTGTTTACCATATCCCCCCAGGGGTTTCATGCTTTTTTTTTTCTTTTCTGAGCCACTCTCACACTGCAAAGAGTACACAGTGTCATTTTATTGGGGCAACTGCTAATGAAGTATTACGTTGAATTCATTCCAGACCACAGCTACCTAATAAACGCTTTTGTACATTCAGTTATTCGGTGTCCATTACCATAAATAATTAGAATTGTTTAATAAAATGCATGGGAAATCGGTGGTTCAGTAATTAAATAAGGAAACAGTTTGTCCATCTGATGTGCAAATAACTGCGTTCACCCCCCCCAAAAAAAGCTTTGCATTATATCGACTATTTTTCCAAGTATTATAAACATTGTTCAAGGAAAGGAAGGCATTAGTAATCATTTTTTAAATGGTCCACGTTAAATAGCGATTGCACTTAGTTGCACACTAGTAGTAATGGGCTCTACACTGATATGCCAGTTGGGTCTATGGCAGGGCCTGAACTAGGAGTAGGCAACTGCCCAGGGCGCAATCATGGGGGAGACACACTTTTAAGGGGATTCTTTTTTTTTTCAAACCTTGGTTTGCTTGACCTTTAATAGTATTTCAGTTTTATAAACCACCTGATCCAACCCCCTCTTGCTGTGATTCGTACTGCGGGCAGAATCACTCTCCACCTCCCTCTTGGCTGCTGGCACAGGTACATATTTGTGGGCAATATCTTAGCTGCTGCTTGCACAAGTAAACAGATGATTAGGGGCAATATGATAGATTGTTGGCTGCTGCTCTCACAGGTACATATTTGGAGGCAATATGATGTATTTTTGACTCCTGCTGGCACAAGTAGATATCTGGGGGCAATATTGTGGCTTTTTTAGCTGCTGCTGGCTCAGGTACATGGGGCAATAGTTGGCTGCTGGCACAGGTACCAGATGTTTGGGCAATATGATGGATTTTTGGCTCCTGCTGGCACAGGCACAAAATAGGGGCAATTTGATGAATTTTTTTGGCTGCCGCTGGCATAGGTACAGATTGGGGGTAACAATATGATGGATGCTTTAGCTTATGCTGGCACAGGTACAGGTTGGGGTCTTGGGAGCAATCTGAGGGATTGACTGACATTGGCACAGGTACATGGGGCAACACGATGGCTGCTGACACAGATACAGGGGGCAATATGAATGGTAAGGTGGGAAATTGTTATGCAATACCGGGTGGGGGGGCACTGATTATTTAAGCCCTTGCCTAGGGTGCCAAAATACCTTGGCCCAGCCCTGGTCTATGGGGTATATTTATCAAAGAGTGAAGTTAGAGATTGCCACAGTCCTCTAGAGTGAAATTCCGTCACTCTCCATTGATTTCTAAGGGATTTTGCAAAGAGTATTTATCAATGGGTTAATGTGAAAGTTCATCTTTTGATAAATACGCTTTTCAAAATCCCAGAGAAATAAATGGAGAGTGGAGGAATTTCCCTCTAGAAGACTGTGGCGACCTGTAACTTCACTCTTTGATAAATATACCCCCAAGTTGGGTTGAATCACATTTCAATTTTGGATAGAATGGTGGGCTGAGAACAATAACACAAGGATTTGCTATGTTTGTCACTTTGCATCATTTTATGAAGATACATCTGTATCTGAATTTTGTTCTATCGTTGATTGTATATTTCTCAACTCCCTCCCAGAGGCGTTCTGTGGAAGAACAACGATGATCAGTCGGCAGTCTAAGTGGTACACCCTACTGAGTCTGTTTATTAAACTGTGGATTGATGTGTAGTAAAGTTCTGCAATGCAGAGATAAAACTGTATAAAGGAATATATTCTACACCTTTTGCTTCAATCACACCAAAGACTAAAAAGTAAAAAAAAATATTTCCAAAAGGATTGATTATTTATCAGGAACTTTATAATTATTTTTTATTTATATGCTGACAATATTCTTTTCATGCACTGAACATCGTTAATATGATGAAGCTCCCTGTCTGGGGAGCTCACACTCTAATGGTGGCAATACGTGGTGTTTACCCACACTAAAAGTTTCACATGCCAAACAGACAGACAGGGGTGCTTCGCCAATGAGGCAAGTTGAGGCTGTCGCCTCAGGTGGCAGCGCCCCCACTAGGTACCAGAGGCAGCAAAAATGCTGCTCCTGGTACTTTAAGAGTGAATTTCCGGGGGGGGGGGGGCAGCAGCAACTGCTGCTGCCTCAGGCGGCGGAAGAGCCAGGATCCCCCTGCAGACAGATATTAAATAAACAGCCTTTGCTTTGTCCTGCTCATATTGGCAAACACTTGAAAGAGTGAACAGCAGGTAGTAAAGTGGAGCCTGCAAGTTGTGGCTCTCCTTCAATCCCTTTTAGCCAATCAGGAGCGATTCTGGCCCCAAAGTTGTTTCTGTAATTTGGATGTTCATCCCATAAGTCTATTAGAAAATCATGTGACCATTAAATAAACCCAATAGGCTGGTTTTACTTCCAATAAGGATTCATTATATCTTAGATTGGTTCAAGTACAAGATACTGTTTTAACAAAAGAATAGTGAAAGGATGCCATAGACTGCAGAGCTCTGCTGCGTTAGTGCTTTATTGTACACACGACATGTTTCGAGTCACATGGACCCTTTCTCAAGTGTAACAATCACATGATCAAACCACATCTTATAACCTTAATTGCCAAACAGTGCTCCTCCTCCCACCAATTAACTCATTAGTCCAGAGTAAAAGTGTAAAACAGGTAGAAAACATAAAACGTATAAAACGTTTAAAAGTCCCAGTGATCTCCAGTCCGCAGAAAACCATACAGAACTTACAGCCAGCACTTTCTCCTATAGTGAAGCTGAAGCGCAAAGGATTTTAGCTGGAATTGAAGTGGATAATGCAGTAAACCTGAATACTGCGAGTAATCCTGATTTAAAGAGACTATTACTGAATGTGCAGAAAAAAGAAGTGAACATTATCACGCATATTAATTCATTAGCACAATATATAAAAGCTAAACGTATCCCTCGTGGACTGCAATGTGATTTGCGTCCCAATCTTTGTCCTGATGACCCTGTATTAATCCAGAGATGGGAGGAGATTTGTAACAAATGCAGTTTGGATTTAATGTTACTTACAATTGATAGGCTGCAAGTTAAAGTTCAGCCGATCCGTGAAGAAATCGAGAGGCTGAAAGGGGAAGTGAGGCAAAGTGAGTCAGAGGAGGCGGCACGGAAGACCTTTAACGAACAAGCGGAAGCGCTCAATAAACTACGTGCTGCTATTACAGAGCGAAAGGCGGCGAAATTTGAACGGGATACACAAGATTACCTCCAACGGCGGGTGTATACTTGGAGAGAGGAGCGGAATAGGCAGCGGTGGGGGCGGAGGAACCCGAACATCGGTCTGCAAGCTCCTGAAGGAGAAGTGTATTTGACAGAGAGCCGTTACAGACACCCTCGGGGATATCCAAAAAGAGCACAAGGAGGATATTGGCGCTCCTATCCGCAACAATATCCCCCACAACGGTATCCCTCTCAGCAGTACTCGAGCGATTACAGTGAACAAACGTCAATCGAAGAGCTACTAGATTCGTCAGCAGACCGAGGAGCGGCACAATGTGTTTCTTTTCCTTTTTTAGGTCAAAGTCAGGCGGACCAAGATGTGGGACCCGCAAGAGAGAACAGTACAAGAGGCAAAGGGCATCGAAAGAATCCCAGGGCCCCTCTTCAGAGGGAAGATTATCCACGCAGAACACAATCGTACAAGAGGTAAATCTTGTGGTGAACATTTCCTCATACAAACTGTCGGAGTATGAACAATCTGTTCTTAATAGGGGCTTAAGTTTTGTACCGACTTATTGTGGGGACGTGATTGATTGGGATATAGAGGTTAAAAAATTTGTACGTAGCCTAAAACTGAAAATGTATTTTGCCAATGTACCAACTGTAGAACAAACTAAAGAGGTGGTTGGAAAGTTTACCCAGCGGAGTGAATTTATGCCTGAAATAGAGAACGTTTCCCTGGATATGTTTGAACATATGGTTGGTATGGAGGTTAAGCATATTTGGGAACAAATGGAGCAAAAAAAACTTAGATACAACTTAACGTTAAATGAAAAAAAGGAACTTGATGGGTTAAAAAGGAATAAAAATATAGTAATCAAGAAGGCCGATAAAGGCGGTGCATTGGTAGTAATGGACCATACAATGTATGTAAATGAGGCCAATAGACAATTGATGATGCCTGGACATTACGAAAAAGTGGGTTATAATCCAACAGGTGAGATAAAGGAAGCGGTCGATTTAATGGTTACAGAGGCATTTGACAACAATGTTATTCCTAAAAATGTTAAAGATTTCTTGATTAATGCCCATCCAAAGATACCAGTACTGTATCTTCTTCCTAAAATACATAAATCTTTGCTCAATCCACCAGGGCGCCCTATAGTATCCGGCGTGGGGTCAGTTTTAGAGCCTCTTGCACAGTTTGTGGATGCCTACTTACAACCAATGGTTACAGATATTTCTACGTGTTTGAAAGATACGAATGATCTATTGTGCAGGCTCGAGGACCTACCCCCTTTACCTAATGGTATAGTTCTAGCCAGTATAGACATTCAGAGTCTTTATACTTCCATTCCCCAGGAAGAAGGGATTAGGTATATTGAGGAAGCACTATTGGATACCACGATCGATAACCAGTTGGTATACTTTTTGTTGGATTGCTTGACAATGGTGTTGTGTAAAAACTATTTCAGACTTGGAGGGGAATACTATTGGCAGAGACAGGGGACCTCGATGGGTGCCCCGGTCGCCCCCTCTTTTGCCAATTTGTTTGTTCGCAGATTAGAGGAGAAATTTTTCCTGAGACATAGGTTAAGTAAACATATCATATTATATCTTAGATATGTGGATGATATCCTGATACTATGGAATGGGACCATGGATGCATTAAATGAGATGGTTAATGAAGCAAATGGGTCACACGAGACTATACAATTTACGGTTGAAATGTCCGATAAGGAGTTATACTTCCTAGATGTTCAACTCACTATTTGTAATGGGGCGATTAGTACTAACTTGTATAGAAAAGGAACGGATAGAAATAACTTACTCCATGCCCAGAGTTTTCATAACCCAAGTACCGTTAAAGCAATCCCTAAGGGTCAGTTTCTAAGGGCCAAAAGGATTGCCTCTACAGATGATGATTATAGAAGGGCTGGCCAGTCCTTAAGTGAGCGGTTTGTACAAAGGGGATATGAGTCTAAGCACGTCAAAAAAGTAATGGAGGAAGTAAAGTCTATACCAAGGAAAGAACTGTTACAAAAAAGTCGGCATGTTAGACAGAAGGATAACCAGAGTATGTTTGTGTCCAAATTCGTTAGACATAGTAAAAATATAGAAAAGGTTATAAAGAAATATTGGCCTGTTCTCCAACGAGATAAGACTTTTGGGAAGTTATTTAAGGATCCCCCACGGTTCTGTTACAGGAAGGGAATGAGTATTAGGGACTTGCTATGCCCTTCAGAGTTACCTATAGAAAAGAAACAGATGTTCCTGGGAATACAGAAGAAGGGTACCTTTCCGTGCTTGAATTGTGTCTGTTGCGCCTCGATAATAAAAGGGTCAAGCATTAATCACCCCACTAAAGGCAATAAACTGAATTTGAATGACTATGCCACATGTGAATCGAAAGGGGTCATATACATGTTGAAGTGCCCATGTGGCCTAGTCTATGTGGGGCAAACAATGAGAAATGTAAAAACTAGGATTAAAGAGCATAAAGGGGACATAAGGAATTATAAACCAGGATCTCAGACAAATACGACTGTAGCCCGACATTTTAATGAGGCAAAACATAGCCACGGGCAATTGAAATGGGTGATCCTCGAAGTAGTACAACCATTAAGTCGAGGTGGTAACTTTAAGCAAAAGATGCTACAACGTGAAGCCAAATGGATTTCTAAATTGAATTCACTAGCCCCAGTTGGGCTTAATGATGCCTGGAGTTTGAAATGCTTTTTATAAGAATTGTAATATTGTACTCTTATTTATTTCAGATATTAAGTGGTGCCTATCCTCTCAGCTGGGGGTAAGGTAAGGGAGAAGCGATTGCTTTAAGACGTAAATCGTATTGTAAAGTGTAATAGTCTAATATGAATGTATCTCTAGAATAATTGTGGAAAGGCACAGTTATGCATGTATTCTTGGATTGTCAGGACAGGTAGATCCAAAAAAAGGATAGTACCACCTTTCTTATGTGAATATTTATTTTAAATGTTTTTAAATTAAATAGCGGTTGTCCATTTTTTGTGGACTAAGGTGATGTGTTTTTTTGGATTTTTTGTCTTTATTATAGAGTGTACCTGAAGATATGGAACTTTGGCACTTGGACACTACATGTTCACTGGAGATCACTGGGACTTTTAAACGTTTTATACGTTTTATGTTTTCTACCTGTTTTACACTTTTACTCTGGACTAATGAGTTAATTGGTGGGAGGAGGAGCACTGTTTGGCAATTAAGGTTATAAGATGTGGTTTGATCATGTGATTGTTACACTTGAGAAAGGGTCCATGTGACTCGAAACATGTCGTGTGTACAATAAAGCACTAACGCAGCAGAGCTCTGCAGTCTATGGCATCCTTTCACTATTCTTTTGTTGATGCTAATTGAGGTCTATACGGTGTGACCTTTGAAAGGAGTGCCTGCTATTGCAAAGATTGGGGATAAGCTGGTAATTAGTTTGTTGAAGATACTGTTTTAGTATTACAGAGAAAAAGGAAATAATTTTAAAAAATGTGGATTATTTGAATACAATTGAGTCTATGGGAGACAGCCTTTCTGTAATTCCAAGCTTTCTGGATAATGGGTTTCTTGATAACAGATCCCATTTCTGTAGCACCTTCGGTAGAGAAAGGAAACTTTCAGATAATGTTAGTGAAATTTCTGTTTATAGCAGAGCACTTAAAAGCACACTAACCTCAATTGAATTGTAAATGGATCAAGCAAGTAATAATGTAGAAAAGTAAAACTGAAACACTGCATGTCAAAGAAAATTTAACCTTAAACAAGATCCATTTATCCAACAGTAATGTTAGAGAATTGGAAAGATCTATTTCCATATTATTTGCAATACTATCAGTACATTTTTTAGCATTATAAAGTACAAGGTTTCACGTTTTACATCTGTGGGAAGAAACCCACATTCTTTTAGAGTTAATAGATTGTTTGCACTTATCAATTTAAAGGTGCAGTATACCCCTGTGCAGCTGGGGTGGAGGGCCCAGAGACTGAGGGGTTTTCGGCTGGGGCGGAGGGCATGGGGGTGGTGTGAGCCCCTAGATCTCAGAACCCCCCAGTCCAATGCTGGTCAATAGATGATGTCAATAAAGTCATGGCAACTATGTGGAAGAGTGTGTTTGGGTTCAAGTACCTTAATGAATTGCATTAGCATGTGCTCTCATTGCGTCCATTTTAGTACATAAATAATCAGTGTTGAGCCAAGCAACATGTGAAGAAACATCCATTTATAATGTGGTTGGATATGTCCATGTATATGATCAGGAGCCAAATGGGCTTCTGGGCCAATTTAACCTATGGCCAATTTGCCATTAAACTTGTTGGAATGTTGGTTTGCCATGCAGTAATATTCAAATGTGACATTTTTTGTGCATGAAAAAAATTATTTTAGAATCTATAGCCGGTCATCAGTTTAAATTGTCTATTAAAGGCGACCAGTGAAGTATTTTAGATCGAGTCCAGTTCCCAATGCGCTAAGTACGCTGTCATCATCTTTTAGTTACATTTTCTACAAAACATGTCAACACGTACAAATCAATAAGAAAGGTTTAATAACAACACGGCACCCTGTTATTTCTCCATGGAAGAAACAAAAATGTATTGCAATTGTTAATGTGCTGCTTATTTACTAGCTGCCATTGCAAAGTGAATATCAGTTGACAAGCCTATACAATCAATTCTATACATTTTTAAAGACGTTCCAGGCTCATATAATGCCGGGGACATTGATATTTGCATAAGTGTATGAGATGTTTAAATAAACGACATTTCCCGTTAGCAGTAACTCAGAGAAGGTAAGAAAAAGGGCAAAAGAATATGAATTGCTTTGTGCAAGAACTCATTAAGCACTGTGTGTGTGTATATGGACTGAATGTTCATTAAATATTTTTCCCCCAGGAATAGCCTGCTGCTAGCTAAAACCTCCTTCAACTCCACAAACCCCAGTGCAATAAAAGAAAAAAAGTTTGGACAGAAACAATAAAAAAGCAGTTTCTTTTTTTTCCTTGTTAAAATTACCTTTCTGCCTCCGATTACAAACCATTCTGGGTTGCTTCACCAATGACCTATCATCCTATCATTGTCTTGAATGCTTGTCAGTCATTGTCAGTCTTCCTTAAATCGTTCCATCTCAGTGATGCCTTTTTTTTTTATTTTCTCTTGGAGGAGATTATCAAACATGTCAACTGTTTTGTCTAAATGAATGAAAGGCGGAAAAAAGACATGGTCGATTCACAATAATTAAATCTGAATAAGGCAGGACAACATTAAATTTAATTAGAAGAGGGACCAGGAAAGAGTTTCTGTTTTTGCTTCTACTCGTTTTTTTTGTTGAAACTGAAGTCAACAACATTGGAATGTTAAAACACTGATCTGAAAAGAAGAATCAGGTCGGTCTTCATTGTAACTTGTGTAATGTGATGTGCTGTCTCTGCCTCTTTGGCTTTGGTTGGGTTTGTTTAGCAGCTTAAAAACACTGTTTTCAGCTAAGAAGGCTCCCAAGGGAAATGAGCAGTCAGAATGTAGGAATATGAGGAACTCTAAAAACAAGCAAAGTTGTTAAAACCAACACAAAAATGAAGACTATAAAATAATTAAAACTTTATTTTCATCTGTCAACTTCCTCAAAATAATGTATCCTTATAAAAAATATTGTATGTGAAGAGCAGCAGTTAGCTTGGAACAGGAGTCAGAGGAGGATACCTTGCACAATGAAACAGCACCAGAAAATGTGAATAAGGCTGGTCACGTGGAGACCTGGCTATTCAGAGAAAAAGTAGTCACTTATGGCACATCAGCAGGCAAAACTGTGGAACAACTATGAGGCTGAAGCAGGCGTTTACAACGTGGCTCTGTTCAGGAGTCCAAACCAGAAGAAGCAGCAAATCCAGGAGAAGATAAATGTTGACTAACAGATAATTAAGCATAGTGAGTGAATTAGTGTTCCAGTGTCTGAGCATGTGCTGCATTCCTACTTATTATTCCTACTTGACTTATGCACAGAATAGGGCATATGCAGTGAAGTATGCATGCCACTGACCCCCCTGAAAAGTGCATACAAATAACATTGCTGAGAAGCCACAAGCCTGAGAGGACCTGTCATAAACGTTTTCAAACTTTGATCTTTGGACTTTTTTTGTCAATATGAGGCCAAGATTTCCAGTGAGGATGCAAGAGGTGAACATGGCAATCATCAAGGGGCAGATTTATAAGTGAAAGTGAAAATTCTAATTTTTTTTGGTCAAAACTCTCAAATTCAAATTGTGAAGTATACAAACTCGATTTGAGTTTTAATTCAAATTTGAATTTCGATATGTATCATACACTGGCCCTTTAAGAACTCGAATTAGACTATTTGCCACCTAAAACTTGGTGAATTACTGTAAAAGTCAAAGTGAGAGGTCCAGGGATCAATTTCTTTGATGGATGACATTGTATGACATTATAAAATATGTAATTTGATAGCTCGGAGCAGAAAGTGGTGCTCTTCTAGGTCTACAGGAAATGTTGCAGCCACTTCCACTCACACCTTTTTCTAGTCAGGGAACCAAAAATACAAAAAGGGAGTTAGAGATGTACTAGCCTGGGTATTATACATGATCGCAGATTATTAGCATGTATTCCTCAATATTGTAAGGTCTGCTTGGAGATTAGAATGCAGTGATGAGCTAATTTATTCACCAGCCATGGATTCATGGCGAAATTCCAAATTTCGCCATGTGCGAATTTTTTCGTGAAAATTTGCAGCGGAAAAATTTGCAGAGAAAAAATGCCCGTAAGAAAAAACGCCTATTGACTTTTATGCATTTGGACAAAAAAAGTCTCCATGATAAAAAATGCCCTTTGACTTTAATGCATTATGAGTAAAAACAAATTGTTGGGCCCATAAAAAAAGTTGTGCATAAAAACGTCCATTGACTTCAATTAGTTTTGAGAATTTTTCCGCAGTTTTGCTGATTTATTTGCAGTTTTGTGAATTTTCCACTGAAGTGAAACGGGACAGATTCGATCATCACTATTAGGATGACAAAAACTTTGTAAGATCCCCCTTGCAGAGACTGATGTGATGATTATCCTGCATTACATGTAAGCACTATGTAAATAAAGTGTAATAATAAGTAGTAAAACCAATAAGCACTAGCAGTGCTGATCCATACATGAGTCCCTGGGTCCTCAACACCCAGTGAGCAAGAAATTAGGAAAATCTGCTTTATTAGGAGTCTCAACACAAAATAATTTCCTAGGAAGATGTTATGACACAGAGGCAATAAAAGTAAAAAAGCAGAGGCATTCTGTTATAGTACAAAGAAATAAATGAATATCTGCAGGTGTTAGAGGTGGGGATTAGGGAGGAGGACAGATGTAGTTCCTTGGCAGAGAGCTATTAGGATATATTTGTTGACAAAAACAACGATATTAGAAGAAGCTTTGATATTTAAAGCTTGGAAAAGTAAAAAGTTACACTAAATCTTGAGAGAAACAAACAGGCAGTGTAAGGATTTACAATATTTTTTTAGCTGTAGCACTACATACTATTGAAAGGCAACTATTGCTTTTAATTTATTACTTTTGTTTAAATTGTTTAGAGTTACTTTTTCAGCTTAAATATATTTCATCCAGCCGGTAACTTCAGAAAAGTAATATTTATAGATTCTTTATTGTTGCGATGAGAATACTCATAATATCTTAAAAACTGTAATTGCTACACTGGCTTCAATCCCTCTGATATACTTATCATTCCCTTTTAAATAAAGTAAAAAAAACCTAAAGTAGAATGCCTTTAGGCCTATGTCACACAAGGCACTTTGACTGCCATAGTTCGGTAGTCAACAGCAGATGTCAAATGGTTCTCTTGAGTGTTATGCATGCACCAGGCTGGGCACTTTCCACTAAAGAACAATACAATCAACTGTGTAAAAAATACCCCATGTGCCAAAAGCCTTACGCATTAAAAAGTTTGGATCAGACCAAGGGAGTCTACTGCAGGAGTAGGAATATTAAGTATTCATAGATGTTGTGGTTACAGACAGTATGTATGGCCTTTAAAAGTTTGGATCAGACTAATGGACTCTATGGCAGGAGTAGGAATATTAAGTATATACAGCTGTTGTGTTTACAGACAACAATGCTACTGGTAAAGATAGTTTAAAGTATGTATATAATTAACTTTTACAACAAAAAAGCCTAAAAACAAGGGTCAAAAAAGTCTGGAGATAAGAAGAACCATTAGTTGAAAGCCTTAAAGGGATACTGTCAAGGGAAAAAAACATTTTTCAAAATGAATCAGTTAATAGTGCTGCTCCAGCAGAATTCTGCACTGAAATCCATTTCTCAAAAGAGCAAACAGATTTTTTTATATTCAGGTTTGAAATCTGACATGGGGCTAGACATATTGTCAATTTTCCAGCTGCCCCAAGTCATGTGACTTGTGCTCTGATAAACTTCAATCACTCTTTACTTCTGTACTGCAAGTTGGAGTGATATCACCCCCAGCAGCCAAACAAAAGAACAATGGGAAGGTAACCAGATAACAGCCTCCTAACACAAGATAACAGCTGCCTGGTAGATCTAAGAACAACACTCAATAGTAAAAACCCATGTCCCACTGAGACTCCTTCAGTTACTTTGAGAAGGAAAAACAGCAGCCTGCCAGAAAGCATTTCTCTCCTAAAGTGCAGGCACAAGTCACATGACATGGGGCAGCTGGGAAATTGACAAAATGTCTAGCCCCATGTCAGATTTCAAAATTAAATATAAAAAAATCTGTTTGCTCATTTGAGAAATGGATTTCAGTGCAGAAGTCTGCTGGAGTAGCACTATTAACTGATGCGTTTTGAAAACAAAACACGTTTTCCGATGACAGGATCCCTTTAATGATCAATAAGGGAGACGAGGAGCATTGTTGTGTTGGTGGTATCTTCTTTGAGGTAAGAGTAGAGATTAGAGATGTTTATGGTGGGTTTGAGAGTAAAAGATACAGCAGAACTGACAATGTCTGAAAAGGTACAAGTTTACAAATTCTTGTTCGTACTCAGTGTGGTGTGCAAGGCAATACTGTAAAATGAATCATATGTAAAGCCAAGTCTATAGGCTTTATTGCATGATTAATTATAAAGTTACCCACAGAAAAAGTAATTTAACATTAAGTTGTTACAGTTTCAGTGGTCATCTACAAGCATAACGCAATGTGCAATTTCAGTCCAAATCACCATGGTCCTTACTCTGAAGATTTCTTCATAATTTAGGAATAACTGCTCCTGTGCTCAGATGGGTGTCATACAACTGCCCCCAATGTGCCAACAGATGCAACGATGCTTGTCTTCTGATGAAAATTAGATTCAAGTTGAATTTAGCTTTCTCAGAGTGGGGGCACTTGCAACGCACACTTTTTTGGGGTCAAAGACAATAGTGCCGGCACTTGTTCTGATTCTGGGCATGACTACTGAGGCATATTAAGGCTTGGCAAGGTATTCAAGAAGCTTCCCATTTTTCTCACCTTTGTCAAATGTGCATTGTGTAGCATATAAGAGCTTTTTTAGTTCTAGCCCGATCATGCGTGGACTGTGCAGATACATATTCCCAAACTGTAGGAGGAGTGGTTATAACTGTTTACGGTCCAAATGTAGTAAAATCAACGTACACTGGTGGTCCAGTGGTGTGGCAGGGACGCCTGCCACACCGCTCCGGGCACCATCTTGGATCCATAAGGGCACGTGCACCTCTTCGCTATTTAAAGGCGCCCTGGCGCCAAATTTGAATGTATAAAAGGCTCATTAAAGCCACATGACCTTGCCCATGATAGGATCTCTTTTCTGTGGTTCTTGAGCTTAAAGCTATTGTTTATCTGTCTGATTCCTGTTTTGACCCCTGCCTGACTAACTACTATTCTGAACTCCTGATTCCTGACCATTGCCTGTTATACGACTACCCTTTCCGCTGTATTCCTTACTCCCAAAGCCAAAGGCAGCTGCTACAGGCAGAAGCACGAGCCGAGGGTGCTTGCCATCGGTTCTAGATTAGGGTGCCAACCGTTACACCAATACTCCTTGAGGGATGCTGAAATATTATCTGAAATTATATTATAAAATAATATCTGTTTTAATTAGCAAAAGTGGGCTTGGATGCCAGGTTCTGCTGCCTGCTGCTGCAGGAAGCATCACTAATCTAATTGGTAGTGGAGTGTGGTCTGATACCATGCAGGGCAGATATTGCGCATGGTCAACCTAATTAATTAGTTAGTAGATCAACTACACACATCTAAGTGGAAACTGAAATAAGTGTTAAAAGTTTTTGAGCGACAATTTATCAGCAGATTGGCATCCATTTTCCTTGGCAAGCTGAACCTTTAAGAAGAAAACTACCGTAAACCCTGTGTTTCCACAAAAGCATAATAAAGACTTAAAATAAGGTTTTCATAAATTGTGAACTATCATACAATTTTGCAGTATAGAGAAATAAAAAGATCATGCTTTTACAATGCAACGAGCAAATGTAAAATGTTATTTTCCCAACTTCCTAGTTACATTCTTGCCAGCACCTATGAATCAAGCCAACTCTATTAACACCCTCCAGTATGTGAGTGATTTACTATCTTCTCTTTCAGCATCCACGTCAAATGTAAGAAATTTGTTTATTACATTTCATACATCTGATACAAATCTTTTAGTCAGATAGGATTACATCAGCCCAAACATGGCAGTTTATTTGATGCATGGAAAAACAAGAGAGATGATAGCAAGACATGCCGGAATTGATCAGCTCATTAATATAAAAGCACTAAATAAAACTATGTCGCTTCACTTAAAGGGCAACTAACTGGAAAGTCTAGGGTTTTTTTTTCAAGTAAATCTTGTTTCTTCGTTTATGCAATACAACCCAACAAGGACACCTGTCACCCCAAACATGGTTTCCCCCACCAGAGGTAAGTAATATACTGTAGGAGCTGTGCTCTTTTTTCACAACAGCATAGAAGTTTGCAAGTTACCTCTATTGACCATGATGAAACTTTTTGTACCAATAAATATACAGAGTAGAATATATGGCAGAACCAAAATACATAAAAAGGAAACAGTGGTAGACTGGGGAAACATGGAGATAGTGCAGTGTTTTGTGATGCTTTTGGTTTACCATTTATTGAATAGGGAAGGTGCTGATGTATAACAAATGCATAATTTACTGTCCTCTAACATAAACACAGGTAAGTCTGGTATGTGCCATATAAAACCCTTTTAATTATCTCATCTGAGTAAAGGTGGCCATTCATAATATGGGCACAATTGGGTAACACATATTCAGGTCCAAATCATTTCATTATTCATTGGGGTCTACGGAAACAGAAAACTGCATGTCATCCTTGATGGAATTGCTTCATCCACTTGTAAAGGTCAATGTCTAAAAGGATAACAACAATTCTTCTCCCATCAGAAGACATCGTGGATTAATCTTTAGAAACCAGCAATTCCCCCCGCCACAGGCTCAACCACCTCCTCAGTTGGCCTACCCACACCAGGCACAACCCCTCCAATGGCCAGAGCCCTGTACCTACCTTTCTTTCTTCAAGGCGTGAGGTAGTCGGGGCCAGGAGAAAAAATCAGGGAGAGGCACAGGGACCATGTCTGGGCCAGTGAGGCCTACAAAGGGCCAGGGACCACTGGGACATTTCCCTGTGCGTTGCCGGCCCAGTCCAACCCTGTAACCAACTAAATATAGTTATGGGACTTATGCAGAATGTTTTGGACCAGGGGTTTTCCGGATAAGGGATCTTTCCATAATTTGAAACTTCATAAGTCTGCTAAACATTTAAACATTAAATAACCCCAATTGTTGTTATTGATTATATCTTAGCTGGGATCAAGTACAAGGCACTGTTTCGTTATTACAGAGAAAAGGTAATTATATGTTTTACAATTTTGAATTATTTGATTAAAATGGAGTCTATGATAGACAACCTTCCCATAATTCAGGAACTTTCTGGATAACAGGTTTCCTGATAACAGATCCTATGCCTGTAGTAGAAAGCAGACAGTAAATAGTTTAAATAATATACATCTTATAGGCAGGGTATGGGACACATTGTTCTCCACCAAGAAGGAAGATGCATTAGCCCTTCAGCACTTTTTAAAAAGTAAAATCACTATCCCCAACACTTGTTGCACTTGAAGTTTTATACCCTGTCTGTGTGGATTAACATTGTCTACAGCTACTCATCACCTTGTGTGGTAGTCAGGCTGTGGAGGTTTGGCATTTGTTGAACATTGGTTAACTCAGAGTATTGATGAACTTTTTGATCTTTTTATTTATTGTTCCTTTGTAACACAGTGCAGGCTTTGCGTACCTCCACATTCTGATAATATATTGTACAATCTCTCTGATAATACAAGAGATTGTACAATATATAAGTGACACTAGGCTTTAATAGTTCAGAGACCATTGGCTATTATCGTCAACGTGTATAAATTGTATTAGGAAAAAAACTGCTAGATTTGCTTTGTTTGTTTCTTTGCAGACATATACCTACCTCATAGATATTTATCAGCTGACAGTCCGTGGAATAAGCCTCTGACTGCTGTCTGGAATTCCTGCAGAGATCCTGTCTGAAGAAATGTGTTAATATTGTCATGCTTGGCATAACAGAAGATAGCACTCTGCAATGGAATGGAATGAGATATGGTGACTTGATGATGCAAAGAGAATCAACCAAAACATAAAAGTAAGCCTGACTGGAAATTCAGTTTGCTCTATATTTACATTCATTTGTGATGTGCAGTATGTATCAGGCTTCCTCCCCCCCCTATATTTAAAAAAATAAACTCAACAAAGGAACACAGCAATAAGTTGATATATATTATATAGATAATATTTAAACATCTCTATGTCACATGTCCATGATGCTGCAGCATGAAAAAGTGACACGTTTTAGCCTCTCCAGTGTTTCATTGGGCCAGTCCTCCAAAATCTAATTCAGCAGTGCCCTCCTATAAATAAATTGTCAAGTTTGTCCAAATGTTGACATTCTGGGTACCTTGCACCTAGTTCACGTGTGATACCTCTTAACAAAATACTTGATATACCAAAGAAGTCCAGGCAACCAAAATTTCCTGTGGACCAGCTTTGAAAAACCTCTTTGTACCCTGCCATGGTGGAAGAATGAAGAACCACTGGGTGAAGACTCTTAAGAACAAAGAAGCAGATTTACTAAAGGGTGAATTGACCGTTTCGAACACTCTGCACCACCTCGCCAGACGCAAATTCATTACCACTATGATAAGTCATTAAAATGCGAAGTTGCGTCCTGGGCACAAACGCTGGCGACTTTTTGCTAGCAATAATTCTTCAGTGCGAGCATTTCATACTGAAGATTTGCAAGCATTTGTTTATGCCTAGCGAAAAGTCGCTAGTGATCTTACTCTTAGGTCAATTTGAATAGGGCTAGTGATGGGGGAATTTGCGGCGTTTCGATTTGCCGAAAAATTTACAAATTTCCTGCGAAATCCGTGAAACAGCAAAAAGTTCGCGAAACGGCACCGGTGTATCGTTTTTGATGCCGATGTCTCGTTTTTGATGCCAGCATCAGTTTTTTTGGACGCGGGCATTCCATTTTTGGCAAAATTGTGCCGGCGTCCAAAGAAACAGATGCCGGCGTCCATTTTTTTTTACACCGGCGAATTTTAGCTGGTGAATTTTCACTGCGGTTTCGTGAATTTATTCGCCGGCGACAAATCACGGGAATTCGCCACCAATTCGCACCTGGTGAATAAATTCGCCCATCACTTAATAGGGCTGGTACATTAAAGTTATATGGACTTCTTTATTAGAAATGTTGGTGCAAATGCTTGAAGTGGCCACTTTTTATTACAAATATCCAAGGAACCTTAATAAAGACAAAAGAGATCAGATAATGTCCTAGACATGAAACCACTGTAAAATGAATGTTCCATGGCCCTCAAATGTCTGGGGGAAAATTTAACCCAAAAAAAGGTTACGTTAGGACTTTTGCAGGCAATCCTGATTAAAAAAAGGCAAAGTCTTTAATAAATCTGCCCCAAAGAGTTGATCATTGTAAGAAAAGAACACAATTGCACAGATTCAAAACCCCATTCTTGAAGATCCTGCACCTCATCTAGACAAGCTCTTTGTTTAGTTATCACATAAATTCAAACATACAGTATTTTGTGGAAAAAAGAAAGTAACTCTTGTCAAATATGGAAATATTGACTTTCAGGTAATCTGGTCCAAGACTTGGAGTCCATGAAAGAAAATCAATTTTCCCATTCTTAATTTTAGGAGGGTAAAAACTATAAGTACAAAATTAAATCTAGAGAAAGAAATGAGAGACCACCTAGCTCTATTGATTTTAGATTTTTTTTATTAATCTAAATATATATTTTTATGGTCAGTCAGGGCCATAATAAGATGAAAACCTAATTTTAAAATGTGCAGCCATTCAAAAAAAGCATCTTTGATGGCTACAAGCTTTGTTGCCAATATCATAGTTCCTCTCTGTCTGACTGAGCTTACACGAAAGTAATGCATAAGGATGAAGAAGACCCATAATTCCTTGTCTTTGAGGAAGTACTGTAGGGCTCCAACAGCAATATTGGATGCAACAACGTCAACAATGAAGGAAGTTTAGGTGTTAGGGTGAACCACAATAGGGCAGAACTAATTATAGCCTTAAGTTTAATGAATGCAGTTTGGACAGGGCCAGTCCATCTAAATGGAGTATTTTTATGAGTTTAATTGGGCTGATAATTGTAGAAAATCCACAGATAAAACTTCAATAAAAGTTAAAAAAAAATTAAATCCTGCATTTATTTAACTGAGGTGGGAACTGGCCACTGACAATTGTTTCAACTTTGTCTTTATCTATAGAAATACCCTGAGAAAAAAGAATTGGATAGATAGGGGTTGTACCAGGAACAGAGGAAGTGATTATTGCGTTTCTGCTTTTATTATAATTAATATTAGAAATTAATAAGGTTGCCTTGACCCAAACAATTATAGGATTATTTTTAACCAGCCATAGAAATCTGAAAATGATATCAAGGGTTAAGGAAGGAAAGATATTAAGGATCAGGATACATTTTAGAATATTGTTTATTTTGTACAAAATGAAAGTAACACATCTCTGACTTCAGAACATATGGGGCCTGACTGGAATGGGAAGCCACCTGCTACTTTTCCAGATATGGGCCAAATCTTGAGACTGCATAAATTCAGATTATGCCCACTGCATAAATTCAGAAGAAAGAATATTCCCCACTGCACCAGAATTGATTAAAGCAGTTCCCTTAATGTCGTGGCTTCCTTGCTGCAATAAAACAACCACTGGTAAATATTTATTTTGAGGGTTTTTGGCAGAAAAAATCATGACTAGTAGAATTTTGGGGACTGACCCAAAGAATCAAAGGTTGGTTTATTTTTGAAATCTTGGTTCCTGTGCTTTTTCAAACAGGCAGCTGCAAAATTACCCTCTCCACAACAAAACAGGGAAAAAAAGATTGGGGAAGTTGTCTGGCAACTCTCCCGGCCAATTCATCTTTAATAGTCTTAGCCAAACCCTTAGTAAAAAATTAATTTCTGTGCAGCCTCCAGGCAGTATCAGCCCTATTACCATCTAAATAAGGCAGCATATTGTGCCTGCATAAGGTTTAAAAAAGTAGTTTCAACGGTTACACAGAGATTAAAATCAACTATAACTGACATAGCAGCCATAAATTCCCTATAATCATTTAATAAAGGACTTCTCTTTTCAAATAAAGGGGGAGCCCACGCTAGTTCATCACCCTGATGAATAAATCCAACCTCTGAAGCATCATTAGGGACATGATCAGAAAATGGAGTTCATACTGACTGATAAAGCCCCAAAATATAGCCCTATACATTTTAAAAGGGAAACATTAGAAACAACTGGGAGAGCAGCCACCACCCCCTAAGCAACGTGACCTTGTAATTGTTGCACTTGAGTTTGTAGACTTTTCATTTGCTTGAGCCAAGGTGGTAATTTGCTGCAGGAGGGTGTTCAGAATTTGTTTAAACCCAGTATGATCCATTTTCGAAGCAAAAATGTTAGGATTTTATGATCAGAATATGCAGTTAATCCCAGGACTGATTCCTTAGGGACTA
Source organism: Xenopus laevis (assembly GCF_017654675.1). Classification (NCBI taxonomy): domain Eukaryota; kingdom Metazoa; phylum Chordata; class Amphibia; order Anura; family Pipidae; genus Xenopus; species Xenopus laevis. The sequence continues at coordinate 34,852,071 of NC_054375.1, read as the reverse complement.
GATTTTAGTTTAGAACAGCAGGCAGAATGTGCAAGTGATTGGAATTTATCCCCAACTGGAAAACACTGTAGTGCTACTATAACTCTCAAAAAACACCTCTTTAGCTTGGCAGCATGGATCCAGGTAGACATGGACTAGAGAAAGGTTGAGAGCACAAGGAATCACAGCCCTGTGTATAAAGGGACTGCTCAGTGTATTAATTAGCAGGGGTTGGTGTAACAGCATAGGAAGTATAATAAGGCAGAGGGGTAAGTCAGACAGTCTGGGTCATACATGGGAAGGCAGAAGTGCACAGTACCAGGGTTATAGCTGAGAGCAGAAACCAGGGAACAAAGCTGATCATACGCAGAGGAGCATATACAAATGCCAGTACCAAAGGATTTCGATTATACAATGCCAGACAGACACAGTTTAACACACAAATTAAATGACTCCCTCAAGCTAAATTGCAGGAACACCCTTCCTCTAACCTAAAGAACCTGTTTAATTAGGCAATGAGCTAAGAGGGGCAGGATCTATAAAAAGCCTCCTTCCGCAGCTGATTGGAGGAAACCAGCAGGTAGTTTAACCCCTATGCTTGCTGAATCTTTATCCTGACAGTTACAGACCTAAACCTCGATTGTCAATTGACAAGTATGTGGCGCAGGTGCCATATACAATCATACAGTAATAAAAAATAAAAGTGAACTATATACATGCAGTATACCTGCATGTTAATGACAGGGATGGGCGAATTTGACCCATTTCGTTTGGCCAAAAATTTGCCACTGACGAAATGTCACCGACGGCCATTAAAGTCTATGGGCGTCAAAATTTTTTGTTGTGCGGCATTCGATGGGCGAATTTGACCTGTTTCGTTTGGCCAAAAATTCACTGCTGGCAAAATGTCGCACGCCGCCATACAAGTCTATGGGCATCATTTTTGCGGCGAAACAAGGCGAAAAAATTCACCCATCCCTAATGGCTACTCTGATCCATTCATCCATAGATTAAATAGGTGGTTAACCTTCAAGTTGACGTTTAGTATTTTATAGAATGGCCATTTCTAGGCAACTTTGGCCTTTATTATTTTTTTTATTTATTTGCCTGTTTCTTCTGACTTTTTCCAGCTTTCACTGACCCCATCAAAAAAAAATTCTCTGTAAGGCTACACATGTATTGTTATTGCTTCTTTATTTTGCTTATCTTTCTATATAGGCCTCTCCTCTTCATATTCCAGTCTTTTATTTAAATCAATGCATGGTTGCTAGGTGAGTTTTTACCATATCTAACAGATTGGTGAAATTGCAAACTAGAGAGTTGCTGAATAAAATGCTAAATAAATGAAAACTCACAAATAATAAAAACGAAAACCAGGTGCAAATCTTCTCAGAACATCACTCTTTATATCATACTAAAAGTTAACTCACAGCCAAGCAACTCCTTCAATTGTACATCAGAACCAATTTCTCAAGTGCCCATAAAAGCTGTAGACTACATATTTTACAATAATACACAAAAGCCATGAATATCTTGTAAATTATATCCTTATAAACGGTGAGTAGTGATGTCATCAGTTATAAACGGTGAGTAGTGATGCAATTTCTGTCACATGACTCACTAAAATTTGTGTATTATAATTAATAAAGTACCCCCAGTTGTAAAATATGAGGATATTAGAAGTTACCTCGGAGTTCCATGACCTGTATAAAAACACTCGGCCTTCGGCCTCGTGTTTTTATATGGTCATGAAACTCCTCGGTAACTTATAATATCCTTATATTTTACAAGAGGGGGTACTTTATTCACTATTTATTCGTTATATGCAGGGCCGCTCCTGTGAAGAGGCAATGTGAGAACCTTGCCTCAGGTGGCACGGATCGGCCAGTTACCAGGGGCGGCAAAAAGAATGGTTTATGAAAACGGAAATTCGGCTCTGCTAGTGCAGCGAGCACACTATCAATGCGGCCCCCCCTCGAACCTCTCTGGCGTTAGAAGCACAGAGTGGGGGCGGCATCGGGGCTGCTGCCTCAGGCACCAGCAGCAGCCCCTAAAACGCCCCTAGTCATACTAACAGCAAGAAACATAAACATCCTATTTAGAATTACATATACAAATCTTGCATTCTTTTACCTGTGCATGTATGTCTGACATTGTCACGTATCTGCAATAACCACAGTTCAAACATAGTGATGGGCGAATTTATTCGGCAGGCGCGAATTTGCGGCGAATTTGCGCGATTCGCCGCCAGCGAATAAATTGCGAAACGCCCGCGAAAATTCGCGACAAAAATTCGCCGGCGTCAAAATTTTTTTTCTCTAAAAAACGGGCGCCGGCGTCAAAAACGCCAGCGCAATTTCGCTAATTTTTCACAGTTTTGCGAAATTCGTGAATTTTACAGCGAAGCGAAACGGCGCAAATTCGCCCATCACTATTCAAACAAGGAAAAACAAGGCCTTTCTGTGGTCTTGAATGGAAAGTCTCAAGCAGAGGTCTCTCGTTGTCTTCTTCTACTGTTGGTCAATGAGAAGTGTACATCAGTCACTACTTCTTTACTTACAACCTATAAATCACAATAGCTGACATTTGGACAAAATATCAAGTAAAGTGTACTTTTACCCAGTAGTAAATCTAAAGCAACCTGACTTGATATCCTCATCATATAAGATCTTCCAATAATGCAATCGCAATGGTGTAGTGTAACTATCCAAAGAGGTGACAACTGAAACTCACAGACAGGCCCGGGCCAAGCCGGCTGGGTACCTGTTATGGCTAGTAGTGTAGATAAGCCCAAAACTGCCGGGACTTACCCCCTACTCCGGAACTTTCTGCTGCGAAGCAGGCAGGGATCCTACACACAGCCAAGGTAGTCGGAAGTGTGGTACCAAAGGGTCAGGCAAGGTCAGAGTCGTTATCCAGGAAATGGTCAGTGGCAGGTTGGCAAGGTGCAGTAGTCAAAAACAGGTAAGTAGTCAAAAACTAGTATAGATGCAGGAAAATAGCTTGAGCAGGAATACTGAAGACCTGCTTGGGCAAAGAATGCACCATGTGTCAATCTGGACGAGACGCAAGCATCATTGCGCATGCGCGCACCTCTTGATCCGGATGCCCGCCTCAAGGAAGCCTGGGAACCAGAGTGACTAGACGTAAGTGCATGCGCCGGTCTCCTCGGGCTTCTTACAGTACCCTAGGCAACCCGGAGCGCTGGAGACGAGTGTGGGTGGGGGGCGAAGGCCAGTGGTAGGTGAAAAAATAGGTATGTGCTTGGCACCCCCTCTTCGTTGTGACCTAGGCACATTCTTTTTCTGCCTACCCCTAGTTCTGGCCCTGCTCACAGATGTTGTGAATGCTGTTTAGTTACTATGATAGAATTACCAATGTGTCATGCAACTCAAGAGACAACTGTTGAGTTGCATGAATGGAGGTGTGAAGTTTTGTAAATCCACTGGGGTAAAGAAGTTAGAACAGCATTTTATGTAGCAGACTAGTGGTGTTGAAGGCCCCCTCCTCTATTTAAGCATTTTTTCTCTACCTTAACATGAATACCTATTTTACGCCTCGTTCAGTCCTGTCTCATAATGAATTGGCTCACTTGGGATGATAATGATGGCTGAACATCAGAACATACTGATTATTGTAGTGACAAGGTTAGTTTTTCTCTGTAAATGCTTTTAGAAGTTGACAAGTAAATACGTACATATGTATTCATCAGATGCCATTCTCAATTTCACAATAAAGAGACTGGTGTGGTTTTGTTTGCATTCAAGCAGACTTTCTATTCTTATGGGAGAATGTAATAAAAGTCAGTAAGGGAAAAACTATTTGCAAGGAGAAAAGTTATGCCTTTGCACAAAAATTTTTCCTTTGCGCAGATTTAATCTAGCTTTTGCAAACCCAGAAACTGTTTAGCGACCACTTCCAACAGTGGAAGATAGTTTGCAAATTTTAGAGTTTGCGCCAGCAGGGAATGTAATAAAACTTCATACTGAAAAAGTTGTTATGTTTGCTCCTTCGAGCACTTCTTAAAAGTGGGCAATTGAAATTTGCAATGCAACAACATTTTAAGCATGAATACTAATTACATTGCAAGATGTGAATATTTATTCTTATTGGTGCAAATTGTTTCTCTCTTTGCAAATTTTGTTACCTTTCCCCATTAATGTCTTCCAGTGTTACCTACTCAATGGCACAAGGATAAAGAAGGTGGTTGTGAGGCATTCCTGATGGTGCATCCTCTTAATCTGATTAATGTTCTGGTTCCTGACACTCCTGCCTGATTTTGATAATTCTGATTTCTGGCTGTGCCTGAAGTTCAATTTAGAGACTCTTAGGGGTAAATTTATCAAAGAGTAAAGTTCTGCCACTAGAGTGAAATTCCGCAGCTCTCAATTCATTTCTATGGGATTTTGAAAGGCGTATTTATAAATAGGTGAAGTGAAAGTTCACCCTTTGATAAATACGCCTATAAAAATCCCATAGAAATGAATGGAGAGTGGCGGAATTTCACTCTAGTGGCGGAACTTCACTATTAACTTCACTCTTTGATAAATATACCCCATAACCTTTTGGACACAGTGAATTGGACTTTAACAACTTGGCTGTACGTTGCTTCCTCCTTGGTCTTGACTTATACTTTGGTAAGCACTGCATTGGCCTTAACAGACAGTATTTGGTGCTTTATTGGTGTATGCCCCTTAAATACATTTCTAGGTGTAATTCTCTGAAAAGACATTTCTAGTTCCATACAGACCTGGAAACTTGCAACTAGAAGCAGTGTCTGTCAGCATCCTTATTTTCTACATATAGTGTATTCCTTTAAGCAGCAGAATATTACTCCTATTTTTTGGGTCCTGGATAGGGATGAGCGATATATATTGTCACGTTTCGCTGAGTTTTACAGAGAGAAAAAACACTCATAGACTCAAATGTATAGTAAAAAAAAATGGTGCATGGTTTATAACATGTTGTATGGTTTGAAAAACTAGTGCCCACCCATTGACTTCAATGTGTTTGGCAATTTTTTTTGCCTTGCGCGAATTGTTGGCGAAAACTGGTCAGATTCTCCTGTCATTAGTCCTGGAGAAGTTTTTTTTTCTGGTGAAGGTATTAGGATGTGTCTAGTCCAGAACTGGGAACTTTGCAGATAATTCCCAGCTAAGGACCCTCTTCCTTTTCACTATGCTGGATAATTGAACTATTTCCTGTGATCAAGTCTTGAGCTCCTAGCTCCTATTAGTGAGTCTATTTTTCTTCTTTCCCAGTATTGTTACCAATAACCCCTAGCCTGTATCAAGGACTTTGTTTTTTTGCCACCTGCCTGACCTAATGCTTTCCCATGGACTTGTATTAAAGCCTGTGGGTAGACTAGCGATGAGTGAACCTTCTGCAAGTCTGCGCCATGTAAAAGTCAATGGGAAGGTGAAATTACACATCAATTAAGATGTTTTAGCTCCAATCTAATTGGTTGATGTAAAAGGCAAGGAAAATATAATAGCAATGCCTATTTTGGTTAAATTTTGGCTAAATTCTAGCATGGATTCCCCCTAAAAATTTCACAGCAGCGAAAACCATAAATTTCAAAACAAAACTAAACCAGGTGAAAAAGCTCATCCCTAGTAAAGACTATAATTTGTTTTTGAAAATTCATGACTGAATAATTATCACTCCAGTGACAAATGGCATGTGGTTAGTTGAACGTGCTGTAAGTGACAAACACATGCAGGAAACTTGCCTGAAAACAATACTGAATTGGTTGCAGAGAAGCCAACATTTAGTGTTTAAAAGCATTTCCTATTAAAAGTGGTTGCTCAGCATATTTCTAGGCAGCCCAGAATAGTTTTTTTGTTTACGTTTTTTGTAGTATTTTTGTGTTTAGTACTACATTCCCTAATGATCAAATGATGGGGTCCATATAATACTAGTTATTGTCAAATGAAAATGTAGATCTTTAATCAGCTTTGCCACCATGGTAAATAGTGGAATATAAAATTGTAAGCACAAAAAAAGGAGCTTTGAACAAATCTTTTCCAGTTTCTCCAAAAAATTGTTGTTTTTGGTATTCCTAACACGTAAAAACTGTGCACAGATTGACCGTTTTATGACAAAAAAAAGAAAGGCATTTGTAAAAAGGTTTTTTGATGACAAATTCTCCCTTATTCCAATTTCTCGAAGAGTAATGCCCAATGTGTGAGTTTTAAAATGTTTGCTTCAAAATCTTTGGCAACGAATGTTTGTGTTTCATGCTTAAAAGGGGAATGAAGAGCAAAAAAATAGGATGTGGATAACTTTTCATAAATTCTATCCCTAAAAAGGCAGAGAGAGAGGGACACACACACACTGGACAGAGATGTCAAAAACAAATGTGTAGGCTTATGGAAATTGGTGATAAAACAAAATCACAACATAGAGTTAATTTCTACTAAAAACATATACATGAAAGTAAAAAGATATTTGCAGCTGTCAGACTCTCTCTTACATCTTTCTTAAATAATGCATACACATCTGTCAGTTCTAAGGGGTTTTACAGAGAAATCGAGATGCTGGGCACAAGACCAACGTTGTATGTGACACCTAAAATCAGGGATTCTGCAAAAATCAGAGAATGTTACAAAGTGTAAATGTAAAAATACTTTTTGCCAAATCCAACTGCTTATTGGAAAGAGACAACATAACCGGAACATGTTGGCGATTTCTCCGTCATTACAAATATAGAAATAATGCAGGATGTGATTGTACTTATAGATAACACAAGACTGTATGAACAAGGTTAACTTGATTATTGAACATAATGACATCTGGCCTACTGGTACTTGACGGCATGGTATTTGAAATATAATAATGAGGAAAGCTCAATGTTTTGGTAAAACAGGGTTTTTATAATTACCAGCCCTTGGAATCAGCAGAGTTAATTTGTTGAGACATAATGAGCCCATAGTCTCAATGGACAAGATCTGCTTGGCCATATTTGTGCAATATATTGGCTCCCAAGTGGTGAGCCAGACTGGGCTGAAGTTACAGAGAGCAAAATCTATGTGTGTGTGTGTGTGTGGAAGGGGGGGGGGGGGGTCAGCAAATCAACAGCTGATGCATCTCCATGTTTAATAGGAAAGGTATGGGACCTGTTATCCAGAATATTTAGGACCTGGGGTTATCTGCATCTGTTATCTGCATCTGTACTTTGGATCACCATACTCTGCTAAAAATATTTAAACAGTAAGATTAATTATATCTTAGTTAGGGTCAAATGTGAGGTACTGTTTTAATATTACGGAGAAAAAAGCAAATCAATTTAAAAAATGTTAAGGATTTTATACAAATGGAGTCTATGGGAGGCATTCCTGTAATTCGGAGCTTTCTGGATAATGGGTTTCCACATAATGGATCCCATACCTGTAGTAGGAAATGATGAACATGATACAAAATGATAGGGGCGCACACCCATGCAGTAGTATATTTTTTCATACAAACCACTGAAGACTGGCAGGTCCAGCACAGTTTCTTGAACCCTACCAGGATCCATGCCCTAGTGGAACTAGTATTTAGCTGTCTTTCAACAATTTAAAAAATAATAAATTAACTGCAGGCTGAGCAATTTAGCACAGGTCATGGAATTCCAAGGTATCTACTAATATTTTAGATTAAAATACTATTGACATTATTATTATCATTGCGTCTTTTTAATACATCAGCATATTCCGCAGCACTTCAGAATATTTATACATTTGTTTTATGTAACGTTTATTTCAACAGGTTTAAATATCTACTTTTAGTTTCATTACATTTATCCAATATACCAGAGCTTCCTACTGGACCTAAACAAGCTTGTGATTCAAAACTGTTGGTTTAGTATTATTATTATCAACTTCTTTTTCTAAGTAATTAGCACACTCCATTTAGATTATGTGTATATTTTGTTATATGCTCCAGTAGGAAGGCATCAATGTGCACTTCCCTGATATAGTGGGTATTTGTATAAAAATGGTCTTGCATGTTGACTTCACCAGCGAATTGCATCATTAAGCAATTAATTGGAAATTTAGCCCAAAAAGCCCAGAGCCTGGGACAGGTGTGCTGCAGGGGCTATGACCGGGGAAGTGTATAAGGTACAGGAAGTGTAAAGGGAGGTGATGGGATGTCGTTTGTAAGGGGTTGGAGACAAGGAAAGCGTGCAGTTTATAGGCAGGAAACAGGAAAAGGTCTCAATAGACAGCAGCAGTGAAGACCACTTCCTACCCGTCTGCTCCCTTTTAAGTTAGGTTTGGAGATGGTAGGGTGGCTGGGCTCCCCTGGTGGGCAGCCAAAAGGGGGAAAATAGATTAAATTGCAAGTGTTTTCGCGAGGGGCAGGCCAGGGACTAGGCTTGGGGGGAAACAGGCACAGTACGTAGAGGAGGCTTGGAGGTTTAGAGGTGGATGCTAAGTCATAGGCTTGGTATTGGATTGTGTTAATGCTTATGTTAACATTAAATTATTGTAAGTTTGATAAATGTCATGCAGCTTTCAGTGGCTAATTGTTACATAATGTTAAATGACTACTAGTTGTGTTGATGTTAATAAATTAAGCTGCTGCCTTTCCACCCTATTGCAGTGTGTATGAATTTGTGCGGGGTATAACGGTAATGGGATGGCACCAAATATTGCAATCTCCAAGAGCAATATAATTTCACAAGAAAAGGGTATCTCGAGTTCCTCACCAAGATACACTTTTTCTGTAAACCATGAAACATAAGACAAAGGTCACAGTGCTGATTTACTATTGCAGATGCAACATATTAACCATAGAAATGAATTGTCAATGAGGTTAAACCAATCTACAATGAAGTTAGAGAATGAAATCAAACATCTGCCTTTAAGAGTGGCTTGGATGATTTCTTAGATAAAAATAAGGGCAAATTTACTAAAGGGCGAAATGACTAACACTGGCGAAAATTCGCCAGCGTGACGTCATTTCGGAACTTTGCCGATTTACTAATGGTCGCTGGCGTAATTTTATTAAGCGAAGGAGATAGACTCTAGCGGTACTTCACTCCCTAACACCAGGCGAATTTGCGCTCTGTGTGCGTAACTACGCAAATTTATGAAGATGCGGATTTTACTGAACGTTACCTCTTGTGCCAGACTTGCCTTCTCCACCTCGGACCAGGCGAAGTGCAATAGAGTAGATAGGACGTCCTCAAAATTTTCTAATTTCCAAAAAACGATAGCGTCTTTTCCTTTTTTGAGGGTGATAGGCTGCAAAAAAGCGTAAACATTTTTTGGGGTAACCCATTTCCCCCCTAAATTTCCTAACATATGGCACATAAACTATACACTTGGCTCATGTGTAGGACAATATAACAACTTTATTTTATTTTATTACGGTTTCCTGGGCTTGTGTAGTGTAATGTATTTGCTGCAGCATATACAGTACTGTACGTCCATTGAACTTTAACTTCCCGCCGTATTCAAATTAGGCAATGCTAGCGCAACTTCGCTTGGCACAGTAACGCTAGTGCAACTTCGCCAGCATTTCATGCCCTGTATGCAACTTTGGATTTCAGTTAATTAGCTTTGTCCTGGCAAATCTACGCCTGGCGAAGTGTTGCGCTGTGAATGAAGCCGTCGATGGCGAATTTTAAGAGGGTAGTGAATTTGCCCCATAATATCAAAGTCTATTGTGATACTAAGCTCTACAGTTAGTATAGATATTGGTATATATAATTTATGTGAAAGTATGGAGGGGTGTGTGTATGGATATTGGGTTTTCATTTGGAAGGGTTGAACTTGATGGACTTTGTCTTTTTTCAACCCGATTTAGCTATGTAACTATCTGCGATTTAACTATGTAACTATCTGCTGCCAAACCATCTTTAGAATTTCAAGTCATCAATGGAGATCCTAGAAGTCTGATGACTAAAAAATAATAAACAAGAATGTGATTTTTATCCTATAGAATTCCCCCTGAAGCTACTGCAGCACAAACATGGGCCTTCTGTGATTATACAGAGGTAATACAAGCAGCACATTGGGATGGAGAACTATTGGGATAACATGGTTAAAGTTCTACCCAAGCATAGTAAAGGACATCAAGTAAAATTCTTACATGTTAAAGTATTTTTAAAAGTAACCATTTAATCTACACTGAGTTATGACATGCCTCATATGCACATGTACCTCCAGGCTCTGTTCTCTCTCTCTCTCTGCAAACAACTCCATCTGGGTGGCACAAGCAAGAATAAAGGGATATCAAAGAGTGGAGGCACTGTAGATCTTTTTTTCTGAAATTAGAGTCAACTCATTCTAATCTGAAGTATCTTCACTGCTTCTTCTTCTATTCAACTCTTCTGATGGATACTCTTTCTTTAATATATTCACTTTGCCTGGACTTGTATCTGAGTCTTTCAGCAGAGATTCGGTCTCTATCAATACAGTAGTGATTGGGTCTATGAAATCCTGTAAATAGGATTATATTCAGACCAGGTGAATGAATTGGTTGAAGGACCAACTGTGATTATTTCTACAAATATTTCCATCAAATGACACTTCTGCTTCTATGTTTTAAAAGTGACATGAAGAGAACAAGCAAACTTTGTTTTCATCTTCATCAGTATCGTTCTTTTTATTTTCTTCCCACTTTCCTTTCCCCTATCCAGTGGTTCAGTACAGAAAGCAGTTAAGGCAGTAGCAGGAGCTATTTCTGGAGTATATTCTGTAAAAACAGAAGTTAAATTTCATTAGGGTTTTTATTAGTAACTAGAAACATTGTTGGTAGTGGTTCTAAAGCAGAAAAGTAAAAGATAAAAGTGGCTAATTTGTGAGAATTCTCTTATTGCTTAGTTTGTTTTCTTTGCCTTTCATAAATCCAAGCTGATGGTAAATTGAGCATTTTTGGGGATGTTGTTTTAATTAGCAACAAGTTCATGGCTGCAAATATCAGTGACAAACAAAGGATTCTGTTAGCAGAAACTTAATAAGTATTTTCTCTTACACTTGTACCAATTAGAACACACAGGAAAGGCGACATGAATCATTTTTGCAGCAGATATATTTGTACTGGAATACAGTAACATCCAGTTTGTTGAATACTTAATGGTGATACCATTAACAGTTTGGTTACTCGTAATACTGCAATAAATAACATTAGAACTCACCAATTCAGGTACACTTGTAGGGGAACATATTTTGGTTGCAAATAATCCATCTAGAAAGAGAAAAAAGGATGATTTTACAAAGAATGTATATAAAATACTCTCTTGACACTTCTATAGTGTCTGTAGCAATCTCATCGGGAAGCACATTGTTTTCTACTTACTCATAATTTGCTATTTCTTCTGACTCAACTTCCACATCTTTCTCTCTATGGGGCAAATTCACTAAGATTCGAAGTTGTGCCAGGCGCAACTTCGCCGCACTTCGCCGCACTTCGCCAGGCGTAGTTTCGCCAGCGCTCCGCAAATTCACTAAAATCCGAAGTTGCGCTCAGGGGTAGCGTAAGGTTGCGAAGTTGCGCTAGCGTTGATTCGCTATGTAAAGCGAAGTTACGCTAGCGAAGGCTAATTTGCATACGGCGCCAAATTCAAATTTCAATGGAGGAATACGTATCAGCACTACAAATGCCAAGAAAACCTTCAAACCTTCAAATCATCAAATAAAAATTTTATTTTGCCCTACACATGTGCCCAGTGTCTAGGTAAGTTGCCATGAGTCAGGAAATGTAGGGGAGAAGGAGGGGAGCCCCAAAAATTTTTTCGATCTTTTTCAGCCTATCACCCATCATGTAGAAAACACGCCAGCGTTTTTTGGGACTTAGAAAAAAATAGTTTTTTTGAAACAATCCCTATCTACTCTATTGCGCTTCGCCAGGTCTGAGGTGGCGAAGGAAGTCTACGTAAAAGGTAGCGTTCAGTACCCTGCGCAAGTTAGTGAATTTGCGTAGTTACGTCGCTAGCGAAAATTCGCCTGGCGTAAGGGTGCGAAGTAACATTAGCGAAACTACGCCAGCGTTCGTTAGTGAATTTGCGCAGTAACGAAAATGCCAAACGCTAGCGAATTAACGCTAGCGTTCGGCGCTTAGTGAATTTGCCCCTATGTGCATATTTGGTAACAGAACCGTAATATGGTATTATACAACATACATATTGTAATATAGGGATGACTGGGCATATCTGGAGCTGCAAGTGCAAAGGGAAGAATCAGCGGTGCAAAATACCTGAATTAATAAAAGGTAAGGATACCACACTAAATATATATATACAGATGAAGCCACTTGGATTTGTCGGTTAAATGCGTCATGACGAGATAAACTGAAGAAACTGTGTTATCTAAAGTCATCTAAGCTCATTTAATGCATTTAACCTTTTCATTAGCATACCAAACCACCATTGTTCTCAAATGGTAAATCCAACCAGAAAATTAGAAATAAAGGAAGTTCTCATAGTTCACCCCAGTCTAAGGGTGCAAACTGCCAACTGAAAAATGGAAATGTGGTGTCAGACTCCCAAAAATATACAGTATATGCAACTGCAAGAAAGATTGCTTTAAAATTAATTGCAATTAATGTATGTATTTTTTTTAAAATATAATGACAAAGAGTGAGGATCACTAAATTGGTTACTCAAGCTCTGCACTGTTTTATGGGCCCTGTAGAGATCAATGGATTGCCTGTCAATCATAGGGGCTTTTGAGAAGGATTGTTTGGCAAAGACATAAATCAGAATTCACCAAAAGTCCTGACACCAGGAATAAAAGAGAAATAACCACTAGAAAAATACAAATGAAAAGAAATCTACCCTAGTGTGACTGACAGTAGCCTTGTCGATCACAGGTTCATTGTGCAAATAAGTAAGAAATAAGTGTCAGTAAGAAATCTTCCCTTATACTGCTTGTATACTGCATCTTAGTAACAAAACAATATTAAAGATTTTCAGATAATTCAAATGTATTTGCTTTTATTAAAATAAATAATGTGCTCTATCCTATAAATTCATATAATTCATATTAGACCTGGCCATATTAATTCCATCTATGTGTAATTCATGTTGCAAAGAAAAAATTTCAGAGGCTTAACTTAATTTTACATTCAAATAGGTTAGGTTTGCGCATTATCATCAAATTCTTCTAAACAATGTTGGACTACTTATTGATTAACATTTACATTGTTATTTCCTAAAATTCGAATTTATCTCATCTATTTTTCAGATTTTATGCCCGAATCTCTCAATCTTTTCAGGTTATTGCCTGAAAACCAAACATTTGTTTCTGGATTATTGGAGGAAACCCTGCACAGATCAAATTGTAGAAGGGATATCTTCCATTAACTTCTACATGACCTTGGCAGATTTGAAATGGCAGATTTTCAGGTTTGGACTTTGGGGTATAATAAATTTAGAAAAGATTAGTTATTTTTTATCTAAAAATTCGAGTTTTTGTCAAAACAAACCTCAACCAGAAAAAAGTCAAGGTTTAATGAATAACCCCTTAATATCTAACTATTTCTTATACTGTATCATTTGGAAACAACATATGTGTTAAAATGGTACCTTCAAGTTAACTTCCACTTCAGAAAAAACATTTAGAGGATTAAAAAAGATAATTAGCAGTCTAGAACTTCCATGTCTCTACCCCAGCAGAACCCCAACCTCTTATTTGGTGGAACCGTTATTCCCAGTTTTTAAATTAACTTAAGCAATATTAAACACTGAGAAGCCATGTAGGAAAGAGTGGGAGTGCATAAATTCTCTCTGCCCCATTTCCCCAGAATGCTTTGCTTTATGCACAAACAGGATATAAGATGCCCTGCCTGTATTATCCAAATGCAGATGATAGCATTCCACATTACCTAATACAGTAGTACAGGAGAATGGTAGAATCAAACATGTCAGTACTCCCAGTTAGGAACCCCATACACAGTGTATAATGGTATGGGCGACAAGTGATGGATAAAAAAGAGGGCAGGAGTGTTCACACAACCCTCGGTGAATAGGCACATATCTTACCTGGTTATTGGTACTGCTTACAATATAGTCAATATAAGTCCCAACAACCTGTAAGCCGCTAGCACTGCAGCCTCTTGAATAAGGCCCTAGTATACAGTGAAATTCTTATTTTTAACAGATATTGCACCCATCTGGTAAAGCACAATTATGGTGGTACTAGCTAGATTGGTAGTATTCGCTGGTCTCGAGGAGTTTGGAGGTGGATTAATTAAAGTTGAGTCAACATACAGTTCATGACACATCGTGGCACCTGCATTTCATGACAGTGTTTCAAAACTGTATCACAGTTTCAAAATGTAGAACCTATGTTAGTAAATAAACTGAAGATATTGTACATGTGTATAGGCCATACACCTGTAGTAGATACAAAACAGAATATAACTGAGAAAAAGACAGGAGAGCAAGCCAGAGCAGCACATTCCAGGGGCCACAACCACATGGCACTGTGTCACTCTAGCTAGCCTGCTGATACTGCACAGGTATAAAGTTGTCCAGATGAGCCAGTTCCATTTGCTGTAATCGTGTCTGCTCCCCCCATAAGCAAAGACTGCAGCAGATGTTAGAGAGACATAAATGTTATTAGGAGAGAGAAACAAAGATCTAACTTTCACATTGTGTTTAGGAGCACTAGTTGTGTCTCAATTTTATCTAAGAGGTGCAAAGTCCAGGCAAAGCATATGTGTGGCACATAATTTATACATGCTTTCATCACGTCACCTACCATTCCTCACAGCCAGTACTACACCTGAGATTAATCCTGAGTGCTTTGAAGAATGTTTCCTTGTTCATTCTCTTTAATCAGTAAGGTATGGAAGCTCAGATGTAAGAAACTGAAAAATAATGTGTCTTTGGACAAACATTTTTTAGTGAGGTTGCTTCCCTTGGAGACTCGCCCTGGTAATTTGCAGCAGACTCCATTCCATAGCAAAGATTATCAACCAGTTAGCTTTGGCGTTAAGTCTAGGAATTCATCCTCTAACGCTAATGAATCTCATTTTGAAGCACACATTACTTTCCTAAGTATTTAACCTTTTTGGAGGAAGAGGACACACATTTTCAGTATTTACCTACCCCTAAACTTATGTTGTGGCTTCTATACTTAATCGTTTTAGGATGTTTTTGGGAAGACAGTTTACTTTCAAGTGGGATAAGCCAACCAAGTGACCTAGGCTACCCAGCCTGCCAACTCATTCCCTTTGTGTGCACACGCATAAGCAGTTATAAGGAGTGTGTAATGACAAGTTGGGGGTGCAGCCGCAGGAGCAAGAGATCCCGGACTAGGGATAGGCAGAAACTCTTCAAAGGGTACCTGTCCAGTGCCTCCTCATTGTTGCACTCTAGGCAGGTGCCTCTTCTGCCTACCACTAGTTCCAGTCCTGGGTGGCATCTTCATGCAGTTTGTTTTAGAGATTAATAGAGACCTATCTAAGTTTTCTGGTATAGGTTTCCCACCTCAGGACCTGCTGGTTACTTCACCCACATAATTAGTGCCAAGAAATACATGAAGGTGGCATACATGTCCTATGCTAAATGGATTTGATATTGTTTATTGAAAATTTTAAACAATTTGATTATCAGAGCTCAGGTTGACATGCGGATCGATGGTACAAATATTACAAACAATCACATGCCCCAGTCTACTGGCCAGAAGTCCTGATGAAGGACTGTAGATTCAAGACAAGAATCAAGCACGGAATTTTAAAACTCTTGAAGCTCAACAGGAGACTGACACCATGTATTGCAGTTTTCTACTTTCATAATGACGCATAAATCAAATATCACTGCTGCAATTCTCCTTAGAAGCAAAAAAAAAAGAAAAATCATTTTTATTTCAAGTTTCTTCTTGCCTGGCTTAACAAATTTACAGTTACATTCTTGCAGGTTGGCCTGATGCAGTATAAATGATGTAACTCAACGTTACAGCTGATACTTTAATCTGGCTAGATGGCACAGAGGTTATTTTACTTTCGGCGTTACTTGAAATAGTGATAGTGGATCTCTGCTTGACTGCTGCATAATATTAAGATTGAATACTACACATCGCTAGTCATGGAAACCTTAGTTGCTTTATACTAACAACTGATATAAATAAATGGCATTTCCAGCTTTTCGAAATTATAGCATTTTTCTTGTGGTTGTAGAAAGATATTTTTTGTTAAAAAAAATTGAATACAAAATTCAAAATTCAATAAATGGCTTGGTTGTAGCGATTCAGTGTGTATTCTAAAATCTGGTTGTTTCATTTACAGAATGCATCCTCTTTTCAAACGTACCCATTTCCCTTGCACAAGCAGGAAACTCATTATTATGGGTTTCTTCACCCCATAATGATGACAGTATTACGGGTCCTATTTATCAGGCTGTACAAACTGTTTTAATCAAATAAACAGACCAGTGTAAAAGGCACATATAAAAAAGTGAAAAGAGAAGTGAAAAAAGAAGTTCCCGAGTAAAAAATGGCAAAGTGCCAATGTATGGTGTATTCTACTGTATCGTTTTTACACAACCTTATAATTATGCCTTAATTATTGTTTTTATGGAAAGTAAATGCCTATTATTCTGGCAACAATATTTCTTTAATTCGTTTTCAGGCACCCAAACAAAAGCGGGAAAATCAGAACTTATAGCAAGAGATCTATTTTGCTTAAGAGGGTCATGGGTGCTTGGGTCAATCGGCATGTTGTTTTGTTGTTACATTAGCGCACTGGTGCGTGGCGTCAGCAAACCATGGTTTGGAGACAAATTTTAAATAAAAAGACACCAAAGACCAGAGTTCAATACCTGAATATAGGTTCTACTCCTGAGTGTTCCTGTGTGACATATAATTTCCAATAGACTGATTCCTGGCTTATGACCTTCTTGCTTTGACTCCAGACTATTATTGACAGATGCCTGCCCTGATCTTTTGCCTAGATATGACTACGAACTTTCTGAAACCCCTTGCATACCACAAATCAAACTATTTTGGCCTGTACAACTTCTAGGAGTTACTAAACAACATCAGATGGATTAATAGAGGAAGATGTAGTAAGGAGCTGTAGGGCAGCAATTAAAGACCTTTATGAGGAACTGGAGCCTTACCTACTACCACTATCACATTTTCATGATACCTTGGGCAGCTCCAGAATGCGCTGCGTTCTGTGTCATGGAATTATATTGTTTCCCAGGGAAAGGAATGACTAGAATACTGTATAAAGAGGCTTCTACTCTGCCAGTGGTATCCCGATTGTCTTAAGTGCTATAAATTGCACTAATTGTGTGTGACTATATCAAATGCCCTTAAATATCGCACAAAATAACGCATGCTATAAATAAATAAAAAAATATCACTTCTTAAGTTAGACAAGTAAACTTTTAGTGAATCGATCATTAATTCTAAAAATATGAGAATTGATAAAATTTGTACGCCATGCTATAAATAACACTCACTTTATCAACCTTTATTGAGTCTGCCCCATAGACTCCAATGGGTGCAAAAGATTGTTGCTTGTCAAAAAAATGATGTCGCCCATAAACATTTCGGCAAATTTTTGCCATTTCATGAATTTTTGGTGAAGTGATGGGTCAGATTCGCCCATCACTACTGGTCTGCCCTCAGTGGAGGGCAGAGGGCACAGAGTGTGACAAAGGGCGCAAAAAAGTGAAATACTACTGTTTAACTGGTCACAGCTATTATACAGTATATATTTGTTCTGTGTTGCATATATTATATGTATACTATACTTTATTTGCATAATATTTTATTGTATTAAAAATATTATATATTATAAAAACGTTTGTATTGATTAAGCCTTCACAGGTTTTAATCATTTTTATTTAAAAACAGCTAAAAAATTAAGTACTTTTTACTCTTTTCACTGTGGTCTTTGTAACCCTAATTTGCATATACTTTATTCAACCTAGTTTGTCAGAGTACTGACAGCGATGTTCTTTTGCACAAATGACTGGAGCTAATGCGGAACTTGGTACTTCTCAGAGCCCTCGTTTCCTGCTGGGTAGTCGTACAGGTGTACACTCCGATTCAATAGCCCCCTTAGAATTTGCTGTGTGAAGAAACCTATTAAAATGCCTTTGAAAGGGAAAAGAAGAAAGG
This sequence comes from Xenopus laevis, assembly GCF_017654675.1. Classification (NCBI taxonomy): domain Eukaryota; kingdom Metazoa; phylum Chordata; class Amphibia; order Anura; family Pipidae; genus Xenopus; species Xenopus laevis. The sequence goes on along the minus strand of NC_054375.1, from coordinate 34,834,027 downwards.
GAATCTGAAGAGAAAAAAAGAGGAGCCAGAGCTGCTTGTTTTTCTAAGTCCTGCAGGAACTGGCAGAGTTTGCGCCTGGTATCTCACTGTGCACATGGGCTGACTTTATTGTGGAACACTCGGCAGGATATAAGTGGACATCAACATAATGCCATCCTGACAAATACATCCTCCCTTGAATTTCAAAAGCCGCTTTTAGGAAACAGAACAAAACATTAGCTGTCATTTTTCTTTAATACTTTCTATCACCCCCTTTTCCTCCTTTCCCTGCAACCCCTCCTTTTCTTCTTTTCTTCTCTCTACTGGTTACATAAGAGAGTTGGAAGAGCTTACACAAAGAATAATGATTAATTACCAGTGTGGATTCATTATTTTGTACCCCTGCTGCCTCGCACTTACTGGCCGTAGGAGGTGTTAGGCACTATTCCGTTGGGATGATTCTCAGCCTAAGCTTCTTGTGCAGTGAGCACTGTTGGAAAAGCTGTAATTGGCCATTGTCCAAGGCTTTGCCATTCAGCATAGAGACAAAATGGCAATGCCATTCAAGAAATCATGGCAATCTAACTTGGCAGCCACACAAGAAACCCCCCTTCTATGTTTGTTTATTTCCTCCCAACTGGTGTTCATTAATTGGTGCCTTTACGGTTTATATAGCAGCCTGCAGCAACCAAGCTTGTGTTCTCTTTTTCTTCTTATTTCAGTAATCCCTCCAATGAAAGTAAAATATTTTTGTTTTCTTCCGAGCAAGCTCGTCTTCATTTTTCCTTAAGGATTCGCTCCCTGAAGGGGCTAGAGATATGCATTCTTGGTATTATTTTCTCCATCAGTGAAGCACATTGGTGTCTTTTATGGACAGGAGAAACATTTGTATTTGAAATGTTTAATATAGTGATCAAATCAGCTGGTGCTCATCAATAAAAGCTGTGACAGTGATAGAGATACCTCCGTGATTGTTTTTGTTTTGATACATGAGAGATAGTAGTATATATACTGTAAAAATGTTATATAAAAAAAGTGTATGTGTATTTTGCTAAAACACATTGTGCTACAGTATTTATCTATCAGTCCTTATGGCAATGTAAATATGTAATAATTGAATTGAAGACCTATATCACCTTTGGAAAGTAATTTACTGAAGGAACAAGCTTTACTAATACAACCTTTGCACACGGCACATCATTCATGTCTTTCAGAGACAGGGGCCAAAAGTGAGTTGTGATAAGGAAAGCACATAGGCCCTTCTTCTGTTTTGTCTTGGGTGACTGGGGTGTCTTAACTTGCAAAAAAGTTAAAACTGTTTTGAAGATATACAAGATCTTTAGGTGTTAGGTCCAGATTAAGGTTCAGCACTGCATACATTTTCTATTGTCTTGTTCTATGTATATAAGGACACAATGCCAACAGGAAAATGACACAATATCAAGACAACAAACAGATTAAGAGTTATTCATCACTGGGACATTAAAATTATGATGTTGAGTACTGAAGTTCTTTTCATGAGTTACCCATTATCTGCAGATAAGATTTAACAAATCCTTTCAAATAGTGATGGGCGAATCGGTGCCGTTTCGCTTTACTGAAAAATTCACGAAACGCATTGAAGTCAATGGGCGTTAAAATTGTTTTGAGCGACAATTTTTAGAAGCACGGCTATTTGGTCCAAATGTATTAAAGTCAATGGGCGTCCGCAGCGGATTTTTCACCAGCGAATGGAAGCCGCAGTTTCATGAATGAATTTGCTTGCAGCGAAAAGTGAATTCGTGCCTGGCACATGTATTCCCCCATCACCGCTACCTCCTAAGGACTCTTCAATGCAGATCATGTTTGTGCAAGCAACACTGCACTGTGGAATATGCCGCACCACTCCTGCATCAGCCAAACTTTCCTGTAGGTACTTGAAAGTTCTATGAGGGGGGTTACCTTTACCTTTCTAGGCAGAAACAAGCAGTCCTTTACAGTTTTCCTACTTGTTCCACAGTTCCCCTTAACTGCCATTCTTTTGCACATCAGTGTAAAGCCAGATATATTCAGTTGAAAAACAAAGATGAAAGTATTTAGACAGTATAGTTAGTACATGTATCCCCTTTCATGAAACTTGTTAGACTCGTGCTATTTGAAACTTAGATGGATAGTTATTTTCCACCACATTTTTCACCAAAAAAAGACTGCAATTATTCTGAGCAACTGTCGATGTGAACCATTGTAACTAAGTAAATAGGATGCACACAGCAAGTGATTTTAAATAGTATAACTACGTCTAGGCACATTATTGTATTTGATACCTAGAGATAATGCCATTACAATTTTCAGGCTTCCACAACACACTGCGGTAAACCGATTAGGTGCTTGGCTCATGTCATCTTGCAAGCAAGCATTATAAAGCATTATCAGATAAAAAAAGGTTTATATGGAACGTATATATTGTCGCACACAAAGAGTCATTTGAAAGAGAATTTCAAGCAGTGATTTGTATTTTTAAAAATATTATTAATGCCAGAAGTGGGAAAAGAGACATTTTTGTGAACATGATGCATTTTGGCAATGATGAAAAACTAAAAACAATTAATAACGTGAAGAAATTCCTAAGAACTGTCTTACTTCATGAATTAACTAAAGCATTTTAGAAAGGTACCTTTTGCACACTTGTTACTTCAGTGTGTATTGCACATTTATGTGCAACGTGTTTCAACATTAGTGCTGTATTTGTACACTATAAGTAGTATGAGAAATTTTTTGTGGCACCAATATTTACGTGAATTTTTAAATGTTGTATTGCCAAGGCTTCATAAATCAACACCCACATATTATTATTATTATTATTATTATATGTGTGAGCCTTTGGACGTACAGTATATTGATTCCTCTCACCTTGGCATGTTGGAAGTGGCACCATTCGTCCAAATACCCCTTAGTGTTAGAAAATGAACCCTTAAGCTACAGGATCTAAGCACAGCGCTTTAACTTGGGTACTAAATTTGTCATGGTGGCAGACAATTGGGTCCCTTTTCAGTCCAATTAAACTAATATACAGTAGAACCCCCATTTTACATTTTTTCAGGGGACCAGGAAAAAATTATGTAAAATCCGGAGAAATGTAAGATTAGGGAAATGTGTTAAAGTAACTTTTTCTTCAAGTACTGAAAGTATAAGCACAGGAGTCCGTTTTACTTTGAGATACAATATTTACTGTGTTAATAACAAGGGTTAAACATTACCATGTTAACGTTACACTATGGGGGGCATGTGCAAGGCCTCTCTGTCAGTCACATACACAAGCTAAAGCAATAAGTGATTGGTGCAGGACTGTATAAGGGGCAGACTAATTGGAATGGACCATTTACAGGTAGAACTATGACAAAATATACATCTGGTTAGTATTTTAGTTAGTATTTTAAACCTCTTTATTTCACAAATAACATTCATAGAGGAAAAATCTGTTTTTGGTACACAATTTTGATGTAAAATCTGGGAAAACATTACTTAAAATCAAAATGAAATGCATCCATTGAAATACATTATAAATTGAGGGTACTATAAATAAAAAATGTAAAATGCGGGAAAACTTAGGGGCATATTTATCATGGGTCGAATTTCAAATTGAAAAAACTTCGAAATTCGAATTAAAAAAGACCAACTGAAATTAAGTCAACTTTTTTTTTTTTTGGTCGAATAGGTCAGTTTTTGATAGAATAGGTCCGTATTCCGCCGAATTAGAATCGTACGAATTACATTAATATTGCATTCGATTAAAAGTTTTTCCCAAAAAGAACAATTTTTTCAAAGTCCACCAATTGACTCCAAATAGGTTCTAGGAGGTCCCCCATAGGCTAAAACAGCAATTCGGCAGGTTTTAGATGGCGAATGGTCGAATTAGAATTTTTAAAGAGACAGTACATGATAAATTTCAAAATTCGAATTTTTGAATTTTTTGCAAATTCAAATCAAATTTGGACTATTCCCCAGTCGAGGTACACAAAAATAACTCGAAATTCAATTTTTTTTTTAAAATTCACCTTGACTTTTGATAAATCTGCTCATTAAAATCAAGGGACTTAAAATTGAGGTTTCACTGTAATGTTCCAACCGTCAGGCCTAGGGCCTTCCTAAAGCTTTTGAACAGCTGCATTAGCTAAACAAATAATTTATTCTTTATCAAGAAACTCTTTAAATGTCATTTTTCATAGTGTCATATTGAACAATTCTTCATTTATGTTTTCAGTAGTCTTATGGCATGATGCTTCACATTACAGAAGGATACATTTGCAAGAAAATCCCTGGTTCCAAGCATTCCTCATAATTTCCAAGCATTCCTCATAATAGATCACCTGTAGTACTGCATAATTAAATAATTACTAGAGCTATGTGCTTCCATGACAATAGAAGGACTGTGATGACAAAAAATGTTAAGGAAATACTGTATACCCCAGTAGAGATACCCAAAATGAGTCGCCAGACATCTAGTGGATGGACAGATCTGTAGACTTCATCCTAGAAGGTGAGAGACAGTGTAGGCATGCTAGCTGAGCAGCTTGGGCTCCAACAAAGAGCTCCATGGGTTACAACCACAACCAGGTCACCTATTAGTACAGAGACCAATGTGATAGGGCCAGGGATAGTGAGATGCTTATAAACTGGTTTAGACCTCTTAGATTGTGCCAGGTAGGACAAACACACTTTTAGACCAGTAGGGTCCCTGAGAAAGGAGCCTAAGGATCTGGTGAGGCGGCACCCCTTAATGGTTAATGGTGAAATACAAGGAGAGTGAGCCCCAAGATAGTACTGTGTTCTTGTGGATGACTTAGCAGTCATCTTAGTAGCATATGAAGCTATGAATGAGCTCTATGTAAGACAATTAAGAAAAGAAGTAGGTGAGAAAGTTGCCAATTGTTCATTAAAATGTTCATATATTCATCTGCAAGGAAAAAAGGTGGTACTCCAATGTATTCACCATCCAAGTGTTCATTAGCTTTCCTCTAAAATGATGAAGTATTTGCACTACCTTGCATTATACCATTACATAAACCTGAAGGGATCAAAACAATATGGAACAGTGAGTTTGCGTGATACTGGATTCAGCTGGAAAGTACCATTAAGGCCAAGCAGATGGAGATGGCAATAGTTTTGTGGCCTAAGCTAGGGGATTCAGTGAATTCAGTCAATGCACCCTATGAAAAGTGTGGTTGTGATGACAAGTCCAGCATAGTAATGACCAACGCAGGTTTACATAAACGTGGAGAAACATAGAGAGAGTAGCAATAAAAGTGTTAGAGGAAGCATGAGGTAGAAGTTCCCCTAAAGTTGTAGGGTAATAGGAACCAATCTGGGCCAGTGTGTTGGGCAAGAGAGCAGTTTTGGAAAACTGTTGTGTCCACTTGTGTTGGGTGTCAATTGTAAACAGGAGGTTGTAGACTGGACCCTTTCTTTAAGTACCCAAGAAGTCTTATGCCAATGTGGAGCATATCATTTTATTGGTGGTATTGATACTGAGAGATGTTAAATTGCACATATTTAGGCAATGGAGGTACAAACACTACATCCCAGTCTGGATTTATTAGCAATGGGACGCTGTGTATAAAGGTTGACTTTACAGTGACACAAGTAGAAAAAGGCAATACATCTGTTTTTTAATAGATGCATATTTCTGAAGTCATTGTTTAAAGAATATCCTCATGCAAATGCGATATCTACACCTTTGTTATGCTGAATATATTAACAGAGATTGATTGTAAAAGTGGATATTTGTGGCTTTAAAGTTGTTTATATTTTTCTACCTCCCATTTTGTAAGTCAGATGCATGCGTGGATTGCTTGTAGTTAGAAATGCAATTTTGGTCTGACTTACAATACTGTATCATAAACTATCTTGCCAGTGAATGCTATAACAATAAGTCACTGTCTTTAATTTAGCTATCCTATTAAAGTGCTTTATTATACCAACCAAAGTTGATTAACTCAGTGGGTATTCCTGAGTTTATGAACCTGAAGTAGTACAACTTTCTTTTCTGGGAAAGAAAAAAAAACAGCAGAAAAGTAGTAACTTTCTTGTTAGTAAAGCAATACATTTGTCTTACACTGTGTCCGGCACAGAAGCTGATAAATGAACAAAGGCCCAGAGTGCACCGAGACGGATGTATTTATAATGATCGTAGTACCCAAGCCAGCAATATATAAAGTAGCCCGCTAGCTGACAGTGAAACTAGCTTTGAAATATATGTTCCTTTAATTCCAACAGTATAGTTTTAAATTAGTAAGTACATATATCATAATTCCCTAAATGAAACGTTGGTATTAATGAATGGGCTAAATTTTATTAATGTCTAAAGCTCACTTTATAGGTTGAACCCCTGCAGTTGGGTGTGTTGGTGGGTTCCTAATCCACTGAGCAGCTAGTAGAGTGAACTCAGAGCTGGGGAACATATCTGCTGGAAAATTACCCCAATGGAGGCAGGTTGATAAAACTCCTTTTTAGAGATATTAGAGTTACATTAAGAAACCTAGATATGTAAGAAATATCACTATATCTGGATCTGCTGCACCATCAGAGAGGACCTCCAATAACTCCAAACTACTACTACAAACAGGGGTTCATGCAGTATTTGGCATACAGCATACTATCACAACTGGACCCAAATAAATATACATGGATCAGAGGTATCACTTGCTATTAGTCTTTAGGAAAAATAGTTTTGTCATTTAAGATTTACTTGACTGTTTCATGGTGCAGCAGAGCCCTTTCTATTGAATGTATAATAAAGTAATATAGAAAAAAAAAACAATTTGATACAAATTGTATTTGATACAATAATTGATATTTTGGTTTAAATTGTATCAATGTCAGGGAACTGGGAGTTCCCTCTGGGGAGGTTGTCTGGATCTAGGAGGAAGCCCCTCAGGAGGGATCAGGAACGTGGTATCCAGGGATTAAGCAGAAGGGGTAGTCAAGTTCGGGCAACTGGTCAAAAGGCAGGCAGAATACCAACAGAGTCCAAAGTCCAGGCAGGTAGTCAACAACAAGAGATCAATCAAGAATATCCTCAGGGATAACAGGAATAGCAACAGGGAACCCAGGAATCTACTCAGGAACAAGATCCTATTTTCGGGCGCCATCTTGGCGCCTCAGGCGTCCTTTTAAAGGGGTTTTTTGGCGCCCTTGCGTCGGCGTCAGCACGTCTGCGACCGACGCGCTGCGCCTGCGTCCGTCGCGACGTTGTGACGTCTTCGCGCCTGCGCACTTGCGCGCAGGCGTCTCTGGGCCGGCCGGCGCCGCTACCCACGTGGCGGCCATGGGCGCCGCCATTTTGGGAGCGGCGTCGGAAGAGGTAGTTGCGCCGCCCGGAGCTCCTGGTCCTGCTCCGGGCGGCGATCGTGACAGTACCCCCCCCCTCACAGGGGGCCTCAGGACCACCGGGACAAGGCTTCTGGGGAAACTTGGCGTGAAAATCCCTCACCAGACGAGGAGCGTGAACATCACGGTGTCCTTCCCAGGAGCATTCTTCAGGGCCAAAGCCCCTCCACTGAATGAGGTACTGAAGGGACCCTCTGGAGATCCTGGAGTCTAGGATTTTCTCCACCTCGTACTCGAGTTGACCCTCCACAGAGATGGCAGGAGGAGGAGACTGACCGCCAGAGAACCGGTTGGTGATGGCGGGTTTCACCAGAGACACGTGGAACACGTTGGGGATTCTCATCTCTGGTGGAAGCTGGAGTCTGACAGCCACAGGGTTGATTATCTCCAAGATGGGAAATGGACCCACGAATTTTGGACCCAACTTGGGAGATGGTATCTTCAACCGGATATTCCTGGAAGAGAGCCAGACATTATCACCCACCTTGTAGGGAGGAGAGGATCTTCGACGACGATCCGCGAAAGTCTTATGAACAAGAGCGCTCTTCTCTAGGTTCAACTTGGTAGCAGCCCAAATAGCAGACATATGGGCTGCGGAATCGTCAGCAGCCGGGACGTCAGATAACACAAAGTCTTGGGGAAAAGCTTGAGGATGCTGACCATACACCGACATGAACGGAGACATTCCTGTAGAGGAATGACAAGCATTATTATGAGCGAATTCCGCCCATGGGAGGAGATCAGACCAGTCATCCTGGCAGAGGGATACGTGGTTCCTCAGGAACTGTTCCAGGGCTTGGTTGACACGTTGAGCTGCCCCATTCGTCTGCGGATGGTATGCAGAAGAAAACTGAAGAACAATTCCCAAGTCTTTGCATAGTGAACGCCAGAATTTGGCAGTAAACTGGGTGCCTCTATCGGAGACGATCTCCACCGGGAAACCATGCAGGCGGAAGATGTACTGGATAAATAGCTGGGACAACTCCACCGCAGAGGGCAACTTCTTCAAAGGGATGAAATGGGCCATTTTGGAGAATCGATCAATGACAACCCAGATCACAGTGTTCCCACAAGAGGGAGGAAGTTCGACAATGAAGTCCATGGACAGGTGGGTCCAGGGACGGGAAGGAACCGGCAAAGGCTGTAGTAACCCACTGGGGCGAGAGTGGCTTGACTTAGATGTGGCACAAACATTACAAGCAGCAACAAAGTCCTTCACATCTTTGCGGATATCAGGCCACCAAACCAGGCGTCGTAAGAGTTCAAGAGTCTTATCTGGGCCTGGGTGTCCGGCTTGCCTGGAGCAATGGGTCTGTTGCAGGATAGGCAGACGCAGCTCAAGAGGAACAAATGCCATTCCAATGGGTGTATCTGAAGGAGCAGAAGACTGACCAGCCAGGATTTGGTCAGCAAACTGTGGATACAGGGAGGCAATAATCTTGATTGGAGGGATGATTGGCTCTTGTCTCTCAGGAGAGCGGTCCACTGGAGTGAAGCTACGAGACAAGGCATCGGCCTTCTAATTCTTGGAGCCTGGGCGATAAGACAAGATAAAATTAAATCGAGAGAAGAAGAGAGCCCACCTTGCTTGTCTGGGATTTAGCCTCTTGAGGGACTGGATGAACTCGAGATTCTTATGATCGGTGTAAATCTGAACAGGAAACCCTCCAGGAGGTGACGCCACTCTTCAAGGGCAAGTTTAACAGCCAAGAGTTCTCGGTTCCCGACATCGTAGTTCTGCTCCGCGGACGAGAACTTCTTGGAGAAATAAGCACAGGGATGCAACTTCCCATCAGTGGGGTGTCTCTGAGACAGGATGGCTCCGGCTCCGACTTCAGAAGCATCAACTTCGATGCAGAAGGGTAGTTCGGGATTGGGGTGTCGGAGGACAGAAGCGGACGTGAAGGCCTCTTTCAAGGACTGAAAAGCTTCAATGGCAGATGGAGGCCACAAGCTGGGTTTACCCCCTTTCCGGATGAGGGCCAGGATAGGTGCAATGCGGGAAGAGAACCCCCGGATGAACTGCGATAGTAGTTAGCAAATCCGATAAATCTCTGGATTGCCTTGGTACTCAGCGGGAGAGGCCACTCCTGGATGGCAGACACTTTCACGGGATCCATCTCAAATCCCTCAGGAGAGATAATGTATCCTAGGAAGGGGATCTTGGACACCTCGAAGACGCACTTCTCCAACTTGGCGAAGAGAGAGTTCTTCCTCAGATGAGAGAGTACCTCCTTCACCTGGGAGCGATGGCTTTCTAGGTCTTTAGAAAAGATCAGGATGTCGTCCAGGTACACGACTACGAACCTTCCTAGGAGATCCCGGAACACATCGTTAACAAACTCCTGGAAGACGGCAGGGGCATTGCAGAGGCCGAAGGGCATAACGAGATATTCATAGTGCCCGTCACGAGTGTTGAAAGCCGTCTTCCATTCATCACCCTCACGGATGCGAATGAGGTTGTACGCCCCCCGGAGATCCAACTTAGAGAATATCTTCGCCCCTTCAGCTGGTCGAAGAGCTCTACGATCAAGGGCAGAGGGTACCTGTTCTTTACAGTGATTTTATTCAGGCCCCGGTAGTCTATGCATGGCCGAAGGCCTCCGTCCTTCTTCTCCACGAAGAAGAACCCAGCCCCTGCAGGAGAGGTGGAAGGGCGGATAAACCCCCGCTGGAGATTTTCTTGGATGTATTCCTTCATTGCGGTAGTCTCAGCAGGAGAGAGGGGGTAAGTGCGGCCTCTGGGGGGCATGGCTCCTGGCAGGAGTTCGACAGGACAGTCGTAGGAGCGATGTGGAGGAAGGAATTCCGCAGACTTCTTACAGAACACATCGGAGAATTCTTTATAACAGGAGGGAAGATACTTTAACTCGGTTGAGGAGATAGTTACCTTCTTGAGGGGTTTAGCAGGAAGGCAATGCTGTAGGCAGAATGGGCTCCAACGAGAAACCTGCCCTGTGGACCAGTCTATGGTGGGATTGTGCAGGCGTAGCCAGGGGAGACCCAAAACAACTGGAACAGCGGGACAAGGAATAATAAGAAACGAAAGTCTCTCTTTATGCAGGGTCCCAACCTGCACAAGTAGTTCACCAGTGGTCATCGTGATTACAGACTCCAGGGGTTTATCATCTATGGCGACGATCCTCATGGGAGAAGGCAAAGGAAATAAGGGAATTCCCATGTACTTAGCAAAGAGAGCGTCCATGAAGTTACCCCCGGCTCCGGAATCGATGAAAGCATTCCCGAAGATGGTCTTTTCAGTCAGACGAATCTGGAAGGGAAGGAGAAACCTGTGTGAGTTTCCTTGGGTCTTCCCCTGAGACCTATCTCGAGACTTTTGAGTAGTGCCCCCTACATGAGTTACCATAGACATACCTCGGGGTACAAAACTCTTAGCCTTTGCAGGACAGGCATTGGCGAAGTGGGAATGTCCGCCACAATACAGACACAGGCCTGACATCCGTCTGCGGAGTCTCTCTTGTTCAGTGAGGCGAGTTCTTCCCACTTGCATGGGTTCCTCCTGGAGAGAAATGGATGCTTGAGCAGGTGGGGTGACAGGAGCCTGCAGGAAAGGCCTTTTGAAGCGGGGTGCCAACATGGGTTGAAACCTCCTGACACGATCTCTCAGGGTTTGATGCTCTCTCCGAAGAGTGTCCACCTTGACAGCCAAGGCGATGAGGTCTTCAACTTGCGTGGGTAATTCACGGGAGACCAGGTCATCTTTGATGCGGAGGGAGAGACCATTATAAAATGCAGTATGGTATGCGTCGTTGTTCCAACGAGTCTCAGCAGCAAGTGTACGGAATTCGATAGCATACTCCGCTACACTGCGACTCCCTTGGCGGATTTGGAACAGACGGGAAGCAGCGGATGTCACCCGGCCGGGAGCATCGAAGACGACCCGGAATTCTTTGAGAAATGCTTCTGCGTCATCCATCAGTGGGGACTGCTTCTCCCAGTGTGGAGATGCCCACTCGAGAGCTTTCCCTGCCAGACGAGTAATCACGAACCCCACCTTGGCACGTTCAGAGTCAAATTCAGTGGGGTGTAGGGCAAATCGAATCTGGCACTGATTCACGAATCCTCGACAGGCTTGAGGATCGCCATCGTAGAGAGGCGGAGCAGGAGTATGTGCACCAGAAGAGGAGGACTGGGTAGCCTTGGCAGCAGCCGCTTGCGGAGGAGGTGCCGGCAGGGGGGTCGCTGGTGTCAACAAGGAGAGCTTTTCCAGGATCGCCTCCAGTGTGTGTCCCACGTAATTCTGCCGGGCTTCATACGCCTCCATGCGGGAATGCAGGCCCCGAAAGGCCCTGCCGAAATCAGGCTGAGCTTCCTCAGTGGGATCCATGGCCCGAAAATAATGTCAGGGAACTGGGAGTTCCCTCTGGGGAGGTTGTCTGGATCTAGGAGGAAGCCCCTCAGGAGGGATCAGGAACGTGGTATCCAGGGATTAAGCAGAAGGGGTAGTCAAGTTCGGGCAACTGGTCAAAAGGCAGGCAGAATACCAACAGAGTCCAAAGTCCAGGCAGGTAGTCAACAACAAGAGATCAATCAAGAATATCCTCAGGGATAACAGGAATGGCAACAGGGAACTCAGGAATCTACTCAGGAACAAGATCCTATTTTCGGGCGCCATCTTGGCGCCTCAGGCGTCCTTTTAAAGGGGTTTTTTGGCGCCCTTGCGTCGGCGTCAGCACGTCTGCGACCGACGCGCTGCGCCTGCGTCCGTCGCGACGTTGTGACGTCTTCGCGCCTGCGCACTTGCGCGCAGGCGTCTCTGCGCCGGCGCCGCTACCCACGTGGCGGCCATGGGCGCCGCCATTTTGGGAGCGGCGTCGGAAGAGGTAGTTGCGCCGCCCGGAGCTCCTGGTCCTGCTCCGGGCGGCGATCGTGACAATCATTAATGAAAACTGTAGTTTAGGGTCTGCAAGTAGAAATAAGTAACTCACCACACTTGGGAAGTGGCTCAAGTGTGCCACCCTGAGCCCTCAGCACGGGGAGCGGACAAGCCGAACAAAAACTTTATGGAGCAGGAACTCAATGAAGGCAATCTTCAACAGGCAGATACATATCAAAGTGAAGTTTATTGGGTCCACAGCCTTACGCGTTTCGTGATAAACACAATCATAGGCTGATGAAACACTTAATCATAGCCAATCACGAAACGCATAAGGCTGTGGACACAATAAACTTCACTTTGATATTTATCTGCCTGGTGGAAGATTGCCTTCATTGAGTGCCTGCTCCATAAAGTAAATTGTATCATTGTTCTTGTTTATGGGACTGTGCATTTCATAGATTAAGTTTATAAAAGAGAACTATACACCAAACTATCCAACCAGATTTCAAGCCATTAGCAGATTTGTACAGCAAACATTTTGAATTTGAAACAAAACAAGAGAAACTACCTATTCTGTTCAGTTTCGCTGGTTGGTTGGCTGGCTGGACAGAATTTCAGAAGTAACATCTCTTGATGCTGAAAGTTTCTTCTTCTGCATCAGAAGATGCCTCCTGCATTAGTAACTAGAGATTCTAGAATTCTGTCAAGCTAATTGTCACGTTTGGCACCCTAAATCTAAAACCAGGGCTAAGATCCCCGGTCTTGGCTTTTGCTTCTGCCTAAAACAGCAGCCTTTCACTTCGGGAGGAGCCCACCACTAATTGGATGCCGCCAGGTCTTAATAAAAGAGGAACAAAGCAAAAGGTTCTGGACAAGCAAAGGGGCGCAATCATTTTAACAAGGATACTGGATGGAAGAAAACACAGCTCGGAAGACAGGCCAGACAGACAAGCAGAGTACAAGAATAGTCAGACAGGTCGGGTCGGTGCAGGCAGAGTTCAAGGAATGATCAGACAGGCCAGGTTCATGATTGGAGAGTGTAGAATAGTCAGGCAGGCAAGGGTCAGCTTGGAGAAGTCAAAGTAGTCAACAACAGGCAGGCAAGGGACAAACCAGGATAATCAGAAAGGATTCACTAGAAATATACATCCAGGAACCAACTAAGTTGAACCTAACAATGGGCAATGTCTACTAGCCGAATCCCCTTTTTATACTTTTGAATTACGCGCCATTGCGATATGACATCATCGTGCCATCACATAAACCCGGAAGCACGCGGTTGAACACCATAGGAGAACTGGTGCCAAAGGAACAGAGAGGAACCATGTGGCAGGCATTCCCCCCTGCGCTGCGGCGAGCATCCCCACCGGCCACTAGACCACCAGGGTATGGGATCCTTACACTAGCCAACCAGACAGACAGACAGAACAGCAGGGGGATCCTGTTCAAATTCAGAATATCATAAGAGAAGACAAATTGTACAGGCATTTCTTGTACAAGGCACAGTTCATGGATCCATCTTTGTTTTTACAGAAGAAAAACTAAATTTCGGGTTTGTCTCCATGTACTGAAGTCTAAGACTATGAAGAATAGGTGCACTCCATACAGATATGTATTGCACGTAGTCAGGGTCAAACTGGGGAACCAGAAGCCTACTGGGGCAACTGCTTCAGGGGACTCACAAACCCTCGGACCCACCACCCCAACAACAAAGACACGTTAGGCACCTCAGACCACCCCGCCCAAGCTGACAAAATGATAGGGCGACTAAACAAGGGTGTTCCTGCCACCCCACTAGACCACCAGGTATCGTAAAATGTTTTGGGAAGCTGTCGAGAACCTAAATTTTTGAGGCAATCACAAATTATCAAACAGAAAGTCTGGTTTGCCTGTCTTAAAAGCTGATGGTATAGTGCTGAGACTTTGTAGCTTTAGGTCTCCTTTAAGATAACCAGTGTACCCAAGTTTGGAAGAATAGGGACAATCTGCGAGTTTCACATTAGTCCACAAAAACAGCATTAAATGAGGGTGATTTTGTTCTCTTTTAGATGCCTAACTCAAAAGAGGCCCACAAAATAGTTCAGAAAGAGAAAGTAGCCCTGAAAACTATATACAGCATTTGTACTTCTGACAGCCGTAACCTCTACAAAAGAGTTTACATGCATCACACAACTGTTCCCTATTTAACTTGGCATTTTTCTAGGTTCATTTTTCTTTTGCATTGTCAGAAAAAAACTACTACAATAAATGAACTCACTCTCTGAAACTGCAAAAGTAAAGGTAAATTTGATTGCTTCTTATGGTACATTGGTTGTCTGTCCAATATGAGGCTACGGAAATTGGCTTAATGGTGCCTGCATAGCATTACAGTACAATAGGATTTGATTCTGAACGTTGACCTTTTCCATTGTGAGGTCGACTTTGAAGCCGACGTTTGATTTTTTTTTTTTGTGCACTTAAGAACTCACTCTTAAGAAGTATTAACAGTCTTTCCAGATACATTAATTGGGGGGTGAAAGTCAGCTCTTCAATCTAAAGCCTTGTAAATTGATAGAGTTTTCTGTAGGAGTGAACATCATATTTCTGACATAAATTTGACACTGCAACTGCTACCAACAGATCTAATGCCACTTCTGCTCTATCCCTTAACAAATGTGATTTCCAACCTCCAATTTGCGAGCAAAAATAGCTGGAATTTCATAGTTTTTTCACTCTTTTAATACAGCCAGCTGGGACTTAATATTTCCTACATTTCTTGTCTATGAAGTTAATAGAGATTTCAAATAGTACATTTTATTTACAATGCCAGCAAATCATTTACATAAAGAATCTGTTCATGGACAACCCAAACAAAGACCCTTGAGCTACAACAATAACTATAATGGGAATTTATCACCAGCCTAACATTTCTGTTGGTCATAGAATGTCAGAAATGTGTGTTAGTGTGATGACGACAATAGCTTTTGATGCTAAAGAATCAATAACATTTAACGAATTTCTAAATTCACCAACTCTTATTATCTACAACAGTGATCCCCAGTCAGTGGTTCATGAGCAACATGTTACTCACCAACCCCTTGGATGTTCTTCCAAGTGGTCTTAAAGCAGGTGCTTATTTTTGAATTCATAGTTTGTAGTCAAGTTTTGGCTGCATAAAAAACAGGAGTACTGCCAAACAGAGCCAACAGTCCAAATGGGAACTAACAAATGACCAATTGCAGCACTTATGTTGCACCACCCAGGATAATTTTCATGCTAGCATTACTCAACTTCAACTATTCTTACATCTGTATGTTGCTCATGGGTAAAAAAAAAAAAAGTTGGGGACCCCTGATCTACAGAGTGCAGAGACATCCAACATTTGATTCTGAACATTCACCTTTTTCCATTGTGAGGTCAACTTTGAAACCAATGTTTGATTTTTTTTTGTGCACTTAAGAACTCACTCTTAAGAAGTATTAACAGCCTTTCCAGATACATTAATTGGGGGTGTTAGTCAGCTCTTCAAACTATAACTATTATACCATTACAGTTATTATTGTATCTCAAGGATCTTACCTTCTAAAAAGGGTGGAGGATTTTAACTATGAGGGGAGACTGTGAAAGTTGGGGGTTATTTTATCTGGAACAAAATGCTTACAATGGGACATGATTAGATTAGAAGGCATTATAAATGCATAGCGGGGGGTTCCCATAAGAAGGATTACCGCACCAGAGGCCACCCCTTTAGACTAGAAGAACAGAACTTTCATTTGAAGCAACGTAGGCGGCTCTTCTCAGTGAGGACAGTGAGTTTGTGGAATGCACTGCCAGATGATGTTGTGATGGCTGATTCTGTTAATGGTTTTAAGAGGGGTTTGGGTAAAAGCTATTGTCATATAGGTATCAGATCCGTTATCCAGAAACCCGTTACACAGAAAGCTCCTAATTATGGAAAGGCTCCCATAAACTCCATTCTGAAAAATACAAATTTTTAAAAAGGATTTCCTTTTTCTCTGTAATAATACAGTAAAACAGTAGATTGTACTTGATCCCAACTAAGATATCACTAATCCTTTGTGGAAGCAAAACAATCCTATTAGGTTTATTTAATTTTTACGTGACTTAAGACTTTGACATGAATATCCAAATTATGGAAAGATACATTATCTGGAAAACCCCAGGTGCCGAGCATTCTGGATAAAAGGTACCATACATGTACTAAAATCTAAAATTAGTAGATTAAGTTTTTGTTTGGCAATATATGCCATCTCCTCTGGACTATAGCACTTTTTAATGAGTAAGATCAAGTGACGCAACATATTACATTATGTCATCCAGCTTGTGTACAAGGCACATAGTAGGTAGTGCCAGGCAACAAAATTCCAGATATATCCTATCCATACATCATGGTAACTTGATTCAAGCTTGTAATATCAGACAAGCAATATTTCAAGAATTATTAAGGATGTGACTATTTTCACTAGGTATAATGTGTTGCAGACTCATTGTGATATAGCATATGTACATAAGCCTGGGTCTATGGACTAGGTAAGAAGAAAAAAAATTAAATATACATACAAATAAATCCCAGTAGTAGGGTAATCACACATGGGATGTTTTATTTATGTGCTTACACTTGAAAAATATCCAACAAATGGATTGGTAAATTGTTGCTAGAAGTGTCTCATAAAGATCCTAAAACAACTAGTCAGCATGTCTGGAATTCTGATTTCATTTAAATAGATGAAAACTGCCAGCCGTTATATGTCTGGTATTGTTATCTTAACAATGTTAATTATTCTACTGTGGATGAATAGTAGACTATTTCATAACTCAGAAACTAAAGGGATAGTTTACTTTGTGGTTGCAGAGTTTAAGCAATGAGCCCCTTTTCATTTCTTTTCATAATTAAAGTGAAGCTGAAAAATATTCTTGGACCAAAGGAAGTAATTTTATAAACTGGATGTAGCATATATTTATGGACGTTTGGGATTCAAAACAACAGTTAGTTTATATATTTGCCTATTTCAGCAAAATACATGAAGTGTGTAGAATTTGCCCATCTTTTCTGCACCTAAAGAGTAAGTGAGGGAACGCAATGGCATCCTCCGCTGGGGGGGGGTACCAGACATTGCTACTGTTATGGTATACCCTTTGGCAGAAAACCTCAGAACACCACAGAAAAACTCACCCACTTTCTATTCATTCCTATGGAATTTTTAAAATCGTAGTTATCAATGGAGTTCACCATTTGATAAATATGCTTTTAAAAACCCCAAAGGAATGAATAGAAAGTGAGTGGGTTATCTGTGGTGAGCTCCAATTTCATACTTTGATAAATACAGTATTTATGTATATGAATAGAAAGATAAGTAATGAAGTAGCAATAAAAATTTGTAGCCTTACAGAGCTTTTGTTTTTTAGATGGGGCCAGCAACCCCCATTTGAAAGTTGGAAAGGGTCAGAAGAAGAAGGCAAATAATAAAAAACCTATACAAAATAAAATAAAAAATTGCAAATGACAATATGCTGCCTCTTCCCCCATTGAATTTGCTACCTTAAGTGCTCATGGCCAATATGAGCTATTTCTGCAAACATGACAACTAGATACTGTAGGATTCTGGGATTGTAGTTTAGTAAGAGTAAAAGTTTAGTATCACAGGTAACCCAACTTTTGTGTAGTTTTTCTCAACTAAAGATGCAGTATCATCACATGTGGTAAGGTAAGCAGTCCCTGGAGGTATAGGGGCCCCATGAGGCCCTAATTCATGTACAATTTCAATAAATATTGGTAAAACAGGTCAACCTCTAGACATTTTTGGGGCCTGAAAAATAAGTTGCTGTGGGGCCCAGTAATATCCAGTTATGCCACTGGCAGATTCCATTATTGGGTGCCACATCATGTGTCAACAAAAGAGAAGCATGTCTTATCCAATTATTGCCTAGTACCTGCATTAGCTATCAGAATCATGTAATCCTCCTGGATAATATAAAGGTGCTCAATAAACTGCTATAGGGTTAATCAATACACAATTTAGTGAGCATTTACCATGACATCACAAACATATCTCTAGTGTCTCTCTCTCACTTCTCACTTCTTGTAAACTATTATATCAATAAATAGTCATCAATGGATCAGCCACTCTGATCTATTTCTGGTGCACTTTGAATGATATTTTTTTTTCTTAGAGGTGTATAAGTGATTTGTCTACTATGCACATTTCTGATATTTGTTTTACACAGCCAGTGCATTATTTTGGTCCAGTACTAGACCTCAGTGCACCCCATCAGCATGTGAACATTATGAGAATGACTTAGGGGCAAATTTACTTATGGTCAAATATCGAGGGTTAATTAACCCTCGATATTCGACTGCCAAATTGAAATCCTTCGACTTCAAATATCAAAGTCAAAGGATTTACCGTAATTCGTTCGAACGGAAAATTGTTCGATTCGAAGGATTTTAATCCATCGATTGAATGATTTTTCTTCGACCTAAAAAAGCTAGCAAAGCCTATGGGGACCTTCCTATGGGGGACCTTCCCCATAGGCTAACATCGAATTTTGTAGGTTTTAGGTGGCAAACTAGGAGGTCGAAGTTTTTTTTAAAGAGACATTACTTCGACTATCGAATGGTCGAATAGTCGAACAATTTTTAGTTCAAAGTCGTAGTCAAAGTAGCCCATTCGATGGTTGAAGCAGCCAAAAAAAAAAACATTTGAAATTCAAAGTTCTTTTTCTTCTATTCCTTCACTTGAGCTAAGTAAATGGGCCCCCCAATGTGCATGAGGAGAAGTGACATATTCTGAGTGCATACTACTTCACTTCCATCTGCTATGGGCCAGCCAGGTACCCCCTACCCCCCTCATCCACCTTTGGCTTTAGTTGGGAAGTAACTGGCAGTGACAGGATTTAGGAATTTCTTTCTTTACCATATAAGCTTCTGTCCTAGGCACAGACCCTCGAATACAACCCTGTACACAACATGAGACTTCAGTATTGTGTACGTAGTGACATCAGCACAATAATAAACTAAAGAACAACATTAGTTTCAGTGTGACATTTAATATGACTGGTATTCATCATAGATATAAATGAAGAGATATCATTATATCCTTCCCCTCTCCTTCCACACCAACCAAAGGGATCTGAGCCATCCTACTGCCTATATAAGGACATATACATAAAGGACATATACATAAATATATGGTTTATTTATTTAAATGTGGGATACAAAGCACCCAGATATTATGTGTTGGTGGTCAGATGTATTATTAGTTGCTAGTTATAGTTATAGATACCATTACCAGTCAACCAGCGGTAATGTCAAAAATCAAAGACATGTTTTTAAAAAATTGGCAACATGAGAGCCTCTCTTTCTATTGAAAAAGCAGTTGTAGCATAATGAATAGGAGGTTCTCTAACAATGTAGGGCATGTGTGTAGCAGTAAACTGAGCGAAAAATGCATGTGATTTTGCCATCCCAAAGCAGAAACAAGGTGCTACAAAAAAATGGCCTTAGACTCTAAAGTAGTTTGCTACAAAAATTATGTGCAATATTGCGCAACAAAAAAGTTTAGCTCATTTTTTGCCTTTTCGTCATTTTTACGATGAAGCCAAATCGGACAGATTTGCTCAACACTAATAGAGAATTTCAGTGGTCAAGGACTACCTAATGATTCATATAGAGCATTTCAACTTCTTATAAACTGTTCTAAAGGCTTTCTAGAAGGTAAGCATCAAAGGTCCCACTAAATAGGGATTCCAGCTACATTTCCCTTGTTAAACTATTCATAAAGACTAGCCATTTTCTTCCATACCATAGATTTGTTGATCATCTGCATGTGCCTGCAACTGAGCCAATACAATGGTGCAGGTAGGGCAAAAGGCTAATGGCAGCATATGGGCTAATTCTTCAGCAGGACGATTTCAGCCCCTTTGTGAAATTAGCCAAAGAGTAGGGATAGGGAGGAAAGAATGTGGTCAAGTGTGCCAGATGCATCAAATAGCCTGTTTCATCTCAATGCCAATACAGGAGGAGTTCAGCTTAACCTAAATTCTGGAACATACTGCAACACTTTTTTACAGTTAATTAGTGGTAAATGCTGTCTCATGTAAGTCAAAACAAGAAAATAAAGTGAGATTAATATTTTCTGTAAAAGAATTGTGTGTAAGCGTGTAACCCCCTATATAATATTTTGGAATATTTTGCAATCAGAACCTTTAAAGCCCATCATAAATGTGAGTTACTATCTACCCCATCCTAATGGACAGTTCTTGGATAAGGAACCTCCTTCTATTAGATTATGGTGTGCAGAAGAAGTCATATTATACATTTTTATATGAAATTATAAACTACTCTTCAATGAGCACTTTATAGGTCATATATATCATCCGTATGATTCATTAAAAAATATTTACAGAAAAGTTTTGCCAGTTTTAGCCACAAAGTACCACAACCATTTCTGTATTAGTTATGGGCGAATAAATTCGGCATTCAATAATTAGCGGGGAATTTCCATGTTTTGCCGTCGGCAAATAAATTTGTGAAACTGTGGCGAAAATCCACTGTGGTGGAAAAATTTGGGCGCACGCTTAAATATTGTCGCACGTCAAAATTATTCGAACGCCTATTGACTTTAATGAATTTGACCAAAATAGGCGTGCGTATAACAATTGTCGCGGGCGCCAAAATTGATGGACGTCAAAATAATTGTAACGCCCATTGACTTCAATGTGTTTCCAAATTTTTCTCTGGTTCGTGAATTTCTGCAAAATTCGCAATTTTTTCAGCAAAGCGAAATGGGACACATGCTTCCATCACTATTCTGTATATATTCTGTAAATGCTTTGCTAGCTTGCCTTTATTGTATAAGACAAAAAAATCACCTTTCTTTAAAACAAAACGATTAACTATGATGACAGAAATAGAAGAAGTTGTATAAATGTATAGCACAAGAAATGCGTAAAAATCTGATCAAGACTTCCGTATCTCAGGAGCTCTTCACAAAGGTAAACAGAAGTTTATATCTGAGTCATAAATATTACACAAGCTGAACTTTTCAACCTACTCCCGACTGACTTCTATAGCCAATCAAAATCAAATAAAAGCAATGTTCACCAGATAATAGGATAAAAAACATCTTGAATTTAGACAAAGCTCTATTGTCTTTATCTGTGAAAGGCAAGGTGTTGCTTTCCATTAGAACGAAGTTGCCAATCATGTCATGAACAAAATAGATAGTAGTACTGTACACAGACATTATAACAAAGCCATGATGTTAAAATGAGCCCTACAAGAAGCCATTAATCCAATATAATGCTCAAAATTTTTAATGTAAAAAATATCAGAAAAAAAAGATTAAAGAGAAAAAAATTGTCAAAGGTTCTATTTGGTGGCTACATAACAAAGCAATGAAAATAAATAATATATTGATGTCTATTGTCTACAAAGATTGAAAAATGAGAATGGGCTATCTTAAATTCTCAGCTTTATCTATGTCTTGAAAGGACCAACATTTTATAGGATATGATCCAAACATGGGAAAGGGTGCTCCAAGTAGACTTCAAATAGATCTTTTTTACTGTGATTTGTAAAGGTAGAGCATTTTTCCTACATGGTATCAAATTACCAAATTTCTCAGAATTCAGTTTTGAGTTCTTAAGATCCCATGAGTTAATAATTATTCTGTATATTTGAACCTTAAAACCATTAAAACTTAAGCTATAGTAAGAAGGTTAAGAAAAAGGAACATTTTATAATGTAATGGTGAAAAAAAAACATTGTTACTTATGTACCACATGAGTTTTATAGGAGAACTATCGTGAAAGCAAAATATATACTATGCTCTATTTCACAGAAATATATAAATATGATCAATACAAATGTATGTTCTGTGTCACGGTCAGCACCCTAAATTCAGAACCAATGCTAAGCAGCCGGTTCTCAGCTCTTGCTTCCGCCTTTAACAGCCGCCTTTCACCTAGGGAGGAGCCCTCAGCTAATCGTATGCCGCCAGGTCTTATTAAGAGAGGTGCCAAGCAAGGGGTTCTGAATGAGCAAAGGGGCACGACGGTAAAGCAAAGTCTTTTGGGCAGACGGTCACGGTACAAGGTGTAGACAGAATCGTAGTCAGATCAGGATGGGTTCGGGGCAGGCAGAGTACAAACGGAGTCAGGCAGACAAGGTCAAACCAGGAGATCGATCAGAAAGGGATACAGATACAGCGGAGTTGGTTATCAGGCACGGGTCAGGACCATCAGTGGCAGGCAGGGGTCATCAGAAGAGAGTATCAGATCGCAGAATACAGAAGCTTAGATAGCACAGAGGCACCAGGAATTCACAATGAGGAAACCTATAATGGGCAAAGTTCTGCAGCCCAAATGTGCCTTTTAAACCATTTGAATTTCATGCCATTGCGCAATGATTCAATCATGCCAGCGTGATTGCGCACAGAAAACCCAGAAGTTTGCTCAGCGCACACCCTAAGGCAGTGTATCGCAGGACGCCAAAGGATCAATACCACGGGGCGGGCGTCCCCGCCGGCCCACTGGACCACCAGGGTGAGTGGCCCTTACATTCTGTTTCTGTTATAACCATGTTAATCTTTACTATCACTGTTTCTCTTCAAGAAGGCTTTGCAACACAGTTGGGGTTTTTGAAAGACAGCTTAAGTACATCATCTAGGCTAAGGGGACATGGACATTCAAACATTAGAGATAACTGTCCATCAAAACTGACTCCAAAGCAAAACCTTGATGTAGAGAGACAGATTGCTGAGAGGGGAATAGTGAAGAGTACAAAGCAGTGCAGAATGTTTAATTGAATTCATATTTCCATGAGCTGAACTTATATTACATTTTGGATTTCATGACAGATTCCCTTTAAAGCGTTGCTTAATGTTTGTGGCAGAGGCTGAAACTGTTTGTTCCATCGCTATAAAGAATATAAAGAAATGGAGAACCCATAATTCTACAACATGATTTGTGAAATCAATTTAACATATTCAGCATATAGATTACATACAAAAATACAAAGGAGAAAGTGGGTCCTGCTTACTATGTAAAAGGATTGACTGATGTTGAATGAAATAGCCAGTGAGAATATTATTGCTCATCCAGATAATAAATTACCTGAAATTCAATGGAATTAAAGTTGTTGTTAAGTCTATGGTGCATGCAAATCTATAAATTGTCCCTATTAATGATCAAAATAGAATTTTTTAGACTCATTTTAATTTGTTCCCCAAATGAGCTACATTACCAATTTCTATTCTAAATACTGGATATAATGTACATAATGCATATATCTCTTAAAGGTAAAAAAATGTTCTATAACTTGTGCAACCTTTCTAGAACCCAAATGAGGGATAAAAGTGTCCCACAAAAACTGATGATGATGGTACAGTCTTGGTAAATAAATGTGTGTGCTGATAAACTTTCTAATGGCACCTGAGACATTTAGTTGCCTGTGCTAAATCATGTAATCACATGAAAATGCAGTGGAAGGCATTCAATAATAGTGATAACAAGAGATATTTTATGGAATAATTTACAAATGGAAAACAAATAATTTTTAGCTTGGCTGTTCTGCAGGTATTAAAAACATCTAGAATGTCTACATAGGGGTCTTCTAGACTTTTGCATAATCTTTTGCCAAAGTGTCTTAGTTTTGAAACACAGAACCCTTCAGCTACCCCCTTGATTACAATGTTGCCTGCATTCAAAAGCACTATATTGGAGAGGGACAGACAGAGGCATGTAGGCATCCTGTTACCTAACTTGCAAGTCATTTAGATGTGCAAGTTTGGGAATGGTAGAAAATTTAGTTGACAATGATCTATTCTTTTTATCTAGTGCAGACCACAATCAGATTGGGTATAGTGCTGGCTAATTAAACACTAATATGTGCTCTATAGTGCCCCCCATTGGTCTGTCATTCTTCCCATGCTCTGAATTTTGGCAAAGTGCTTTGCTGTTCTCTTTGTTGCTAAAAGGCAAAGACATCATCCCAATAACAGTGCGTATTTGGTCTAGGTCTGCATGTTTATTAGGAGCAGTGTGTTTTATTCTTAGTCCTTTTTATCCACATTTTGTTATGTTTGTATTTCAGACTAAAATTACATTTGCTTTATATTTTAAATATTACTCCTGCTTTAAAGCTATGGGAGCAATATGAAGACAGCTTGAGTGAGTGCTTTAATCAGACAGATCAATAGGTGACAAATTGACCAATGTCCCATGGCTGCCAAATTAAGCTGTTTATGGAAAGTAACCTAACCAAACAAAATCATGTCAAACCCATAGCACTTGTGGCAGTGATTGATAGCTTACTCCAGGCCTTTAAATGTGATTTTTCTTGACAGTTTGCTTTAAAAACTGTGTCCTGCTTTGCAACATGAACTGAAGTCACATCAATCTGAGAAAGAAATAATATGCAGAATATAATTTTTTGTACCAGAAGTTCCCATACATAAGAAAGCAGTTTGCAGTAATTTGCTTGGAAAGTTTGCTTCCTTTGGTGTATGTAATAATGCAGAAGTCATTATAATATATTAGAATAATACAGATTTAAATATGTATGTGTAGCATCATCCTGTGCCTTCAAAGCTATTGTTAGGTCTTTATTTTACAGTGCTAATGAAAGAACATTTTTAAGAGTTTCAAAATATATTGTAAAAGAGTGTAGAGGCAACCAGTGCAACATTTGGTGAGTGTGAGCTGTGTTGCAGTAGGGAGCCACATGAATGCAGATGGGAGTCAAAAAATTGTTTAAAAAGTTGTTTTGCTGTTATCTGCTGTATACCAGCACTGTATGCAACCAGAGGTTGGACCACCATATGGATTTACCTCAACATAGAATGGTGGCTTGCCGATATTATGATCAGAACCCTTAAACTACTAAAGTAGTGAACCAAGAAATATGCATTGATCAATTCCCTCTTTTCATATTTTATATGGGGGGGGGCATTTTTGCCTTTATTGTAGATACCAAGGGGCAAATTCACTAAGGCGCGAAGCGCCGAACGCTAGCGTTAATTCGCTAGCGTTTGGCATTTTCGCTACTGGGCAAATTCACTAACGAACACTGGCGTAGTTTCGCTAGTGTTACTTCACAACCTTACGCCAGGCGAATCTTCGCTAGCGACGAAACTACGCAAATTCACTAACTTGCACAGTGTAGTGAACGCTACCTTTTACGCTAGACTTCCTTCGCCACCTCAGACCTGGCGAAGCGCAATAGAGTAGATAGGGATTGTTTCAAAAAAAGTCAAAATTCCCAAAAAAGCTGGCGTGTTTTCTACATGATGGCTGATAGGCTGAAAAAGATCGAAAAATTTTTGGGGCTCCCCTTCCTCCCCCCCTACATTTCCTGACTCATGGCAACTTACCTAGACAGTGGGCACATGTGTAGGGCAAAATAAATTTTTTATTTGCAGATTTGAAGGTTTTCTAGGCATTTGTAGTGCAGATACGTGTTCCTCCATTGAAATTTGAATTTCGCGCCGTATGCAAATTAGCCTTCGCTAGCGCAACTTCGCTTTATATAGCGAATCAACGCTAGCGCAACTTCGCAACCTTACGCTACCCCTGTGCGCAACTTCGGATTTTAGTGAATTTGCGGAGCCCTGGCGAAACTACGCCTGGCAAAGTGTGGCAAAGTGCGGCGAAGTGCGGCATCTTAGTGAATTTGCCCCCAAGTGGTAAGTTACATGGATATGACAAATTGTGATTTGATTAAGATTATGTTCTCTTTACTGTTGTAAAATAAGTATTCATTTGCTTCCAATGATGCCTCTCACCAACACCACTACCCACCCACCTTATGATTTACTTACATTACATTGCACTGATGAATTGCTCTAAATACTGTTAATAGCGTTATTGTTTTTGCAACCCACTATACAGCATTTTATTAACTTGCCAACACAGTACCATTTGTTCTCTCTGGGCTCATCTCACTCCATTTACCTTGAATCACTGCTGCCACTGATGATCACGTCAATCAAGTCAAGTGGAGAGAGTCCCTGGTTGCCAGCTTTTCCTTCCTTCCTTTTCTTTTACTGGCAGCTTCCAAGCATCCTTCCTCACTTTCCCATTTTGTGAGGATGAGTTTGAACTATGTTTATTAGTAGATAATCTGTTAGGCCCTAAATAGAAGATTATAGAGGCCTATAGAACTGTAACGTAGTCATAATTCAGCCATATTGTTATATATAGTTAACAATTTTTACCACATTGTGTGTCCTATTTTTTCCTCTCTAATTGGGGTTGTTAACCTTTAAAGGTGACCGTCACCCAAAAAATTAATCAAAATCCTATTTTATCACATTAGTCAAGCAAAATGAACTTTAATTACACTATATAAATTATTTGAATTTTGTTTCCTTCAGTCTGGATAATTAATAATCATAGCAATCTGGCAGGAGCCATTTTGTGGACACTGTTATTAAGGCAAGTCTTGCATCATCTCAGAATCTTGTTTGCGCTAGAATGGGGGACCTGATGTCCATCCCCATGCACTGGCTACACAATTAAATGGTGAAGAGAACTGGGAGAATGTGCGGAGAGCAGTGACATCTAGGAAGTGCTGAATGGAAAATGAAAGTAATTGCTTGCCCCACCTGTATGCCTAAGGCATAGAGGAGGGGCAGACAATATTTGATTGACAGCTGTGATTTTAAATGAGCTTACAACAGCTATGAATGCTTTATTAAAAATAGAAATTGGATTTCATGTTTAATTTGTAAAGGTCTTTCATTATACAAATGTTTGTGTCTGGGTGACAGGTCGACTTTAAGTTAACTTTATGTTTGTCTTTTTCTTCTGCCTCTTTCCATCTGCCAGACAGGGGTTCAGCCAAAATAACTATTGCTAAGTGAGGCTATAACTTTACTGTTATAGTTCCGTTATATTCGTTTTCCTCTATCCAGGCCCTCTTCTATTCAAATTCCTGTCTCTTTTTCAAGTCATTGCCTGGTAAAATGGATCCTAGCAACCAGATGGCTGCTGAAATTGCAAACTTTTGAGCTGTGCATTAAAAAGTTATTTGAAAATCATAAAAACCAATTGGAAATAGTCTTAGAATATGAATGTCTACATTATGTAAAGGTGAACTGCCCCTTTGATTTTTGAACATGTAATTTCTTAAACAGAAATTCAGCAAATTTAAGATTTTTTATTGATTCTTAGCTGCCATGTTCTTACTCTCCCACTTCCCCAAATATGGGCACACACAAACATACCTGTACCTCACTAACCTTTACTGATGATGATGACAAACAAGCTAAGAATGTGAAAATAAAGATACAGAAATGACTGTGTTGACCAAAAAGCAAAAGCCTGGAACAAAATATAAGTGACCTTTACCTCTTAGCTTTTAACTTTTCTGCACCTCGTCACCTAATTTAATGTCACTCATAGGTTCAGATCAGGTTTAGACTGGGAAATAGTATATACTCTACAGGTTGATCTTCATGTGGGTTATAAATGAAGGGCTACATTAATGATAGGGTTACCTGCCTATGACTAAAATTTAGGGCATGCCAATAGTGGAGAGTCAAGACAGTTAGTCAAAGGGACTGTTTTTATCTTCACATTAGCTGTTTATTTAGATATAGAAAAATGATCCCATCAACTGTGGCCCACAAACATTGTTTTACTGTCACAGACTTTTCATTTTCCAAAATATTTTTTTATAGCAACACTCTATCTATCTTAATGAAATATCTACAGCTACAGTGATTTTCAGCCTCTGAATGATCTGTTTCTTCTAAACTTTATAGTGGGACATGTTCCTCTACTGTAGTCTACGGAGAGTTTTCTAATTGGATCACAGGTCATTAAAAAGTATGAGAAGAGCGCAGGAGAAATGACCTGTTCTCCAGGAAAATGTAAAGTAAAAAGTTTTACTGATTCTAAAATCCACCCAATTTACAGTTATTGTGCCATTCAAAGAAATGTGACCTTTGGTTGAGTATCCAAAGAATTTATTTTAAAGGGCAACTGAAATTTATTTAGAAACTCTGTATCTTATACATTGGATTGATTTACTGTCTTGGAGGTAGAAGTTCCATATAGTCAACATCTATTGAATTATTGACTCTAAATAATAGCACTAAGCTCAGCTGTTGAAATCAAAGGCATTCACATTGTATATCGATCAAAACTAAAACATTTCCATTGTTATCTTTCACAAATAAAGGTCTGGATTCTGTTTCTTCCTGAAATTTTTACTTTAGGTCCTCTTGGTCTGACACTCATGTTCTAGAATAGGATATACCTGAGTGGCTCCAAGATGATGTGGAGACTACTGTAGGTATCTGGAAAATATCAATGTGATGTTATGTAGCAGTGAATACATAACCATGGCATCACTAGGAAAATTAATGGCATAACATACCAGTTTTAAAGCTGGCCATACACCTAAAGATCCACTTTGTCATAGCCTGACATGCCACCTTGAGCTGGCCAATATTGGGCTTATCCAATTGTTAGGCCCTAGGGCCAACAATAAGATCCTACTGGTCACCAATCCAGGCCGTCAGGAGAGGTCTGCATTATAGCATGGTCCTTGGACCGACAGGAAAATCAAACCAGCTTGATTGATATATGCCTGATTTCCAGACAGATATCGATGAGACAGACCCATTGGGGGCCCCATAAATGGATCAATAAACTGCCGACTCTGGGTATTACATCCATTATAATGAATACCTGGACATTCTGGTCAAGGAATTTTTCCATTGCATAGGCCACTGTAACTTACTTGTGCTAAAACACATTTACATTTATCATTACCTTAATCAGCATCAGTTACAAGGTATTATTTTATTATTACAGAGAACAGGCAAATCAGTCAACACTATTAGAAATGACTTTGAGATTATATTCATAATTAAACAAATATTTTGATGTTAACAGAATTAATAATCACTCTCTACGAATGTTTCCTGTTTTGCACTGTTGAATAAACTATACTGACTTCTGCTCGATATTTCAAAACCTTGGGATATTACTATAGACAAAAGAAAAAATAGATGAGATATGAGCTCACAGGAAATATAGATGCATAATATGTGAATATAAAAAGTAGACAAATAATTAGCACTCTGCTTTATTTACAACCTCTAATAGGCTTATGGTCATATACGGCAATGATCAAAGTATTAGAAAGATAACAAGCAGCACAAAGCACATTGTATGCCTTTGAAGTGACTATCACAAATAGCCCTTAGTGCTTTCCCTTACTGTGTTCATTATAAACAAGAGTCACATATCTTTCCTTGCCTTATTGATTCATTTGCTGAAACTAGAGTTCTAATGAAAAAGTGTTTTTCCCCCAAGCATTGGTGCCTCGTTAATAGCTGATCTCCTGATGTGCAGAAGCAAGAAAACTAGCCAGCCAGTTACATTTTGTGTCATCTAATAAAGCAATATTCCAAAGAACATGGATCTGTTCTCATCTGCCCAGTTAAGCTTTGCAATTGTATTCCAATGAGCCGACATTGCCAGATAATACCTGACTTCTCTTGCCAACTGGGAAAAGGTACTTTTTTTTTTTTACCAGGAAAACATATATTCTCAGTTTATATGACTGCTAACAAATTAAGGATACTTACTGACAGCAGAAAAATAAAAGTTCAATATTATTATTATTCAATAAATTGTTATTGTCATTCAAAGTGTAGTGGAGGCAGAGGTTAGCCTCCAAAACCAAACAGCTGTCAAGGACATTTTTCCTTATTTAGTAAATACAAAGGGGGTAGCTGGAAAATGCAGTTATCAAATCTCCTCACAGTTCTCACAGTTTTCTAATCCGTGTATTCTCCTAGATTTTGAGCTTTCACAGGTAGGGTCATCGGATCTTACTTCATTTATGATATTATTTATATTTGTTGCTCTTCTGTCTTTCATATGCTTTCATATGCTTTGTGTTTCCAAAATACATTGTGCTTCAGACCTTGTTGGCTCTTTATAATTAAACAATAACAAAAATATTTTGTTTCCATATTGTTGCTATGGCATGTGCATGGTGGTTGTATTAAGTCTATCTTCCATTATATTTTTCCATTGTGAAAATATGACAATGTATAATTATGTTTGCATTGATTTCTTTAGGTTCAGCAAAGGTTGACAAAAACTGTTCTATAGCCATAGCGTTTCTTTTCTGAACCTTTAACCTTCTAATACTATGATAATATCCTTTCAAGTAACTATTACTGCCATGACCAGGCTTCACTTGGTTCTGGGTCATGGGAAAAAAACATTTTTTCAAAATGAATCAGTTAATAGTGCTGATCCAGCAGAATTCTGCACTGAAATCCATTTCTCAAAAGAGAAAACAGATTTTTTTTATATTCAATTTTGAAATCTGACATGGGGCTAGACATATCGTCAATTTCCCAGCTGCCCCAAGTCATGTGACTTTTGCTCTGATAAACTTCTATCACTCTTTACTGCTGTACTGCAAGTTGAAGTGATATCAGCCCCTCCCTTTCCCCCTCAGCAGCCAAACAAAAGAACAATGGGAAGGTAACTAGATAACAGCTCCCTAACACAAAATAACAGCTGCCTGGCAGATCTAAGAACAACACTCAATAGTAAAAACCCATGTTCCACTGAGACTCCTTCAGTTACATTGAGAAGATAAAACAGCAGCCAGCCAGAAAGCATTTCTTTCCTAAAGTGCAGGCACAAGTCACATGACCAGGGGCAGCTGGGAAATTGACAAAATGTCTAGCCCCATGGCAGATTTCAAAATTGAATATAAAAAAATCTGTTTGCTCTTTTGAGAAATGGATTTCAGTGCAGAAGTTTGCTGGAGTAGCACTATTAACTGGTGCATTTTGAAAAAAAAACATGTTTTCTGATGACAGGATCCCTTTAATCCATCAAAAAAAGACAATTTATTGAAAATATCAACTATATTAAGGAGAGAAATAATCTACCAAGGGGATTACATGATATAAAAAAGGCAAGAGACATACTATATATGTAGAAAGAACCACGACGTACTGCGGACAGCCTGGCACAAAATATCCTTCTATATTTTTCATTTTACATAATCATCTCTAAATTAAAGACCAAGAAACCCAATTTACTCGTTCATATGGGTTCCTATACCTAACTAAATAAGTAAGCCTACCCTCTTTATTGCAGATTGTCAGCTACAATGTAACATACAGTATAAAGAGACAGGTACTGAGACTTTTATTTTTTTTAAAAACCCACTTGGGAAAAATCCTGCTCAGCAGAAAGCCAAGGTATTTGAAGGAAGAAACCATGTTAGAGTTTAGGAACTCCCATGTGGTTTTTGGACCCGAAGGCTCAAGCATTTTTAAATTGGACCTCAAATTCACAGTTATCATATATACTGTACCCCTATTGTTCATTTTATAGACAAACCTACAGTAAATGAAAAACCCCATTTAATTTTTTTAACACATATTTAAGGCCAAAGTATAGACTTTTTAGAATCATTTCTCTGTGACTGAACCAACACAATTCATGCAAAGCAGTTCACTTAGTACTAGTTATAAATGGAGTGAGATCAAAGGCTGTTCATTAGATACAGGGTGTGTGAAGTCCAGAAGTTTACAAATTAATTTTTTTTAGAGGAGATATGACTTACTCTGACGATAAGGAAAAAGTTCATTGAAGTTACATTCAGTCCTGTTTTAAATATGACAAATAATTTTATGCCTTTTATTTCCAAGATTTTCTGCTCTCTTTCAGTTCTTTTGAAAGAAGTATGTTTTTGAGGTCTTTACCCTGTGGTTAAGAAGCTGATCTAAAATCAACCATTTATTAAAATCCTATTTTTAAAATTTTACATTTTCCACTTATTTTAGCTGCATTTCTGTTTTCACCATTTTCTTTTTCAAATTGCCTCCAATTTAAATCTAAAATCAACCATTTTTAAGCTGGAAAAAAAATATAAATTTTGATAAAATGAGAAAAAAACATGCACAAAACATGCTTAGTCATTAAAAATATCAAAGAACCTGACATATTATAAAATTAATTTGGTTGCAGTAACATTTTATTATTTCAATGGCATTTCCATTCTGTTATTGACAACTTTGTCACTTTTTTTTTGATTTTGACACTTTATAAATAGCTAACATTCCAAAGTCCAACAAAGAAAATTTATATTCTGCCTTAATGGTTTAATAATAGGTAGTGATAGGCGAATTTATTCGGCAGGCGCGAATTTGCGGTGAATTCCTGCGATTCGCTGCTGGCGAATAAATTCGCAAAACCGCCACGAAAATTGGCCAACGAGAAATCGCTGGCCTCGAAAACAAGATGATGTTTCGTGAATCGAAACGCCCAAAATTCGCCCATCACTACTAATAGGTCTATGATGTATTTTTATAATATTGGATGGTTATCATGTTGAGTGGAAGTTGGAGGGGTCTAATGGGTCATTGTTTTCTTTTTCCCTTTCTACCACCCACCTAAAGGAATCTGGGAGCTAAACTCTGTATATTTCCTAATTTCCTCCATTTGCGGCCTGGGTCTTAGGTTTACAGATAATGAGGCGTTAATTTAACTGCTTTGAAGTACGAACGTCATACTTTCAATTGAATATTTCTACAGTGATTTGTATAGAAATAATAAGAATTTATTCTTTTCCTATATTCTATATTCTTTTTAAAATTAGATCAATTAGCAGAATGTATGTTCAACATAATAACATAACATAATTATTACTTTGATAACTGGGGTTTCCCCCCAGGGTTAGATCATAAAATATAATAGCCATTGATATTAAATTGGCAATACCATAAGAAAATATTATATCAAGAGACAGTTGTGCTATAGTTGTGCTTGTGCCTACACTTGGAGCCACCTTTGTTAACTATAATAGGAAGCTCACATTTCTTGTGAAGAAACAAAACACAACGTGCGATAAAACCCTTATACTATTTTCTAAATGTGCATGACTAGACAGTTGCTGCACTCAATGGGACTAATTATTGATGTGTGTTGTTACACAGAAGATGCTAGCAGATTTGCTTTGGAAAGGGACATTTTCCTTTCAAATTAACTTCATGTCAATATTAGGAATAATAACATAAATCTTAGTGACTGATGGCGTCTAACAGAAAACTGCCAAGGGAAAGCATTTTGAAATATTTATGAGGAGTTTTAAGTCTGAAGATTTAATTTGAAACCGTAATTCTAAATTAAAGGAATTGTCTGACTTTGGCCTGTTAACTCTATCAAAATGATTACTGGATATAATCTTCTGCTCCTTACACTGCATTTTCTGCACAGTTGGAAAAGAAGGTAAACTATAGCAAAATATTTAGGGGCAGATTCCCTAGCAAAAGGCAAAGTGGCTGACACTACCGTCAATTTGCCAGAAATCCCATCCACAGGGACAATCGTCAATTTACTAGCAGATGTAGAGGACATTTCTCTATCGAACGGGACCGTCGCTAGTTTACGTTTGCATCCTATCACCAGGCAACTTTTTGCTCTCGCATCTTCCTAAATCTTATGTATCCTGTATGCCAGAAATTAATTAAAGTTGTAAAAAGTGCTGGGGACTTTTACTTTTTTAAAGCAGGATTGTCTTCAAAAGTCCAAACTTTTAAAGAGTTTTGTGTTAACATTTTTTTCCCAGACATTTGAGGGGCATGGCACATTTGTTTTAGGGTGGGCTCCTGTGTAGAGCATTTGAGGATCTCTTCTGTCTTTATTATGGTTCTTTGGACATTTGTAATTAAAAGTGGGCACTTCAAGCATTTGCACCAACATCACTAATAAAGACGTCCATGTGACTTTTTATGTACCCACCCTATTCAAAAAAGCGTAAGTTTACTAACGAAGTTTTGCTAGGCAGAAATGAATGTAACCGAAACTTCACTATGAAATTCTCTCACTGCTAAAGTAATGCTTGCGAAAATTTGCCAGCATTCGGCTGCTGAGACGCAACTTCCCATTTTAGTGAATTAGCGTAATGAATTTGCGACTGGCGAAGTAGCGAGAAGTGTAGCGAAGAGGTTGCAGCAAAAATTTGCCCTTTAGTGAATTTTCCCCTTAGAGTTATGTTGTAGAACTAAATGATACACATGTGGGGGCAGATTTACTGAGCTCGAGTGAATAATTCGAATGAAAAAATATTCGAAGTAATTTTTTGGGTACTTCGACCATCGAATTGGTCAAATTCGATCAATTTCATTTGAATCTAATGATTCGAACGATTCGAAGTAAAAATCGTTCGACCATTCGATAATCGAAGTACAGTCTCTTTAAAAAAAAAAAACTTTGACTTCATACTTTGCCACTTTAAACCTACCAAAGTCCAATGTTAGCCTATGGGGACCTTCCCCAGCACTTTTCTAAGTTTTTTTTGGTTGAATAAAAATCCTTCGATCGATCGCTTAAAATCGTTCGAATCGTTTTGCGCTAAAATCCTTCTAATTCGATATTCGGATTCAAAGGATTTTACTTAAAGAAAACTATACCCCCCAAACAATGTAGGTCTCTATAAAAAGATATTGCATAAAACAGCTCATATGTAAAATCCTGCTTCATGTTAATAAACCATTTTCATAATAATATACTTTTCTAGTAGTATGTGCTATTGGGTAATCATAAATAGAAAATTGCCATTTTAAAAAATAAGGGCCACCCCCTGGGATCGTAGGATTCACTGTACTCACAAAAATACCAACAAACCGTACATGTTAGGTCACATGAGCCAATTAACAGACAGAGTTGTGTCTTTTGCTTCAACACTTCTTCCTGTTACAGTTAGAGTTGTAGTATTTCTGGTCAGGTGATCTCTGAGGCAGCACAGAGACCATCACGAAATGGTGGCTCAAGGCAAGAGATGTAAAAGGGCAATATTTACTTAAATATATATTCCAGTTTGGTAAGATTCTTTAATATGCCACTTAATATGATATGAACTATCTGTTGCTAAAGTGTTCATTTTGGGGGTATAGTTTTCCTTTAAAGGGTCGAATTCGAGGGTTTTTTAAATCTGCCCCGTAGTGTAATGTATTGGATTCATAGACATACTCTGAAAGGAAATTATTAGGGTTTAATAAACTATTGAACTAATTTGTACCACAAGAAGCAGAATACAGTTGGCCTCATTTATAATAACATGGCGAATTTGCTCCTGGGCAGTAACTCATACCATCAGTGATCAAAAATCAGTGATTCATTTTTTTAGTCAGCTGTAAGTTGAATACTGAAAGCAATCATCTGATTGGTTGCCATGGGTTACTGCCCAGTTGCAAATTTGCCTCAGTTGAGCAAAAAAAAACCCTGCCCATAGGACCTATTTTATCAATCTGTGTGTTATATGGTGTCCATAAAAATACCAAGCATAAAAGCCTACACCATTCCATTTAGAATCAGTCTAAATACCTTAGCGGGATTAAGCCATAGTGGCAACTATTGTAAAGGTAGTGCAAAGTGCAATAATATTATAACAACCTGCTTTTATGCACCTTTTAAAGGGATTGTTTACCTTTAGTGACTTTTAGTATGATGTAGAGAGTGATATTCTGAGACAATTTGCAATATTTACATTTTTTATTATTTGCGGTTTTAGAATTATCTAGCAGCTCTCCAATTTGCAATTTCAAAGCTGTAAAGTGTCAGAACAAGAAGGCAAAAAAAACTATAAAAAAATAAATAATGAAGACAAATTGAAAAGTTGTTACGTGCCAGAAATTTGCCTTGTGTTTTGTTTTGAGAAAAAAATGCTCAGTGACTTCAATTCATTTGGCATGAGAAAAAAAACTGGAGAAGTAACGCCCATTGCACAATTTATATCAGGATGCAAGATTAATGCAATAATTAACATAATTTTGTCAAGAGTTCAATATATTAAGCCACATTTATTCAAAGGTCAAGGAAACTGTTCCACTGAAGCTATGTGTTTCTTGGTAATAAAGTACAGTGGCACACACCAGAAGCAGACCAGGCTTCCTGCAATTCCCTCATGGTAGAACCATGATACTGTCAGGAGTAGAATTTGCATTTGTATTGGCACATCTGGTTTAAGCTGCAGCAGATACTGCCTGCTATTATGCAGACAATTAAGTTAACTCTATCTTGTTTAACCATAGCCAACACTGCTCAACAGTGCAGCTTAGGTAATGTTACCAAAAAATCTTTTTACATACTGTAAATTCATTTGGGTCATATATAAGTTGGGCTTATGTAAAAACAGGTGCATAAAAACTTAACTTAGCCAAAAGTAAATACTTGTTTGTTTGTTTTTTACATAGAAATACTTGATTTCTTAGATTTTGCCTCTTTATAGGTCCCTGGTAAGGCTTCACCTTGAGTATGCAGTGCAGTTTGGACCCAGTCCATGTGAATGATATACATGAGCTGGAGAGTGCAGAGAGTGCAGAGACGTGCAACTAAACTAGTAAAGGATATGGGGGTAGACTGTCATGGTTGGGGCTGTTTTCTCTCAAAAAAAGATGCTTACGAGGGGACATGATTACTCTTTATAAGTACATTAGAGGACATTATGGTCAGATAGTGGGAGATCTTTTTCCCATAAGAAGGATGGACACATCAGAGGCCACCCCTTTAGATTAGAGGAAAATAACTTTCATTTGAAGCAACGTAGGTGGTTCTTCACAGTGAGGACAGTGAGGTTGTGGAATGCACTGCCGAGTGATGTTGTGATGGCTGATTATATTAATGCCTTGGATGTTTTCTTGAACAAGCATAATATCCAAGGCTATAGTGATACTATATAGCTATATATATATATATATATATATATATATAGCTATATATATATATATATATATATATATATATATATATATATATATATATATATAGTATACTGTATAGTATTTATACCATATATACAGTAAATATATATATATATTGTGATGTTTTGGGGATCACAGCGGGGTTTTTTCACCAAACATGCAGGCCACTCCACATTAAGGGAAACATTTACTTTATTTTCTTCAGTTCAAATAAATCTCTCACAGACAAGCAGTGGCATAAAAAATCAAAACAGCTTCAGTTCAGCAACAAAATAAGTCCCAACAAAAGAGCCATGTACTTGCCATGAAAACTTGCAGTGTCCAGTCTGCCGGGAGTGAACTCCCTAGTCTTTTAGAAAGGAACTTTCTCCAACTCCACAGTGAGTAGCCACACATGAAAACCAAACTTTTCAGTTTAACACAGCAGTGAGTTTCCACACCTGAGAAAAAACTCCCACCTGCTGCTCACCTTCATTAAACACCCCTTGGATGTCCAGCCCACCTCTGGCTGGTTAACCCCATGGTGTCTTTTAAAGAGGTAATTTTAAAACCTAAAGAATGGGGATATATATCGGTCATCTACAATATATCCCCCCCAGCTTCTACATATCCCCCCCCTCTGCCTCAACTCAGGGGAGGTGGAGGCACCAGAAGAGCTCAAACAATGGACTCGGGAAAGAGCATCCGCATTCAGGTGCTGTTTTCCGGGTCTGTGCTCTACCCTAAACTTGAACTCCTGTAGTGCCGGGAACCACCGTGTTACTCTGGCATTTGCCCCTTTTTTCTGCTTCATCCATTTGAGAAATGATCAGAAACCAGCCTGAACCTTCTACCTAAAAGGTAATAACGGAGCGAGTCCAAGGCCCACTTGATGGCCAGGCATTCTCGCTCAACTATTGCATAGTTTTTCTCTGCTGTAGTCAACTTTCTACTGAGGAACACCACGGGATGCTCTTCCCCATTAATGACCTGAGATAATACAGCTCCCAAACCTACATCTGAAGCATCGGTCTGGACAATAAACTCCTTGGAGAAATCTGGAGCCACCAAGATGGGGTGATTACAAAGTGCGGACTTGAGCTCCAGAAAGGCCTTTTCAGCATCAGTGTTCCACTCAATCATAATTGACTTACGACCTTTGGTCAGGTCTGTTAATGGAGCAGCTATAGTGGCAAAATCGGGGACAAAACTACAGTAGTACCCAACTATTCCCAGGAAGGCTCGTACCTGTTTTTTTGTTTTAGGACGGGGCCAGTTCTGGACTGCATCTATCTTATTTAACTGGGGTTTTACTAGCCCTCTTCCAACAATATACCCAAGGTACCTTGCCTCTTCCATACCTAGGGCACACTTTTCTGGGAATCCTTCCTCTCTCAAGGAGTCGAGAACTGCCTGGACTTTAGGCAAATGGGACTCCCAATCCCTACTAAAGATGACAATGTCATCCAGGTAAACGGAGGTGTACCTGTGATGGGACCTCAAAAGCTTGTCC
Organism: Xenopus laevis; assembly: GCF_017654675.1. NCBI lineage: Eukaryota > Metazoa > Chordata > Amphibia > Anura > Pipidae > Xenopus > Xenopus laevis. Next base: position 34,795,599 of record NC_054375.1, on the reverse strand, counting down.
ATTGCCCTTTGGAACGTAGCGGGGGCTGTTTGTAAACCAAAGGGCATTCTCCTATATTGAAAATGGCCATCTGGAGTGGAAAATGCAGTTTTCTCCCTTGCTGCCTGAGTTAGGGGTATTTGCCAATACCCTTTCGTGAGGTCCAAAGTGGTGATATACCGGGCAGGACCCAACCTCTCTATAAGTTCGTCTACCCGGGGCATGGGATAGGCATCAAATTTGGAAATTTCGTTGAGTTTTCGGAAATCATTGCAGAATCGCAGAGTACCGTTGGGCTTTGGTACCAACACAATAGGACTCGACCATTCACTCTGTGACTCTTCAATAACTCCTAATTCCAACATTTTTTTTACCTCCTCTGAGACAGCCTTCCGGCGAGCCTCTGGAATACGGTAAGGCTTTAGACACACCTTTACTCCCGGCTCTGTAATTACGTCATGCTCTCTGACATTAGTGATCCCAGGCAAATCAGAAAAAATATCTTTGTTTCTCTGCAGAAACTCCCTGACTTGCTGGATCTGAGCTTTTGACAATGCTGTTGCCACACGGACACTGTCAGCACCAACCTGAGACTCAAGTTTCCCACTAGCCAGTGCCGAAACTGGTTCTCTATCCCTCCAAGGCTTTAACAAATTTATGTGATAAATTTGGTAGGGCTTTCTCTTACCAGGTTTGTGAACCTTATAGTTCACCTCACCCACTTTTTCTACAATTTCAAATGGGCCTTGCCACCTGGCCAAGAATTTGCTCTCTACAGTGGGAATCAACACTGCTACTCTATCTCCCACCTGGAATTGCCTCATTTTAGCGGACCGGTTGTATACCCGGCGCTGAGCCTCTTGAGCACTTTGCATGTGTTCCTTAACCAGGGGCATCACTCCTGCAATTCTTTCCCTCATTTGAGAGACATATTCCAAAACACTTTTGTGGGGAGTAGCTTCACTCTTCCAAGCCTCCTTTACAATATCAAGCAGTCCCCGGGGCCTGCGCCCGTACACCAACTCAAAGGGGGAGAAACCTGTAGACGCCTGAGGCACCTCTCGAATTGCGAATAAAAGAGCAGGTAATAAACAATCCCAATCCTTACCATCTTTTTGCACCACCCGCTTAAGCATTGTTTTTAAGGTCTTATTAAAACATTCAACCAAGCCATCTGTCTGAGGATGGTAGACAGATGTATGTTACTGCTTTATCTGGAACAAGTCACACACACCGGCCATAACCTTTGACATGAATGGGGTACCCTGGTCAGTGAGTATCTCCTTTGGGAAACCTGTCCTTGAAAACATTAGGAACAGCTCACGGGCAATGGCTTTAGATGTGGCATTCCTTAAGGGAATAGCTTCCGGGTATCGGGTGGCGTAATCAAGGATTACCAAGATATACTGATGCCCTCGGGCAGATTTTACCAGGGGACCTACCAAGTCCATGGCTATACGTTCAAATGGTACTTCGATAATGGGTAAGGGCACCAAGGGGCTGCGAAAATGAGAAGCCGGGGCTGTTAACTGGCAGGTGGGACAGGACGCACAGTAGGTTTTTACTTCGGACTTTAAACCTGGCCAGTAAAACCGGTCTGTGATTCTTGCTTCGGTCTTCTCTGCCCCCAAGTGTCCACCAAGGGCATCATTATGCGGCAGGTCAAGTACCATTCGTCTGTATGGCCTGGGAATTAACAGTTGTTCAACAACCTCCTCACGGACCTTGGTGACTCTATAAAGCAGATCACTATTTACAGCAAAGTGTGGCCATCGGTTATCTGCACCTGGTTCTTGGGGAACACCATTTATCACCATCACCTGTTCTCTAGCATTAACTAAGGTGGGATCCTGCATCTGGGCCGTGCTAAAGGCTCCCCTTGACACATCCAGATCCTCGGGTTGCAGCCACTTGGTGGCCAAATGGATAAGGTCGTGCATCTGTGACCTAGGTGGTAGGTTGGTTTGATATTTCCACCTGTGTACCCTTTGGGCTCTGACTGCAGTGGTTACCCCTAGGCGGGCCAGGATCTCTGCCTTTAGCCGATCATAATACACCTTCTGTGGATCGGCAGACAGAAATGGAGCTATTAGGCCAGCCCATTTATCTCGGGGCCACCCTTCTCGCTCTGCAGTCCTCTCAAACGTGGTAAGAAAGGCCTCCACATCATCCGTGGGACTCAACTTTTGGAGAAAATGAGTTGCCCGGGTGGTTACCTGGTTCCCCTGAGCCACGGCAACGGTCTTCCGTCCTGGAGCACACTGCTGTACAGCCTCAGCCAATGCCCTGGCTTGGGCTATTGTAGCATTGTGTAAGGCGGTGGCTTGTAAGGTTACAGACTCTCTCAAAGCAAGCAACTGAGCATCTGTGGAGTGCTGTTGAGACACCATGGCCGATAGCTGGGCCTCCAGACTCTTTTGCTGAGCATCTGTAGCCTGCTGCTGCACGACCATGCTCTGCTGTAGCTGAACTGTTGCTCAAGCCAGTTGCTGCAACAGTTCCTCCATCTTAGCAAAATGGGTTACTGGCTCTTTAAATGTCAGTCAGAGAGAGAAAAAAAAAAATGTCTTTACCCTTCGGTAGTGCCTGCCCACATCCGAGCACCAGTTGTGATGTTTGGGGGATCACAGCGGGGTTTTTTCACCAAACATGCAGGCCACTCCACATTAAGGGAAACATTTACTTTATTTTCTTCAGTTCAAATAAATCTCTCACAGACAAGCAGTGGCATAAAAAATCAAAACAGCTTCAGTTCAGCAACAAAATAAGTCCCAACAAAAGAGCCATGTACTTGCCATGAAAACTTGCAGTGTCCAGTCTGCCGGGAGTGAACTCCCTAGTCTTTTAGAAAGGAACTTTCTCCAACTCCACAGTGAGTAGCCACACATGAAAACCAAACTTTTCAGTTTAACACAGCAGTGAGTTTCCACACCTGAGAAAAAACTCCCACACCTTTCACCTGCTGCTCACCTCCATTAAACACCCCTTGGATGTCCAGCCCACCTCTGGCTGGTTAACCCCATGGTGTCTTTTAAAGAGGTAATTTTAAAACCTAAAGAATGGGGATATATATCGGTCATCTACAATATATCCCCCCCAGCTTCTACAATATATATTGATAGATAGATAGATAGATAGATCTGCATAAGTATGTGTTTATATGTGCACTGGGGTAATCTGGAGGGTTGAAACAAAGTAAGAGGAAACCATGGTGGTCTGCTTCTGATCCACAAAGTTTATTTCCACACACCAGGCATTCAACAAAATATGTGCACCATCCGTCATGTATCTCCAGCTTACAGCCAAATGAGTCTAGCAAATGAGGAGTGAGGCCATAGGTGGTAAATGGACAAATGATTGGGCCAGACAGGAAGTGTGGTCCTTAACTGCAGGAGGAATGTAAGCTGCAGGAGACGAGTGACTTCAAGTGTCCCAGAGTCCATTTACTTTTTTGTGTTAACCAGCTAACATCAGTTTTGTATTATTCCCGCTCACTTGTTTTTCACCTTGTTTCAGTGGCCAAAGGTGGTAGAATGAAGAGAAAGGGGTGGTTCAGTAATTTCAAATGAAACTTTCCCCTTTACACACACATATGAATGCACACATGCCCTTCTCAAGTCTCCTTACCCTTCTCTATTTCTTCTTTACAAACTTTCCTCTATTCAGTGGCAGCCAGCTATTGTCAATTATTCTGCTGGGATGTCAGATATATCGTCCTCCTAAGCCAATGCATTCTGTTTATTATCCCGCCCTGCAGGTACTGGATTTCCATTGAGAAGCTATCAGACTCCATGTAGCTGCTGACTTCCTACCCTGGTGACATATCTTTAAATAAATATATAAATAACTGGAGTTCTATCAATGGCAATGACAAATTTCTTTCCTACGCACTAAATAAACCTGTTTTCTGCTGAACCTGTCTGAAGATCTCTTGAATCCTCTGCATCACAATATATCATCCGTGTGACAAGTGTATAATATTTTATGATGTCCAGAGTTCCCGTCCACTTGACATCTAACTCTAATGGCATCTGTCAAGTAGTTCCCCAGGAAGATATATATACACAGTCCAGCAAACTCAGTGTCACAGAGAAGCTTTCCATTTAGCTGAAGTGTTTCACAATCTTTCTAGAACAAGGGACAGGCTGGAGCTGCTTTCTGTATTAGGAGTTGATGTATCAGTCAGTAAGAGAGTGGAGGAAGGGAACCGATGAGGGAAGCAGTAGATCTCTCTGGAGCCTTTTAATAAAACATGAATTAGGTGCCAAAACACATTAAATTCAGTTTCCCCAATGACAGAAAATCAAAAAGTTATCCTTTTCTTTCTACAGGCATATTTCGGATTGATCTACAGAAACACAGAGCACAAGAAAGGAAAAGAGAATATACACACTAAAACATCTCTTTAATTTCTTAATTTAATATCTGACACGTAAAGATTCTCATTAAGCCAGTCAATGAAGCCTAGAAATACAATTTTCGTGCAAACTGTCGCTATCATAACTTACATGAAACTTCAGATGGTGCGCTGTAAGCAATGTGATTAAAACCATTCATCTTTGCTGTCAAACTCTTGCTTCTGTTATTAAGCGAAGGGGCTTTGTGGGATTCACCAGCTGACAACTCCATTTGGGAGGGAGGTGCAGTAAGAAAGAAAAAAAAGATTGGACATGCTGTGAGTTATAAAGAAACCCCCTGTAAAACACTTCACAGGAGCAGTCAGGAACATTTAAGTATTGGGTGGTGGGCAAATTGAAGGTTAAACAGAAGCAAGATCAGAGACCAGACCAACATCAAGGACCTAAGGAAAGTTGTTCTATCATTTATATAAATAATCTTGTACTAAAACAAAACCAACCACATTTAGGAATGGTTCCTGGTATTCTTGTAGTATTGTAATAGTTGTAGTCTTGCAGTATTATAGTATTGTAATATTTTGTAGGTAATAACGTTTTCTCCTAAGTGTCCTGTGGCTAGAGAAAAAATATCATACAATTAAAAAAACGCAGCTAAATGAGCACAGATACAGTTAGGTCCATAAATATTTGGACAGAGACAACTTTTTCTAATTTTGGTCCTGTACATTACCACAATGAATTTTAAATGAAACAACTCGGATGCAGCTTTAATGCAGTGGGTTGAACAAAAAGATGTGAGGAACTAAAGCTTTTTTCTAACACAATCACTACATTTCAGGGGCTTTAAAAAACTGAAAATAAATGTTCATTTCTAACACTTGGTTGAAAACCCTTTGCTGGCAATGACAGCCTGAAGTTTTAAACTCATGGACATTACCAGATTCTGGGTTTCCTCCTTTTTAATGCTCTGCCAGGCCTTTACTGTAGCAACTTTAAGTTGCTGTTTGTTTGTGGGCCTTTCTGTCAGAAGTTTAGTCTTCAACAAGTGAAATGCAGCTCAATTGGGTCCAGATCAGGTGACTGACTTGGCCATTCAAGTATATTCCACTTCTTTGCTTTAATAAACTCCTGGGTTGCTGTAAGTTTGGGTCATTGTCCATCTGTATTATGAAACGCCTCCCAATCAATTTGACTGCATTTAGCTGGATTTGAGCAGACCGTATGTCTCTGAACACCTCAGAAATCATTCAGCTTCTTCTGTCCTGTGTCACATCATGGATAAACACTAGTGTCCCAGTGCCAGTGGAAGCCATGCACGCCCAAGCCATCACACTGCCTCCACCATGTTTTATAGATGATGCGGTATGCTTTGGATCATGAGCTGTTCCACGTCTTCTCCATACTTTTTTCTTGCCATCATTCTGGCAGAGGTTGATCTTTATTTCATCTGTCCATAGAATGTTTTTCTAGAACTGTCCTGGCTTTGTTTTTTTTTTAACAAAGTCCAATCTAGCCTTTCTATTCTTGATGCTTATGAGTGGCTTGTACCTAGCAGTACACCCTCTGTATTTACTTTCATGCAGTCTTCTCTTTATGGTAGACTTTGATATCAATACGCCTACCTCCTGGAGACTGTTGTTCACTTGTTTGGCTGTTCTGAAGGGGTTTCTCTTCACCATGAACATGATTATACAATCATCCACCACTGTTGTCTTCCAGGGACTTCCAGGTCTTTTTGTGTTGCTGAGTTCACCAGTGCTTTCTTACTTTCTCAGGATGTACCAAACTGTAGATTTTGCCACTCCTAATATTGTAGCAATTTCTCAGATGGTTTGTTTTTCTGTTTTTGCAGCTTAAGGGTGGCTTGTTTCACCTGCATGGAGAGCTCCTTTGACCGCATGTTATCAATCATCCACATACAAGCCCCCCCCCCTCAAATCAACTCCATGGCTTTTATCTGCTTCATTGATAATGACATAACAATGGAATCTCCTACACCTGCCTATTAAAAAGCCTTTGAGTCAATTGTCCAATTGCTTTTGAGCCCCTGAAATGAAGTGATTGTGTTGAAAAAAGGCTTTAGCTCCTCACATTTTTATGCAATCTTTTTGTTCAACCTACTGAATTAAAGCTGAAAGTCTGCAGCTCAACTGCATCTGAGTTGTTTCATTTAAAATTCACTGTAGTAATGTACAGAACCAAAATGAGAAAAAAGATGATCTGTAAACTGCTTTTATTAACTGTATACACTATTACTAATTTTTATCCAGTTCCCTACACACAGTGTAAGCCTTACCTTATCACATAAAGCTACAATATATACACGTCATTCTAAAAGTTATTATTAATATGAATTTCATCTTTAACCTTCATCTCCACAACCCACCACCAATCAAGACAGATGTGGCAAAAAATTCACCAAATGCATTGAAGTCAATGGGCAGTTTTTGTGTACAACATTTTTCAAAAAGTGTGACAGGACTTCACAAGAGACATACTTCCTGTTCTATGACAGTGTGATCATAGAACAGGAAGTATGTCTCTTGGAACCGCTGTTTAAACTATTCCTGAACTTCTTTTTCCTGAATACATGACTGCTAATTGGCTGGCACGGAGACCAGCATATAAAGAAATGAATATCAGCGGGAGGTGCGCCTTAAGTGAGGAAGAGGGAGAACGGACACGTGAGTTGTATAGGAATAGTTTACCACTACCCAAAATCATTTATTATCTTACCTCAGTATTTAAACAAGATGTTAACCTGCCCCGAACTGCATCAATTAGAAGAAAATTTTTTGCAGACCATGTACTTTGTCTGCAAATGAAGAGCAGCATAGGGTAGTTGGCAGCTGCCATGTCTCACTGCATCATACTTTGGGAAGATTTAATATCTAGTGTAAAAAAACAGCATTGTGATTTCTGCCAGAACTTACTTACAAAGGTCTGAAGTGGTGTAAAATAATGCCAAATCTGTTGTTCACATGGCATAAAATGAAACACACCTTGATGTAAATTTTCCATCTATTCTACACACCTTTTCTTGGTGAATTTTACTCAGCACAATAAACAGGTCCCATTATGATATGATTCCTTGCAATCATCAAAAAGAAGGAGCATGTGCACTTGAATCCAATCTAGTATTAGCGTAAAGTTTACATGCTCCTGTAAACAGGTTTGAACTGGACCTGTGGGACACAGCGAATCACTTCAGTGGCCCTTGTTTGCACTGCTGACCAGACCAAATCCCATCCTGGCCTCCACTGTCGCTTCCCCACCTATCTAGGGGAGAGAGATAAAAATGCCAGGAGGACTAGTTTGATTGATTTCATTGGTTTAATTGATTTGTGAGGCCTTTGTCTTTTAAACATGGATGAATAAAGATTTTCGATTTTAAAGGAGAAGGAAAGGCTAAAATTAAGTAAGCTTTATCAGAAAGGTCTATATAAATACACCAGTAAACCTTCAAAGTAATGCTACTCTGAGTCCTCTGTCAAAAGAAACACTGCATTTCTTACCTTTTATTGTGTACACATGGGCTTCGGAATCAGACTTCCTGTTTTCAGCATAAACCTCCAGGGCAGGGCTTGAGCATGCTCAGTTTGCTCCTCTCTCCCTCCCTCCTCCCCTCCCTGCTGTAATCTGAGCTCAGAGCTGTTAGTGAGCAGGGAGAGACTCAGGCAGGAAGTTATGTCACACCAAGCTTACTGTATATGGCAGCTTCTATCCTAAACAAACAGAGACAGTGTCTAGAGCTGTTTACTCAAGTATGGTAAAGCATTCTGCAGAATAAATATAGCATTCTAGCATGCACTATTGTGGCTAATCTGTTGGCAATAAACTGTCTTGGAGCTTTCCTTCTCCTTTAAAGTAGTCCGGCGTGTGGAACTCTTCTTCTCTCTATTTTGTGCGGTGTGGAGTGCTAAGTGAATCCTGCACCCGGTCAAAGTTTACAGACTGCCATATTTTCACTACAGAATTGCTGCGAAATTCGCGAAACGGCAAAAAATTTTCGAAATGTTTTGGTTTCCATTTTTTACGCTGGTGAAATTTCGCTGCGGATTCGCGAATTTATTCACCGGGGGCAGAATTCGCGCCGGCTAATAAATTTGCCCATCACTAATAATGTCCTTATAAATAAGTATATTAGAAGCAAACTTGCAGTAATGTTATCTTAATATTACAGTATATTGGCATGTTGACCTTCCACATCATGCAAAAATCACAAAATTCATTAGTGGCTAAGATCTTCATATTTAACAGCAGAAAGTATACTACTGCATGCACATTATATGGGCTCTAACTATCAATATCATTTGAATTTTTTTTTTCATTTAATTATTTAACTTCTTTACATTTTTTGAACATTTGATTTGACTTTTCTTTAAAACAAACAGAAGCCAGCATAAGCTATTCCGATTTCATTTCAAATCACAAGCAATGCCTTTAATGCCACATGCCTTCTCAGTAAGGGACTTTTCAGCAATGAGTATGATCTCACTACAGAAGGGATATCATTTTAATTTGCTTTATTCAAGGCCCAAAGGGCTGCCTGTGTACAGATTCAAAAGAGAAACACTAACCCCTTTTAGTACCATAAATCAGCTTTGATGTTGATGTAACCATTAGAAAAACAACTATTTACCCTGTTAAACTGGCAAGTGAAAGCTATGAAAATATTATTACAGTAAATATAATAAAAATGAACAATAACTGTCCAGCTACTGAAGGATGCTGATATCAGAAAGAAATATGCCTCGAAGAGTGTTTTTTCCATCCGAAATGAAGCTCGGATGCTTCAGCTATCAACATTCCCCTTGGTAACAGACATGAAGTTAGGAGAATTACACAAACACTCCATTGTCAATGCTGTTTCCCTTTTCTATATTGTAATATCGGGATACCTTTTGTTCCATTGATCTCCAACAAGTCATTGTAGAACTTCTATTTGCACAGATACCTCATTTCTGGCTGCTGATATAACTGTTTATTTTTACGAGCTTTAAAATACCTCTACATTTAAAAAAAAAAGCCTTCCACTGATTTTATTTTCATTGATAGGGTCAGACAATTGTTGTTTTCCACTTTCTGCTCGGTATTTGTGTTTGTTAGATAAATATTTAATATTCAAAAAAACAAAGCAATTCAGAATGTGATTGCATACTCATTTCTTCTACCCATAGCCTGAAGCTTAGATAATATAACTCTATTACAGACAATCAAAATAAAGGTGCCTCATAGAAGGGAGAAAGGGAGAAAGGGAGAAATGGCGCTTTATAAACATAATTCATACCAAAGAAATTTGATTTATGGTGCCCATAGGCAGATACAGCCCTGGTTTCTCAGGTCAAAGATGATTGAAGGCCAGGGGTTACATTAAGGGTCATAGTCATGTAAACAAAGATAAAAGGTCTTATTTACATTGCAAGGAAAATGCCACTCATTAAAGGTACTCGTGTGAAAAAGGAACTTCTTGCACGTCTGTATAGTTGCACCTGGTGCAACTCAATACACTCGAGCGCAGTAGAGGAGCAATGACACTACCCTCCCTGGCTCTGGATCAGATGGTAGCTCCAGGATTTCCTCAGAGCCACATATCAATTGTCACAAAGCTCTTTGCATCTAAAGAATCAGGTGCTTTACTGCTTGAACACCAGAAAATATGCCAACTGACATTGGTAGACATAATTGTGTCCGGTTTACAGTGACCAAGGAGCCCCATGCTTATCATTTGCCTTGTATTATGTAAAGGTCTCTGTGTGCCTACCAAGACGAAATGGCATAAAGCACTAGAATGCAAATGTATCAAATGGAGCAGTGATTCACTGGTGGCCCACAAGCAACATGTTGCTCACCAACCCATCGGATGGTGCTCCCAGTGGCATCAAAGCAGCTGTTTCTTTTTGAATTCCTTACTTGGAGGCAAGTTTTGGTTACATAACAATGAGGATTATGGTCAAACAGAGCCTCTTGTAGTCTTGCAGTCCATTTAGGGATGATTGTCTTACATTTGAATGTGGCTCACGGGTAAAAAAAGGTTTGGGGACCCCTGGAATAGAGGATGTGAATAGGGCAAATAGTAAATGTGGATACGGAAAAAATTATCCTAAGAGAGTTTAAAAACATCAAATATTTGATGAATTCCTACATTCTGATACTGACCTTCTTGTTGAAAACAGACGTCACTTTAAATTCCAAATACTCTTCAGAATGAAAAAGTTGAAAAAATAATAAAATAAAAATAATTAAAATAAAAATAAGTAAGAAAGTGCTGAATGTCCGCTTGGGGTGGAATTAGAAATAGAATAGGTTCTGGGAGCTGCAGCAAGCAATGTCAAGTCAAGTCAAGAGTCAAGTCAAGAGTGAGTTTATTGTCATTTCATCCATATATGTTTGTACAGTACACAGTGAAACGAAACAACATTCCTCTAGGACCATTGTGCTACACAACACAACATAGATGTGTGACAACAATGTGTCTTTGTCTTTAAGTTATAAATTGTACATTCTGGCTTAAGAAAGCACTGTTTGTAGGGAATTAATTCTCCATTTGGTTTATTGTGAATTGTAATTGTTACCGTAGATTATATAGTGGATAATGCACCCCCTACCGTAATTTATAAAGATATTACAAGTCACCGAGGCCGGCAGGACAGAGTGAGCACGACACATAGATGACTGGAGATTTACCAATGGAGAGTGGCCATGGAACAAAACCAGAGTGAAGGAAGGTGGGAGGGACAGAGGGAGTGTGACGGGAGACGGAGGCGGGGAGTGGAAGAGAGATTGAGAGGTGAGACCGCAGATGAAATGGGGGGGTTGAATGAGGGGGAGAGACTCTGCCAGTGTAACCGGAGATTAAGGAGGGGGAGGGTGGAAGGGGGAGAGATACACAGAGGGAGCGTGCTGCGTGACAGGAAATGGAGGGGGAGCGTAAGCGGAAGACTCTGAGGGAGCATCACAGAGGGCGCAATACCTGGGAGGCAGTGAGAGGGAAGGTTAAACAGCCAGAGTGAAGAAGGAGGAGCAACCGTTTGAAGTAAGGAAGTGGGAGGGGGGAAGTGAGATGCGAGGCTGGAGGAGAAGCTTCAGGGAGAGAACGGCAGTAACAATTGCTGTCTCTTTAAGATATAAACGGGCGTTCTGACGAAAGAACACGCCGTTTATAAGGATATAATTTACAGTCTGGCCCATAGGGAATTAGCTGGTCTGTAGATTATATAGTGAATAAAGTACCCCCTCTTGTAAAATATAAGGATATTATTAGTTACCGAGGAGTTTCATGACCATATAAAAACACGAGGCCGAAGGCCGAGTGTTTTTATACAGGTCATGGAACTCCGAGGTAACTTCTAATATCCTCATATTTTACAACTGGGGGTACTTTATTTATTATAATACACAAATTTTAGTAAGTCATGTGACAGAAATGACATCACTACTCACCGTTTATAACTGATGACATCACTACTCACCGTTTATAAGGATATCATTTACAGGATATTCATGGCTTTTGTGTATTATATATATATATATATTATATATACTGTATATATATGTATTTGTATCAAATGACTAATTGAAAGTGTGTATTGTAAAAAATAATGTACCCTTTGTACCCATTGTAATGTACCCATTGTAATGTACCCTTTCAATCAAAAATAAAGTTTGCCACAAGCAAAGCACAAGCAACGTTGTTTTCTCTGACCTCTCTATATTAAACATGGAGAGATTCCAGGCAATTTCTTGAACTTGTCCCATACTGTTTATTTGTTTTACCAATTATTTATAAAAGCTCCAAAATTATCTACAGCAACACACAGAGGGATCAGTTAGCAGCGGTCATGTTATTAAACAGGGAAATTATTTAACCCCTGGAGGAACTTATAACAATTAAACTAGAGCATGACAACTTTTGTAATTTAAGTTGCTTAGCAACTCACTTGAACACTGATTAGTGTAAAGTTGATATTGTAATTTTTAATAACTGCTCTCGCCAAGGAAAACACTATATTTTAAATACATTTATAACCGGGGTTCCATTGTCTTTTTAAATGGCAGGCTCACAGTACTCAGCGTTGGGTTTTTGGAATATTATTATTGTTTATTAATGAAAGTCAACACTATACCCAGCACGTTACAAACAAAGAGCTTGGGAGATTTTACAATCTATTTCATAATTATTATATCCCCCCTCAGAAAGAAAAATCTAAATTATAATTATTATTCATCTTGATAATGTTAATGAAGATTCCTGTGCGAAACTACAGATATACTACATATACTACAAAGAGAGGCATTCTTGCTGTGACATCATCAGTGCTCATTTTTATGCAGGAGGGCTAGTTTGACCACATTTATAGCAATGAAGTTGCCATGTATTTTATGTCACAGTTGTTCCTGATCAATGGATTAAACATTTTAATTTTGTATAGTTGGAGATTGCCAATTGAACGCATCATTTAATTTTTTCTTCTTGCCCGTGAGAATATATCAACTCAGTTCCAATACTTGTAGAGATTAGGGGTCATTTGCAACCAACAATACAATGTACAAAGTGCAATTGTGGACACAATCACAATGTTTTTTACCCACAACCCAGTGTCACCCCCCCATATTTCCAGCAGTGATGCATCACAGTTGATACAGTTTCATTGGAACTGCTATGCCAATCGGAGGTAATTGAACAGAAAGTGTTTTAAGTCCAGATGATATAATTTCTGACATTTGTTGAGACAGTGACGTGTGACCCGATCCTTTTGACGAAATTGTGATGTGAAATTAACACAAGCCACTGTGGGAACCCTGAAGATACTGCCTGATTCAGAGGTGGTGGTAGCTCCAAGGTATCAATAGGCTCAACACATTTTATTCTGAACAAGATATTCACAGATCAAATTTTAAGACGATCTGATAAAATCATCTGCTTCTTGGGAGTTTCCTTTACTGAGAAGGATCTAGGGGTTTTTGTGGATAACAAGTTGTCTAATTCTGGGCAGTGTCATTCTGTGGCCACTAAAGCAAATAAAATTCTGTCTTGCATAAGAAAGACATAAACTCAAGGGATGAAAACATAATTATGCCTCTTAATAGGTCCCTGGTAAGACCTCACTTGGAGTATGCAGTGCAGTTTTGGACTCCAGAGGGAGATAAATGAGCTGGAGAGAGTGCAGAGACTAAGTGCAACTAAATTGGTTAGAGGGATGGAAGACTTAAATTATGATGGTAGACTGTCAAGGTTGGAGTATTTTCTCCGGAAAAAAAGATGCTTAAATGGGGGCGTGATTACACTTTACATTTATATTAGAGGACATTAAAGACAAGTAGCAGGGGACCTTTTTACCCATAAAGAGGATCACCATACCAGAGGCCACCCCTTCAGACTAGAAGAAAAGAACTTTCATTTGAAGCAACGTAGGTGGTTTTTCACAGTCAGGACAGTGAAGTTGTGGAGTGCACTGCCGGGTGATGTTGTGTTGGCTCTTAATGTCTTTAAGAGGGACTTGAATGATTTTTTGGACAGACATAGTATCAAAGGCTATTGCGATGATAGAATCTATAGTTAGTGTATGAGTATATATAGTTTATGTGAGGGTATGGAGAGTTGTGTGCATGAATGCTGGGTTTCATTTGGAGGGGTTTAACTTGATGGACTTTGGTATTTTTTTCCACCAGATCTAACTCTGTAACTACTTGTATGTAACTTCGCTACATTGATTGGGAGCCAACAATCATACCATTTACAGTTGTTCTGACCTCAACAGCTGATCAGACAGGTTTAAAAAATGATGACCAAAGCATTGTTAAATGCGCATTACTTGCACATTTCTTTATTTTGAAGAGTTGGGTTAAATGTGAACGTAAACAAAAGAACAGATAGCCATCATTTGATATATAGTATGTATGATCTTGCAACCAACATGATACGATAACAGATAAAAGTCTTCTCAAATAGCATTAATCTTTCATCTGTTAAAACTGTTAGCCACTCTTGGCAGGGTGGTAACAAAGTCTGGTTGTGTATGGTCAGCTTTACCCACCCTGTGTTGAACAGTATTTCTCTGCTTTGTGTTGTATCTGTGCAAGGAGAAGGAGAAGTCACCACTCCATCAGCTGACAGGAAAAAAGACCTGCAGATGTGAAGAAGAAATGCTGCAAGCAAAAACAAACAAACAAGGGGTTTCATTTTACACTAGACTACAATATACTGTATATGCGAAATAGGATATCACAGTGGCAGGAAAGTGGGAGGCAAAGGTGTTCTTATCAATGGGGGTCCCCCAGCAGATCAGAAATCAAACAAGTATTTGAAGTTGCTGTTGGCAGACTCTGTAAGGCTTATTTATCAACTTTCAAATTTGTGAATTTTGAAAGTTTTTGAAAAATTTTAAAATTTTTCAATTCAATTTAAATTCACTTGAAAGGCTACCAAATGTTTGCTTGTTTATTAAAACATTAGAATTTAGAAAAAAAAGTTGACCAAATGTAACCAAAGCTTGAATGCATTAAATTCATATTTCTTCATTTTCAATGGGTCTACAAACTCTCAAAATAATTCGAAACACTCAAATTGAAAAACGCCTATATTTTGCCTGGGGCAACTCCCATCAAATTCTACATGAACTCTCAAGCTTTTGGTTGCCAAAGTTTTATATTCAAGTCTTTGGGGCTCATTTATTAAACCTCTGGAAAAAAACGTGAATTTTTAGAGATTATCATACCCCAAAGCTGCAAAAAATCTAAATAGAAAATACGTCATCTCAAATAGTGTCAATCTTACAATACAAATTAACACTCGATTTTGTTTTGACTTTTTGTCAAGAAAAATTACTGATAAATGAGTTCAATTCATGGAAGGAAGTTAGATCGACTTTATTTTCAGAAAAAAAATTAGATAAATTTGAGTTTTTGTAAATCGCCCCATTTGAGATGTTTTTCTCTTATTTTAATTTTGGAAATCATTATTCGTAATTGAGAGTTTTTGTGCAATTTTTGATTGTGAATGAGGAAAGCTTACAAGGAAGGGACATTACAGCATAAGCTGCCCTGACCCATGTTTATGAAAAGTCTGCTACCATATACCCCTCATGAATAAAGCACTGTGGCAATTATATATGTGCAGAGCAGGGTCTAATGACCAATAGAATATGATTTTTTCTCTGGCTGAAACATTACTAGTTAATCAATAACTATTTCACAGTACTTGTATTTCATTTTTCACAGTAGAAAAGATTGTTTTCCAAAACACTCAATATAGTTGCCAAATTAATCCACACGGGTGTTTTCTTGCTATGTACCAGATGGCTACCTTGTTATGCATGCAAAAACATCTTTGTTACCTAACAACAAATTCTTATGGAACATGAAAATATAATAATAGAATGTTGTAAACACTCCACCGCATGCTTGCACATTTAGTTCTTTCTTTAAAGGGTACATGAGATTCAAATATTCATATATTGTTTTACTGTATATAATATATATTTACAGTAATAACAATATAGTAATATATATATTGCTAGAAGCAGACTTCTGCAATGAAAACCATTTTTCAAAAGAGCAAACAGATTTTTTTATATTTAATCTTGAAATCTGACATGGGGCTAGACATGTTGTCAGCTTCCCTGGTGCCCCCAGTCATGTGATTTGCATTCTGAAAAACTTCAGTCATTCTTTAATGCTGCGCTGCAAGTTTGGGTGATGCCACTCTCTCTCTCTTCCAACAACAGAACAATGGGAAGGTAACCAGATAACAGCCCCATGACTCAAGATAACAGCTCCCTGGTAGATATGAGAATAACACTCAGTAGTAAAAATAAAAATCCCACTGAGACTCTTCCAGTTACATTGGGTCGGAGCAACAATAGCCTGCCTGAAAGCATTTCCATCCTGAAGTGCTGGCTCTTTCTGAAAGCACATGACCAGGCAAAATGACCTAAGATGTTTGCCTACACACCAATATTAGTAGTCAGGAATGAACTGACTAAACCTTTACTATGCATTACATTGAGCCCCCTGATCATTCCCAGCCAAACACAGATCTACATTAACTACATAAGCGATCTATCATAGCTCTGGGACACACCTAAATACAAACAGTAATAAAGGACTCCACTTGGGCTATTTGGCCCTAGGAATAAAAAAAGGTCAATTTTTTTAGCAAAGTAAAATTTACTTTGATAACTGCAGTATATGTATAGGAATTGTTTCAGACTATGAAGACTATTTACAAACTTAAGAAAACTGACATGGTATTTGCAACCGCACTTTCTTTCAAGGGTTAAAACAAATAGGTAGAACACAGTAATAACAGATGTTACTACATATCATCTACAAAGACATGCTCATTTCACAAATCCCCTCCACACAGATGAGATCAGAGATGAGATGGATGAGCAAATGTCACTGTAATTAAAAGAAAACACAAATAGAGCTACAGGAAAGAAATGAGATCAATGTAATTGTCTTAAGTGTCATGTGCTTTGGCATTAATCCATATGACAATTTTATGTTTTTTCTCTCCAAACAAAAAAAAAAAAAGGAAAAGGAAAAAAATCACACTATTTTCACAATTTCTGCTGGCATTGAACCAAACTAGACCTGCTTTGAAGAGCTAAAGCTGAACGTGAATGGGTTCAGCAGAATTCAAACAAGTATTAGTTAAGATGGAGCTTGTAGACCAGAGTAAAGAAAGAGAGATCTTTCTTCTTTACAGAAACCCCTTTGTTATACAAGATGCAAAAATGTAACACAACAATGTGTTTATCTCAGTGTCCTTGTGACGGAATTAGATTACCTTGAGTTTATAGTACTCTCAAGGATTTAGTGAAAACTAACCACTTATAAAGCTGTCTGCAGTGGCATTTCAAATACTTCAATGTGGATGGATACATTCAGAAAATGTGGAGGACAAAGGCAAGATCAATCATTTACTCCAAGATCACACACAGTAAATACGAAAAAAAGTTAATTTTTTTCAATTGTTTTATCCTTCAGAATTGAACAGAACAATTTCCACACTAGCACTTGCCTGAGTTTTCCTAATTAAAACAAATGACATAATATATTAAATAAAGTCATGGAATCTTTCAACCCCTTCCCAGAAAACTGCAAAATATGGCAATACCATTTTCAGTGTTTGTTTGTTTCAATTTAAACAAACTATTGCTTATGTTTGACTTCATTAAAATCCACACTGCAAGATTCATGAAGATCTTAGCCAATAAGAAGAAGAAGAACATAGGACTCGATTCTTTCACTGCTTCTTTGCCCACCTGGAAGACATACACTGGAAGACATTGGCTAATTCTTTGGCATGGGTCAGCACTGCAATCTATTCATCTATATATTGGTCCAGTATTTTCTGCTATCTGATCAAAGGTATTAAGACGGTTGAATGGAAAATCCTGTAAGCTGAGGAGCTAATTGGACTGATAATATTGTTCATGATTGACAGCTTCCATGCTTCCCAATTGGATAAGAATATTGCATTGGACTGAGGATCGAACCTTCAGACAAGATCAAATTAGCCCAAAATTTGGATCAGCAAACAGGCATATACTGTATTTATTTCTTTAGTGACCTAATCAAGTAGTTTATGTGAATGGCCATCACTGATAATTTAGGCCCTAATATGTATCATTGGATATATCATGCGAGGAAAGCCTTGCTTGTAAATGCAGTTTTTTTTTTTTGTTTTAGAGGTTCTTGAAACCACAAATTTTCTCACAAATGCCATGTCATTTACTCAAAGATCCAATATAAAAAAAACATGAACGAAAAAATGCTGTATGATGCACAAAAAAATAAAACGTTGAAAAACACTAAAAATTCAAGTGAGAAAAACCAAGAAAATCTCTTGAAGTTTAAATGGCTGAAAAGGTCAAATAGGAGAAACACACCTCCCATTGACTTTTATTTAGCAAAGTTTTGTATTAAAGTTTTTCATGGTTTTTACAATGCATAAAAAACCCCACAAAGTTTAAGACAAACAATTTGATAAAAGGAAATAGAAATTAAAATGTTAGAAATAGGCCTCTACGAGAACACTTTCCCCCAAATGTAATAAAAGGCACTAAGTTTGCCCAGGAGCAGTAACCCACAGCAACCAATAAGATGCTTGCTTTTATACAGGTGACCAGTAAATGCTACATGCGGATTGGTTGCTATGAGTTACTGCTTTTGGGTAAACTTAGGGGCAGATGTATTAAGGGTCGAATTTCGAGGGGTTAAATCCCTCGAAATTCGACTGGGGAATAGAATCGAATAGGCAATTCGGGCGAATTTACGTGCTGGCAAATAGTCGAATGGGCGAATATTCGCTCGACGAATAGGCGCACGATCGAATATTCGCCTAGCGAATAGGTGCACGATCGAATCTTCGATCGAAGGATTTTCATTCGATCGAATGATCGATCGAATGCCTTTTTATTCGATCAAAAACTTAGAAAACAAGCCTATGGGACTTTCCCATAGGCTTTTACAGCAATTCAGTAGGTTTTAGGTGGCGAAGTAGGCAGTCGAAGTATTTTTAAGAGACAATACTTCGACTATCGAATGGGCGAATAGTCAATCGTTTTTGCGCTCAATCCAGTACTTCGACTATCGAATGGGAAAATAGTCGCAGCGTTTTTGCGCTCGATCTATTCGAATCATTCTACTCAAGCGAATTTATGCCAATTCGATAGTCGAGGAGCACAAAAAATTACTACAAGCTTTTTTCCCTCTATTCATTCACCCGAGCATGGTGAATGGGCCCCTTAGTGTCTTTTATTACATAACCCCCTTTAAGTCTAATATAAGATTATATATAAGAATAGTAAGCTTTCTTTTCCAGGCCAAAATGCTTTTCTGCAATAGTTTTGGTTACACATTTATCATTGTTTACTTTTTTTAGGGACATTATGGGGCTGATTTATTAAACTGCAACTTTTTCAGGTTGGGCTTTTTGATGGCAAAAATACAAAAAATTGCTAAAAAAAGTGACTTTTCCAGAATTTATTATGCGACGAAACTTCAACAATTCAGAATATGAAAATACTCCAGCTAAAACTGTCAGAATTATGTAGAAGTCAATTGCAAATGTCCTTCTTTCGACTGAAAGACCTTTCTATAATTTGTGGTTTTGGAGGTGTCCGGGTGTTTTTGATGCTTGCGTTTGTGCAACAATACAAAAAAAGTTGTAATTATTGTGCAACTTTTCCCGTTTGTGCTTTTTCAGTTCGGATTTTTTAATGCATTTCATGACATTCGTGGTTTTAGAGAAAGTGAGTTTAAATCTCTAAAGCCACTAGAATGACACTGTTGATAAATCGGACTCCACGTCTGGGTAAGGAAAGACTGAGAAGCTGTGCCTTAGGTGGTCCCTGTGTACAACGCTATTATTATCTTTCACGTCTCTACAAGTTAACTAAATATGAAAATGAAGCAGTTGGCATTTCCAGAAAATCACTTAGAATTCCTAATGTAGTTGTCAAAATACAGTAACTCTCAAACTTCCATATTTGAAAATCAGAATGTTTTCAACCTCTTTGTATTTCTCATGGGCCTCAACCACAGAACCAAGTAATATTAACAATGAACCTCGGGCCTTAGCTGTTTCTCCTGTGGTGTAAAATTATTTGGGATACCTATTTCTCCATCTGTCTGTATCACTTTTGTATTATAATTTATTTATATTACATGACTGATGCATTCATAGATTGTGCTGGAGTCAAAAATTTTTGCAAATTCTTCACAATGCTGTATATTATCTCTTCTCTTCGGTCATAATGATAATGAACAAATGGGGCATGTAATGTGAGCCTTTATGATTAGCATTAAAATGCAAAGCATACAAAGACAGAAAATGGAGAATTGTGCAGAAAGCATTCCAATATCCATCATAATCCATAGATATGACAAAGAAAAATGTGTGCTGGCTAAGCAAAGGCATCAAATAGCATAATAAACAAAAACAATTTTATGGTGATAGATTTTAGTGGAGGAAGGCAAAATAATCTGGTGACATCTATTGCATAACATTAATACTGAAATCAAGAATTTTTAAATAATCCAAGCACAATGGAATCATTTTTACAAGAGCCACAAATATACCTTTAGGTACAGGTGTGGGTTCTATTATCCATAGGGCTTGAAACCTGGTGTTTTCTGGTACTGTTTTATTATTACAGACAAAAAGGAAATCATTTGATTAAAATGGGTGTTGGCCTTCCCGGGTTTCCGTAAAATGGATCCCATACCTGTAGTCAAGCACCATTCAGTTTTATTTTCTCTTCTTAAAGGAAAACTATACCCCCAAAATTAATACTTAAGCAACATATAGTTTATATCAAATTGAATGACATATTAAAGAATCTTGCCAAACTGGAATATATATTAACATAAATATTGCCCTTTTACATCTCTTGCCTTGAACCACCATTTCGTGACTCTATCTGTGCTGCCTCAGAGATCACCTGACCAGAAATACTACAACTCTAACTGTAACAGGAAGAAGTGAGGAAGCAAAAGGCAGAACTCTGTCTGTTAATTGGCTCATGTGACCTTACATGTGGTTTGTATGTGTGCACAGTGAATCTTACGATCTCAGGGGGCGGCCCTTATTTTTTAAAATGGCAATTTTCTATTTATGATTACCCAATGGCACATACTACTAAAAAAGTATATTATGATACTGGTTCATTTACATGAAGCAGGGTTTTACACATGAGCTGTTTTACACAGTATCTTTTAATAGAGACCTACATTGTTTGGGGGGTATAGTTTTCCTTTAATAAAAGCATTATTACGTTGATGTGGTTTCACCAGAAGAAATTTGGTTTGTCATTCTATAAGAAAGAAATGGTGTTTGGCGTGAGCACATTGTTAGCCTACCAGTTAAATTTCATATACATTTCCTATAAATCCTCTTTTAGCAAAAAGAAAAAGTTGATTCCATTCAAAAACTGCTTTCGTGCTTCCTCGCTGTTACACTGGCTGCACAAAGGCAGATAGAAAAATATAATAATACATTTCATTAAGAAAAAAATAAAGAAATAAATGAAAATCTAAATGCTGGATAATATGTTAGACCCCCTAAATGGACCTGTTATTATCTTGTCACAGAAAGACAATCAATTATGAAGACATCTGGCAAGAATTTTGCAAGTCTTGAAAAATCAAAATGCCCACAGAAGCATCACTGAGAAATGAGTTAATTAGGCAAATCCTGGTATGACATGCATACTTCCTGCGCGCTTTGCCTTTGGCAACAAACACAGATCATTATATTAATGGTTAATTTCTAATGCTCAGGCTTCACTGGGTTCTTGGTGCTAAAACTCAGCGTGCAATGTATTTAAACATTGTTGAATAGATTGCTTTAGGAAATTATTATTTCTGGATCATCTTTTTTTTCCCCTTTTGTCTGTATATCTTGTATATGTCATCACTCTAAGATGTTCTTTCTGTTAGGTTGACACTTGAGGGCTAGGGTACCCCCTTGGTCTTTCAGTTGACAAGCCACGCTCAGCTGCAATTTCATGGTTGTTGAGATGATTAGGGAATACATGTGTGAGTTATAGAGGCTGTCTAACTCTGTAAATGCCTTGCCTGCACAAACAGAAGTTCTGAGTGCACTGTGGATTTCCCAACTCTGTAAAAAAAAGTCTGCCTTGTTTGTGTGGGGGAGATGGTTGTTTAGAGACATAACTTTATGCTTAGAGTCACAACATTATACAGCAACACCTTGGGTAAAATCAGAATATACCAAGAATATAACCAGTTTTCACCCATCCTATGTTCAATGTCTCCATTGTTTAATAAGACAAACCATGGCTGCTCTATTGGCTTCTGTGTGTTCTTAGCAGTTGTTCCATCCAGATGAAAGGTTCAAGAGTGGCAAAGAAAATGGTTTGATTGCTGTCCGGCATGTGGGGGTTATTCAGGATATACAACACGTCTTCTGGTTTAGCACTACGTTGTGGATTTTGCTCTGCACCATAATGTTCTGAAGAGAGAGACTATAGCCCACAGTTTCCATTAGTTATGGGTTTATAGGTGAGGGAATCATGACATCTAGTAAGAGAGAATGAGCATCTGAAACACCAAGGATTCATGTTGTTACCATCAGTAAGTAAATCCTGTGCATGGCAGTACATACAAATTACTTGAAAATGGAATTCTTTGCCTATGGATAATCAGATTTCATTTATCCAATAGCCAGTGTCTGACTGGGGTGTCCAAGGCCCACTGGGGCTATTACCACAAGGCCCTCTCGTCCCAGTCATAAACTCCCCCATGTGCCACCAGCCTACACCAAACTCTCTCCCTAACTCTCTCTGCTGACTGCATTGCATTGCATTCCTCTTACTTGTTGTGGTGACCCCGTTGGGAGAGAAGTGCCAACATTCCTGAAGGAGAGTGAAGAGTGGGGCTGGGCCTGTTTTTTTCCCGGTGTCCTAACAACCCAGTTCAACCCTGAATAGCCCTCTCCTTAATATATGCAACATTCCACTATGTACTCTCATGCTCAACAACTATTTAAACAAGTACTATATGCACTAGTTATACTAATCCAGTGTGCCAAATTGAATAGGTTGCATTCAGTGGGCACTGGGACACCAAGCTTAGAACCCCATGAATGAATCCCTGTGAACATAATAATATATAATAATACATATTTGAATGAACCAACAAGGCAAAGTTATTGGTAACAGGTTTTCATGCCCCTAAAATTTTATCTTTTTATCTCCACAAAAAAACAGTGCCATTTCTCAGGAAAATTGGCAACACAGTTGATGTACAGAAGTACATGATAAAGGTGATGTGGACCAGCATATGTGCAAATTGTAGAAGCAAAGTAGATTATCTGTGCTATATTGAATTATAGTGGTTAAAGAAAGTGCTCCTTTCTAACGGACATTTACAAATGATTCCTATTGATAATATTGTAAGAGATTTTTTTAACTACAAATTAATAAAGCTAACGTATACTGTATATTGAGCTGAGGTGTATGGAGTGCATTAAAACTGATGGAGGCATCCATTCCAATAACTTTTGAGCAATGGAGGTTCTTCCTACAGATGCACACTAAAACCCAGTGTAATACAAGGTACACGTTCACCCCTCTGTAGTAACCTATGAGTGATATGTTATATATTTCTTACTGTTGATACAGCTGTTTAGTTGGTTGCCCTATACCCCCTGAGTTATTTATACTGATTAGCTACCCAGTCCACAATTTCTGCCTTGCTATTAAATAGATCACTGAGATACATAGTAATAGTCATGTGTCTCTGCAATTCCACTGTCTGCAAATATGATTTAAACAATGTTTGGGAAGATCAAAAGTGAAGGCGCTGAATGAATTCTGTTGCTCATATCTTGATCCGGTGTACAGCATAGATAATTCCTACCAATTTCTACTGTCAAGTCTAAAGTTGACAGAAAGCAAGGATTTCAATAGTTTCCATAGCATGGCATATGTATTATTTCATGTATGTTGTCAAAGTTTGCCACCTGGAAGTGCTGTCATTAGAATGAATAAGCATGAAAATCAACAAAGTGTGTCTGATAGGAACCGGGGAGTGCAAGAACTGAAAGAAACTCTAATTAAGTCTGTCTTCTTCAGTAATCGGAAGTACTGTATTGTTTTACTGATTCTTTCTCAGTGTCTCATTGATGGATTTTTCCTGCTGTGGTTAGAAAAAGCTAGAAGTAGATAAACACCAGGACGTTGAGAATACTTTTGTTGAGAATACTTTTGTTGAGAATATAAAGTATATGTTACACGAGTCCCATAGTGTGTATATATATATATATATATATATATATATATATATATATATATATATATATATATATATATATATATATATATAATGAGCAGTCCTTTGTTGCATTTTGCTGTAAAGGTCAAGGTTTTAAGGTATGAAATGTTAGAAGAGATGAATATACAATTTGCCCAAGTCTATCAACCCAAAAGTAGCTGTGGAGGATTTTAAACCTTCCCAAAGAGTATCCAGTACTAATTTCCCTTCTAGTCAAACCAATGAATGAAATAGATACCACATAGCACTGCTGGTGGAATGGTACTCACTCCCACCTTCTCCAATATTTCTGTAGCCTTTTCTTAGTTTTTTCTGCAGCTGTGGCCTCCTCCCAGTATTGGATATCCCTAAAAAGCCCCTTGAGGAGATTTGTTTCTATCTTCCCTACCCATACAGTAGCTGGTATTCACTTTCAGACTAATTTACTAACAATGAGCAGAAACATATCAGTGCAGAAACCCATATATAATAAATCAGTAGAATTATTACACTTGTAGCAGTCGAATTAAAGCCACTTGCTGATTGGTTGCAATGGGTTACTGCACCTGTGAGTGTGGTCCAGTGAGACACTTGTTCCCATACTTTTCTCCTTGAGTTGTTCCATTGCTTCGCAATGAGCATGGAGTTTCTGTAAAGGGGCAGCTTTGAAGACAGATCCTTAATGACCTATAACCAACCCGATAATACTTTTTTTATTGCTACATGGAGATACTTCTACCTCAAATAATAAATATAGCAAAAGGTTCTTATACATAAACAAAAAAGTACATAAAAAAAACACACTTTGCAAC
Organism: Xenopus laevis; assembly: GCF_017654675.1. Taxonomy (NCBI): domain Eukaryota; kingdom Metazoa; phylum Chordata; class Amphibia; order Anura; family Pipidae; genus Xenopus; species Xenopus laevis. The sequence continues at coordinate 34,770,662 of NC_054375.1, read as the reverse complement.
TGCAATTCTTATTTTGCTATAGGGATAAATAGGAATGCCTCACCAGAGAAGACTGTTGTGCTTTTATCTATGTCTTTCTAAGATAGTGTTCAATTAGTTTCTACTTGCCACTCTAAGGTATGGCATGTCCTTTATTTACCCACTAACATAAGACGCTTGAGATAACCAAAGGATGTATTGACATTTATAACCATTTTCTTGATCTTTTCCAAGATTTCCCCACTTGTTTATAAAGTATCCACTTGACTTTTCCATTGAGCTTTCCAAGACAGGTATCCAATCACTTAACACAACAAGCTTTGTGTGGGATATAATCAGAGCAGCATATGTTCATTAACAGTCCTTAGCCTTTGCAATACGAGTCCTGCTATGTGGTCTACAGATGCTAGCGGATGGTGTGTGATGACATACTTGGTTTTACACAGCCTGAAATAACAAGCTTGAATGAGAGAGTTTGGTGTATTGGAATATATATTGAATATGTGTATTTATACAGCATCAAAACTGTATGCTGGAGTACAGATGATTACAGGCCCCCTGCCAGTTACAGGGGATGATTATGTATTGCAAGTACACCTGGGCCTTCTGCCTTTATATTTAGAAAAATCATCACTGTCTGACAAGGGAATTTTGATCAATATTAGGGAACTTATGACATTTTTTCATTTTTATCCGCAAACAAAAAGTGTTAGCACTTTGGTAAAAATGTGTTCATTGTGAACCATAAGAGAGATGAACAATGTTGCAAAATATTTTGCAGCCACATGACATAACATACAAAATCATGGGAAAACATACTAAACCCTTGTCCCAAATGGAATACTATTGTTCTTTTTCACAGTTCAGATTGGAATTGTTTAAATTCTAAAATGATATGGCTAACATGGCTTGAGTTCTGCGTCTGTTCACTAAGAAAAACATGATAGCTTATGTTTTATGGATTATCAAAGAGAATGAAAGCTGGCTGGTCCTGCAGAACCTATTTTATTATTAGAACTCCCCACATTATTCAAAAAGGCATACAATATTTGTACTTGTTCTAGGACCATCACGCCCATGCAAGTGCCAATGTCAGAGCATCCACATCACTGTCAGAGCCTAGTGGCATTTGAAGGTTGGAGTTGGACCAAAGAGGAAGCTGCTAAGCAGAATAGCAGGCAAAAGTCCAGTTTTCAGCACACAAGGGGTTAAACTCATAATCTAGGCAAAGAGTCAAGGGCAGCCAATGATCAGCGTAGTCAGGAACAAGGCAAAGGTCAAAATCCAAGAATCAGTCAGTAGCAGAATTATAGAGCACGCAGGAGTAGAACCTATATTCGGGCATTGGACCTGGGTCTCTGGCGTCCTTTTATTTAAAATTATGGTGTGGAAATGTGGCACAATGATGTCACATGGCACCTATGGGCGCCGTCATCTTGGAATAGTAAGTGTAGCGATCCATGTTATGTGACTACATTGAGTACTGCCACAAAATTAGGTAATTTCAGACTACGTTTCATGCCCCATTCTGGCACTTCATCACCTCTGATGAAGTGCCAGAATGGGGCATGAAACGCGTCAGGTGATACAACATGACATAGGGTAGGAGTACAACTGCTAAAAGATGCCTGTCAGTTGTTTTACATTTTTCAATAAAGCTGGACAATGATTTTTATCCTAAGTGTATGGATTGGCTTTCTCACCTAGCTAACCCCCTACATATGATGTCCACTGGATTGGAGACCAGTAAGAGGGAGCCTGAACACTATTGGGACTGAACACAATGGAAGAGTGGCCGCGTAGTGGACCTGTGAGTTTTTTTCTTTTCTCTCTATATCCTCAATGCGAAGTAACACTAGCGAATTTACGCCAGCGTCCGTTAGTGAATCGGCGAATTAACGAAAATGCGATACGCTAGTGAATTAACGCTAGCGTTAGGCGCTTCGTCGTTTAGTGAATTTGCCCCATAGAGTGCAGTACCTACACTAGTTATGTCTAATTTTAATGTTATATTATCTTTTTAAGGGTGTCTCTGGGATTGGAAGGGATGTTTTGCACACAAGACCGCTATACACTGAGATGCCTATGTAATGGAAATATCATGTTGTCCTAATTATGTATATTATCACTTCTTCTTTTTTTTGTCACATATATAAATTTGTTGTAAATTTATATTTAATGCAGCTTTTGGAGTTATAATGGTTACCAATAATGGTTTCTCCTGAAGCATTTTAAAAGAGCAGTGTGACAGAGCAATACAGTGGCAACTTAAGAGGATTGGTTGGCAAGATGGCGCCTTTTCCCTCTTTATTATTGGCAATATGGCGACGGCTGCTTCTCCACAAAACGAATTGATTAGTGATGTCACACACACATTTACATTTGATGTCAGACGCCATGGTCATGTTTGGGGAGGTGGATCTTCATGGTTATTTGAGGATTATTGGGTTGGGGTTTACACTTGTGTACTACATCACTGACAAAGGGGGCAGGTGGCCCCTGAAATGTTTGATTTTGTACTCCACACAAATACTTGGAGGTACTTTTTTGTAAACCGCATCAAGTGTGTTTCTTTTTTTCTACAATTGTTCCGCATAAATGTTTATGTTGAGTCACGTGACTTAAAGAAAGCTGGCACCGACCAAAGACTGCAGGAAGTTTTCAGCAAAATTGTGAATGTATTGAATATCTCTATTTTGTAGATAAAATAAGTAAACATTAGTTGTAGAATCTGGTATAGGATATCTTTTAGATTAAAAAAAATTTTTTTTGGACAAGCAATAATGGCCTAAAAGTGGTTTGCAACTAGCAACTGTTCTTATTCTTCAGAATACAAAAACACGTATTTATTTTGCTGTGAAGATTGTGTAGAGATGCAAAAACAAGACTTTGACCCCATTGTCCTAAATACTAGAAGAAGTTATGGACCTAATATTACTTTTCCCAATAGAGAAATTACATCATATAAAATCTACCATCCCCACCAATATTGTTCTGTTCAGGACATTTCTGCTCCAGATTTCCTATAGACTCCACTTATATTTTATTTTTTATTAAAAATGATTTGTCAGTAAAATCACACCAGGGAAAGAAAACATGTTTCCTACTTGGCTTCCCACAATATTTACAATCTCTCAACAGCTGTTATGAATAAATAATACTTGATATCAAATTTTGATCAAAGATCAAGCACGTCAATCAACATTTAAAAATAAATAAATAAACCTGTCACCCCAAATTATCCGAGACGGGTTGGCAATGAAAAGAAAACTACCTATGGCATCCACATTTCTAGAAAAAAAATGTCTTTAATAGGAAATCCTTGCTGTGTAAGGATGACAAGCATGTTCATGTTAGAGATGTCTGAATAGTCTGGCATTTACTTCACAAGTCATATCAATTTGAATCATGCTACTTGTATTGATTAGATACTAAATTAGTAATATTTCAACCACTTACGAGCATCAGGTTTCATATTAACATATATAAAAATGTATATGATTCCAGCCCGGCACAAAATGACTAACCTAACTATAGTTGGTGGCTTCTATATTTGTTTAGCAAAGCAACAGTGGGCAGTATTTTTCAGGAAAGTCAAATTATATTACTCTTGTCTTCACATGTAAAAAATCTTTACATGTGAAAGATGAATTTGATAGAAACATCAAAATAAGAAAGGACAAATAATTACCCACCACCGCCACCTCCAGTTTCCAAGAAGATGTTATGTACATAGCTTGAATAGATGATGTAAATTTGGTTGGACTTGTTTGTGAGCCATTTGACCCAACTGGCTAGCTGAATTTGCTTCTTCTGCAGGTCTATCCTTTTTTAAGTTGCCATTATTCAGGTTTCATTGCCTCACCACTCATAATAATTTAAATTATAAGTACCCAGTACCCAGTACCCAAAGGGAGTTGTACCTTAAACGAAGGAAGCCAATTCAGAGACAATTGCATTGAAAATTATGAAAATCTGATTGGCATAATTTTTGGCATTAGATCGGCAAGTGGTGCCTGATTTTTTAGCACAACTTTGGTGGTAATTGACACAAACCACTCTGGGAACCCCGGAGCTACCACCGGGTTTGGACACTGGGTTTGATTCAGACCAGAGGGTAGAAAGGTCAAAGGGGCACAGACCACAGCTAGACTGTTTTTTTAGCACAACTCAGGTTTTGTGGCCTCACCTCTCATTATAAAAATTTAAATAATAAGTACCCCGAACCCAGTACCCAGAGAGAGTTGTGCCTTATATGAAAGAAGCCAATTCAGAGACAATTGCATTGAAAATTATTAAAATCTGATTGGCATAATTTTTGGCATTTGATGTGCAAGTGGTGCCTGATTTTTTAGCACAAGTTTGGTGGTAATTGACACAAACCACTCTGGGAACCCTGGAGCTACCACCTGGTTTGGACACTGGGTTTGATTTAGACCAAAGGGTAGAAAGGACCAAGGGGCACAGACCACAGCTAGACTGAAGTGCAAGAACCTTTTGATGCAAGTACCTTTAATGAATTGGATTTTTTTGCACAACTGACTGCAGAGACATTGGTGTGTTATCCAGAAACCCGTTATCCAGAGAGCTCAGAATTACAGAAAGGTAGTCTCCCATAGACTCCATTTTATCCAAATATTCCAAATTTCTCAAAATGATTTCCTTTTTCTCTGTTATGATAAAACAGTACCTTGTACTTGATCCAAACTAAGATATAATGAATCCTTATTGGAGGCAAAACCAGCCTATTGGGTTAATTTAATGTTTTCATCATTTCCTTAAGATATGAAGATCCAAATTATTGAATGATAAATTATCTGGGAAACCCCAGGTCCCAAACATTCTGGATTACAGGTTCTATACCTATATACTTTTCTTTTTCAGTTGTTTCTCTTGAAAGACAGTATTTTGTTTCTGCATTCCAACAGACATAAATCAGAGACAAAGAGTAATCACCTGATTATCTGCTGATTATTCCTGTCTGCTGCAAATTGCAAGTATCAAGAGTTCTTTGGAGAATATTGGCCCCTGTTAAATAAAACATTTTCTAAAAATCTTTTTCAAACATCACCTTCATTAAAATGTGCTTATACTGCCTTTTTTGTACTCTGGACTCTATAATAGGCAAGAATACACAGTTTTCTAATGTGTGCTAATCGTGGTCTCTACCACAACCAATTTAGCTTGATCTGGCTCAAAATTATGTTTATTATGCATAGGTTTGTTATTATGCATAAGATGACTATGAAGATTTTCATTCATCCAGGTCATGGTATATCTAGTATAGGTAAATCTAAAAACAACTGGACTTGCTGAGTAATCAGTGGACTTGCTGAGTTCATTGATTACTCAGCAAGTCCATTTATTTTTAGATCTACCTATACTAGATATATTATGCATAAAGTTTTGTAGAAAGCCAAGTAGTAAAATTCCAGCTTAGTTTCTTATAGCTCCATATATTGGTTTGGTTGACCCCCTCTTTGATGTAGGTGTCACTGCACATGCCTAGTGTGATTCTATATGCACTTATCTTTTGCATGCTTCTCGACGAAACCTACTAGTCATTGTAGGGTATTAGACAAAAACTGCATGAGATATTGAGCTTCATGGAATTATTTCTTCCACTGTTATTAGATTGTTGACTCTCCAGGCTTGTGTAGGGTGTTGAAACATAAGCAGGGGAGTGTTATAAAATTCGGTAACGGAAAAACTATTCGCAATGCGAAAAGTTCTGCGTTTGCAGGAACAATTGCAGGAGTTTAATATACCTTTTTCAACTCCAGAAACTGTTTAGCGACCACTTCCGACAGTGGAAGACCGTTTGCGAATATTATAGTTTGCACCAATGTGCAGCAAATATAATAAAACTTCTTAATGAAAAAGTCGTTATTAGTGATGGGCAAATTTATTCGCCAGGCGCGAATTCGCTGCGAATTTGCGCGATTCGCCGCCAGCGAATAAATCCGCAAAACGCCCGCGAAAATTCGCTGCAAAATTATTTTTTTTCGAAAAAACAGACGCCGGCGTCAAAAACGGGCGCCGACGTAAAAAAAACGGATGCCAGCGTCAAAAACGCGAGACGCCGGTGCCGTTTCGCAAATTTTTCACCGTTTCGCAAATTTCGCGCGAAATTCGCAAATTTTTCGGCAAAGCGAAACGGCGCAAATTCGCCCATCACTAGTCGTTATGTTTGCTCCAAAAGATAATGACACCTTCAAGGACGTCTTAAGAGTGCGCAATTAAAATTCGCAATGCGTAATTAAAATTCGCAATGCAAAATGTAAAATATTACATTGCTCGATGTGGATTTTTATTCTTATTGGTGCGAATTGTTTTGCTCTTTGTGACATTTATAATATTCCCCTGAAGGTGCCTTACATCTTTTTTTTGGTTTAGGGGCAGTTATAATATCGAGCTCAGAAGTTTCAGTTTTTCTGTGATATATTTTAGTCAATTCTACATGTGCATAAACCCAGTGTTTTGGGAAGAGAGGCAGAATGCTGTTTCATTTACTATCTCTTGTTATACTGCAATTACCTATGTTACATCACTTATGCTGTAATCAAACATTCTTTATCTGTATAAAATACTTTCCGGTGCCAAAGCAACAGTGTAATTGCACTTCCTTGCAACAAACTGCTAAAAAATGAGTGGTGATCATTTCAAAGTAAGATGATTGTTTCATTTATTAGTAGATGCTGAGAATGCACTATTATCCGGGATCAGTTTGTACTTTTGTGGGCAATTACACAAAATATTCTCTGCAACAGGTAAGGTACCTTAAATATAGAATATTAGGGACAGCGATTAATAAAAAAAATGTCTTTTAGCACAAGGTAAAAACAAAATCATTTGTAGCAGAAAGAACAGAAAAATTAGACAAAATCATTCCTGCCCTCTACTGGGGGACTAGGAATCAATATGTATTTGTTTTTCCCCCTGCTGGATGATCATTGGGGGTGTACTGGGGTAAATTGGTGTACCTTCAAACTCAAGGGTGATAGTTGCATTGATTTGTGTAATTCAGGTATGGGACTTGTTATCCAGAATGCTTGGGACCTGGGGGTTTCTGGAAAATTGATCTTTCTGTTATTTGGATCTTTACACCTTAAGGGGCAGATTTATCAAGGGTCGAATTTCGAATTGGAAAATACTTCGAAATTCGACCATCGAATAGAATCCTCCGACATTTGGGGGCACATTTACTTAGTTCGAGTGAAGGATTAGAATAAAAAATACTTTGAATTTCGAAGTATTTTTTTGGCTACTAAAACTCGTTTGACTATTCGACCATTCGATAGTCGAAGGAGCGACTATTCGACCATTCGATAGTCTAAGTACTGTCTCTTTAAAAAAAACTTCGACCACCTACTTTGCCCCCCTTACACCTACCGAGCACCAATGTTAGCCTATGGGGAAGGTCCCCATTGGCTTTCTAGCCAATTTGGGATCAAAGGAAAATCGTTTGATCGATGGATTAAAATCCTTCGAATCATTCGAGTCGAAGGATTTATTCATTCGATCAAACGATTATTCCTTTGATCGTTCGATCGAACGAATTGCGCTAAATCCTTCGACTTTGATATTCGAAGTCGAAGGATTTAACTTTGAGGGTCGAATATCAAGGGTTAATTAACCCTCGATATTCGACCGATAGTAAATGTGCCCCCAAAAGTCGAAGTCGGAGGATTTTATACATAGTACGATCGTAGTACGATCATACTTCGAATCGTACGATTCGAACGATTTTATCGTACAATCGTATGATTTTCCTTTGAATCTAAAAAAATTAGAAATATGTTCTGGCAGGATCCCATAGGCTAACATAGCGCTTCGGCAGGTTTAAGTTGGTGTAAGTATTGAAGTCAAAGTTTTTTTTAAAGAGACAGTATTTCGATCATCAAATAGTCAAATGATTTTACTTCGAATCGAAGGTCGAAGTCGTAATCAAGTACAAGGTACTGTTTTATTATTCCAGAGACAAAGGAAATCATTGTGAATTATTTTGATTAAAAAAAGGGAGACGGCCTTCCCGTAATTTGGAGCTTTCTGGATAATGGATCCTATAGCTGTATAAACAAACTTTGAAAAAGTTTGCAGGCATATCCAGTACATGCATCAGACACAGAAATACAGATATCATCATAGGTTATGTGTATTTTATAAATGTAAATTGTATTGAAAGATATTGCAATATTTCTTTAGTACTTCTTTAATCACTGACGTTGTTGTATATGCCTTGATCTGGCCTTTTGTGCCTTCTAACATCACAGAAAGACAAATACCGGGCATGTTTCCCTTCCTGGTGAAACAGAAATTCTCTGGCCTTAAAGACAAGTTCATAAATTGAATATCAAACTATAAATTACAAACCCAAAAAAAGTATAAGAGAATATACAGTAAGTCTTGTACTACTAAGTCACCGAGGAGTTCCATATGCATATGAGGGTATGCACTTTATAATCTTGCAATACAGGTATGGGACCTGTTATACAGAATGCTCAGGACCTTAGGTTTTCTGGATAAGGGATTTTTCCATAATTTGGATCTTCATACCTTAAGACTACTAGAAAATCATGAAAACATTAAATAAACCCAATAGGCTCCAATAAGGATTAATTATATCTTAGTTCAGGGTCAGAACTAGGGGTAGGCAGAGTAGGCACGTGCCTAGGGCGCAAAGCTGGAGGGGCGCCAGGCACATACCTTCCATGCTGCCTGCCTACCCCTAATCTGGTCCCCTCTCTTCAGCAGAGTCGGCTTGCGCGTCCATTTGAGAATGTACGCCAGCATCCATTGGCGCATGCGCGCCAGCGTTCTGTTAGGGCATACACGCTAGAGTCCATTTGCGCATGCGCGCCTGCGTCCATTCACGCGTGCACACGTCAGTTTGCGCATGCGTGCACCAAGTCGGCACTGCGGCCAGCCAGGTTGCTTTGGGTGGCTGGCTGGGCCCGGCTCTGTCTTAGTTGGTATCAAGTACAAGGTGCTGTTTTATTATGACAGAGAAAAAGGAAATCATTTTCAAAAATTTGGATTATTTGGAGTCTATGGGAGACGGCCATTACATAATTCAGAGCTTTATAGATAGCGGTTTTCAGATAACGGATCCCATACATGTATAATAATAATTAATACATTTTAAGAAATAGTAATGAAATTCAGATTGTAGATTATTGATTTTGTTTTCAGTGCACATGCCCATAGATGCCATCTTGAGGACCCATCCACATTGGCGTATACAGAAAGAATCCAAAGGAAAAAGGTCAGACAGCACTGAGCATCTGCCAAGGCTTTGTCATTATCCCACCATCATTACCCACAATGGCTCTGAAGCTCAGCTCCCACTGACTTTATGTAGGTCATTATAAATCTCTGAATTTTAGCCTCCAGAAATTAGATTTTGTCTAGCAGATTCTATATTATTATCGCTATTTGTGAAATGGGACATTCTTATAGGACATATGGATGCTTTTCACTGTTACATCATAAAATTAAAAAAAAAAATAACTTGTTCGATTTGCCTGAAAGATTTTATTCCTAAATAGAAAGAAGGCAACATTTCCTTGGTGTGCCGATATGGCTCGTAATTCCTATTCTTTATGTTAATGATATTTCTAATGCTCCATAATCGAAGCGTGTTCCACATGGCATAACTTACAGTCATATCTCCAACTTTTTTTTTCCAGGCTATAATTAATTCAGAATATTATGCATTGTGCTGCCTAATGATTTTATCTACTTTGGTACATTAGTTACATTATGCAATGTATTTTTTTTTTTAAAATTCTGTTAATATTCAGCAAATATCATTTTTGTATCATAGGAGTGTCCGAACACTTTCTAATGGGCCGACCAGAAAGAAATCAACTAATTAGCGGCTGATATTAGTAAAAAATGGTAAAGGTATGGGATCCGTTATCCAGAAAGTTCCGAATTACAGAATGGATGTCTCTCATAGACTCCGTTATAATCAAATAATCCAAATTTTGAAAAATGATTTCCTTTTTATCTGTAATAATAAAACAGTACCTTGGACTTGATCCCAACTAAGATATAATTTGTTACTTATTGGAGGCAAACTAAGTATATTGGGTTTATTTAATGTTCAAATTATTTTTCTGTAGACTTAAGGTGGTATGAAGATCCAAATTACAGAAATATCTGTTATCCGGAAAACCCCAGAGCATTCTGGATAACATGTCCCATACCTATACTCTGTTACATAGGACATCAAACTTGATTTTACTAACTTTAGTAAGTAAATGCTAACTACAAACTTGCTTTGAATCTGTATTGGTGCAGCATTAGTTACTAAAGGGAATAATACACTTTGTTGTTCTTTATTTATATGATGTCAACATATTCTGCATCACTATACAGTAAAGATTACAAACTAAGGCCACAATCACATTCACACATGTTGTGGTCAATATTATTATGGCCGAGTGAGTGAAGGAGAATATGCAACTCCTTGCACATAATTGAACCTTGGACCACTATTATGCCGCCATGCTGAGTGAGCTATATTAGCCTTTTTTTGGTAGTTTTTAGGTTTTCTAATTTTGGAATTTAGAGATGTATGCATTTCACATCATTTACTAACAATCAAATTCTGAATTTTTCCGTGAATTTGTAAAAAAAAATTGTGGATTTCAGATTATTTTTAAAAAGCTCGAAAAATTTGAGATTTATTAAGGGGAAGATTTATCAAGTGTCGAACTGTAAATTTTTAATTCAAATTTTTGAATGTCAAAATTCACACATTCGATTATAACCCCCCCCCTATTCTAATGTAAATTCAGATGTTAGATTTATCACACCTCGGCCATGGAAACAGTCTTAATTAGAATACTTGCCACCTAAAACCACCAAGTTCATGTATAAAGTCAATGGCAGAGGTCCATTGAGCCATTTGAAGATGTTAATAGCCTTCCTGACATTCCGAAGAAAAACTCGATTCATAGAATTGAATACGATTCAAATTTTTGGGTCGGAACCATTCAATCGGATATTGCATTCTAATTTTTTCTTAATTGACCTCCCATTCGAATTGCGCATATATTCAAATTAAAAAATTTCACATGAATTCGAAATTCAAACTTTGATAAATGGGCCTCCCAGTGTTAAAACCACGAAAACCTCTAATACAAAACTTCGCCAGGTAAAAGTTGTCACTGACTATAGAAGTCAATGGGAGCTGCACTGATCCATTTGGACTGATTTAAATCAATTCAGACTTGAAGGATTTTTCAGATTTATTTTTTTCACTAGGAATTGTCCTAAAAACAAGGATTTCCAAAGTTTTTTGAAGTACTCATTGTATAGTTCCATTTGTACTTTTTTCATTCAGATTTTTTAATAAATGTCATGACATTCGTAGTTTTAGAGTTTGTGAGTTTAGTTGTGGTTCCAAAAAACGCTAAAACCCCTAAAATCCAACCTTTGATAAACAGGCCCCCACTTGTAGGGTTACAAAACAGAGAAGACTCATCCTGCAGCACTGCTTGATGTACTGTATTTTTCATGTGTGCAATCATCAGATATTATATCTTATATATTTTGTCTTTGGTGAGTATTGGTGCTTGGTCCTATGGGAGCAATTTGGCCGGTTTCGCTTCGCCAAAAAATTTGCGAAACGACAAAAAATTTGCAAAACAGCACCGGCATCTTGGGATCAGCCATGCTGCACCAATCACAAGGGCTCTGCCCCTTAGGAAACCCTGTATATACCATGAGGCTCCGACTATCCCCCTCTGCCCTCTGCTGAAATCACAACAGGTAATTCTGAATGCTACAAATGCAAAGGATCATGGGATTTAAATGACCCCCACGAGAGCTCTGTTAAAACTGTCTATAACCCCAGTTATTACAGGTGATCTTTGTTTAATAAGGCAAATTGCTGTCTGAAACCCTCCAGGCCTAAAGTTTACCAGGCCCCTACTTCTGTACTGCCTCTACCTCCTGCCTTCAAGGTCAATTGTAAAAATGAATTTGCCAATTTCATGGAGACATGTTAAAAAATGACACAAATTATATTTATTCTGCAAGAACATATTTTAAAAAATTTAAGTATAGAACATATTTCTTTGGAAATACCAGTGACTTTTTTTTTTTCACCCAGTCTCAGCCTCAGGTAGACTGTGCTTAAGAATTCAGCTCCTACATCTGTTCCCAATCAAGCCGTAATTTAAATCAAATCAGTAAGGACAGTCTCTTATTATTCTACCAAATGTTATTGTTTTTTCTTGCATTGGGTATTCTCTAAGCAAATGCATCAGGATTTGTTCTTGTCTCTCTGCTGTTCCCTGCAGAAAATCCGGGCTTCTGCTAACCACATTGTGCTTATTAAAAAAAAAAAAAAAGGCAACAGAAAAAGGTAAGAAAAAAACAGCTCATTTTCTTTGCACAGTTGAATAAAGTTCATTAAGTAGAAATTACAGCAGCATAAGCAACTATGATTCCCATTGACAGAAATGACAGCTTGCAAGCATTTTTAGAATATTATAAACAGATCAAGCCGGTGCTACTTTCTCCTGTGACAAAGCAAAAATATCTCACAACTGAATTTGCTGAAGGAAACAGCCTAGAAGAAAAAAAAAAATACAATCATTAAATACTGTGAGTACTATTATAAATCAGTATTCGGCATTTCCAGGAGTTGTTTTTTTTCACCATTTGGAATACTCTATACCTTCTAAATACACACTGCATTTTTAAATAACATATACAGGTTGTGGTTTAAAACTGATTTAAAACAGCGAGGGCATGTACTGCAAAATAGTGGCCACAACTCCACCATTCTCGTACAGAACCTGTTAACCAGAATACTCAGGAACTGGGGTTTTCTGGATAACAGATCTTTCCATCTTTTAATTTGGCTCTTCATACCATAAGTGTACTTGAAAATCATGTAAAAATGATATAAACCCAAAAGACTGGTTTTGCTTCCAATAAGGATTAATTATATCTTTTATCAAGTACAAGGTAGTTTTATTATGATAGAGAAAAAGGAGCTTTCTGGATAATGGGTTTCCAAATAATGGATCCCATAACTATATTTGCATCAGGAGTCCTATTTTGTTTCTAAATTTTAAATTGTGTTGGAATACCATATACCTATTTGAAATTCAAACCGGATATCTATTTCAGTTTTAAATTGCAGCCCTGGTTGGGGGTTTAAAGCCCGGTGGGCAAGCTTTAACTTATAGGGTGTCCATGATAATTAAAAATGTGGCCGCTCATTTGCTGATCAGAAACCCAGTGTAACTCCTAGGAGATAATCAATGTAAATGGGATTTTATGACTATCATAATTTTGTGTCCAATTGTTTCCCCATTTTGGATGCCAACAGCTCAGTGGATAATATCAGTTCAATTCTTTTGTAGTTCAGTATTTTTGTGTTTTAATTATATTTATTACATTAATACATAAGTGAAATTGAATGCTCAGTATGTTATAGACAGCCCTATTCCTAGTAGCTTTGCAATTGATCATTATTTATTTTGTATAGTTTAATTCTTTGCCTTCATCTCCTATGTCTAGTGATGGGCAAATTTATTCGGCAAACGCAAATTCACAGCGAATTCCCGCGATTCGTCGATGAATAAATTCGTGAAACCACTGCTAAAATTCGCCGAAAAACGGCCGCCGCCGTAAAAAATTAGATACCGGCGCCGTTTCGAGAATTTTTGGCCGTTTCGTGAATTTCGTGGGAAATTCGCTAATTTTTCAGCGAAGCAAAACGCCCCAAATTCGCCCATCACTACCTATGTCTTTCCAGCAGTGAAATGGGGGTCAGTGACTCCAGCTGCCAAAAACGATTAAGCTTACAATGTTTTTAATATTGTTACCTTTTATTCCTTATCTTTCTTATCAGTCCCTCTCCTATACATATTCCAATCTCTCATTTAAACCACTGTATGGTTGCTACGGGAAATATGACCCTAGCAACCAGACAGCTGTTTATTTAGCTGCTGAACAAAAAGCTAAATAACTAAAAAAAAAAAAAACACAACAAATAAATAGTGAAGACCAAATGCGAATGGTCTCAGAATATCAATATTTATGTCATACTTAAACATTATTTTAAAGGTAAAAATGGCAAATTACATTGTAGTTTTAAGCATATTTACCTTTTGCTTCTGCTTACCATGGTTATGACTTTGTTTTACTCAATTAAGATTCCCTGAATTCACTCAGCTATAACTGCCCTTGAGCATTTTAGCATTTATATATAGCTACAATTACAGGGAAAACTAAATAGGGTTTGCTCTATACAGAACTCCAAATCCTTTTCTCCAGCTTGTATACAATTGTACAATTTCCATTCTGCATCTTTGTAAATCTTTTAGGCTTTCGAACTGCCTCTGCACTGATAAAAATTTTCAAAAGTGTAATTTTCCCTATAAATTACAAAGACCTTGTATCTGAAAACAAACACTATCCCACTATTGGCCTCCTTTCCTTCAATCATTTGTTTTAAAGCTGTCAGTAATTGATGTCCCACATTGGCAGCAGATCCAAGAAGACTGATGCATCTGGTCACTGTTTGTTTTTTCATGCATGCAAAATGACAGCTATTTTTAGGGGTCTATGTATCAAGGCAATTTAGACGCATTCCAAATCCCAACACACAGAGCAATAAGTGAAGGCCTACTTAACAGCACTGTCATGGGATGCCAATATTATTAATACTTCCACTTGTCATTGTGCACACAGATGATGTAGAAAGGCAACAGTCTTAATGTATTATTTTAGCCCAGTTCTATTTTCTGTTCTGATTAAAGCTGTTTATCAAAGTTTCAAACACATGACAAAAAGCCAAATATGTGTGTGTGTAGATATATATCTATATATATATATATATATATATATATATATATATATATATATATATATATATATATACACACACACACATGTACAGGTATGGGACCTGTTATCCAAAATGCTCGGGACCTGGGGTTTTCCGGATAACAGATCTTTCCATAATTTGAGTCTTCATGCCTTATGTCTACTAGAAATTAATTTAAACATTAAATAAACCCAAGAGGCTGGATTAATTAAATCTTAGTTGGGATCAAGTACAAGCTACTGTTTTATTATCACTGAGAAAAGGGAAATCATTTTTTAAAATTTTGGATTATTTGGATAAAATGGAGTCTATGGGAGCCATTCCGTAATTCGGAGCTTTCTGGATATCGGGTTTCCGGATAAGGGATCCTATACCTGTACACGTATACATTTTATTTGCCTAGAATAGTTTAACATGCCCCCATGTCATTCTATTTAAAGGGAACGGTCACCTTAAGAAATGATTCCAAATCCTATTTCAAGATGTTAGTCAAGCAAAATAAATTTCACTTACACTTTATACAGTACATTATTTAAATAATGTTTCTTTCAGTCTTGGAAAGTACAATCACTTCAAGCAGGAAGGCGCCATTTTGTGGACACTGTTATTAAGGCAAGCTTTGCATCATACCAAAATCTCAATGGGACACATGATATCTACAGTATGTACAGGCTACACAATTAGATGGTGAGGAGGGAGGGGAGAATGTGGGGAGAGCAGTGACATTGAATTGAAAGTGAAAGTAATTGCTTGCCCCGCCTCTATGCCTAAGGAGGGAAAAGCAAAATATAATTGACAGCTCAGATTTTTAAATACATTTTTAACAGGTATAGATGTTTTAATAAAAAAAAAAGATCAGTTGGATTTCATGTTTAATTTGACTTGACCTTTAATTTGAAAAGTATACAACTTTTTATGTCTGGGTGACAGGTCTCCTTTAGTAGATCATAATACCACTTTTCTTCATCTGCAATAATATGGTAGGGGCCAATAATGCAATTTCAGTCTCACAGACAGTTGCAAGAATATCCCATTCTTTAAAGGCAGAAGACATTGATTGTACAGGCATGGGACCTATTATCCAGAATGCTTCAGGCCTGGGGATTTCCGGATAAGGGATCTTTCCATAATTTGGATCTCCATACCTTAAATCTACTAGAAAATAATTTTAACATTAAATAAACCCAATAGGCTGGTTTTGCTTCCAATAAGGATTAATTATATCTTAGTTAGGATCAAGCACAAGCTACTGTGTCATAACTACAGAGAAAAAAGAAAACGTGAATTATTTGATTATAATGGAGTCTATGGGAGATGACCATTTTGTAATTCAGTGCTTTCTGCATAACAGGTTTCCGGATAACAGATCCCATACCTGTACCTACATATAATTGCCCTGAGCAGCACTCAGTCTGTCCTGCCTCCTGTTGTCGTAGTTAATTTAGCTTAGTTGCACCTACAGATGCAGGGGAACCCTGGAGCTTCCACCACTTCCAAAACTGGACAGTATCTCCAGGGTTCCCTCAGAGACCTGCATCAGTTTGTTCAAAACAGAAAGGATAGGGCACTCAAAACACTTGCACAACGAATGCTGGAAATGCAAGTGGATTCATTTTACCACATTGGCAGCAATTGCGTTAGACACATCTGGTGACCACAGGGATGCTGGAATCATGAGGGAAATGCTGCACTGTGGGTAACAAAAACATGGTGGTTATGTTCAAAACCCCTAGTGATGTGTTGTCCAGTTGGGTGATGGGCTGTGTGATGTCAGAACAAGGTTTGCTCCACCTTTTATTGTTGGAGAAATAATATGACCAGTGTCGGACTGGGACACCAGGGGCCCACTCAAAAATGTTTGATAGGGGTCCACCAATTAATCTTAGACCAGGGGCCCACTCTTAGTACTATTATTATTCCTCTCCTCACTCAACCTCTATTCTCCTAGTCTCTTTTTTTTACATGCTATAATCTATTATTCTATTATTATTCTATTATTCTATTTAGCCACTTTGTTCTCATAGAAATAGGAAATGGCCATCAAATAGGCCAAACGTCTAGCAGCATAAGGGCCCACTGACACCTTGGCCCACCGGGACTTTTCCAGGTATACCATAGGGCCAGTCCGACACTAAATATATCCTTTTATAAAATACAGAATTTCAATAAAAATTCTAGTGTACATGTAACAGGGGTATTAATAACTTGTGCAAGGGCACAAGAAGTCATCAACCTCAGACCCAACCTCAGACCCCAACCTGTCTAAGGAAAAGTCATTGGCCAGGTTCTTAGCAGTTCACCCTACATGTCAGTGAACTTCAAATGAAGGTAGATATCAGGTCTTAATTATTCTAAATTATGTTGTTATATATAGTGATGGGCGGATTAGCGCCGTTTTGCTTCGCCAAAAAATGTGAAATTTCCCCACGAAATTCACGAAACGCCGAAAAATTTGCGAAACTGCGCCGACGTGTCATTGTTGACACTGGTGTCCATTTTTGGCGACCTTTTTAAGTCAGAAAATTTTTGTGCCCGTTTAGCAAATTTATTCGCCGGCGGTGAATCCTGCAAATTCGCCGCAAACAAATTCACCCATCACTTATAACTTATATCGCTTATATCACTTATAACACTTATAACTTATATACCTCTGTATTATGTATTAACATGTGTGGCCTGGAATTTATTGGCACCATCATTATTAGAACCCAACAGCTTGTAGCAACTCTACATTGTCAATATGCAAATTGTTCTGCCCTTCACCCTGAATGTTTTTTTTTTTTGAACTATAGTTTTTTTTAATTTATCATAATAATTTCCCTGCGAGTGACCTTTTTGTTCTGAAACTATCTTTGCCTAATGATCACTGAACATTTAGCTATAGTCAAGAGATTCCGTTTAGCAGAAAAAAAAGAATAATTGCCTCTACCATCTCCTTGGCAGTGCATTGTATTGGCTAATTTGCTTCTAAAAAAAAAAAATATCAAAAGATTGTAAATGTACAATTAAATAATGAAGTGTAAAGCTAGGCATTTGTTTTATGTTTAATTATCCTAACTACTCTTAAGATTTTCTTTTTTGGGTCAAATAATGAATGCTTTCATTTCCACTAAATCATTTGCAGACCCTCTCAGGAACGTGCTGCAATAATGATACAAACTGATGTGTTAAATGCGTATCAATCTGAGAAATTAGGGCTCATTAATTAGAATTGTGCAATAAAGTGCAGCATGTTGGGGAAATCTTTTCTAAACACAAAGCAATGATTTTAGAGATTCCTATACATACTCATACTTACCCAAGTCAGCTGTAACCATCTCTAGCAAGGTGTAATATCAGCAGTTGATGGCAACAGCCCCCACTTCCCTTTCCCTTACATGTCAAGGCCATTGATTATCTATTGCATCAGAGCCTTAACTGATATCCTCCAAAGCACTGCCAGATTGATTGCTGTACTAGAACTAAGGCTGCTTATATGGCACTTAAAGCCTGTTTAAAAATATAGGTTATTTCAGTTCATTTTATAGGATTTGATTTATATGCAACCAGCAGCCTCATGTAATGAAACAAAAAACTGTAAATCTGCTCCCATTTGCCTTGCAAGTTCAGTATAGCCATAGGCCATATTTTTAATCTATTATAAAAAAAACTATTGTTCCCCACCCAACCGGAGTGTGGGCTTTATTAGCACACCCCCTCTGGTGGAGGAAACAATTTCAGGTCAAAGGTGTCCTTTAACAAAAGGAAACCCTAATAAAATGGGTTGAAAAACCCTAGGGTTAGTGATGGGCCAATCTGACCCGTTTCCCTGTGCTGAAACTTCGTGAAACAGCAAAAAATGTGCCAAATGCATTGAAGTCAATGGGCAGTTTTTTGTGGCAAAATATTTTGCTCAACCCTATCAATACAATGATTTCATATATAATTTCATATATAAAATCAGTACCTGAACTAATGAGAATCTTTCTTAATATATAAATATATATATATATATATATATATATATATATATATATATATATATGGGGCAAATTTACTTACCTTCGAAGTTGCGCCAGCGTTGGCTTTGCCGCACTTCCCCAGGATGCCGCTAATTCACTAAAATCCGAAGTTGCGCTCAGGGAGGCGAAAGGTAGCAAAGTTGCGATAGCGTTAATTCGTCAAGCAAAGCAAAGCTACGCTAGCGATGCCTAATTTGCATACGGCGCCAAGTTAAAGTACAATGGACGTATATGTAGCAGCGAATACATTACACTACACAAGCCTCGGAAAGCTTCATAAAATAAAGTTGTTATTTTGCCCTACATATGTTAGGAAATGTGGGGGGAAGGAGGGTACCCCAAAGAAAATGTACAATCTTTTTCAGCCTATCACCTATCGACTCTATTGCACTTCGCCTGGTCTGAGGTGGAAAAGCAAGTCTGACGCAAGAGGTAACGTTCCGTAAAATGCGCAAGTTAGTGAATTAGCGTAGTTCCGTCCCTTCGCCATAGCGCAATTTCTCCTGTCGTAAGGGTGCGAGGTAGTGCTAGAATAGGTCCACTTCGCTAGCGAATTTTCGCTAGCGTTAGCCACTTCGCCCTTTAGTAAATTTGCCCCATGGACAGAGAGAGAGAGAGAGATGCTGATAAAACGTCTATGCAAATAAAAAAAAATGAATACACAGGCAGAGCATTTTAAATGGGCCATTGTTAAGGGTCGTAGTGCTGGTGAGTTCTACAGATCTGAAATAGGGGTAGAATTCATGAAATGCCAGGTTTTACCGAGCTTGGCTTATGCAGTTCTTTTTGTCGCACCTTGTCAATTCTTCCGGTGCAACTGAACTGCAGCAATTGACACAGAACACTGAGGGAACCCTGGAGCTAGCACATGTTCTGGAGGTGGCAGAAGCTCCAATGGCACCTACTGCCACTATACTGAAGTGCAAGGAGAGTATTTTGACGAAGGTGCCTTGAGGTCCAAGGACCTCAGCTACACTTGTAAGCATGCATGAGCCTTCAAGTCACTACCTTAAAAGCATCACCTATCAAAGGTACATTGTTCAGACATCAGACACACAATACAGCCAAATCTATGAAAATAATGTGCCATCCATTCGAACATTTAATGTTCCCTCCATTTGGGGTTCCAAACTGTCTCTTGACACAATGATTGCACAAGAACTATTGATCAAGGGTGTGCAGGTATTATGGATGAGCAGCTGCACATAAGCCTAGCATTAAGCATCACCAGTTGGCAGATGCCAGGATAACATAACCCACCTGAATGCATAATACCAACAGCAAATTTTTGTAGAGAGGCAACACTGATCTGGGGCAGTTCTCCATGGTTCCATTGATAGCATAATGTAGGGCAGTGATCCCCAACCAGTAGCTCATGAGCATCATGTTGCTCTCCAGCCCCTTGGATGTTGCTCCCAGTGGCCTCAAAGCAGGAGCTTATTTTTGAATTCCAGGCTTGGAGGCAAGTTTTGGTTGTATAAAAACCAGATGTACTGCCAAACAGAGCCTCAATGTAGATTGACAATCCACATAGGGGCTACCAAATGGCTAATCACCGCACTAATTTGGCACCCCAAGAACAATTTTCATGCTAGTGTGGCTCCCCATCTCCTTTTACGTCTGAATGTTGCTCATGGGTTCAAAAGGTTGGGGATCCCTGCTGTAGGGTATAGTGATATTCTTGACAATTCCGCAACAATTTGGGAAGGGCCTTAAATGTTTACAGGGTAAAAAAAAGGGGGAGGGTAAATCATTATTGTTGTTAATGGGTTAATCTCCTGTTTACTTTACTATGTTTATTGTACTTTGGGCATTTTTTCTTTTGAAATGTCTATTTTTTTTTTGTTGATAATTATAAAAGCATCTACAAAGCATAACTAAGATTGGTAAAGAGTGACAAAATCCATTATGCAAATGGATAGTATTTGTCTAAATGTGACCTAAAACAGACCATATTATAACACTGATTCATCAAGGCATGACACTGATGAATCTACCCCTTATAAAAATGTCAGACGAAGAAATATGATCTCATCTGAGATAAAAAATACCATCTGATACCATGATATATCTGAACTGGCTTGAGTATTGTGAAGTATTAGTCAGAATACACACACTTAAGGGATCAATTTATACTTTTATATACTGTATATGGGCCATGCGGCTTGAAACGTTGTTGCGCTTGTTCAGATAAAGCCATGAAGTTCCAATAAAGGCTTTTTTAAACAAATCTTCAAGACTGGTGCTGTCTATTGTGATTGTGGGATATTAAAGCTGGTGGAAGTGGACACCTATTGACGTGCACCTGGTCGTTACAACCAAAAATCAAAGTGGTGAGTGCTGGCTGACTATTCGTATATGAACTGTATATGGGCATATCATACTTTCACATACCATGCAACTAAAATAAAAAAAATCAATCTATAACTGGGATCTGAGTAGAACTTGCATTTACTTTGCTCTGTGGCCCTCTGAAGCATTTCCATGATATTCAAAAGGACAGTTTATAAAGGACAGTTTATATTGTAGCCACAGTGTCCATTGTGCATTGATGTTGTAAATCATACCAGGGTCGGAGTGGGGGGCCCAGGCCCACCGGGACTGCAGCCTCAGGGGCCCCCCACATCATCCCCCAGCCTCAAAGTTCTCCCTACCTCCAAAAGGGAGGGAGGGAGGTAAGGAGAGGGAGTAGAGGGAGCGGGTCTGGGCCGGCCACCCAGTCTAACCAATCATGCAGAGACATTTTTACCACTACTGAAGTAGGGGGTTTTCTCCAATGGGAGAGTCCTGCAATGGGTCAGGTACCTGTGGAATACCCGTAAAGCAATTGGGACTCGATTATACTTCCTGTCCCCACCGAGTGGTTGACCCGCAGGTACACAATCTACTGAATTGAGGATGTCACTTTCGGTATATGTGCCATTTCTGGTTTATGTGACATCACTTCCAGTTGCTGCAGTGATCACTGTTGGAGTGGGTCAGGTGGAACTTCATTGGCTTGAGAAAGTGGGTCAGGCTTAGGGAAAGGGTATGATTTGGGTGTGAGTCTAACAAAACATACCCGCACAGGTTTCTATTTTGCAGTGCACTCATAGCTAAATGTTTCATATTCTACAAGATATTTAAGCAGTTACACAGATAATGAATAAATCAGGGTTAATGGTATACTGCCTTATAAATGGTAAATCTATCAGTGCTACCCTAATTAATGGGCAACACCCCCCCCTACCCTTTCAGACCAGCACCTGCAATGAACAGGTACCCTTCCGCTTCACAAACAACATCAACAGGGTTCCCAGAATTTGCCACCTTCCCCCTATACCTCTTGGGCAGGACAAATGCAGAGCAGAGTTTGGCTGTTCCAAATCCGAT
This sequence comes from Xenopus laevis, assembly GCF_017654675.1. NCBI lineage: Eukaryota > Metazoa > Chordata > Amphibia > Anura > Pipidae > Xenopus > Xenopus laevis. Next base: position 34,748,453 of record NC_054375.1, on the reverse strand, counting down.
TCCCAGACTCCTTATCATTGATCACCAACCATGTACACTAGAAGATGACCTGGTCCTGGCCACTAAATATGATTCAGCCAAACATGGTGGCTTCCAACCCACTGCACTATGCAGCTCTGCATTTACCCCAGCAGTAGTGGTGCAGGGGCAGTGTGTGGGAGCCCAGTTGAAGCAGATTGGAACGATGTAGGGTCAGGGGTGCTTCGCCAATGAGGCGAGTTGAGGCTGTCGCCTCAGGCGGCAGCGCCCCACTAGGTACCAGGGGCAACAAAAATGCTCCTCCTGGTACTTTAAGAGCAAATTTCCGGGGGAGGGGGGGGCAGCAGCAACTGCTGCTGCCTCGGGTGGCGGAGGGGCCAGGATCGCCCCTGTGTAGGGTGATTCATTCAAGGGAGTCAAGGTACAGGTTGAAGATGGAATCTGTGCCAGTGCAGAAACCCATAGAGACTGACCACCTGTAAACTTTGTTCATTTACAATAATGAAAGCAAACATCTCCTTCAGTTGCTTTTTGGTTACCGCACAGGTGCACATTTCATACTTCATTAGAGTTTTTACCTTTGTTTTGTCTGACAGTTATTAAAACGGTTATTAAACAAAGAGCTAAAAGACATCCTCAATTAATGAGATGAATAATAAATATATTCTGAGGGAAGATTATGCAGTAATAGAACTATATAACTTGGCTGAAGTTGTTATTATTTTTGTTGACGATGCTTGATTCACGAATAGCTTCTAAATGAGCGTTTACTGAACATACAACCCCTTGGGTCACATTTACTAAAGTCTGTAAGTACATTTATCAAGTTGTTATACTTAATTAACATCATCATTTTAATCCTGGATTAACTAACATTAAAACACAGTAGTGTAGAGTTTATTAAAAAAAAAAAAAAAAAAAAGTTATTTGAAAATCATTCTAAAAGTGCATTAAATGAGCTGAGAGAACATATACATATGCATATTGCTTTGAAGAACAAAAGCTATGGCTTTAGCCAGTGGCGTAACATGCACAGGCTCCCCACAAAAAAATGAGGAGCCCAGGGTGCACAGCCACCCCCTACCTGCTTGCCCACTACCTGCCTGCTGGCTTTCATCACTCCCCACCAGTCTTAATTAGGAAAGCGGCTGGGGAGGGGAGATTTCCATATAACTTTAAAGAAAGCAGACCCCATGTCCAGGCCCTGCTGTTTCCCCCCTGGTCTGGGGGCTGCTTCCTCAAGGGTCGGACTGGGCCGGTGGGACACCGGGAAAAAGCCTGGTGGGCCTACAAACTAGGAGACTTACTACCTGTGGATGATGGAGATCCTCCCCCACCAATTCTCAGGCACCAAGGAGAAGGAGGAAGGTATAAGGTATGTAGCATGATGCAGATTGGGCAGGGGAGGAGAGAGGTGGATGCTGGGGGATGGGGCTCTTTAGATCAAAAGGGGGACCCTTCAGATTCCAGCCACAGTGGGCCATGCACACCCCAGTCTGACACTGGCTTCCTCTATAGTTATGCCACTGGTATTAGCTCTTACACAAAGTTGAGGCAACCCATTATAACAGCTCTGTGTAAAGATTTTTTTTCTCCCTAGGTAGGCCCGGACTGGCAATCTGTGAGTTCTGGCAAATGCCGGGAGGGGCTGCTGTAATGTCCCATAGACAGTCACTATTTAGTGGGCTGGTGGAGGACTATTTGGGCCTCTGTGTACTTGTAATGCCAGGGCCTATTTTGACTCCCAGTCCAGACCTGTGACCGTAGGCCTTTACCTCACTAATCCTAGCTAACACTTTTCCGTCCCATAATATTGATTTCATGTATGAATATGTCAGTAGTACAGTACCTTCTGAAAATAGCCTTTTTTTTGGATCAATCAATTTCACACTGATTCCACTCGTTTTGAATTCCAGTTGACCATTTTGTGGGTTCCTCATCATGAAGGGATATGGGAGTGGAAAAGCAAATGGTTGCAAGCAGAAATAACCTAATCAGAAATTGTTTACAGAAGGTCAACCTCCAAATATCAGTATTTAATTAAATTTGCTTGTGTTTTTTTTCCATGAGTAATATGATTTTTTGTGCATTTTTCCAGTGATTACTAATAATTTCATTTAATTTTGGCTTGTTTGCCTGTCAAATAAACTCCTTCTACTTATTTATGAAACTCTGAGCACCTTTTCTTAACTGCTTCTGCTAAGCCTTTTGTTATACCCCTTGGCTTTGCACATGTTTATCACATGTATCATATTAATTACCTTTCTGGGTTTTCTAGCACCACAAATGCTTTATATTAGTCCATGTCCCGTGTGGGTTAAAAAAAAAACCACAGGAAGAGAATGCGACCACCAACCTCATTCCATGAATATTATCATTTGCTTTCTACTTGGGTGTATCACTGTATCAAATGAGAAAACAACCCTTCCTTTATAGCCTTTTCCCAATACAGGTATGGGACCTGTTATCGAAATGCTCAAGACCAGGGGTATTCCGAATAATGGATCTTTCTGTAATTTTGATCTTCATAACTAAAGTCTACTAGAAAATCATGTAAACATTAAATAAACCCAAGGTACTGCTTTATTATTACAGAGAAAAAGGAAATAATTTTAAAAAAAATTTGATTATTTGGATAAAATGGAGCCTATGGGAGACTTCCTTTCCATAAATTTGGAGCTTTGTGGATAAAAGGTTTCCAGATAACTAATCCCATAGCTATACCAACTAGTGAAAACGTCAATAGGCGTCAAAATAATTTTGGTGCGAGTGACTATTTTGTCCGAATGCATTAAAGTCAATGGGTGTCTGAATAATTTTGACGCTTGTCAAAATTGGCACACGCATTAAAAAAAAAACGTGCAACAATTTTTTTTTCACCTGAATTTAGACCCTCACTAATACCAACTATTGCTAGATTTGCAAAGTTTAACAAACACGATTATTCAATTGCAGCAGTGATCCCCAACCAATGGCTTTGTTTTGCCGCCAATAAGAATTCCAAGTACCAAGTACAAGGCACTTTTTTATTATAACAGAGAAAAAAGGAATCATTATCAAAAATATGATTTATTTGATTAATATGGAGTCTATGGGAGACTGCCTTCCTGTAATTCAGAGCTTTTTTTGGATAATGGTTTTCCAGATAATGGATCCCATACTTGTTGTCTTGATATTCAGTGTTACCACTGCAGCCTTTTCCCCAAACTGAGACAGGGAAACAAATGCTGAACAACAGGACCTTGGGTGTAAATAATGAAGCCTTGGGTTTCCCCAACCTAAAAACAGCTATAGACATGCTTCTTTGTCTTTCGAAATAACCATCATTATTTACCCTAATCTGTTTCCAGCATGTTAAAATATTCCAAGCAAACCGAGCATTTATTCTCTGCCGCCGCTTACAACTATCGCTGCCCATCAACGGGACTGCATATCACCTTCTACGATTCCCACAAAAACCCATTAATATTGAAGAAACAATCGAGCGAAAGTGGATGGCTGTAATTAAATGTGAAATGGAAGCAGTGGTCTGAAATCTTTAATGGAAAGGTTGGTCGGAGACAGTTGCCTGACGGGAACAGAATCCCTGGCCATATTTAGCACTAATATAAAGGAAAGAAGTGGAATTAATAAATCAGCAATATATATATATATATATATATATATATATATATATATATATATATATATATATATATATATATATATATATATATATACGTATCATCTGATCACAGGCTGCTGCTTTAGTTCAACACCATTAATCACCACTGAGCTTTCACATCCGAGCTTCCATCCAAAATATTTGTTCTGCTTAAACTCCCTGTCTAACAGGGAATATTGTGTTTGTTTCAGTGAAGAATAATCCAGTCCAGCGGCGAACAAGTGGGATATTTTGGCCGTGAGTTTTTGTATTTTGATTCACCTGTGTGTCTGTTTTATGTTTGTTTACATTGTCTGTTTGCTCATAATAAGGTTTAATTGTGTCTAAATGCTTTCCCAGCTGTGCGTGTTTCCTGAGAATCATAGCAGGCTCTTACTGCCAGTTGCTCAGTTCAATATGGTCTTCTGGCACTTTGCTTGTCTTTGCGAGGCGAGTGAATGGGAGCAATAGATGAGAAGGGATAAGCAATGGTCTGAAATAAATATGCACTGCAGTCTGATTAAAAAGGCCAGCAACATTTTATTTTTCTCAATAAATGTAATAATAAAGTCATGATATTCTGATTCCCAATTTTACCATATTGTAATAACATACCATGGTGGTCTAGTGGGGGGGACGCCTGCCACCCTCTCGGGGGGGACGCCCGCCGTGCCGGTCCTCACTGCCTCAGGCGCCGGTTACTTAGGGCGCGCCTCTACGTAATTTAAAGGCGCAGGCGTGCTGGCTTATTGACGCCAGCGTGCATTGGCGTGAGATTCAAATGTTTAAAAGGGGCCTTCCAGGTGTGAATCATTGCCCGTTATAGGTTTTCTCCTAGTGAGTTTCCTGGTGGTTTCTGTGCTGTTGAAGCTTCTGAATTCTGATTCCTGTTGTGACCCTTGCCTGGCTTTTTGACGATTATGACTTCTCTATCCTGACCCCTGCCTGATATCCGACTTTGCTTATTCTATATCCCAGCTGATTGATCTCCTGGTTTGACCCTTGCCTGCCTGACTCCGTTTTGTATTCTGCCTGCCCCGACCCGGCCTGATCTGACTACGATTCTGTCTACACCTTGTACCGTGACCCTCTGCCTAAAAGACTCTGATTTACAGTTGTGCCCCTTAGCTTGTTCAGAACCCCTCGCTTTGCACCTCTCTTAATAAGACCTGGCGGCATCCGATTAGCCGAGGGCTCCTCCTGAAATGAAAGGCATCTGTTAAAGGCGGAAGCAAGAGCCGAGAACAAGGTGCTTAGCATCGGTTCTGAATTTAGGGTGCCAACCTTGACATTTATATACTGTAACACGTCATCTGGTTGGAACAGAAAGTATTAAATATACAATACGAGGCTCCCCAACATGGCCCTAGGCATGATTAATGAATTAATGGCAAGCACCCCTGTCAAAGTATGTGTTGCTAGGCAATGCAGTCTACCCATTGTAAAGCAGAAACGTAGCTAATAATAAACGTATCTACAGCACTGTCACACTGGTAATTCCGTGTCAGGGCCATCGATTCTGTGATCTGCGGCTCTTAAAGGGACAATAGCTCATTATTTGAAAGGAAATAATATGAGACAAAAGGCACAGGGGTATGTTTATCAAAAAAGTGAAGTTAGAGATCGCCACAGTCCTCTAGATTGAAATTCCGCCACTCTCCATTCATTTCTATGGGATTTTTAAGTAATTGTCAATAGGTGAAAGTTCATCCTTTGATAAATATGCCTTTCAGAATTCCATATAAATGAATAGAGAGTGATGGAATTTCACTCTAGAGGACTGTGGCAACCTCTAACTTCACTCTTTGATAAATATACCCCATAGAGGCAAATTTAGTAAAGGATGAATTGACTTAACGCTGGTGAAAATTCGCCAGCGTGACGTCGTTTCAGAACTTCACTGGCGGTACCTCGCTCACTAACGCCAGGCGAATTTGCGCTCTGGCGAATTTGCGCTCTGGCGAATGGAAGTAACTACGCAAATTCACTAAGATGCGGATTTTACTGAACGTTAACTCTTGCGCCAGACTTGCCTTCACCACCTCAGACCAGGGGACGTGCAATAGAGTAGACAGGAATAGATTAGGATAGGAGTAGATTGAAAAGTTTCAAGTCCCAAAAAACGCTGGCGTCTTTTGCTTTTATCAGGGTGATAGGCTGCAAAGGAGTGTAACATTTTTTGGGGGTAACCGGCTTCCCAGATTATTGACAATGAGCACTGTACTTCCAATGGTGGAAGTGGACTAGGATGAGTCAGGGTGCTTTCCCTCCACTTCTTTTTGTTCTCTGAATTGTATCACACTCTTTATCTTACAATACCACAGCTATCCATTTTCATTTTTGTTTTTCTTTATGCCTTTAATTCTAGCTTGTCTAATATGTTGTTGTTGCCAATGTGTCTTGAAATGCTAGGGTGCAAGCAAACACTGTGGTTACTGTGTCATATACTGATCAGAGCTTTTTTGTTTCAAAATACTGTGGTCACTGTGTTATGAAATCCTGGGGTCACTGTGTTATGAAATCCTGGGGCACTGTGAGGCATATGTGGATTCCCTTACTAACTAGAACTATGTAGCCATATGCATTTTAAATCTATATTAACATGTGGATGAAATTCAGAATTTTATGGAAGCAAGCTACAGATGGAGTAAACAATATGTAGGCATGTATCTCGGGTACTGTAGGTAACAGTGTCCCACCAATTTATTTAAACAGATTTTAGGGCTCATTTGTGAGTGCAAGTGCAGTGGGCAATATTTCGTGCAAGTTGCCATGTTTTTTATCCTCTGTGCCATGTTTTGTTTTTTTTCCTACAATTCCAGCATGATAGCGGTCTAAAGTTCTTATATAGACATGTTTTTATCGATGCACCCTGTATCGCAAAGCTTTACTCGCTTTATATCATCAAAATCAGGGGATACTATTTTATATAATTCTATTTCTGTGCAAAAAGATTTCATTCTTTCTAGTATTTGGAGTAGTCTGTAAACCATATCCTAAAAAAAAAGTAACACCATAGGTAACATATTTTTCTATAAAGTTAAAAAGAACTGGAGGCTGTTTCTTGTGCAAATGAGTTGGGAAAATGAAAAATGAAATTTAGCAGTGGATTTGCAAAGAATTACTCACAGCAAGACAAGTCTCTGAAAAGTGCAACAGATATCCCTTTATATCCTTTTAGACTGTGCACAATCCTAAAGAAAAAAATATATGGATTTGTTAGGAAACCTCAGTCAATTGTGATGAAGCCGTATGCCTTGGTAAATTTGCACTCAGATTCAAGAGTGCATTGGACAAATTTTAGCAAAATGTGGGTGCCAGGGATTATTTGTATTCCTCGGGTTTCATACTCTTGAGACAACATAAATAAATACTGTGACTGGTCTATGTTATCAGCTCTTTTGCAAAGAACAGAATAGACCTTGTTTTAAAAAATGTTTTTAAATAATTCTTGCCCACGGCTGCGGCTAAATCCATTCTGTGCAATGCGGTAAGAGAAACACAGAGCTGCCATTGGAGTCAAAGGCTTTAATTAGCTACAGTGAAAAATGAAGGGAATTACAGCATGCTAGAGAAACAAGGACAGAGTAAAAGAAGTGATGTATAAAAGATAGGAATAAACAAAGATTAAGGGTAAACGCTAAATTAGAACACAAGATAGAGGGCAGGGTGGGTAAGGGAGGAACGTGTGATAGTTGAAAGCAAAAAAAGATCTCTTGGGACAAAGCTGAGCCAAACAAAGATTATTTCATTTGAAAGTTTTTTTTAATATTATTATGTTTTCTACAGTAAAGTGTAAAATGCTGAGTGAACAGAGAGAGCACAATGTAATAAATATGGCATGAAGATTGCTTATTTGAACAGGTATAGTTTGTGAGCACCGAAAATATATTTGCCAATTAATGAGGCATATCAACCCTTTGAGGTTGAGTGTAACCTTAAATTCCATTGCTTAGAACTCCTGAAAATCAAATGTGTTCAGCATGTTGATATGTTGGTCTCCACCTGACACACACAGAAATGGAACATTACCAAATTATTGTCTGTATTCAAAAAGCTGCATAAATATTTAATGTCGATGTGTATCCAAGTGAGTAGAAAGAGGTGTTACCTTGAAAAACAGTTGCCTTAAAACCAGTGCTGAGTGGCACCACTTTTTACAAAGCATCATATACAACTTTTCATGCTTGAATTTCTCCCAATGTCCTAAATGGGTTATTGCCAGGTATCGGGTGGTGTAAGTTGAAGAGTCATTTGAGGAATGCTAAAAAAATTCATACTGTAGCTCTTTACACCTTTTCAGCAAAGACAAATATATTACTAACGTATCATTTTCACCAATATGTGAAACAGGTGGCCAGCTATACAAAAGAGTATCAAAAGAAAACGAGGATCGGAAAAGAGTTCTTTCTTTCTAATCTCATTCCAGGACCCTATGAATGATCCCCTAAAATAAAAGCAATGGCGCAATCAAAAAATAATTAGCTTTGTCCCATTATTTGAAAGCATTGGTTAACGTGTCCTTACCTGGCAGTGAAATGCAAAAGTGATAATATTGTAAACAATGGAAGCAAGGTAAAAAGGCTGTAAGCCGGTAACAGTTATCCTCTGGAGAATACCACTGCCATCCAGTGTCCCCTGCAGCACATCACACACATCAGTATCTGTTCTGCAAAGAAAACAACAGAATGAAATGTTGCTTTTTTGCGTTCAAAAGATTTGCATTGAAGAGAAAAAGGCATTTTGAAAGCAAGCATCTAATCGGTTGCTTAGGGTTACTATACCCCTTTTTATTTCTTTACCTGAAACTGCTTTGAAATGAGAGTACAAAAAAAAATTGTAAACATATGTTCTGGCATATATGTGTATAAACAAAATTATATTTACCTAACAGACTAACTGTGGCAGCTCTGAACTTGTATTATAAGGAGTGGAGCCATGGCAAGGAGAGGAAACAGGGTGATCACAAGCATGAAGTTGTAGGAAGGCTAGAAGGACATGAACAGCTTAGGCTCCTCTTCATTTCCAGCTCAACTATGGTAAGGAGAAGTAGTACTCATGTACTATGGTCCAACTGCAGGTTTTAATGTGATGTACCATGGATGCTAATATCTTTTGTATTAAATGGCCAAATTAATGATTTAGAGCATACCTCTGCTAAAGGCAATCAGAGACTTGTAACTGAACACTTAGATTGGAGGCCCACATGATCTTGCAGATGAACACAATAACAGTTGTATTCGGTTTTTTTTAACTGCATCATGTTTTTTTTTCCTGACAAATTGGGCTCTTTTCATTTGGGGGTCTCTGGACATCACATAGGCTGGTAAATCTATGCATATTGGGCATCAAAGTGTTCAGCAGACCCCTGACATGCTTAATTTAAATATTGCGTGTTGGTACCTTATGAAATCTGGGTTATGTAATAGGGTAAAGTGAAAGCTTTGTGGTGATTTTCAGAAATTTCATAAAAACCACTTGTTTAGCATGGAAATGTAATTCTACAAGCACTACACCCTGGAAGTTTTACCTGTGGCTAAATTTGCTGGCTGATGCTACTATATGGACCACCTTCTTAAAAAGCAGCTTCTTTCACCACTTCAACATCCAGCTGGTTGCAGCAAATGGCAGAAGATTTGGATTCAGATGCTCCTTGATCTGAAACTGTCAGCAAACCACTGATTAAGAAAGCAGTATGAGCTGAAGCTCAAGCTTCTCCATATCAATCCATCACTCTAAGGCCTCTGCCACCAAAATGTTTAGCCGACTAAGACTACTTTTGGAATTTTTGGTGTCATCCACTCTATTATAAAGAACCAGGAATAGAGTCAGCTTTTGAAAGAAGGGGGAATCAAACTCATAATGTTCTCCTTAACAGGCTGGGGCTTTAACCAACCAAAGCACTTGATAGTCTCTGGCTTATATTTGGTGCTCTGTGCTCCTTTATAAAGAACCAAGAAAGCACCAGCAATCTACAGATGATGGAAGAAGCGGGATTCAAACTCTCAGTCTTCTCCATACAACGCCAGCACTTTACCACCAATGCCACCAATGCTCTTTGATGAACTTGCCTAATTTTGGAATATTTGGTGTTTTGTGCTAATTTATAAAGAAATTTTCCTGAAAGCCACAGATGGGGTGGAGAATTGATCTTGCAACCTTTTCCCTTTGCACCTAAGCATTTAGCTACCTTTGGGTTATTTGGAAATATTTGTGTCAGGTGCTGCTTTCTAGCACAGAGCATTCTTTACTACTGCAACCTTTGACCCTTGCGTTAAAAACAGAACATTTGGTTCTGTCCCAAAATGGGTCAAACAGTTGGCCTAGTGGTTAAGGCAACTGCCTGTGGTGCGCAACATCCGGAGTTCAATTCTTGCCAGTCCAGCTACTTAGTTACATAGTTACATTAACTATGTAACTAAGTAGCTGGACTGGCAAGAATTGAACTCTGGATGTTGCGCACCACAGGCAGTTGCTTAAACCACTAGGCCAACTGTTTGACCCATTTTGCGTTAAAAACAGAACATTTGGTTCTGTCCCAAAATGGGTCAAACAGTTGGCCTAGTGGTTAAAGCAACTGCCTGTGGTGCGCAACATCCAGAGTTCAATTCTTGCCAGTCCAGCTACTTGAAAAAGTTAAATCTCTGTTATCGACTGGAAAACGTGCCCCCACCATTGCCATCTGAAAGGAAGTCAGGTCCCAACTCCATAAAGGTTCTGTCATCAGCCTGGAAAGACAAGTGCCATTGCTACCTGTCAAGGAAGAGTCCCTCACCCCCAAATCAGGACTCTCTCGTCAGACCAGAAATTGATCTCCACACCTGCAGAGACCCCATCCAACAAGTTAACAGCCACCCCATGGACTGGAAAGTGATCACGCTGTACCACCATGCAATGTGGTGGCCCTGGGATGCTAGGGTTATACTGAAAAGAGATGCATGCCCAAGGATGGTACCATAAGGGCAGCCAGGAATGAACAATAAGCCCCCAAAATGGGGTTTTTGAAGAATATATTTCTTAACATTTTCCTTTTGCCTTGTTTAACTGCCTAGCACTTGTGAAATGTTAGCACTAGTGCCATCCCCCTGACATGAGTGCCATTCCCTATGCTGCGCCTGAATTTATTTGCAGCTGTTTTGAAAAACCAGACCCTGATTGACTCATTAAGCAATTAATTTGTCAAAGCAAGCAGGCTGTGTAGGAAAGGATAGAGTTTTCAAAATTAAATAAAACCCACTAGAACTAATTGGTGGGGTTGTAAAAAATATCTCTTGCTCATTGAGGAATGAGACACAAATGTGAGTTTGAGATAGCTATGGCAAGTACTAAATGAAAACAAATGAGAGTTATTGGGCAGATACAAGATAAAACTCCATTTCCACAGTTTACAAAAAGCTGCAGTATAGTGATGTATATAGAAAAATATAGTGTAGGTGTATGCAGATGAGCAAATTTGCCAGAATTAAACTGTATTGAAATGTAATCCCAAAAGTACTACTCCGTGGATGTTTTATGTGTGGCACGGCAAATTTGCTGGCTGATGCAACTATATGGACCTTAATCTAAAAAGCAGCTCCTTTCAACAGTCTAGTGATGGGTGAATTTGCGCCGTTTCGCTTCGCTGAAAAATTCGAGAATATCCCACGAAATTCGCGAAATGGTGAAAAATCCGCTAAACTGCGCCAGCGTCTCGTTTTTGATGCCGGCGAATTTTCGCCAGCAAATTTTCGTAACCGAATTTTTTGCACCTGGCGAATAAATTCGCCCATCACTATTCAACACTTCAACTGCCAGCTGGTTGTTGCACAATGCAGAAGATTTGGATTCAAGTGCTCCTTTAGGAGAACCAAGACAACTGTCAACAAACCACTGATGAGGAAAGCAGCAGAAAACCAAAGTGCTTAGCTGACCATGGCTAATTTTGGAATATTTGTTATGATCCACTCCATTATAAAGAACCAAGAATAGAGCCAGCTTTTGGAAGAAGGGAGAATCAAACTCACAACTTTATCCACAGTATCACCAGTGCAATGCCCCAAGGGGCCAAAAAACTTTAGGAACTCTGTTGAGTGTGATAATTATTGTGTTGCCTGATTAACTAAGGGAGAAGAGAGACCCACTATTATCCTGCAAGTCGGGCCGCAGCACCAATGACGTGAGTTGAAAAACTAACTTCAAATGCCAAAGCAAAGCAGGGTACCAGGAGCAGCAAAAAGAAAAACAACCTCTTCTGGTACTTTTAAGAGCCAAATTTCTGTTTTTTAAACTGGAAATTCAGCTTTTATAGTGCAAGTGACTGCAACTGCACTCTTTTAACTAGTGATGCGGCCACCTCCAGCGCAGGAAAGGTAAGCGCTGGGGAGGAATAGCAGGAGCTGCCTCAGGGGCTCCTTAAGAAGAATTGGATCTACCTGCAGAGATCCACTCTAAATATTTTATAATCCCCATAATTATCACATGAGAATGTCCGTTATTAAAACATAAACCCCATCCATCACTTCATACATATTTCTGTATAAAAGCTGAGAGCCTTACCGAGTAGCCTTAACAGTGGAAAAAACTGAAGAACAAGAAAGTTGTTTGCAAAGTACATGTGGATTCCCAGAATTCACTGCTTGCACAGAGTCCTGAATGAAGCTTCAAATCACAAACTTCATAAATGTATTGTCTTCTTCAGCATCTCCAACTGTATATCTTTACATGTTTGGGAATATATATATTTTTATGAATATGAAAACTGTATCACAGAGTGCATAATTCATGTATATTTTACTTTGCCTGCCTATGAATCTCTAGATATTTCTTTTCAGTTTTTGCTTGAAATTTGTGCTTTGTGCAATTTATTTCATTTCCCCGAATTTTATTTTTCCACTGTTGCTTCTCACAAATCCATTTATCTCTCTATTATACATTCACTTGGTGCCCTTTCCGCAGGCTCTCTGTAAATCTTTTTTAAATATCGTGCCACACATATGCTTTGCCTGAGACGTGCAACTCTTAGATAAAACTGAGACACTTCTGTAAAGCTCAAAGAGCATCTGCTCTGATGGCAACCAGCTCTCCTGAAGCACAACGTGGGGCAGACTGGGTGATATATTGTGGTAAAACAATAAAAAAAGTGTCACACAACAAATACCTGAACTATGCAAATATAGCAAATGGGCATCAATCCCCTGCAGTTTTCCCTGGACCCCATAAAGGAGTCTAATGGACAGGCTGCAGGCTGAACTGACTCACAACCTGGTCAAAGTGGTTATTTTTCTTTTTTCAAAGTTTACATATTTTGGGGGTAATTCATTTTAATGTTCTTTATTTCAATCAAATAATTCCAATTTTAAATAATGATTTCCTTTTTCTCTGCAATAATAAAACAGTACCTTGTACTTGATCCAAACTAAGATATAATCAATTTATATTTGAGACAAAACAATCCTATTGGGTTTAATTAATGTTTAAATGATTTTTTACTTAAGGTTTAAAGATCCAAATTACAGAAAGATTCCTTATCCAGAAAACCCCAGGTCCTGAGTATTAGAGATTTTTGAAACCACGATAATGAAATATGTTTTGGTAGCACAAAAAGCATTCACAAAGACCACTGCATTATTTTGCAACCGTTTGTGCCCTTTTTAACCGACTACAGGCTCTAGCGACTTCCTCGCAAAGTTTGCCACCAAATGGCTTTTGTAAACATGTGTAGTGTATGTAATAAAAACGATTTTATTTTTTTTTACATTTCTTTATATTATTTTGAACAACTTTAAAAGGGAAAGGGGGTACAAAAGGCAAGAAAGGGAAGGGTTTGGGGTAGGGAATATAATTGCATAAACCAAAAAAAAAAGACAAAAGATAGAAAATCCATATTAAAATAAATGTCTTAAATAAGGATTTGTGGCCCAGCAGTATAGTTAATTACAGCTTTGAAATGCCCTAATAATAGCTCTGTAACCCGTATAAGTTTCATCTCTTATCTCATAGACACCTACTTTCAAAACACCTGTCCATTCCATATGGATATTCTATTTTATATATGATATCCATGGTTCCCATATATCCCAATATCTGTCACTTGTGTCATATCTTATATGAGTGATCTCTTCTAATTTCCTATTCTCCTCGACCAAGGTCTTCCAATCGTTATGTGTTGGAGGTAATGGTTTTTTCTAATTTCTTGGGATCAGAGTTTTTGCTTCATTAATCAGTTGTATGGCAAGTAAGTCTATTAATAAGCTATTCTTCTTCTATTACCATATTGAGCAATATTAGAGGTGAATCTGATTCCTTAACCGTTATGCCAGTGACTATTTTTATGACATTTAAAATCCTTTGCCAAAATGGTTTTATCTTGGGACAGGTGAGCCAGATATGGGCATGTGTACCTCTATCCTGGTCGCATCTCCAGCACTTGTCCGAACTGTTTGAATACATTTCCTTTAATTTTACCGGTGTGTAGTGCCACCTAGTGAATAGATTATAATTAATTTCTCTAGTTCTCATTGCGCAAGAGGTTTTATGAATTAAAGCCAGAGACCTCTCCCACAGAGACAACGGGATTATGCAGTTAAGTTCTCTTTCCCATTCTTTCTGTGAAAGATGTCCTGGGCGAACACAATTATATAGTAATAATCCATAAAACCTCGAAATAGGTTTAGTAATAGCGTCCGCTTGTTTAAACATATTTTCCCAAACTGTCATTGGTCTACTCCAGTCCACTTCCTTTAACTTTTGGATATAACAGGTTACTTGATTGTAATTCCAGCTATCTAGTGGATGAGCCCCCCAACTTTTTTGTAGATCAGCAAGCAGGATCACTTTATTACAGCTTATAAAGTCAGTTATTTTTGTTTTGTAGGTCTGCCCAAACTGAACTGCCATCTCTTGAATAACCCCGATTCTAGACTAGGCTTAAACAGTAAATTATGAAGTATAATTTACTGAAGCTGAAGTATATAGGGAAATTTGATAAGAGAGCTTTTATCCCTAGTGCTAAACCAGACTTTAAACGACGGCCCAATAAATGGGTGTTCCATAATTACTTTTTGGGATCTCTCCTGGTCTTGACCACAAAAAGCTCTTTAATGGTATATCCACTATGGATCTTTCTAATTCCAACCAATCTTTGCTTTTCAATTGGTATGCCCATGCATTTATACGGGTTAAGTGTATTGACAGATAGTACATATAGGCATCAGGAAGAGCTACTCCACCCCTGTCCTTGGGTAGAACCAGTACATTGCGTTGTATTCTGTGGGGCTTCTCTGGCCAAACAAATTTATTTAACAGAGTTTTTATGTTGCGAAAATAGGAGGCTGGGAGTAATATTGGTAAAGTCTGCATATAATATACCCATTTTGGCATTAGTACCATCTTTATAGCCTGAATTCTACCCATCCAGGATAGATTTCATTTTCTCCATGACTCTATTGTTTGTTGCATAGAATTGAATACAGGACCATAGTTGATTTGGTATGATTCACCCAGTTGGGCTGTAATTTTTATAACAAGATAGCTTTCATAGTATTTTGTCCATCTAAACGGAAAGCTCTGTTCCAATGTGTTCTTTATAGTATTTTTAATGTTTATATTAAGAATTTCTGATTGGTGTAGTTCAGTCGAAGAAGGTTGGGGAGAGATCTTATAGGATTTGTTATAAACATTAACAGATCATCTGCAAAAGCAGCAATTTTATATTCCTTATTTTTCACCTTAATTCCTGAAATATTGGGATCCATCCTTATATGGGATAACAGAATCTCCATCACCATGACAAAAAGTAAGGGAGACAGAGGGCATCCTTGTCTGGTACCATTGTGTATATAAATTGGAGACGATAACGATCCATTGACTCTAACTCTTGCATAAGGTTCTTAATATAAAGCTAGTATACATTCTATTATACCTGATCCAAGACTAAACCCTTTCATTACACGTTCCAAAAAGGTCCAGGACACCCTATCAAATGCCTTCTCGGCATCTGTGGTAAGTATTAATGCGGGATATTTATCTTTTTTAGCTAGATGGATTAATGATATTACTTTATATAATTGTCTTTTCCTTCTCTTTCAGGTATAAAGCCTGTTTGATCTATATGAATTATTCCTTGTAGGTATTTTTTCAGTCTATTTGCAAGTATCTTAGCATATATTTTTAGATCTATGTTTATTAATGAAATTGGTCTATAGCTGGCGCATAATTGTGGGTCTTTGTGAGGTTTTGCAATAATTATAATATAAGCTTCTTTAGCTTGTTTGGGAAACCCTTGGGTAGAATTTATGCTATTGAAGTAGGAACATAACAGTGGAGATAAATCTTTCTTATATAAGAACAATTTTAGCATACAATCGAACGATTTTCCTTCAATGTGTAAAGACTTAGAAAATGGTTGTAGAAGGTCCCCATTCGAAGTCGTAGTATCCTATTCGATGGTCGAAGTATCCAACAAATTACTTCGAATTTCAAATTTTTTAACTTCGAAAATTCACTAATTCACTTCGACCCTTGATAAATCTGCCCCTTAGAGGGTTAATTACCAAAACTTGAATTTATCTCGTCTTTCTATTAAACCAAGCTCTACCAAACTTCCATTCGCTACTTCATCCTATTTATCAACAGAATAACTTGAAAAACTCGGTTCAGGAAAAAAACTCAATAAAACCATGTGAAACGCCAAATCAATAGAATGTTTCGGGTTTTGACGCTCAATTTTTTCAGGTTATAGCCTGAAACCCCCAATTTTTTTTAATAATCAGACAAAACCCAGAGCAGATCATATCTTCAATTTGTAAAAAGGATATCTCCCATTGACTTATACATAACCTCAACAGTTTTGAGATGGCAGATCTTCAGATTCAGGCTTTTTGCAGCATCAGAGTATAATAAATCTTGACAAATTTGAGGGTTTTTTCCACAGAAAATGCAGTTTTTGCCCAAAAAACCCTGACCAGAAAAAAGTGAGGTTTAGTAAATAACCTCATTAATAATTCTTGAATTTTTACAGTTTTAGGGAATTTTTTTTAATAAACACAATTTTTTTAGAGATATGATTTAAGAAAAAAAAGGAAATCCAATTTTTTGTTAATCGGCCCCATGACAAAAATATTTTGAGTGAGTTTTATCTAAATGCTTTGGCATCTTTTGCCCTTTACAGAATTAATAAAAATATCTGTATATACTACTAGAATCTCACCCTCATTTTCTATTTACCATCAAGGATACACAGAGCCTATAGATACACATGCTCATACCTAAAGTTCTTTCTGTAGCGCCATATACTGTATGTGCCTATCCTTGATAACAATATAATTTACATTTAAATTTATATTTATATCATTCATTCACAGGTTCGGACTGGGCCTGTGGGACACCGGCTCTTGTGCTGGCCCAGATCCGCTCCCAGATCCTTCAATTTACCGGCTCCTTCCAGTCTTGATCAGATGAAAAAAACATAGTTTGTGCAACACGTCTGTGCACAAATGCACGGCGGGGAGGCGGATCGATCTTCTTCATTACTTCTTCGTTCTTCAAATTTCCCGGGCCACACGCGTGAGCAGTAGAATGAATTATCCGTCATTTTCTATTGTGCATGTGCAGCAACAAGAAGAAAGAAGAAGCAGGAAGAAGATCGCTCCGTGAAGCTCGCTGGAATAACCCCGGCCAGGGCAGTTTTTCTGCTGATAGAAGCACCGGCCTGTGGTGTCAGGTAAGTAAATACAATAACTTGGGGGTGCCTAAATTTGACACCCCCAAGCTAAAAAATACTTCCCTTCTCTTTTAAATATACAACATACTGGATTTTACTGTATTGCAGTACAAATATATCTGCTGCAAAAATGCTCCATGTTGCCTTTCCTGTGTGTTCTAATTGGTACAAGTATAAGAGAAAATACTTATTAGGTTTCTGCTAACAGAATCCTTTTTTTTCTCGCTATAAACGTGTTGCTTATTAAAACTACATCCCCAACAATGCTCAACTTACCAACAGCTTGGATTTATGAGAAGCAAACAGAACAAATTAAGTAATATGAGAATCCTCTCCAATTAGTCACTTTTTAGCTTTCTTTTATTAATGAAATTTGTAACAGACTATATAACGTGTCTATAGCCGCTTTCTGCTCTAGAACTTTTACCCACTATATGTCTAGTTATTACCAATAAACCAACTGGAGTATGTTTTTTTTTTTTTTTTTTTACAGAATATACTCCATAAATGGCCCCAGCTACTGCCTTAATTGTTTGCTGTACTGAACCACTGGGGAAACAGGAGTGTGGTCAGATAAAAGGGAAAGTAAGGTTATTTATTAAACAAAATAGTAAAACCTGAAAAAGATTAATAATAGATTTCCTTATTCTGTTCATGTCTCTTATCTTAAGAAATGCTACCATGCAGGGTGGTGCCAGCCTTGAATACTATGACCAGTGGTAAACAGTTAGTGACCACCATATGGGGTTTACCTTGACATGGTATGGTGGCGTATCAACTTTATGATCATAACTAGAAACCCCTGTTTTTGTACATAAATGCATTTTGCAGAGATATTGGATTACTTATGAGACAGGGGACCAGGGAATGTGCAGTGATCCACTTCTTTTTCTCTATTTTTGTAGTTAATTTGACTAGATCAGTAGCACTTCCATTGTACAGGTATAGGGTCCCTTATCCGGAAACCCGATATCCAGAAAGCTCCGAATTAAGGAATGGCTGTCTCCCATAGACTCCATTTTATCCAAAATAATCTAAATTTTTAAAAATGATTTCCTTTTTCTCTGTATTAATAAAACAGCAGCTTGTACTTGATCCCAACTAAGATATAATTAATCCTTATTGGAAGCAAAACCAGCCTATTGGGTTTATTTAACGTTTAAATGAATTTCTAGTAGACTTAAGGCAGGAAGACCCAAATTACGGAAAGATCCATTATCCGGAAAACCCCAGGTCCCGAGCATTCTGGATAACAGGTCTCATACCTGTATTTAAATATATTTTTAGTTAGCCTTGGAGTGCTCCCACAACCCCCCTTTTTGTTTGCATGTAGGGCTTGCTATGACAGATAAATCTTTACCGTGTTCCGGTTATGTTGTAGCTTTCTGATAAGCAGTTGGATTTGGCACAAGTGGTTTGTCATTTACACTTTGTAACATTCTCTGATTTCTGCAGAATCCCTGATTGTAGGTGTCACATACAACATTGGTCTTGTGCCCAGCATCTCAATTTCTCTGTAAAACCCCTTAGAACTGACAGATGTGTATGCATTATTTAAGAAAGATGTAAGAGAGAGTCTGACAGCTGCAAATATCTTTTTACTGTCATATAAATGTTTTTAGTAGGTATTAACTCTATGCTGTCACTAGTTTTGACATATCTGTCCCATGCAGGGATATCCCTCTCTCTTTTTGAGGAGGGAATTTATGACAAATTAACCGTATCTTCATCCTTCCGTTTTTTCTCATCCTTACCACAACAACATCATCATCCTAAAAGAAAATATTTTAAAACCCACAGATGTGGGGGGCTATCACAAAAGTAGTCTAAAGGGTAAAGCTGTTTGACAAATTGGAATTGGCTTAGTATTTTTGTAAACACACCATTTATCATCTATTTAACATAGAAAACTACCTTTATGACAAGTCTGATTCAGAATTATGAAGATGTGAATTTTGTCATTGAACTAAAAACATTTTTTATATAGTCGCCATATTTTAAGTCTTTAAGTAAAGGTATGGGACCTGTTATCCAGAATGCCCCGGACCTTGGGTATTTCTGGATAATGGATCTTTCCATATTTTAAGTCTTTGAGTAAAGGTATGGGACCTGTTATCCAGAATGCCCCGGACCTTGGGTATTTCTGGATAATGGATCTTTCCATAATTAGGATCTTCATACTTTACACCTACTAGAAAAGGAAAATCAGTTTTAAAAAATTTTGATTATTTGGATAAAATGGAGTATGATGTAGAAAGTAATATTTTCCAATGCAAACATGCATTGATTTGAATAAGAGAATGAAATATGAATATGAGTAGTTCTGGGCAAATTTGTCCTGTTTCGCTTCAAATAATTTGCGAATTTCCCGTGAAATTTGCAAATCGTAGAAAAATTTGCAAACCACAAATTTTGATGCCTGCGTCAATTTTGATGCCCGCATTAAAGGCATTCAGACGCACGTCCAATTTTATTTGTAATTTATTCGCAGGTGGTGAAATGCGGGAATTCGGAGTGAATTCGATCGAACGATTAAATCCTTCGAATCGAACGATTCGAAGGATTTGAATCCAACGATCGAAGGAAAATCCTTCGAACAAAAAATCACAGGCAAGCCTATGGGGACCTTCCCCATAGGCTAACATTGACTTCGGTAGGTTTTATCTACCGAAGTAGGTGGTCGAAGTATTTTTTAAAGAGACAGTATTTCGATTATCGAATGGTCGAATAGTCGAACGATTTTTACTTCGAATCGTTCGAATCGTTCAAATCGTTAGAATTCGAACGAATTTAACCAATTCGATGGTCGAAGTACCCAAAAAATACTTCGAAATTCGAAGTTTTTTACATTCGAATTCTTCACTCGAATTTTGTAAATCTGCCCCTAAATATGAGAGGACCTGAATAGAAAGATGAGTAATAAAATGGAGCAATATAAATACATTTGTAGACTTACAAAGCATTTGGTATTTTAGATGGGGCCAGTGACCCCTATTTGAAAGCTGGAAAAAGTCAGAAGAAGAAGGCTTATAATTAAAAAAAATATAAAAAGTTAAAAATAATAAAAAATGTAAAAGTTGCTTAGAATTAGCCATTCTATAATAGTTAGTTAAGGTGAAACTTTCCATTAAGAGATGGGTTGCAGGAAGAGACTTCTCACATTTTATCAGCCTACTAAAGCTCAAACCATATATTTTTTTTCTATATTTAATTTAAAAAATGTCATGCCAGATATGATTTCCATTTCTGGTCAGTAAATTATTAATCTAATCCTAAACTCATCTAATTGACAGCAGCCAGAGGGGTATGATCATGTGCTATCACTGAGCAGAAAAGTAAAATGGGAGATGGGATATGACCTTTTAATTTCTAAGAGGTTATGCATGTTTTGGATGGTACAGAAGAAAAGAAAATTTTTTTAGTCTAATTCTTTGTAGGCCTATAGTTTCCCTTTAAATTGAGGTTTTCTAAATGTTTGTGTTTTTTAATTTGCCTGTTCCCTAAAACACCAAATCTTCCATTTTATCATTTTATCATTTTATCATTTTATCGTTGAGGACTTCACATTATCTGTAATCGTTTGTGACCAAGGGAAAGGTTAAATGAAATGACTAGACATTAAGGCACTTTATTGCTACATATGTTCTTCTAGGAGTAGAAATGGTCTTGTGCCACATTGCAAAATAAACTCATTTCATACATCAACAAACACATATCTATATAACTGACATATCTGCTTTTTTTTATTATCCAGTAATGCAGTATTACACAAAGATTTATTATCTGCCCAGAAGAGCTTGCAATCTATATTTGGCGCCAAGGGCACAGAAATTCAGCATCTGATTTAAACAAAGGAAATAATCCAAAGACATACAGTAGCTAAGATTCTTCGGTACATTTTCTAGCCTGGGTAGAATTTCGTTATACAAGTATGGGATCCATTATTCAGAAACTCATTATCCAGAAAGCTCCAAATAATCCACATTTTTAAAAATGATTCCCTTTTATCTGTAATAATAAAACAGTACCTTGAACCAAACTAAGATATAATTAATGCTTATTGGAAGCAAAACCAGCCTATTAATATTTAGATGATTTTTTAGTAGATTTAAGGTACTGTATGTAAGTCCAAATTACGGAAAGATGTTACTCAGAAACCCCAGGTCTTCAGCATTCTGAGGATATAGATCCAATAGAAACATTGCAGATATTTAAAAGAGAAAGAAAGCTACTGAAGCAGTTCATTGCCAATAGATTAGCCACAATAGTGCAAGCTATAACACTATATTTATTCTGCAGAATACTTTACCATACTTGAGTACACAGCTCTAGATGCTGTCTCTGTTTGTTTAGGATAGCAGCTGCCATATTGGCTTGGTGTGACATCACTTCTTGCCTGGGTGTCTCCCTGCTCACTCATAGCTCTGGGCTCAGATTACAGCAGGGAGGGGAGAAGGGAGGGGAAGAGGAGCAAACTGAGCATGCTCAAGGCCATGCCATGGAGGTTTAAGCTGAAAACAGGAAGTCTGATACAGAAGCCCATGTGTACACAATAGAAGGAAAGAAATATGGTGTTTTCATTTGAGGACTCAGAGCAGTATTACTTTGAGGGTTTACTGGTGTATTTATACAGACCTTTCTAATAAAGCTTACTTAATTTTTTTTTTTTTTATAAATTCTTTATTTTGGTTTTATATGCAACACCAGACATATATGAAAAAAAAAAAAAGATCACCATGGCAAAGAAATACAGCAGATGTCACAAATCGGCAATCCACATACAGCAATGTGCAGGCCCAATACATTATTCTTGGAGCCTTGTCAGCTGGTGTCAAATGCAAGTAGACAGCATTAATATGAAAACAAAAACAAAAAAAAATAGAAAATACAAAAAAAAATAGAAAATAGAGAAAAAAACCAATTAAGCAAATTAGTTAGCTAATTAACTAATTAACTAAGAAGGGCAGACAAGTCTTGATTTTACCAATATTGTGAGAAGGAGAGGAGTGAGCGAGTTCCGCTGAATGATATAAACAGCAGTAGAGACGAGAATGAATGAGAGCAGAAATGAGTAGATGTATGAATGTGTGAATGCCAGGGGTCTCATTGCCACATCTGTGGTAACTATAGTCAAATCAGGATATTAAAGCAGCATATTCTGGAGATTCGACATATTGCACCCAATAAAACCATTTAAGAGTTAGATTCTGCCGCTGCTTCCGTTGACTGCTATCCGACTTGTGACGTTCAAACTGGTAAATCTCATTCACCTTGAGTGCCCAGTCTTTGAGAGTAGGAATTGACGTTGACTTCCAATGGAAAGGTATTAGCATTTTAGCCACAGTTACTAGAGTTGAGAGAAGTGCATTTTTATATCGTTTGTCAGACATCTTGTTGTGATGTAGCAGGAAAAATTGCGCCGAATCCGGTATATCCAAATCAGTAAATCGAGGCATTATCTGTTTAATCTGGTCCCAAAACGGTTGTATTTTAGGGCAACGCCATAAAATATGTGTAAGAGTTCCACAAGGCTGGCCACATCGCCAGCAGACGTCCGGGACAGTTGGAAATATTTTGGAAAGCATACTAGGTACCCTATACCAATGAGATAGTATTTTGAAATTATTTTCTAGCATTCTGGCACATCGAGGATTTGTACGACTTTATGACTATCAGCTCCCATTCCTCATCAGTAAAAGTACACTGTAATTCTTTCTCCCATTTCTTTTTGTAATTGTGCATTGGCAAAGGAGCGTTGCTTAATAATATTTTGTAGATTTTGGCAATTTCGTGAGGGGCACGGTCTGGGGTAGTGAACAATTGTTCAAATAAGGTATCGTCTGGTCCGGTGTCGTCAATGATTCTTTTTTCATGCAAAGAATTTTGTATTTGGCAGAAACGCAAATTGTCAAGCGCTGTTATAACGTCAGGTGATACTATATCCGCCATAGGTTTAATTGATCTTCCATTAAGCAATTGGTAAGCCTAAAGCGTGTTCGAGCGAGTCCAGTTCCTAAAGCGGATGGGTGTCAAACCTGGGGCAAAGTCCATATTATGTAATAGTGGGGTGAGTCTAGAGTGAACATTTAAGAGTTGCTTTTTGTATTTAAGTGCATCCCACGTGGTAATGATCTCACGCACAATCGGTTCCGACTCATGTGACAAAGGACGACAGCGTTTGGGCAACCATATATAAGTATCTAACGGCATCACAAAACCATCTTGAACAATTTCAGTCCACAATTTAACATTTTGAGATTTCTGTAAGTCCAGCATTCTTTGTAGGACTGTGGCCTTATGGTAGGCCCAGAAATCAGGTGCTCCTAGGCCTCCTGTTTCTTTTGGCTGAGTGATGTAAGCAAATTTCTGTCTAGCTCTTTGGTGTTTCCAGATATATTGAGAAATAATAGAGTGTAGTTCGATAAAAAACGATTTAGGAATCCGGAACGGAATTGTTTGAAATAAATAAAGGAAGCGGGGGAGAACATTCATTTTTACAATGCCAATACGTCCAAACCATGAAAATCCCGGTTTATCCCAGTCTTGCAAATCGGATTTCACTTTTCTAAGAAGTGGAAGGATATTCAGGGATACCCCCTCTGCCATATTGGTCGATATCTTAAGTCCAAGATAGATAAAGGAGCTAGGTTCAATTGCAAATGTACACGATTGTCGAACATGTTGCACTTCTGACTGTGGTAGCGATACGTTAAAGAAGCTAGATTTCTGATGGTTGATTTTTAAATTGCTTAAAGTCCCGTATTTATCAAATTCCTGTATTATTGTTGGAAGAGTAGTTCTAGGGTTCGTAACAAAGAATAGCATGTCATCGGCGTATGCTGCCGTTTTATGGAAACGACCGTGGATTTCTACTCCCATTATTCTTTGATTTTGTCTAATCTGCTGTAAGAACGGCTCCAACGTAAGGACAAATAACAAGGGGGACAGTGGACACCCCTGTCGCGTACCATTGTTAATCCCAAAAGAATCCGACAGTGAGCCATTGACGCGGATACGTGCCTGAGGATGCGTATATAGACTCTGTACCGATCGTAGAAAAGTAGGGCCAATTCCCACCCATTGTAAGCATTTGAAGATGGTTTCCCATTTCACCCTATCAAACGCTTTCTCCGCGTCAGTGGACAGTAAAGCCAGGGGGATGTTGTGCTTCTTACAGAAATGCATAATACTATAGACCCTGAGTGTATTATCTCGTGCCTCCCTCCGAGGAACGAAACCCACTTGTTCCGAGTTGATAAGTTGTGGTAGAAATTTTTTTAACCTCTCTGCCAGTACTTTCGCATACAGTTTGGTGTCTACATTGAGAAGAGATATTGGTCTGTAACTTCTAACATCTAGAGGATCTTTCCCAGATTTATGTATCAAAGTGATATTGGCTTGTGTAGCATCTAATGGCAATTCGCCAGTGTCTGCAGCAAATTGAACATGTTTTTGAAAATGTGGCAAGAGAATCTTGGAAAAATGCTTATAGTATAGGCTAGTAAAACCATCCGGTCCCGGTGCTTTATGAATCGGAGTGTGCTTGAGGGCAGATTGTAATTCCTCTAAAGAAATTGGGGAATCTAATGTTGTAAAGTCATCTGGGTGAGTTGAGGCTTGGAGATCTCTCGTAAATATGCATCCAGTCCATTCGCGATCTTTGGGTCCGTGATACGATCCATGCCTTGGTCGAGGTTATAAAGGGAGTTATAGAACTCACGAAAGACCCGCATAATCTTATTTGTGTCGTGCGTGGTGTTCCCAGAGGAGTCCCTGATGGACATAATGTGGTTCCGCCTTTGTTTGCTTTTCAAGGCCGATGCTAGTAGACGTCCGCACTTATTACCGTGTTCAAAATAGAGCTGCTTCTGGTAAAAGATAGCTTTGTTGGTATAATTACTTAATAAAGTTTTGATCTCTTTCTGAAGTCCCGTAATTTGATCCAGTAAACCTTCTGAAGGTTGACTTTTGTGCTGACCTTCCATAGTAATCAGTGTCTGTATTAACTGGTTATACTTCTGTTGTTTTTCACGTTTTTTAAATGTGCCCAACTTGATCAGCTCCCCCCCTGATGACACACTTGTGCGCCTCCCATACCATTTGGGGGTTAGAGGTTGGGATAGCATTCTCTTTAAAGTAGTGTTCCAGTACCTCCGAAATGCGTCGGGTAACGGATACTTCCTCAAGTAGGTATTCATTCAACTTCCATTGCCATGCGTGGCCAGATGGACCATGGTGGAAAAAATACAGAAAAACTGGAGCGTGGTCTGACCACGTAATAGGGCCAAGAAAAGCCGAGGAGCATTAAGGCAAATTATGATGCGGTGTAAGGAAGTAATCAATGCGAGAATATTGTTGGTGTGGGTTGGAAAAAAATGAATAGTCACGTATATCAGGATTAAGTAAGCTCCATGTGTCTACCAAGTTATAACCGTGTAAGAGCTGTCTCAGGCGAGCTAGAGCATGAGAAGTCACACTAGATTGTTTTGAGGAGCAGTCCAATAAAGGTTCAATTGCAAAATTAAGATCCCCGCCGATGATCAGGGTGCCTTCTGCAAAGTGATCTAATTGTTGGAGTAGGGATTTAAGGCATCGCTGCTGTCCTGTATTGGGGAGGTATATTGAAGCGAAAGTGTACATCGTATTCCCCATGAGACCTTTAATCGCATTCATGTGTCCCAATTTATCTGTGATCTGATCTAGGTGAAGCCACTGGACTTAATCTGACAAAAGGATGGCAGTGCCTCTAGCCTTAGATTGTTGAGGTGTGCTAATGTAAACACTCCGATATCCCTTTATGTAAATTTTAGATGTCGCCAGTCGTTTGAGATGCATTTCCTGCAATAGCGCTATGTGAACCTTATTCCTTTTAAGCTCTAACTTTAAACTATTACGTTTTTGAATAGTGTTGAGACCCCTGACATTCAGTGACATAAGGCATAGTTTATCATTCATTATTGAAAACAATGCAAATTAAGCTAATACAATTACCAAAAAGACCCTCACTTCTCATGAAAACCAGTCGTAGCTGCCCAGTTTGAAAAAACAAAATCACACAAATAAGGTAAACATAACTGTCGAGAAACATTGGCACTCCCCATAGAAGACTCAAAAATCCAAAGCTGGATATCAGCAACAATAGGGGAAGTAAATTACCTAAACTCTGTGAACTCCCTAGACCAAAAAAAAAGGTGGGAGTTATATGACTACAGAGATAGCTTACTTAATTTTAGCCTTTCCTTCTCCTTTAAAAGGTAAGTGTGTCCAACCTATGTATTGGGTGCCTTTATAGCTAGGTTACAATCAATGATCAGTGATATGGGTGTTACACGTTGCATCATTCATTTAAAAGATGGGACTATGGTAGGGTGTGTATCATGACAGATGCACAGTATTTAGTGCCAAGACATCCAGGGAACCTAACCACCATAGTACACCTTTGCAAGTTCAGCAACTTATGGTATATTTTATAGTGTACATACAGCCCAGTGCATCCACCATAAGTGAGTTTGTTAAGTTGTAAAACAAGCAATACTAGACCAGATAACATCAAGGTTTAAAGCACTGGGTCAGCGTTAGACAAACCACTGCTCATCAACTTAAGGTGGCTGTATATGTGCAGATCTGCTTGTTTGGAGAGGTCACCAAACAAGCAAATCTTGCTCCAATACACCCACCTTGAGTGAGCAATATAAGCTGAACTGATCATGGGCCCTAGGGCCCAACAATTCAATCACAACTCTGGTCCACATCAGTGAACCAATACTGTCCTCAATCCTACAGGATTTTTAAACCTGCCTGGTCGACATCTGGCCAATTTTAGGCCAGATATTGGCCGTGGAAGCCCATCGGAGGGCACCCTACAGTGGCCAATAAGCAGCCAATTCGGTGTGTCGGCAGCTTTTGTCTGTGTATGGCCACCTTTACTTCTCTATTGATGAGCAAAAATTTTCTCCAAGTTTTCTGCAAAAATGACACCATAGACTTCTATGGATGAAAAAAATTGTCAATCGTAAGAAAGATTTGTAGTGTGTAAAAAAAAATTGTTGCGCATCAAAAAATGTTGTCAGCCTTAGACTTCAATGTATTTCAGCACATTTTCGCCATTTCGCAATTTTTTTGGCAAAGCCAAACGGGTGAGATTCACCCATTACTACTCTAAATCTACCTATGATCTAAATCAACAAAGAAACAACTAAAAATAGAGCATCTACTTACATGTGTCAATATATCCATACAAATATAGGAAGAACGGAATACTCTAGAACTTGAGATACTTAACCTGGACTCTACTAACCATTCTTATTTCTCAACACTGAGCGACAAATCTGGCACTTTTAAATCCTTCAATGAAAGACAATATTCACTCATATTTGAACCACCTCAAAAAAGAGGAAAAGATCCTGTCGATGATACTTAAATTGTTACGACTATACACTGCAGATAGGCTAGCAGAAGGAGCCTGTATGCTGGGCAACCTGTTCGGAAGCAAGTCAACGGAAGTCCAATAAGCAAGCCGAGGCAGGACAGCCTAAAAAACAGAAGGAATGTCTAGAAAGCAGGCTGAGGTCAATACCAGGGAAATCCACAAAAAGCAGGAAGGGAAAAGGAAAAGGCTCAGGAACTATTCAAAGATTCAGGAACTTGGGACAAAGCAGGGATTAGGCAAGGAGTCAATGAGTAGCTGACTTGATCAGGATAGGGAACTCCGTAATCAGGCTTATAAAGGGTCTAAATTAATTAACTGAGGACACATACAGTAATAGCAATAAAAAAATATCCAAAATGCTTCAAGCTCTTGGTTGGAATTTATATTCCATCCTAAGAACTAATCACATATGTAAAAATAATTTACACCACAGCTTCCTTAATACTTATTTAATTTTCATTTGCCCTTTGTTTTTCCTCCTCCTGTCCTTCTACCCTACACTAATTCACTCACATGATAACTATGTATAAATATATGAGGATCATATAATAACCTCTTTAATGCTTTATTTACCAGTAGGTCTTTCCAGCTGACACAAGGTCACCCATTCTGATTAGAAGAAAAGAGGTTCAGCCTAAATATTCGGAAGGGTTTTTTTTACAGTGAGAGCTGTGAAGATGTGGAATTCTCTCCCTTAATTAGTTGTACAGGCTGATACATTAGATTAGGAATACAGGGTTATGGAAGATAGCTCATAGTACAAATTCATCCAGGGATTATTCCAATTGCTATTTTTGGAGTCAAGAAGGATTGTTTTCCTTCTCTGAGGCAAATTGGAGCGGCTTCAAATGTTTTTTTTTTTTTTTGCCTTTCTCTGGATCAACTGGCAGTAAGGCAGGTAAAAATACAGTTAGAAGGTTGAACTTGATGGATTTGTGTCTTTTTTCAGCCTAACTTACTATGTTACTATGTTTCTCTCTTAACCCTCTGACACTCTTTATTTTCCATATTATATACTTTGTCTTATATTCTTTGTTTCCTTGAAAACCCAAAGAACACTAAAAATATATTAAAAAAAAGGCCTGTAAAAACTGGACCTGTACTACAATAGAATGTAGGAGTGCTGTCTAAAGAACCTTCACGCTCAACTTTAGTACAAATTGATTTTTCTGACTCACTCCTGTTTTATATTACTAAATGTTTGCACATTAATTGTATAACTCAAGTTCAGATGACATATGAAATGCAATAAATGTGGAAATGTTGTTGAGTATATTAATAGCAAAGAGAGCAAAGTTTGCTCAGGTCTTGTAAAACCAAGCAACCAATCATATGCTTGCTTTCAAATAACTAACCACTAAATGCTGCCTGCTGATAGGTTGCTCTTGTATGCTATTAGATTAGCCCTATTAGTCTTAAAAAGTCCTTAAAAGAATCCCACAACAATACACAAAACTACCTTTTTGTTAAAGTAATAACTAAATAAATACCAACCCAATACCATAGATAAAATATAGATTTCCAGAACATGGTTCAGAGTTCTTACACTGTGCTGTATCTGATATAAAATTTAATTTTTCCAGAGCAGCGAGCTGTATTTGTTTTGCTAATTAATGCCTGGTCTTGGAATGACATGGCACTGTAAGACTGACAAGAAATTTGCAAAGCGTGAGATAAAAAAAAATAAAAGAATAATATGCATAAAGATTAACTGCGGCTGCCGCTGAGATGTGAGGTTTTGTAAAGGGAAACAGAATGTGAAATAAAGTAAAAAAGGGAAAGGCTTAGACACAAAGCTTCCTTAATTTCTTTGCCCTGAAATGTCACATAATTGTAATGACTGCAAACTATATTTCTAAATGCACCGCTGCCATTTTCCCCTGTATTTTATCCCTCTGCTTGGGCTGCTATTTAACGCAATTGATCCTAGCTTTTTCTTCTTTTAAGAAATCATTTCAGTAACATTATTGCAGGCGAGTCAATGAAGAAGTGAGATATTTCCCATCATCACTCTTTTCTGTTCAATGACTCATCAGCATAGGTAAGTAATATGTTATAAATCATCTTATACTTATAGGAGAACTATTGTATTGTTACAGCTTCATTTACCATTGATTTAGCCTTAAATAATGTAGTCTAGCTTTCTCCAATTTTCCATTTCTTAAAATAAAACTCTATATTTTATCCCCGGTCTCCTGATATATGTTATATTCCACAATTGCTATTGACAAGTGGGACATCTTGCAACAGTCCATCCAAATCTCATGCGAGCTGACTTTTATGTGAGATTGTGTAGGAGAAAAAAAATGATGTGTATGTGTATTGTGATTTAAGGGATAGTCTACTGTTTAATAATAAAACACTTGAATGATACCCCTACATATCTTGATTAATCTTAGAGACTGATTGCTATTTAGGTGCAATTGTGGCACCAATGGATGGAATGAAACATAGGGAATGATAGTATCTGAGAAAATCATTTAGAAAATCATTTTTGAAAACAATTTTTGTACAGGGAAACCAAATTCTACTTTTCAGTAAATAGTCCTACATTTACAGGGTCGGACTCTGACCCAATACCTGCCTGTCCTCCACCGTTGATCACTCGCTACCCTCCACCCTTTGATTGCGGCAAAGGTAACTACAAGGTGAGCTGGGGGGTAAGTGCCGGGTGGTGGGTGAGCAGGCCGCAGCAGGGTTCCAATTTAGTGAACTGCAATTCACTAAAGTGAGAAGTTGCGTCCAGGGCACCGAACATTGGCGATTTTTTTGCTAGCATTACTTCGGTTGCAGCAAATACATTACATTATACAAGTCCAGGGAGCCTTAATAAATAAAATAGAGTTATTATAATGCCCTACACATGAGCCCACTGCATAGTTTATGTTCCATATTTTTGAAAATGTAGGGGAGAACCCGGTTACGCAAAAAATATTTTACGGACCTCTGCAGGCTATCACTCTGAAAAAAGGAAAAGATGCCAGCGTTTTTTTGGTACTTAGAAAAATTTTGCACAAAAAATTGAGGAAGTCCTATGCACTCCATTTCACTTCCCCTGGTCTGAGCTGGCGAAGGCAAGTCTGGCAAATGAGGTACGTATCGTAACGTAATGAGGTATCTTAGTGAATTTGCATTACGTCAGAGCGAAAAAATTCAGCTGGCGTTAGAGTGCGAAGCAACAATAGTGTCTATCTCCTTCGCTAGCGAAGTGACTCCTGTGCCCGTTAGTAAATCGGCAAAGTTCTGATTGACGTCATGCTGGTGAATTTTCGCTAGCGTTAGTCACTTTGCTCTTTAGGGAATCTGCCCCCAAGTAGCATCCACTGCAACTTATGCCATGAGCTGCTTATATGGGTGCAACTTTTTGAAAATCACAAGCAAGTTGCTGTAGTTCCTATAATAATTGGCATTAGTGTCCAAAATTTCCAGTTCAAACCCCTAATGGAGAATTAACCTTTTTTTCAGGGCCCCATTTAGCTGAAAACAGGGTTACAGATACAGTAACATATTGGTGCATCAGACAATATTTTGAGGAATATTTAGGACAGTAAAACTATTCTCCCCATAGCTCACCCTAAATGGCAAACAAGTTCTCAAATTCTCAAACCTTACCCTTGGCAAATGCCTTGGCGTGCAACCTAAATAGGTTGCACGCCCCTGCAGCCACAGAAAGGCCTTCCCCACAGCAACTGCTGTTCAAAGCCAAAGCAGTGTGTCATTTGCAATTAAATACACATATGTGGGGACTACTTACCAGCATTAATTAGGGGTCTAATTAACTTTAGGGATGCAGTGAATCAGGATCAAGCCAAATCTCTAAATCCAGGGGTATGGATTTGGCCGAATAGCTAAGCAAATCAGAACCATTCCTGCCCACTAAAAAGCAGGTGCATGGATGGAAATAACCACTGTGCCTGTGAAGCTCGAGCCTGACCAGACATGCAATGCAACACGCACCAAATTTGTTCAATTATACAGGGTTCAGATATGATCCATCCCGGCTCTTGAATATGGCTAAAAATTGCTCACATCCGGCTGCATCCTGAACCGAATCAGGGATTTGGTGCATCCCTAATAGCTTTATAGTTAATGCAATATAGTTTTTGATTTTTATTTTGTATTTGCTATACAGGTATGGGACCTGTTATCCAGAATGCCCAGGACCAGGGGCATTCCAGATAACAGATATTTCATACCTTAAGACTACTATAAAAATTCATGTAAACATTTAATAAACCCAATAGGCTGATTTTGCTTCCAATAAGGATTAACTATTTCTTAGTTTGGATCAAGTACAAGCTACTGTTTTATTATTACAGAGGAAAAGGAATTCATTTTTAAACATGTGGATTATTTGGATAAAATGGCGTCTATTGGAGACAGCCTTTCTGTAATTCAGATCTTTCTGGATGACAGGTTTTCGGATTAAGTATCCCGTAACTGTACTTTATGGGCAGGTCTGGCTCTACCAGGTCGGATGGATACAGTCATAAATCTGGTAAACAAGGTTCAGCAAAATGCTTTAAACAAAATGATGGTTAAACTAATGTTAAACTAATAAATATACATTTTTTTTATCTGTGAATAATGAATGTGATAACTACTCACACCCCAGTGAAACGTGCAACAAAAATGAATGTGTTGCAAACCTCTCTCTCCAAAAGCCCACAGGAAAAGTGTCAGGATGGGTTACTGCTGTGCTAGTGGCTCCAACTTTGTTGTTAGATTTGCTATTAATAAACCCAACAACATTTCCATAATCACTGCATTTCATATGTAATCTGAACTTTATTTATACAATTAATGTGCAAGTATTCAGTATTGTAAAACAGGAGTAATTCAGCTGGAAACTTTGACGATTTGATATCCTGAACTAAAGCCAATAAACATAGCGTTATTATTATAAAGTGTCAGGATATACAATCCGCTGTGGTTACTAACAAAATATTGACATTCTCGTGGAAAAGGATATCTATATGTGAACAAGGCATGTTTCCCTTTAATCATTCAATACTACCACTGCTAATGAATTTTGTCACATTGATGCATTGGTGACTCATTAGTGGAGGTACGTAACATGTTGTATATCATATTTAAAGAGCCATCATCAAAAAGAGGAAATCCCAGGAGTCGAAGAAAGTCTTCTTGCAGAGGTGTTCATATTCTCTGATCTTAATGGACTAATCATAGAGCTCACCGGATCATGTGTGGGAAAATAAAATATAGCCTAGACGGTGGAAGATCTTAGGCTGTTTTCAGATTCCAAGGTGCCAGTAAATCAGGCTCTAACAGAGCAGTGGAGTCTACTGAAGCATGAACAAGACTTTATGTGATTTAGGTGGTGCCTTTAATAGAGGCTCACTTTGAAAACAATGATGTGGTCTTCAAATATTAAGAGGAAAAAAAAGAAGATGCATAATTCTTTATCAATCATTAACTCCAAAACAAGGACAAGTGAGCATTTTTTTTTTGAGATCAGACTATAGTTTACAGGATTATTTGTGCAAAAAAATAGTTAAATAACATAGGATATTACAATGAAAATATATTGTTTTCATTCCATGTGTTAAAAAATTGATGTTTTACAATGCAGTATCTTTTGTCTGTTTGACTAGCTTTTTGGATATTTGGAGCTGTTGTCCCCTCCACCTTTCAAAGCTTCTATTGTATTCTTAAGGGTTTTAGCACACTAGCAGATTCAGGGATATTTAGTTGCCTGCCGACTAATCGCCTCTACAATCTCCCCAAACTGCCTTCACCCTGCCTTCCACCTGCTAAAATAAAAGAAATTCCTGCGGCAATGCACTCGCGGCGCTTCGATTTCCAAAGTTGCCCAAAGTTTCCTCGTAAGGCAACTTCAGGCGACCTCAGGAAATAAAGCACCCCAAGTTCATTGCCGCAGGCATTTTTTCATTTTAGCAGGCAGAAGGCAGGGGGAAGGCAGTTCAGAAGATTGTCGTCCCGAAGAAGAGGCGATTAATAGCAAGTAGTTAGGAGTGCTCTACCCTCTTGTATTCACCTGTGCAGGTCCAGGTGCTAGACCCGAAGACCTTTGCCTTCAAGCTGGGTCAACTTTTACATCCAATGAAAAAATCCAGTAGCACACTGGTAATGTTGCAAAAATCTTCAGTGATTTATTAGCCCATATACAAACACACAGAAGGGCAACGTTTCGGGCCCTACTGGACCCTTTATCAAGCCTGAAGAGGCGATTAGTCACCAGGCAACTAAATCTCCCCCCGAATCTGCCTGTGTACTAAAGCCCTAAACAGTGAATGTAATTAATAAGAAGCATACAGTGTTATAGAAGGAAGTCACTCAGTCCATCAACAGAAATGACAGTTTACAGTGAGGGCCCTTTTATACCAGTGAGCCACATTCAAATGTCAAAAGAGATGGGGAGCAACACAAGCATGAAAAAGATTCCTGTGAATGTCAAATAAGAGCTGTGATTGGCTATTTGGTAGCCCCTATGTGGACTGGCAGCCTATAGGAGATTCTGTTTGTCAGTGCACCTGGTTTTTATGCAACTAAAACTTGCCTTCAAGCCAGGAATTGAAAATTAAGCACCTGCTTTGAGGTTTTTAGGAGCAACATCCAAAGGTTTGGTGAGCAATATGTTGCTTGTGAGCCACTGGTTGCGAATCACTGGTGTAATGTTTCTTGTCTCTTGGTTGTCAGAAAAATTCCCATAATATAATGAGTAAAGCAAGTCCATGACCTATGAGGCAGCACAGTGTCATCAGAAAGTATGGGGCTCATCAGAAAAGGCTCTAATAAGTGCATAAGCAAAAATATGCGCTAAGAGGCTGCATTTATATGTACCTGGCGATGAATCTTTAATAGAGGACCTTTGTACTTTGTTACAGTAGTATAAAATAAGAAAGATGGAATGTCAGAAGTTTGAACCTCAGAATTGAGTACATTTACTATAAAGCAGATCCCCCAAGTCTACAAACAGCCACTGTGAGTCCAGTCGAACTGCAGGACACACTAAGTAAGACAGGGAAATATAAATCAAACGATTTGCTCTTGACACTACAGAAAATAAAGAGAGTAAATAGAGAAGTTGAGCCCATACCCACTGGCCATAAAGTACTAGCTGAATTGTCTTTTATTCCTGCTTTCCGACGGAAAAAAAAAGAAAGTTTGTTCCTCTTAACTTGATTTTCTTCTGAAATGCAATTTGCCTCTGAATGTTTCTCCATGGCTCGAGCTGCCTTCATTTTTCACCTCTCTATTCGATTAGAAAGATAAAATAAAGGGAGTTTTCTCCCAGGCTCCCTCCCACAGAGAAATTCTCAATCAGCTCAGCTTCGGAGGATGACTGTTGGGGTCATTTATTCCTCATTATTTTGTCTTCTTCGTTTTAGGCCTCCAGCAGGGAAGAGGACCCACAGCGGTGCCTTATCTGTTTCTGATCAAGCCATTTGCGATAAATATTATTTTTTCATCTCACATATCGCTGACAGTGTATGAGGTACCTAATGAGTACAAAGAAATGGAAATAGATACCTATCATAGACATATGGTATACATCTTAGATAGGAAATTGCAAATTTCAGACTTGCTTACTCTTGACCAAGACATTATCATACAAATATATATGTTTTTATTGTCATGCTTACAAACCTTAAAGATACTAATGATTAGCTTGTGGCTGAGCAGTTTGCTTGGTGCACAACCTATAGGCTGCAACCCTATTATAGCTTAGAAGGTAGAGTCATGCTGGGAGATATAGTTCAGCAACAGCCTAGTGGGTGGCCTTTATATGTTTTCTGCAATATTCCAGTAACAAAGTATATGGTGCAGTACCACACACAGATGAATATTGATTGAAGTAAGGAATATTGGCTTAGAATGCATTTGAAGAAATGTTGTTAGTTGGCGTAGATGTCCACAGAGGAGCACGAGGAAGTCTCTAATGTTCTGGCACAGTCTCCCCATCACCTCTTCCCAGGGTCAGACTCTAACCTGAAAAAACCTGATCGGCCCCGGTTCTTTTGGACCCCACTGGCCCAGACCTGCTCCCTGGATTCCTTCTTTTCACCTCCCTCTCCGAACCCGTTCAAGCCCCTAACACGATGGATAAAGATACATGCACCCGGGATGAGGGACTGGGGAAGAGAAGGCTTCACGGTTGGGGGGCCTGGGGGATAGTGCGGGTCCTGAGGCTACAGGCCCAATGGGCCCTGGGCCCCCCAGTCCGATTCTTCCTCTTCCCATTGAATGGCAGTCACTGGAAGTCCCTCTCTTCTGGGAGTTGCAGCTTAGCAAGAGGCACAGAAGAGATGCAATATATATATATATATATATATATATATGCTGGGTACTTTGTTAAGTACAGCTCAGTTGCAAACAATGTAATATGGAACATTCACTCTCTGTGGATCATGGAATTGTATATACAATACAGATATAGCAGAGACTTACTGAAATATATGTGCGTGTTTAGGCATAGTGGGGGTCAATTAACAACACTGGGGAAATTTGGCCATGGGCAATAAGATCAATAAACAGATTGTTGCATTCACTGTTCTGCTTGCAGCTGGCTTTTAAAAGCTAATCACTGATTGGTTGCTATGGGTAACTGCCCATGGGCAAATTTGCCCAGTGTTGATAATGTAGTGTTTCTACAGGGGACCCATAATTGCTGTTGAGACACCAGTCTGTGGCTGTGTGCACTAATATAAATCACTTGTCTGGAAATTGTAAACCAGAAAGATTTTTGTTTTTGCACTTTACCACAGAATTTATTTTCAAGTAAGGGCAGAACTGCCGTGTGCCTGTGTGTTTACAACTGGCGTGAGGTGCAGACCAGAGTCAAAGCCTAGATACTTTTTAAATGAGGAGTATGGGCTCTTATTGGTAGTGATGGGTCAATAAATTCGCCTGGCATGAATTTGTGACGTCAGTTTCCGATTTTCACGATTTATTCGTGAAAATGTTCGAATTTCCCGATTTTTTTGTGAAAAGCTTTAAATTTCATGATTTTTTAGTGAAAACGTTTAAATTTCATGAATTTTTCGTGAAAACGTTCGAATTTCACGATTTCTCCGTGAACTTTTCGATATCACTATTTCTCCTGGAATTCTCTGGGAAATTTACAAAAAAACAGGAGAAATTTGCCCATCACTACTAATGGGCATTTGCACCCCTTAGGGTCTCAGAAAATTCCTCCCAAAGGCTTCAAGGGACAGATGTGATAATTCTGGTATCATGGTCTAGCTTTGGAAATACTGTAGAACCCCCATTTAATGTGTTTCAGGGGTCAGAAAAAAACATGATTTTAAATCTGAGAAATGCATTATGCGTATATAGAAGTAGGCTAACTGGCCTCAGATTAAATTGACCCTATGTGCACGTGATGGGACAGCTTGATTGTAAGCTTCACTGGGCAGGCAACAATGCACATGCTTAACCTGCCTTTAAAGGAGAACTAAAGCCTAACTAAAGAAGTAGGCTACAAATGTTGTACATTATGTTTTGGGCTTATATACAGTACCAGCGTAGGGTAACCACAACCCTTTAGCAGGGAAGAGCTGTGCCTCCAAAGATGCCCCAGTAGCTCCCCATTTCACTGCACATGCTCTGTGCTGCTGTCACTTAATGAGCTTAGGGATCCACTCACAATATACAGTACACAGAATAGAAATGTCACAATATAAGGCTGATTAGTAATTAATACAGATAATTACTACGTCAGCTCTGAAATCAGTGCAATTAGCATCAGAATTTAATAATCAGCCCGGTAGCATCAGTTTATATTACAGACAAACCTCATTTTATGCTTGTAAATTTGGGACAACCTCAAAGCTTAGCTTCTCAACAGCTGCTCAGAGCCCACTGAGCATGTGAGTGTCACAGACACTTTCCAAAATGGTGACCCCCTGTGACAAGTTTGAAGTTCTCGATCATTGCTGCTATTGACAAGCTGAAACTTAAGGCTGGTGCAATAAGTTCAGTATGTAGAATATGGCATTTTTAACCATATTCATTTTTAGGGTTTCGTTCTCCTTTAAATAACAGCAGAATCGGTTGGGGAATGAAAATGGACAAAGTGTTTTGACTGCATGTGACAAAAAATTGGAAATAGAATCCCTACTCAAAACTTTCTCACTTTGCCCCTGAATTGGAGAGCAAAAAGGTAGACAAGCCCTTTGCAGAAAATAGAATTTTAAAGTTGGGATATGAAATGTCAAAATACGGCAACTCAAAAAATAAAAGTAAAAATGACACTGGCAGTGATTTATAACAAGGTGTTTTATGTTCACTGTCCATGGTGACCTATAAAAAAAACTTTGCTTCAACTTTTTCAGTACATTGATCTAAGGTACTGCCTTCCAGAATGTCATCTCATTACTGACAAATTCTTCCAAACTTCAGCTCAAGCAATTTGTCAACATTATCGTAATCAGAACTGCATTACTTGATGAGGAGGAGAATTTCTCTCTTTTTAAAGTAAATTGGTAACCGGCAGTAAACTTCTTACAAGCTGAGATATTCTTCTCTGTTCGGGAAAATAAACAAGGGTCATCATCTCCATCAATTACCGCTTCAAAGCTGCTTTTCTTTCCTTATCCCCTGAGCACCCAATCAGCAATGGGATTATAATGTTCACAAAGATACAGTTGGCAGTAACTGAAAAGTAAGAAATTTATTGTGTGGGTAAATGGAATATATATATATATATATATATATATATATATATATATATTAGAAAAAAACAGGGGTGGCTGGGCATATCTATATATTATATTATTATAATATATATATAATAATATATACAGACTTATATGACAAACCCACCGACCGCAATATTTCCTCTCTTCCTAGGTCACAACTATTACGTGTAAAACAAATAGTCACGGAGGATGACAGAATTACAATGCAGTTGGAGGAGATGACTTCAAAATTTACACAGAGGCGGTACCCTAAACAGATTCTTATGCACAACGTGGAAAGGGTTAATACACTTGCCGGAGGTTCTGTTATACAGGACAAGGTACAGGGATCAAAGCAGCAGACCCGTACACCTTTTGTTTACACGGATCAACCGTGTACACGCAAGATTCATCATATTATATATAAACATTGGCCCCTGTTACGGAAAGCTTACCCGGACTTTCTGAAGTTCCAGGAAACCCCACTTCTTTCATATAAACTTCCTCGCAGTCTGAGAGTCAAGGCCGATGTGGGTACTACACCTAGTAGACAAATACAAGATTCCTCTGCACTCAACCCATTATCAATATATTTAAGACAGAGACATTTTGTGCATACTGCTACTGAAAAATGCCTTACCCTTTAAACAAAACAGGGATTGTTTGTCCATATATTGCAATATATTTAAGCTGGCCAACTACGTCAAAGTCATCCCATATCTGGCCAGTCCTATGCTCAATTTTCATCTGATTCTTTAAGAATTCTATGGTTTAATTATACAAAAATGTATAATTAAACCATAGAATTCTTAATGAATCAGACTGATACGATGCGTAACCTTTACTACACTAATTGTCTTTTTGACTATATCTGTTTGATCATTTATGCACCTTTTTTGTTTTGCTTAGGTCTGTGTAACCTTATAGCAAATATATACCCTTTAAAGTTGAGTATCTATCTATCTATCAATATATATACATGCACACCCATGCAACACATGGATGAGCTGCATTCTTTGTCTATATATATATATATATATATATATATATATATATATATATATACAAAGAATGCAGCTCATCCATGTGTTGCATGGGTGTGCATGTATATATATTGATAGATGATAGATAGATGGATAGATAGATAGATAGATAATAAATAGATAGATAGATAGATAGATAGATTTGACCAGCACCCAGGCAGCTGTTTTCTATGGATTGTGAGTGCACCAGGTTGGACTAGAGTATACTGTATATATAATGTTGTGGTTCTCAGCGCCCTTTTAGTAACGAGGGCGGAACCGGGAAGCGTGATCCGCTCGGTGAAGTCAGGAGGCACACCACTTAGGGAGTAAGGGGGAAGCTGGCCATTGTAACTGGTATGACAAACTGCAAGGAGGGACCTATACATGTATTGCTAGCTAGACAGAAGGACCAAATT
This sequence comes from Xenopus laevis, assembly GCF_017654675.1. Lineage (NCBI taxonomy): Eukaryota > Metazoa > Chordata > Amphibia > Anura > Pipidae > Xenopus > Xenopus laevis. The sequence continues at coordinate 34,708,598 of NC_054375.1, read as the reverse complement.
GACCACAACTGGACTATATTATTGAATGTATAGCACATTTTACCTTGATAAACTTGGGATACATAAAAGGATTTAATTGTCTATGATGCTTTAAACAATGTTATGTTGGTTGCATGGGTCTTTGTGTGGGATGTCATTAAGGGGATACATGCACTCATTTACTGTAATATATTAATAGATGCCCAGTAATCCATGCTTTTTTTTTAAATACCATCCCTGTTGGAAATGTAGTTATAAAGGTGCATGGCAATCAAATGATCAAAGAGTGAACCATAATGACCCATTTCCACCCCCCCTTCCCAGAGGTATATTAACTATATAGGCGCCCATATAGGCACCCTCGTAGTGTGTGGCAGCAGTGATATCAAGAGCATGTGCAGACAGGGTGCTTACAGGTCCGGTACCTAAATACACTGTTGCCCCTTCCCCTCTGATTGAACACAAAGTCACATTTGGGAAAATAAGGCTTTATTCATTATATAAACAATGTTAGCCTTCACACATTATACAAACCACTGCAGTGGGGCAGTAGGCATGAAATGCCACCCGATAACAGGAGTTATAAGTCATAGGTGACTAACTGAAACCTTGGGCCACTGGTAGCCTATGAGTCTAAACTCACCTGAATTTGTTAAATAACTGCCACTTAATCTGTGACTTAACAGATATGACATATACATAGTAAAATTTACAATACTACAATTAGGGATGCACCGAATCCAGGATTCGGTTCGGGATTCGGCCAGGAATCGGCCTTTTTCAGCAGGATTCGGATTCGGCCAAATCCTTCTGTCCGGCCGAACCAAATCCTAATTTGCATATGCAAATTAGGGGCGGGTAGAAAACGTGTGACTTTTTGTCACAAAACAAGGTAAAAAAGATTTTCCCCTTCCCATCCTAATTTGCATATGCAAATTAGGATTCCGTTCGGTATTCAGCCGAATCTTTTGAGAAGGATTTGGGGGTTTGGCCGAATCCAAAATAGTGGATTCAGTGCATCCCTATTCAACCCAAAACTTCCCAATACAGGGTTGGGAAGGATAATGCTGCTCACCTAGGGCAAAACAATTCAACCCTAAACTGGGAACGTGTCAGGCAGTTCTGTCCAGCCCAACAACCTTTCATCAACCAATAACCGTAAAACGTAACTATCATGGTTTAGATGTTTAGATGTAACCATCATGTTAGATGTTTAGATGTTCAGGATAGATGTTGACCAGACATCTAAATCCACTTTGAAATGTTTAAATGAGGACATGCATCACATTACTTAAGTAAATAAACTTAAAGCGGTGGTTCACATTTAAGTTAACTTTAAGTATGTTATAGAATGACTAATTCTAAGTAACTTTAAATAGTGTTTGAATTATTTGCCTTTCCAACTTTCAAAAGAGGGTCACTGGCCCCATCTAACACTTTGTAAGGCTACACATGTCTTGCTATTGCTACTTTTTATTACTCATCTTTTTTTTCTATCCATACTCCAGTCTCTTATTCAAATCAATGCATGGTTTCTAGGGTATTTTGGAACCTAGCAACCAGATCGCTGAATTTGAGAACTGAAGAACTGCTGAAAAAAAGCAAAATAACTTAAAAACCACAAATAATAAAAAATGAAAACCAACTGTAAATTGTTTCAAAGTATTACACTCAACATCATACTCAAGTTTTACTCAAAACTGAACAACTCCTCTAAACGTGCTACTGGACTTTCGTTCTGCAGGCATATTTTGCAATTTCCCACAGTACAAAGCCTGGATTTAGGCTTAAATTAGCATTGTTCCCTCTTATTTGAGCATCTAGTAATGTTGATAAATAGGGGATAGGAAACCTTTTTATGGTGTCTTGTTAGCATTTGTTGATCTTGACAGAAGTAGTGTTTACCAGTTCAGGGTGGGGATAAACCTCATAAACCTGATCTGCTGTCCCTATTTCATACCCGTATTATGTATCATAATCACAGTAATTTCCAGGAACAGTATTGCCATATACTGTAGTTCATGTGTATAACAGACAATATAAGAGTTCTTAATAAAACACTAAGGCAAAAGGAATCCTTTAATTGGAACTTGTATTGGTGAATGTGTGACTATAAGTTGACTATAAGGTCAACCAAGTTCAAGTCAAAGTAAACCTTCTTCAGGACAAATAATTAGTCCAATGCTGACACCCTAGGGATTAGTTCAGTCATAGTTGACTGGCAACACTGTGTTCTGCCAGACAAAGGCCACAATAGGTTATGAATTTATTTACCACTGCTAGATATATATACACGCCATCGGGTCACAGTGGTCAAACACTTTTAAACCAGGAAAACATCCTTCAGAAATAGATAATCTAGGATTCGTTTAATTTGTTCAACAATATCTGTTCTCCAGCAATAAAAGCCACATTACCTGAAGTCGGCAGGGAGGTTATAGCCACTGACAGCACAAAGCAATTTAAATTAAGGGCAAGAAGTAAATAGATACTAACAATGTAGTACATTAACCCTGTTTGTGCTGAGACCTATTGATTTTGTTGATGTTGTGGGATAGTTCAAAAACAATGTCAGAAACATTGAATCCATGAAGCTGGCACACTGCTTACTGTAAAAGAATTCTGAAATTAATATATCTTTTGGTAATAAGGCCCTTTAAGGCATAGGGCTGGTGTTCAACTTCTGATTACTTCTTATTTATGCTGCACTCACTTGGCTCATGCGCTACATGCTTGCACTGCACCCATAGTCTGATGAAGTTTAAGGCGGGCAAGGGAGGGGGATGTACAATACAGCAGAGCCCACAATATGAACCCACTTGGGGTCTACTGTATATGTAGTTACACCACTGTCCTTGATGTCTGGCATGGAGAGATTGCTAATGTGGTGCCACTTTCAAAAAGGGATCCTGTTCTCAGCCTAAAAACTATAGGTCTGTTAGTTTGACATAAGCGATAGGAAAGCTTTTGGAGGCGGTAATAAAGGATGAATCAATCGTAGTGGTCCCCTAAAAGGACAAAACTATTAAACTTTGTGGTGACTACAAAGTCACTGTCAATTGCTGTGTAGAACCAGAACCCTACCCACTACCAAATGCTGAGGACTTGTTTGCTACACTTGCTGGAGGTAAATACTTTAGCAAAATTGATTTATCAAAAATCAACAACTAGAGCTGGATTCGGATTCAAAGCCATATCTTACCATCAACACACACATGGGTTGGGTCCAATACCAGCGTTTGCCATTTGGAGTATCAACAGCACCAGCAATTTTTCAGCATTCAATGGATCAGATTCTGCAAGGAATCAATCATGTGGTCTGTTTTCTAGATGACATTTTGATTATAGATTCCTCTGCTGAAGAGAACTTGGCACTGTTAGATAAGGTGTATCAAAATTAAAAGCATCTGGTGGGCGAGTAAAATGTGTCACTTTCTCCAAGACTCTGTAGAATACTTCGAATATCGCATAGATGCACAAGGTCTTCAGCCAACTGCTATTGTTAATGTTCAAATGTGTCTGAACTACGCTCTTTCTTAGGACTGCTAAATTACTATGGACATTCTCTTCCAAATTTGTCCACATTGCTGCAACCTTAACATGAACTTTTGCAGAAAGATACCAAATGGACTTGGTCAGCTGAGTGTGAAAAAGCATTTCAGGATGCAAAGCAAAGACTAACCAACAGCAAGTGGCTAGCACACTATGACCCTAGTAAGCCACTATGATTAGCATGTGATGACTCACCATATGGAGTTGGAGCAGTTATATCACATATACTGCCTAGTGGAGAAGAAAATCCAATTGCTTTTGCATCTAGAACCCTAACTCAAAGAGCGTAACTGTGCTCAAATAGAGCGAGAGGCACTAAGTATAATTTTTGAAGTAAAAAAATTTCATAAATATCTTTATGGAAGGAAATTTTCATTTTGGTCACTGATCACAAACCACTTCTGGCCATTCTTGGGCCAAAATCTGCCAATCCAACCTTGGCAGCACTTCGAATACAATACTGGTCACTTCTCCTATTGGCATATGACTATGGTATTGTACATAGACATTCTCAGGATCATGGGAACGCAGATGCTTTATCACAGCTTCCATGTAATGTCATTTTGTGTGTAATTGTGTGTAATTTTTCAAGGAACTACCTATTTCTTGCAAAAATATTGCAGCTGCAACAAGTCATGATCCCCTTCTGGCCAGAGTGTGGGATTTTACGTCCAAATGTTGGCCCAACTACAGCTCTGACAAAATGCTTAAACAATATTTTGTAAAGAGAGATGAGTTTTCCATAGATCAAGGTTGCTTACTATGGGGAATACGGGTTGACATACCTCCAAAATATCAGCAGAGGCTCTTGTATGAACTCCATGAGGGCCATCCAGGTGAAAACAGGATGAAAGCATGAGCTTGTGGTTACCTCTGGTGGCCAGGTTTGGATCAGGACATAGAAATGTTTATAAGTCAGTGTGCTGCTTGTGCTTCTGTACAAAATCAGCCAGCCACTGCACCCCTTCACCCATAGACCTGGGCTACATCAGCATGGGAAAGAATCCATATTGACTATGCTGAAATAAACCAGCAAACATTTCTTGTGGTTATAGACAGCTATTCCAGCTATGGTCTGCCAAAGGAATTGGTTTCTGACAATGAACCTCAATTCACAGCTCTCGAATTCCAATACTTTTTGAAACAAAATGGTATCAGACACAAATTGACTCCACCTTATCACCCAGCTTCAAATGGTGCTCCTGAACGTGCTGTTCAAACATTTAAGAAAGCTTGCCATTTGCCAGTGAGTCAGCTGGCACTACAGCAGAGCTGAAACTTTGCCGATTTCTGTTTGATTATCAGAATACTCCACACTCCCAGCAGAACTGTATTTAAAGAGGCAACTTCAAAGCAGATTGGACTTGCTTAAACCCTCTTTAGCTGGTACAGTGGAGAAACATCAGAAACAACAAGCGAGAGCACATAATAACTCCAGACAAAGAAACAAAGACTTTTACCCAGGTGATAAGGTCTTTGTCATAGACGGGGTCCACGGACTTATGATGTGCAAATTGGTAACCGCCACATTCATGTGCATGCGGATCATCTATTTCCAGATAAGAGGGTGTCACCCATACCTCCTTCTTTTTCTGCAATGGACTTTCAAGTACCTGTAGCACCCTCACAGGAATTACCGGCTGCCAGCACTTCACCCAGTCCGAACAGCGCTACAGCCCCTGAGGGTGAACGGAGGTATCCGATACGTGCGCGCAAGCCTCCTGAGAGATTGGACCTATGATATCACTATGTTATTGCTAACTTGGACATTTCCAGCACCTTTTAGAACTGAGTTGATTGTTTATATTTACTATTGTTTAGATCTACTTTTTGCTAAAAAGGGAGGAATGTAATAACCAGCTTTTGTGGACATTTCTGCTGTTTTTCCATTGCCTTATGATTCATTTCCTGTTCCTGTTTTCCCTCTTCCTGTCTTAGCTGAGAGCAAGTGTGGAGCAGGGCTGTGTTACCCGCCATGATCTAATAAATGTATAAAGTTCCTGTGCTGGTCTGACTGCTTTACCTGAACTAACACAGCATTATCATTTAACCCACTGCTAGCCAAGCAGTTTATCACAGTTATGATGATCCAAATCACAGAAAGACCCTTTATCTGGAAAACCACAGGCCCACAACCATTCTGAATAACAGATCATATACCTGTATTATGAAAACATTGTAATAGTTCCAAGTAACTGCATACAGGCAGGAAATAAATATTTTTTTTGTAACTTATAATTTTTATTAAAGAATTTTCATAGAAATAAAAAAAAAAACAGTGAAATTTAACAAAAGTAAGAAACATTCACAGTAAAAAATACAAAAGAGTAAAAAGAGAAAGATCCCAGACCGGTGAAAAGAAAGAAAAGGAAAATAAGAGAAAAAGCTCACAAAATATCCGCATGTAGGGTAAAGGAAAAATAGACAGTAGGTGTAGGGCACGAGTCATCATAATTAGCATGATACATCAAAAGCACATAAGCAGTAAATATTAAGTAACAATGGTTAAATCAATGGAAGACCGAAGAGGAAACTACTACCTATGTCCAGGACAAGTATCATATATGAATTAGCATATGTAGGGGTAACCAAAATAAATAAATATATGATATTAGCAGAAAGTAAATGAACAGATAGTGTCAAAGATATCCCCCAAAATCAAGAGGCTGGCACTCCCGAGACAAAGCCTCTGAATTCCCACATGGACCAAATCTTAAGATATTGGGGGGTAGTATTACGCAAATACGCAATATTAGCTTCAAAAACTCTGTTTCCATTAACTCTAGCGATTATTTCTTGAATAGTTGGACAATCAAGAGTACGCCATCTGGCCGCTAGGGCTATTCGCGCAGCTGTTAAGACATGGTTGGCCAATTTTTGGCTAAAATTCGGTATACCAGCAAAGGGCCTTCCCAACAAAAAGGTAGATAGATCTAATGGAACCTGGGTTGCTAAGACCTGATCTAGTACCTTCTTAACCGCCAACCACATCGGCCTAACAACCGGACAGTCCCAAAAGATATGTGGAAGTGTGCCTAGGTCACCGCAATTTCTCCAACAAAGTGGCGAGTGATCAGGGAAGAGCTTGTGGAGTCGGTCAGGAGTATAGTACCAAAACATTAAAATCTTATAGATATGCTCTTTCTGTCTCACACAAGTGATCATTTGTCGAGCATTTTGCCAAATTGCCGACCAGTCCTCTAGGGATAAGGTACCCTGAGTCACTCCATGCCATTTAGTCATATAGGAATGTTGCTCCAAACTTAAAGGGAAAGGTTCAGTGAGAAGTCTATAAATCCTAGAGATAAGTCCCTTTTGGGGGAGCCCCTGCTTAGCCAATGTTTCAAATGCTGTGTTTGGCCTTGATTTTGCTGCCACTAAATACGGATGTAGAAAGTGGCGAAGTTGAAAATATTCAAATTGATGTAAAATAGATTGTGGTGCCATATCTCGCAATTCCTGTAACGTTGGGATAGTTTTGGTAGGATTGTGGAGAAAATCCTGTATAGTAAACATGCCCGTTTGACCCCATCGTTTGCAAAAGGAAGCTGTAACACCCGGGGGAAAATTAGGATTTCGGAAACAACTAACATTTAAAGAGTAGTGCGAGAGGAGATTTCGATTATACTTTAGTTTATCCCATATTTGCAGAGTCAATCGTGTTGTTGGGAGCAAAGGAAATAAATATTAACTTGTCTTCTAACAAATAAAATGCTTTAATTTATCTAGGATTTTTTCCCAGTGATAGCAGCTTGCCGTTACAGACTCCTAATGCACTTCTTTCCAATTATTGGCACACAAATATAATTATAATTTAAAAACAAAAGCCAGATTGCTCCGACCTGCCTGCGATTCTAATGATATTCTAGGAAGAGATGTATGAGACGGTATATGATTTGATGAAGCAACTGACAGACTTTTTTTTATTTCCAACTTTGTTCACAAGAAATGAAATAGTATCTTCCCCTCAGTTAATATATTATGTTAAGCTTTATGAGATGCTGCGAATACGTTTAAACAGGGAAGACATGACAGATGTTTTTCATTAGCAAAGAACTTTTTTTTTAGGGAGATCCTTCTCAAGTAAGCAATGAGATGACTGTGATTAATGATGGGCCTTAAGGGACTAGCGTGTCACTGTATCGCTAGAAAATCAGAGCTAGGATTGTGTGCCACAGCCACTTGCTGCACCCAAACTGCAGTAGCGAATGAAAAAATACTAAAGGCTATACACTTGCCTTCTCAGATGATGGTTTTTGGTCCATAACACCTTCTTCTGCACCTCCATGTGTCTTTGCACAGATTGTAGACATTGAAGTACCTTGATTTAATGTCTTCCGGTTCTCTAGACATCCATGGGTGTTTTTGTGTAAATGGTTTTAATTTTTTATAGTTTTTGAATTGTTTGTTTTTCTCTTCTGACTCTTTCTAGCTTTCAAATGGGAGTCATTGACCCCAGTAGCCAAAAAAAACCTATTGCTCTGTGAGGCTACAATTTTATTGTTATTGTTACGTTTTATGACTCATCTTTGTATTCAAACCCTCTCCTATGCATATTCAAACCACTGTTGCTAGAGTAATTTGAACCCAAGCAACCAGATCCATAGTAGGGCTGCTGAACAAAAAGCTTAAATAATTTCAAAAGCACGAATGAAGACCAATTGCAATATGTCTTAGCACTTTCTACATTATACTTAAAGTTATAATTTGTTATTTTTAGGTGAACACCCCCTTTAAAGTGGTAAATAGACAAATCCACTGTGTATATTTTTTTATTATTTGCCTTTTTTTCTAAAATAGAAAATTGCACTTCATTTAACCAATGCTAGGATAAATTCATAATGATAAAACAATCCTATTGAGTCTTTTTTATGTTTAAATATTTTTTAGCGGTCTTAAAGGGGAACTGAAGCTTAACAAGGAAGTAAGGCAGAAATGTTGTACATTATGTTTTGGGCTTCTGTACCAACCCAAGGCAACCATAGCTCTTTAGCAGTGAAGATCTGTGCTTCCGAAGATGCCCCAGTAGCTCCTTGTTTTCTACTTTTCTACAACTTCTTCTTTTCTACTACTTCTTCTTTTCTACTTTCTTTCCTCTTCATTTCTACTTTTTTACTTCTTCTCTAGTAATAGCTACTCCCATTGTCAGCTCGAAGTAGGGAGGAGTACATTTCCTTGAAATGTTGCGCTTGTGTGTGGGGGGCTTAATAAATGGTTCCCTGACAGCGTGGACTCTATTTGCAGTGTTCTCTTTGTTATGTATCCAGCAGGAGATAAGACAGTCAATCATTTAATTGATAACACTAGGGAAATTGTATGTCAATGTAAAATTGCTCTACTAGAGAAGGAAGTAATAGAGAAGGGAGTATATAAACTGGATTAAAGGACAAATATTTCAGCAAATAAGTAATATGGACTTTTGCCACCCATTAGCTATTCTTGACACTTTTTTAATATTATCTAGTTCTGTTGGCATCCACACCACAACTCGTAGGCACGACTGCAATTCAGCAGTACAGATCTACAGTCATATACTGGAGAATCTCCTTCAAACCTAAACTAGCAGTTAAACACAGAATATTCTGTATGTGTAGGCTTCACAGCAGTAAGAGGAAAAATGCAATGTCTCCAGTAGCTGAGATAGTCTACACTAAATCAAAGAAGTAGTGAGCACTATAGAGGAGCATATTGAGGAACAATATCTTGAAGCCCACTGACAGTTATAAAGCAACATTAATGGGGAAATGTAACTCCCTGTTATCAAAGAAGTAGTGAGCACTATAGAGGAGCACTTTGAGGAGCTATAATTTGAAGTCCACTGACAGTTATGAAGCAACATTAAAGGGAAAATGTAACTCCCTCTTTGACACACATTCATTCAGATGGGTATACGTAGAAAGGGTGCCTAACCACATCTGAACTACCAATAATAAATCTAGATGAATGTTTTTACACAAGTATACCTGATTGCATAGACTGAAAGGAAACCATGATAGTCTATAGATAACTTTTTTTTTTCGACCGAAAATGAATCAAATTCAAATCAAATTTGATTCGAATTTTAAAAACTCGATTATAGTTTTTTCTCTGAAAAAAAACTTGAACGCCAGGAAGGCTGCAACTGAAAATTGATCCCTGGACCTCTCCTATTCACAATAATTCGGCAGGTTTTAGGTGGCAAATAGTCGAAATCGAGTTCTGAAAGTGCCAGAGTAGAATTTGACTTTGTTTTTCAATTTGAGCCTTGATAAATCTGCCCCTTAGTGTTTCCATACTGTTATGTTTTGGGTAGCCAAGGATTAGTAGAGTATAACAGTGCTTTATTAGCAGAGACTCATGCAGCCATTACACAACAGTAACTTTCACTTTTAAGCTACCAGGAAGTATACACAGTATAAGTAGGAGCACAGTGACATCTACAGACCATTTGTATAAACACCACACATACTGAAAGGATACATAGTACCTCAGTGTCATATTTGTCCGTTATTGTCCATAAATAACAATAGTCCATAGATTTTGGCCCTCTGTGATGAAATCAATCCAGACAGTCTTTAGTGTCCGTGTGTTACCAAGAAACTAACTGTGAAACAAAATATAATCATTTAAACAGTCAATAATGGTGTAATTGATAAAAATGTAAAAGATTTTTTAACAAATGATCACCTCATTTTATCAACCGAAAGATGCATAGCATTTTAGTGACTATATGCTATATATATATATATATATATATATATACATTATATATATATATATATATATATATATATATATATATATAGTATACTGTATAGTATTCATTATCCGAATTACAGAAAGGCCATCTCACATAGGGTCAAATTCTCTAACCTCAGAAAATTCGCAAGCGACGGCTTCGCTCACAGCACAACACTTTGCCAGGCAAATTCACCAGGAAAATGCTAATTCACTAAAATCTGAAGTTGTGTCCAGGGCACCGAACGCTGGCAAAGTTGCTCTAGCGTTACTGCGCCAAGCAAAGCGAAGTTGCGCTAGCGTTGCCTAATTTGCATATGGCGGGAATTTAACGTTCAATGGACGTATAGGTTGCAGCAAATACATTACACTACAAATACATTACACTACACAAGCCCGGGAAACCATAATAAAATAAAATAAAATTGTTATATTGCCCTAAATGAGCCCACTGTATAGTTTATGTGCCATATGTTAGGAAATGTAGGGGGGGAGCCGGATACCCCCCCCCCCCAAAAAAAATGATGCTCTTTTTCCGCCTATCGCCCTGAAAAAGGAAAAGACACTAGCGTTTTTTGGGACTTAGAAAAACTTTCAACTATTTTTTTAGAAAGTCCTACTCTATTGCACTTCGCCTGGTCTGAGGTGACGAAAGCAAGTCTGGCGCAAGAGGTAATGTTCAGTAAAATCCGCATCTTAGTGAATTTGCATAGTTACGTCCTTTCGCCAGTGCGCAAATTCGCCAGGCGTTAGCGAGCGAAGCACAGCTAGAGTCTATCTCCTTCACTAGCAAAGTGTCGGAATGACATCACGCTGGCGAATTTTCACCCACGTTAGCCACTTTGCCCTTTAGTAAATTTGCCTCATAGACTCCATTTTATCCGAATAATCTAAATTTTTAAAAATTATTTCCTTTCCCTCTGTAATAATAAAACAGTAGCTTGTACTTGATCCAAACGAAGACATAATTAATCCTTATTGGAAGCAAAACCAGACTATTGGGTGTATATTAATATTGGAACGCAGCTTTATCCCTGCCCACTTACTTCCTCTTTATTTATGTGTGCTCTTTAGATAGATGAGGGAAGGCTCTGATTGGTTGATGTGGAAGTCAATGGATACATATTGATGTTTACCTTTTCTATTTCTGCATTTTCTTTTAGTCACAAAAGTCCATCGATTTTTTTTTTTGCACTGACAAAACTGTATGTTTTGACTTGAAACTGTACTGGGCAAGAAAGTTCATTCATCTTTACTGTTAACCTTATCACATCATAAATGAGCCCACATGTCTATTTTCAGAAAGAAATAGATACATGTTCTATATCAGAGCTGTTCACCTGGAGACCCCTAGGCAGGATGAGGACCTCCAAACTAGATTAGTGAAGTGAAAAGAATCCATTTTTTTAACCATGGTGGAAAGTTGGGCAATGTAATTGCAGATGCATCGCTTAAAGCAAGAAAAACTGATTGATATTTCTTGCCTGACACTGAATGATTCATAGAAATGCAGGATGTACACTTATCAGTTATCTATGATAGTGTTTGTTGCAATGGAACTTTCAGTCTTTAAAGGAGAACCAAACACCCCTACAGCTAAAAGCCCCCATTTTTCAGAATTTATTAAAGGAGAAGGAAAGGCTAAAAATAAATAAAGCTCTAATCATTGCCCATAAAATGTATATACACATACCATCATTAATGTCTTCCTACAATTAGTCAGTTATTCTAAAGGTGAAGTCGATTTTAAAATAAGATGTAAGCTGTTCTGCAAAGGGTACCTCTGCTGCAGTCCATAAATTCCTCTATTCAGGGCACACGCATGTGCAGTTAGCTTCTGAGGTGCCCTGCACATGCGCACAACTTCCAAATCTTCCCCAGTGTAGTGATGTCATGTGACCCGGACGTCATTGCTGACCTCTCTGCCCCCGCCTTCTGTAGCTCACGCGCCTGTAGGATTACTGCTGTCTCGTTGCCACGGAGACGCCTCGAGGTGAAGAAAAGTTTTTGTGCTTGCTTGCTTCTGAGCAAGTGGAGGAGCCATGCACACAGATAAATCACCAGCGTTGGGGTCTGTCTGACTGAGGTCTGTACTAATAGAACATGAATTTTACAAAATGACTTGGGTTCAAATTCTGGCCAGAGTGCAGTAGCATTACAGCCAAGGAGGGGAAGTGACGTAAACAGAAGAAAATGGCGGCGGCAAACTTTTAAATAGTGGGGATTTTTTAATTAATAGTGTGCAGGAATGGTAATGATTTTAACGTTTATAAGGCAGCGTTTCAGGAGAGGGGGTTAAGGCAAACATCTGAGAGGGGTTTTATTTTTAAAGCTTTCCTTCTCCTTTAAACCCCGATGATGGAAAAGTCTGAATTAGAAAATCCGGTATCTCAGACAAGTCGAGGTTGCATATAAGTCAATGGGAGAAGCCCCAATGATTTTTTGATGTGCGCTGGGATTCGTGCAATACCCCAACGTTTTCAGAGTTTTCAGGCAAAGAAGCATAAGATATCAGAGTTTTCAGGGGTGAAAAATAAAAAAAACGTAAAAATCTTATTTCTTACCAAATGTTGAGATAAAATCGGACTTACCCCCTAAGTGTCCTATCCAGCAACACTGACCTAAATTTTATTATACAGAAACAAAAAAAACATGTGTGTATATATATATATATATATATATATATATATATATATATATATATATATATATATATATATATATATATATATATATATATATATATAGTTGAGGAACAAGCAGGTATACACAGTTACCTAGCTAATTTGGGTTAAAAAAAAGATAATGGCTCATCAAGTTCAACTTTCCAAATGACCAACAACTCATAAATTGAGAGATGGCCTCAATAGACTGTAATGTACTTGTAAAGAGTAATCAACGGGAGAGGTCCAGTGACCAATTTGAAGATGTTACTAGCCTTGCTTGGATTCTAATTTATTAAAGTTAAAAAAAATTCACATGAATTCCAAATTCAACCGTTGATATACCTGTGTCCCCGTATCACACTACCTAGAGTTAAACAGTTTGTTATCCACAAAAATCCGTCAAATTCTTCTCAATTAAGGACCAGCACACTATCATTTAGAGGGTTATTTACTAAAATCCAAATTTTTTTTTTTATGAAAGAAAGCTCAACCAAACTCCCATCTATGATTATACCTTATTTATTAATAAAGTAACTTAAAAAAGTTGAGTCAGTATAAAAAAAACTTGAATTGTACAAATTTTTTGTTTTGGACTTTACTCCAGAATCGCTCAATGTTTTCATCTTATCACGCTAAACCCAGTGCAGACCACAATATTTTTAAATTGAGATAGAGACAGCTGCCACTGATGTCTACGTGACGTTCACAGGTTTGAAATGCTGGGTTTTTGGATTCAGGTTTTTAGCAGCAGCGGGATATAATAAATCTCGAAAATTCAAGTTTTTTTTTATCCTACGAAAAATTTGACTTCTTGCCCCAAAAAGCTCGACCAGAAAAAATTGAGTTTTAATAAATAACCACCTTAGTATATAATTCGCATTTATGTTACTGAGGTGCATAAACTTGCATATATCAACACTCAGCCTCCTCTTCCAGTTTACTGGCCAGTTCTCCAGTTTAGTCGAATAACTCTGCAAGTGGCAGAATCCTGCATAGTAGTTTTGCTGTGTTTTTATTCATTGCAGGGTTTTCTACAATTCCCCTTACAGCATAGGCAACGTTTAAATATTATAGTTTGTTCTTCTGTAACCAGATTGGCCCACTAGCAGTCTTAATACCTAGAAACCTGCTCTTTATCATTAAGTATTTTGGGAGAGATAGAGTATACCAGTTACTGTGCTATATATATACATATATAGAAGCACATTCACAACAATGATTCAACACTTGCAGGACTTGCTTACATTTTTTTTAAAAATACTCTTACTGTGCAAAATAAATTTTTTGCATAATAAAAGTTTGGTTTTTTTTTCATATCTTAAGCAAGTCCTGCGAGTGCTGAGTGTGATAACTCACCCTGGTGGTCTAGTGGGAGGAGGTCTGCAGGGACGACTGCAGCCTCCTCGGCAGGGACACCCACCACGATGCCGCTCCTCTGGGCCGCAAGAGAGTAATATTTAGGGCGCGCGGCGCTTCCTTGTTTGTTTGCGCATGCATGCTGGCGTGTGACGTCAGCGCGCAGTGGCGTGAAATTTGAAAAGTATTTAAAGCCACAAAGCATCTCTGCACATTGCCCGTTATAGGATCTTGTTCCTGGTGCTTCTGTGCTTTAGAGCTTCTGTCTAATCTGTATTTTGATTCCTGTTGTGACCCCTGCCTGGCTATTCAACTATCCTGACTTCTGTATCCTGACCTTTTGCCTGATTACTGACTTCGATCCTGCTTAACCCTTCTGATTGACTTCCTGGTTTGACCCTTGCCTGCCTGACTACGTTATTCTCTGCCTGCCCCGACCCGGCCTAATCTGACTTTTGCTTTACGTCTTGTACCGCGACCTTCGGCCTAAAAACTCTAGCTAACATTCGTGCCCCTCTGCCTATCCAGAACCTCTAGCCTTGCACCTCTCGTTTAAGTCCTGGTGGCGTCCAAATAGCTGAGGGCTCCTCCCGAGGCCAAAGGTGGTCACACTACAGGTGAAGCACGAGCGGCGACCAGGGTGCTTGGCATTTGTACTGGTGTTGGGTGCCGACTGTGACACTGAGTCATTGTTGTGGATTTATATACATGACTATACTGTACATATACACACACTGTATCTGTGTACTGTACATACATAGGGTAACTTTTGACAAGATTTAATATGCTCCTATCCTGCTCTGATAAATTGCATACAAGGACATTAGGGCAAGGCATAATTCCCAACTAACTTTCATCAAATAAATTGGATGTTAATGACATTCACTTTGGCACCATGAAAGTGAAGCCACGCCAACTACTGTGTGCAGCAACTTGCACAGATATTGTGTTCAGATTTCCCCCGAAACTGCCTTATCACATGCAAGTTGTGTTGGAAAGTACTCAGTAAGACCTGCTATAATGCAGGAATTCTGGGAAAGAAAATATACACTTTATTTAAAAAATAATTATTTGCACCTTAATTTTGTACTTAGCACTTTGCATACCATTTGTAGATGAACCCTATAGCCTCTACTTACCAGGCATGCAAGAGTAATTCAGTGGTTTTATTTTGCTTATTATAATGAACCAGGTCAAATCAACCAGACAGACCTGTGAAATAATATGTCACCACTGCTTCTCATGTTGCTGCTTCCCCACTGCTTCTCCCTAGCTGTAAACATATAATACTGGGTAGGTTTAAGGTCTCATTTATTGAAATTGATTTTCTAACAGCTGCTTAAACACTTGCTTAGAGGCTTTGGACTGGACTTGTGTCTTTCCCCCCTAACCTTCTGCATCCAATATCCTTCTGTAATGGTTTGCTATTAACCCAGCAAAAGGTGGTTGTGAAATGACATTAGATCTTAAAAATCCCACTAGAACACAAATGTCAAAGTGAATGTCATAGTTCTGCTGCATAACCCTATCTGTTTGGGGGGAAAAAGTATGTTTTGCTGCTAGAAGAACATTAACTGGGTTATTTATCAAAATCCAAATCATTATTTTCTAAAATATACTCTGACCAAATCCGCACGGGTTATTTTCAATTATTTATTAGTCTGTTTTGCCAAAAAAAATCCTGTTCGGAAAAAAACTCGAAAAAATCATGAAAATCGTCTGAAAAGATTTTTTTTGATCCTCTGGGTATAATAAATCATGAAAAATGTGAGGTTTTTTTTCAGTAAAAATCTGGATTTTATAGTAAAAAAACTTGATTTTTCGGCACTCAGATTCATAAAGGGCCTATTTATCAAAGGTCGGATATTAGTGGTAAAACTACTCGTGAGATTAATTAGAAAAAAAAGTACAAACGGATAATTGAGCTGAGCATGCACTTAAAAATATGAATAACTTGAATATCTCTAAAAATTCCTAGCGAGAAAAAATACGAAAACCTTTAAAAGTCCAAATTGATTGAGTGGTTCAATAGAATCAGTGCAGAGGTTTTTGTGGTTTTTACACTTATTAAATATCTGTATTTACAGATTTTTTTTAAAAAAAAAATTAGAAAACCAAAAAATTTTTGAGATTCGTGGAAAAAATCTAATTTGATTGTCAGTAAATGGGCCCCTAAGTGTAGCATAGTATGGAGCTTTAGTAAAGGATAATATAGCTGTTTTCAGAATTGGGCATGCATATAATAAAACACTGAATGTACAAAAGGCTTAATGCTTGTCTATCCTGGTGCTCTTCTGAGAAAGCAACAATGCATTACGTTACAAAATCTTTACTGATGGGTACAGAATATAACTGGAGAGGTAGGCAACACAGAGAGAGCTAGGCTAGGTGTCAGAACAAATGGAGCATTTTAAATACACATATTCACTCATTTTAGATTCTGAAGAATTGGAGAGGGACGGGTAATTGATGATGAAATGAGTACTTCTTAACAAAAACAACAAATGTTTTTGTTTCTGAACAACAGATTACTCATTTTCAATCTAAGCTCAAGATGAACCTGTAATCATCTCAACCTATACTGTGTAAACTATTGAATACATGGGTTCTGCTGCACCCTTAAAATACAGTTTGCCCTCCACAATACATTTTGCTTATACGTATGTGGATGAAGTCACTTTGATATTTGCAGAACTTGTTGGATAAGCTTTAAAATAAGGAATGAAACACAAGCTTATCATTTGTTCTGCTCAGTGCCACTAATTTTCTTTTGGAAAGGGCAAGAAACGAAAATCTACAATAAATAAGGTGAGTTGCAACAAAGGATGATACAAGCACAGGTCACAACCTAATGAATAATTAGCAGTTACTCCACGTAGGAACTAACTTATGGTTTAATAAAGAAGCAAGAGGAGCCTAGACAGTTCTTTGCTCATCCCAACCATAAATAAAGTGGTAGTGGTGGTCTGTGTGACCCCTCTATTTATGCACCACTCCCAGCAAGGTCACGCTTTATTGATTGATTGTGGCGAAGGGATTACGATTTGTCAGTTCAGTCACTGTAATATTTTTTCTTTTTGCTGAAAGATTTGCTACATCTACATCATAGCAATGGAGGCCAACTTAATTCCACTCAACTCAGAAAATCACAACTACAATAATAATTATTAGTGATGAGCAAATCTCTCCCGTTTCGTTTTGCCCAAAAAATTGCGAAACTCTGAAAAAATTTGCATCAAAATAATTTTGATACGTGACAATTTTTAAGCGTGCAACAATTTTTACATGCTTGACTCTTTTGTCCCAAAGCATTAAAGCCAATAAGCATCCAAACATTTTTTTATTTGCGACAATTTTTATGCATGCAACTATTTTTGTTGCAGCTAATTTTTCCGAGGCAAATATTTGTAGCAGTTTCTCAAAATTTTGCAGATGGGGAAGTGCGGAAATTCGTCATGAATGATGCCTGGGGATTATATTCGCCCATCACTATTAATTAGCCTTTTTTACATACCCTTTATTGCACTTCTTGGTGGAAAAAAGTAAAGGTTTAAAAAGGTTCAGCCTCGCAAAAAAACAGGCCAATTCTATCTCTAATAGGTAAAGGCTATCCATTTATTACTCCCCCCCTAAAATCAAAATTTGTACAGTATTACCTTTACATCACTTTGTAGGGATATATGGAGCTACATACACCATTTTAATCAATTAAATATGTTTATAACTTTTACCCTCCATAGTGCCACACTAGAATACCTAGAAGAGAAGTGTAAGGGAACACATTTTTAAGACATGTATTTGGCGTTCCAAATTAGAAAAAACTATATATAATATAATATAATATCCATATTACGGCCATGATTTTCTTTTGCATCCTATGGCATTAATCTAGAAATACTAATTGTCAATGTTTGTTTGCTAATTGCATAATCCTAACACTTATAATACAGAAGGGTTTTTTTTTTTGCTGATTTTCTCAGCAATACAGTCTCTTTTTTAAAACCAGATAAAAGAAATGTTTTATCCAGACAATTACAGTATCTGTGAACTTTGAAGATTTCCGCATAAATTAATTGCTCTTGAACAAAGCCTTTTTCTTTAACCAGAGTACTCCAGCAGATTCCAGCACAAATGGTACTGATGATTGTCTCAAGGGAAAAACAATGTTCAAGGAGAAATAGATGCATTTTGAATTCTCAAATACTAGCATATGATGGCATTATTGGGCTGAATATTATATTCTACTAGCGTGCTGTTCATCAAGATATTGAAAGAGGCACAAACAGATTTAAATAGTTGAACTTGAAACTTTTTTCTGGTTCACACATCAATCACATTAAATCTCTAGTTGACTGGTCAAGTCACAAGGAAGATGTTTTGCAGAATAATAAGGCTAATTAAAAAGTATGTTTAAGGTTCTTTGCCGGAAAATGTGGGATACATTGTGTGCTGTGGGATCTGAAGGCCTGTATTAATTAAGGTACAAAATTATAAGGTACAAAATTATAGCTGCAAGGATTGTCAGTTCCCCAGAAAGATAGGAAGTTTTTCTCCTCTAATTGAATCTTGTCCATGATTTTTCTTGTGATAAACCAGGAGGCAACTTTTTCTCACTGAATCTGGCCCATGGTAGTTAAGAGGTCAGGACAGGCATGTTTAGTTTAAACCAAGTCAACCAAGGCTAAAGAATGAAGAGCAGCAAAAGTCAAGAACAATCGGAAAGTAAACAAAATTGTACATCTTAGAGACCACCCACTAGATATGATTCAAGATCTCTAAATTAATAAAAAAAATGTGGAAAGTCATTAACACATATTAACAAGGAAATGTATCATTTCTTTTTAGAATTTTGCCATGACCTAGACCAGGTAAGTCAAGGTCACATGGGACAGCATACAAGGGTAACACTTAGTAAATGCTGTATAAGTTCTGAAATATGAGGTCTATAGATGTCTTGATGGTAAATAAAATGAATTATTAAACAATGCATAGAATCACAAATTTTGGAGGCCTGTTTATAACAGTCTCATTTTAGTGGTTTTAGGGTTTTTGGAAAGCATGAATAAACTCACTTTCTCTAAAATCACGACTCCCATGGAATTTATTAAAAAATCCAAAAAAAAAAAAGTACAAATGAAAAATAAATACTGGACAGTGCCCTAAAAAAATATGAATACTGTGAAAACCTTTAGCAATTCAAGTTTTTCTGACAATTCATATTTTCAGGTAAAAAAACTCAAATTTTAAATTTTTTTTAAAAAAAAAACCCTAAAATGTTTAGATTTTTCCCCGAAACTGGAAATAGCTTCAATCTGATATTATACCATCTAAAACTTGTTGAGGTCATGTAGGAGTTAATAGAGTTCCTTTGAACCATTTGAAGATGCTAATAGCCTTCATGATGTTTGAGTTTTTTTTCAAAGGTTTTGCCCAAGAACTCAAGCAAGTTTTTCCTATTCGAGATTTTTTTTTAAAATTAGAAACCATTCGAGTTGTGAGTTAATTCTAATTTATTCGAGGTATATAAAACTCTAAAATTCAACCTTTGATAAATAACGCCCTTAATAAATCTCAAATTCATGAAAAAGAAATTTGAATGTTAGTAAATAGGCCCCTTCATTTCCAAAATTTGCCCAACCACATCACCATTCACAGCTAAAGTTTGCACTTCTTACTGCATAAATAACATTTTAGCCATCCAGAACATTGCATAGTTTGATTGGATAGAAACACTTTCGTACATGTTCTTTAGCAGTGTTAGAATTTACCCTAATTTATAGATTTGTTATAAACAGGAAGAGGACAATCCACACTCACATTAATTAGTAGTGACTTTTCTGTTACAGAATATTTTCTAAAATGTTTCTAAAATTAAAACTAAAACTAAAAATAGCTCTTCTAGCTATTCCACCCGACTCCAGAGCTCATGGAGCCAGTTAACATGGCTGAAAAGATTTCTCAGTGTGCTTTTAGTCTGCAAAACTGCAGAATTATTACAAAAATGGATTGTCTGAGGGTGCATACTGCAGAAAAGTATTTTTATGAATATTGTTTTCTAAGTTATATTCATCTGCCTGTGTTTGGCAACTGTTAAACAAAATCCAATATGTTTCTTCAGTATCACTTTGATGCCACCTGCTTTTTTTCTTGTTCAGTATTCATGCAAATTTTTCATCATCCCATTCACTAGCAAGAAGCCTTAAACATTTTAAGATAACTGTCCAACCCCAGAATCAACTTTAAACTGTTATTCTTTCTGATTTACATCCTCCATATACACATTCCTGAAGTTACTGTAGGGACAATATTGTATGGAATTTTAATTAGAAAATGGATTTCCAATATGTTGCACCATTAGTGGTGAAGGCTTTTCTGCAGAGTACTTTACTGCATAATAAAGAACTAATAATAAAGGCTACATGCTTGAAATTTATGCCCAAAGAAAGAAATATTAGAAATAGATACTTAATCAGATTTACATTTAAATAAACATATAGATTTAGACCCTACTATTCAGGTAGATTCAATGACATTGATGGCACCACATGGCAACAACTAAAGCACCAGGGGCCCATTTATTAAACCTTGATTTCTTTCAGGTCCAGGTTTTTAGGGGGAAAACTCGATTTTTTCATGGAAAAATGAAAACTCTAATTTTTAGAGATTTATCATGCTCCAAAGCTGCTAAAAATCCAAATCTGAAAATACTTAAACCTGTCAAGGTCATGTAGAAGTCAATGGCAGATCTCCCTGAAGATGTTTCTAGACATCATAATCTGTGCTGGATAATTCGATAAAGTCTGTGTTTTTGTCCAATAATCTGAAAAAGTCGCGTTTTCACATCAAAAATTCGATACAATCGTATGATACGAATTGACGCTCGATTTTGTAGCGACATTTTGCCCCTCCGATTTTTTTAAGAAAAATCCTTGATAAATGAGTTCTATTTGTGGACAGGAAGGTTAGTCAACCAAGATAATCTCGAGTTTTAGTAAATAACTCCTAGATCTTTGGTGAATGGAACTCCTAGAACTATTGATGAATGGAAATCTTTATGATAGTAAGGAGAGATGGAAAGCATTATCTGGAAGAGTATTAAATCAACAACCTTTAAATAATTGTAACACTTCCTTCACTTTAGATATGCGTTTTGCTATCTTATCATGTCCATTATTATAAGTTGGCTGCATACAAAGTATAATAGCAACATTGAAAGGTAAAGAGAGAACTAAAGTTTAACAAAGAAGTAGGGTAGAAATTATGTTTTGCGGTTCTGGTAACCACAGCCCTATAGCTGGGAAGATCTTTGCTTCTGATTCTTTAAAACAGACAAATTTTGCTATCCCTCTTCCCCCATTCAGCAATTATTACAAGAGTATTGAAAACTAAGTTTACAATTATATGGTAATAAAGTCCATTAGAGTTTCTGCCTGTTGAATATATTATGAAGTTAAGAATTATGATTATATCTGCATATTTGAGCAAATCTTCTTCTGTCTCCTTTGCAAGCTGAGCCCAATGTGCCAATTGGCTTCATGTGATCCTTTATACTGTTGAATATAGATCTGTGATGGGAGATATCAATTTCAGTGGAGGGAATATAACTGAATAGGTTGCAAAATAAAGTCCACTAATGCAATTTGTTTAATTTGTTCATTCTCCGGGCTATTGGTGGTGTACTGATTACAAATCCCTCCTTCTGTACAAATTTCAATTTGATATGCACATCTCCTTCAGTAAGTCATAGGCTTGTTCCCACTCCAATGTTTTCCACTTTTCCCATGTAAATATAGTAATCCAGGAAAGTTATTGATCTTGCCAAATTAAAACATGGTTGCGATCATAGGAAATAAAATAGAATGATCAAAATCTAACAAAATTCCTTTTATTAAAATATGCTTGTTGTTATATAACCACCATAAGAATGTATTCCTGTTTTAAAGAACCTACATCAGCTCTGAAACTTAATTTCTCTGGATCCCCAGCTTTTTTTTTTACTGTCCATGGGATGAGAAATTCCTTTGAAAATTCTGTGCATTGAGATTGCAAGAAAAAATATTAATTTCATACTGGCTCATCATGTGTATCATTCAGTTTATCAACCCAAGCATTCTCTTTTGTTTAAAGGAAGGAGGGTAACATGTAGTTTGGAAATGATATCAATAGAAAGCTTTTCATTGATAATAATATACAGTATAAAAAACCAATGGTCTCTTTTTGGGGAGACAAAGCTTTCCTACATCAGCTAAAAGTAGCTTTTTGGAAAATCAGGGTTTTTGCTGACCCAGTGGTAGAGCCAATCATCATCGTTTGGCTCTGCAGACCTAACAGGGAACAATGCTGTGATTGGTTAAATGACCACATTGTACTGTGTTTCTGGAGTGAGAGTTAGGAAATGCCAATTGCTCATTTGTAACACAGACACTGACTGATGAGAATCAATAAGGTGCTTCAGTAAAGCTGCAGTTTTTAAAGGTAATGAACATATTTCCCCCCAGATATAAATCAGGTGCCATATATTATTTCTCACAGGCAATGTGATGAGGATTATTTTGAAAGAAGCTGTATGTCCTCTTTAATGTTCTAACTGAATTTATCTTCTGATGAAAAAAAAAGTTAACTCAGGTATGGATAACACATTTCTTCTCCTTTTTCTTTCGAATTAGATGTTTGGTTTCCTTTTAATATCAATCCAATGCAAACGGAATTTTGGATGAAAGTAAATATGCAATTAATGAACTCAGGCTTGGGCTTGGAAGAACATATGCTTAGTATAACTTTAATACTTTAAAAGATTCCCGGGACATATTTGCTAGTCATAGCACCATCTTCATAAAATGAAGACTATAAGGCACATGTACGGCTAATGCAGCATTTCCCCAAAAATTCCTGGGTCGTTGCAGTCACAATTTGCAGATTAACTTGGTGCAATTGCATCGCAATTCAACAATTGTGAACTCAGCAAAATGAATACAACTGCCACCCATTTCATCGCAAATAGGACACGACAGCATGCAAGCCTGCCTGGCATCACACAAATGTCTTTGTGTGCACCACAATTTGTTGACCTAGACCCATTAAGGTTACTAGGAGATCTCTTTATGTAATTCCCCAAAAGGACATTGCATTTAAATTTAAAGATCATAAAGAAATCTCCTTTTTTAAACTATTTAAATTTTTTATTGAACGTTTCTGTTTTTAAGAAATTGTATAATACAGAAAACATCTATATCTCTATCGATAGTTTTATAGAAAAAATTAATTATTATTCAAGTAAACTCATACTCCTGTAATCTTTAAATAAATTAAATTATTCAGCAGATTTTATTCAGTAGGATGAAGGATACACTGTTTTTTTTCTTCAAAATATCCTTGAAGCAACGGTACTGTTGCTATATATATAACGGTACTGTTGCTATACTATAAGTAGTAAGCGGCAGTCCAGGGTCAGCAAATTGAATCAGTGGGGCACACAATTGTATGGATGTAAAATACAATGCCATTTATACCTCCCATTAAGAGATGACAGATGCCTTCCACAACAATAGGATTATTTAGCTAGAATGCTGCATTGGAATTCACTGGACTATTTAGATTCAAATCTTTTTCTAAGAGCTTTGAATATAACAGAATTCCTAACATGTGTTCTATCTACATATTGGATTGTTGGATGTCTCTACATAGTGTATTCTATTTGACATGCTAATTTAAAATAGTGCAATGTCCTCTCTTTAATTATTATAGTCAGAGCTAGAGTCCTGCAGCGGGTCGGGTACCCATGATTTACCCGAAAACCTGCGGAACCCTGCCGGTTGCATGTAGAAGTTCCAGGTGCGGGTATAGACGCGGGCTGGTGGTTCTGCGGGTTTGCGGGTTGCGGGTCGGATCGCGAGTCTTCTCAATATCGATATTTACTCCTTTTTTTCTGGTCACGGCTACTTCCGATGACGTCACTTCTGGTTTACAATGACAGCACTTCCTGTTTTACTCCTTTTTTTCTGATCATGTATACTTCCGATGATGTCACTTCCGGTTTACAATGACAGCACTTCCTGATTCTTGATGGTCAGCGGGTTGCGGATAAGGTACTTGCGGGTCGGGTAGCGGGTCCAAGCGGGTAAGAATGCGGGTTACGGATTGCAGGTTGAGGGTACGGGTTGGATTCGGGTCTCATAAAATGGACCCGCGCAGGACTCTAGTCAGAGCTTCACAAAATACCTAGAAAAGCTGAGGAAGTAGGAGAAAACCAGGGAACAGGCCATTATATGGTGTAGAGTTATACAGTTTTACTACTGTTCTGATCCAATTACAATTTATAATATTAAAGAGCAACTCCTTCTCATTTCTACAGTGGCAATGACACTTAAAGAACTGATATTCCCCCATCTCCCATAGACTATAAACATTTTAATAATGATTCCCTTTTTCTCTGTAATCATGAAACACTAGCTTATACTTAATCATAACTAAGAGGCCTATTTACTAACAATCGAATTTCTATTTTTTCCACAAATCTCAAAAAAATCATGGTTTTTCTATATTTCTAAAAACTCTAAAACTTTTAGATTTATTAAGTGTGAAAACCATGAAAAACTCTAATACAAAAATTTGCCAGGTAAAAGTTGTCGAGGTCCTATAAAAGTCAGTTGGGAACTTAAAGTTGGAATGAAGCCGGGTGAGTCTGCATATGCATTGAACCTGGCAAAAGGCATAAATCTGCTGGACAGAAAGAAATAGAAAAGCTGAAAACCTTAATTAAAGCTAAAAGGTATGCCTGCTCCCATTCAACTAGCCAAGCAAGGCCGAAAAAGAGCAGGAGATTGAGGAGCTGCAGGCCACCCTTGGTGAATTAGAGGCAGAATTAGAGCTGATGTGCCAGGGAGTGGGGGCCGTTAAGGAAAGATACGAAAATGCAGAAAGATTTAATTTGCTGGAGAGGTGCTGCAGGAACCTCATCCTCGGAGGGGGAACCCACCTGACTGCGAACTAGAGGGCGGAGAACCCATCCAGCTCCCAGTTGGTGTCCTCTGGCACTCCTGGGTTGATTAAGGAAATTTGTAGGGTGGAATCCCTGGCCTACCTGTGGCAGGACAAAATGGCCTTCTCTATGGAGGATAACGGGGGAATAGATCCAAAAGAGAAGGTAAAAAAAAGGGGATTAGTAGTGGGTTTAGTGACATAGTTGGGGGGTAAAGTTTTAAGGGGATTTATAGGACTAACCGATAAGGAGGGCATCCACTTTGGTAAGACAAAAAGGAGTCCCCTGAGTGATATGTGCAGAATATGCACTATATGTCTCAGGTATGTCATACTGATAGTGACAAATATAATAATGTTTAAAAAAAATTCATGTTAAAAACTGAAGGACAAAAATATTCTCAGCATAAAAATGTAAATAATTTAAGATACACATTGTAGTTAACTTCATACATGGACACTCTACTGGGTATTTTATAACTTTAATGGACTATATAACCGAAATGGACTATGCAATCCAGTTTTTGCACAATGTCAATATTAATACAAGGAACACTTTGAAGAATCTTGATTATGGACACTTCAGTCATGGACTTTTTTGAAAAGTATGTTTTTTAAATTAGATTGTAACATATATGCATTTTTTCACTTCAATTGGGATCACTGTATGCTGTATGTGGGAAGTACCATGTAAATCCTCACCCCTCTGTCCCCTCCTCTCCAATCACCCAAACCACACACCCCCATCCCTCCTCCCCACTCCCACCCTCACTTTAAATTGAGAGTTTGTCGTGTGAACACTTTAGGCTTGATAAAGAACCCAGTGGGGCCTGAAATGTTGTCCTTTTTGCAGATATATATGGGCTTAATAAAACACAGACTTCCCTAAGCAACTCATTGGTGTGCTCTGGATTTTCATGTTCCTTTTAATGAGTTGGAGAGTGAGATAACAGTTGATGAGGTCAGGATGGCGATTGATGGCTGAGGCCTAAAAAAGACTATGGGGCCTGACAGCTTAACGGCCGGGTTTTTTTTTTTAAAGACTTCAGTGACCTCCTGGCTCCTCATCTAGTGGAGGTGTTTAGTAGCACCCTAGAAGAGGTTGTACTTCCTTTTATATTTCTGTCCAAGGGTTTAGATCAGACAAAGGATGAGAACTGGTGCCCCATAGCCCTTCTCAATACAGATAGAAAGATTCTGGCAAAGGTCATGTTTAATTGTCTCTTTCTTTTTTCAAAGAGGCTGCTTTCTCCCTCCCAGCACTGCATGGTAAAAGGCCCAAGCATGTTTTCAGCTGTCCTTGGCATCCGGGAGGTCCTGGAATGTTGCAGGGCTTGTGAGTACATTCTGGCTTTGGACCAGTCTAAGTCTTTTGATAGGGCAATTCACAAGTATCTCTGGTTGCTCCTTGGTAAGTACAGTCTCTCTGGGAAATTTGTGAATTGCCTTAGAGTTTTGTATAGAGGGACCAAGAGTTTCCCGCTTGTGAATGGTTGGTCGGGGAAGTCCTATGGGGTTTCCTCTGGGGTCAGGCAGGGATGTCCTTTGAGCCGTCTGTCGTATGTGTTTGCCATCGATCCCCTTTTGAGGCGGTTGGATGGTGAAGCATTGGCAGGGGTGCCCCTGTCTCTCAGGAAAAACCTAAAGATTGCTGCCTATGCAGATGATGTCACAGTAGTCATCTCCAGTGGTGGAGAAGCAGAGACTTTGTCTTGTATGCTGGAGGACTATTCAAGGGCCTCAGGGTCTTTGATTAACAAGAGCACATATGAAACGTTATGGATAAGGAAGGGAGACCCTGCATTTGGTCTCCCGGATGTCTTCCCAATGGCTAAGCCTGAAATTAAAATTCTTTCTATCAAATTTGGCCAGGGCGATTATGCCAAGCGAGGGAGACTGCAACTGCCTTGGTCATTCGGTGGAAAGGGTTGAGATATACTCTTAGAGAAAGTTATCAAAGTTTACCTGGTTCCAATCTTTTTTTTTTTTTTTTTTTAACCAAAAGTGCTTTATTGAATACACCACAGGTATCAAAAAACAGTACAGCAAATAAACAGTTCTTCAGGTTCAATAAAATGCAATAGGACATATTTCAACTGAGCTGGTTTCAATCTTTTTGTATGCCAGCTAGGGATGTCGCGGACTGTTCGCCCGCGAACTAATTCGTGCGAACATCGACTGTTCGCGTCCGCCGATATGTTCGCGAACGTCGCGCGACGTTCGCCAATTTGGGTTCGCCTTAGCTGGCGCTTATTTTTGACCTCTCACCCCAGACCAGCAGATACATGGCAGCCAATCAGGAAGCTCTCCCTCCTGGACCACCCCCACACCCCCTGGACCACTCCCCTTCCACATATAAACTGAAGCCCTGCAGCGTTTTTTCATTCTGCCTGTGTGTGCTTGGAAGAGCTAGTGTAGGGAGAGAGCTGTTAGTGATTTGAGGGACAGTTGATAGTAACTTTGCTGGCTAGTAATCTACTTGATACTGCTCTGTATTGTAGGGACAGAACTCTGCAGGGATTTGAGGGACATTTTAGGTTAGGTAGCTTTGCTGGCTAGTAATCTACCTTCTACTGCAGTGCTCTGTATGTAGCTGCTGTGGGCAGCTGTCCTGCTGCTGATCTCTCATCTGCTGACTGCTGCCTGTAACCCAATAGTCCTTGTAAGGACTGATTTTATTTTCTTTTTTGTTTTTTTTACTTTGCTACTGTAAGAGCCCAGTGCTATTAGTCTAGCTGTGTTGGGGAGTGGGACTGGTGTGCTGCTCCTCCTAGTAGTTCACCACTACCAGCACCAACCAGAGTCAAAATTGTTACAAAGTATCTTATTTGCACCTGTTAGCTGTTCTGAGCTCTCTGCCAAAAGCTAATTAAGTTAGAAACTGTTTTTTTTTCTGGCTGTTCAGTTCAGAGAAAAGAGGGACTGGTGTGCTGCTCCTCCTAGTAGTTCACCACTACCAGCACCAACCAGAGTCAAAATTGTTACAAAGTATCTTATTTGCACCTGTTAGCTGTTCTGAGCTCTCTGCCAAAAGCTAATTAAGTTAGAAACTGTTTTTTTTTCTGGCTGTTCAGTTCAGAGAAAAGAGGGACTTTCCAGTACAAAAGAGGGACAGGGGGTTGAGTGGTCAAAAGAGGGACAGTTGGGAGGTATGCAAGTGCCACCTAGCTGTGTGAGCTTTTTCACATTCTGTCTAAATAACAATAATAATTCCGTGTCCGTAAACATCACCTGAGTGATGTTTTTACAGCAGCAATAATATATTCCGTATCCACTACTGTATACGTTGCCCTTGCAGGCATTGTTTGCCCAGTCTTTAACCAAGTGCCACTTAGCTGTGTGAGCTTTTTCACATTCCGTGTCCAGAAACATCACCTGAGTGACGTAGTGTGATTTCTGCCCTTTACAGCACAAAACGCAGCGCTGTGTCAACAATGTATTTTCAGATACATTTTTGCCCTTGATCCCCCTCTGGCATGCCACTGTCCAGGTCGTTGCACCCTTTAAACAACTTTAAAATAATTTTTCTTGCCAGAAATGTCTTTTCTAGCTTTTAAAATTCGCCTTCCCATTGAAGTCTATGGGGTTCGCGACGTTCGCGAACCATTCGCATTTTTGACGCAAGTTCGCGAATATGTTCGCGAACATTTTTTCCGCCGTTCGCTACATCCCTAATGCCAGCTATGTGTGCCTTCTGCCAGAGGCTCTCTATGGTAAGATCAATGGTCTGTTTTTCCAATTGTTATGTGGAAATATAACCAACCTTGTTAAGAGGAACATTACCTATCTGCAAAGGAAGGAGGGGGCCTTTGTATGATCTGCCCCGTGGTGTTCTTTGTGAGCACCTTTATTAAATACATCTTTCCGAACCTCCTAGTGGAGTGGCCTCCTTTGTGGGTAGAGATCTTTAGGGTATGGGTCTCTTCTTAACTAGAAGACTGGATGGATGGTGGCTTATTAAAGAGTGGCGCTCTCCGTCTTATGTTATGGTGGGCCTGAAAGTGATTAGGCAGTGGTGTGTGACTGTTGAGGAGATCAAGACTGCTTCTAGGAGGGAGATGGACAGGAGAGTCTTGTCAATTTACTTTCAAGCATCACTGGCCCTGAGGGATTGCCCAAATGCTGTGTTAAGATCAGGGCTCTCTTAAGTTAACTCCCAGAGTCCCCAACAAGTTCAGGGATATCATTTGGAGCTCTTTCCATGGGAAGCTTTATGTTAATGGGAACTTGAAGTACAGGCGCACCGATGATCGTGGTTGCCCACATGAGGAATGCGCAGTAGTAGTGGAGACCATGGACAACTTCCTGATTCATTGTTCCTTTAACATAGATGTGTACAAACAGGTCTCCATGGCATTAAAGATTCCCTGTCTTTCTGGTTGGGATTATCAGAAGTGGGCCTATGGGGCTTTCAAGAGGCAGGGGGGTCTTAATTTGGGCACCCATTTTTTAGTAAGTTCTATGACCCGCTTTTACACTTAGAATGCATGGTTTAAGGTTTCTCTTATGTGCGAGATTCTCCCCTCTTCGGTGGTGGTGAGCATGATCTTGGGTGAGCTTGGGAAGGTAAGATCTTTAGAGAAACAGAGGATGAAAGAGGCAGTGTGCCCTGTGGTGGGGCTTCTGTTTTGACCCTCCATGAGTCACCTTGCCTTATTTCTAATGTTTCTCATGTGGTGGGCTAGTATTTCTACACCCCCCTAGATTTTTTCTTATAGGTAGGATTTTTATGATTGGGCTCATACTGTTATAGGTGAGTAGCCCAATCCTTTTTCTTCCTGTCTTGGGTTTTATTTAATTTTATTTATTTGCTAGTACTTGGTTATTCTTATGTCTTATCCTTTTGCTAAAACTTGTGGGTTGCTGCCACATGGTGGTAGTGAACAGCCCGTAAAAGTGGTTATGGAAAAAATGGCTAAAATTGGCGGAGGCCCATAAAAGTGGCTGATGAGGCTAGATGTTAGTATTTTAAAAAAAGAGAAGAAATATAAATAAGTAGAAAATAAAATTGTTTAATATTTGAAACTATGCATTTTCTTGTATACATTTTACATGTATGTAAAATACAAGTATAATACAATACTCCTTTTCTTTTCTTTTATGTTTAAAGTCTATTTCCTTTGCATCCTACGCAGCAGCACAGCATGAGATTCATTCTCCCCTTTAAAGATAGGACAGTTAGTCACACCCCCAAAACAATCAAGCATCCCATAAAAGCCCCTCCTTTACCCCTCCTCCGCTATTGTTTTTTCTGTCCTACAGGACAGATAGGATGGTTAGTAGGCAGAGAAAAATTCTAAATACCTCCAGGAGAACCGGGTTATGCACAGCAAGTATCCAATTATTTGATTAAGGGATCAGAGGATCCATTGTAATCAGCCTGAAATAGGCATTGGAAAAGCAGAACGAGTCTTCTGAGGTAAGATTTCAAATCTGTTTTGCCGGCAGGAGAAATCCGGCATGGCTGCGGCGCTTCCGGGTAGACGCGTGGGAGGTCACGTGGCTTATCACGCAAGGACGCGGAAGTGCGTCTTTGCGCATGCGCAAGATTGGATTGGCGTGCAATGGCATAAAGATGCAGCGTACGCATTTTCTCGCGCCTAAACAAATCAAATGGCCTATTTAAGGCATTTTGGCTAAAAGGCTATGGCTTCTGGATGAGCTGCACAAGTGAGAATTTTTTTCTGCCTGAAGATTCTGGGAGCCCTGTTAAGATGTCAAGCCCAAGGGAGAGCCAAGGGACAGGAAGAGATCAAGGAAAAGTAAACATATTGTCTGTAGGGAATGCGAGGCACCCCTACCGGATGAGTATCGGAGAGGTCGCTGTGCTGATTGTTTAGAGAAGGAATCCCAGAGGGGAAACCAACTATCAGCATCTACTATAAGCCTAATTAAGGATCTTATTAAGGAGTCATTGCAGGAGACAGGACACCAGAGTGGTGTTGCTAAAAAAGGTCTTTTTCAGCAGGATTCAGATACGGAACCAGAAGGTGACCTGGTAATCCTGGATGAGGTGGGATCATCATCCTTGGAGGAGGAACTTGATCAAGGGGAAGTTTGGCATCTCCAATTTACAGCCCTACCGTTCGGCATTTCGTGCGCTCCAAGAGTCTTCACAAAGATAGTGGCAGCTGTGGTAGCAACTCTAAGAATGGAGGGAATCTCCATTGTATCATATTTGGACGACTGGTGGATCAAAGCAGTATCAGAAACATGGTTGAAGAAACATCTGGACAAAACCTTAGACCTACTGAGGTATCTAGGGTGGATTGTGAATGTTCAAAAATCATCCCTAGAGCCGGAGAGAAAAAAACGTTTCTTGGGTTTTGTGATAGACTCGAGGGAGATGGTGTTAACAATTTCCCAGGAGAGGCGGATAAAATTGTTACAAAATGTAAGGAGCTTGAGGGAACCAAGGCCGGTCTCCATCAGGATGGTAATGAGAATACTGGGCCTAATGTCCTCAACAATAGAGGCAGTTCCCTGGTCTCGTCTCCATATGCGTCACCTGCAGCAAGAGTTTTTGCAAAGGTGGGACATGAAAATCGGTTCTCTAGACAAGTCTTGGATCTTGTCGAGGGAAACCAGGTCTCAACTCAGATGGTGGCTAAGGACCGAGAATCTGTAAAATGGCAGATCATTGCTTCAGAGGAAGTGGTGTCTGTTGACAACGGATGCATCCAGCAAAGGTTGGGGAACACATATAGACAACCACTCAACACAAGGTGTATGGAGCATAATGGAGAGGACAATGTCCTCGAATTTCAAGGAATTAAGAGCGGTAGGACAAGCATTACAAAGCTTTCAAGACCGTGTTGTGGGCAGATCTGTAAAGGTACAGACAGACAATGCTATGGTCGTATCATATATATATCGGCAGGGGGGACGAGGTCTCCATTCCTGTTGAGAGAGTCCCTGAAAATTTTGGATTGGGCAGAGGCCAATCTTTACCAGTTGAGAGCAGTCCACATAAGAGGAGTGGACAATGTGTGGGCGGATCAGCTGAGCCGGAATATGATAATTCCAGGGGAATGGTCCCCTCAAGAAGCAAATTTTTTGGCAGATAGCGAGGAGATTTGGAGTACCACAAATAGACAATGGCATCGAGAAAGAATGCCAAACTTGCCAGGTTCCACTCGTTGTGTGTCAAGGACAGACCGGAATTCCTGGATGCGATGTCAGTAAAGTGGGATTACGTACTGGCATACATCTTTCCACCATTCCCAATGATAGACAGAGTGTTGAAAAAGGTGAGGGAGGATCAAGCGAGAGTAATTGCGGTGATACCCTTTTGGCCCAAGAGATCATGGTTGGCCCAACTCATGCAAATGAGTCACGGGGAATATTGGGTACTTCCGCAGGTCAAGGATCTGCTGACACAAGGGAAGTTCCAGTACAAGAGGCTGGAAAGACTTCACTTGACGGCATGGAACTTGACAGGCCCCTATTAGTTCAATACGGCCTGTCCGATAAAGTTATTGAGACTATGTTGCAATCTAGGAAGTCATCTACAAATAAAGCATATAAGAGAGTTCAGAAAATATTTGAAAGATGGTGTGCGGAGAAGAATGTGACGGCCCTAAACCCTTCGGTGGGGGAGGTTTTAGATTTCCTACAAAAAGGCTTTGACAAAGGTCTGAAACCGGGTACAATCAGAGCACAGGTTTCAGAAATCTCAGCTTTTACTGGAATTTCTTTATCATCCAATCCGTTGGTGGCACGATTCATGAGGGCTCTAGGAAAGATTTGTCCTTCTTTCAGAGAACCTGTGCCTAGCTGGGATTTGAATATAGTTCTAAATAGATGTGCCACTCCATTTGAGCCAATAGAAGACGCGGACATCAAATGGTTGTCTATGAAAGTTGTTTTCCTATTAGCAATTACTTCAGGTAGGAGAGTTGGGGAACTAGGAGCACTCTCTATAAAGGAGCCTTTTCTACTTTTTCTAGAAAATAGAGTTTTATTAAGAACAGTTCCGTCCTTCCAGCCTAAAGTCTCCTCGAGTGCTAATATCAATCAGGAGATAATATTGTGTCTTTTTCAGGAACAAATAAAGGAAGCAAGGCTTCCAAATTCACAATTGCCAGATGGATTAAAGATACAATTCAAGTATGTTATGAATTGGAAGGTCTTTCACCTCCGGAATTTATCAAGGCACATTCTACCAGAGCAGTGGCCACGTCCTGGGCAGAGAGGAGCCAAGTTTCAGCAGAACAAATCTGTAAAGCAGCTACATGGAGTAGTTTAAATACTTTCTCGAAGCATTACAGGGTTGACATCTGGGCTTCACAGGAAGCGGATTTTGGCAGAAAAGTCCTGCAGTCAGCGATGTCTGGAAGTTCCCTCCCTATATGAGAAATTACTTGCTATGTCTCATGCTGTGCTGCTGCATAGGATGCAAAGGAAAATGGAAATTTGTTCTTACCGTAATTTCCCTTTCCTTTGGATCCAAGCAGCAGCAAGGATCCCACCCTATTTTTTCAATAAATAGTGATTAAGCATTATATGGTCTTACTTTTTTATGACAATAGCGGAGGTGGGGTAAAGGAGGGGCTTTTATGGGATGCTTGATTGTTTTGGGGGTGTGACTAACTGTCCTATCTTTAAAGGGGAGAATGTATCTCATGCTGTGCAGCTGCTTGGATCCAAAGGAAAGGGAAATTACGGTAAGAACAAATTTCAATTTACTTTGCTGTAATGGGTGGGGTTATCTCCAAAAAAGAGGAGATGAAGAAAAGACTTGTTTGGGGGTGTGGTTATGCAAATTAGATTTTCTAAGGTTGTTTTTTAACTTTCTTTAATTAGATTTTTTTTATTTTTTTCTTCACAAATAAATATATATATATATATTGAATGCAAATGTATAAAGTTAAAAATTACATTTTTTCTTTTGTATTTGAGGCCTCCCTATTGTCAACAATGTTTGGTTTTTGCTGGGTTTCTTTCTGAAGACATGTTGTACATAATATCAAAAGTTACTTTAAAAAAAAAAAGAGAGAGAGAGACCTCTTCATTTTTCTAGACTCAACTCAAGTCTTTGGTTTTGTAGGGTTTAGGTTTTTATTTTCTGTTAATGTGTTTCGTGTATTTGTATTTATATACATATGTATTTATATGTATTTATATTTGTATTTCTTATTCTAAAGCCTAACAAGTTTTAAGGCTTAAATGCTGGCTTTTCTTTGTATATATTCTATGTTTTGATTGCTTTGTATATAGGGAAGCAAGTTTTTCTCAATAAAAAATTTCCAGCTCCAATAGTGTATATTAAAATTGCTGCAGTTAAAAAGCTCGTAGTTGGATCTTGGGATCAAGCTGGCGGTCCTGCCTGTCCCAGCACCTGCCTCTCGGCGCCTCCCCGATGCTCTTGACTGAGTGTCCAATAACGAATGAGACTCCTCCATACTAACTATTTACACGACCCCCTGGTGGTCTGCATCAAACTTCTTAGAGGGACAAGTGGCATTCAGCCACACAAGATCGAGCAATAACAAGTCTGTGATGCCCTTAGATGTCTGGGGCTGCACCCGCACTACACTGAATGGATCAGCGGGTGTCCACCCTGCGTCGACAGGTGCGGGTAACCCGCTGAACCCCTTTCATGATAAGGATCGGGGATTGCAATTATTTCCTATGAACGAGGAATTCCCAGTAAGTGCGGGTCATAAGCTTGAGTTGATTAAGTCCCTGCCCTTTGTACACACCACCCGTCGCTACTACCAATTGGATGGTTTAGTGAGGTTCTCGGATCAGCCCCGCCGGGGCATCCACGGCCCTGGCAGAGCACCGAGATGATCAAACTTGACTATCGTGTGCTGGGTGCTCTCTAGTCTTTCTATTGTATATGCCGTGTATTGACCCTTCCATGTCCCTGTATTTCTTATTGCTGCCTGAACTGACCCCTACCTGGCTTGACAACTCTCCTGTTGCCGATTTGGTACTGTGTTGATTCCTCTTTGTGTATGACCTTGACATGTGACCCCAACCTTGCTTTGGTTACCTATATTGTACTGCATTTCCCATTTTGGTTTGACCCAGACTGTTCTTAGACTCCGCTTACTGCTCCTTCATCATATCAGTATATATTCGGTTCCCGTGCTCACCCAGAACTCTCTCCCTGGTTCTCCCGTATTAAGACCTGGTGGCATCTGAGTAGCGGAGGGCTCCACCCAAAGCCAAAGATGGCTGCTAACAACAGAAGTGTCGGGTTTAGACCGGAACATTGAAGTTAGTTCTGGGTTTGGGATACCATACATTACAGGTCTTCACCAACGTCCCTTAGGAAAATGTAACATGCACAATGTTCAAGTAGTATAATCAACAGATCCAGAATGGGCAAGGTTTGCACAGTAAGAAGCCAATTTAAAGGGTGACAAGGAGGTTTGGATGCAGAGAGATGATGCTGTTGAGCTGATGTCATGATGCATGCAAGGTTTTAAGAGGAGTACTACTGAGAGACCATACAGAGCATGCACATATGGAATGGGGACTGGTGCATCGAAGGTTAGGAAAGTGCGTCCATCTCCCATTGCACCTATTAGTGACATTTCTGATCCACTTTGCTGACCATGGATATTCAATTTCTACATACAGAACAGTACTTTTGATGCAAGGATATATTAAAGTAGACAACACTGGTGTCAAGGAAATCTGCTATCATTTCACTTACTCAAAGGATACATTCAGTGGCATAAGTAGATATTTCTGGGCCCCACGGCAAATTAATTTTTGGGCCCCAAACATATCCAGAGGTTGTCATTTTTTAGCAATACATGTTAAAAAATTGCTCATTAATTAGACCTCACGGGCCCCCTTATACCTCCTGGGCCTAGGTCTGGATTTGTTAGCGAGGCCACAAAAGCCCGAGCGGCACATTTGTAGGGGAGGCATGCCTCCTAGCTGCATCTATATTTATTGGTTCTATCAGAATACCCGAAATGTAGTTAAAGGGGGAGCAGCAGACCAAGCGGTGAGTATTCATTGTGAGCTGGGGTAGGAGGCACATGTGTGTGTTCCACAGTGGTATGCATCAGGGGTAGCACATGCATCTGGGGTAGGGGACACAAGACGCACCAGACCTAGGGGCATCTTTTTTGCAAATCCGGCACTGCCTGGGCCCCCCAGCAGCTGCTGGGTCTGCTTGCTCTTTAGTTCCTCTCCTGGATGCAGTAAATATTAATTTATTTGTATGACAGTGCCAAACACTCAATGGATGCAAAAATTCAGCTTGCATCGATGCTATTTACAAGGGTTCTGGTATCCACAGAAGCTATTAAGCAAGTTTCAGAGAGCACCAATGTGCCTACATAGGTGTAAAAGAGCACTAAGAGCAATAGATGCAAATAACTTGTGCCAAGTTTAACAGACACTAATGCTTTTATTGATTCTGTGTGAATTGGGGTGAATAACTACAAAAAAAACCAAACTTTGTTTGGCTTCATGCCCAATCAGAAGGGAGAAGCTGAAGAGAGCTGCAATCGGTTTCACAATTTCACATTTGCTTTGGCTGAACACGATTAATTGATTATCAAAGATTTTTTGCAAAATATATGCATTGCTTGCTGGTGTATCAGGGAGGAAATGTTGCCAGTGTGATTCAATAATGTTACAACAGTTTGTGTGTGTGTTAGTGTGTATGTGTGTGGGGGGGGCAGTCTGCTAGACCATTTTAGCAACAGGTAATTCTGGGGTCACTTGGCACCTGCTCTGTCTTGAACTCTTATTAACTACCCTGTAAGTCTTTCCCTGTAAGTCCTAAGTTGGAATAAACAGACAAAGAGATGAGGCAGGTCACAATGCAGTAGGAAACATGAAAATAATGTGTTATTGGTTTTAGAACAGTACGATATAGGATTGCATATATGTTTGTACACCTGGCATTTCGTAAAATTAACAGTGTACATGGCATGTGTTGAATTATATTGTTTGGTATGGGGGTTATTTATTAAGGTTCGAATTGTGTTTTCCACAAAACTTCGAGTTTTTGAGGTTATTTTTTTTGGTCAAAACATTTTCGAGGTAAAAAAAAAAAACCCTCTAATTACTCACATATTTTGAGATTTATTATACCACGACCCTGAAAATAGTTTGAATTTGATAATACACCATCTAAAACCTGTCAAAGTCATGTAGGAGTCCCTTGAACCATTGAAAGATGTTAATTGCCTTCATGATGTTCACGTTTTTTTCTAAAGGTTTTGCCCAATTCAAGCGATTTTAGTTTTTTTCAGCCAAAAACTTGAGTTATCAGGTTTTTAACCCCGAACTCGCTCAAGTTTTTTCTTAAATAAGATACCAGTCGAGTTGTGAGTTGTGATGGGATAAATAAATTCCCCAGGCGTGAATTTGCTGTGAATTTCCGTGTTTAGCGGCCAGCGAATAAATCCGTGAAACTGCAGATGAAAAATCTGTCGCATCCAAAAAATTTGGGTGTGCATCACAATAGTAACGCACATAAAAATTGGCACGCATCAGAATTATTTGGTAAACTCCGAATTACGTAAAGGCCTTCTCCCATAGTCTCCATTTTATCCAAATAATCCAAATTTTTATAAATGATTTCCCTTTTCTCTGTAATAATAAAACAGTACCTTGTACTTGATCCCAACTAATGTGATGATAGGATTAATCCTTATTGGAGGCAAAACCAGACTATTTGGTTTATTTATTGTTTACATGATTTTCTAGTAGATTTAAGGTGTGAAGATTCAATTTACAGATTCGTTATCCAGAAAACCTCAGGCCCTGAGCATTCTGGATAACAGATCCCATACCTGTAAGGGATATAGATCCAATAGTCAAATTGCAGGTATTTACAGGCAAGTGTGCCCAACCTACAGTATGTTTTGGGATGTCCGTATCCCATAGGCTTGATTTTAAGCAAATAATTAAAAATTAAAAATGATTTTTCTCTGTAAAAATAAAACAGTACCTAAATGTACGTGATCCCAACTAAGCTATAATTAATAATTAATGAATGCAAAACAACCCTACTGGGTTTATTTAATGCTATAAATTATTTGTTAGCAGATTTAAGATGTGAAGATCCAAAATTGTAGAAAGACCCCTTATCTGGAAAAGCCCTTGTCCCAGCCTTCTGTATAACAGGTCCCATACCTGTACTTTGTTTTTTATTTATTTTCTATATATTTGTAATCTAATTCCAATATGTAAGTATAACATGGCTCTAGGCATGCAAAGATGTTCTCTTTGAGGTCTATATAAAAATGTGTAACGATCTACAGAAAAATCGTTTAATAAGCATTTGTGCCTTGCCTTCCCTGAACCATTTGCCAGATAAAAACTGCCTTTTTTCTTGCCAAAAGAATAACAAAAGTGTTTAACCTATTGTAAAGAATCTATAAAAAGAATTAGAGAAAGAAACTATTGATGTTGGTATTCCCAATGAAAAACAAGTGAGTGCCCTTATCCTTCACCTTTGTCTGGCTCAAAAGTCCCCTCCCTCTGGGTAGATTTAACTTACTCAGTAGCAAGGAAGACCTAAAACAACCTCTACAGGAATCTACTGTTAATTATCTCTGCCCCAGTTTCTTATTTTAGTGCTTTACATGGAGGATTTAGCATTTCTTTGTTTCCTAAATGCATATCTTGACTCTGCTTTGCTTATTAGGGCTTGATGTTTGCATTTAATTAAGGCTTGCCATATTCTTAAGAACGTCTGCGTTATGTCATTTTAACCTGCTTAGTCAATAGCTCGCCTGCCGCGGTCCCTTCCCAAGGTTTGCTACTTCAGTCACGTTTCCAACTCCAGAGCCTTCATGCTGTGCGCTTACTTCTTCACACAACATCAAACAAAGTGAGATTCACAGTTGGGGATTCTCTCATGACAGCAGAGGATGTAAAAGTGTTTTGACAAATAGGTATACTGGCTGTGGGTTTCCGGGAGTCATTTATTGTTTATGCTGTATGGGAGACTGGGAACGTGTGGATGATTATATTAGCTTATATATTCATAGTATTAGGAAGACCTGTGATACTTAAATTATATATTATATATTCATAGTATTAGGAAGACCTGTGATACTTAAATTATATAGGATGTTTTATATGAAAACTCACTAGAAATAAAGAAAAAAAGCTAAAACACACATTTTCCCTTCTGAATATTATTTTCTTTTCATCTTTTACTCTTCTACCAATACAGTGTTTTTCCATTGTTCCAAAAACATCAAAAATTGTTGGTTCACTTTTGTTCTGTGCATGAACCCATAATAAATAAATAGCTTTACTGCCAGCATTTTCCTGTAATTAGACTTCAAAGAAAATATACAGTACAGGTATGGGATCTGTTATCCAGAGAAAGCTCAGAATTACAGAAAGGCTGTCTGTCTCCCATAGACTCCATTTTAACCAAATAATCAAAATTTTTAAAAATGATTTCCTTTTTCTCTGTAATAATAAAACCATATAAAATGTCATTCCTGAACCAACAAGTTGTAATATTGGTGTGCAGGTGCCATCTCAGGTCATTTTACCTGGTCATGTGCTTTCAGAAAGAGCCAGCACTTTAGGATGGAACTGCTTTCTGGCAGGCTGTTGTTTCTTCTACTAATGAAAGTGAAGGAGTTGCAGTGGGATCTGGATTGACTACTATTGAGTGCTGTTCTTAGATCTACCAGTGAATTATCTTGTGTTAGGGAGCTGCTATCTTCCCACTGTTCTGTTGTTAGGCTGCTGGGGGGGTGGAGGGAGGTGGTGATATCACTCAAATTTGCAGTACAGGAGTAAAGAGTGACTGAAGTTTCTCAGAGCACAAGTCACACGACTGGGGGCAGCTGGGAAACTGACAATATCTCTAGCTCCATGTCAGATTTTGAAATTAAATTTAAAAAAACCCGTTTGCTCCTTTGAAAAACAGATTCCAGTGCAGAAGTATGCTGGAGCAGCACAATTAACTGATGCATTTTGAAAACATGTTTTCCCATGACAGTATCCCTTTAAGGTATGAAGAAGATCCAAATTATGGAAATATCCATTATCCAGAAAACCCCAGGCCCCAAGTATTCTGGATAACAAGTCCCATACCTGTATGTATGTTTATATAGACTGCAAGCACTATACACTCTACACTAAATATAAACACCTCTGTGTTTAAATAATCAAAGAATGCCAAAGTTAAAAAAGTGTAGTACTCAACAAGGCTTACTAAAATATGTGATAGGGATTTATTTAGTGATAAGGCACTGTTTCAGTCAGTAACTGACCATTGTTCACCTTTTAAACAAATTTTACTTAGACGTAGAAAGTGAAATTCTGACCCAATTTTGAAATCAGTTTTCATTTTTTATTATTTGTGTTTTTTCTTTAGCTATTTAGCTTTTTATTCAGCAGCTCTGCAGTTTTCCATTTCAGCAATCCAGTTGCTAGGGTCTAAATTACCCTCGCAACCATGCATTGATTTAAATGAGAGACTGGAATATGAATAGGAGAGGCCTGAATAGAAAGATGAGTAATGAAAAGTAGCAATAACAATATATTTGTAGCCTTACAAAGTGTTTGTTTTTTAGACAGGGTCAGTGACCACCATTTGAAGGCTGAAAGAGCCAGAAGAAGGAAAATCATTAAAAAACTATAAAAAATAAAAAATAAAGACCGAATGAAAAGTTGCTTAGAATTAGCCATTCTATTACATACAGTACTAAAAGTTATCTTGAAGGTGAACAATTTGCTTTCACAAAAACAAAGTGTGTTATATTACACTATATACAATATACATAGATATTTAAGGTTCATCATCATCATCAGTGGCTTTGCCTTCAAAACAAATTACATTTAAAAAGTTTTTAACAGTTTAACCTCATTATGTTCCAGTTTGACCTTAGGTTTTGTCAGTTCATCCCAAGAATTGCTCTGAATGTAATAGAATTGTATTAGTTCTAATGCATGCCTTGGAAATCAGTTCACTCATTTATACTGATAGTCAAATGCCCTTTGGTTCAACTAGTCGATTAATAGCTAATTTCTTATGAATTCTGAAAAAAATATGCCTTCCAAGAAAAGTCCACTAAAGGTGACAATAGTGCAGCTATAGGATCTGACATACAGAATGTTGGGGACCTAGGCTTTTCTAGATAGTCTTTCCAACGTTTGGATCACCATAAATTATGTCTGCAAAAAATCATTTAATCATTAAATAAACCCAATAGGGTTGTTTTTCCACCAATTTGGGTTCATGCAGCTTAGTTACCATCAAGTTGACTGACTGTGGTGGTTATTCTCACAGTGGCGGAATATGGTTCTCACTGTGGACCTTGTCAATATGTGCAACAGACCTGCAATTAAAAATCACATGCAAACAGTCAGAAATGATGCAATTCAAACAGCCACAGCTTGCATCTTATTTTCTACCACGTGCAGTTGCATTCGTTTTGATTCACTGGGCACCGTTGCAGTGGATACAACTCATTTTATACCGGCAATAACACCAGGGTCGGACTGGGGGGCCCGGGGCCCACCGGGACTGCTGTCCAGGGGCCCCTGCCGGCTTACTAAAAC
Organism: Xenopus laevis; assembly: GCF_017654675.1. Classification (NCBI taxonomy): domain Eukaryota; kingdom Metazoa; phylum Chordata; class Amphibia; order Anura; family Pipidae; genus Xenopus; species Xenopus laevis. The sequence continues at coordinate 34,666,836 of NC_054375.1, read as the reverse complement.
GCGTCGGCCCAGCAACAGTGGCGTTCGGCGCGCATGCGCAACATCGACACCGCTCGGCACGCATGCGCAACAGCGCCGTTTGGCGCGCATGCGCAGGCGGCGCTGCGCATCGCGAGAAAAAAAAGTAATTTTTTTCCGATTGGAAATATCTACAGAAGGGTTCTGGCCCGGCGGGGGCCCACGAGGGTCGGGGCCCACCGGGCCAGTCTGACACTGAATAACACACTCCGGAATTTTTGAGAAAACATTATATTACATAGTAACATAGTTAAATCGGGTTGAAAAAAGACAAAGTCCATCAAATTCAACCCCTCCAAATGAAAAAACAGACTTGTATTGTCGGTTAGAAAATGGCAATTTGCATCCAAAATCACGCCTTGCAATGCACAGCTGTCTTGGGTAGTGATGGGAGAATAAATTCACCAGGTGCGAATTTGCAGCAAATTTCTGTGTTTCGCCCAATTTGCGAAACTGCAGCAAAAATTTGGACACGCGTAAAAATTATTTGGACGCCCATTAACTTTTATGCATTTGGCATTTGATGCACACAAAATAGGTGTGCATCAAATTGCGGGCGGCAAAATTGTAGGGAACAGCAAAATTGACGCAGGCATCAAAATTCGCGATTTACTCTGGAAATTCACAATTTTATTTGGTGAAGGAAAATTCTGACAAATTCACCTATCACTAGTCTTGGGAAATCGTGTATACAATGCTCCATATACTACACATTGGCAAAGAGAGCTACAGTAGGACCCTGTGTCATGAAAACAACCAAACAGAAGTATGCAGGAGCACTGGAGAGTAGCCCAGTGGAATTTTTTCAATTCAAGTCCAGGGGTAATACAGCAGTAATAAAACCTTTTGGATAACAAATAAAGGCAGTACCAAAATACAATTAAAGTCTTTCCACAGTCCCAAGAAAAGTCCATATAGATAATGGCCAAGAGTAGTGAAGGAGTAGAACCAATGTGCAGAAGAGCTTTCCTCTATCTCTCAAGAGATGTTTTTTAATATGATCAAATAAATATACATTTTTAGAACAGCATGAATACAGAGTTAATTTTTCCTGATTTCCACTGCTAGTGCTGTCTATTGTTCCTCTGCCTATTGTCAGGCGCAGACTTCTTGGTTCCTTGAATATCTCCTAAATCCTTTCAGGATTTAGAAGGAAATCAAATCAATATCTCCAGTGCTTGTTAAAGGTCTGTCACACCCCACTTTTACATTTTCCCGGGAACCTGAAAAAAAAAATTGACGTAAAAACCAGCTAAAACATAAAATCTGGGAATGAAACATTATGTCTTTACCAGTGTTTGACCGCGGAAACGCGTATGTAAAAAAAGCTGGCTCCTACTGTATATTCATTTTTGACCTCTACCTAAAACAAGCCTCTGATTATTGAATTGATGTATATGATCTTGGCATAAAAAAGAAATGTGGATTTTTTTTTGCATAAAATGATTTTTTTTTTGTGGTGTTATGTAAAGCAGTGCTGTCCAATTTATGTGCTACCGAGGGAAGAAATTTTTCTGGCCTACAAGGTTGAGGGCCGATAATGTAAGCCAGTGTTGACCACTCCCTGTTTTTAAACCACTCCTACTTAAAACCACACCCATGTTACCACAAGACCATGTCCACATTAATTGTGGTAGCAGACCAAAAAACCAAATGGTTGGTGCTTCCTGCAGGGATATCAGTCATCACTCATATGTGAAAAAAGTTGTCATATTAAGACATACCCTTAAATCCCCTGTGGATAACACAGCATCCCCAGCACATGATTAAACACATTAGAGGCCCCTAACAATAATTTATTTTCAAATGCTAACAAACCCCCAGAACAAATACCAGGCTTATGTTCCACAGGCAGGATAGTTAGGATCAAGTACAAGATACTCTTTTATTATTATAGAGAAAAGGGAAATCGTTTTTAAAAATGGCAATTTTTTAATCAAAATGGAGTCTATGGGAAATAATCTTTCTATAATTCAGAGAATTCTGGATTCTAAAGGGTTTCCAGATAATGGATCCCATACCTGTATAGAGGGTCACGCGTTAAGCACTAAGTAATTTGTTTTTTAGCAATTTGGGTTTTAGTAGAGTACAAGTATGGGACCTGTTATCCAGAATGAGTGGGACCTGGGCTTTTCCAGATAAGGGATCTCCATAACAAAAGTATACTAAAAATCATTTAACATATTAATTTAACCTAACAGGCTGGTTTTGCCTCCAATAAGAATCAATTTTATCTAAGTTTGGATCAAGTACAATGTTCTCTTTTATTGTTAAAAAAGGAAATAATTTTTAAAAATGGCAATTATTCAAACAAAATGAAGTCTATGGGAAATAGTCTCTGTAATTCAGAGAATTCTAGATTCTAAAGGGTTTCCAGCTAATGGATCCCATACCTGTATTGTATTGTATTGTATATTGAGTAAAACTACCAACAATATTTCAGCCAATGTAGCAGCACTTATTAAACACCGGCAAAATTTGCGAACAGTTCGCGAACTGTTCGCGAACTTCGAACATCCGAAAATCGTTCGATTCGAACGATCGAAGGATTGAAATCGTTCGATCGAAGGATTTTCGTTCGATTCGAACGAAAATCCTTCGATTCTAGCGGTCGAATGGTCGAATGGTCGAACGGTCGACCGATTTTGACGCGAACTTGCGGCGGACGCGAACAGTCGAAGTTCGCGCGAACTAGTTCGCTGGCGAACAGTTCGCTACATCCCTATTTAAGAAGGCTGCTAATGTGCAGCACCGCCAGTGTTCATTAAAAAAGAGATCTTTATCTTGAGTAGAATTACATAATTACCTTCAAATTACAAAGGTATCTGTGTTAAACTATGCAGATCACTGGTTCTGTAACTTAAATATTTAAAGCGGCATGGTGGAAAGGAGCGATGGCGTTCTGAATTTTATAATGTTTTAATTCCTCTAATGCAATGGCTTCATTTGCATTTCCTTGCTAAAATGACACGACGGACTTTTGAAGTTTCGTAGAAGCTTGCTCTGTCAGTGTTGAAAAGCACAGAGAGGGGAAAGGAGCTGATCAATTCCAAAAGACCTGAGCAATGCTTTGAGAGTTTTACCTGCCTTCAGTCTAAGAGGTCACTCTTTCTTCCTCCTCTTTCCGAGACATATGCAATGCCGACATCTGGTACAGAAAAATTGTAAGTGACAGCGTGGGTACTTTATATGTCAACCCATCACTGGCACAATTATATTCCATTCGTTGATTCTTTCTATAACGTCCCTCACATTGCAAATATGAACTGGCTCGTAATAAAACACCTTGGCTCTGCCAAGATGTCAGGTAATTATAGTGTAACCCTTTTTGTGCAACACTGTGACCTCCCCAAAATGTCCAGTGTTTTTTTTCCTTTTAAAGGGACCTCCTGTTATGCAGAATGGTCGGGACCTGGATCTTTCCCTAATTTGGATCTCCATACCTTAAAGGGGACCCGTCACCCAAAAAAATTATTCAAAATCCTATTTTATCAGATTAGTCAAGGAATATGAACTTTAATTACATTATATAAATTATTTGAATCTTGTTTCCTTCAGTCTGGGATTTCAAAATTATAGAAAGCAGGCAGCAGCCATTTTCTGGACACTGTTATTAAAGGAAAACTATACCCCCAAAATGAACACTTAAGCAACAGATAGTTCATATCATATTAAGTGGCATATTAAAGAATCTGACCAAACTGGAATATATATTTAAGTAAATATTGCCCTTTTATATCTCTTGCCTTGAGCCACCATTTCATGATGGTCTGTGTGCTGCCTCAGAGATCACCTGACCAGAAATACTTCAACTCTAACTGTAACAGGAAGAAGTGTGGAAGCAAAAGACACAACTCTGTCTGTTAATTGGCTCATGTGACCTAACATGTATGGTTTGTTGGTATGTTTGTGAGTTCAGTGAATCCTACGATCCCAGGGGGCGGCCCTTATTTTTTAAAATGGCAATTTCTATTTATGATTACCCAATGGCACATACTACTAGAAAAGTATATTATTATCAAAATGGTTTATTTACATGAAGCAGGGTTTTACATATGAGTTTTATGCAATATTTTTTTATAGAGACCTACATTGTTTGGGGGGTATAGTTTTCCTTTAAGACAAGTCTTACATCATCTCAGAATCTTGAGCACCAGAATGGGGGACCTGATGTCCATCCCCATGTCCTGGCTACACAATTAAATGGTAAAGAGAACGGGGAATGTGGGGAGAACAGTGACATCTAAGAAGTGCTGAATTGAAAGTGAAAGTAATTGTCTGCCCCGCCTCTATGCCTAAAGTGCAGAGGAGGGGCAGACAATATTTGATTGACAGCTGAGATTTTTAAATGAGCTTACAACAGCTATGAATGCTTGAATAAAAATAGAAATTGGATTTCATGTTTAATTTGAAAATTACTTTTATTTTACAGATTTTTGTGTCTGGGTGACAGGTCCACTTTAAGTCTATTAAAAAAATAATTTAAACAATAAATAAACCCAGTAGGATTGTTTTGCCTCCAATAAGGATAAATTATATCTTAGTTGGGATCAAGGTATTCTTTTATTATTGCAGAGAAAAAGAAAATCAATTTTCAAATTTTTTAAATAAAATAGAGTCTATGGGAGATGGCCTTGTTGTAATTCTGAAATTTCTGGATAATGGGTTTCTGGATAACTAATCCTATAGCTGTTTAATATTGTAGCTGCTGACTGCCATTGTTATCTACAAAGACTCCAAGTTCTTTTTCATTTTGGGTTTGTCTAACATAGTCCCATTAAGAGTATAAGTGGCTTGCATATTTTAACATCTGAGGTGCATGACTTTAAATTTATTAGCGATGCACCAAATCCAGGATTCAGCCTTTTTCTTAATTAACTAAAAGTGAGCCAATACTGTATCCTACTTTCTATTTCTAAAAATGCTTGGATGGAAAATTTGGCGTAGGAATAGTGTCAGGGCCCCCTGTTTATTGACAACCAAAGTACATTTCATTTTTTGCATATCCCTCCATCTCTGTAGGGCTCCCTAAAGCTGATATAAGCAGGCTGGTGAATGGCAAGGGGTGTTTTAAGACTTCGTTGCCGATTTAGTAAAGTTCATGAAAATTGCCTATAACAAATAATTGCCATTTAGTGCTGTCCAGCTGTATCATGTAAATCATTTGCTTTGTGCCAGTGATTGTGACTGCAATTTAGGTCCAACTACAACTACTCCTGTTATAAATCTGGTGATTATAAAGGTTACAAAAGACAACTCTTATAAATAGTTTATATGACGTATAAATAAATTGTGTAAATAAGGTTGCTTTATCATTCATCAATATATTATCATATTGTGAGGCATGGGGAATAATGAGGAAAATAATTCTGTGTTGATCAAAAATCTTTTATTTAACAAACCTCCATATAAGAGCAAAAATGCAAGACTCTTTTTAACACATTTAAGAGGCTTGCAAAGCAGACCTTGTAACAAGTGCTTTATAATAACTGAGTGTTGCACAATAACTGTCACTCACAGCTTTAGGCCTCTTTTCAAGTGGAACTTAGGCAAACTACAATAGTCCCTAGGTCTATACACTTGGGGGCACATTTATCAATGGTCGAGGTGAAGTTTCGAAGTGAAAAACTTCGAATTTCAAGCTATTTTTTGTGTAATTCGACTAGGGAATAGTCATACTTTGATTCGAAGTTGAAAAAACGTCGAAATTCTATAGTACTGTCTCTTTAAAACTTTGACTTCAAGCATTCGCCACCTAAAAGCTGCCAAAGTGCTGTTTAAGCCTATGGGGGGGACCTCCTACATCCTGTATGGAGGCAATTGGGGGAGTTTGGGAGATCGAAGGTCAAAGTTAAAAAAAATTAGAATCGGAGTACGATCGTACAATTTGAAGTAGGCCGAATTCCATTCGGTTGGTCTGTTTGAATTCGAAGTTCAAAGTTTTTTTAACTTCGACCTTTGATAATATGCCCCTTAATTCCTACTCTGGGGTAATACTACTATGACTCTAACCCTCACTAAATCTCCTTGGTGGAGCTTAGGCTGCTCACTAGCTACCCTACTCCTATGTATCATGCCTAGTATGATCTATCAAAGAGAATATCCTAACACTTTCCAAAGGGGAATCCAGAAAGAAAAGAAATCCAGAACACAGGTATGCTCATCCTTTTAAATAATAACAGAGATATCTAGTGGTCAGTTCCTGAACTGGCAGGAGAATACTTTAACACAGGAAAGTGAGACAGCTTCTCATCTTTAACTAAAGACCACACTTGAGTGTGCAAATGAAATAAAGCAGTTCTCTATGTAATGAATGTCACATCACTTGGTGGTTGTCCTGGGAAGCCACAACGCGGAGGTTGTAACCATTATGGGCTCTGGATAGGTGAATGGACTGTGTAATAGGCTAGCTCAGTGTGGGATCCCCTGGTGAATACCATTAAGTTGGTGTATAGGTAAGGGAAGTCATGAGTGTTGCAGTGATATTAAAGGAAAGTAAAATATAAAGGACTGTAATCCCACTACTGCAATTTGCTAGGGGAGAAATAGCTAGAGTTAAAACAGATTATATCCCGTTATGCATGTTAAGATTTTGTTTTGAGTTATCAATGTTAAGATATAAATTCCCCTGGATAAAAAAAAACCATGGTGGCCTAATGTTTCAGCATTTAACAGTTAATGAAGATGCTGCGGTCATTTTTATCCATCAGCGTTTTGTGTGGTCTGTATTGGTTGGTTAAGCATTAGAGGGTTGTAGCATTTATGTATGCTGAAAGAAAGGGAAGGCAAAAAGTCCCCCCCCCCCCGGCCTTTCTCAGTTAAGCTGCAGTTGCTATAAAGATGTATTTTAAAAGTCTTTACAGCATTGCAGCTAACACAAATAGACTACATTTCAAGTATACTGTATATGAATGGTTTAGCATTTCACTTACACATTTAAATTGTACATTTATTTGGGTGAGTATGTGATAATTTATGGGTTAGAATTCAGTAAAACTTGCGAAAGAATTTACATAGCAAGAGAAAAAGAAATATGTGCACCAAGAAAATCTGCACTTAGGGTTCATTCACAGAGTACTTCTGGCGCTTGGGGTTAAAGTGACATTATCATGTGATTGTTTTGGAGAAATTCTGCTGGGCCCATTAAAGCTACCCATTGAGGGAATCCTGGAATTGCTGTCACATTAAGAGTGGCTTAGATGATTCCACAGAAAAAGGCAGGGTGAAACAATAGTTCTTAGTGCAACTATAAATAAATTCAGGAAGGGTGTTTGGACACAAATACCTTTAGTTATTTCTATCAATAAGTGCAACATTTTGGTGTGACTGCACTTGTGGCTTCAACTATTGATGGATCTTTTCCTCAGTAAATGGTCACCTAATTCTTTAAACTTCTTATGCCAGCTGTGCCGGACTGGGGTGTCCAGGGCCCACACAATATAAGGCTAATTAGTAAATAATTCAGATCAATGGTACATGGCAACTCAGAAATTAACACGATTAGCTTTACCAGAGATTTCCTGAATGGATCCGATTAGCATCGCTCTTCTTTCTATTTCTAGCACACCCATACATGTTTTGCTAATTATATCCCTGGTACAAATGGGGCAATGTTTGGCACAAGGCTAGAGTCCACGTGAAGTGACTTGGATTGAGATGAAAGTGTCCGGGTCATTATTCCTGTGATATAAGCAAGAGCCCTGCAAAGCTTCAACTACTTCAAAGTCTTGCTGAGCCAATTATTTTCCCACTTGTGGTACAGGAGTACGTATCCGAGTTAAATTTCCCTTTCTGTAATCTAAAGCACATTAGCAGCCCATTCTACATTCATCCCTGGAAGTCTTTTCTTATTAGTTATTCATATGTAAATTCCATCCACAGCACTTACATCAGCAGGTCAGAAAAATAAAAGGAATGTAAAGATGATCTGTAGAAGGCTAGTCCCTGTCCTAGTGCTTCAAGCTGGAAATTTGACTTTTCTATATAAAAATCTGATAAACTAGTGGGATCGTTTACACAGCTTGCAAAGCACTATCTGTTGGAAATGTCATCTTTGGAGGATCTCATTTTTCCATTTGCAGGAACATCCCAGCCAGCGGCCATATTTTTCTTTACACTCTCTACAATATAAATGGTGTGCTCTGAATCATCACAGAGTGGATTTATTGCAAACAAGTTTTGATCTGATCATGAACTTGGCGTCCTACAATTTACATATATCCTTTGAGATATAGAAATTGAATCACTGAACTGTTTTGAGAGAAAGAGAATAATGGAACTATCTTTTTTTTTTAGGAAAATAATAATTGAAAGAATTTTTTGATCCCCTAGACAATTAAATAAAAAGAAGTGTTTGAACAAAATTCATGGTGTGCTTCTAGATCCACTATTCCTGTGCTGATATTGAAAGCTTGCTACATGATATTTAAATATATTTTCTTGCTGTATAAAAGGAAAATATGGCCTATTTATCGTACAGAATTTCTTGGATGTACAGTAAGTGGTCCTAATTTATAATGTGTATAACATTACTGCCCTACATAGTTGTATAGTGTTTGCACTGCCATTGAATTAACCTGAAAGTGGAAATAATAAGTGGAAGGAATATTGTACAAGCATGGGACCTGTATGCAAATTGTTCAGGACCTGGGGTTTTACAGATAAGGGGTCTTTCTTTATTTTGGAGGTGTATATCTTAATTCTACTAAAAATAATTTTAATAATAAGGGGCAGGTTTATTAAGGGTTGAATAGAAAATTCCAATTCAAATTTTCGAATAGTTTTTTTGATCAAAACTCACATATTTGAATTGGGAATAATCCAAAATCAATTTGAATTCGAATTTGAAATTCAAGTTTATCAAACCTTTACCCGAGGAATAATTTGAAATTGACTATTTGTCACCTAAAACCTGCTGAGTTCATGTATAAGTCAATGGGAGAGGTTCAGTGACCCATTTGAAGATGCTAAAAGCCTTCCTGACATTCAAGTTTTTTCCCGGAGAAAAAATTCAATTCGAGTTTAGTCGGATTCAAATTGAATTACTGTAGATTAGAATGTGTTTGAGTTTTAGACGTTCCAATTTTTCTTAAAACACCTCCCAATTGAATTTCAAGTATATTAGAATTTATTAGTTAAATAAACTCACATGATTTCGAAATTCAACCTTTGATAAATGGGCCTCCCAATAAACCCAAAAGGCTGGCTTTGCCACCAATAAGGATTGATTATATCTTAGTTGGGATAAAGTGCAAGGTATTGTGTTGTTATTACAGAGAAAAAGGAAATATTTTTTTAAAATGTGAATTATTTGATGGAATAGAGTCTATACTAATGGAGTAGATGAAAGTGCAAAACTAATTATTTAGAAATGGCTGTGAATATATTATTTTTGTCAACAACCCTGTAAAATACATACATGGTACCTGAAAGTTCTTCTTTTATGGAGTTTTCCCTCATAAGAAAAATTTGCACATTATCAGTTTTGTTAAGCACCCTTAGTTTGCAGACATTTCTCTATTTTAACTTGAAGGGATACTGACATGTTCCTATAAAAGGGTTGTGGGGCTGGGGGCAGCTTTGGGGGGCTTTTAGAGGAAAATATTCAGTGTGCAGCACCTCCTTAATATGGACGAGTTCTTATGATTTTTATTGGAATGTGTTAGTATTGCTTTAACAGGTAGAGTTCAATATACAGTCTAATAAAGTACAGGTATGGTATCCAATGCTTGAGACCTGGGTTTTTTCGGGTAACAGATCTTTCCATAATTTGAATCTTTACAACTTGTCTGCTAGAAAATCATGTAAACATTAAATAAACCCAATAGCCTGGTTTTGCTTCCAATAAGAATCAATTATATCTAGTATAAGTATAAGGTACTGTTTTATTATTACAGAGAAAAGGAAATAGTTTACAGAAAAGTGGATTATTTGGATAAATGGAGTCTATGGGAGATGGCCTTCCTATAATTCAGAAATTTCTGTATAACGGGTTCCCGGTAATGCGAATATTGAAGCAGTGGAGGTCAAAAAAAGAGAAGAGGGGAGGGGAAGAAATGGAGACACAGAAGTTGAGGGTTACTCGGGGGGGGAAGCAAATGGAGACAGGGAGGTGAGGAGAGAGGAAGAAAAGTTCATATAACTTTTGAGTAAATTCTAATATTTTTATAAATAACTTAAGGTGGTACATTATCCACTATATACACCATGCTTAGAGATGGTGGCTAACCTTGTGGTCATGAAACTTGTTTTACAAAGGTCTGCCATAAAATGTGACTATATTGCTGAAAAAGGAAGGAAGGAAGGAAGAATGAGCAAGTCCCATGAGTAACTTTATGGAAATGAAGTTATATTGCTTTACATAATAATTCTTTTTTTTTCTTTCTGTTGCATCACTCAATGGCAAGTAGTGATGGGCGAATTTGTGAAATGGCGCTGGCATCTCGTTTTTGACGCCGGCGTCCATTTTTTCGGAAATTTTTTTTCTGACGCCAGCAAATTTTTGCCGCAAATTATCGCGGGCGTTTCCCGAATTTATTCGCTGGCGGCGAATTGCGCAAATTCGCAGCGAATTCGCGCCTGGCGAATAAATTCGCCCATCACTAATGACAAGCATTTTTAGGCAGAAAACATTGATTTAAAAGACTGAACTAGAGCATAGTTAAAATCTTATGCAAAAGAGACAGCAGAGCTTTCCACTTAGGCCTCAGCCTGTTTTTTCTGTGTATCCGCATAGGAGCATAATATGTTTAGTTTGTAGGAAACTTAATAGAATTACTCACCCACATACTGATGCTAGAGTGTTGACTGGATAAGATAACAAGTACATTAGAGGTGATATGATTAATGTGTACAAACATATCCAAGACAAGAACAGGGAATTGTCAAGAAAAATTGATTCCCAGAACTATGCAGGAGACTTAAGACAATCGCTTTGTGAAGTGTGAAGGAGATTTAGGTATCAGCAGTAAAGGAATCTATTGCAGGTATGGGATCTGTTATCCAGAAACCCCTTATCCAGAAAGCTCCAAATTACGGGAAGGCCATTTCCTATAGACTCCATTGTTATCAAATATAAAATTCAATATAAAAATGATAATAAAACAGTACCACGTAATTGATCCAAACTAAGATATAACTGATCCTTACTGGAGGCAAAACAATCCTAATGTTTTTAGTAGACTTGAAGGATGTAGAGCCAAATTACAGAAAGATCCTTTACATAGAAAACCCCAACTTCCGGGCATCCTGCATACCAGGGCCGATACCTGTATTTTCTACGAAACGGATAAGGAAGGCATTAATTTTTGTTGAAAAATATTTAAAAACATCTGTAGTGGAGTAAAAAATGCTTTATTCCCCCAAGGTTCTCTGAAGGTGTTAATGTCCTGGTTTGCAGTATATATACAGTAGTTTATTAGGAAGTAACAAATAGCCTTTTCAAGCCTGATGAGATTCTTACTCATAGGCTAAAGGGCACACCACCTGTACTGTCATTTTGAAGGGGTTGTGACCAATTAAAACACAAGACACATGAATTTATTTTAATTGGTCACAAACCCTTCAAAATGACTGTACAGGGGGGTGTAACCTTTAGCCTATAAGTAAGTGCCCCATCAGGCTTGAAACATATTAGGCTATATGTCCTAATTAACAAGATTTTATTTTTACAACCACTATTATATTTATTTTGAGGATTTCACACAACTTTGCACATTTAGTCAATCACCCAAAAAAGTAGAATCACACCAAAATGCCAATATGCTTGAAGTAAAATGCAGACATTATTTATGCCTGTGTGTAGAAGGCTGGGTACACTGAGGCTAGTTGCAAGTTACTAGCAGCATGTATTGACACTTTGGGAGTTGTGTCAACATGTGTTCTGGTTTGCAAAATATGGATGGGCGAATTTTTTTGCCTTGTTTTTTTGACGCCCATAGACTTTAATGGGCGTCAGTGACATTTCGCCGGCGGTGAATTTTTGGCGAAACGAAACGGGTCAAATTCGCCCATGCCTAGCAACCATTTTAGAGCATTGAACTTGAAAACATAGCTTAATAAATCAAATATTTGAGTGTATGTTGTGACACAGGCTCACACAGGCAATTCTAGAAAATGCCAGAAGGGCTGAGAGCCACTATTTATTAAGCCTGTTGGGGGTTGTTTGGGGCTCCTAAGACTTAAGGTCCTATTTTAAATCTCAGTCTGTACCTGGTGTGACATCTCTAATTACATTGATAGCCAAAAAAACTTTCTAGCAAGAACCTGGGTTTCATATTGCCCCTAGAAAGGCCTCTTTATCAGCTGAAGTTTTAATCATTCCAGAATGACCACAGTAGAACATGAATTACCATTTCTTACCAAATTTTTGTGTCAATATGATCACTAGTGTGTTACTAACGCTGAACGTCAATTCAAGCTTTAAGAATAACATTTAAGATTAATCTTTAAATTTAACATTTAAACTGACAGTAAGGGGGTTATTTATCAAAGTTCGAATTTATCTCAATATTTTCTGCTACAAACTCCAATCTAATACGTTAATTTATTTTTTACTTTTATTATTAGATTTTTCCCGAAAATTTGCTTTGTGTGAAAAAATCAGATTTTCAAGATTTTCAAGATTTTTCATCTGAAAACTCAGATTTTTGCCCGAAAACTTCGGGGTATTGCACAGTACCCAACACATATCAAAAAATCATTGGGACTTCTCCCATTGACATATATGCAACCTCAAAAGGTCTGAGATGCCGGATTTTCTGATTCTGACTTCTCCATCCTCTGGGTTTAAATTTGTGATTTTTTAAAAGTCCAACTTTATAAAAATAACCTCCTAAGAGTGGCACTAAACCACAATTTTTTCTGGTTGGGGCTTTTGTGGCAAAAATTCAAAATTTTAGTGGGAAAAATAAACTTTATTTTACCTTTAAATTTAATATACCCCAATGCTGCAAAAAGTCTGAAACCAAAAATCCATTTCAAACCTGTAGAAGTCAATGGACGATGTCCCTTTTACATTTTGAAGATATTGTGGTTTGCGCTAGGTTTTGTCCGATAATTTGAAACATTTTTGGTTTTCAGCGGATAACCCATACAAATCGCGTGATTCGGACGTCAAGTTAGAAAAAAGTATATGATTCGTGTTTTCACTCGATTTTTTCCCGACCCGACTTTAATGATAAATAAGATAAAATCATGGATGGGAGTTTGGTCAAAGTTGGTTTAATAAAAATATATGAGATATATTTGAGTTTTAGTAGATAACCCCCTACAACTATAGTTGTGCTATATAGATGCACAGTATTTGAGCTGATACATGAGCTGACTTTCCCTATTCATAAGCATATTATAATTAGGAACCATGGGGATAATCTGCACAGTCGATTAAGAAAAAGATCAGCATAGTGGTCTATTCCATATTATGGAGGACACCCACTGTACCTGACACTTCCTTCACTGTACTAAATAACACTATTACATATCCCTGTCTGGTAATCAGATATTTTTCAATTTACATTGGTATCTAATGAACACACATCCACATCTAATGACTGGTGGAGTGGGTATATAGATTCTCTTTTAATATATTTCTAATATATAGTGCCATTTGCTTTGTTTGCAGTTATAGTATTTTCACCAACAACCACCATTTTATCTCAAGTTATAATTAAACTACTTGGATTATCTTTCTTTGAAAATTGCTCTAATTTAAGGAAAGCTAAAATCTAAAATGCATCACATCTTTAGTTTTGTATAACAGCTACATCTCTAAAAAGCATAATTTTTTTATCCATTTTTATTTTCGCTATAATTAGCTTTTTATAATCAATCCAATTTATTAGGAGAAAGTATTTGGGTTTTAATGGTTTGATTCATCCAACTTTAAGAATCCTGTTAATATTTGGTCTGCATTTTTCTAAAGGCTCCTTTCTTCTTCATTTACTGCGTATAATTGGGGGAATGACCCATGATAGATTTGACTGACCCAGAACCAAAAAGAGAATGTCAGAACTACAACAACCTGTTCCAGCATTAGATGTTATTATTAAGCTGTAGAGCTTGCAGACAATAATCTTTCGTTTAAATGTTTCAAGCAAACAACTTTAGATTGTAAGCTCTATAGGACAGCGACCTCCATCCTCTTGTCTTTGTATCTTTGACACTTCCTGCTCTGGAGAATCTTTAATGTAACTGTACTTTATTATTATTATTATTATGATTATTGTACTCTGTATGTATTTGTATCTATTATTGTAATGACCACCCTGTTCTACTAATACATTTGTCTGCTGTTCAGAGCTTCATACATAAAAATCACTATAACAATAAAAATACATTCATAATCAGTAAGATAAGGTACATATTTATTCTGTGCCTCCAGTAAAGTTGTGTTTTAATTTGCAATACCCTTTCCATTGATCTATTTTCTTCTGATTAAGCAGGCAGGTGGACAAATTTATCAAAAATTTATTTTTCTACTTGTTTACAAAAAAATAAGAATCTCAAATGTGTACTTATTTATTAAAAATGTTAATCTCAAAAAAATGTGTGACAAAACAACTCAAATGTAGTGAAATCACTTTCTACCCATCATTTTCAATGAGTTTTCCGAATTTTGAAATCTTTTTAAAAACTCAAATTGAAAAATAGCTTGGATTTTGCTCATACAACTCCCACTGATTTCTACAGCAACAGGTCAGTGTTTTAGATACTGAATTTTTATAGTCATGTTTTATGCACTTTATAAATCATGGAAATCCAAACTTTCAAAGGCAGTAAATAGTCAAGTTTAAATGTTAATAAATCTGCCCTTGGGTGTATAATGTCATACAAAACTTCTTTTTTGGCAGTGTGTTTGAAAAAGGATATGTTAACCAAGCTGAACTCAACTAGAATAGAGTTGTGAATAACACTCAGATACACTCAACTATAGTCTTGAATTTAGTCCAAATATCATAAGGCAAATCCTTATCATTTTCTTTAAAAGAGAAATATTGTGAAATAGAAAGGGGGCGTTACTGCATTATTGTATTGCATGAACTAAATTCCCAGCTGGTCTCAGTTCCCAAATTCTCAGTTAAGAAAAATGTTAGAATTCAGGAATTATTTTTATTTACTAACAAAGATAAGAATTTTATGAAATCTGGCTCCCTATAGTATATTGTTTATACAAGATAATTATGAGAGCATTGACGAGATTTTTAGTTGTGAAGGGAGATGCACAAAATCAGTCTGAAATTGCCTACTTTAAATTGCTTTATCTTGCAATGGGGGTGATTTGGGGAATCACAGGGTAGCAAAATGCCCAAAGCACACCAAGGGGGTTATTTGCTAAACAATAAATTTATCTGGTCGGGTTTTGGGGCAAAACTCAAATTTTTCAAGCTTTATTATACCCCAATGCTGCAAAAAGCCTGAATTCCAAAATCCGCCATCTCAGACCTGTCAAGGTCATATTTAAGTAAATGGGAGAGGCACCTACTCCAATTAGAAGTTATCGTGGTTTTTGCCAGGTGTAGCACGATGATCTGATAATTTCAGAATTTTCAGGCAAAACCCACAAAAATTTAGCGATTCTGGAAAAAAAGTCCGAAAAAATCATACGGTTAGGGTTTTCACTCCATTTTATCAGGTATTTATCCGATTTGAGTTATTTTATAAATAAATAAGGCAAAATCGGGATGGGAGTTTGGTCGAGCTTTTTTTATTTCAATTGGGATTTAAGTAAATAACCCCCCCCCCCAAGTCTCATTGCTCTACAGGCTGTGGTTCTAAGAAATAGATGATTTAATTAAATGGAAACTACATACAGCATATGGCTGTGGCACTCTAATTTGCTAATTAGGAGGAATAAACATTTGACATACTGCTAGTAACTGATAAAACAGGTACTGATGGAAAGCCATTATGAGACAAGAAAGCCTAACATAGTGAAGTATTTACAATTAAAGCTTGTCTCCCACAGAATTTTAAGAAGTTATATACCATTCAATGTTTGTACAGAAGGTGCCATGGTACTATATTTGCAAATGGATGACGCAAACCACAGTATTCCCAATGTATATCTTTTAGTCACTATACCTTATTTATAAGCTTTTTTTTTGCTAGTTTTATTTTCTGCACAAAGTCAGTCAATTCCATGTATTAATTTGCATCTGCAGTATGGATATATATGTGGCATAATTATGCAGCTTTATAATATAGTAAACAGATGGAAAGGTGTTCGATGTTGACTTATTGCAGACCTTATCACCTCTCAATGTAAAAACCATTGACAGCTCATCTTACTGGGATTGCACTTGACGAGTTGCCTAGAGGTAAGTGCATATTCTGGCACCATGATGTCACGGCCACACTCCAATAAATCTGTGGAAAAAGCAACTTTGCAAACAAAGCATTTCTATTCTATTTTACAATTTCTATATGCAACTGAGAAGAAAGGTTTATTTTAATGGCAAGTCACGTAAAATTGTGGTTTCGACAAAATAATCACAAAATAAAAGTCACTATTGGTTTTTAATTTTTATACTGTATGTTGCTTTTTACCCATATATCATTCTATTTTGCGATTTCACACTGGCATTTAGAATTAATTAATGTGGTTGATAGACTGCTCAGCACTAACCAGAAAGGTGCTTATATATCAGTTAATTTAATTTTATATTTAGCCCCATTCTAGCATCATTAGCTGGATATTGAATTAATTTAATTGAGGGAAAAATAGATGCACAAACCCCCCCAGTACTCCAGGGGTTTGCTCCTTATCTATTAACCCATAACAATTATAATTCATTTTCTCCATAATCATAAAACAGTAGCTTGTACTTGATGGTAACTAAGCTGCATGAATCCATATTGGTGGCAAAACAGTCCTATTGGATTTATTTCATATTTAACTTTTTTAGTGGCATGGTACTCAACATTATGGAAAACCCCCTTATTAGGAAAACCCCAGGTGCTGAGTCTTCTGGATAAAAGACCAATACCTATACTCTTTCCACTATTCTATCAATTCATTTCTATGAATCTGACATCTTCTTTGCTAGCATCAGTGCTGTCTATCTCAAAAACAAGTCTCTCCTGATAAGTAGAGCTAGAATGTATTTGTGTTCAGCGTAAGTCTTTCCCTCAAGTGCCAAGTACTATAGAATTACCATGGTATGTTATAAAAACAGTCAAAATAATAATGTCCTCATTAGATCCATTTAACATGACACCAAAAAAAACTTCAGTAGAAAAAAACTGAAAAAATCTATTTTATGTTATGAAGCAGATGCAGGTAATGTGCACTCTTAGGGGTTATTTACTAAACCCCCAAATGCAAAAATTCCAAATAAAATTGTGATTTTTGTTTTTATATAAAATTGGACTTTTAAAAAATCTTGAATTTTTCAGAATTTATTAAACCCTGAGGATGGAAAAGTCTGAATTAGAAAATCCGGCATCTCAGACCTGTCGATGTTGCATATAAGTTGATGGGAGAAGTCCCAATGATTTTTGATGTGCGCTGGATTTCATGCAAATTTCGTGGATTTTCGATTTTTTTTTTTGCCGCAAAGCAAATTTTCGGGAAAATATAATAAATAAGCGTATTTGAGATCAAATCGGACTTTGATAAATAACCCCCTAAATGTGTATAGTAAATAGTTCCCATGGAAGAAAGAACTGAGTAGGTGGTGGACAATAACAGTAAACTATTAGCTCACTGACCAGTTAAGCATTCTGGTACACTTTATGCTTTTGGCATATACTTTAGAAACCTCAAAATAAGGTAATCGCAATATCAATCACAATAAAATCTGAAATAAAATAATGCACAAACCAGTGCACCTTGGGTCATGCAACATCCCTTTATTGTAATTAAATATCCCAGTATCCACTTAAAGTCATCTGAGCACCACTGTTTTGATGGGTTTGTATCTATGTTCACAAGGGTATTATCTGGTTACTCTTGATAAAGGCTTTTTAGCCACTATGATTTGGAATATTTACACATTTGTGATACTGTTGCTCAGTTTTCTTTGGTGAATGTTATCTACTGTACCTAGAAACAATAATACACCAATGACTTCCTAATTGGAGATGGGTTGACTGATTTTGGAGAGAGGGCTAAACTGTTCTTATTATGGTCGTGTTTGTTCCATCCTCCAATAGCTGGCAATACTGTAATGGTAGTTTCTGTCAGATACTACCAAGTCAAGGAAGGTTTTAAAACTTTTACTGCACACATGGAGGCCTTTTTATTAAAGGTTGGATTTTAGAGGTTTTTGAAACCATGATTAAACTCACTTACTCTAAATCCATGAATGTCATGACATTTATTAAAAGATCTGAATAAAAAAAAGTACGAACACAAAATTATCATCCGAAAAAAATACAGATACTTCTAAATTCATGTTTTTCGGACAATTCATAGTAAAAAAATCTGAAAACATCCAAGAGGGTTATTTATCAAAGGTAAAATGTTAAAGTTAATACCTCGAATGACCTTGAATGAACTCACAACTCGACTGGTTCCTTACTTAAGAAAAAACTTGGATGGAAAAAACTTGATTCAGTGAGTTTGACTCGAGAAACCAGAAAACTCAAATGGATCGAGTTTTCAGTGGAAAAAAACTTGAATCACTTGAAAATTGATTGAGTTTTCAGGCAAAACCCTGCAAAAATCATGAAGGCTATTTACATCTTCAAATGGTTCAAGACCAATGGCACAGTCTCCTACATGACAGGTTTTAGCTGGTGTATTTCAAGCTACTTCCAGGGTCAGGGTATAATAAATCTCAAAAAAATCAAGGTTTTTTTTACCCAAAAATGTGAATTTTGACCCCAAAAAAAATTAAACACAATTCAAACCTTAATAAATAACCCCCTAAAAGTCCAAATTGATTTTAAATTAGAATCAGAGCAGTTCCCATTGACTTCTATAGGACCTCAACAAATTTAACCTGGTGAAGTTTTGTATTTGAGGTTTTGTGACTTTTACACTTAACAAATCTCAATTTTTTTTAAAAAATGGAAAAACCTCAAATTTCATTCATGGAAAAAATCTAAATTTGATTGTTAGTAAATGGGCCCCAGGCTGTATAGCAGCATGTTTATCAGTTATTCAGCTCTTAGTTGACATAAAGTTTTGGAATAAAGGTTCTAGCACAATTACAGTCTCCTATACTAAACTTTGAATTTTAGTGGTATTAGAGCTTGATTAATCTCTATTTCTTTAAATTTACGTATGCGATTAAAGTTATTAAAATATTTCAATAAGAAAAGTATGAACAGAAAAAACTGCTAAATGTTCCCAAAAAAAAATATTTCTAATATCTCTAAAAATTTGAGATTTTCGTACAATTAATAGCGACAAAATATCCAAAAACCTCTAAAAGTCTGAATTGTTAAAGAAAGGTTCAATAGGCTTAGCGCAGCTCCCACTGGCTTCTATGGGACCTCAACTACTTTTACTTGGTGCAGTTTTGTTGTTTGTGGTTTGTGGTTTTTATACTTGATATATCTCGAGATTTTAGAGTTTTTGAAAAATTTTAAATGACACATTTTTACTGAAAAATACGATTTGGAAAAAAAGGAAATCTGAATTTTAGTAAATCAACCCCTTAGACATCTTGGTCAATGATCATAACCAATGCAAGAGTTTTCTTCCATTATTTGCGTTTTGTCTACAATGTTTTTGCTATTGTGGCATAACAGTATTTGTAAAAATAGTAAGATCCTATATCAGGCAGCCGAGCACTAATAAGCTTTGATTTTTGAGTTTATATTAAGAATTTTAGATGTTTGTTGAGGGCTAGAAAGAAATCATTTGTAGGTTCCCCTGAAGTTTTAAGGATGGAGAAATCTGTGCTGTTTTACCTGGCACTAATTGAAACTCTGAAAGTAAATGAGATGCAGAGAAGATGAAGATTTGCCATAATGAGGGGAAACTTGTGTCAGAAGGGTTTAGATGAAAGGTACAAATAAAGCAGCCGTAAATGGGTTAATCTCAGTCTGGCATTACATAACTCCCATGATTAAAAGGAATGAGGAAACTTCACAAGACA
Organism: Xenopus laevis; assembly: GCF_017654675.1. Taxonomy (NCBI): domain Eukaryota; kingdom Metazoa; phylum Chordata; class Amphibia; order Anura; family Pipidae; genus Xenopus; species Xenopus laevis. The sequence continues at coordinate 34,646,770 of NC_054375.1, read as the reverse complement.
CTCAGCAGTAACCCCCAACCCTGCTGTGTATAGTATATAAACATCACACACCAATCACCCACTAATTGTAATACAAAAAAACTTATCTAAAGTACACTCAACAAACTTTATCAAACTCATCCCAAATGCACAACTCTATCAGATGCAACACAATGCAATAATGAACTGTACATCCTGAGCCCATACAATTCATTCTGCGTAATGGAATCTTTACAATGCAGATAAGGGTGAACAACAAAGTGCTTTGCTTAAGGATTTATATAATAATCTCGCCCATCTGCAGCTGCTAAAATGGAAGGATGGCATTAAAGTGATCCTCGTTTGTCGCAATACAGTTTAAATGAAATGGCTTACTCGTGTCCAATTATTATTCCGCAATTATCGTTCAGCGAAAGTTTGCTTTATCCTCGGATCATTTTAGTTAGCTTTGTAAATGGCTTCAAAAGAGAATGTATTTGTGCATGTTTCGGAATCTAAGAAAAAGGGCATCTCTCTGTATTAGCATTAGAAAATGACAACATTATCGACCTGTGAACTAATGGGCACATTACTATGCTGACTATGGAGTTCTGTTTGCTTCGTTCATCCCAAATCTGACAGCTTTGCCTGCAGCTCAGTTTTCTCTGTGTTCTACATGGTGCTAAGTTATGTTGTAGGTAGAAATCAAAAGTAAATTCTAGATTTCCCAGCTGCATGACCTACATAACCTACACATCCATCAAGTTCAACCCCTCCAAATGAAACCCATAAATACACACCGACCCCTCCATACACTCATATAATGTATATACACCAATATCTATACTAATTATACATTTTAGTATCACAGCAGCTTATGATATTATGTTTGTCCAAGAAATCATCCAAGCCATTCTTAAAGGCATTAACTGAATCAGCCATGACAACATCACCTGGCAGTGCATTCCACAACCTCACTGTCCTGACTGTAAAGAACCCCCTATGCTTCAAATGAAAGTTCTTTTCTTCTAGTCTAAAGGGGAGGCCTCTGGTATGGTGATCCTCTTTATGGGTAAAAAAGTCCCCTGCTATTTGTCTATAATGTCCTCTAATGAACTTGTAAAGTGTAATCATGTCCCCTCGCAAGCGCCTTTTTTCAAAGAAAACAACCCAAACCTTGACAGTCTACCCTCATAATTTAAGTCTTCCGTCCCTCTAACCAGTTTAGTTGCACTTAGTCTCTGCATTTTCTCCAGCTCATTTATATCCCTCTTAAGGAATAGAGTCCAAAACTGCACTGCATACTCCAGATGAGGCCTTACCAGGGACCTATAAAAAGGCATAATTATGTTTTCATCCCTTGAGTTAATGCCCTTTTTATGCAAGACAGAACTGTATTTGCTTTAGTGGCCACAGACTGACACTGCCTGCTTTGTTATCTACTAAAATCCCCAGATCCTTTTCAGTCAAGGCTACCCTCATCACACTGCCATTTAGTGTATAACTTGCATTCATATTATTTTTGCCAAAGATTAGTGATGGGCGAATAAATTCGCCTGGCTCAAATTTGCAGCGAATTCCCGTGTTTCACTGCCGGCAAATAAATTTGCGAATCTCCCGCGAAAATTCGTCGGCGAATTCCAATTTTCATGATTTTTTCGTGAAAACTTTCAAAATGCCTGATTTTTTTGTGAAAAGGTTCGAAATGCTTGATTTTTTAGGTGAAAACTTTCGAATTGCTCAATATTTTCGTGTAAAAGTTCAAATTTCACAAATTTTTCGTGAAAACATTCGAATTTCACGAATTTTCTGATTTCACTTTTTTTCTGGGTTTTTTCGGCCTTATCGCGAATTTTGCGGGAATTCACCCATCACTACCAAAGATCTTAGCCTTGCATTTAACATTAAACCTCATTTTCCAGTATACTACCCAGTTTTCCAATTAAGTCAAATCACTCTGAAAAGTGGCAGCATCCTGCATAGAACCTATAGTTCTGCACAATTTTGTATCATGAGCAAAAACAGAAACAGTACTTTCAATACCCAGAAGTTCAGAGATGCTTCTACAGTTGATGGCCGGAAAGTGTTATTACTTTGGAAAGGAATCAGTTTACAACTGTGAACTCCATTCCCTTTGAGTGTGGTATGCCTTTAGGTGGTATTTAGTTCTAAAAGCCAGTACATGTTGCTGTGTTAAAATGTACTTCTGCCTGTCTGCCTAAGCACAATGTGATTAATTTAGATTCAATAAACAAAAACCCCAAAGTGACATATCCCAACTAGTGATGAGCGAATCGAATTGCATCAAATCGAATCGCATCAATTTCTTTTTTTACGAACAATTTATCTTGCTCCAAATGCATAAAAGAGTTTTTTCTTGTGACAAACTTTATTTGTCTCTGTGACTTTTTTGTCCGAATACATTAAAGTTAATGGCCTTTTTTTCTTATGCCAACATTTTTGTCCAAATACATTGAAGTCAATAGGCGTTTTTTCTTAAGGCAACTTTTTGACGCGTCAACTTTTTTGCGGCGAATCCATAGCTGGCAAAAAAATTCGCTCATCACTAATACCAACCCATAAAACAGATGGGAAATGATACAGAGGCATAGTTTGTTCAGAATACAACTGCTTTGGCAAATATCTGGAAATCAGGGGGTTGGAGAAATTTGTGTTTCAGAGAACCAAACATCTACACCCAGCCAGTGCATAAGACAGACCTATTTCCAGGCAGTAGAGAACAATCTTTAGAAAGATTTTAAATCCTGTACAGCTTCAAGAATTCAGTGCTGGGTGCAAATAATTATAGGCCTGGCTGCACATAGCTAATAATATATTATATATAGCATTTATATTAAGGCATTCCAATCTTGCCAAGTGTCAACTCTTTCTTAGCCAAAAATGTCTTGCACAGTATATCTTTGTACTTACAGATAAGGGTCTTTAACTCCATTTTGCTTTTATTACATCTGAGGATGGTGCTCAAGTGGCATGGGAACACTATCTTAATAAAGTGTCCTGTCCCGTCACGCTAAAGAAGTGAGCTCCAGGCAAAGTTGCTCCTTCAGTGGTGAGCTAAAGAAACACATTTCACTAAAAAAATAGTATTGCCTGAATAAAAATATACATTGAGCAAATATGTTAGTTATATTTTTGCCAAGTCCATACTTTGTAAAGTAAATTATACCAAATTTAATTAATTCTTTCCCTTTTGTGTGCAGCAGTATAATACACAAGGTAAAATGTTTTATAGATTGCATACCTATGTCATTATTTTTGTTCCTCAGGATTGATTTCAGTTTTTATTATACTCATACTATCCACATTTTTAATTGAATCTTAGTTCAGTGGACAAGATGGTCTTGGAATACAGATATGGTACCTGTTATCCAGAATGCTTTAGACCTTGAGTTTTTCAGATGAGGGGCCTTATTAATAAATTTGGATCACCATGATTTAGGTCTACTAAAAAATCAACTAAACATTAAATAAATCCAATAGTATTGTATTGTCTTCAAATCTTATTACAGAGAATTTTTTTTTTAAAAAAAAATGTCTATTGTCTTATGTCTAATGTCTATGAGTCAATTGAAATCATTATTTAACATTTGTCTATAGCTTTCTGGGATTCAGTATCTCAGAGCCCCAAAAGAACTGCTGGTCTGTACTCCGTACAAAATGAATTATGCCTGGTCCACTAGGCTTGATAAATATTTATTTTGATTAAATCTACTTAAATCGAAGCTGATCGATAAAATTGGAACGTTCATTAACAAATCATTCCAATTTGTTATAAATTGATCGTTGCTGGAAATATGGATCATTGAGGATTGTTTGGAATCGATCCTTCCCTAATGATCATTAATAAACCAGCCCCTATGATTAAAATTCAGATTAACAAATCATTCCAATTTGTTATAAATTGATCGTTGCTGGAAATATGGATCATTGAGGATTGTTTGGAATCGATCCTTCCCTAATGATCATTAATAAACCAGCCCCTATGATTAAAATTCAGAAGTCAAGTTGTATACAGTAAGAGGCCTATTTATTTAAGGTCAAATATTAGTAGTTATAGAGGGTTTTGAAACCATGATTTCTCTAAAACTACGAAAGCCATGAAACTTAGTAAAAGTACAAATGGAAAAAAAAATGCTGAACAATGGGCTAAAAAATATAAAACCTCTAAAACTTCTAATAATTTGACAGTTACTAGTGAAAAAAAATATCAATATTATAGGTTAAATATGGGCTAAAAATATCAATAATGCAGCTAAATTAAAAATGTTTTTAGGTAAAAAAAAAAAATCTGGCCAAGCATCTCCTCATATGATTCTCTTTTGCCCTTTAATTAAGTCTACATGGCCCACAAGAAATAACTGCAAACTAGTGATTATGTAAGACTTTCTAATTACATCACGCCAAAGGTTAATTAGATTTGTCATATGTGAGCCTGCTTCCATTTCAAGATTAGACCAAAGAAAGGTTTGAAGGTGTTATAAAGTGGGGAATGACACACAATAAATAGAGGATTCCACTGGTACATGCATCACACACGGTGCTCTATGGTCACTTCAACATCACATTCCTCAACATTTGGAGAATAAAGCAGCTGCTTCATATTTGCGTCACACATGTACAAATGTGCAGTTTGGGGCTAATTTACAGTAATATTTTTCATATGTATGAATAGCTGAGCCCTGGAGTTAATTTCTAATTCATTTTTATTTTCTTCACATCATTTTTTGGCTGCTCTAAAGCATTTTTGTGTTTGCGTTGGCCAGTTCTGAAGTGGTACAGCATAGTGCAGCTATTTTTTTTTTATCATTGTATAACATTGTCATAAGCAAGAGTATTTGGTGGTGCACTCCCAAATAACATTAATACCTAGTGAGGTGCTCACTGCTGAGTTATTTCCTGGCAAACAACGAAACAGATACATTTGTAATATTTTTTTTACCTTAATAGGATCAGTTATTTACTTCTTGTATCAGTTATTGGTAGTTTTTGTATGTAATCTTGTATGTTCAGTGTATACCTTTATTAAGAACTTGTTGGTGCTTTATAAATATGTATTAGTAATACAAATTCCCTTAATTAGCTTAGTATTCGGTCTGTGTCTTTGCAACAACCGTGTTCCCTTTCCCCATACTCAATACATAACAAAAACATCAAAATGCTGTCTTATCACTAAACAGAACATATAGGGGGACATATACAGTATCAAAATTCAAATTTTTGCCATGATTTAAATTTTTTTGCACAAAAACTTGAGTCAAAATCTCGAATGTTTGGTATTTATTATGCATGAAAAACTCAATGATGGTCTACTGTTCCCTTTGCTAAGGTTCTGGGGCTGGTAAACCTCGACCACCCTCTTGATTTGGTAATTTTTTCCTCCTTTTGCTTTTCTTGTGCCTTTTCTTTATTTAAACAATAACACCAGCCCTCTCAGCATACTTATTGCTCCCTTTTAGATGAGTATTAATACTTTGCAGCTTGTCTCGATAGATTTTGGGCTATAGTGCAAGTATCAGTCACCCACGGAGCCTTTTCATTAAATAAAATGATTATGGTAAAAGAAAACAGGGTATTCTGTGGTCTGCTGACCTTTTTTAATCGCATTGGAAGACAAAATATTCCTTGTGCCATTAGCCTTAGGATTACAGTATGACCTGGTGGAAACTATCTCAAAGGAATGCATATGAGAACTTATATAGTTTCATAATCGGAATCATTATTTTATTTTAAATTATCTTTCACAGTGACTTAAAAAACTCTAGAGGGTAAATATGTTTTTACCAGAATGTTCCATGAGACACAGCAGATATAACAGGGGCTGCGTGGTCATTGAGGCTGAAAAAAACTTGAACGGGTTCTGGAATAAATGGGTCATCACTTGTGGCAAAGGGGAAAGGCAATGAGCTTTCAGTCTACGAATTAGGAACCAGGAAGTGCAGCATGACCTTGTACTGTTTAGGGAGAGCAAAGAAAAAAAGTCATAAAGACTGTGACCAAAATGATTGTCAAATTTCCTAGATTAAGTTTCCAAAATAGTAGCTGAGGCACTTAAAAACTGATTTTTTTTGGTATGTTTGTTTGTATGTAGAACTTCATGCAGAGCTGTACAATTTATTATATTTAAAAGTATACAAAGGGAGGAGAGGACAAAAATTATAATAAATAATTATAAATATACAGAGATGAAGTGCTGTGTGGTATTTTGAAGCCAGAAGAATGAACTATAATTTTTTTTTCCAATGCTTTGTTAATTGAAAAAATCCTGCTGTCAATAAAACAAAGGAGAATACCTGCTTGAAGTTATGTTTCTTCCTTTGAAAAAACTATTGTCACTGCTACCATTTCAGTAAATTCCAGTTGTCAAATGAAATAGATAATATCCTTGTAACATGAGTTGCAGTTTTTTCTACAGCATAAATATATACTATAAATTCCCTTGATTTCAAGTTTTCCGGACAATGATACATGAAGCATTATCAGTGGTTTCCATCAAATGTGCCCCTTATTAATTAGGTGATGCAGATGTAGACAAAACAGTGCAAACTACAAAACTTATACTAAACCTGCCCTAAAGATTGAGATTTCTACGAGCCCACCTCTTATATTAAACAAACAAAAAATCTTGCAACACATTCTGACAAAATGTGTCTGCTATCTGGGAACAGAAGCATTTTCTTTATTTAATTAGTTTTCTGCACAGATCATAATGTGGCAAGGCTAACCGTAAGCTCTTTTGCAATGAACTGCACATGCAAAAATGGTGTTAAGCCCTGTGTATGCTTTCAATAAAAACTGTTGTTATCACAAAGCAGCATTCATCCCGGATCTTGCAAGAGGCAGATGAGAGTTGGAAAGCTTTGAAAATAGGCCTCGATTGCTGCTGTTTTGATGCTGGATTAGGCCCTATTGCTTTAGCTCGGCTGCTTCATTTATCTTCTGTCTGACACTCTCCTTCCTTTAATTAACTGTTTTCAGAGAGCTCTTCTGCATTTCTCCCTTTAGAATCACATGCTTGTTCATGCTTCTCTTGTTTTGTGTGTCATTTTTTTCCTCTTTATTTTTAAGTGGGCAGCGAAAATTGTCCCCTGCTCCAATAACGAATGTGCCTCAGTTCACTATTATCCATCTTTTGACAGAATTTCCAAACAAAATTATTTATCTCCTCCCCAGAGCAGGACAAAAGGCAATAGGAAAAAAAAAAAAGATAAAGTGTGTTGCTTTTCTGCAGATGATTTGAAAGTTAAATAGGATTTGAAAAAAAGAAAGAAACAAATTGATCATGGCAAGAAAACACACGGATGAATGATGTTAAGGACAGGATCTTAAAGGACAAGACTGGGAAGGCAGAGTGAAGATGCTGGCAACATAACAATGTACTGTTTAGCAATGGATCTGAAGCCATTTTTAAAAAAGCATTATTAAAAAAAGAAAATGTAACACAAACAAAAAATCATGAAGGTCAACACATCAGGTACTCAAGATCTGTTAGATCTGTTATCTGTCACTCAAAATGAATATCCGTCCGATTCATTCCTGTAATGCAATGCTGTCTACAATGTAAATGGAGATGGGTGGAATATTTGTACCATCATTTTGCCTCAATGAATTGTAGACAAGGATGGCAACCAGCCTTCAGTTGGGATCTGATCAGTGGCATTCCTAACCCTTACAAATGAGGACAGTGTATCCATCTTTTACGAAGCTTATTAAAAAAAATATAGAACTGTGGAATTTATATTGATTCCCAGACTTTTATTTATGCCTTCCTATCAATTCTCCTTTATGGAACTGTACAGATGTCTAGATTGTTTGTTCATCAGGATATTATTGTTGACCCCCAAAAATTAACAAGCTTTGGACTCATTTATGAGTGCAAGGGCAAAGCAATAACATGTTGCAAAAATTGCACCCATATTTGCTTTGATAAAGTGCTGACAAGTTTGTAAATATAAGTAAGGGAACCCTTGAACTACTGTGTGAGCAACAAGCATGCGTTGGGTGGAAGAGGAAACCATATAATCTACTGACCAATGGGATGCTAGTGCCCAAAAGGAAAATGGAAGATGTATGCTTTGGAGAATATTTTCTTCCCCTGATGAAGTGCATTGATATTTGATGAGCAAATTGTCAATACAATCTTTCAATTACAATTTTATTACTTTAAGAAATGTAGATGAATGTACTACACCAGGGAGCATGCCCTTCTTTTTTATTTACTTTGAAACCATTGATCTACTGCCAGCCTGGAACTTGTGGTAATGGCAGGGTTAATCTAGTACGAGGGTCCCCAAACTTTTATTCCTGCGAGACACATTCAAATGTGAAATGAGTTGGGGAGCAACACAAGCATGAATAAAATTCATGGGGGATGCCAAATAAGGGCTGTGATTGGCTATTTGGTAGCCCCTATGTGGACAGGCAGTCTAAAGGAGACTTTGTTTGGCAGTACTCCTGGTTTTGGCGCAGCCAAATCTTGCCTCTAAGCAGAATTTAAAAATAAGCACCTTCTTTGGGACCACTCGTAACAACATCAAAAGGTTTGGTGAGCAACATGTTGCTCACAAGCCACTGGTTGGGGATCACTAGCAAAATATGTCCATTGACATAACTGACATATACCAAACAAATCTGGTGACTGAGCTACTAAACACAGCAATCAACACAAGATATAGTAAAATCACATAGACATATAGCATTTCACTGTTAGAGGCCCCTATCTTTGTAAGCATATGGTTTAATTGCTTATATACAGTATATTATATATTCATGTATATTATATGTGTAACATTGGTAAATATCTCCATATACACACACACACCTTATTTATTCTGTTAAATGGGTAAGTGTTCTTTATCTTCATTCAACATAATGTTAGGGTCTTTACTTTAAAGGTGAAGTGTATTTCTTTGGCATATATTTGAAGACACCTAATATCAAAGTCTGCTCTCTCTTTATGTAGAAGAGACCCATGTGAGTTGGTGAAGTAGTATTAGTAGTAGCGCTAGCATCTCAGTCTGCAGGTTACTCTCCACCATCTCCTGGGATACAAAGCAGAGTAATGTTGATTTGAGTTAGACCTGCTGCTATGTTATGGGTCAGATTCAATTTGATGATATTTATCTATTAATTTAATACCAGCTCATCCCATAGAGTCAGGTGCAATACAACGAGGAAAACTTATCTCAACGTTTATCATGAAACTCTATTAGGGTACTTAATTAGGAGAAAAGTATTTTCTCCTCAAACTGAATCATGCTTATGAGTTTTAATGTGGTAAACCCAGTGATTTGCTCATTGATTTGAATCTGGCATATATACAGTATATTCTGTATACAGTCAGATGATGTGCCTACCTGATGCCTCACATGACTATACCTAGTTCTGGCTCTGAAATAAAGAAATAAAGATTTTTTTTAACATGAATTGATATTTTCTTAGGATAGTTTGGCTATCATAACTTCATTTTCCCATGCATGATGCACCAAAACATGTATCACATATGTTTAGTCAACGTCTGTTTTTTTGGACGCTGTCGCAATTTAGCCAAAAACGAACGCTTGCATCAAAAACGGGACACCGGCGTTGTTTTGCTAATTTTTTGCCGTTTTGCGAATTTTGCTGGAAACTTGCAAATTTTCTGACGAAGCGAAACGCCCCAAATTAGCCCATCACTGCATATGTGTAAAAGCAGTCATATCGGCTGTGAAATTTAAGCTTGACACTACATGAAAATAATAATAGAAAGACCTCTGATTCCTATATGATTGTTTTGCTTGCAGCAAGTTCCTTTGGGTTTCCTTATAATATGGGACATAACCATTTTCCCCATTTGCATTAGAATAACTTTTATCCATTGCTTTACTTTAGCAGCATATTAAAAGTTTATGACAATACCTTTCTGTCTACCTACCTTTATCTATATCTACCATCTATCATATCTATCTGTCATCTATCTATCTATTTGTGTTCCTCTACCATGGTTGCTCAGGGGAACATTGACTGAAAGGCTTACATTAAAAAAAGAATGTATGTATCCAGGGACCTATTCTGTAAATCGAAGATTTATCTAAGTGGAATGGACTATAGAGTGCTGTAAATTTGACATTTATCATATATATATATATATATATATATATATATATATATATATATATATATATATATATATATATATATATATATTCCTCCTGTGTGGCCATTGTGGAACATATCTACAAATGCCCAAATCATGAGCTACATTTCTCTGTGTGAGCAAATATCATCTAGTCTTTCAGTCTAAAAGTGTCTGAATAGAGCTCACTGCCTGGTAAGCTATGCAGCACTAGAATGCATCATCAACGTTCTGCTTCAGAGCTTATCAGTTTACTTCACAAGTGACGTTAGGAGTCCTGTGATTCGTTTCTTTATATTAACCATAATATTTGCCTCTTTTGCCAAGGCAAAACTCATTTTATTTCACCTCACCTCTTCCTTTAATTGATTTTTCCCCCAAAGGTTTCATTTTAGTTGATATGCTAATTTTCCAAAAGGTAATTAAATCAGAGGAAGAAACTGGTAGTAAAAAATTTTTTCCCTGAATTTTTATTCCCTGAATAAGTCATGTAGGCATAAGTTATGTCTAACATGATTATACCACTTAAGCTTCCCATACAATCCTGCGGTAGTTCTAGTTCTAGTAGTCATAAAAGATAGATGTAGCTCTGATGGTGTCATTGATGATGTCATGTCAGAGGATGATGTCATATATTCAGAATCCCTTTTACAGTATATGTGTGTGGACTCTAGTAATTGAGTTCTAAAGAGTTCATTTTTTGTTAAGTAAAAAGTCGTTTAAATATTCTACAAATGGAGAGATATTTCCTCATATAAACAAGTTATTCATAATCAACCTTGCTCTGTTTATCTGTGCTTGATTTATGGCTTTAATATGTACTGGGCTTGCTAACTGAAATGTTATTTGTGGCTGAAAACCAATTTACTTATATTAATTAATTTACTTTTCTAATTATTTGGGATAAGGTAAAATGAGTGTATTTGTTTTTTGTTTTTTTTTTCATTTTTATCTTTGTGGCACCCTTACACACAGAAAAGGAGAGTATATAATTGTAGTAATGTGCACATTACCATTCATTAGGTACTGTATAACTAGAGATGAAGAAACTATTCTAAAATAATAATAATAATAAACTTTTTGGGGGTCAATTACTATCCCCTCGGGCAGAAATGTGAAAATTCTTTGGGGCACAACAGCAAGACCCTTTGTGCTCCTGCAAGGAGTCCTTCTGCCTAAAGGAATGGCTGTGTTTTGCGCCTCTTGCCAGATAAAATAATCCAGTGTAGTCCAGAGTGCAGCATTAGGGGTGCCAGTTAGTCCTGCGCTTTCCATCTGCCATGACTCAATGTCACACAAGTTAAGGGAAAGATAGGGGGCAGAAGGGGAAATGGCTCCATGTCTCCCATGCGTCTCCAGCTCCTCAAGTATACAGAGCTGCCAAACAATGACACTATTCATCAACTATTCATAGCTATGGCCATTCGAGTACAGAGGAACCAATGAGCACTGGGCAAATTTGCCCATGGCAACCAATCAGATTGCTGCTTTCATTGTTCTACTTGCAGCTGGCTTTAAAAAGCTCATCGCTAACTGGTTGCTACAGGTAACTGCCCATTTGCCCTGTGTTGATAAATGAGCCCCACTGTCTTCTATGTTGTAAATTACCCCTTTTTTGCTTACATATATCTTATCATGTGATCATTCTATAGAGTTTAAGTTTTTACATGTGTTGGTTAGACAGGCCATCCATATTGGATTGAGAAGAATAAAGTCCCATCCATCCCCTATCTTGTTACCTATTGTGATAGTTGTCATAGATGTGGCCTGGGTTGATAAGGTGCAAGTTGTACTGGAACATATAGTATAAGCGTATAAAAGTATGGAGTGTATAGTATTAGATAGGGGAGGTTAATTGTCACAGAAGAGTTGGCAGGTCATTTATGCATGAAACCCCATTCTACTGCAGCAGAAAATAGCTGGTGGCCCTGTATAATTGTAGTGCATTTAGTCTAAAGTTAAATAGTAATTACTGTTCTTGGTATTTATTAACTAACAATCAATCAGTATCTATTATATCCCATTTAATAAAGCAATGGCCATTACCATTATTCTTTAACTTTATTTCGCATTTCTTTAGGTTCCCTAATAGAATCAAGCTACAGATATGGGATCCATTATCCAGAAACCCATTGTCCAAAGAGCCCGGAATTACTACTAATAATAATCCAAAAACAATTTCCTTTTTCTCTGTAATTATAAAACAGTAGCTTGTACTTCATCCAAACTAAGATATAATTAATTCTTATAGGAAGCAAAACCGACCTGCTGTATTTATTTAAGGTTACGTGATTTTCTAGAAGCCTTAAGGTATGAAGATCCAAATTAAGGAAAAAGCCATTATACCCTAGGTCCCGAGCGTTCTGTATAACAAGTCCAAAAAATGTATAAGGCAGTTAATTGGCCAGATAAGAACAATGAGATTATTTCTTTATAGCATGATTATATTTTGTTTTAAATTGTCTTGTGTTTCCTTTCTTCTAAAGACGTTTGAAGCTTATTTTATAATGTTTATTTAATATCATGTTGGCACAGGCTTATACAAGTATTTTTTTTTAGCATGCACATTTTTAGAAGGATGGAAAACACAATGTATTAAATCAGAAATACTGGATCCTCTCCCATAAAAGGAGCCAGTTATAAAAGCACAGATACAAATTGGCGAAATCTCGCCTGTGATGATCATCCAGGCTTGAATATTCATAAAGCCTTGTGTGGAAGACAGTAGTTCAAAAGCTGTAGACTTAAAACACAGCAGGCACTATGAATATGCTACCACAGAGAGAGAGAAGACGATATTTAAAGTAGGGTTAGTGTGGGAGCATAACCTGCCATCATTCCTGCAAGATTGAAATATCAAAGGCGACAGCGAAAAACCAATCTGCTTAGAAGAAAAAAAAGCCACACAACGGAGCATGTTCAGTATGAATGACAAGATTTTAAAATGGAACAAAGGGTCTCTGAAAGGGGAAGATTATACAAAGGCATGTATGAGCATAATGAGAATGAAGTGATATTAAATACAAAATGCCATCTTATCTGGAGCAAGAAAGGTTAGTTAGCATTAAATATTTGAATCACAGAAGAACACGTCCATAGCATCTGATTTTATACATTAGAAAGAAGCATGGCTGGACAAAAGGAAGGGCCCAGGATGAGACAAGAAAGATGGGTCTCAAAACTGAAAAAAAAATGCACACAGATGGAACAGACTCCCATAATTCACCATTTATCCTAAAGCTGAAAGAGTTGTTGTGTGTGTGGCACATTCTTCCATTGCATGTGTTTCTAATAGGTATTCAAAGGAAGACCCCAAAGGCTGGGCATAGTATGATTACTCAGGTCATACACAGAAACCTTCAATGAAAAGTTTTCAGGCGGACATAACTAGGAAATAGACCCTATGACTGCAGGGGGGCCCAGGAGGCCCCAAGAGTAGGTTTTTCAAGAAGCTGATGATGAAAATCAGTGACCGCACAGCCAGCATTAACATTGATGGCAAGTTCCCAGGAATGTTCCTCTAAACTAAACCCTTTTCAAGAAACCAGATACTGTAAAAGGACCCTGTGTTTGGGAAAATCAAGCATGAACTCAACTACAAATTCTTCCTGAACGTCCAGAATAATGGTCAAGGGGGTAATTGACTCTTGATCATGACATTTATCATGAAGTCATTTCAGTAAAGCCACATGAACACCAGGGTGAATTTCCATGGTAAAGGGTAATTGCAAGTAATAGGAAACATCATGAAGGCCCTAGCTTTGTTAAAGGAACCTCCAATTTAATATTAATTAATTCAACTTAGTTGAAAACCATACTTGTTCAGTTACAACAAATGAAAGTCCTTGTTTAGTTGAAAGCTGCGCTGGTGGTCTCTTCCTCAATAGACTGTAATAATGAGTGAGAAGGAGTAGAAGGTACTAGTAACCATAATTTACAAAAACAGAGTTTTTCTGCTGAGTAGAATTCAAGCCAGTCATCTTGGAAAAGGTTACAGAAAATTTCCTGGAGTATCAATTCTACTGTAAGTGAGGCCGATCCTGTGAAGGGATAAAATGTGTCATGTTCATTAACTGGTCCACCACAACTAGTATTGTGTCATGATTTCTAGAACAAGGTATGTCAACATTAAAATAAAAGGGAAATAGAACTCCAGGGTCTCTTAAGCATCGGTAACAGTTGAAGAATACTAGCAGATGGAGACCTAGGAGCCTTACACCTAGTACAAGTAAAGCAGCCACTGACAAAATCTGCTTTACCAGGAATTCCTATTAATCAATTTTAACATCTTAGTAAATCTGTGTGATCAGCAGGAAGAGGAAGAGTTGATCTTTGAAAAAGAGAAAATGAATACTGAACTCGAAAAAAATACCCTATTTAAGAAGATCTTGAGCTTCAGGATCAGTCTTCAGCCTCCTGAATCTTGACTCATTAATCAGGGCAAGGTTGTTGAAAGAGTAAAACATTTTTTTATCAAATATTAGCATTTCCTTCATAATATTAACAGGTTCCATGCTTGTATGTCGTGAAAGCATATCTGCTTTGCCATTTTTTCGATCCAGGTAAGTAATAGTAAGTAATGACAAAGTCAAATCTTGAAAAGGGCCCACTTCTACAACAAAAGATAAACAGAGGGTCAGGGTGCGCCAACACTGGTGCTGACGTAAAGAGAACTTTGAATGTTTCAAATGCAGTTTCAGCTGCAGCCCCCTCTTAAATCTAACTCAGTGAAAACACAGGCTTCCCCTTTACGATCAAGTAAATGAGAAACTAGAGGTAACCGATATCTGTTTTTAGTGGTTACACAATTTAATTCACCGTTATCAATGGACAGGAGTAAAGTTTTTCTTAAACACAAAATATTGGGGCACCAGCTTGAAAAGATGAGGAATGAATACATCCTTTCTCCAGGTTCTCTTGTAAATAACTTTTTAGTTCCTTAAAATCTGGTTCTGTTAGATGGTATATTCTTCCATAAGGAACTGAAGAGATTAAATACCTTTCCATAAAGTATTTTGGCACCTGGCAATAAATCAATGGGGAAATTGTATATCCAATGCAAAGGGAGTTGATCTGCCTCCTTTTAGTATCAAAAACATCAGCATAATCTGCATAAAGAGTGGGGAGCATTGTGAAGATAGGAATTAGAAATTAGGAATGTATTGCCTAAACTAAACACTTCTAACAGTGTCAGTTAAATTAGAAAAATATATAATCTGATTATCCCAGTCAATGTTTGGATTATTTTTAGTTAGCCATAGAAATCCCAAGATTACATTAAAAGCTAGAGAAGGAATGATATCAATATGATCTAAGGCTAGAGCCAGACTGAGCCCTGACTGCGAGCATCCAGAAGCCTTGTGTTGGCTCCAGCGAAGAAACGCAAGACTGCATTTTTATCTTAAATCCACCGAATGTGTTTGTGCCAGAGCTGACACAAGGCTTCTGAACATGAAGAAAGAAGGAAATTCTGCTAGTTGTCGGGGCTGAAATCAGCCTGCGTATTTCACCAGGCTGATTTTAGCCCAGTCTGGCCCTAGGCTAAAGGCTGTGGCTTGAGGTTAGACAGTTGTTTTGCCCACTGCACCATATTTAAAGAAATTAGGTTACCACCTGTCCAAGAGTCAGTTAGGACTTACCCCTCCATCCTGAGATTTTCATTTAAGAAACAAATGGTTATGGTTAAATATATGTTAGAAGGGGAGGTGTTGTTGATCTATAACTGCAAATTATAGTTAATCTATAACTGCAAAGTATATGACTGGACGAAGTAGGTGAGAGGTTTATTTTTGGAAACATGGGTCTTTGGCTTCTAGAATTAAGTGGCTACAAAATGACCCTAAGCTTCACAGTGCAGACATAACCCATTATTCCTTCTGCATTGCTTTTCTGCAGCAGAAAAACCCCAACTGCACGGGTTTTTACTGGGATGAAGGTTCATATCAATCCCTCTACCTAAGGGAACAGGTGTCAGTTAAGAGGATGACTTCTCTCCTGTCTGCTCTTTCTTCTTTCTAAATGTATATCAACCTTTATGCAAAGCCAAATAATGTAGATTATCAGGAGGGTCAACCCTCACCAGTTGATTTATACTCCTCATTCCAGATGGTAACTTCCAACCAGTGCTTCAAAGGTTTCTGTGTATTCTATTATACATGTCTATTTGTATCATCAAATATGGCTGCTTTGGAGTCTGAAAGTCTTCATAGTCATGTAATAAATGTTTTTTTCTCAATGAGAGTTTAAGCCCAGACTAGAGCTTCACCTTGAAGCAGGGTTAAAATAAATCCAACCTTTGCAGTATAACAGGTTGGAAACAAAAGGTAATGGAGCCAACACTATAGTATTAATAAAGCCTCTGAATTTAGGGGAAGAGCCAGAGGGAGCTTGTGTGCTTGAGGCTCATTAACAGCCTTGTAGTTGCTGAACTAGAGCTTGCATATGTTCTGAATAGCCTGGTCCATGGCTGCTTTTTGTTAAGAGAGTACTGCCAATGCCAGGCCAGTCTAAGCAGTATCCATGTTTAAGGGCATAAGCAAAATGTAAGGTTTTCAAAGGAAGACCCCCAGTACTTTGGAACAGTATGATTAGTTAATCTTATGATATAATAATTCACCAGCCCATCCCATCCCTCCTGGATTCTGCACTATTACCAATCTCCTTTGGTACATACACTGGGGAGCAGAGGCAGAGCTCAAGATTTGCAGCTGTTTCAGTAATGAAGCAGGGAAAGCAACACAGGTATGGAACCTCTTATACAGAATGCTTGGAACCTGGGGTTTTCTGGATCATAGTCTTCTCTTAATATAGATCACCATACCTTAAGTCTAAAAAAAAAATCCTTTTAATATTAATTGAATACTAAAGGATTGTTTTGACTCCAATTAGGATTCATTATCGTTTAGTTGAAGAAAAAGAATATTCTAAAACATGAGAACAATTTGATTTAAATAGAGTCTATAGGAGATGGCCTTCCCATACTTTGAAGCTTTTCTGGATAACTGGATAATGAATTCCCATGTATGTACCAAAGAGTTTAAACAAACCAAGGTCAGGCTAGGTCAGTTACTGAAATCATTCACAATCAATTAGCAGAGTCAGGGAAAGCCCAGATCATACACAATAAATCACAGAGGTAAACCAAATAAACCTAGTCATAGGGAAGCCGGGCCATACTCATAAAATACAGACAATTCACATATACTCGCTAGGAAATCACTGATTCTCCCTAAAGAACCTGTTTGCTCAAACAACCAGCCGGAGGGGGAGGGGGCAGGGCCTTTAAAAGGCCTCTCACTAACACTGATTGGGTAGAGTAAAAACAGAAATTAACCCCTACTAGTGCTGGAAGAAATGCTAACAGTTTCATCTGTATTAGTACAGTTACCCAACTGTTTTTGAACTGCAATTCTCAGTGCTGACACTTTGGTGCATACGCGTTGGGACTTCCTTGCAAAAATATGTTGCACCACCTAAGGGGGCATTTTATCCACTACTGCCATCCAGCAGAAAAGAATGACAGTCAGTGGTAGCCAATACACCCCTGCTGCCAGCCTGATCACCCCTTAAAACAGTAAAACAGTAAAGGAGTAAAACAGGCAGACTTTCATGCAAATCATCGAGTATAGTCTATGTCATTTGTAATTTCACCTTTGCCCAGAATGGCCTTCTACATGGATTCTACATGACTACAACAAAACTAGCTATTTAAACGGGTGGCTCACACAGGGGCGATCTTGGCCCCTCTGCCGCCCGAGGCAGCAGCAGTTGAGGGGGTCCAGGGGGGTCCACGAGGGCGGAAGAGAGAGCCAGTGAACTAGCGCAGAGCCTATCTGCGCTCTCTGCACTAGAAGAGCCGTATTTCCGGTTTGAAAGCAGGAAATTCGGCTCTTAAAGTACCAGGAGCGGCATTTTTGCTGCCCCTGGTAGCTAGTGGGGCACTGCCGCCTGAGGCGACAGTCTCAAGTCGCCTCATTGGCGAAGCTCCCCTGACTTCAGCTTTAAGTTAACTTTAAGTATGTTATAGAATGGCCAATTCTGAACAACATTTCAATTGGTCTTCATTATTTCGTTCTTATAGTTTTTAGAATAATTGCCTTCTTCCTCTAACTCTTTCCAGCTTTCAAATGGGGGTCACTGACCCTATCTAAAAAAACAAATGCTCTGTAAGGCTACAAATGAATTGTTATTGCTACGTTTTAGTACTCATCTTTCTATTCATGCCTCTCCTATTGCTAGCTGAAACTGCAAACTGGAGAGCCGCTCACTAAAAAGCTAAATAACTCAAAAACCACAAGATAAAATAAATGAAAACCAACGGCGAATTGTCTCAGAATATCACTCTCTACATCATACTAAAAGTTAACTCAAAGGTGAACAACCCCTTTAAGTTCTCTTGAAGACTAGAAGCTATCACTCTCAGTGGTGGGCAGTTGGAGCAGGCAGTTTCCCTTTCATTAAATGGGTAGTTCAATTTGAAGTTAAATTTTAATGGCTAATTCTAAATAACTTTTCAATTGTCCCTCATTTGTTTTTTTTGTTGTTTTTTTTTTTATAGTTTTTGAAATATTTACCTTCTTCTTCTGAATCTTTCCAGCTTTAAGATGGGGTCACTGAGCCCATCTAAAAAGAAAGCATGTTCTGTAAGGCTGAAAATGTATTGTTATTGCTACTTTATATTACTCCTCTTTCTATCCAGTCTCCCTCCTATTCATATTCTAGTCTCTTGTTATTCAAATCAGTGCATGGTTGCTAGGGTCATTTGGACCATATCAACCAGATTGGTGTAACTGCAAACTAGAGAGCTGCTGAATAAAAAGCTAAACAACAAAAAAATGAAAACCAATTGCAAATTGACTCACAATAGCACTATCTACATGATAATAAAAGTTGATTTAAAGGTGAGCAACCCTTACCAGGCTCATATTCCACAGGTAGTGTCGGGCAGAGTATGACACACACAGGGAGCATAGGGCAGGCATAGTATGACACACATAGGGAGCATAGGGCAGAGTATGGCACACACAGGAAGCATAGGGCAGACAGAGTATGGCACACACTGGGAGCATAGGGCAGGCAGAGTATGGCACACACATGGAGCACAGGGCAGGCAGAGTATGGCACATACAGGGAGCATAGGTCAGGCAGAGTATGTCACGTACAGGGAACATAAGGCAGGCAGAGCAGGGAACACATAGGGAACATAGGGCTGGCAGAGTATGGCACACACACAGGGAGCACAGGGCAGGCAGAGTATGACACACACAGGGAGCATAGGTCAGGCAGAGTATGTCACATACAGGGAGCATAGGGCAGGCAGAGTAGGGAACACACAGGGAACATAGGGCAGGCAGAGTATGGCACACACAGGGAGCATAGGTCAGGCAGAGTATGTCACATACAGGGAGCATAGGGCAGGCAGAGTAGGGAACACACAGGGAACATAGGGCAGGCAGAGTATGGCACACACAGGGAGCATAGGTCAGGCAGAGTATGTCACATACAGGGAGCATAGGGCAGGCAGAGTAGGGAACACCCAGGGAACATAGGGCAGGCAGAGTATGGCACATACAGGGAGCATAGGGCAGGCAGAGTAGGGAACACACAGGGAACATAGGGCAGGCAGAGTATGGCACACACAGGGAGGCATAGAGGTGGGGCAGGCAATTATTTCACTTTCCATTCTGTGCTTCCTTGATGTCACTGCCCTCCTCACATCCCTCCTCCCTCCTCACCATCCAATTGTGTAGCCAGTGCATGGGCAGGGGGATCAGATCACCCATTCATTCAAAATTGATGTGAATTCCAAGACAAAGAATCAAGATTTAAATAACTTATAAAGAGAAGTTTATTTTTTCTTTACTAACACCATGAAATAAGATTTGGAATTATTTCTTAGGGAAACAGGTCCCGTTTAATAAAGTTAAACACCCAATACTGTAAGAAACTATATACTGTATTTGATTGCAAAATTGTGTACATAACATATGATACATATGATAGGATACAACTTCATTACAGTTTTTAGCAGTCAGAATATTCTAGAGCTATCTAAAAGGGTTATGAGTGAAAAGGGAGATAGCAAGGGTTCTGCTCTCAGTTCTTCTTTCTACAGCTTGTGCCATAATTACCATTGCTCCTCTATAAATCCAACAACATTTTTAACAGCCACACCAAGAGCTGTCAGAAAACACTGCGTTGAGGACATGAACTGGCAGCTCCCCAGTCAGTTTTGCATTGCAAGTGACGTGAAAGAGAGAATAAACAGTTATGTTTCCCCATAAGCTCTCGTCTATTTAGACACATTACGCCAGAAGCTCCCTTTAGGACAGAGATCATTTTTACATAGGAAATAAGGTATTAATACCCCTTTAAAATGTGCAATCAAATAATACTGCAGCAACTAATAGCGTGTTGATGAACTTCAGTGTCTAATGGGGAGCATGTGGTTCATGAGCCTCTGTAGTGGAAGGAAAGTACTTTTCACAGATGTTCTGTTTAGGGGAAAGATAGTGAGAATTAAATATCCATGATTCCATTTTGGGCATGTATTTTTGTACCAGCTCCAACCTTAAAAGGTCTTTAAAATCAAGGCTAAATACACGACTAGTGGCCGTTAATGATTTGTAATCATGCTTTTTTATGTAATGGAAACATGCACTGATGCAATACTGACTTCAACAAAATGTATCTGCTTAATAAGAGGCCTGTGTACAATTTCTTTTTTTCTCTCCCTCTCTTTATTGTTGTTTATTGCTTTGCAGAATAGTAGAAAATGAAATCCTGCTTTAGTGCCAGATTTGATCTGTGTTTCACTGCACAGCGTCATGTTTTCTGCAGACAGCAGGGGTTGTTCATTCACTTATGGATGAGATGGGGGCTAATGGGTTGGAGTGAGTTTTGCACATAATGCAGATGGAGCAAAGATACTGTATGTACTGTACATGGGCTACGTTCATTGAACTATGCTCAATCCTTTCAGGGTTTGTTCTGTGGGTTTGTTAGCATTTAGAAATTGTTGTTAGGGGCCCCTAAGGTGAATCATGTGCTGGGGGGTTGCTGTGTTATCCACAGAAGAGGAGAAGGCATATGGATTTAAGGGTATGTTTTAACATGGCTTAAATATCACTGCAGTAAGTGTTTTGGTGTGCTACCACCATTAATGTAGATATGGTCTCTTGTGGTAACGTGGGTGTGGTTTATAGTGGGTGTGGTTCAAAAGGGGAGTGGTCAACACTGGCTTCCATTATAGGCCAGAAAAACTCAAGCCCTCCGTACCACATTGTCCAAGTTGGACAGCACTGATTTATAATATAACTGTCTATAATTACAGCACCTTTCCCAATGCCCTTGGAAAAATGACCCTGTAAAGGATCCAATATGGGTGCTTTTATTTGTGTTACTGATGCCTACAGATAATATATTGCAATATAAATGTGATATATTATCTCCCCGTTATGCTAGCATACTTTTCCCTGTATACAATGAGAATGATTATGGAAAGACTAAGCAAGAATTATATTTCAATGACAAATATTTCAAATTCCAGAGAGAAATACGTAAGTGTTTGCCGGATTATTCCTATTCAGCAGTTCTGCTGTACGGAGAACTTGCCAGCGGCACTGAAAACTTTCGCACAGACTGCAGACAATGGATATTTCGCTTTGCATCATCCTCCACAGTGCTTTCCATTGTTGATGGGGTCTATTCAATAGAATTTAAAGCTGCCTTAAATCAGCAGTTTTCAGCACCGAGTGTGATTTTCAGACCCTTCCTAAAAGCTATTGAGAACATTTTAAATGACTTTAGTGCCACATTCAGAAAGATTGCTTATGCGTGCGTCCATGCACATTGCAGTATTCAGCCTGGGCAGCTGGAAAACTACAAGATAACAAGTTCTGCTACACACAAACAAATATATATTTATCAAAGTGGCCTATTAGGAAGAGACGTTTTAACCTAACCCCAAGGCAAACACACGATCGGGCTGGGTAATTTAAAGGCATAGCGTCACCTAAATAAATGCTTATACCGATAAAATTATACTGTATAATGATGATCCAATCAAATCTTGCACTTTGCCCCTGTCTCTGTATATTGTGTATAAAAGCCAAACACTTGGGCATCCTGAGGCCATCACTTTGCAGTAATTGTTTGCTTTTTGTACCTTTGTAAATTAGAAAATGTATCTACATGGAGCAACTACGAGTACAGGATCTGTTATCCACAACCCCATTATTCAGAAAGCTCTGAATTACAGGAAAGCTGTCTCCCACTTTAATCAAATAAATACTATTTTAAAAACAGGTTTTCTTTTTCTCTGTAATAATTAAACAGTACAATGGGATTCATACTTGTACTGTAATACAACTAATGATGCATGGTTCACACATGAGGAAATTCAAAAGAGACTAGATAAACAAAGGTCCAGGGCCAGATGATATTCATCCCAGGGTACTTATCGAGCTTAGCTCTGTCATTGAGATCTGGCATAGTGCCGAGAGACTGGCGAATTGCTAATGTGGTGCCGCTATTCAAAAAGGGATCCTGTTCTCAGCCTCAAAACTATAGGCCAGTTAGTCTGATGTCAGTGGTAGGAAAGCTTTTTGAAGTGTTAATAAAGGATATGATACTGGACTTCAGAGCAAATCATAATACTATGAGTTTGTGCCAGCATGGTTTTATGAGTAATAGATCTTGCCAGACTAACTTAATTTCTTTTTATGAGAAGGTAAGTAGAGACCTCGATTCTGGGATGGCAGTGGATGTGATTTACTTATACTTTGCTAAAGCATTTGATACAGTGCCACACAAAAGGTTACTGGTTAAATTAAGGAATATTGGCCTGGAATATAGTATTTGTACCTGGATAGAGAACTGGCTAAAAGATAGACTACAAAGAGTGGTGGTAAATGGAACATTTGCTAATTGGCCAGTGTTGTTAGTGGAGTACCGCAGGGCTCTGTACTAGGTCCCTTGCTTTTCAACTTGTTTATTAATGACCTGGAGGTGGCCATTGAAAGTACTGTTTCTATTTTTGCAGATGATACTAAATTGTGCAGAACTATAGGTTCCATGCAGAATGCTGTCACTTTGCAGAGTGTTTTGTCTAAGTTGGGAAAAAGGGCAGCAAACTGGAAAATGAGGTTCAATGTTGATAAATGCAGGTTATGCACTTTGGCAAAAATAATATAAATGCAAGTTATACACTAAATGGCAGTGTGTTGGGAGTTTCCTTAAATGAGAAGGATCTAGGGGGTTTTGTAGATTTGAAGTTGTCTAATTCTGGGCATTGTCATTCTGTGGCTACTAAAGCAAATAAAGTTCTGTCTTGCATAAAAAGGGCATTAACTCAAGGGATGAAAACATAATTATGCCTCTTTATAGGTCCCTGGTAAGGCCTCATCTGGAGTATGCAGTGCAGTTTTGGACTCCAGCCCTTAAGAGGTATATAAATGAGCTCGAGAGAGTGCAGAGACGTGTAACTAAACTGGTTAGGGGGATGGAAGATTAAAATTATGAGGGTAGACTGTCAAGGTTGGGGTTGTTTTCTCTGGGAAAAAAGGCGCTTGCGAGGGGACATGATTACACTTTACAAGTACATTAGAGGACATTATAGACAAATAGCAGGGGATCTTTTTTCCCATAAAGTGGATCAGCATACCAGAGGCCACCCCTTCAGACTAGAAGAAAAGAACTTTAATTTGAAGCAACTTAGGGGGTTCTTCACAGTCAGGACAGTGAGGTTGTGGAATGCACTGCCGGGTGATGTTGTGATGGCTGATTCAGTTAATGCCTTTAAGAATGGCTTGGATGATTTCTTGGACAAACATAATATCAAAGGCAATAGTGATACTAAATTCTATAGTTAGTATGGGTTAGTATGGGTATGGGTATATATCATTTATATGAAAGTATAGAGGGGTGTGTGTATGGATGCTGGGTTTTTTATTTGGAGGCGTTGAACTTGATGGACTTTATCTTTTTTCAACCCAATTTAACTATGTAATTATGTATAGCTATCAACAGATCTCTTTGTTTTTTCAACGAGTGATTTCTTCTGGTATCCTTATACAAATGTTCTGTTATCCAGAATGATCGGAACCTGGGCTTTCTGGATAAGGGGTCTTTCCAGAATTTCCTTCTTATTCATTAAATCGACTTAAACTAATTAAAACATTACATAAACCCAATAGGATTGTTTTGCCACCAATAAAGTTATATGTTAGTTGGGATCAAGTACAGGGCACTGTGTTATTATTATAGAGAAAAAGGAAATCATTTTTAAACATTTTAATTATTTGATTAAAATTGAGTCTTTGGGAGATGGCTTTCCTTTAACTCTGAGCTTTCTGAATAACAGGTTTCCAGATAATCAATCCTGTATTTAATAGCAGGGGCGTCTTATCTCTCTTATGTATTTCACATATAGCCAAAAGACGGGGTATTGCAAGATATAACATCAATGGAATATTTAGCCATATACACATGTACTATAGAAGTCTTGTCTAGTCAATAACCGTTTCATCATAAACCCTTCAAAGACCAACTAATTCTGTTAATTAAAGAACACATTGATGAGATTGGACTACTCTAAATTTATTCTAAAAAGTCAATGACTATATGTTCTGTGCATTTCATTATGCAATAATTATTTATCATGAATTCCATACATTTTCTATAATCAATGTTGTGCCTCGGCTACCAGATAGAATGGGGATTTTATTTTGATTGTACTATGTTTTTGTTCTACTTGACAGTTATCAACAGGACTACATATACCCCATATGATTCCAGTAGTCATTTTACTAGAAATTATACAATTATAAGTGTATTACAGTTTGTCATTCTAATAAATAACAGTGCTGTTGTGCGAGATCTCTTTAAGGCAGATTTTAATAATGAGCCAACACAGATGTACATTACCATATTTTTCTAACTATTATATTATGACATACTGTCTTAATCTTGACTGCAGAGCTGTTCTGAAATAATTTGGCAAGTGTAGGTCTTCAGTGCATGAAAAGCAGAGTGGACGCCTGACAGTAAAGTGTCACAACTGGCTCAAAATATTACGGTTTAACAACATATCTGTCATGATGAGCCAGCCAAACTTTTTACTTACTGAAGCAGAAGAAGGGGGGGGGGGGAAGTCAGTTGAACAGTATCTCTTAGGTAATCAGGAAACAGACATCTGCCCATCACCCGAAGTAATTGTCTTTTGGAGACTAAGGTTCAATTCGGTGCAGTGCAGTAGTTCATCTTTTAGAGACAGACACACTGTCAACTTCCCACTCCAGCTCAAGTGGAGAAATACTTGAGACAAGCTGCCGCAATACTTTCAGCCCTTATACATAGACAAAACTTCAACCAAGCCAGAGAAAGATTTCTCCTGTCTGGCACAGGAGAGAGAGAATTATTTTGTAAAACCCTACTTAAGCACCTCTAGAAATGTCTGCTGCAAAATATCACAGGTGGAATCACATTCCTAAAAGTCCAATCAATCAGGGCTTGAAGATTCAACAAATTAAAAACAATGAAAAGATTATATATTAACAAAAGTAGATGCAAGGGTTGCGCATGTTTTAACTCTGACTGATTTACTCTGAAAGGAAGTGGTTATAGGTGCCCATGCCCGGCAAGAAGACATCTGTGCCTTGTACAGGAATATGATCAGCTATCTGGAAACCCTTTATCCAGAAACCTCAAAATGATGGGAAACCGTTCTCCCATAAATTCCATCTTAGTCAAATAATTTTTTTATCTGTAGTAAGAAAACAGTAGCTTGTACTTGATCCTAACTAAGATATAATTAATCCTTATTGGAAATAAAACCAGACTATTGGGTTTATTTCATGTTTAAATGATTTTCTAGTAGACTTAAGGTATGCAGATACAAATTAAGGAAATGCCTTTATCCAGAAAACATCAGGTCCTGAACATTCAGGCAAGCAGGTCCCATAACTGTACTTGCAGCAGTTTGACTAGCCCATAAAGAGCTTGCACCTCAGCAGAGAATGCTGAGGTGTAAGGGAACAATGCACTTAATGCCTGCCTTGAGCATTACAGAGCCCCCAATGTCTTTCAGACTCCAGCTTGCACAAAGTTATGAAGCCCTAGAATTGGGAGCCAAGATTTGGGAGGACAGTTAAACATAAAACTTGTTGATCATATCTTTTCCACCACTTTAACAATACAAGTAGTTAGGATTTATCAGTTACCAACACTTTAGGATTTACCCATTGATGTTCTGCACTACAACCACTTTGAAGTACAATATCGCTTCATCCATGGCTGCGTAGTGACGCTGCAGCACAAGATGTAATTGCCACGCAAAAAATTCTAAATAATAGGATGCCAGAGACCAGGGTTCAATCCCCAAGTATAAGTTCTACTCCAGAGTGTTCCTTGGTTGCCCTATAATTATATTTTGCCTGGATATGACTACAAACTTTCTACAAACTATACAGACTTTCTGTATACTGCTTCCTCCTTGATCCCAACTTCAACCAAGCCACTAGGCCACAACACAACCCCCATAGAGCAGAATGGTAAACACAAACCAAACCCAGGTCATACTTTAAAAAATAAACATAACAGCAGAACTAATTGTAATGTCAGTTGCTGAACAAGTCAGCAGCAGGTATAAATCAAACATGAAACCCAGGAGTCTCCAACTGTAAAGGAGGCAAACTGTAGGCCAATAGTCAGCCAATTGGCATAAAACAAATCTAGCCATGAGTTAGCCAAGCATCCATGGCCCAACAAATGCCCCATATATGAACTTTTTTACCTATCTTAAATATGTTTTCTGGGTGGCTGGATCTGACTACAGTTTCTAAATGAAGCAAACATATGCAACTATGATTTGGATTTGATTTAACAATGTTTCGGGCTTACTTGTCCTTTCTCAAGCCTTTCTGTAAGAGTAAGCCCGAAATGTTGCCTGGTTGCTTGACCTAATAAATCCAAGTTTTCACTTTTTGCAACAAAGAGGTGCTGCAGTGGTATTTTTTTTCCTGTATGTCTATGCAAACCACTGGCAAGGGTTTACGGACTGCTTTGCACCCAACCTACAAGGTTAAATAAGGTGGTTGAAGCACACACAATATTGTCTATTTTAGACATGAAGACTATCTATTCTGTGGAATATATAAAATAATATATTTGGCGCATCACTAGTTGCAAAGTTAGGGGCAGTAGATAGAGAAAGCATAAATCTTGTCGATAGACTATGGGGCAAATTGACTAAAGGGCCAAGTGACTATTTCGGGCACTGGCGTAACTTCGCTAGCGAAGGAGATAGACTCTAATGGTACTTCGCACCCTAACGCCAGGCAAAGTTGTGCTCTGGCGAATGAACGTAACTATGCTAATTCACTAAGATTGAGATTTGACTGAACGTTACCTCTTACGCCAGACTTGCCTTCGCGAGCTCAGACCAGGCAAAGTGCAAAAGAATAGATAGGACTTGGTCAAAAAATTGTTGAAAAATTTTCTAAGTCCCAAAAACCCTGGTGTCTTTTTACAGGGTGATAGGCTGCAAAAGATCATAATTTCTTTGGGGGGTACCCGGCTTCTCCCCTACATTTCCTAACATATGGCGCAAGTGTAATGTATTGGCTGCAACATATACATCCATTCAACTTTAACTTCCCGCCGTATACAAACTAGCCAACGCTATTGCAACTTCGCTTCGCTTGCCGCAGTAAAGCTAGCGCAACTTTGCCATCGTTCCGTGCCCTGGACGCAACTTCAGATTTTAGTGAATTAGCGTTGTCCTGGCGAATCTACGCCTGGAGAAGTGTTGCAATGTCAGCTAAGCCATCGATGGCGCAATTTCGGAGGTAAGTAAATTTGTCCCTATGATGCTGAATCCAAAAAATTCTAGATTTGGTGCACCACTAGCTGCAAAGTTAGGGAAAGTAGATGGAGCAAGCCTATGTGTCTTCATCTACACATAGATCCATTACAGGTTTATTAGCTACACATCTAAAAGACAACACTGTGCATATGGCTCTGAACTAAAGTAGTTTGTAAATAGAGATTAGCAAAGTAAGACATTTCAGACCAAGCAGGATCTGTGATTATGAACTCTCCGAAGCACCTTCTTCATCGTAACTGTTACATTAAAGTCAGATAGGTCGAACAATCTGTTTATTTGATAAAACTGGCTGTGACTCGCCTTATATTGGACAATTACAGCAATTCTTTTCAGACCCTTGAAGCTATACAGGATAACTGACCTCATATATATATATATAAATCTATATTTCAGTAATAAGAAGGATCTTGCAGATCATGGTTCAGCCACAGCAAACATCTAAAACCATTTTAACTCTTATTTGGTAGGTTTAATGCACTTTGGTTCCTGTCTTTCCTCTCAGCAGAATTGAATTTTGCGGCACGCGTGTGTATTATAATTTCATTTTGTTCAGTTAAACAGGATAATTTAATTGAGGATGAACAGACCATTGATCTGAACCAGCAACTGTAACAATTATTCCTACAATCCATTTTTAACTTTGTTTGAACTGATTTTATATATTTCTTTTGTCTTATGAACCATGAATCACTGCCAAAGCTGCCCATAAAATGGAGCTCTCCTTTCCGTCATGCTACCTGTGCAACCAATGTCTTTATCCTCAAGTACCCCGTTGATTAAATCGATTTTTCTTCACATTTGGAAAGGTGGTCTGCCTTGTAATAATGTCAACATTATTCAGTTAATTATATACTTTTTATTGTAGAATATTCTCTGTTGCTTTGATTTGTGGGGTTTGTGGATCCCTTGGAATTTTGAGGGTTGTAGAAAATTAACTTACTAATGAAAATGACAGCATTCATGTGCAGTAAAGGCTTTATTAATATATATATTGGGGTGCCAAAAACAACAGAGTGTAGGGACCCATAGGGTTAAATCTCACCCTGGTTTGGGAATTCCCCTACTAGCACTAGAAGGAAGTCCTCCCTGGGTGGAATAGCTTTCCCTTTTTGGCGCATGGAGATTATGACTATTTTTCCTGTTCTACGTTAATAACATAGCTGGGAGCACATGGATTTTCCTCTTTGGCCTCCACCTGCTGAATATGGAGAGCCTGGGACACAAGGCCCCACATTACCCTAAGGGTACCAAGTCTTTAGTGTAAGTCCAGGAACTGGGACCCCATAAACAAGGTATTTAGATAGAAAGAGCAGGACTAAGTTCCAATTTAAGATTTATAGGCTGGAGGTTGCTCTTCTATGTGATACTCTGCCTGAGAGAAATCGGACCCCAGTTTGGAAAAGGAATAGAAGTGTCTGCCTGAGGTTTCTAATGGAGAGATCAAGATGAACTTGATACCTGTCAAGTCCATCTCCATTGTGGATATTTATATGAGAGATGGCCTTCCTGTAGACATGCAGTAGTGTTTGTTTTTCAAATTTTTCTGAAATCTTGATGATTGTAGTATTTAATAAGTTGCTCTACTTGAAAAAGAAATATAATTGTTTCCACTTCAGCATTCGTGTATGTGGGTGTATTTTGATGAATTGGTAGACTAACCAAGTGGCAGTAACTGTTCACAGTTGTGGACCCGGATCTATCCTCTACACAAGCAAGGTAAAGAAGGAATATTTTCTTCTTGCAAAACTTTGATAAAGGAAAACGAATACCATTTTACCTTTGGGGTGCCAAATGCTAAGCACTCCAAGTGACTAATTTACTTACCTGACACCCCGGGCCAGTGCTCCTATCAGCAGAAAACTGCACCAGCCCGGAGTTCTTCTAGCGAGCACCTCAGAGAGATCCTCTTCCTGCTTCTTCAGGTCTTCTTGCAGCTGCACATGAGCAGTAGAACGAAAAGCCAAACTTTAACGAAAAAGCTGGCTATTTCACTCTACTGCGCATGTGTCTGACCTGGGAAATTTGAAAACCGAAGAAGCAGGAAGAGGATCGCTCTGTTGTGCTTGTTAGAAGAACTCAGGCATTTGTGGTATTCTGCTCATAGGAGAAAAGTAGTCACTTGGGGGTGCCTAATGTTCGGAACGCCAATAGTAAAATGGTGTTCATTCTCCTTTAAATGAAGATCCCAAAAGGCACCTTGCTAAAGCTTACAGGACAGAAGAAATGCTTAGTGAAGAAAAAAAGGTGATCAAAAACAACTGGTTGTTTACAAATGGCAAATTTGAAGGAGAAAACACCATGTTTTGTGTAGGCACGCATCTCTTATAAAAAGGCCTGTAATAGCAATTTCATGATAGCAAGACTAAGTTACTAAGAAAATTATGTCTGAAGACATGATTTAAAAATGCATACGTGGAATATCATGGCTGTCAGAATATGCAGTCTTAAACCCAAGCTCATTTTATTGGACTCATTATTGCTGAATGACTACATGTCATAAAAATATCTCAGTCAGCAGATGGAAAGCGAGAAGAGGTCCACAGCACATATGCACAAATCCAAAAATCACTTCTTTGACCTCTATAGGCATAAGTAATTCCAACTCTGACAAAAATAAGGATACAATTATTCCTTTTTTTTTTTTTGGATTTTAAAAATAGCGTCCCCATTCATATTCAATCATATGACAAGGCCATTTTTTTAAGCAGTTTTATCAGATATCATTTCTGAGGACATGCAGCCTTAGCAGTCTGCAAGTATGCAAATATGTCATCAGCTAACACCCCTCTCTTGATTCTGCCATCCAGTTTTCTAGGGTAATTGGCTGTAATTGTCAGCCTTGGTTAGAATCAAATTCTAGGAGGGAGGATGTACCCTAATTTGGGTTTGTTATTGTAAAATGAATGGAGCAGCTGGTCAGCAATCACTATTTTTATAGCATCTCCCAAATGCCAACCTGATTTCATCTGCCAGGGAGGATGGTCAGCCTCTGGAGATATCACTGGAGATTCTTTATGGTTTTATATCCCCACCTGCCCAGCTGTGTATGATTTCTAATTCACCTGCTTATCCTCCAGTATTCTTGTTTGTGTCAGGTTGCTTGCTACTTTATCCTTAGAGTCTTTTAAGATATACTGTATACTCTGAGGCATGCTATCAACTTTTTTTGTGGAGGTTTATTTATCAACAGTCGTATTTTAGTGGTTTTTGAGGTTTTTGAAACCACAACCAAACTCACTTTCTAAAAAACCATGAATGTCAAGAGTTTATGAAAAGATCTGAATTTAACAAACACAAATGAAAAAAGTGCTGAGAGATACAAAAGAAATTACAAATACCTCTTAAACCTCAAAAAAATTGAGTTTTCCAAATCCAAAATAGTCCCAATTGAATTCTTAATGAATCAGATGCAAGTTGAGTGTAGGAACTGGCCACACCAGGGATGACTGACGTGGTTGGCCATCTTAAATATATTGCAATATATGGACAAACAATCCCTGTGGTGTTTAAAGAAAAAGGAAAGCCTTCGTACACTTGGGGGTGCCAAATGATATGCACCGGCCCGGGGGTTATACCAGTGAGCACAACAGATTGATCCTCTTTGAGTGTCTTCTTTCTTCAAATTTCCTGGGACAAACGCATGCGCAGTTGACTTTTTAGTTAAAGTTCAGCTTTTCGTTCTATTGCGCATGCACAGCCCATGCGAAGGAAAGAGGAAGACGGAAGAGGATCGCTCCGCGGTGCTCACACGTATAACCCCGGGCCGGTGCAATTTTCTGCTGATAGGAGCACCGTCCTGGGGTTTCAGGTAAGTCAATAGAATCACTTGGGGGGCCTAACAAGTGTACGAAGTCTTTCCTTCTCCTTTAAAGGGTAAGGCATTTTTAGTAGCTTAAGGCACAAAATATTTGAATTACATAGTTAGTTACATTTACAAGTACATTAGTTACAAAATTGAGTTTTTAGGACAATTCCTAGTGGAAAAAAAATCCGAAATGGTCCAATAGGCCAAGAGGCCCATTGACTTCTATAAGACAAGTTTTTCATGGTTTTTGCACTTCAGATTTTTAGAGCTTAGAAGAAAAAAACAAAAAACCATATATATACATATATATATATAATATAATATATCCAGGGCAGCCATCAGGGGGGGACAGGGGGGAGAGTTGTAGGGGGCCCCGAGGGTAAGAGGGGCCCCGGCCATGCCACACTTACTTGATTAGCCGGGGCCCCCATCTTTCTGAGAGCTGCTGACTTTGGGAAGGCATGGACGTTTAAGGGGCCCTGGCCACCAATTTTCTTATAATGTGGGGGTGGGGGCCCTGGCCACTAATTTTGGCCACAAATTTTTTTTCTCATGTGGGGTCCTAGCCACCAATATTTTTTAATGGGGGGCCCTGGCCACAGATGTTTTTTTATTTTTTATTAAAATGTGGGAACCCTAGCCACCATTGTTTTTTACTGTGTGGTGGGGGGCGGACCTGTGGGGTGGGCAGACCTGTAGGTGGGGCTTGCGGTGGGCGCAGCCCAGGGGGCCCAGGAAATGTTCGTATGGGGCCCTGTGATTTCTGATGGCGGTCCTGTCTATATATCTATCTATCTATCTATCTATCCTGTTTATATATATATATATATATATATATGTGTGTGTGTGTGTCCAAAATAAGACATGCACTCTTATCCAAGGTGAAAGAATGGTGTTTATTCAGCAAAAAACTGCTAACGTTTCGGCTAGCCCTCTAGCCTTTCTCAAAGTTTCACTGCTAACGTGAGGGCTAGCCGAAACGTTAGAAGTTTTTTGCTGAATAAACACCACTTTTTCAGCTTGTTTGCATTTTGCAGGCACACTTAACCTTTAGATGTGCTGTGCCGGCTTCAAGCAAGTTTTCAAATATATAGATATAGATAGATATAGATAGATATAGATAGATATAGATAGATATAGATAGATATAGATAGATATAGATAGATATAGATAGATATAGATAGATATAGATAGATATAGATAGATATAGATAGATATATATATATATAGATATAGATAGATAGATATATATATATATATATAGATAGAGATATATATATATATATATATATATATATATATATATATATATATATATATATATATATATATATATATATATATATATATATATATATAAGCAATTGAATTCTTAATGAATCAGATGGATGAATCCGGATAATGGAACTTTCAGGGAATTTGGATCTTCATACCTTAAGTCTACTATTATGTAAACATTAAATAAACCTTAAATTAAAAGGTTGGTTTTGCTTCCAATAAGGATTAATTATATCTTAGTTGGGATCAAGGACAAGGTTCTGGTCTATTATTACAGAGAAAATGGAAATCAATCAATTTGGATTATTTGGATAAAATGGAGTCTGTGGGAGATGGCCTATCCATAATTGAGTTTTCTGGATAATGGGTTTCTGGATAACGGATCTGATACCTGTATTATATATATTTTAAAGAAGATCTTTAAATATATTGCTAAACTGGTCACTGACGGCTCAGCTACACCTGACACAAGAAGAAGCCTGCGTTGGAAATCATGTGACACCCCAGTGTTTCATTTGTATGAATTCCACAGTATAATATATGGAAATATATACTGTATAATTACACTGGAGAATGAGATTGAATTAGACTGGATGAATGAAAGAACACTCTCTAACCCTTACAGATCATTATCCAGACTGAGAAGGGGCACATGCTATTTTGGCACTCCTGCACTGGCTGTGACACTTGTCAGGTCCCCTGGAATCATCTCACTGTCATTCTGGGCACTAAGAAGACAGCTGTCACTGTAAAATCCTACAGTTAACAACCCATAAAACAATTACTCCTGGGAGAGTCCAAAACTGTCACTTTGGCTATTTACTACCATCAAATGAAAAAGATGGATCTTGCCATTATCATTATGACAGCAGGGTTATATGTAATCTCATCAAACCTAAAATATAAAATCAAATGTGCTTTGGAAAGAGCATAACTGGGTCACATATAGTTGGCTCTTTCTACTAAATGCCACCCAATTCTTCACATTCAATCTACTGCTGTCAATAGAATGAAATTTAAATGTAAATGTATAAATGTTTTTATTATTTCCATTTCAATACACATTTTAACGTTTTAGACATATAGATAGAAGAGATCTCTCTTCTATGTCCATATGTATTTAGGAACATGGCTGTTATATGAATTCAAAATTTTGCAGCTGACTCAGAAATGAGCCTTCAGGTCTACAGTCTGTTTAGGTGCAATAGACAAACCTTCGAATTAGTGATGGGCGAATAAATTCGCCTGGTGCGAATTCGATGCAAACCTACGTCAAGAAATTTTGCTACAAAATAATAAATGCATGGGATCCCTTATCCGAAAACCGGCTATCCGAGTATCTCCGGGAGGCCATCTACAATAGAGTCCATTTTTTGCAATAATTGTTGAAAAATGAAAAATGTAAAAAGGATTTCCTTTTCTCTGTAATAATAAAACAGTACCATGTAATGATCTTAACTAAACTGCATACATCATATTGGTGGCAAAACAAAATCGTGCGTGTACATTTTTTTTTTGAAAATTAAAATATGGAGATCCAAATTACAGAAAACCTTCAGTATACTGAATAATATATCCTATCAGTGTCAAACTGAGCCAGTGGGACACTGGGAAAAACACAGTGGCCCCAGCCTTTATGGGCTCCACTGGCCCAGGGCCTTCTCCTCCGTCTGGTCCTGGCTCACTCCCCACTCGGACCCAAGCTCTCTCCCCTGCCCAGACCTTGGCTCGGTCCACCACACAGACCACCTGGATATATACACGCTCCAGGCTTGCTCCCCTGCCCTGACCCAGGCTTGCTCCCCCCACCTGGATTTACTCTTGCTCCCCTGCCCAGACCATCAAGCAACATTTAAGGAGGGAGGCATAGGGAATAGGATATGCGCACGGAAGGAGTGGGAGGGTGACCTTGAATTCTCAAGGAGGGCCCTTGAAGTCATAGCCCGTGGGCACTGGATGCACCAGTCCACCTCTAGGATGAAGGGGGTGGCAGCAATGATTGCTCTAACAAGACAGCAAGACCCAAAGACACCAATGAATGTCAAAATATCTTGTATGTTGGTACTGACTGTGACCTTTCTAAAGGGAATAAAGCAAACAGTGAATTAAGCCCTTCCCCAAAAGGTGTAAAAATGGCACCAAACAATAGCATACCTCCCAACTGTCCTGTTTTTTTTGCAGGACTGACCCAATTTTGACAAGTCCAGATTGTTAATGAAATGTTCCGACTTTCTCTTTGATCTCCTCCATTGAACAGCTAGAAAAAATATAATACCTGCAGTTATATACATGTGTAACAATTTGACATTGTTGTATAATCTGAGAAAATCCAGGGTTGGACTTGGCTGGCAAAACACAGGGAAAACCCCAGTGGTCCCCTGCCCGTATGGGCCCCGCCAACCCAGATTTGTTTCTAATTGATGCTGCTGGCAAGCCCTTGCCCATTCACAGGAAGAGTTAGGAGGTATAAGGTAGGTACTACCGGAGTGGGGAAGAGGGGGAGGTGGATGTCAAGAGGGGACACTTGAGGTCTCATGGGGTCCCTTCAAGTTGCAACCCTGGTAGGCCTGGACACCCCTGTACGATGTTGGGTATATTGCATTATACACAGAAGTCCTGTGCTTGCTCATGTTTACTTTTCTATCCACATGCCTATGTGCTTCTAGTATACATATTGACAATTTCCATATTTGTACTGAAGAGTCTCAGCTTGCTGTGAAAAAACATTTCAAATTCAATTCTTCAGGACAAGGACTCAATAGGCTGGAAAACAGACATAAATACTATCTTATTAAGTCTTTGCCCTGTTCCCAAACTTTGGGGCAAATTTACTAAAGGGCGAAGGGGCTAACGTCATTTCAGCACTTCGCCGATTTACTAATGGTCGCTGGCGTAATTTCACTAGTGAAGGAGACAGACTTTGGCGCAACTTCGCATTTTAGCGTTACTATGCAAATTCACTACGTTTTTGATTTTACTGATTTTCACCTCAGACCAGGCGAAGTGCAATGGAGTAGATAGGACTTGAAATTTTGTCCCAAAAAACGCTGGCTTCTTTTCCATTTTTCAGGGTGATAGCCTGCAAAAGTGCATACATCTTTTTTTAAGGTACCCAGCTTCCCCCCTACATTTCCTAACATATGGCACATAAACTATACAGTGGGCTCATGTGTAGGGCAATATAACAACTTTATTTTATTTTATTAATGTTCCCTGGCCTTGTGTAGTGTAATGTGTTTGCTTCAACATATACGTTCATTATACTTTAACTGCACCCCATATGCAAATTAGCCAACGCTAGTGTAACTTCGAACTGCTGATCGTATTACCACTTGCGCAACTTCGCAAGCGTTGTCCAGACGAATTTACACCTGGCAAAGTGTACCCCTTTGTGTCATGACTTAGTAAATGTACCCCTTTGTGTCATGACTTAGTAGTCATGGGAAGGAATGTTGGTGTCCAACACTGGCAAGTAACAGGGATCTGAGGAGAGCTTCTAATAGGATACTGACCCTTTCTTGGAATAACATAATCTATAGCTGAATCTACCCAGTATATACCCGAGTATAAGCCGAGTTTTTCAGCATCCAAAATGTGCTGAAAAAGTCTACCTCGGCTTATACTCGGGTCAGCGGTACCCGACCCGAGTAACTGAGATTGCAGTCACTTTTAATCATTCCTATACCAACAGTTCACTTGGGGAGAGACTGCAATATCCCACAATGCCCTCTGTTGGTTATATGAAAGAATAACAGTGCGCCCTCTGTTGGTTATATGAAAGATTAACAGTGACTGCAATATCACACAGCGCCATCTGTTGGTTGTATGAAAGAATAACAGGGACTGCAATATCACACAGTGCCATCTGTTGGTTGTATGAAAGAATAACAGGGACTGCAATATCACACAGCGCCATCTGTTGGTTGTATGAAAGAATAACAGGGACTGCAATATCACAGAGTGCCATCTGTTGGTTGTATGAAAGAATAACAGGGACTGCAATATCACACAGCGCCCTCTGTTGGTTATATGAAAGATTAACAGTGACTGCAATATCACACAGCGCCATCTGTTGGTTGTATGAAAGAATAACAGTGACTGCAATATCACACAGCACCCTCTGTTGGTTGTATGAAAGAATAACAGGGTCTGCAATATCACACAGCGCCATCTGTTGGTTATATGGAAGAATAACAGTGACTGCAATATCACACAGTGCCCTCTGTTGGTTATATGAAAGATTAACAGTGACTGCAATATCACACAGCGCCCTCTGTTGGTTATATGAAAGAATAACAGTGACTGCAATATCACACAGCGCCCTCTGTTGGTTATACGAAAGATTAACAGTGATGGCAATATCACACAGCACCCTCTGCACATGGTAGTGGGACAGTGGGACAATGCACACAGTAATCCGTTTGGCAATTCTCTGTCACCATCAGCTTTGCAAAGAAGTCCGGTTGATCGCTGGGGGGGTCGCTTTGGCAGAATGTGCGCTGCTGGGAGACAGGGCTGTAGTTGTGTCTAGGCTTATACTAGAGTCAATAAGTTTTCCCAGTTTTCGTAGGTAAAATTAGGTACCTCGGCTTATACTCGGGTCGGCTTATACTCGAGTATATACGGTAATTAACCTGTAGCTGAATGAGGATATAAACAGAATACAGCAAGCAACAATTGTCCAATCAGCCACCCAGTCAAGGGCAAAGTTTAATTATGCCTATAATTGGCTCTAGACGTCGACTTCTCTGAATTGGCAAATGCATAATGTATATCATCGCTTGCTAGATACACCACTCACACCATAGATAATGAGTAGAGAAGAGAAATTGTTTAACTGCAACCAAATTTTAAAAAAAAAATCCATTTGTTTAGCAAAGTTACGTGCATGACCAAAATGACTGGCTTGTACTTCTGTGCAGTCATGGTATTCTGTAAGACAAGAATAATAGGAACAAAGTAAACTTTTGGAATTATTTGAAATAAATTGGAAGGTGGGTAAAAAAAATGGGCAAAAGTCAGATTCCTTTTTCATGTGGAGGCCCAGCTATCATTTGCATCAAATACAGGTACAGGTATGGGATCCATTACCCGGAAACCCGTTATCTAGAAAGGTCTTAATTACAAATAGACCGTCTCCCATAGACTATTTTATCCAAATTATTCAAATTTTTTGGCAAGTATAAATCCAAACGGTCACACTCACAGTTCTGATCATGCATCCAACATTATTCTCTTTTCCAGTTGGGCTCACAGTTTCCGTGCCAAACCCCATAGGGGCTTTCCCAGATACTAGGGTGGGTTAACATTTACAGCTCTGGGTTTTTCCTGCCTAGTTCAGTTATCCTGTGCACCTTAACACCCCTTTACTATTCCGCCAAGCCCTCCCGTCTCAGTAATCCGGTGCTCGACCAGCACCCCTTTACTACTCCGACCGGGATCCAACGACAGCACTTTTCCTTGCTTTAAGCCCTATTAACCCTATCCTGTGTCTTCCCTTCACTCTGGGTCCCTATCTCGTGGGGAATCCATGGGAAACTATTTCCACTACACTCCTAGGTGGGGCAACAAACTACCCATTCTAACTTCTATAACTCAGACACCTAGGGGTAATAAACTAAACTCCGAATGCAAAAATCACGAAAAATTTTAGATTTTTTTTATAAAATCACAAATTTTTTGGAATTTATTAAACCCTGAGGATGGGAAAAGTCAGAATCTGAAAATCTGGCATCTCAGACCTGTCGAGGTTGCATATAAGTCAGTGGGAGAAGTCCCAATGATTTTTTGATGTGCGCTAGATTTTTGGCAATACCCCAAAGTTTTCGGGGCAAAATTCTGAGTTTTTGGGTGAAAAATCCAGGAAAATTGTGAAAATCGGATGAAAAATCCAAAAAAAAATTGTGAAAATTTTTCAGGAAAGTGAATTAATAAAAAAACCCAAAAAACCCATTCAGATTTGGTCAGAGTTTTTTTCAGAAAATATTGAGATAAATTCAGACTTTGATAAATTACCCCCTGAGTGCCTGCTATACTAAAGGCTTCTATACTAATCTCTACCTTTTCCTTCTTCTTTAGTTCTCCTTCAAAACAGAGCTTCCTTCTCTGCCAGCATCCTCCACTCAACAGGCCTTAACTCTATGGTGTGGCTCCCAATTATACCCTTCATCACTTCAGGCTCCCTCTAGTGGTGGGGGAACAAATTATTAGTGATGGGCCAATTTATTAGTCAGGCGCAATTTTGCGGTGAATTTGCCCGATTCGCAGGTGTCAAAAAAAATGGACGCCGGCACCATTTCGCAAATTTTTCTATGTTTCACGAATTTTGCACGAAATTCGCACATTTTTCAGCGAAGCGGCACAAATTTGCCCATCACTACAAATTACATGTTTTACCTGTGACCAGTTAACCACATAACACCCCCAACAGTTTTAACACATACATTCACACATTATTTAACTCAATTTTGAACATACATCAGTTACATCAATTTGTTCACCCTCTTGCAAGCTTACTTTGCATCAAGTACACAGTACTGCTCTATTATTACAGAGAAAAAGGAAATCATTTTTAGAAATTTGGATAAAACGGAGTCTATGGGAGATGGCCCATAATTTGGAGCTTTATGGATAACAGGTTGCCAGCTAAGGGATCATATAATTGTATATGCAGACTGAATTATACATACAAGATGATAAAAATAGAAGAATTCTCTCTCTCTCTGTAGCACTCTCTCCAAACGTTTTATGCTTTTTCCCTATTTACACACCATTTTCAAATTTACAATAGTCTCAGCTGTGATAAATGTGTGCTGAATTCATAAAAGAATTGTATGCGTTATGTATCCTGCAGAAAAAGACAAACATAATCCTCCTCTAGACATGAAGCAAAGTGTAACAAAGGAAGAGAGAGAAAAATTGACATTTACTATAGAACTCCTGGAATTGGATTAGAATTTTATTGCACTCAGTTGCTGCTGTTTTCATCTATTTTTACTGGTGGTGAAAGGCCCACAGCTGTTGCTCAGTAAAAACCCCAAGCACAAACTAAGGATTCTGGTTATTGTAGTTCAAGAAAACCCAGCTAATTACATGTACAGGTATGGGTATCTGGAAAGCTTCAAATTACGGGAAGCCATCTCCCGTAGACTCTATTTTAACAAAATAATTTACATATTTAAATTATTTCCTTTTTCTCTGTAATAATTAAACAGTACAAAACTAAGATATAATTAATTTTTATAGGAGTCAAAGCAATCTTATTGGGTTTAATTTATGTTTAAATTATATTTTAGTATACTTAGGGCTTTAGCACATGGGGAGATTTGAGGAGATTTAGTCGCCTGTGACTAATCGCCTCTTCTTCTGGCGACAATCTCCCCGAACTGTCTTCCCCCTGTCATTCCGCCTACTAAAATTAAAAATCGCCTGTGACAATGCACTCGTGACGCTTCGATTTCTGAGGTCACCCGAAGTTGCCAACTTTGGGCGACTTCAGAAACCGAAGCGCAATTCGGCGACTTTCGGAAATCGAAGTGCCCCGAGTGCATTCCCACAGGCGATTTTTCATTTTAGCAGGCAGAAGGCAGGGGAAGACAGGTCAGGGAGATTGTCACCCAAAGAAGAGGCGATTAGTGGCCAGGCGACTAAATCTCGCCAAATCTGCCCGTGTGCTAATGGAGATCCAAATTATAGAAAGGCCCCTTATCTGGAAAAACACAGGTCCAGTGCATTCTGGATAACAGGTCCCATACCCATATAAAGGGGAAGTGTATATTTTTGGATCAAGCAAGGACCTACTGTATGTCTGCCCCATGACTACACACTGCTTGCCTTTGACTTTATTCATGAGGGGCAAGGGGAGGCACATAGTCTTCTCCACTCTCTCCCTACCTGTTCCCTAACTTGCAACTCATTTAGATACACGGGTTACTTAGGAAATCTCTGTTGGCACAGGCCAAAATGGAACCTGCCTGCCATAATGCTGGAATAGCACTGCCTTGTACCTGCACCAAACACCAGATCTCCATTTTACTGCTAGATGTAGAGAACAGCCTTAAGGGGCATATTTTGGGTCCCTTCCACTTGCATCTGCAGTCTCTGTAAATGACCCCTCGTGACATCAAATATCACAATATAAATCAGGAATAATATCAAAGAGGTTCCAAAACGTTTTCACTGTGCCCCTAAAGAGCGTATAGTAGTAGATGAAGAACCATTCTTTGGTCATTTAGGGGATAGTGGGGAGATTTGTTGTTTGACTTGGTATTTATTGTGACTACACCATGACGACTTCAGTATCAATGTTTTGGTATACAGTATATCTATCATCTTGTTATGCAGTAACTTGGGATGTGGTCAAATATTGATCCAAAAAAGGGAGACTTTTACCCCAAAAACATTTAAGATACTTCTTTTTTAAAGCTACGTCATCCCCTATATCCACACCTAAAGTCCTGGGGCAGGTTGTTCTCATAAAGCAGTGATCCCCAACCAGTAGCTCGTGAGCAACATGTTGCTCTTCGACCCCTTGGATGTTGTTCCCAGTGGCCTCCAAGCAGGTGCTTCTTTTTGAATTTCTGGTTTAAAGGCAAGCTTTATTTGCAGAAAAACATGTGTACTGCCAAACAGAGCCTCCTGTAAGCTGAAAGTCCACATAGAGGCTACCACTACCCAATCAAATCCCTTATTTGGCACCCCAGGAACTTTTTGCATGATTTCTCTCCAACATTATTTTACACTTGAGTGTGGCACATGAGTAAAAAAGATTGGGGACCCCTGCCATAGAGAATAATGATTTCCACTGCTTAGTAAAGAGTCTGGGATGGCCCAAAGTCAGAAAAATTATTTTTGCGTTTTTTTTTAATTTTTAGTGTTAAAAGATTTAGAGGGGTTGTTCATCTTTCAGTAAAAGAAGTGTTTCACCTTTAAGTTAACTTTTAGTATGTTATAGAATGGCTAATTCTAAGCAACTTTTAAATAATTTTTTATAGTTTTTTAAATTATTTGCCTTGTTCTTTAAACTTGTTCTAAAATTCTAAGCAACTTTTAAATTGGTCTTCATTATTTATTTTTTTATAGTTTTTAAATGATTTGCCTTGTTCTTTAAACTCTTTCCAGCTTTCAGATGGAGGTCACTGACTCCATCTTAAAAACAAATGCTTTGTAAGGCTACAAATTCATTGTTATTGCTGCTTTTTATTACTCCTCTTTCAATTCAGGCCACTCCTATCCCTATTCCGGTCTCTTATTCAAATCAATGCTTGGTTGCTAAAGTAATTTGGACCCTAGCAACCAAATAGATGCATTTGCAAACTGGAGAGCTGCTGAATAAAAATCTAAATAACTCAAAAACCACAAATAAAAAATTAAACCCAATTGCAAATTGTCTCAGAATATCCATCTCTACATCATACTAAACGTTAATTTAAAGGTCAACAACCCCTTTAAGTTTGAGAATGATCTAGAAAGTGATATTCCGAGACAATTTGCCATTGGTTTTCATTTTTTATTATTTGTGGTTTTTGAGTTATTTAGATTTTTATTTAGCAATCTGGTTGCTAGAGTCCAATTTAATATAAGGACCCACATAGAAAGATGAATCGTTAAAGTAGCAATAACAAAAATGTGTAGCTTTACAAAGTATTTGTTTTTTAGATGGACCCCCATTTGAAAACTGGAAGGAGTCAAAAAAAAAGGCAAACAATTAAAAAAAATCTTTAAAATAAAATAAATAATGAAGACCAATTGTAAAGTTGCTTAGAATTGAGTTAACATTAAGCTGAACCACCCCTTTAACTAAAAAAAAAACACAACAAATAAAATAGAAAGAGAACTTTTAGTTGACAACAGAAAGATGTAACTCTTAAGCTGGCCATAGACGCACAGATCCTATCGTACGAATTGAGGATTTGTACGATTTTCGGATAGTGTGTGGAGAGTGCCGACATCTTTCGTCCGGTGGAGATCGTCATTTGGTTGATTGGACAGGTTTGATTTTGACCCGATCAATCCCATCAGAGCCCATTGCGCATCGTAATCGGATTGTTCAGCCATACGGCCGAACGTTCAGATTACCCCCGATATAGCCATGCTGGTTAATGGCATATCGGGGAAAGATCCGCTCATTTGGTGATGTCACCAAATGAGCAGATCTTTGCGTCTATGGCAGGGGTCCCCAACCTTTTTTACCCATGAGCCACATTCAAATGTAAAAAAAGTTGAGGAGCAACACAAGCATGAAAAAAGTTCTTGTTGGTGCCACATAAGGTCTGTGATTGGCTTTTTGGTAGCCCCATGTGGACTGGTAGCCTACAGGAGGGTCTGTTTGGCAGTACACCTGGTTTTTATGCAATTAAAACTTGCCTCCAAGTTGGGAAATCAAAAATAAGCACCTGCTTTGAGGCCACTG
This sequence comes from Xenopus laevis, assembly GCF_017654675.1. Classification (NCBI taxonomy): domain Eukaryota; kingdom Metazoa; phylum Chordata; class Amphibia; order Anura; family Pipidae; genus Xenopus; species Xenopus laevis. The sequence continues at coordinate 34,603,302 of NC_054375.1, read as the reverse complement.
GGAGCAACATCCAAGGGGTTGGTGAGCAACTTGTTGCTCGTGAGCTATTGGTTGGGGATCACTGGTCTATGGCCACCTTAACTTGTAGCATGTCCGGCACTAATTCCTGTTTTTATTTAACATAGAAGAAGCCAATGTGGGTGCCGTTCTCCAAAAGTCAACCAATATTAACTGCATTAAGTGATGAGCAGCTTTTCCCTCTAAGGGCTAGTTTAATTGGGTGTACTGGACTGTCATGTATAGTTATAGTTTGCCTGGTAAAGTTGAGCTCTCGGCATATCTGAGCAATTTGCTGGTAGCTTCAAATTCTTCCCATGCCTCACCAGAGTCATCCTGGCTGCAGAAATGTTAAACATTTTTATGCCTAATTTCTCTCATGGCTCCCAATTGTGCCATCTGAGGAGTCAGAAATATGTCGAAATTGAATATATTTTTCTATAATAGAGCATAGAGCTTAGGTGAGGGCAGGACCACTAAATATGATGAAAGGTACCTTTACTTCTGGTCTCGATGTTATTTTTAAATTGTTTTTCTTAATCGCTTTATTCCCTAGATTTACATTAAGGAGTAATTACTATTGAAATGAAGGAGAAGGGGGAGAAAAAAAAAACTGGTGGAGAACACCCTAAGGTAGACAAGAATGGTAGGGCACAACACAGAATATTAATCTTACAAATACAAGCAGTTATACGGTGTCTATTAAAGAGACTTTAAGATTTATTAATTTCATTAAGTAGCGCTTTAAGTGCGGAAAGAAGTTGTTTTTTATGTTTTATTATTGAAGCAAGTAGCACAGAAACCCTTGTGTGTGTGTGTGTGTGTGCGCAAGAACGCTTGCGTTCTGTCATTTTATGAAGCTGATTTATCATGATGTCTAGAAATGGCTGTCATGTTGATAAATGTTTTGTAGAGCACAATTGGCTTCAGAGGTTTCTTTGTTTGTTTTGTTTTTGCATAGATTTCAGGAGTATTTTTCGCACCATTTGATAACTTAAAGCCCATTATTCCATATGATTTTGTTCCAATAAATTCACATTTATTCCTCAAGAAAACTGACAGTTGCATAATCAGCTTTTTTTTTTGTGTTCTTCTATGAACGTGACATATTAAGTCACATGAGTTCACCGGCCCTTTGATGTTAATGGTATTTTCTTAATGATGAGAAAACAAGTGTGTTGTACAGTAATGGTATTGTTTAATTATAGTATATTCTGTATATATATATTATTCAAACACTCAAGTTTGTAACTCATTTATTGCTCTGTGTGGGCTGTGGAACAGTTCTGGAATTCCATGGCTCTTGGTGTATACAGGTATAGGACCTGTTATCCAGAATGCTGAGGACCTGGGGTTTTCTGGATAACAGATCTTTCCATAATTTGGATCTTCATACCTTAAGTCTACTAGAAAATCATGTAAACATTAAACCCTAATTTGTATCCACTGCAATTTACATGCAGATTTACATACCAAATCAGTATCTGTTTTGGTTAAAACACACAAGTCTCAGCATGTTTTTTTCCCCCAGAGTGCAGCGGTTAAGGTGCTTGTTCATTTTTACTTTAACTTTTAGTATGACGTAGAAAGTGATATTCTGAGACAATTTGCGATTGGTCTTACTTTATTATTTGTGGCTTTTGAGTTATTTAGCTTTTTATTCAGCAGCTCTCCAGTTTGCAATTTCAGAAATCTGGTTTCTAAGGTCAAAGTTACCCTAGCAACCATGGATAGATATGAATAAGAGGAGGGAATAGAAATAGGAAAGGGCCTGAATAGAAAGATGAATATAATGTATCAATAACATTGTATTACAGAGCATTTGTATTAAAATGGGGTCTTTGACCCCCATTGAAAAGCTGGAAAGAGTTAAAAAAAGAAGGCAAATAATTCAAAAATGAAAGAAAAAATGAAGGCCAATAGGTATTAGGAGTGTGGATGCAGCATACAGCCCAATAACTAGGGAGGTGGTAACTCTAGAGCAGGGGTCCCCAACCTTTTTTATCAGTGATCCACATTCAAATGTAAAATGTGGGGAGCAACAGAAGCATGAAAAAAAGTTCCTGGAGGTGCCAAATAATGAATATGATTGACTATTTGGTAGTCCTAGGCACTGTTTAGCTATAAACCTGATTTTTATACAACACAAACTTGCCTCCAAGCCAAGGATTCAAAAACAAGCACCTGCTTTGAGGCCACTGGGTACTACATCCAAGAGGTTGGTGATCAACATGTTGCTCATGAGCTACTGGTTGGGGACCACTGCTCTAGAGGTATAAAAAGGGACCACACACTGGTTTTAGGGTATTAGTCGGGAGGGAAGGGCACGGAACAGAAGACTGGAGGTGAAGAGAACCGGAACAGGAAGGAGTTTGAGCTCATTTAGTGAGCATGAGCTGCCTAACGCCAACTCAAGAGAAATGGTTTAGACCAGTAGTAGGGTTTGATGGCCTTCGTGCTAGTGGTCTCCCAATGGGAAAAAACTGGTTGGAATAGTAAAGGGGCACCCATGGGGAATGTCGGATTACTGAGACAGGGATTCATAGTGACTGGAAGATGCAAAGGAACATGTATGGAGGCATATAACTTTCTGAATTACCAACACACTTCCACTTGTGCATCTTTTCTGCGCTTGCATTCATAATTGGGTAAGCATAATGCACCACTAGGGATGTAGCGAACTGCCGATTTGGTGTTCGTGAACGCCGTTCGCGAACACCGGCAAAAAATGCGAACGTTCGCCAACAGTTCGCGAACTTCGAACACCCGCTAAAATCGTTCGATTCGAACGATCGAAGGATTTTAATCGTTCGATCGAAGGATTTTCATTCGAATCGAACGATCGAAGCCATTCGATCGAATGCTTTTCATTCGATCGAATGCTTTTCATTCGATCGAATGCTTACAATCATTCGAACGAATGGAAATCGTTCGATTTTTAGCGGTCGAAGGAATTCGAATGGTCGAATGGTTGAACGATCGAACGCGAACTCAAAATGCGAACGTTCCCAAACGTTCGCGAACATTCGGCGGACGCGAACGGTCGAAGTTCACGCGAACTAGTTCGCGGGCGAACAGTTCGCTACATCCCTATGCACCACTGAATGTGGAAGCTTAATATTAAACAGAAAATATAATACAAAACAGAACTGGTCTAAAATTATAAGAACTACTTGCCAAGGTCGAAAGTAAACGTCATTGAAGAACCACAATACTTGGGTGAGAATTTCATTGGTTCTACTTCTAAAACAATTTCAGCATCATAATGTAAGCTGCTTAAGCTTATATTTTATCAATGAAGTACATACTCACACTCATACAATAAATGCAGCTTGACATGTGCCTGCTTCTTTGACTATGTAGGTATTAAATAAAACTGCTTTTAGGCAGCAAAGCTAAAACACAGGACAAGTGTATTTTATCTTTGCTGCTAGAGAATTGAAAAGTGTCTGATTTTATTAAATAAATCCTGGTAGGTCCAAAGCCCCTTATATAGTACAAGTCACACATATTAGAGGAAATTTGCAGAAGGCAGTGTGTAGAGGGCAAAAAATGCAGTTTCAAAGCCTCTTGCATACAGCAGTCTGTATTCAGCAATGCTCTATCCAAGATTGGGTGGGCAACTGGGCACGGTCTATATCTAAGATTGGGGGGCAATCTCTATACAAGATTGGGAGGTGGGCAGTGGGAGGCACGAAAGTGTTCCCCCTTTTGCCCCTTACTTTTCCCATTATTGCACATCATTCAGACGCACAAGTTAGGGAGCAGAAGGAGATTCTATGGCAAATGGTAAGTATATGGCCTCCTGATAATCCAGTGTGAGAAGCAGGGTGCAATATATCCCAGGGGCAGTGGAGTAACGATAGAGGAAGCAGACCCAGCAGTCGGGGGGTTGAGGAACAGAGGGGCCCGGACTGTGGGGTCTGCTCCCTCTATAGCTAATAAGAAACCCCCCTCCTCCCCAGGCAATCGCTAACCGGCAAGAAAGGGGACGTAATTTGGGGCCGGATGTGGGTGGAGTCAGGTTGAGAGTGGGTGGAGACGGGGCAGGACAGAGGTGGGTCGTGAGTGGAGTGGGAAGTGGGTGGGAGGATGGGGATCAGAGTGCGCCACACCCATCTGAAGGTTTTTTTTGCAGGCGCCCGGGACACTATAGTTACGCCACTGCCCAGGATGCTAGTGCTTTAGGCACACAATTTAAAAAGTGGCAGAGGATGCAGGTCACAACAGGGCCCATACATTTTGCTCTATGTTAGATGGTAGGGACAGGGTTGGCCTACACCCAATAACAAAGTTCTGTGCACCTATAGTCATTAGCTGTTGTGATCTTTTCAACCTGTTAATTGAATGTGCTTTGATCAGTTATTAAATGGGCATCATTTGGGGCCCCCAAGTTGGATTTTCATGTTTTGGGTAGCCGAGAATGTGTAGAGCATAACAGAGCTTTATTAGCAGAGTCATGCAGGCAATACACAACAGCAACCCCCACCTCTAAGCCACCTGGAAGCATGCACAGCACAAGTATGAGCACGGTGACATCCACAGGCCACCCACACGAAAACCACATATTTAGATAATGAAACCCAGTTTAGATAATGAAAAATACAGTGTATTTTATCAAGCATACTGTCCATTATAATTGTGAATTACCTCAAGTAAAGAAACATTTAAGCTGCCATTTACAGGATGTATGTCAATGTCGACCTGGGCATCGTTAGCCAATACGGTGACACCAATTTGCAGCCGATGGGGTCCTCGGGCTGTCCAGCCAGTTTCTAATGTCTGTTTTGAACTGGAAATGTCACAACCCTGACAAAGCCTGCACCTGATTTATATCAAAACACTATAGCAATGGTGTCAGTTTCAGTGCATATGCCACAAGTGTGGTGGATACAACTTAGAGCATCACAGCAATTACTCTGGAATTCTTGGGGAAAATGCGGCATTGTGGCTAAAACACACATGGGGCTATGTAATAAAAGGACGCTAAAATTTCCCAGGTGCGGTAACCCACAGCAATGAATGACCAGGTAGCATTTCCTGGTCACCAGAAAAACAAGCATCTTATTGGCTGCTATGGGTTACTGCACCTAGGCAAACGTAGTGCCTTTTAATAGTGATTTGTGTCCAAAATTGCACATTAAATAGACTTGCATACATGAATGGTGCTTATTAAATCCTTTGCAGTATTCTATAATTTATGCTCTTTCCCAGATGCTTTACAATTCAATATTTAAACTGCTTGTTTGGCAATTATTAGTATAGTTGTTTCACAATATAATATTTTGAAAAAAAACCCCAGATATTTATGACTCTTTTACTCCTGTAATCCTTAGGTGCAGGTACTGTAAGTACTGTACTGTACTGTGGCTAGAATTTATAAAGTGCCAACATATGTCACGGCACTGTACAATAGATACAGATGGCAAATGATGTCATGCCCCACTCCTATGAATTTGTAGTGGCCCTTTAACAAATATAAACCCCCTCTCCAATATACGCACTCTCATCTCATTTGATTCTGTACAGCTCAGAATCAGCCTTATATATCTGCCGGCCGCCTCCATGGCTCCCGACACCAATATGTCTGCATAAATAACCTTTCTTTGTTTATTCAATTTGATCATCTCCCACCAGTTCTTCTGTATTCTAAATTGCTTCCATCACTGTAGTATAAAAGCAATCCATATTTAGTTGATGCTGCTACGGAATAAAACATGGCAATAATAACCCGGACAGCAACATTTAGGCTGTTGCGTGTGCAAGTGATTATTTTGCAAACTAGCACATAGCACTCACAATTAGCCATCTCCCTCTGTCTGTCTGTATTCCACTTTGTTTTCTTCCTTTGCTTTCGGGTCCCTGTAGTGCAGATTTATTCATGCACAGAACGGCAAGCAGCTGGGCTTCACAGGCTGTTGATGAGAATGGATCACTTTTACACCAATGGGAAATCTTTTGTCAATACGCACTTGCAAGCCTTCCATGAGAACAAATAGAACAGAGCTACACGAGCAGCGCCAAAAACACCCTTTGTACACATGCCCCCTTACAGTGAGTGAGAGTCTGTCTTGCAGTTGGTCTGCTTGTAAACATGTTCTCAGCTTCTGCTACACTTCCTCCAAGTAATCGCTATCACATGCATGCAAAAGAGGACTTCTTTAAGGGCCCTTACTCACGGGCGTTTGAAGCTGCGCTCCCCTGCGTTCCGGTTTTATGCGTTCAGCCGCAGGGGAGCGCAGGAATAGACGACTGGATTCTCACACAGACGCATGTAAGCGCATGAACGCAGGTAAAATGCAACATGCTGTGTCCCAACCTGCGTTCGGCGCTTACATGCATCTGTGTGAGTACAGCCGCATTGAAAAGAATTCAGTGTGTCTACTCCTGCGCTCCCCTGCGGCTGAACGCATGAAACTGGAACGCAGGGGATCACAGCTTCAAACGCCCGTGAGTAAGGGCCCTTAAAGGACCAGTAACATCAAAACACAGTAAAACTGCTGTGTTTGCTTCAGAAAGACTACTATTGTTTATATAAATAAGCTGCTGTGTAGCCATGGGGGCAGCTGCTCAAAGGAGAAAATGCTCAAGTTACACAGCAGATAGCAGATAAGCTCTGTAGAACATAATGCTATCTATTATCCATTATTTATCCTGTGCCATATAGCCGTTTTTCAATTTCCGCCATTGCTACTAAGCAGCTTGTTTATATGAACTATAGTAGTGTTTCTGAAGCAAACAGATCAGTTTTACCAGTGCAGGGCAACACTACATGATATTTTCATTACTTTAAAACACTTTCAGTTTTTGGTGTTACTGTTCCTTTAAGGGGTTGTGCACCTTTGAATTAACTTTTAGTATGATGTTAAGAGTGATATTCTGAGGCAATTGGTTTTCATTATTTATTATTTGTGGTTTTTGAGTTATTTCGTTTTTTTATTCAGCAGCTTCCTAGTTTGCAATTTGGGCAATCTGGTTGCTAGGGCCCAAATTATCCTAGCAACCTTGCATAAAAGACAGGAACATGGATAGGAGAGGGCCTAACTAGAAAGCTGAGTAATAAAAAGTAGCAATAACAGTACATTTGTAGCCTTACAGAGCCATCATTTTAGATTGGGTCAGTGACCGCCATTGAAAGAAGAAGGCATATAAATCAAAAAGAAAAAATGAAGGCCAAATGAAAAGTTCCTTAGAATTAGCCATTCTATAACATACTAAAAGTTAACTTAGAGCCACTTTAAAAAATATATATATTTTGCCCAGTGACAGAAAATATAATGTTTAATATAAATTCACTAAACAGACAATAGTTTGCAGCATTCTAATGTTGTTTTAATACCGCATGTAGGAAATGACACGCAGCTTGTAGGTCCAACATTCCTGTTACTTACATTATATTTGGCGCATCCGTCTTGTCGCATCTGCTTCCTCTCGCCGCGTCAGATCGGAACAAGCCCTTTCAACCAAAATTTGATTTTCAAAAACTAGGGATGCACAGAATCCACTATTTTGGATTCGGCCGACCCCCGAATACTACGCGAAAGATTCGCTAAATACCAAATCGAATCCTAATTTGCATATTCAAATTAGGGGTGGGAAGGGGAAAACATATTTGACAAAAAGTCGTGCGATTTCCCTCCCCGATTAGGATTCAGATTCGGTTCGGCCGGGCAGAAGGATTCGGCCGAATTCCGAACCGAATCCTGGATTCGGTGCATTAAAAGTGCAAACCTGCAATACAGTCAGTTTTAAATCTAGAGCAATTCCCCAAATCAACAAAGAATTTGCAAAGAAAATTTTTGCAGCGAAAAAATGGCAATAGACTCCTATGTATGCTGCTCGGAAAAGGTCACTGTGGAAAGAGTCGTCGCTAAAAAAAAGTCGCCCGTAGACTCCATTGTATTTTGCTGGAAAAGGTATTCACAAGATACTTTAATGCGGTTCGTAAGTTTTTCACATGTTCGTGCATCACTGCCTGCTACATGCATCAAACACACAGACACACCCATTGTCCAGTTCAAATGAATGCATTGGCACCAGGGGCATTAATAGGCATTAATGGGAAGCATAAGCAAAGATTAAGTTTCCCAAGGAAGAATTATAAGAAAGGTATTTTATATCTTAGTCATTTTATAGCCATAGGACAATGGGAAGCATTCATCAACCTCCATTTCAGGTTAATGCACAGAAACATTTGGCAAGTCCTATGCTAGCCACACTGATAAATATGGATTTATTTTAAGCCAGTCATTCGCTTGAGTATGTTAACCCTGGATAAATGCCTCTGACTAATGATTCAGTTCAAATGCAAGATAATATGCTTGGTATTGACTTATTCTTTGGTACAATCGCAAAGCTCTACACGGTCTATTAAAAAAAACAAAACACCTGGCATATTAGGTCGTTCACCATCACAACCTTACACTGTACATTATTTCCTATAAATGTCTTACCTCCAGATTGGGTTCCTTTCTCTGAGAGTTGTAATGTAATTGCAAAGCCTTCCTCCTAACACATCCAGAATTGCTAACAAAACCTCGCTTGTGGCTGCCTGTGTTATTGCGGCAATCTTCCTATATCGCAAAAGCACTTACACAGTGTCTTATCACATCACCTAAACAAGCATCTATCTTTTCTTATTGCTTCTGTATCAGCCAGCTGTCTCTCCGTGCTCTCTATCTCGGAAATACACTTTGTCGCCAAGTTTTAGATACAGTATTCTCTCAATTTTGATAAAAAGAGCTCTTATTAAGGATTAGAATTTAATTCAAACAAAAAACGTTTGCGAAGATCATGCCAGTTATGGATGAATATACATTTTTAACCCATGAGAGTTTAGGGTTGTCTTGAGTCTAAGACCTTTCTATGGAATACGTAACATAGTAACATACAGTAGTAAGTTAGGATGAAAAAAGACACATGTCCATCAAGTTCAACCTTTTAACTCTATTTTAACCTGCCTAACTACCAGTTGATCCAGAGGAAGGCAAAAAAAACCATCTGAAGCCTCTCCAATTTGCCTCAGAGGATGAAAAAATTCCTTCCTGACTCCAAGGTGGCAGTTGGACCAGTCCCTGGATGAACTTGTACTATGAGCTATCTCGCATAACCGTGTATTCCTTCACTTGCTAAAAAGCCATCCAACCCCTTCTTAAAGCTATCTAATGTATCAGCCAGTACGACTGATTCAAGAAGAGAATTCCACAATTTCACAGCTCTCACTTTAAACCTGATGCAGGAGCAATTGCATAGCAAACACGATGCAACCTTATCATCTCACGGGTTTCACCCCCATAATCCTGTTGGCTTTTTTGTAGCATGATGGTTTTAGAATGTTAGTGCAAACACTTCCAAGCAGGTGCTTTTGTGCCAGTGAGGGCTTAAAATCAGTAGACTATGCTAACTATCTTGGTAGGTCCTTTCAGGGCTGGAACTAGGGGTAGGCAGAAGAGGCACATGCCTAGGGCACAAAGGTGGAGGGGCACCTGGCAAGTACCTCTTCTGCCGCCTTTCACCAGGTTCAGACTCTTGTGTCCCCCACCTTGACAACTCTTATTGTATCCTTGCAATGGTTGGTGAATCCATGTTCTCTAATGCACACACTCATGCATGTGATGGGGGAGGCAACATAGTCAGCTGGGTTGCCTAAGGCACCCGGTTTGCTTATCCTGGCACTGGGTACTATGTCCTATGGCAGGTCATGAAAGCAGGTTTCCTGTGTGGTGCGTGAAGTAAGAACCTTCTTAAAACAGAGGGTATTCACATGCCTCTCAATAACACTCTCTTAAAATGAAAAATGAAAGGCTTTAACCTTTATTTAAGGAATTATAGGTGGAGACCAACAAATATCTATTTGAAGTCTGTGTTGCCAACTAAGCACCAAGAATGGCTGGTTAAATAGATATATAGTCAAACTTGCAGAGAGCCTGTATCGATCATCTTAGATCTCATCAGTGCAAGATATTGGAACATGGTTTCTGAGCGGGTAAGACTCAGGGAGCAGCAAAGCGGAGGAACCATCATGGTTAGGGTGAGAAGAATTAAAAGGAACCAAAGAGCCCTTCTCAATGAAAGACATGCAAGTGATTCTTCTTAAAACTGAAGGTATTCACATGCCTCATGCTACACATAGCACATGTATAATAAGGTATGGTAAATCAAATTATCCAAGGTTTTTCCGCATGTAACATACCTGCACAGCACAATCTAGTCATGCACAGCACAATCTAGTCATGCACAGCACAATCTAGTCAACATGCTACTAGCTTGACGTGGTATGGTGGCTTTTCAATTTTATGATCATAACTTTGGTAACTAAAAACCCCTGTTTTGTAAACATGCACTTGCATTTATACTGAATTATTTATGAGACAGGGGCCCAGGGAAGTGCATTGTAAGTAGCACTTCCATTATATTTAAATATATTTTGATTTAGCCTTGAGTGCTTCCACAATTTTCCCTCTAAACTAGCTTCAGCTGGCCTTATAAGGATTCCTAACACCCAGTGATGGACAACAATGCCAATAAGAGCAGTGCTAAAGGCACAGAGCATTCTGCTTCATATTCAAGATGGTAGCGCCCATAGCTGCATAGTGACATCAAAGAGTCACATTGTGACGTCATCATGACACTTTTTGGCACAAAACTTCAAAATAAAAGGACACTAGAGACCCAGGATCAATGCTGAATATAGGCCTTTCTTGGTAAAATTCCTGGGTGTTCCCAAATGGATATTTTGCCTTGATCCTTTGGTTCCTAACCTCCTGGCTTGATTCTGACTTCGCTACTAGCTGCCTGCCCTGATCATTTGCCTGGATATGGCTACAAACCTTCTTAACCCCTTTCTATAAAGAGCTTCCTCCTTGATCCAGCACCAACTGACTAGAGCCATTAGGGCCTGACACTCCCATTTGTAAACGAAACTTTTAAATGGTCCCGACTCCAACCTACTAAAGCCAATAGGTCCTGACACTAGCCTTTATAAACTAAGCTTTTAATTGTACTTACATGTGACCATTAATCATGGCTTGTGCAACATTCAGAAAAACTCCAGGGGATTTCTTCCTCTGGGCTTCTCTTCTTACAACCATTAAATGAATGCATTGGCGATTGCCTTTGGGCTGGAGCTTGTTAAAATAGAGATGACATTTTCCTTTAAGAACAGTTAAATGGCGGATTTCATTTTCTGGAAACAGATAGTGCCACCAAAATATAGCACAAAATTACCATATTTTTCATGTTCGTTGTTGGTAACATTTCCATACAAAACTATTGCTTCTTACTAGGCTGCTGTATACAAAAATCATTTGCCGTTCTCACTCTAGGCTTGTGACTGCATTACCCTCTGGAAGAATGCATTATTGTCCATCGCAGCACAGAAGGGTTGAAAAAGAAGTGAAAGGGTTAATCATACACTCTGCCATAATTATGCTTGCTGACCTTGGGTAAGGACAGAGGCTAAACTGTACTGAAGCTCTATTCCCTCGTAATGTTATTTCTACTTGAACACATGTATAAAAGGGATCTGCTATGTAATTTTAACAAAGAGGAAGTTCTTTATCTTTAACTTACATCTCCCTTGTTGCACTTCAAGTCAATTACTTGCAATTTTTCCACTGGACTTTTAAAGATATTGATCACATAGTCCATTAAGCTTCAGCCTCCATTCTTCCATTATCCCACCTTTACCCTTCTCTTCTTCCAGGTTAAACAAATAACATTTTTTCAGTTAAATTGCATTTTTTTGTATGTTATTTTCTAAAGGGAAATCTGATTTATCCTTAAGGCAGATACAATGGGAAGAAATAGTTCAATTTTTCATGAAGACATAACAAAACCAGCAAACGTATATTACCCTGTTCCTCTAAACAATTCATTATGAGCCTAGTTTAGAACATAAGGAATAAAATATAGGAATAAAAACATAGAGCAATCATATGGCCCCTATATTATTTACTGGTGGCCCAGGGGTTGCATACTCTATGAAACAGCATAACGTAAGATCTTACCCATCACAAATAACAGAACAACTCAGGAAAACCTTGAAGACGTACTATATGTAGCATCTGGAAGAAGAATGTGAATAATGTTGTGACATCAAGGGAACTAAATGGGAAATACATCTTAGAATTTTTGCAAAATGTTTATAACCATATTCTGTGCCAGTTTTTGCTTTACATTAAAGGCTAAGAACTCCCCAATGAACTTATGATTTCTGCTAAAGAAACACTGTCTGAAATGTTCCCTTGTGAGTGGAACTTTCATGTTAACGCTTGCTTCTGGGAGTAGACCAGAGAGATGAGCCCTTAATGTAACTTTGGCAAAGGTTCTGATTCTGGAGACAGGCAGGGAAGGATCTCATTGCTGACATGCGGAGGCATATTTATTAAAGGTCATATTTTAGTGGTTTCAGAGGTTTTTGAAACCACAACTTAACTCACGTTCTCTAAAACCACGAAAGGTCATGACATTTATTAAAAAACTAAGTGAAAAAGCTTGAACTGGAAAAGCCGCAGAAAAGCCGCAAAAACTGTGACTTTTTCGTATTGTCCCACAAAAGCCTGTGTCAAAAATATCCGAAAACCTCTAAAACCACAAATCACAGTAAGATCTTCCAGTTGTTGTATCTGCCAGGACTTCTACATGTTTTTGACAGGTTTAAGCTGGAGTATATTTGTATTTGGAATTGTCACAGTTTTGTAGCATAATAACTTCCAAAACTTTTTTTCCCCTGCAACTTTTTCCAATTTTTGCCATCAAAAACACAGATATGAAAAATGTGCGGCTTAATAAATCAGCCCCTTAGTAAAGAGCTTATGCTGTGCAAGGAACATAAAACTTCACATAAATTCAGATTCTTTGTGGTGACTTCAGTGGTGCTCTATCTGGGAACCCTGTTGCTCAGGGGTTCCAATTACAGCCACAACAAGAAGGGAATCAGATGGCATGCAAAATGTGCTGAATATGTTTAGTTTATCCACACTATTTTCTTGGAGAACACTTGAGAAAGAGGGTAGATCCTCTGAAACATTGTGTGGAGATTTCAATAAACGAAACATATTCAGCACATTTTGCATGCGTGAGTGCCATCTTATTCCTTCTTGTTCGGAACATAGAACTTCCCATGTTGCTCAGGAGGACACTGACTTTATTTGTCATCTATAAGACTTCAGCACAGCTGCATCTATTGTAAAACCCTGCAGAACACTTTAAGACACATACAATCATCACACCAGCTTATCAGGCTATTGTCTGTAAGGGGCCCAAAGGCTCAGCCAGGGGTAGCGGACCAAGGAGGAAGCAAAGTCCAACCAGATCGAGGTATCCAAGAGGTTAAGAGAAAGGCAAAGTCAGGCAAAAGGGTCGGTACAGGCGGCAAAGGTTCAATAAACGGTTTTACAGGCAAGGTCAAGATCAGGATCAATAGCAGAGGTAAAATAAGGCACCCATGAACTCACTATCTGGAACCTATTGTAGGGCACGGTCTGGAGTGTTCTGGCATCTTAAATAGCCCTCCTTTGGCGTCTTTTGTCTTTGCGTTGGCGTCCAATCCGGCGCTGGCATTTCCTCGTGACGCTGGCGTTCTTGCACAGGCATTTTTGCACTGGCGTCCAATCTGGTCCTGTCGCTGACAACACAGAGCTGCACCCAGGAAGCACCACGAGGACGCCGTCATCTTGCGGAAGGTGAGTTGTTTTCCTTACATTGTCTACATCTGGGATATCTAGCTCCAGTTTGCTATCTATCAGTCAGCTCTATAGTTTCCTCAACTGCTTTAGTTGCATAACTCCAAGTAATTCAACTGGAGCTATATCAAGGCATTATTACTGAGCATATCTGTGTCAGACTGGGATGCCAGGGGCCCACCAGAAAACCTTAGACTGTGTTCCCACTTTCCAAACTATTATTCCTCCTCTCCTCAGTCAACCTCTTTATTCTCTTAGTCTTTTATATCTACTTACTATACTTTATTCTTCCGTTTTTAGCCTCTTTTTTTTTACCATAAATAAATAGAGATGACCGTGAAATAGCTCAAATGGTTAGAAGCAAAAGGGCCCACTTGGGCCCATCGGGAGTTTTCCTGGTATCTGGGTGGGCCAGTCCAACACTGCATATCTATCATATTTGCTATACTAATGAGGTAATGCAGAAAGCACTTAATCATAGGCCTATGATTAAGTGTTCATGACACGAAATGCGTAAGGCTGTTGACACAATAAAACTTTCTTCACTTTGAACTTTGCCTGGTGGAAGTTTTCCTTCATTGAGTGCCTGCTCCAAAAGGTTTTTCAGTTTGTCTGCTCCCCGTGCTGAGAATCAGGGAGGTGCACCTGTGCCTCTTCCCTCGTGTTGAGTAATCACTTTATATTTGGAGACCCTTAAATCTCAGATTTATCAATGCAGGAAGCAACCATAATAAAAAATGTTATGAACACAAACTGTAGCTTACTTTCTATCTCTGTCACTTGCTCATGCTCCCTTTCCTTTCAGATACAGGTATATGATCTAGTATCCAGAATGATTGGGACCTGGAGTTTTCCAGATAAAGGTTCTTTCAGTAACTTGAATCTCCATACTTTAAGTCTACTAAAAAAAATAATTTTTACATGAAATAAACCCAATAGGATTGTTTTACCTCCAATAAGTATTAATTATACAATCTTTAGAATCAACTACAAGGTACTATTTAATTATTACAGAGAAAAAGGAAATCATTTTTTAAAATGATGAACTATTTGATTAAAATGGTGTCTGCAAGAGACGGCCTTCCTGTAATTTGCAGCTTTCTGGATAATGGATTTCTGGATAACAGATCCCAATACCTGTACCATACTCAGAAAGCTCCTCTCCTATCCCATCACCATGAGAACTTGTTTTTATTCGCATTACCGTTAACCTTTCAATAATTTTCCGATGCAAGATTGTGGAATCGAATGCCTTCCAATTGGTGTGATAATCCACTGTCAACGGAGGGAGTTAAGCGCATTTCCTACTTTTAAATATGGGTGATCTGCTCTGGCTTCATTGTGCAAAAATGCTTTTCAAAAAACAGACTGCAAAATGACTTTGACATTTTAAACATATGATTTTTTTTACAAATCAGTATGAGGCCAGGTTTTGTAAAGCGACTTGATGTACCCTTATGCTCTTCTGCAGAAAGCTTCTCCGTGTTATCCTTTCTTTCCTTCTGTTATTAAACAGTTGATTAGGGAGCACACAGATAATCTCAGTGCTGGAGACAGAGGCCAAGTTTGATGGAAGAATAGTACGGAAAAAGGCAGCTTTGAAGCCGCTAATTTACCCTGGCTAGCATGCAGCACACTAGCCAATATATTTGAAATTATTTTGAGCTTTCCAGCCAAATACTTTCATAAAGAGATTTAAAAGTGCGAGTAAGATAATTAAACCTCTCTTTCAAGAGTATTGACTTGGGGAGGGGTAGAATAAGTAAATGTCTCACTGCCCCTATAAATCATTAAGGCTCTTAGGAGGCGAGTTTGTTTTTCATACTTTAGACTAGTCACAGCCTCATGATCATTTGTCCCTGGTTCTCGGTTCAGTATTGGTTTTGAGAAACGATGAGGAAAGGGAATGAGTTTCTACAGCTTTACAGGAGACCAATGAAAATGTTGTTTTCCTATAAATGACTCCCTGGATGCTTCAGTCCAGTAACTACATTAGGATGGCTGGGATGCTAAGTGCTTGGTAGAAAAGTCATATTGTTCTAAGAAAACGCTGCTCTAAAATGTCTCTCCCTCTACACAGATAGATATGACAGTTGTTTTACTTGATTTCAAAAAAATGTATCACTCGTAGTACTTTTTGCAAAAACATTGAATATATGAATTTGGTTTCCCTCTTTCTCTATCATGCTGTGCTTAAACGAAGGAAACACTTTACCATACAGTACTACCTTCTTTATGAGGGTTTGGGGGAAGCGATGAGCCTTTATGGAGCATGTCACCGCTAGTAAACCTGAAAGTTTTACGGAATGATACCAAGAGTTCCATAAATCGGCCGCAGCTTGGGAGACGGCCTGAATGCATGAATAAAATAGCATTATGAGAGGCATTAAGAGCAGACTAAACGACTATATCTACAGTAGAATAGAAGAACAACTGACAATCTTCCCAGTGTGAACAAATACAAGATTTCCGATGCACGTCATACAATACAGGGATGGGACCTGTTATTCAGAATGCTAAAGACCTGGGATTTTCCAAATAACAGATCTTTCCATAATTTGAATCTTCATACTTACTAGAAAATCAGCATTATATAAACCCAATAGGCTGAATTTTCTTCCAACAAGGATTAATGATATCTTAGTTGGGATCAAGTACAAGGTGCTGTTTTATTATTACAAGGGAATCATTTTTTACAAAAATTGGATAAAATGGAGACTATGGGATACAGCCTTTCCATAATTCGGAGCATTTTGGGGTTTCCAGATAACGGATTCCATAACTTTACCACAAACTTGCTGAATAGATATTCATTCTTTTGTTCCACATATATTCACATTTCATCAGGGATTGTACATTTCCTACATACAAAAGGTTATTATTAGATACAAGCAGGGCCAGAACTAGGGGTAGGCAGAAGAGGCAGCTGCCTAGAGCGCAATGATAGGGGGGGAGAGCACTGGGCATCTACCTCTAAAATTGTCTTCTGCCTACTCCTAGTTTATGTTCACACCTCTCAATCTTACTACCCTTCCTTCCCTCCCTGTCACCATCCCCTCTCTAACGCTCCCCTCCCTCTCCTCCGTCACTCTCTTCTCCCTCCATTGCTCTCTCCTCCCTCCTGTCACCATCCCCTCTGTCAATTCACCCCTCCCTCCCCTCCGTCATGCTCTCCTCCCTCCATTGCTCTCCCCTCCCTCCTATCACCATCCCCTCTGTCACTCTTCCCTCTCTCCCTTCTCCTCCCCTCTGTCGTAATCTCCTCCCTCCATTGCTCTCCCCTCCCTCCTGTCACCATCCCCTCTGTCAACTCACCCCTCCCTCTCCTCCATCACGCTCTTCTCCCTCCATTGCTCTCCCCTCCCTGCTGTCACCATCCCCTCTGTCAACTCACCCCTCCCTCTCCTCCATTACGCTCTCCTCCCTCCATTGCTCTCCCCTCCCTCCTGTCACCATCCCCTCTGTCACTCTCCCCTCTCCTCCCCTCTGTCGTAATCTCCTCCCTCCATTGCTCTCCCCTCCCTCCTGTCACCATTCCCTCTGTCAACTCACCCCTCTCCTCCATCACGCTCTCCTCCCTCCATTGCTCTCCCCTCCGTCCTGTCACCATCCCCTCTGTCAACTCACCCCTCCCTCTCCTCCGTTATGCTCTCCTCCCTCCATTGCTCTCCCTCCTGTCACCATCCCCTCTGTCACTCTCCCCTATCTCCCTTCTCCTCCCCTCTGTCGTAATCTCCTCCCTCCATTGCTCTTCCATCCCTCCTGTCACCATCCCCTCTGTCAACTCACCCCTCCCTCTCCTCCGTCACACTCTCCTCCCTCCATTGCTCTCCCCTCCCTCCTGTCACCATCCCCTTTGTCACTTTCGCCTCTCTCCCTTCTCCTCCCCTCTGTCGTAATCTCCTCCCTCCCCACCGTCGTTCTCCCCTCCCTCCTGTCACCATCTCCTCTGTTACTCTCCCCTCCATTACGCTCTCCACCCTCCCATCCATCGTTCTCCCCTTCGTCCCGGACATAAGTAGTATTATGAAAAAAACGAGGTTGGCTTTTAATCTGCCTTTAATCTAAGTATGTTAGACAATGATCAAAAATATGATGATGTAACAAGTATCCTGAGATAATAACAGAAACATGTCTAGCAGTGCAGAATAATGGAGGATTGTGAAGGTAAATAAACATTCATATTATAAACAATTCAGAAGGTATCTGCTTCCTGCAGAATTTATGCCAACTAGGAGAACAGTTTATATGTGGTTTTAATTTTAGGTTACAAGTTCTTCTCTGCTAAAATATCTAAAGATTCCCTTCCTTAAACTGTGCTGAGCAAATTGTTGTGATGGAGTCAAGCATTCTACTTATTTATTTATTGTGATTTATTAAAATTCATGACTTTCTGTATGTAGATACATGTGACATTATCATTAGTTGCCATAGATTGCACTGATAACATTGTGAAATGCTTCACTGTAATTAAATGAGATCACCAGCATAGCAAAGGTTGGAATATTTCCTACTGATTTTTTAAAGGGGTTGTTTGCCTTGAGTATGACGTAGGGAGTGATTTTCTAAGGCAATTTGCAAATGGTTTTCATTTTTTATTATTTTCAGTTTTATTTTAGCAGTTTGTAATTTCGGCATTCTGGTTGCAGGGCCCAAGTGACCTTAGTAACCATGCGTTGATTTAAATAAAAAACTGGAATATGAATAGGAGAATAGAAGAATGAGTAATAAAAAGCAGCAATAACAAGACATTTGTAGCCTTACAGAGCATTTGTTTGTTAGATGGACTCAGTGACCCCTATTTGAAAGCTGGAAAGAGTCAGAAGAAGAAAGCAAATAATTAAAAAAAATATAAAAAAAATAAATTAAATTAAGAATTGAAAAGTTGCTTAGAACTGGCCATTCTGTAGCATACTAAAAGTTAACTTAAAGGTGAACCACCCCTTAAAGGAAACTGCAGCATGGCATGGGTGCATGCAGAAATTTATGTATAAACATCAGCAACATTCAGTTTAATGGTTTATGACCTGTCCTAATGTCACTTTCTCCCTCTTTAACTTCGTATATAAATCTCGACTGATCTCTTAGCTCACTGTGATAGTTTTGCACCTGAAAACATAGTTTGGTGCTCAATAGAATAGTCTGAATTTTATTGTTTTTAAAGGAAAGGAAAGAAAACATTTTGACTAGAAAGAATATATTCATTATTAGTAATTAACGCCTACAACTGAAAGAAGGTTTGCAAAAAAAAAAAAAAAAGACTTTAATCTGCAAATTAATTTCGTAGTGGCAAGGGGAATTATTAACACATTTAATTAAATACAAGTCAAACGAGAGGAATTTGCTTTCTTTTATTAAATACAAATAGACCCCAATATTGTGATAAAAGCATCATTCCAAGAGAAATGTTTTTATAATATCCGATGTAGCGTGTCTGAAATATTAAATATTACTGGAAATGTTTCAGCTCATTTATCAGTTAAGTTGCTAAGTTGGGATCGACAGTATATTTCAGGTATGGGGTCTGTTATCTTGAAACCTGTTACCCAGAATAGATTCCTGCAGCGGGTCGGGTACCCGCGGGTTACCCGCAAAAACCTGTGGTACCCTGCGTGTTGTGGATAGAAGTTCTGTAATAATAAAACAGTAGATTGTATTTGATCCCAACTAAGATATAATTAATTCTTATTGGGAGCATAACCAGCCTATTGGATTTATTGAATCTTTAAATTATTTTCTAGTGGATTAAGGGCAGAGACATACGCTCAAATTTGTGGAGTTTAGGTGCCTAGAAACAAATCTCCTCTTCTTCGGGGCGACTAATCTCCCCAAACTGCCTTCCCCTGCCTTCCCAGCAGCTATAATGTAAATAGCTGGCGGGAAAACTAAGCGCTCCAAGTGCCATTTACATTCTAGCCGGCAGGAAGGCAGAGGAAGGCAGTTCAGGGAGATTAATCGCCCCGAAGAAGAGGAGATTTGTAACTGGGCAAATAATCTCCCCGAATCTGAGCATGTGTCTCTGTCCTAAAGGTATGAAGATCCAATTTATAGAAAGATGTGCTATTCAAAAACCCCAGGTCCTAAGCATTTCATATAATGGTTTAACTGATTTCTACTCAATCATTTTTTTTCTAGCTCTGAAGAGAAGAAAAAGTTAATTTTTAATTACTTGACGAAATACTTGTGACAAAGGCTGCATTTGCAATAGTAGAGGTTAATTAGTAGAGTTAGTAGAATGGAATCTGGCAAAAATTTACCAATTTTCCTAATGTAATGTTTTATGAACATTGTCCTGCAAGCAATGTATCTCATGCAACGACTGGGGGACGATCGCTCTGCGGTGCTTGCTGGAAGAATCCCGGCAGTTTTCTCGAAATAGGTGCACCAGCCCGGGGTTTCGGGTACGTACAAGCGATCACTTGGGGGTACCTAACTTTCGGCACCACCAAATATAAGACCTTTCCTTCTACTTTAATAAGTGCAGAAGTGCAGGTCGGTTTCTTAGAAGCTAAATAATTAAGAAAATGCAAAAATTATTAAATGCTAACCATTCTTCTTCAGTACCTACAAAGAAGCTTGGAGAATGATGCAGGTTCAACTAGCTAGATGGGGCTCCTATAAAACTGGAAGAAATTCTTACTGTTTCCTTTGAGGTAATTATCATTGGAATTGAATCCCTTACATTTAGGGGCAAATTCACTAAGATTCGTAGTTGCGCCAGGCATAACTTCGCCGCACTTCGCCACACTTCACCAGGTGTAGTTTCGCCAGCGCTCAGCAAATTCACTAAATTCCGAAGTTGCGCTCAGGGGTAGCGTAAGGTTGCGAAGTTGCACTAGCGTTGATTCGCTAAGCGAAGCAAAGTTACACTAGCGATGGTTAATTTGCATACGGCGCCAAATTCAAATTTAAATGGAGGAATACGTACAATCACTACAAATGCCTGGGAAACCTTCAAAACATCAAATAAATTTTTTTTTTGCCCTACACATGTGCCCACTGTATAGTTAAGTTGCCATGAGTTAGGAAATGTAGGGGGAAGGAGGGGAGCCCCAAAAATTTTTTCGATCTTTTTCAGCCTATCACCCTGTCAGGGAGCCGGGAGCCCCCTCTGGGGAGTAGTCCGGATCTAGGAGGAAGCCCCTCAGGAGGGATCAGGGTCGTGGTATCCAAGGGTAAGGCAGGAGAATAAACAAAGTCCAAGCACAGGTCAAATGGCAGGCAGAGTATCAGCGAAGTCCAAGTCCAGGCAAGGGGTCACAACAAGGAATCAGGCAGATATAAGCAGGGGAAACAGCAAGGGAACCCAGGAATCACTCAGGGAACAGGATCCTATTTTCGGGCGCCATCTTGGCGCCTCAGGCGTCCTTTTATCTTTGAATTTGGCGCCCTTGCGCCAGCGTCAGCGCGCCTGCGACCGTCGCGCCGTGCTGGCGTCACAACGCCGGCGTCGGAACCCACGTGGGTTCCCTGGGCGCCGCCATCTTGGATTCTTCGTCGCCGGGAGCGGACGCGACTCCTCGCGCTCCCGGCGGTCTTGACAGTACCCCCCCCCTCACGGGGGGCCTCAGGACCACCGGGACTTGGTTTCTGGGGAAACTTGGAGTGGAAGTCTCTTACCAAACGAGGAGCATGCACATCACGGTGTCCCTCCCAAGAGCATTCTTCGGGGCCAAAGCCCTTCCAATGGATGAGGTATTGAAGGGACCCTCTGGAGATTCTGGAATCAAGGATTCTCTCCACCTCGAATTCTTGTTGACCCTCCACAGAGACAGCAGGAGGAGGAGATTGGACACCAGAGAAACGGTTGGAGACGGTGGGCTTCACCAGGGAGACGTGGAACACGTTGGGGATTCTCATCTCTGGTGGGAGTTGAAGTCTGATGGCTACAGGGTTAATTATCTCCAAGATGGGGAACGGACCCAGGAACTTCGGACCCAACTTGGGAGATGGCACCTTCAAGCGAATATTCCTGGAAGAGAGCCAGACACTATCACCCACCTTGTAGGGAGGAGAGGGCCTTCTACGGCGATCCGCGAAAGTCTTGTGGACTAGAGCACACTTCTCTAGATTAGACTTGGTTGCAGCAAGCATATGGGCTGCCAGATCATCTGCAGCCGGGACGTCCGACAACACGAAGTCCTGAGGAAAGGCTTGAGGGTGCTGTCCATACACCACCATAAATGGAGACCTTCCTGTGGAGGAATGACATGCATTATTATGAGCAAACTCCGCCCACGGGAGGAGGTCAGACCAATCGTCCTGGCAAAGAGACACGTGGTTCCTCAGGAACTGTTCTAAGGCTTGGTTCACACGTTCAGCTGCCCCATTCGTCTGCGGGTGGTAGGCAGACGAAAATTTAAGTGTTATTCCCAAGTCTTTACATAGAGAACGCCAGAACTTGGCGGTAAACTGGGTGCCTCTGTCGGAGACGATCTCCACCGGGAAACCATGCAGGCGGAAGATGTACTTAATAAAGAGTTGGGATAATTCCACCGCAGAGGGTAACTTCTTCAAAGGGATGAAATGGGCCATTTTGCTGAAGCGGTCAATGACAACCCAGATCACAGTATTCCCACCGGAGGGAGGAAGTTCGACAATAAAGTCCATAGAGAGGTGCGTCCACGGACGAGAGGGAACCGGCAAAGGCTGTAACAACCCGCTGGGGCGGGAATGGCTAGGCTTAGAAGTGGCACAGACATTACAAGCAGCCACAAAGTCCTTTACATCCTTGCGGATATCAGGCCACCAGACTAGGCGTTCAAGGGTCTTGGCCGGACCAGGATGTCCAGCTTGCCTGGAGCAGTGGGTTTGTTGCAGGATGGCCAGGCGAAGTTCTGGAGGGACGAAGGCCATGCCAATCGGAGTATCTTGAGGAGCCGAGGACTGCCCAGCCAGAATCTGGTCGGCAAATTGGGGATACAGAGAGGCAATGATCTTGACTGGTGGAATGATTGGTTCCTGCCTCTCAGGGTCACGGTCCACCGGAGTGAAGCTACGAGACAAGGCATCGGCCTTCAGATTCTTGGAACCTGGGCGATAAGTCAAAACAAAGTTAAATCGGGAAAAGAAAAGGGCCCACCTGGCTTGTCTGGGATTTAGCCTCTTGAGGGACTGTATAAACTCCAGATTCTTGTGATCTGTGAAAATCTGGACAGGAATTTCAGAGCCCTCCAGGAGGTGACGCCATTCTTCAAGGGCAAGCTTGACTGCTAAGAGTTCTCGATTTCCGACATCATAGTTCTGCTCTGCGGATGAGAACTTCTTGGAGAAAAACGCACAGGGGTGCAATTTTCCATCAGTGGAGTGTCTCTGAGACAGGATAGCTCCGGCTCCGACTTCAGAAGCATCAACTTCGATGCAGAAGGGTAGTGCAGGATTGGGATGTCGGAGAACAGGAGCGGACGTGAAGGCCTCTTTCAAGGACTGAAAGGCTTCTATGGCAGATGGAGGCCACAGGCTGGGTTTACCTCCTTTCCGGATGAGGGCCAGGATAGGTGCAATGCGGGAAGAGAACCCCCGGATGAACTGTCGATAATAATTAGCAAATCCGATGAATCTCTGGATTGCCTTGGTACTCAGTGGGAGAGGCCACTCCTGGATGGCCGACACTTTCACGGGGTCCATCTCAAATCCCTCTGGAGAGATAATGTATCCTAGGAAGGGGATCTTGGATACCTCGAAGACACACTTCTCCAACTTGGCGAAGAGAGAGTTCTTCCTCAGACGAGAGAGTACCTCCTTCACCTGGGAGCGATGACTTTTAAGGTCCTTGGAAAAGATCAGGATGTCGTCCAAGTATACGACTACGAACCTTCCTAGGAGATCTCGGAACACATCATTAACAAACTCCTGGAAGACGGCAGGGGCATTGCAAAGGCCGAAGGGCATAACAAGATATTCATAGTGCCCATCCCGAGTGTTGAATGCCGTCTTCCATTCGTCACCCTCCCGGATGCGAATGAGGTTGTAGGCCCCCCGGAGATCCAACTTGGAGAAAATCTTTGCCCCTTTCAGCTGGTCAAAGAGCTCGGCAATCAAGGGCAGGGGGTACCTGTTTTTCACGGTGATCTTATTCAGACCCCGATAGTCTATACAAGGCCGAAGGCCTCCGTCCTTCTTCTCCACGAAGAAGAACCCAGCCCCTGCAGGAGAGGTAGAAGGGCGGATAAACCCCCGCTGGATATTTTCTTGGATGTACTCCTTCATAGCGGTAGTCTCTGCAGGAGAGAGAGGGTAGGTGCGCCCTCTGGGGGGCATAGCTCCTGGCAGGAGTTCAACCGGACAGTCGTAGGAGCGATGTGGGGGAAGGAACTCTGCAGACTTTTTACAAAACACATCAGAAAACCCCTGGTAAGTGGAGGGCAAAGTCTTTAGTTCCGCAGTGGAGACATTCACCTTCTCGAGGGGTTTTGGCGGAAGGCAATGTTGCAGGCAAAATAAACTCCAACGAGAGATCTGCCCAGTGGACCAGTCTATGGTGGGGTTATGTAGACGTAACCACGGAAGACCCAATATTACTGGAGTAGAAGGGCAGGGAATGATGAAGAAAGAAAGTTTTTCTTGATGCAGTGCCCCAACTTGTACAGATAGTTCCGCCGTGAACATTGTGACGAATTCAAACTCCAGGGGTTTGTCATCTATGGCGGTAATTCGCAGGGGTGAAGACAATGGAAGCAGGGGAATCTTCATGCGTTCGGCAAAGAAGGCGTCCATGAAATTGCCATCCGCTCCGGAGTCGAGGAAGGCCCTTTCGAAGATAGATTTACTTGCCAGGTGAATCTGCAAAGGAAGGAGAAGTCTGCGTGAATTTTCTTGATACTTCTCCTGAGGCCCTCGAGTGATGCCCCCTACATGAGAAACCTGAGACATACCTCGGGGTACAAAACTCTTGGCTTTGGCAGGACAGGCGTTGGCAAAATGGGAATGCCCACCACAGTACAAACAGAGACCTGCCATACGTCTTCAGAGTCTTTCCTGCTCGGAGAGGCGAGCCTTTCCTACTTGCATAGGTTCCTCCAGGGGAGACGTGGACACATGAGTCACAGGGACAGCGGATGCTTGCAAAATCGGCCTTTGAAAGCGAGGGGCCAACATAGGAGAAAATCGTCTGCTGCGCTCTCTCTCCACCTGGTGTTCTCTGAGACGGGTGTCAACCTTAATGGATAGAGCGATCAGCCCTTCCAGGGTGTCAGGAGTCTCTCTGGAGACGAGATCATCTTTGATGCGGATGGATAGGCCTTGGTAGTATACGGCCTTGTAAGCGTCATCACACCAGGAAGTCTCCGCCATCAGAGTTCGGAAGTCTATAGCGTACTCATTGACACTGCGGCTTCCCTGCCGGAGCTGCAAGAGACGGGCAGGGGCGTTCGTAACCCGACCTGGAGCATCAAAGACTATGCGAAAAGCTTGGAGAAAGTCTTTAACATCATAAGTCACCGGGGAATTCTTCTCCCAAAGAGACGTTGCCCACTCCAGTGGCTTGCCTTCCAATCGAGACATCACATACCCCACCTTGGAACGCTCACTTGGAAACTGTGTGGGTTGGAACTCAAATTGAATTTGGCATAGTGTGGCAAATCCCCTGCAGGCTTGTGGGTCCCCACTGAAGCGAGGGGGAGGTGGAATGCGAGGCTCACCTGTCGGGTAGCTTGCGTTCGTAGAGGCTGCCGCCATGGGGGGATCTCCAGTAGGTGGAGCAGCGGAGGGCGTAGAAGGCACTTGAGCTAGCAGGACATCGAGTGCTTGCCCAATGCGAACCTGCTGGTTTTCGTAGTCCTCCATGCGGGATGCCAGTCCGCGGAGCGCTCGTCCGACATGAGGTGTGGCTTCCTCAGAAGGATCCATGGCCCGAAAATAATGTCAGGGAGCCGGGAGCCCCCTCTGGGGAGTAGTCCGGATCTAGGAGGAAGCCCCTCAGGAGGGATCAGGGTCGTGGTATCCAAGGGTAAGGCAGGAGAATAAACAAAGTCCAAGCACAGGTCAAATGGCAGGCAGAGTATCAGCGAAGTCCAAGTCCAGGCAAGGGGTCACAACAAGGAATCAGGCAGATATAAGCAGGGGAAACAGCAAGGGAACCCAGGAATCACTCAGGGAACAGGATCCTATTTTCGGCCGCCATCTTGGCGCCTCAGGCGTCCTTTTATCTTTGAATTTGGCGCCCTTGCGCCAGCATCAGCGCGCCTGCGACCGTCGCGCCGGCGTCGGAACCCACGTGGGTTCCCTGGGCGCCGCCATCTTGGATTCTTCGCCGCCGGGAGCGGACGCGACTCCTCGCGCTCCCGGCGGTCTTGACACACCCATAATATACCTGTAGAAAAAACGCCAGCGTTTTTTGGGACTTAGAATAAATTTGAACTTTTTTTGAAGCAATCCCTATCTACTCTATTGCGCTTCATCTGGTCTGAGGTGGCGAAGGAAGTCTAGCGTAAAAGGTAGTGTTCAGTACAATTTGCGCGTTAGTGAATTTGCGTAGTTACGTCCGTTGTGCAAATTCGCCAGGCATAAGGGTGCGAAGTAACACTAGCGAAGTTACGCCAGCGTTCATTAGTGAATTTGCGAAGTAACAAAAATGCCCAACGCTAGCGAATTGGGGCTAGAATATATAAATGTAATCTATACAAACTGGTGCTTTAGATTAATGCCTATGCTAACCCATAGGCATTATGGTTAGAATAGGCGCCAGTAGTGTCAACACCGCACGCCAAGGCAGACGCAGCATGTAGAGCTTGAGCACACACAGAAAGTACCATGTTTTTCACAGAAAGCGGGTACTGGCCATGCATGGGGAGCAGCATGGCACCCAACTAGGTCCAGCAGCAGATGGGGAGGCCTGGTGGAAAGGGGCGGGGGTCAGCAGGGGACGGGCCCCTGTCTAAACTGTAGCCTAGGTGCCTCAGGTAGTATAAATCCACCACTTACAAATGTATATACAGTAAGTGTAGAATGAGACCTAGGAAGCAAACCACTATATAATGTCAATTTGAACTACTACTGTATAGAGGTACAAAGCCTTGGGTAATTTTATAAATAAGACTGCAATGCCCAAGGCAAGTACATATTAAATATGCATGTGCAGTATTCATCTTTAACATATTAAGCTTAATAAAAGACTGCATGGTCTGAAACATTGCTGTAAAGCCCTTGCACCAATAAATGCTTTTTTATTCAGAAATATACTGGGTGCTGTTCCAACTTCTCTACCAGTATTGCCAGTGGAAAGTGGCCATTGGAGAGCATGCACCTATCCAAGGAAGAAAGTGAGAGTCGTGCTGACTGCTAATTGCATCTTTAACATATCAACATAACTTCCAGCTTATAAAATATGCTGAAATACAGTAAGTCAAATACTGTATAAAAGTGCAAAGACATAGAGCAGTGATGTTGCTCTCAGTGGCCTCAAAGCAGGTGTTATTTTTGAATACCAGGCTTGGAGGCAAGTTTTGGTTGCATAAAAATCAGGTCAAATAGAGCCTCTGATAGGCTATCAATCTGCGTTGGGTTACCAAATAGCCAATCCTAGCCCTTTTTTTTTGGCACCCCAGGAACTTTTTTCATGCTTGCTCCCCAACTCTTTTTACATTTGAATTTGGTAAAAAAGTTTGGGGACCCCTGGCATAGAGCCAGTAGTTAGCATTGGAACAATAAGAGAAAGACTAACTCAAGGGAGAAGGCAGCTAAATACAGATACCTAGCAAATCTGTACATTTTGGAGATTTGAAAAAAAAGGAGCCCTTACTCATGAGTTTAATGAATGTAATATAATGTGGAACAAGATCTGAAGAGTGTGAAATCATGGAAACATTTCTGACAAAGGAATATTCCCCACAGCCTTAAAACATGCAAATGTGTGTTTGGGTGGTTACATTAAGCTTGGACTAGGATATCCTCACTTACTCTCACTATATTCCTGTAAAATGTGCCTAAGATATGTTCCAATAAATATTAAAGCAGCTAGGCAAATACAGTATTGTTGGCATAAACGTTACCATACAACACTTTTGTATATTACTTGTGCACAAAAATATGACTTCTGTTTTTTCTAATGAAGTTCTATATTTTTTGAAAATGTAATCTACCAAAGTGATTTTAGGTGGCCTACAATGGCCTACAAATCGGCGTTCCTGTTCCTACAGATATTTTCGTTTTTAAAAAATCTATTTAAATTATTTAATTCATCGGTCAACTATTGGAGGGGTGGTGGAAATTGCTCAGTTCGCATCTGTATCTCTCTTCCACATATCTAATTTCTCAGGGGGCCGTGGATTTGTGTTTTTTAGGATACAATAGCCTTCAACAGCAGTTGCTCTGCCTTCGCAGCCTTTGTGGTGTCCCAGGGATAGAAAATATTAAGCAGTAGATTTGGGACAACTCCACCTTCCTTTTCCTTCCAGTTTCTCTCCTGTTTTCATGACTTGAGCATTTACTATAATTCTTATCCTATTAATTGTGGTCACTCTAATTAATTAACTTTTAATTACCTTTTACTCTAATTAATTATTCCGCACTATTAAGCACTTTATAATTTATGAACTAATAGCTCAAGCACAATTTGATGGGGGAATAGAAGCATCCAATTCTCAAGCAACGTTGCTATTTACAATATTTTAGTGGGTTATCCCAGCTAAGGGCAATTGGTGTCTTATAATTTGTTGAAGCCTGGGCACAAGCATGAACTTTTGTCTTTTAAAATTGAATCACTGAAGGGTTGATATTGCACTGCACTTTATTCATTTATTAATAATTAACTCAAGTAATTGTTTTTTAATGAACGCAATACAATTATAGCACTGCACTTTATACTTAAACCCGAGTTTTAAGGTAATTGAATAAGGCTACAAGCAGGCCCAATCTGTGACTACTGTTATTTGAGTGATTAAGCGGGGGTACTTTTTCTCTTTCTATCCAAAAATTTCAACTGAATTATCACTGATTTAGGTCAGACCTCTGCATTACTATAAGGATAAGAATCTGTATTATTATACAAGGGAATCACTGGTGTATTTGGATTTTTCTACAAATATTTCAGTCATCATACCTGTTTGTATCTGATTTGTATAAAACAACAGGCCAGTAGGCACGGATGCTTAGCAAAAGCTAACACCAAACATTTTAAGGCAATCTTCTTCATTCTGGCTCTGTTGTTTCCCAATTTGCCCACCTCCCATAGAGTCAAGAACAGATCTGGAGTCACAGACTTTCATGAAAACATTCATTTCAATGGCTGCTGCAATGTTCTGTATCTCTCACAGAGAATGCTTCACCTTAAAGTGAACTGGAAGAATGTTACAGACCAGCCTATTCTTGGCAATCTCTCAGATTGTTCTTCGTTTTTCAAAAAAAAATAGTTTTTAAAGTATTTGTCTTCCTATTCTGTATCTTTCCAGTTTAAATTGCTACCTGGTTGTTGGTGGAGGTGGGGGGGGGGGTCACGGACCCCCGGCAGTCAAAAATCTATTGTTCTGTTCAGCTATTTTATTATTGTTATACTTAGCTTTCTATACAGCTGCTTTCCTATTCATCTCCCAGTTTCTTATTCAATCACTGTCTGGTTGTTACGGCAAATTGGAAATAACTGCGGAAACTGGAGAGCTGAAAATATAAAATAAAAACCAGTTGCAAAGGATCTCAGAATATACCTGTGTACAACCTCATGCTTGAAGTGAACTACCCCTTTAACAATATCTATGGGTCTATTATTATTATTCTTTATTTATATAGTGCAACATGATTCCAATCTTTACAAATATTACACATCATTCACATCAGTACCCGACCCAGTGGAGCTTACAATCTAATGTCCCTATTACATTCATGAACACTATGGTCAGTTTTATCAGCAACTAATTAAACTGTCTGTATGTTTTTGGAGTGTGGGAGGAAACCCAACGCAGACACAAGGAGAATATACAAACTCCATGCAGATAGTGCCCTGGCTGGAATCAAGCCTAGGACATGGTGGCATTGCTAACTATTGCAAGAGACGTTATAACTGCCTTTGTTCACCTGCATACTACTGCTTATGAGTGCTTGTTCTCTGTTGTTTCAAATTACAGAATCAACCATGAACCGCTCATCAATACATAATAATAGTCATTATACCTTACGTCCCCAACTGGCAGCTGTGAAGGTCAGGAGGAAGTTCTGTACACCAGCTATTTCTGGAGTCCTTAGATATTGGTCTGTATTTTCAAAGGCACCTGTATACTAGAGTACAGGTGTAATGTATGATATCCCAAAAACCAGCACAAACCCCAAGGTACCGGTCTCAGCTCACACTTCTGCCTATAACACCTGCCTTTTACTTTGGGAGGAGCCCTCAGCTAATCGGATGCTGCCAGGTCTTAAAGTGAGAGGACCAAGTGGGGAGTTCTGGGCAGGGAAACTGTAACATATACAGGAAGAACGGGGAACAGGTAGAATAGTC
This sequence comes from Xenopus laevis, assembly GCF_017654675.1. Taxonomy (NCBI): domain Eukaryota; kingdom Metazoa; phylum Chordata; class Amphibia; order Anura; family Pipidae; genus Xenopus; species Xenopus laevis. The sequence goes on along the minus strand of NC_054375.1, from coordinate 34,573,194 downwards.
GAAGGTCAGGCCGAGGATGATACCTATCAAGCAGTGCAGTACAGAATCAGGTACACAGGCTGGGTTCAAACCATATAGTAAAGCAGTACAAAGTCAGGATCCAAGAGAATGATCAGGAACAGGCAAAGGTTGGTACAGGCAGCAAACAAGCATTTGTCAGGGATAATCAGGTGTCAAAACACAGTAATCAGACTTCAATCACACCTAGGAACTCAGACCTATGTTGGGCAAGGTACAATTGGCTGGGGGCCCTTTAAATATTTAAATTTTGTGCCAAGCATGATGGCGTCAGACGCAGTACACCAGATAAAATGGGTACACATGCCTCAATTCCAGATCCAAGTTAGGAGGCACGCAGTAGAAGAGTATTATTACCAGTGATGAGTAAAATCTGTCCCGTTTCACTTTGCCGAAAAATTTGTGAAACTGCAGAAAAAAAATTGTGAAACTGCAAAAAAAAATTTGAAACTGCATAAAAATGTGCAACAAAATTGCGAAAAGCATTAGCCGATAATTTAATCACACAAACATTTTTCTAACTCCAAATGCATATTTTTTCTTGTGGCGACTTTTTTGTCTCGCCAATTTTTTTGTCTTGCCGACTTGCATTAAAGTCAATGGGTGTTTTTTCTTATGGTTACTTTTTTGTTTTGGCGACTTTTGTCACAGCGAAAATTTTACTGGTGGATTTTTTCTGCTATTTCATTAAAAAAAATTCAGATGGCAAAGTGTGTAATTTCGAGGCGGATACATGCCTGGCGAAGAAATTTGCTTATCACTAATTATTGCAAGAGATGTATGATGGGGAGTGGAATAGAGCAAGATAAATATGTCTGTGAAGGTTCTCATTCATCCAGGTCATGGTATATCTATAATAATAAGTCAAATCAACTGGACTTGCTGTATTTCTTTTTCTCTTGAAGATGTTTCACAAGTCATCTGACTGGCCTTCTCAATTCTGAATGACTTGTACAAAGATCTTTCTGAAGTTAAATACCCTGGAATCTTGCTCCAATCAGCATCCAGCATGGGGTCAGAGACCTCATGGGCCTCCATAAGGTCTCCAACGCCAGGCTGGTTATACTAAACAGATTGTGCTAATTGGAGCACGATTCATTCTGGATTGAGAAGGCCAGTCAGATGACTAGCTAATGTCTTCAAGAGAAATAAAATACAGTCCAGTTGATTTGACTTATTACTATAGATAAAACAAGAGAAAGTGCCATCAATAAGAGAAGATATGAGAACTTTTTCACCTATCATTTTATAAAGTAAGAGCTCAGTGACCATGATCCATTTATATATCTGGCTTACTGAACAGCCTAACTAACAAGAAGAATTCTGAATCCCAAATGAAAAAGACACCAAAAATACAAATTTGCACTCTGTAAGGAATGGCTGCTTACTGAGCAATCGCTGAAGGATCTTTCTAAGGTATAGAGCATGCCCCTCTTCTGGAATTGACAAAACAAGAAGCTTCTTTTACAGTATTCAGTTTCTTGAATACGAAAGAGAAGCCGTAGGATGTAAAAGACATATTAACTACACAAATAACAATGGCATATTTTGATCCCGCGTGTCAGTGAAAATAATTGTAGATGCTGGGCTAGAAGGGCTTGTGGCTCTCTGAATGCAGTATGCTGGATATCTGGAAATAATTCTTCAAGATGAATCATTTCTTGTGGCACTCGCAGCCTTACCGAAATAGAAGAAAAATACTCTGCACCCGAAAAGGATTTTTTTACAGCAATGGGAACTTGTGAACTCTTGAGCATTATAGATTACTTTGTGAAAATTACCACAGAAGTTAGCATTGTAACCAGTGAAACCCAGGAATAGATATTCACATCTCTGTGGAATAAAAGTTGTTAAACAAAAACATATGTGCAATGCAAATCAGTTTTCCTTTGTGGGAACAATTGTTGTCATTGCCAGTAAGCATTTATGGTGATAGTTCAGCCAGTGAAAAGGATTTGTTTGCTAATTTGGCATAATGCAGTATGCACCAAAATGTTGCTTGTGTAAGCAATGCTAGAACATGGGTTGAACATCGTACCTGCAATCATAATGAACATTATGTGGCTTGGACATGTCCCTTCTCTTGTGTTGCCTTCAATTTGGCATAATTTTGCCAACACTGGCTGCAATGTGCAAAGCGAGCCCTATAGTTTGCACCCAGTCTTGAGCAAGACACTGACACTTCTGAGCTTGTGCTCTAGATGCTTGGTCGTATAAAGATGGGGTTACTTTTTCAGGAACCAGTGGCCCAGAGTGGCACTTTCCTTGATATTAGCAATGCTAGGACACCTAGGCTTAACTTAGTGCCTGCATCTTAAAATGAGCATTATGTGGGCTGGACATGGTCCTTCTCTTGTGTTCCCTTCAATCTGGTGTGGATTTACTGGCACAACAAAAAGATGCAATGCTCAAAGGGAGCCCTAAACTTCATAGCTAGTCTTGGGCAGGTACATGGTTCCCTTACTATTCTGAGCTTGTGCTTTAGATGGGTGGTCATATAAAGATGTGGTTACATCTGCTCTAGAATCTCTTTTCCTTTGATCTCTGTTCGTGAGCCTATGCACTTTGGTCTCTACTTTGGAATAAAAAGCCTGTAATAATAACACTTTAAAGTTTCCTTATTGGATCGTCTGGCTTGTCTACTTACAACAACAATCCTATATTTCACACCTAGTGAGCTATAACAGGCACTTGTCCATACATTATCTAGGCCTACCTTGCAGATCTTCTTCTCCAACTAAGGCTTCTGACTCTGGCATTTCAGCATTAACCAACACTTCCAGCAAATGGAGTCCAAAGAGGCTGAAGTTTGTGATTCCTTCTCTTTTATGGACTAGGGAACTACAGTATTTGATGACTGTTCCCATTTTGGTGTCCTTACTGGATCAGAGTCCATTAAACAGGCCGAGTTCTGGACAGGGAGCAAGCAAGGGAAATCTGGTAGGCAGGCCGAGGTCAGGGGCAGGTTGCAGACAAAGGATAAACCAGGGAACAGGCTGAAGTCGGTACCAAGAGATCGGTCAAAAACAGGCAGGGCTCAGGAACAAGGACAAGGACTCAGATCAGGAATCAGGCAAGGAACAAAACAGGAATCAGGCAAGGAACAAGCAGGAACAGAGTAACGGGCTGGATCAGGTTTGTGGGATACAATGATCAAGCAACTGGGATATGCAGGAAACAGGCTTATAAAGGCCCCAGATTGCTTGATTAAGAACAGATGAATCAAACGAGTTGGGAGGAGGGCACTGTGTAGAAAGGAATGTAAAAGACCCATTATAGAAACTAGTCAGTGCAAGTGGTATATGCTTCATGTGGCTCACTGAGGTAATGCAGGTGAGTGGAAACACAGTGACTAGAGTTCGATTACCAGCAGATCCTGACATTCTACTAACAACAACAATCCTATATATATCACACCTACATTCAACTATAACAGACACTTTTTTACATTACAACATTAGCTAGTTGTACCTTTCATGTGTTCTTCTCCAACTGAGAAGCAATGTGATCTCCTCTCTTTTATGGACTAGGACCATGATTTGTAACAGACCCTGCCCATGACTAAGGTTAACCATTTTGTAGCCAGTCAAACACCTATGTTTAGAAGAGGAGTGGGTCCTTTTGGCCAAAGCATATTTTAGAACCCAAACTTTCCAGTTTGCTTTAGTAATCTGGATAGATAATCTGGATACTATCCCAGCTAAATCTAATTATTTGAGCTTCTTTTGATAAACTCATGTCTGCAAACAGACTGAGCTGCTACAAATTACTAGCAATGTTGTTGTTTCTGAATTATTTTGGAAGCTTGCATTTTACACAGTAGTTTAGCTACTGCATTTGTTAGTACAAAGGGAAATGGTTAAAAAGTACAGAAAAGTGAGATATTTCCAAAGAAAAAGGTAAAATGGGCATAAATTTACAGTAAATCTATTGCTTCATATTGTTGCTTGCCAACTTCCACTATCTAGTTCCCAAGCCTGAAATCTTTCCATCTTACAATTTATTCAAATTATCAATGCCTTCAGCATCTATTTTGATATACCCAACTGAAATCCCTTTGCTAGCTTTTCTTCACATTCTGCAATAACTATAAAATGATTCTTCTCTCCTTTCTAATACTTACATTTTAGATTTAATTTCGCAATTTCCATCTCTATTTCAGTCTGAATATTTTTTCACTCTTGTGTCTAATGCCTAAAGTCTCTGATTTATTCAACCACAGCAATGCAGTTTTATATCTTTCTTCAAGGCTTTTAATGATCACAATTTTTTAAAGGGGCAGTAAAGTTTTGAAATACGTTACAATTGTATTCTAGAGCTCTGTACTGATGGATGTGCCTTTAATGACATGTATGATATGTATGCATTATTTTTTCCAGTGTCAAACATTATGGGGCAGATTTGTCAAGGGTCAAAATGAAAATTTTAATTTGAAATTCGAATTTTCGAGTTTTCTTATGGATAAAACTGTCAAATTCAACAAGGGAATTATTCAAATTTGATTTTAGTTTTTAAAAAAACTAAAATCGATATTTATCATATTCTGGCCCTTTATGAACTCAAATTCGACTATTCGCCACCTAAAACCTGCCGAATCGCTGTTAAAGTCAATGGGAGACTTCTTGGCATCGATTTTGGAGTTGTTTCTAGCCTTCCTGACATTCAAGCTTTTTTCGGAGAAAAAAACTCAAATCGAGTTTTTAAAATTTGAATCAAATTCGATCCCAATTAGATTCAAGTTTTCGGGTCAATTATATTCACCCAAATTGAAAAAATTAGATTTTTTAAAATAAATTTAGATTGGTCGACCATTGATAAATGTGCCTGTATGTATTTATTTTCAATGTATACCTAATAAGTAAAATAAATCAATAAATGTTCAAAGGCAGCATATAGTGATGGGCGAATAAATACGTTAGGTGTGAATTCCAGACGAATTTTCACGTTTCGCAAAACTGCCACGAAAATTTACCGGGGAAATATTGCCGGCACCGGAAAAATTTGGGCGGGCATCAGAATAGTCATGCGCACAAACATTGTTGTGCTTCAAAATTATTTAGACACCCATTTACTTTAATGCATTTAGTCAAAATAGGGGAGCGTAAAACAATAGTCAGATACGTCGAAATTGACACGTGTCAAAATAATTTTGACGCCCATTGACTTCAATGTGTTTCGCAAATTTTTTGCAGTTTCTCTGGAAATTCACAAATTTTTCGAGCAAAGCAAAACAGTACAAATTCGCCCATCACTAGCAGCATATAGACCAAAATGAATAGATGAGGAAAAAGCAAGTATTGAACATTTTACAAGTATATAGTTGCCTCCGAATTTTGCTGAGCCTTACAGCTTGAACGATTAATGAAATAAGACAAACATTATTATATAATAAATACAGGGTGGTAACAAAAAGAGCACATCCACAGCTTGAGGACCTTTGCTTGATGTGAGTCAAATATACAGAACATTTACATACACCGTCAAAGGTGTAATTACAGTCGAAATGCCCATGGGTGATGGTAATAAGGATTATTTATACTTATATAGTGTATGAGGTTATAAAAATAACTCATGTCCATCAATTTTTTTGAGATGCCTCTTGCATGACTTCTAGCTGAACAAAAGAATTGAGGAAAACAAATCTCCAATATGCCTCAGAGGGGGGTAAATTCATTCCTGACTTCAAATGGGCTGTTAGACCAGTCTCTGGAGTATTTAATGTATCTGTCGGTGCAACCGATTCAGGAAGAGAATTACAGAACTTCGTACTTTTCACTGTAAAAAACCTTTTTATCTGAAATTACCATTTTCTAATCTTAGTGGTTTACCTTTTAGTAAACCTTTAGCAGGTTATAGAATGGCTAATTCTAAGCAGCTTTCAGTTGGCCATTTTTTTTTCTTTTTTTGTAGTTTTTGAATGCTTTGCCTTCTTCTGACTCTTTCCAACTTTTAAATGGGGGGTCACTGACCCAATCTAAAAACAAATGCTCTTTAAGGCTACAAATTTATTGTTATTATTTTGGACCCTAGCAACCTGATTGCTGAAATTGCAAACTGGAGAGCTGCTGAATAAAAAGCTAAATAACTCAAAAACCACAAGTGATAAAAAATGAAAACCAATAGCAAATTGGTTTTTGGAATATCACTCCTTAAACCAAATTAAAATTTAATTTAAAGTTGCGAGTTGCCATTGTGTCTACTGGAAATATCTTTTCATCAATAAGGTACTCATTTTTGGTTGATTATTTGGCTCATTGTTTACTTTGAATAATTTTCTTTAATATTCCCTTGAGTACCAAAGACCAAAGGTTTACTGTATAATGCAGAGAATATAATTGTTGCAAAAGAAAAGGATTACCCTCCCTAGCATGAATAGATATCAGTGCTGGGCGAATTTCTTCTGTTTCGCTTCGCTGAAAAATCAGCGAATTTTGATGCTGGTGGCCAAATATTTTTGATGCTGGCGACAATTCCGACGCTGGCGGCAATTCTGATGGCCATTAAAGTCAATAGACTCCTAGAATTGTCGCCGGCGTCGGAATTGCCGCCGTCAAATATTTATTTTTGCTGCAATTTCTCGAATTTATTTGCCTGCGGCAAATGTGTAAATCCACCGCAAATTCGCTCCTGGCGAATAAATTCGCCCATCACTAATAGATATCCTTTGTAATGTAGGACAATATCTTGTTGGGTCTTCCTGCTACAGTTAAGGTTATTATCCACAAGTACCCCTAGATCTTTCTCCATCAAGAATTTTCCAGTTTAATCCCATTAAGGCTACAAATGGGGAATGTAATTAAAAATCGCAAGTCAATATTCATTAAGCAAAGGTTAGCGTTAACACCTGCTCTGGAGTTTCGTTAAATTGCAATTGCGAAATTTTATTACATACACTATGAATGTTTGCAAACTTTGCAAGGAAGACATTGAGGTCTGTAATTGGTCAAAAAGGACTTAAACATGGTTCCTAACATTTGAAATGTTCTTTGCAAACGTTTTTTTTTGCGAAACATTTTACATTCCCCCATAAATGTCCTGCTTGTCTATTACTTACTGTTTGTGCAGTTATATGCTGATGATGTTTGAGCAATTACTTGTCATTTACATTTTGCCATACAAGTTTTCATGAGGTGTTTTAAAGGAGAAGGAAAGCTACAGAGGCATTTTATTGCCAATAGATTAGCTGCAATAGTGCAAGCTAGAATGCTTTATTTATTCTGTAGAATGTTTTACCATACCTGAGTAAAAAGCTCTAGAAACTCTCTGTTTGTTTAGGATAGCAGCTGCAGTCTCGTCCTGCTCACTTATAGCTCTGGGCTCAGATTTTCAGCAGAGAAGGGGGGGGGAAGAAGAGCAAACTGAGCATGCTCAAGCCCTAGCCCTGAAGGTTTAAGCTGAAGGCAGGAAGTCTGATACAGCAGCCCATGTGTACACAATAGAAGGAAAGAAATGCAGTGTTTCTTTTGAAGGCAACATAATTGTTTGATTTGCTTTTCATTGCTATTGATATTTCTGGTTAGTTTTTATATTGAACATTTTATCATGTGCTCTTATCTTCCAAACATCAGAAACTCAAAAAGGATAGAAATATGCAGATGGAGGAAGAAAGAGGAAGTTAGCATGGAGGTTGTATGGGGAAGAAGAAAAGGAAAGAGAAAAAAGAAAAGACGTATATTCAAAGGATTCACATGAAAAGGATATTGATCGACTATATAAACCATGGCTTTTTTTTAGTATGGTAGGATATTCAAAGGAGCCTCATGGTCGGTTGTTTTTTCCACTAAAAATAAGAGTTTCCAAGGCTATTTTTCAGTCAAAGCTCAAATTTTCCAGGTAAAAAAAAAAGATAGAATTTTTCAAGATTTATTATACCCCGAAGCAGGAACTAGCTCGAATCTGAAAATACACCCTCTAAAACCTGTCAAGGTCATGTAGAAGTCAATAGCCGAGGTCCCTTGAACAATTTAAAGATGTTAATAGCCTTCATGAGCCAATTCATTGATTTAAGTTTTTCTTAAATTAGAAACCTTTGAGTTGTGAGTTCATTCAAGGTATAAAAAAAAACCTCACAAAGCTCCAAAATTCAACCTTTGATAAAAAGCCCCTCTGCTTTCAATTGTGGGCGGTGCACAGAGAGGTACTTTAAGTCCAACAATCCATCACTTGCATTACATTGCATGTCTAAAGGCTACCATACACGGGCCGATAAAAGCTGCAGACAGAGTGAGTCAGCCAGATGTCAATCGGGCAGGGAAAAAATTATGTCGGATGACGGCCGCATCTGTTTGTTGATGCGGTCCCACGATCCGACTGCTCATATGGCTTCCATTCTGATCCGATCATTGGGGCCTAGGGCCCACGATTGGATCAGCCCAATATCGCCCACCTCAATGTGGGCATATCGGCAAAATATCTGCTTGTTTGACGACATCACCAAACAAGTGGATCTCCCTGTGTATGGCCACCCTAAGGCAAGTCAGGAAACTGCTTTGTACATTGGTCAATCGTTTTCTTTCTTTCAAAGTCCATATAAGTGTTTATGTGCATTTCTTACATCTGAATGAGAGTGTGTCAAAAACAGGGGTTTATTTTCCCTTTAAAGTAGGCTCAATAAACTGTCCATGTTGTCTTCCCTTTTTTGTAGCATGATTCTGAGACAATATGTTGATTCTACATAAAGGCATAATGTAAAATATAATATTTGACTTCTAGAGTTTAATGGGGACCATTGTGAACATAAAAAAAGAATATAATCTTCATATCATATATATAAATCAATTAAACATTCTGAACCCTTTTAGAAACATTCAAGCAACTGTTCTGTATTGCCATCTCAGGTAACCTCGCTACATGCCGGATTAAGAATGTATACAGGTTCCATTTACTTTTTCAGTTAGTTGGAAGGCCTAACTGAATACTGGATATGCATCTTTACACGCTTGACTGTGGCTGACATTTATATTGAATGCAGTTACATTCCTCTAGATAAGAACTGTACAACATAAAGCCTGCAAGATAAGTAGATACACGCTCAAAGAACCAGCCTGCCCAAGGGCACTTTAAATTCTTCATTATGACAACACCATCTTAATATAATTCAGCCCTTAAACATGCAGTTTATAATGCTCTATATTATCAACTTGTTCAATTTGTTTTGGGGGGGGGCATAATGTGCCTCAGGTAAAGGTATTAAACAAGCCTTTTGGAGCACTCTTTATTTAGATCATTTAATTTAACAAAGCTACTTACTGATTTAGACTCCCCAGTAGAAGTAGAATTTGCTTTCCCCCTGGAAGCCCCTAAGAGCCTGCTGGTGGCAAGCCAACCTTAAAGCTGAACTATTGTGAAAATGAAAATTTAATATAAGCTTCATCATACTGCAATAAGACATTTTCTAAATATAATCAATTAAAGATTCTAGTCGTTTCTGAAATAATCAAGTTATTCTTCACTCTCCCTCTGTCTCTCTTCATTTTCTCTTCATGCAGGAGTTGGGAGTCTCACTTTGAAATACAGTTAAATCCAATATATCTTATAGGGGCAGGCTAATTTTTTGCCTTGAAGATGTACAGTATTAGAGCTCACTCTTTTAAAATCACCAGAAATCCTGTCTCTCTACATGCAGAATTTGTGCCAAATTGTGTTAGATTTTGTTTGTACTGGAATCAGTTATTTGAGTGAGTTATAATTTATCTATTAGGAAAGGGAGCCCCCTCTATAAGATATATATTGGATCTAACTGTCAATGAAAATCTGACACCCAGCTCCTGCATGAAGACAGAATGAAGAGAGACAGATGCTGAGAGGGGGACAGTGAAGATAAACTTGATTATTTCAAAAACAGTACCAGATTTTTAATTGATTATAATTAGAAAGTATTTTATTTCAGTGTGATTAAGCTTATATTAAATTTTTATTTCCACAATAGTTCCTCTTTAAGCTGGCCATAGACACAAAGATATAGTACTGATTCATACGATTTTCGTACCATGTGTGGATCGTCCCAACATTTTTATCATCGGTCGTTCAGTCGATCAGACAGGTTAGATGTCCTCTAACAATAATATTTCTGCATGTATTGCCTATCTGCGATATCATTGTGTGACTGTCACTACTATTTGACGGACATAACCTTCGCACGATTACGGTCTGTCAATTAATGGCCAGAACATCGCCTGGTTTGTTATTTTTAGTACTTTATTTAATCTGAATGTTTAGTAGCAGGTCGTCCATTAAAACTAAAGTTCGTCTACAGTTTACGGGAGCAGGATCTGCACGTCTAAGACCAGCTTTAGAGATTTTGGATTGCTACAATCTTCATAGAAGTTGGAGGTGGGGGGAGTTGGGACCATAAGAAAAATAATTATACATGTGCCTCTTGAAAATGAAGGTACTCTGTAGTGGCCTCTTAAACATTTGAACGTTTAAAACTCACAATGATTGCTTCAGATGCCTTTTTTGTGTTCTTTTCTCTGGAGACACAAGAGAATCATTTTAAACTAACAGAAATGGACATAAATATCTGAAGGGATATTAAAAGTGTTTTTATGAAGCAAATGAAGCATAGGCTTTTTTCCCCCATTTTGCTGCTACATAAACATAGTTTTGCATTAATTTTTCAACAGTCCAGGCAATTACGCTATTGGGTGAACTCCAGAACTTTGTAGATTTAATATTATCTTCTTTTCAGCCACATAATATGATACTAGCAATTCCAATAGAAACGAATAATCTGTATCCCTAGACCTATGTAATTAGGTGCAGCAGGAAACAGCTGCCTTGAAATTGTGTCTCCTGAAGAACTAACCCCATGGCAAACAAAGCCTGTTCTATTCTATTTATTCCAAGCAGCTGTGCCTTCTAACAGCCTTTCTCTGCATCCCCCCTCTGTATGCAAAAGGTAGAGCTTCAGAAGAATTGTGAATGCAGAAAGTAAATTCCTGAAGGCACAAAATTCATCAACAACACAGAATAAACTCAAGGAAAAGTAGGGGCAAGCAAAACCATTTTCTGTCACTGGACATGCGGCATCATGGAAAGTCTCAGTCGTGCCACCAAAAGATGGGTTAAATTTTTGTAGAAACATTCAATGCTATTGATAACGAAGACTAGGTTGTTGCATAGCAACAAAGAACATTCCTTTTGTTATGTTGCTGTCTCTCGTATTTTACCATCTCTGTCTGTTTGATTGCATTCTACTAGGTTTATAAATGTTAACCAAGCATTGCCCAGTATGGAGCCAACATGAGATATTAAAGCAATGTATAATAATGATATACTGTAGCAACAGATACTGTATACATATAGCTATATTTCTTCAACCCTTCGACAATTCAAGATTGATTGACTATTTATTTGGATATTTTTTAAACAAAAAGAAAAGAGGATATGAATGGTCTTGCTCTGAGATCAAGTTGGCCTTAACAAGAATCATGGTGGACACAATTGCTGTTTTATGGAGAAAAATATTGAGAACAGGGGGTTCTGGTCCCATTCAACTAGGACAAAGATGTTTTCTTTAGGTATTACATGGAGTCTTGACCTAAGGCACATAGACTTGGAAAGTATTATCATTAGGGCCAGGGATGCTTTGTTGTCAAACTTAGAGGTCAGGGCAGGAAGACCCGGAAGCTAGGGCAAAAAGATTCTCAGGTTTTCAGGTCTGGAGTTGAGGGCAAGAGAGTCTTCAGGTACAGAGGCTAGGGCAAGAAGGCCCTGTAGGATGCTGACTAGCAGGGGGTTGAAGAGTCTAGTCCATATCTAGAGGGTCAAGAGCCACAGACTGCCACTCTTAGTGGAGTGAGTAAATGGACCACATGCAATAGGGGTATCTTCATTCATAGTGGGGTCTAAAAATATATTCTTATTCTTCTTATAAGAATTGTGTGTCAATAATAGCCTTTAGAAGACTTTTATATAACCTTTAGCCCAGTCCTAAGGTGTACCACCCAAAAGAAACAAAATGAGACAGCTTTCCATACAGCCAGGACTGTAGTTCATTAAAAAGATGTTGACATTTACTCTTCTGGACCAGAAGCTTTAGCTTTATTCATTTAGTCGTAGTAGTAGCATCCATAATTTTCTTATGAGGTTACCTGGACAAATGGTAAAATACTTGTTGAGCCTTACAATGCAATGCAATTTGAATGGAATAAGTATGAGTTACAGGTGATCTCTTGGTTCACTAAAAATTGGAATGGTTATTATGACATTCCTTTTAGGGTAAAAAAGAGGTGCTTGGGGGGGGTTCCTATGTTGAGATGACATTCAAAAGGGTATAAATGAAGTACAAAACTTTTAAATCAAGGTAAGTGTACAAAGGTGGACAACCCCTTCAAAGGGGAACTATCACAAAAATGATCATTTTATATTAGCTTCCTCATACTGAAATAAGAAACCTTCTAAATACAATCAATTAAATATTCTGCATGGTTTCTGAAATAATCAAGTTTATCTTCACTATTCCTCTCTCAGCGTCTGTTTCTCTTCATTCGGCCCTTCATGCAGCAATTCGGTGTCAGATGAATGATCCAATATATCTTATAGGGAGGGGCTCCCTTTCCTAGCAGATGTATTAGAGCTCACTCAAATAACTTATTCCAGTACAAACAAAATCTAACAAAATAACTGCCTTTTGCACAAATTCTGCATGTAGAGAGACAGGATTTCTGGTGATTTTAAAAGAGTGAGCTCTAATACATCTTCTAGGCAAAAGTAGCCTGCCCCTCAAGATATATTAGATTTAACTGTCTTTCAAAGTCAGACTCCCAACTCCTGCATGAAGAGAAAATTAAGAGAGACAGAGGGAGAGTGAAGAATAACTTGATTATTTCAGAAACAACTAGAATCTTAAATGAGCTCTAATATATCTTCTAGTCAAAAGGAGTCCCCCTATAAGATAAATTAAATTAACTGTCAATGAATATATGACACTCAACTCCTGCCTGAGAATGAGGAAAAACTGATGCTCAGAGGGGGATAGTGAAGATAAACTTGATAATTTCAGAAACAATACAGCATTTTTAATTGATTGTATTTAGAAAACTTCTTATTTCAGTATGAAATGCCCTAAGCAGGTGGCAAATAGAAGGATGTTGAGTTCCTTGTGTCCCTTGGTCCTCATTTCTTCTGCCTCCTGAATGACATGCAAAAAAGCCTTCTGTGATAGGTACTGTACCAGCACCTATGAGGAATTAGATTGAAAATAGTTAAGGCTAAGTAAAAATATTTACATAATATTCATTCTGTAAAAAACATTTCTTAATTAACACAGAAGGGGCTGCATTTTTTTCAATTTGTATAAAATAATCTTAAATTACCTGTTAGCAATAGACAAAAAATGAATCCCTGATAATGCAAGCCCATTGGCTGCTGTTACGGATATTTTCTCCTACAAGACTGACATTTGCCAGACGAATCTAAAATTCATCTGAGCGCCTTTGAAAGCAGAGATATGATGATATTTGCATATGATCTATACCTGTAATTAACAGCTGTGGAACTGAGAGACTTAGATACTGTTTAACTATGCTGGATTCAGGCAGTTTGTTCCCGTTATTAGATGGACAGAATATGGAAGTGCTCTCAGGAAAGGGCTTTGGAGTTTTGCACATAATGAGATGCCTTGTCTTTGTTGCTTCTATATAATTAAGGATGAATCCTTTGCGTATTTTTGAAGCAGTGTACAGGGGCATTGTCGGTGTTTTTCTATAACAAATATTATTGTTGTTGTTCTGGAATCTCTGCCGTAGAATTATTGTAGTTATTGCATTTAATTTGTTCTCCTAATCTTGACGTTAAGTGTCTGTTTTCAAGTTGTACTTAGTGAATAATTTGCATAAACGCAAAGGGGAAAAAATTATTTCGGTTCACCCTTAGGGGCTCTATATCAAACTGGGTTTATTAAAGCGACAGAAGAGAGCACAAATAGCTCATTTATATTAAAACATGCTTATTGCAGTGGTGTACTTAAAGGGAAAGCAGAATAATACAAATAATTGCTACTTGCCTAGTCATCTATAGCAGCCAATCAGCTGGTAGCAATTACAAACATGTAATTAATTGTTATGGGTGAAAACACTTGGGCAAAAAATGTGCCTTTTATTACATTACCCAGTGCTGAACAAGTGGTTTATACTGTTCAATTATAAAGGGAGCTCAACAATTCTTTATACAGAGGTATGTGTGTCATCTATAGAGACTATTTTTTCCATGTCTTTGTGTCAGGGGGCCTATCGGCTCCCAGCGGGAGAGTCAGGACCAAGGAGGAAGTCTTTTAGGGGTCAAAGTTCAGGTTCAAGGTACAGACAAGGGTCAGGCACATTCAAGGTCAAAGTCCAGGTAGGGGTTCAAAGGCAGGCAGAAAGGATCAGAATCAGAGTCCAGGCAGGGGTTCAAAGTCCAGAATATAACAATAATAAAGCACCCAGGAACGCTAGATAAAAATTCCTATACTTGGGCAAGGATCAATTGCACAGGGCGCACTTTTATTTCAAATTTGGTGCCACTTTGGTGCAGGCGTTGTGACGCGGCGCGCAGCGTCTGACGCTGCGCCGTGACGTCACTGCGTCGGTGCAGCCATTTTGGGAGCGACGCCGAAGAGGGAAGACGCGCCGCCCGGAGCTCGTGACACTTTGGTTCTGCTGGCTGCATATTTAAGTGGCTAATCTTATCTATGCTCATGAGGCTAATGCAGCTTTTACTTTGACACTAGCCCAAAAGTGCAAGACCACTAAGGGGCACAGGAACAAGAACAAGAACTATTTTGGATAATTTGCAATGAAAATCCAATGTCTTCATGCTTAGAACATTTCCGTTACATCAGAGCATCCCGCATGGAATCTTTATCTTCGGGAAAGGTCCATGATGTCACTTTCACCAACGCCAAATCCAGGTCGCCCTAGGGACGATCCAGTAAGGTTGACAGCTCTGCACACCCTTTCATGCTCCAATTGAGAGCACTTTTACCCAGAATCTGTCTGTGTTTTGCACCTTGTACCAAAAAATTGTTGCTGCTTCCTAACATGCACATGCATTTTTGAATTACACTCAAGTATAGGAACAGCTAGGGGGTGGGATAAATATGTGCCACTCCCCACCAGTCCACCCTCGTAAACAGTACTAAAGGATATAGGCATCATTGTATTCATGGGGTTTGAGGCAACTTCGTTTTGGAGTTGTGGCACATTAAATATAATAATAAGAAGGTTAAAAAAAAAAAAGATTGTGTCTATTTTTTGCCTTCTCCACCATGTGTTGATGACCCCTACAGTCTTTCCCACATTACACATACAAGACAAGGCTTCAGCAAGATTACAACCAAAAAGGGGCTTTTTTAAAAACCTGGAACATCAGTAAAAGCGGGGTCTTAAACGCTATATAAGCAGGGATGTATTTTCTATATATAGACCCCAGTGGGCCCATGCCTCGAATGATAGCTTTAGGGGGTGGCTAGAGATGGGCGAATAAATTCGGTAGGCATAGACTTGCATCGAATTTCCACGTTTCGTCACCGAGAATAAATTCACAAAACTGTGGCAAAAATTCACCGGCATGACAATATTGTCGTGCGCATAAAATTGTCATGTGTCAAAATAATTTGGACACCAATTGACTTTAATGCATTTGGATAAAATTTTTGATGCCCTTTGACTTCAATACGTTTTACAAATTATTTGCCATTTTTGCGAATTTTTAGCTGTTTCGCGAATTTTTCGGTGAAGTGAAACGGGTCAGATTTGCCCATAACTATGGGTGGCCCTTGGGTGCCTATAGAAAAGAAAATGCTAAAGAATCCTACAATGAGAAATGCTCCTGATTTGTGTAAATCTGTGTTCTTTGCAGTGGCCCCAACTGGCCCCGAAATCACTGAATACACTTTTTTAGGCAAACAACTAAACATCAGCACTTCCTACCTCCTTCTGCTTGACTGCAGTGTAATCTAGAATATCTGAATATAATAGAAGCTTGAGACCTGCTATCTAGAATGCTCGGGACCTGAGGTTTTTCTGGATGAGGGGTCTTTCTTTAAATCTCCATAAGTTATGTTAACCAAAAAATGATTTAAACATTAAATAAACCCAACAGGATTGTTTTGCCTCCAATTAAGGAGTAAATATATTTTAGTTGGAATCAAATACAAGGTACAGGTGTGGAATCCAGTAAACTACGAGTTACAGAAAGGCCATCTCCCATAGACTCTATTTTATCCAAATAATTAAGATTTTTAAAAATGATTTCCATTTTCTCTGTTATAATAAAACAGCAGCTTGTACTTGATCCAAACTAAGATATAATTAATCCTTACTGGAAGCAATACCAGCCTATTGGGTTTGTTTAATGTTTACATTTTTTAGTACACTTTTATGGTGATCCGAATTATGAAAACATCCATTATCCGGAAAACCCCAGGTCCTGATTATTCTGGATAACAGACCCCATACCTGTACTGTTTTGTTGTTATAGAGAAAAGGGAAATCATTTTTGAAAACTAGAATTATTTGATTAAAATTTAGTCTGCTGGAAATGGCCTTCCCATAATTCTGAGCTGTCTGGATAACTGGTTTCCGGGAAAATGGATGCCATACCTGTATCCAGAGGCCTGCTTAGGCATTTATCTATTATAGATGACAGGAAGGTGAGTGAAAGCCGCTGTTAAGCAGCATCCTCCTATATAATTGATCTGAGCAACCTAGAGACATTGGGGTTGCATTGTAACAGTTTTATAGAAGGTTTAAAAAAGGGGCAGATATGTCATAATCTGTTTAAAGGAGAACTAAAGTGCAGCAAAGTTTACGCATGCTGCCCCTTATATTTTGGGTTTCTGTAACAGCCCAAGGCCAAGACATGCCATTAGTAATGAAGAAGATCTCATCTTCCATATGCTCTGGTCTACGATCAGTTCCCTGAGCTTTTAGACTGAAGTGTAATATACAATATTCATGCAAGACAAAATTCACAATATTTATTTATATCGCAACAACATAGATGCAAATGCCACAACCCCTAAGCTTTTCATTGTTGCTCGCAACCCAGAACACACTGAGCATGTGCAGTGCCAATGGCACACAAAAGACAGACAAATGATATAGGGAGCTGCTGTAGACAACTTCAAAGCTTTGGATCATTTCTCTTATTGGGCTGTTGAATCTCTGAGCTGGAGCAGTAAGTTCATTATATACCTTTCAATACTTTAGCCGTATTCTTTTTCGATTTTAGTTCTCATTTTTTTTAAAAAAAAGCAGCGGATTTAACTTAAAGCCATAATATGTAAGAATATAATGCTTTCAGTGATGGTCAGGTACAGGCTGCATAATAAGGCACTGGAACATTGCTGGAAATCAGTGAAATATTTCCATTTCATGCTCACAAATACTCTTGTAGCTTTGACTGCTGCCGAGATGAGAGGGCAATGACACCATCATTAGGAGAACACAGAGCAGCAGCAGCAAATAAGCATAAATGTTTTTCCTTATTTCCTTCTTTCTAAAGATGCCGGGAAGAGAAAGGCTGTTTTATAAGCAAATATGTGATAATTGTATACAGAAACAAAGCAACTCAGGCTTTCAAAGGAATTTGTAATAGGTTGAGGTGACATATGTTGAATGAAATACCTTGATGTTTTCTGCAAGCCCAGAGGCCTCAGATGTCTCAGAGAGCAGGGATCTTTAACCTGCGGCGCTGCAGTTGTTAAACTACAATTTCCTGCAGCATCCCCCTAATGGGACTTTATTATAGCAGTATACAACAGAATCATCTCTAATATCCCCTTCTATTACACGTTTATGCTTTATGGCTGTCAGAATTTCACAGACAGTATTTCATGTTTAAAAGATGTTGGGACGAAAAGCAGTATAAACATAATATTGGGCTCATTTATAGCCATAAAGAGCAATGAAAAGTGCAACAATAGTTGCAAAAAAAAGTGCTTGCATCAATATGCACTCCTCTATACTTGCCTGGCACACGTAGCGATGATACTCAGACATCCCCATATTGACATGCCACAACTTTTGCTCAATTTATCAGGTCCCGCTACAAGTTGCATCAATACGACATAATTCTGGAGTCAATGTTTGAGCAAGTGACGTTAGTTTTGACATGCATATGCTCAGTGTGGTGGAAATAGTGTCACCTTCCACTAGGTGCAAGTGTGATGCATGTGTAGGTGTAACTCGTGTGTTGTTGGAATATAAAGCAGTGTGTATAAATACATTTGTGAATTTTTAATCTGAACTAACCCCTAAATGAGTACTATGGAGTGAGCAGTCTCACACTGGAAGTCAGTAACGTAACTAGAGGGGGGCGGGCCCTGGTGCGGGGCGTGCAGTCGGGCCCCCCGTCCTCCTCTGTACGTGATTTTTGGCCCGGAAACAGCGGCGCGCGAGCTGCCGGGGGGCCCTGTGGGGGTGCAGTCCCTGGCCCAATCGCACCCCCTGCTCCCCCAGTAGTTCCGCCACTGCTGGAAGTGATGCAATCCCCATTGTACTTTTTCTACAATTTACTATGGTTGGATAGACATTTCTACAATTTACCATGGTTGGATAGACATGTGATGACCACGTTTTCTGGAACCTTGATGGGTGATTGTACGTATGGACGCACAGGAGAATCCTGTGGGTTCCGGTATTCACCGACACCCTTTTGTGGCCCGGGCTTTCTGCTGCGGAAGCCAACAAGAAGTGCGTAACAGGTCTTTATGGGAGGTACCGGCAGGGCAAAAGACGAAGACATAGTCAAAGTCAGACGAAGGGTTCAAGGCAGAAGTCGTTGTCAAGGATCGAGCAGGAATATCAAACACAATCAGATGCTTAGGCAGGAACAGATAACTGAAACCAGCTTGGGCATCAGCAAAATGGTGCACAGGCTTTTTAAACCATCTTTGGCGCCAAAACTTCAATTCAGACGCAGCCTGGTGATGTCATCAGCGTTGGACGCCAGCGTCACTTTGATGACTAATGAGGAAGCAACGTCATTCGGGGAGAGACACGCCGTGAGGTAAGGCGCTGAGGAAGTCGCCCCGGTGCGTCTTACAAGACATTTCCTTAATTTCAGGGGGTAACCAGGTTTGCTGCAACCTTGTTTTTTTGCTATGACTATGTCTGACTGAGGTTGTCGTTGCCCCAGTAGCAGCTGAATGATTTAGCTTTATGCTAGTTTACCTCTTAACATTTCCATAAGTTTTACAAGAGACATGGATGTGGCATTGCTGGTGTTTTTCTGGGGATTTGTGCTTTTACCCTTAAAGTTATATTTATACCCTGGAAACTCATGTAAATGAGTAGATTTCTTTATCCCACATACAATATCCCATCTTTGGAATCTGCTGCCTCAACTGATGCCAGGGATATACTGGTATATACTGGTACCATTGGGCAGTGGCGTAACTATAGAAGGAGGTCCCAGGGGACAGGGGTGCCCATTTCACTGGGTCTTCTTCCTCTATAGCTCTAGAGAAATCCCCCTCTTCACAGCCATTTTTCTAACTGAGAGACGTGGGAAGAGGTTTGGCATGTGCGGTACTCACCGGGGGCTTGGCACGGTGTAGTTATACCACTCCCATTAGAAATGCTGAATCTCTAAATCTCATTAAAGACATATTCCTTCCTTTATTCCCCTGTAAAAATGGGAGGCTTATATTAGGTGAAGGGTGTGACTCTGCACCCCAGATTGTTAACTAATTAATGTCTATGCAGAGCTACTGCTACTGGTACCACTGAGCAGTGGTGTATTTAGACAACAGGGGCCCAGGGAATACGGGTGCCCAGACTGCAGATTCATCTTTCTTTCTCTATAGCTACAGAGAAATCCCTCCTGCTGGCCATTCTCATAACTGAGAGTGAGTCAGCGGGAGAAGCGAGCGGTACAGTAGGTGGTTAGGGGTTGCAGTATGCGTCTGGACCCTGCAAAGATTTTTTTTTGTGGGGGGGGGCAGTTTGGTGTAGTTAGAGCACTGCCATTTGGGAATGCTGAAACTCGCAATCTTACCAAAGCTTCATTCCCCTGCAGTGTCAGACTGGCCCACTGGGTACCAGGAAAACTCCCGGTGGGCCCAGGAGTCAGTGGGCCACTTCCTTCTAACCATTTGGCCTAGCTCATGGTCTTCTTCTTCTTTATGGGAACACAGAGGCTTAATAATGAAAGAATAGAGTATAGTATGTAGAGAAAGGAGACTAGGAGAATAAAGAGGTTGAGTGAGGAGAGGATAGTTTGGAAAGTGGGCCCTCAGCCTATGGTTTTCTGGTGGACCCTGGTATCCCAGTCCGACACTGTTCCCGTGTAAAAGAAGAAAGCTTATCTGGAGTGAGGGGTGTTAATCTGTATCCCAGATTCCTGTCCAATCAATTTCTATGTAGAGCTACTGCCTCTTTAAATAACCCATCTATTAAAGGAGAACTAAACCCTAAAAAGGAATATGGCTAAAAATGCCATATTTTACATACTGAACTTATTGCATCAGCCTAAAGTTTCAGCTTGTCAATAGCAGCAATGATCCAGGACTGCAAACTTGTCACAGGGGGTCACCATCTTGGAAAGTGTCTGTGACACTCACATGCTCAGTGGCCTCTGAGCAGCTGCTGAGAAGCTAAGCTTAGGGGTTGTTGCAAATTATCAAGCAGAAAATGAGGTTGGTCTGTAATATAAGCTGATGCTACAGGGCTGATTATTAAATTCTGATGCTAATTGCACTGGTTTCTGAGCCGACATGTAGTGATTATCTGTCTTAATTACTAATCAGCCTTATAATGTGACATTTCTATTCTATACTGTATGTACTGTATATTGTGTGTGGGTCTCTAAGCTCAGTAAGTGACAGCAGCACAGAGCATGTGCAGTGAATCAGCAGAAAAAAACATGGGGAGCTACTGGGGCATCTTTGGAGATACAGATGTAGGGGAGAAGAGAAATCCTTCCCCTGCTTTTCTGTCTGTGACATCATTCAGCCCAGTAACAGGCTGGAGAGCGACCTGATTGGCTGGACACCGCAGTGCATCCTGGGAGGAGAGGGTGTGCCAGACTGTAAGCTGTGTGTGTAGGCCCTGCTGGATCTGTGAGTCTGCAGGAGTGCAGAAAGAGGCTGTCTGACCCTGTCACGCTGCTAAAGCTTCAGAGGAGGAAAGTGCCATTGGTGAGAGTGATTCTGGAGAAGAGTTATTTGTGATTCCAATGTGATCTGCCTCTGAGAGAAAGCGCTGAGTAAATCCCTTGAAAAGAGGATTTGCCACAGGAAGACAGGCCTTGTGTAATTTTGCCTGCTACGTGGGAAGCTGCTATTTTCCAAGGGAAAAGGTACTCTGTGGAAAGGTAGCGCTACCAGGGGAATAAGAGCTCTGGGGAAAGGGACATTGCATTTTGAACTGTGTGCTTTTAACCCTTCCAGACAAGTGGGACTGTGATACTATAAGAACTGTGTTTGAACAGATAGTTAAACCCTAATAGGGATTTAGGTGGTGTCCCTTATATTTCCATACAGGCGTGACTTGTGTATTAGTTTTACTTTACAGTTTATATAAAGTTAAATATTGTTATCTGCAAAGTGTGTGTTTATTATTTCCTAGGGGATTCCTCTGAGGTAAGTTCCTCAGTGCTCCCTAGGTGGAGGCACTGCGCTGTGATTCCCAGTTCCCAGTACTTTTCGACTTGCAAAAGGGACTCAGGGCCCCTGAATTGCCAAGGAAGCTATTATTTAAAGGGACAGTAACCAAAATAGCGTTACATTGGAGGCACTGCTGAGATGTCGACTGGGAAGCTGGGGATGTTTGATGAAAATATGTCTGCCTTTGAAACTCCACAAAGTGTTCGCCAATGGTGTACTGCATTGGGACTTAACCCCCGAAAGGTTGCCGCTGTTGGGCCCATGGTGCCCAGAGTGAAGGAAGAATTTATTTATCAAGTTCTGGATGGGGAACAGATTTTTTACCGCCCAAGGGTGGCTGCGTCACGGCGGGATTCTGCCGGGGTCCTGTTGAATGTTCTTATAGACAGCCCCAGAGAGATAGATCGTGACCGTGTTCCCCCTGATATTGATGCTGAAAGTGAAGGGCCCTGGAAGATTGTTCTGCCTGATATGTCTGATGACGCAGATGAGTTAACTTCCCAGGGTGATGCCCTTACTACCCAGTATGCAGTGAAGGCACCAGAGAGTGTGCAGCTGAACAAGACGTTGTTTGATTCGCCAGCTGAAAAGAGTCACATAAAGAGATGTCCATCCTGTGAGAGCGTGGTCTCCAAGGGGAGTCACCATAGTTCTGGTGGCCGGCTGGATACTCCAGAGATTGTGAGCGCGCTGGGACAACTTACTGACCAACTGACACAGCTAGCCTGGAATGGTAATTTTAAGAGACTTAAAGTGTTTTCAGGTACCAATCCTGTACCCTCAGGTGAAGAGTCCTTTGAGAGTTGGAGAGACTCCACTGTTGTGTCCGTGAGAGATTGGACTGGGCCCGAGACTACTATGAGAAGGAAGATCCTTGAGAGTCTTCGCAGCCCTGCCGTGGATGTTGTTAAGTCCTATATGGTTGGTCACCCCGATGCTACTTCGGGTGATCTGATTGAAGTCCTGGAGGTGACGTTTGGCCCTGTAGAGAGTGCTACAGAGATGCTCTACCGCTTCCACTCTACTGTCCAGAAAGAGAAGGAAGATTTGTCTGCTTATCTTGTGCGGCTAGAACAAGGCCTGAGACTGCTAGTGAGCCGCGGTGCAATTACAGACGATGAAATGGATTCTATGAGAATTCGCCAATTGAAAAGAGGGACTCTGAATAGTGACCCTGTTGCCATGACAATTAGAGCACACTACCAGGATAAGCTACCCCCTGGGTATGTTGCTCTGATGGAGAGGGTTCGGCGAGAGGAGGCTGATGCCTACGTGAGGGTCAAACGGAGTTCCACTGCAGGGCATACAGAGAAATCCCCTGCTGAAGCAAAACTGGCAGAAGAGAACAAGAAACTTCGCAAAGAGTTGGAGGACTTAAAAGCTCAATTGTATGAGAGAGCCAAACCCCCAGCTGAAACTAAGAGAGTTCCTACGTGTTACCGGTGTGGAAAGCTTGGCCACATCCAGTCAAACTGCCCAGTTCCTGATGAAGGTGAAACCCAATCTGCACTGTGTAAAGTACGCCGTAGGCGTAGAAGATTCCATGGGAGATGTTACAAGTGCCAGGTGATGGGTCATCAGGCCCGAAGTTGTAAGACTTACAAAAATTCCACCATACAGAAGTCTTATTATGAGCCTTCTGTCTGTGAAAGTGACTCCCCTGAAGAGGATAGGGTGTTGAGTCGAGAGAAGACTACTGTGGAGAACCCTATTGGCATGAAGGTGGCCCCTGAAACCTTTGATACCCCCGATAGATCTAAAGTACTGGGTCTGGGTAAGCGCAGGTCTCCAGGTAAGGCCAATGTTAGGGTCCCAGGTAACAATAGTGATAAAGACATTTTTGACTGTTTTGCTGTCCAGGCATGCCAGGGCATACGGCAAGCGAGGACGTTGCCGATTTGTCCAAGGGGAGAATGTAGGGGAGAAGAGAAATCCTTCCCCTGCTTTTCTGTCTGTGACATCATTCAGCCCAGTAACAGGCTGGAGAGCGACCTGATTGGCTGGACACCGCAGTGGATCCTGGGAGGAGAGGGTGTGCCAGACTGTAAGCTGTGTGTGTAGGCCCTGCTGGATCTGTGAGTCTGCAGGAGTGCAGAAAGAGGCTGTCTGACCCTGTCACGCTGCTAAAGCTTCAGAGGAGGAAAGTGCCATTGGTGAGAGTGATTCTGGAGAAGAGTTATTTGTGATTCCAATGTGATCTGCCTCTGAGAGAAAGCGCTGAGTAAATCCCTTGAAAAGAGGATTTGCCACAGGAAGACAGGCCTTGTGTAATTTTGCCTGCTACGTGGGAAGCTGCTATTTTCCAAGGGAAAAGGTACTCTGTGGAAAGGTAGCGCTACCAGGGGAATAAGAGCTCTGGGGAAAGGGACATTGCATTTTGAACTGTGTGCTTTTAACCCTTCCAGACAAGTGGGACTGTGATACTATAAGAACTGTGTTTGAACAGATAGTTAAACCCTAATAGGGATTTAGGTGGTGTCCCTTATATTTCCATACAGGCGTGACTTGTGTATTAGTTTTACTTTACAGTTTATATAAAGTTAAATATTGTTATCTGCAAAGTGTGTGTTTATTATTTCCTAGGGGATTCCTCTGAGGTAAGTTCCTCAGTGCTCCCTAGGTGGAGGCACTGCGCTGTGATTCCTAGTTCCCAGTACTTTTCGACTTGCAAAAGGGACTCAGGGCCCCTGAATTGCCAAGGAAGCTATTATTTAAAGGGACAGTAACCAAAATAGCGTTACACAGATTTTACTGCTAAAGGTCTGTGGCTGCCTTGGGCTGGTACAGAAACCCAAAACATAATGTACAACATTTCTAGCTACTTCTTAATTTAGGTTTAGTTCTTCTTTAACAAATGTTACATTTTTGCTGTCAGTCAAAAGCACAGAGTTTCCCCATTCTCCTTCAATAGAAACTAGTTATCAAGACAAGAGGTTTTCCTAGATAATTTGATAGCTATGCTCCACAGGATAACAGGAATTGGAGAGCTTTCTCACATTTTAATACAATCTGGGTCTAAATGTGCTAAATTAGAAAAAACAAATTAAAGTTCTCTTATGACTTAGATTAGATTATTATGTGGAAACTAATAATGCCAATTTTCAGCTCCGGTTTATTGGAGATATATATTCCCCCCTCCATTGGCATGATCATACAGCTCAAATATGAGTGTTTGCAGAACATTCCCATACATACAGTTTAATCTTACAGTCTTAGGAAACAAATGCAAATATGTTTTTTTTTATGCTTTACAACATGTGGTCTATACACTGTATTAAAAGAAATGCAAGTGTAGCGCTATAGTAAACTGACTTGTGCTAGGGCCATTTACTCTACTTTCCTTGGTGGGCTGAGACCACCGATGAGCTCTCTTTCTCAGGGGTAAGCCCTCGCACCGGTGTGGAGGCAAGGGTGTAGTGTAACTGTAACCTGGTGCGATAGCACAATGATGGGAGCCAGTAGTTCTTTAACAGTTGAACAAAGAACAGTATTTATTGAACAATAGCACAGAGATCATTTAGCACATTGATCCACAATGGAGTATAGAAAATACACAGCAGCATAAAGGAAGCATATACTCACAGCACGTATAAGCTGAATCCCCACAGGCTAGGGAATATACAGCAGAGAGTAAGTTGACAGCATGTGATGGGTATTGCCCAGTTTTCAGGATATCTTCCAGTGGCAGACTAGGGGAACTCCTGACATCCCTATCTCAACACTTGGTTCCTTACTCTGGGTCAGTAATACCCTGGGATCTTAATCCCTCTAATCTCCTCGGCGGAGCCTTGAGCTGCTCAACTAAATAACCTCTCTATCACTCCTAGAGTGATCTATAAAATGAGTATAGCTGTCTAATTACTAGGGCCAAGGCGCCTAGGGTCAGCACTACCCATTCCCTTCCAGCCTGCTTGGTTGGGCTAAAGCAATGGACCCAGAGCACATGGTTCCTAAACCTTTTATACTCTGGAACAGTGCCATCTGGTGTACACTGTGTGAACTGCAGGGGTTACATAAGCACAAGGTCCCCATAAGGACCCACTGAGGTGTCCATATTACTAGGGATGTGCCTGTCTGAAATGTGTAAGGGTGTCTAAGATTTTCACATCCCTACACCAGAAAAACACCAATTGATGCCAATACATTTGTTGCCATTTTGTGAATTTGCCCAAAATTTTGCTGGAAAAATGGGGCAGTTGCACTAATCACTAGTGATGGGCAAATTTCTCCTGTTTCAATTCGCCAATATGTATCGAATTTCCCACGAAATCCACGAAACAGCAACAAATTTGCGAAATGCTAATTTTGACGCCGGCTTCAAACTTATTTTGACACTGGCAACAATTCTGACGCACATTAAAGTCAATGGGCATCTATTAATTGTCGCCAGCAAACAAGGAAATTCTAGGGATGCACTGAATCCAGGATTAGGTTCGTATGTTTGGATTCGGCTGAATCCTTTTGCCTGGCCGAACCAAATCCGAATCCTTAAAACATTACAGAACAAGGAAGTAAAAACATGTTTTTTTTTGCCTTGTGTCAGACCCTTCGGCTAAAGTCCTGCGTGGGTCCATTTTTTGGAACCCGTACCCGACCCCTACCCGAAACCTGCAATCCGCAACCCGGATTCTTACCAACTTGTACTCGCTACCCGACCCGCAAGTACCTTATCCGCAACCCGGACCAGCGACCCGCTGACCATCAAGAATCAGGAAGTGCTGTCATTGTAAACCGGAAGTGACATCATCTGAAGTAGGCGTGGTCAGAAAAAAAGGAGTAAGCAGGAAGTGCTGTCATTGTAAACCAGAAGTGACATCATCAGAAGTAGCCATGATCAGAAAAAAGTAGTAAAAATCACTATTGAGAAGACCCACGGCCCGACCAGCCACCAACAAACCCGCAGAACCGTCGACCCGCGTCTATACACACACCCGGAAATTCCACCCGCAACCCGCAGGTTTTTGCGGGTACCTGACCCGCTGCAGGACTCTACTTTCAGCTTCAGCCTTCCTCCACTTTCAGCATCACTTGCATTCTCTGTTAGAACTCTGTAGTCCAACAATAATTTCCAACCATCAAAACTGAGCTATTATAGAAATGTCTAGTCATTAGCATTAAATCAGCTCTGCTTGTCAAGTGATAGATACTATTCAATATACAGTACAAGCCCTTTTTTGTTCCACTGCATTCAAACTATCCTTTTAAAAGGGGATTCAGGGATGGACTCAAATGAGTTGAAAATTATTTTAAAGCACATTAAGAACATACAGAAATCAAAATACATATATATTCATAATTCTTTCTCTCGGTCGTTTGATCAAGAGAAAAAGGAATGCATGATTGCGAAATGAAGCGGCATTACAATAAAAACCTGAATGGGGAAATGATGCCTTACCTTAATAATAAAACACCAAGTACAACCCCCCACTACTTTAGATCAAAAAAAAAAGGCAGAAAAGCCATTTCATTTGAAATATGAAAACAATGCCTAAATAGATTTCACTTTCCAAAGCACTCCTTTTGTTTTAAAGATCCTATTGAATTCCCCCCCCCCTTCTTTCTTTTCCGATCTATAAACAGAGGCACGGATCTTGCTGAAGAGTTGACATATTAATCTAACCCATTATTTTGCTTCTGGTTTAGTCTTATTAAGTCTTTAAAAGAGATGCTGTTCTTCAAAGGCTTGCATCCGTATATATATATATATATATATATATATATATATATATATATATATATATATATATATATATATATATATGTGCAGGTGGATTTCAATTAAGAATAGAGAGGTGCAAGTGTTCATGGGGAAGATATTGTTGAGGCAACACAATATCAATTGCGGGTTTACATGGGTGGGGCTACTGGACTAGCTTTACATTTTTAAATTGTTCTTTTTACAGGCTTTGAATTTTTAGAAAATGGGTCCTTGGCCTGAATAGAAACATTTGGCTTGTGGCCTTGTCATGGAACTCAGCAGTAATCTCAATAATTTCTCCAAAACATGCTATTCAATAAAAAAATATATATTTTATTCACATCAGTAGTTAAAAAACATGTATAGTAATCCCTCTAACGCCTAACGCGTTTCATGCTTACCCAGCACTTAGTCATAGGCAGAATCTGCCTATGACTAAGTGCTGGGTAAGCATGAAACGCGTTAGGCGTTAGAGGGATTACTATACATGTTTTTTAACTACTGATGTGAATAAAATATATATTTTTTTATTGAATAGCATGTTTTGGAGAAATTATTGAGATTGTGGTTTTGCCTCTTTTTGGTCACTAGAGGTCTCCAACATGCTTACGAATAGTATTTACTACTTCTGCTCCCAATTCGATTTAAATATGGAACTCAGCAGTGACTTATAATAAAGCCATTTCCCATAGACTCCATTTTCTCCAAATAATCCAAATTGTTAAAAATGATTTCCTTTTTCCCCTGTAATAGTAAAACAATACTATGTACTTTATCCAAACTAAGATATAACTAATCCTTATTGGGTGAAAAACCAGCCTTTTGGGTTTAAATTATAGAAGAACCCCCATTTTACATCCCCTGATTTTAAGTTTTCCCTCATTTTACATTGTTGTTTTGTGGTCCCACCTACATATTAAGCATCATAAATTTCCCTGATTTTACATTTTCCTGGATTTTACATAACTTTTTTCTGGTCCCCTGAAAAACGTAAAATGGGGGTTTTACTGTATTTTTTAGTAGATTTAAGAAAGATCCACATTATGAGCATTCTGGATACCAGTTCCCATACCTCTGCTACAGATGGAGATTTAAATCATTATATAAATGGTGCTTACACATATATATATATATATATAGATAGATAGATATTAGTATTCAATAGTAAGCAGCCACACTCAAATCCAATTCCAATTTTTTGGGGAAGTGGGGGTATAAATGCACCACATCACTTTATGCACTTATGTGGGCTAAAACATCGGATGTATAATATAAAAACAATTTGATTCACTACAAAGCTGAAGTGCAGGTCCATGAGAACATTTAAATATATATATAAGTCCATGTGGGCAGCACTCCGCTCTTTCTGTTTCAACTCGGGTGCAAGGTAACAAAATCAGATATTGGAAAAAATGACCAGCAACACCGAGATATTTCGTGAATAGTCAAAGTGTATTGAAGAAATCACATGTAAAGTGATTTCTTCAACACCCTTTGACTATTCACGAAATATCTCGGTGTTGCTGGTAATTTTTTCCCAATATATATATACTGTAGTCCACCAAAATCCACTCTCGAAAAAATAAAGTTAATTTGCCTGGGTGCAGAATCCATAATTCATCCAAAACGTTCACTTTCAACAAAGGCCTCGTTGGGTCGAAACGTTAGTCTGTAACCTGCATTAAAGCTATCTATAATCTTTTAAGTCCTGAAAGTGCAGCTCTTTTGTGAAAGTTTTATATATATATATATATATATATTTAAATGTTCTCATGGACCCGCACTTCAGCAAATGAATCCGCACACGCTCTCCGCAATGTAGTCTGGGTACTGTGCTTAAATTGGAGTATATAGAAAATGGAGATAGCACGCGTTAATTCACTGTTTATTATATAAAGGGCAACAGCATTTCAGTTCTTGGTCTGGAACCTTTGTCAAGATGTAAAGTAAACTTTGGTTTTGCATCTTGACAAAGGTTCCAGACCAAGAACCGAAACGTTGATGCCTTTTATATAATAGACAACGAATTAACTCAGAGTGCATGCTATCTCCATTTTATATATATATATATATATAAAGAGAGAAGCAGGTATGGTCTTTCTCCTCCCAAAGAAAATACCCTTTTTCACTTAGGTAGGACTGATGCATGGACACTGCCTTGGCGGGGCGCATCAGCTTATGCATACTTTGTACAAACCATGTAACTAAAAGTGTCTCTTTTTGCCAAATTCAGATAAGTTCTCTTTAATCCAATTGTTCCTTAAAGTTGTATAATGATAGTGCTGGGTTAATTTGTTTAGTTCAGTATATGATATAAGCCACACACCCATGCACCAGACTGATTTTAATTGCAACACATGGATGAGCTGCATTTTTTGTTTTTGTATATTCTATAAAGGAAAGTGGCTTTCCCTTTAATGCTTGCTCTCCCAACCCCCGCCCCTCTAAACACAGTCCTACAGATTACTTAAAAGCCCATAATGCTGAATGTTTCTTTGGAAGAGGTCATGCCAAATAAAGAGAGAAGCAGGTATGGTCTTTCTCCTCCCAAAGAAAATACCCTTTTTCACTTAGGTAGGACTGATGCATGGACACTGCCTTGGCGGGGCGCATCAGCTTATGCATACTTTGTACAAACCATGTAACTAAAAGTGTCTCTTTTTGCCAAATTCAGATAAGTTCTCTTTAATCCAATTGTTCCTTAAAGTTGTATAATGATAGTGCTGGGTTAATTTGTTTAGTTCAGTATATGATATAAGCCACACACCCATGCACCAGACTGATTTTAATTGCAACACATGGATGAGCTGCATTTTTTGTTTTTGTATATATATATATATATATATATATATATATATATATATATATATATATATACGTATATAGGGGCCAGCGCCTAATAGGGAACTATCAAATCTATTTAAGCAGAACTGCCACCCTGTACCTTCAGTTTACTTTTGACTGTCTGTTATATAGGGTTGCATTAGTGAGTTAATACTGGTATTTCTAGCCCTATCCACCATTGTTTCTTTTGCTTCTAAACCTTTCATTGAATAGTGGTAGAGGGACTTTCCCCTCATCCTCAACAACACAGAGTTATGTCCCTGCTTATACAGGAGGGCACCCATTTGACTACTATATGACTCCTCATTTCAAACGCCACTAAATGCACCTTTTGATTTTGAGATTCGCTTGTGTAATCCCTTTGGAGCACCAATGCAAAGAGCTCATGAAGATGAATGAGACACCAAGGAATAAACCATATTAATGATAGTAAAAGGAGAAAGAAATTGTAAGATTGCTACAAGGACAATCTTCTATATAGACATCAAATCACATTGTCAAATAAGGTTAAGGGATTAAGCAATATTCAAATAGTGGATGTTTTATCTCCTTGGGACATTAGTCTGATTGGTTCCTTGCATCCACAGGGGTGAAACCATTTGTCTGTCGTATCACTTCTCTTTTCATAATATGCTTTACCCTCACACCTTTTGATTCTGGGATTCATTTGTTTAATTCCCAAGAGCAAAGAGTTTAGGAAGATGAATGAGGAACCAACAAAGAAACCACATCACTGAAAAACCAAGAGTCAGACATTTTTAAGATCACTAAAAGGAACATGGACACAGATGATCTTCCATAGAGCCAACAAAATGCATAATGTGATTAAGGGATCAAGACATTCAGATGTTTTCTCTTCTTGGGCATTTAGTTAGAGGTGATAATAAATGGACTTACTGGGATACATATCTAAATATGGGATGGCCACTTTGTCTTGCGATTAAGGGCTAGTTTTGCACGTTTAAATATAAAATATGAAAGTATTCTACTATAGCTTAGTCACAGCTGTTTTGACAATTCTAAAGGACCTTTAGTTTTGCTGAAGATGTTTTCCATAAACACACACACACTTGACTGAATGATTCACTCTAGTACCTACGTTTAATCGCACTCCTATTAGCCGAGTACAATCTTCCACCTTGAAAATCCATGTCCATTAAAAAGGGCAGGAAGGTACATTTGGATTTGCAGAAAGCGAAAATATGAGCATTATTTAAGCACCTCGGCAATATATTCAGCTTCCAAAACCCCAAATCTATATCGATACCATTCTATATCTCTGTAACCGTTTCATCAGATGAAATTCTCTTGCTTTCTATCGATTGTTGGTTTCAGACCACAGCAGTGAATGCATTAAACTAGTTATTTATTAGACTTATAGATTTTTAATGGCTTGAAAGGTGATGCTATCAAAATCCATGAAAATAAATCATCACATAAAACAAATTCTTGTGAAGACAACAGAAAAACTGAATTCAGGAGCCGTCCCACAGAGTACATATACCTTTGTGAGTATAATTAACTGGTCTACACTGAAAAATCAACAATATGGAGGTGACAGGTTGCCTCAAGGGAATCGAATGGCCACAAAGTGAGGCAAAAACTACACAAACAACTGGAATGTCCCCACAGTTAAAAAAAAAACAATGCCGTAGGGGAGATGTAGGCACTGCCATCTGCTTAGGGCTCTCTGAAGCCATAAGGCAATTTGATACAAGGGCAGTAGGGTAAGATGGAAGGCTTGTCATGCCAAGTTATGTAATAGATGCATCAGTACGTTCTGTGTGAAAAATTCCTAGTGTGTTTCCTTTCTGGGGTTGTGTACTGAGATCAGTTAATAAAGGAGACATGAGACAATACTGTACTATAAGATATACCTGTTCTATTGCCAGTCTATTACTTGAGTAAGAACTGTCTGGCCTTGACTGATCACTTACAACCCAACACAAGCTCTCTAAGCTTCACTGCAACTGCCTTCATGTTGCTTTCTTTGTAGCTGGTACACTTCCTGGGATGCACAATGCATTGTTCAGACTATTCCCATTATTTAGTTCCGGGGTGACCCAACCTCATTGATCTGGGATCTACTTTTAGGCAATTATCCTGTACTACCACCTTGTATACACTGGCAGTATTTACATAAATGAATCTATGAGAAAATATTTACTAAATTCATATCTAATCTAGGTAATGGGAAGCTCGGGAAGGAGAATGAACTAATGGAACTTTTTGTGGACAATGGTCTACATTTTATAGAGCACAGTATATCTTATAGAGTACAGTATTGTCTTGTGTCTCCTTTATTAACTGATCTCAGTCACAGTCCTTTGCAGCTTTTCATTAGCCTCCAGTTTACCTTCCAGGTCCCTCTTTTGTGATCAGTGCACAGTCACAAGCACCAACACCAGGGCAGTCAAAACCCAAACTCCAAACCCCTAATTTTTCTCACCTGATTCTTCTCACCTCTCTTGTTCCTTTCCCCACCTTCCTTTTCTTTCTTGAAAAACATTGCTTATTAATACATATTCAAATAACCGTTTACCCTACACTACCCAAGCAAAGTGCACTGAAGTACAGTGAGATGGAGTATTTTCAGATTTGGATCTTTAGAAGCTTTGGGTTATAATACATCTCTACAAATTGAGAGTTTTTTACACAAAAAAATTCCCCTTAAAAACCAGGAGCAGATAAATTTGAGGTTTAAGAAATGGGTCCCATAATATACATTCTAAAAAAAAAAGCAATCATCGCTGACGTGGTCTGTCTGTGATTATAAGGCCAAGCAGGTTACATAGTTACATAGTTACATAGTTAAATTGGGTTGAAAAAAGACAAAGTCCATCAAGTTCAACCCCTCCAAATGAAAACCCAGCATCCATACACACACCCCTCCCTACTTTTAATTAAAATTCTATATACCCATACCTATACTAACTATAGAGCTTAGTATCACAAGAGCCTTTGATATTATGTCTGTAATATCCAAGCCATTCTTAAAGGCATTAACTGAATCAGCATCACAACATCACCCGGCAATGCATTCCACAACCTCACTGTCCTGACTGTGAAGAACCCCCTACGTTGCTTCAAATGAAAGTTCTTTTCTTCTAGTCTAAAGGGGTGGCCTCTGGTACGGTGATCCACTTTATGGGTAAAAAGGTCCCCTGCTATTTGTCTATAATGTCCTCTAATGTACTTGTAAAGTGTAATCATGTCCCCTTGCAAGCGCCTTTTTTCCAGAGAAAACAACCCCAACCTTGACAGTCTCCCCTCATAATTTAAGTCTTCCGTCCCTCTAACCAATTTAGTTGCACTTAGTCTCTGCACTCTCTCCAGCTCATTTATATCCCTCTTAAGGACTGGAGTCCAAAACTGCACTGCATACTCCAGATGAGGCCTTACCAGGGACCTATAAAGAGGCATAATTATGTTTTCATCCCTTGAGTTAATGCCCTTTTTTATGCAAGACAGAACTTTATTTGCTTTAGTAGCCACAGAATGACACTGCCCAGAATTAGACAACGTGTTATCTACAAAGACCCCTAGATCCTTTTCATTTAAAATCACTTGCAGCTCCCTTCCTTTCACCCCTCTGATTAGGCTTGTAAATACTAAACATCAACTATGAAGAAGTGAATAAAAATAATAATAATAATAAAGTGTAGTATGTTCAACTAATTATAACACCACAAAGTGTAAGTGATTATGAAGGTTACACTAAGGGGCCGATTAACTAACTTCGAGTGAAGGATTCGAAGGTAAAAAACTTCGAATTTCGAAGGTTTTTTTGGGCTACTTCGACCATCGAATGGGCTACTTCGACCTTCAACTACGACTACGACTTCGAATCGAAGGATTCGAAGTAAAAATCGTTTGACTATTCGATAGTCGAAGTACTGTCTCTTTAAAAAAAACTTCGACCCTCTAGTTCGCCATCTAAAAGCTACCGAAGTCAATGTTAGCCTATGGGGAAGGTCCCCATAGGCTTGGCTAACTTTTTTTGATCGAAGGATATTCCTTCGATCGTTGGATTTAAATCCTTTGAATCGTTCGATTCGAAGGATTTAATCGTTCGATCGAAGGAATTATCCTTCGATCGAACTATCTGCGCTAAATCCTTGGACTTCGATATTCAAAGTCGAAGGATTTCAATTCCCAGTCGAATATCGAGGGTTAATTAACCCTCGATATTCGACCCTTAGTGAATCAGCCCCTAAGGGGGTTATTTATCAAAGCCCGATTTTATCTCAACATTTTCTGCTACAAACTGCAATCAAATCTGCTCGGGTTTTATACGCTTATTTATTATTACATTTTCCCGAAATTTGCTTTGCAGGAAAAAATCCTATTTTCACAATTTTTCACCTGAAAACTCAAATTTTGTATGCTTTTTTTGCCTGAAAATTCCGAAAACTTTGGGGCATTGCACGCAACCCAGCGCACATCAAAAAATCATTGGGACTTCTCCCATTGACTTATATGCAAACTCGACAGGTCGGAGATGCTGGATTTTCTCATTTGGACTTGTCCATCCTCGGGGTTTAATCAATTCTGAAAAAATCAATTTTTAAAAGTCCGATTTTATTTTAAAAAAATCACAATTCACAATTATACAAGATTTTTGCAATCAGAGTTTAGTAAATAATGCCCTAAATGTATAACCTTCCAAAAGAAGTATACTGTGTAAAAAAGTAAATATGGTAAGCATGCCTACTAACCAGACAAATGAAAAAGAATGGCTAATTATGTTCAAAGCAGGAACACAGAGGCTTCACAACAGACACAAAGTTCTCATTTAGTAAAATACATAGCAGAGAAGATTTGCCAATAGCGTGATACAGTTTTATTAAAAATCAAATAGAATCCCCTGCTAAATGCAGGCTACTCACAAGCCTCACAAAGCATGTAATCATTCAAGTTGGCGACACAGTCCAAATCTATAGCTCTACGCGTTTCATGTGATGTGCGTCACACTTTCTCAGGAGCAAAAAATTCAATACATAAAACTTAAAAGTAATTACTTCATTTAAACCCAAAGTTTGTATGCACCACCCATATGGGGACGGAGCTAATGCATGTGAGGCTTTATGTGATGGCGGAAGTGGTATATGAAAAGACCCATGTGAGGGCAGAAGTAGGGTTGCCACCTGGCCAAGGTGGCAACCCTAGGCGGAAGTGACATCATAGAAGGTCCATATTGGAAGGCGGAAGTGATGCATGCAGTGGCCATTTAAAGGGCAGGAGAGGCACATATTAGAATTCAATTGGAGGGCAGAAGTGATGTATATAAAGGAGCGTTTATATTGGCAGAAGTTTGAAAGACAGAATTCTATATTTTTCCATTTTCCCTTCTTTCCTTTCTTTCTTTTCTTTTTACATAAAGAAAAATACATTTTAGAAGGTAAAAATTTAAAATAGAATACATATAAAGATACTGTACAAAATAACCACAAAACTATAATAAAAATATCTAAAACTTAATAGAATGTATCAATAACCAAAACATTATCCAGTCATAAGTAAATATAGAAAAGAGAGAATTGATTGTATAAAGGAAAGAAGGGGAAAGGGAAAAATATTGTTTTAATTAATAATTTTTTAGCCAATTTGCAGATTCGCCAGATTCAGTCATCACTAGCAATAATCAAAATGTTCAGCATTCTGCTGTGAATATTCATCCAACGATAACACTTTGCACTAGTTTGTGACACTAGGAAGACTGGATGCAGAATAAAACTGGCTCCTAGTGATGGGTGAATTTTTTCGTCAGGCGCTAATTAGCGGCAAATTTACCTGTTTCACCGCCAGCGAACAAACTCGTGAATTTACAAAGTTTTTTCGACGGTTCCAGCTGCTGGCGCCAATTTTGACACCGGCGCCGATAAACAGACGCCCATTGACTTTAATGGGTGCCGGCGTCAACTGTGATGTTGGAGCCTATTTTGCCGCTGGCGAATTTTCGCCGGCGTCAAAATCGTCGTTTCACAAATTTTTCGCCCAGCACTACTGGCTCCTCCTTGGAACACATTTTTTCTCAAATGGCTTCATTTGTACATTCTGCAAGAATGTTGTATATTTTATTCAAGTTATCCTGTAAAATGATATCTCTACTGTAAGGCAGTAAGCGAAAATCTCATTGCTAGCCATAATTCGTAAAGTAGCACTTACCATTTAGCAGTTGTACTCCCAAATTAACTCTGCAAGGGAGGCTGGCCTTTGTAGAAAAGAATTTTGAAAAGGAAAAAATTAATCTCTGCCTCTCTGCAAGTCTTTTCTATAAGAAGAGCAACTAATGGTCTTTGGCAGCAGTAGAACAAAGTCAGTTTATGAAAGGCGTTTAATGAAAATGTACATTTGCTAAAATTACATTATTGAGGGTTCTGGGTTTATTTCTGTTTAGGAAACTACAAATAAAAAGAGAAAATGGCTGTGCATATGCTGTGTTACTAGTTCATTATTTCCATTTTTATGAAAGGGAAAACATACCACAAATTTTGACATAAACTCATTCTGTTGGGCTTGTATAAAAAAGGCGCAGAACCACAACCTGAACTTCCAGATAGAAATATAAATGTATTTTTTACAGACATTCCTGATTCCTCAAACTGAAAGGAAACTATGATAGTCTGTATCAGCTTGCAGGAATGATTTCCCCACCCCCTTAGGCTCACAGAGTTTTGCAACCTCTCCCTTGTTCCATGTTAAAGTACTAAAGATAAGTCAACCCAGTAGCAGTAAAAGGCCATTCACTCACTGTCAGTAATTCTCAACAAAATCCCAATTTAAACCATTGATTTAAATATATAAATTATAACCCAAAATACTTAAAAGCAGAGGAGCAGAGAGCATAATCAGGGCAGAGGCAGGGTGGAAAAGGACTGAGTAAAGATGCATCACTTTGAGCACCAACCACTATATAAAGTTATAGCACTCCAAGTCCCAGAATCTATCACTTTACAATAATCGAAGTTGAAGGAGGGGTTGTATTACACAGTGAGTCTCCATAGGGTTGGGAAATAATTCCTGCAGGCAGAGAAAGACCATAATGGTTTTTTTTTCAGTCTGTGGAATCAGGTCTGTCTTACACAAGCCCAGCTGAATAAGCTCATGTCAAAAAGGTGAGAATTACAGTAGAAAAGAAGAAGTAAAGAGTTACATAGTAGATTTCTGACATGAAAAATTTCTGACATGTATTAGTGACGTATATTATTGTTAATATTAATGTTATTGTTATTAAAGTGCATGTGCATTGATGTCATATATGAGATATATATTTATAAGAGAGAGTCCAGTCCTATAGTCCCGAATAGCTTGAGGGAAGAAGCTCCTCCTCATTCTCTCTGTATTAGCCTTAAGGGAGCGGAAGTGCTTTCCTGTCCTTATCAGTGAGAAGAGTCCATTATTGGGATGGGAGAGGTCTTCCATGATCTTCTTGGCTTTTGTCTTGCACTGCTTAGTGTAGATAGACAGCAGGTCAGGAAGCTCAAAGCGAATGATGCGTTCAGCCGTGCGCACCACTATTTGAAGAGCTCGTCTGTCCTGCTTAGTGCTGTTCCCATACCAGGTACAGATATTTCCCATCAGGATGCTCTCGATGGTGCATGTATAAAAATTCTTAAGCACCCTCAGAGGCAGCTGACAACTACGTCAATGCAAGCTGACAACTACGTCAAAGTCATCCCATATCTGGCCAGTCCTATGCTCAATTTTCATCTGATTCATTAAGAATTCTATTGCTTCATTATACATTTTACACAGGGACTAAGTTTTACCTGCAACTTACTTGCTGCTTTCAATGTTAAAACTCCCAAACATGGTTGCCCTTTTATTGGCCACCACTGGGATCACCTGACTATAGCTTGAAAGAGTGGGAGCTACAACATGGAGCTGGTCACTGCTCCTGTATAAACTATAACAAACAAGGGAAAGTTGTGCTCACCACTACTTAGTAGATATAAGATAAATAAATCATAAATTGATTTACATTTACCATACAAGTTAGTCCATGCATTGGCCAGGCCCACTCAATAAGCTCTTAACTAGCTGTGTAATTTAGGAGGCAATGGAAGCAAATGTAGAATGCCTGGAACTGATACTGTATCCCAAAACTCAGAACACACTCCAAGGACCCGGTTGCGACTCACACTTCCACCCATAACAGCCGCTTTTGGCTTCAGGACAAGCTCTCCGATCGGATGCCGCCAGGTCTTAATGTGAGAGGCCCGAGTGAGCAAGGGAACCAATTGTGAAGTAGTAGAATGGGAAGCGTAGTCGAAAGCCAGGCAGGGTCGGTAACAATGTGGTACAAATGAAGGAGAGAGTAGGCAGGTCACAGGTCGCGGTACAAAAACAGATTCCAGGAGAATAGTCAGACAACAGGCAAAGATCATGACAGGCGGCTTAACTGGACAAGGTCAGGGACAGGCAGATTTAAGGATCAGTAAAACAAACTTGGAAAACGCACCCAGGAACTATGAAAATACCTTTATATTGGGCAATGCACAATTGGGTCCTTGCCCCTTTTATATGTTTGAATTCTGTGCCAAGGTGCTTTGACATCATGCAAGCCAACGCTAAGCATGGGGGGGGGCAAGTTATGGAGCATTAGAGCCCATACTGTTACCTTTCCACATTTTTTCATCATTTATTCTTCTGCACTCTGTGCCTTGTGTTGGATAGATCAGAGTGCAATGTACAAAAGTCTTAACAGCCATTGGTGCCCCTGGCTTGTGCAAGTAATTCTGAATTCAAAACCTAGAGTTCTGCATGGGTCCATTTACTATAACCCAGACTGGACCATAAGTGCAATTTGACCCACCATAAACACTGGAAGTGACAATTCACCTCAAAGTGGAAGTGACATCATTACAAACCCAAAGTGATGTCATCAGAACATGGGGGAGGAAAAACAGGAGAAATAGGAATAAAATTTGACCTGCAACCAGCTAACCTCCCACATACCCGCAAGTCCTACTCGATGCAGGACTCTAAAAGAAAGTGTGCAAGATGTATCTGAAGACAAGTGCATCAAAATTGACTGTTTTCCCTAGTCTTAGATCATGCGGTTGGTGCACATTCTGAGACCAAGACCATTTACTGGAGTCTACTGCCACTACTGACACATTTCAACCTCATTTACATTTTCACCTGTTCCTTATCGGTGGTTCTGGTTCTAACCCTGAAGTCTACAGGTTCCCTGTCAATTTCACAACAGAAAGTTCTGGGGCTCCATTTGTGTCTTTACTGTTCTACTGAGTAGTAAGACCACACCAGCAGTCACATGAGGCTCCCATCTAACAGACTGTTGCAACTTGTTGCGCTCCATTATGAGAAAACAAAGATTTGCAGCTAGGGTCATTATTGCACCATGCCTCTTCTTAAATAAATGATTTTTTAATGATTTATCGATAATGATTTAATGATATATTTTGGTATATTTTGTTAGCAGCCAGCTAGGCTGTAGCAATACCGAGTGACGAGAGCTTGCTGTAGCAGTGGCTGCACACGTCCCTCTTCTCATGCAGCACTGTCCAATGCTTTCAGATCAGCACATTAATGGCAAGCTATAGAAATGGGTTAAAGCTAAATGCTGTTGCAGAGAAAGCAGCTGAAGATCAGTGCTACAGTAATAAGGGGAGACCAAAAAAATGAAGAATTGTAGAAGGGCAACAGGTAACATTTAATGGCACTTAGAAAAGCTTCAGTACAGGCTTCTTCTCATTTCCTATGGAATGTGCAGGCTGTCAGCATGCCCGCAGTAGTGCCGGTTGTTTTCTTCAGCCATCTGCTTTATGGAGCTTCGGCTAATGGCAAACCCCTTTCCAACGTATTACTTCTGTCTCAATTGTAACGGCAGAGGTTAAAAGGCACTAAATAGCCTGCTTCTGAACCCACATCACAAAGGCTGTGCAGATTTGATTTTACACCGACATGTCCAAATGCACTTCATATGGTTCGGCTTGGATCCTCCCCTTACAAATATCCTTTAATGCTGAACGTTTCAACCCCAATGATAATAATGCATTACGGGATATTATAAAATGTTCTCACTGTCCCTCCAGAACACACGGGTCAGTTTCTAGCTAATAGAAAGTCATTAACATGGTGTGAAATGGGTTATGAAGCTAATATGCAATTTCACTCTTATTAAGGTAGAGGGATACTTCCCCAGTATGTCTGATTTATTGGGTATAGTGTTTCTGCATGCTAAACGGTTAATATCTCTTGCTTCGTAGGTTAACACTTCAGTCATTAACAAACAATGGCAATGATTCCCAGCAAAGAGGAAAAAAAAGGTGAATGTCAATTTGAGAAAATCGGGTGGGTTCAGGGTCTGAATATCCCAAGCAGGCCACTGGGAGACCATTGCACTTGTAGATTTTAGGTGAGTGTCTGCAAAAGAAAATGTATTCTGGATATCGATCCTCCCCACCGTGCCTGCTCCTCGCCTCCTCCCTTCACCTACAACCTCTCCATGACACCTGCTGAGCATTATATGAACATAATGTAGCAGAGCTGTCATTACCCAGTTGTGCTGGTCTTTCTGCTGGAACCATTACCAGCACAAGTGTTGCAGAGAGAGTGTGTTTGTGTGTATGAGTATTGGGCGAAGGGGAAGTATCTTTATTTGTTTCTACACTATCAATAAAAAAATACATTTCTGTAATGTTTGCCAGCTTTCAGGGCTAGGGCAGAACGACTCAGCGAGCAGATGGATTATGCCGGGAGGCTGCATTCAGGGCCACAAACAGCATAAATACGAAGCAGAGCTAAAATTTAACACTGTTCATATTGTCAAAACTGAACAACAAAACTTAATACAATCAGTTTTCCCCTTTTTATGACAGAGCACAGGCTTCTCCGGGCAGTTATCACTCCCCTGTTATTGTTTATGATGCTGTCAATTATGAGAAAAAGATATTTCATGGATTTTGATGACATGCAAAGGATAGAAGCAATTGGTGTCAGCCTGGAAGGAGATCAGATGTTAATTTTCTGCATCACCAAAGAACGTGGGGTTGCACACTTTTGATATTCAGAGTAAATGTGAGCGAAACTCTTGAGTAAAGTATAAATCAGAGCACAACTCGTAGGGACCAAGTATTCAAAGCTGTCCACCCAATTGAAGGGAATGCGCATAGATAAATTGGGGCTCACAAAATCGTTGTGTGTGCATCCTGATCTGGAATCCTGTACCTTCCTATAATGTAAATACGTTAGAATACAGTGCACACATTCTAGTAGGGTCTTTTTAAGAACAAGGTGGGAAATTGGCATGTTTTGTACCCACATTGTTGTGTATTTTCCAATAATTCCAGTATAAACGTGGGTGTGCAGGTAATTTCACCCACTGAAGAATGCAACTAAAAGGGAATGTTTGCAAATCAGATGCCATTTTCAGAGTGGCAATGGTTTCACTTCCACTATGGGGTTAAAATTGTATTAATAAATGTGGCTGTGGGAACCTTGAACTTGAACTTGAACCTTGAAGTTCAGGGTGGTGTTAACTCCAGTGCTTCCCAATAGGCACAGTTGTGCACGATCTAGCAGTAGCGATGGATGAATCTGTGCTGTTTTGCTTCTCCGAAAAATTTGCAAAACACATTGAAGTCAATGGGCATCAAAATAATTTTGATGTATGACAATTTTGACGCGAATGTCAATTTTTATACGTGCGACTATTATGTCCACATGCATTACAGTTAATGGATGCGCACAACTATTCTGATGTGCAACAATTTTTTTTTGTTGCAGATTTTTCACCGGAAATTTTTTGCCACAGTTTTGCAGTTTTGCCGACAAAATCCAGAAATTCTCCAGGAAATTGGTGCCTGGTGAATTTATTCACCCATCATTATTCAGCAGAAGAAACATTTAGGCGCTTAGTGCAAGGACAAAAGAAATAGCATCAATAATATTTGTATCCACTTAAGAGCGACTGGTGCTGTATTTGTGGTATCAGAAGGATTAGGACAAAGTCCAGGCAAAGGGTCAATCCAGGCATCAAGGTTTGTAATCCGATAAACAGGCCTAGGTCAATAACAAGAATCAAAGTATTCAGCAAAGATCACACTCAGGAACTCACGAAGATGAACCTATATTTGGGTAAGGTCTGAAATGTTGTGGCGCCTTAAATAGGCCCGTTTTTGCTCCAAACAGATGCACTGGCGTCATGGCGCTGCGTGCCAACACTGCGCACCTTAACGCGCTGGAGTCCTGACACTGTGCACATTTGCCGCGCTGGCGTCAGAACGTGCCACGAGGGAATCCTGGAGGCTGTCATCTTGCCGAAGGGAACTGGAGCAGCCTTCTTGCCAAAGAGGACCAGCACGGTGAGTATTCCTTACACTATAAGGATCACGTGGGGAATCTGTATTTGAGTGCAGATGTAGTTTAGATAATACGAGAGAACGAGGGCTTACTCAAGTACATCTGCTACCCTATAAGACAATTTAATGGTTGCTAAAGTCCAACCCTTCTACTAAATTTGATTAAAGCGCCAGGATGCAGGTTAAGATCTCTGTCCTGTGTATGAGCTAAACAAACATGTTTAACAGATAAAACAGATAACGAAATTACACAAGAAAGAGAGGAGAGGAGTTGCTACAGTGCCAATGTCGATAACTCACCGAGTGTAACTAGTGGTCCAGGTGCACCAGCCCCTGACCCTCAGCTTCAACAGCAATCTGAAACAAAACTAGCAAAGCCAATGGGGCTATCCAGCACTCAAAGGAATCCACCAGGGCCAATGCAAATAAAGTTTCCATGACTCCAGATCTGACAGTGGCCCCAGAATTCCCAGAGTGGGTTACATCAAAAGGTGCGCCAGACTTAGATACGCCTGATTTTCATCACAAAATATTGTGTCCATTTTGATGCATTAAGAATAATTGTTGAGTGCAGCCATGATTATTATAGAATTATGGGGAAACCACTGTATTATGGGTAAAAAACTTTTACAAAATTGTATATTGCCAACTGCACTTGCCTTGGGAAATGACCCCTGTAGGGCTGAGTTGTATTTAAGGCAGATGTTTAAGCAGGTTGGCCATTGAACAGCTTTAAAATTACATTTACTGGCAAATTTAATTGACGTTACGCCCGTATTATGGGACCGAAATGCAGAAAAAACGCTGTTTTATTTAATGACATTATTGATTCTGCACATTTTTCCTTCTCTTTGTTGAAGCCTCAGTCATTTTAAGAAAGCAATTCCATCTGTAAATGACTAAAGCGTGTCTGAAACAAACAATATATGCACCTGACACTGGAAACAGATGGTATAGAAAAAAAATGATTCGCTGATGTGAAAATTCATTAGAAAACAGACTTTGCTTCACAGTGCCTCAAAGGAACTCCCTACATTTAGTCCCGGGGTGGAAATGGAAATGTTTTGAATAACTCCCGTGGAATAGAAATA
Source organism: Xenopus laevis (assembly GCF_017654675.1). Lineage (NCBI taxonomy): Eukaryota > Metazoa > Chordata > Amphibia > Anura > Pipidae > Xenopus > Xenopus laevis. The sequence continues at coordinate 34,529,619 of NC_054375.1, read as the reverse complement.
AGGGAACGTGTCGACCCATTTTATAAATATCAGTGAGTAGCAAACATAAATGATGTACATCGCCAAAGCCGCAGTGACTTCTAATGTGTGTACGGCAGCGCATTTGTTTTAATTATTCAAACTGTGCAAACTCTTTGTGCCGCCGTAAATTAGGCAATTTTGTTTCATTTGCTTGATGACACAAGCTTTGGATTTTCTACTATCTGCAGTACAACCTTGTCATCAGAACAGTTTTATGCCTCCAATCTTTCTGTTTTACAATGGCAAGGCAATACATAAATTTATATTTAGGTTCGGAAAGAGAAGTTGTTTTTGCCATGGAAATGTGTAACTCTGTGAGTTCTGCTGACACTATTTTGGCAAATACATGAAGCAAGTCACTGGACACTACTGGATTCACTCCCCATAAAACCCTTTCTTTTTTTTCTTTTTTTAACCAGAAAAGGTTACAAAACTATCAACCCTATGAGCAAATGTAAAAGATAACAGGGGCTGTTGTGCGTTGAAAAGTCAGTACAGGTTTTGGTACTGATGGGGCCCACCTGAGCTGACTTAGGACCCTCCTCCTGGCATCTGTGCTGCTCACCCTTCCCCCATGTACCAATACCTTTTTCCTTCCTACTCTGGGTGGTGGACTGGGACAGAGGCAGGGAAGCAGGCCTGCATTCGGGGCAGGGGAGCGTCCTGGGTCTGGGGCAGGGGAGTAGCCTGGGTCCAGGGCAGGGGAATGGGCCTGTGTCTGGGGTAGGGGAATGCCCTGGGTCGGGGGTAGGCGAAAGACCCATGGTCCGAAGAAGGGGAAAGGCCCGGGGTAGGGGAAAGGCCCTGGCCCGGGGTAGGGGAAATGCCCTGGGTCTGGGGTAGGGGAAAGACCCTGGGTCCGAAGTAGGGGAAAGGACTTGTGTCCGGGGTAGAGGAAAGGCCCTGGGGGAATGGGCCTGGGTCCGGGGTAGGGGAGTAGCCTGGGTCTAGGGCAGGGGAATGGGCCTGTGTCTGGGGTAGGGGAATGCCCTGGGTCGGGGGAAGGCGAAAGACCCATGGTCCAAAGTAGGGGAAAGGCCCTGGGCCCTGGAAAGGCCCTGGAAAGGCCCTGGCCCCGGGTAAGGGAAAGGCCTCGGGTCCGGGGTAGGGGAAAGGACTTGTGTCCGGGTTAGTGGAAAGGACTTGTGTCCAGGGAAGGGGAAAGGCCCTGGGTCAGAGTTAGTAGGGGAAAGGCCCTGGGTCTGGGGTAGGGGAAAGGCCCTGGGTCCAGGCAGTGGAGTAGGCCTGAGTCGGTGGAGGCCAACAGGGTTTTTCCCGGTGTCTCACTGGCCCAGTCCGAGACTGATCACCTGGAAAAGAAGAGGGGTTGTGAGTGAGATCTCTGTCCAGGAAATGGGAACAAAGAAGGGAGTGGGTGCAGCGGAGAGAGCTAAGAATTAATGAAAATTTTTTATTTCGATTGCTTTGTCCTAATTGTGGGTAAGGCATACAAAGGCTGGTTTCTCAGTTATTCAGACTGCCAGTATACCAGTTTACTGTTATCACAAAAAAGGTGTCCTGCTTTTGAAAAAAAACCCTGCTGTAAATAAAACATACATAGGTGAATACCTGCTTAGAGTTACCCTGGCGGTTGCCATCACTTCGGCTTTACCACTTCTGCCATTGGAGTAAATTCCCACACAATGCATCCTTTTTTTCCACTGTAAAGAATGGTGATCCTCTATAAATATGTTCTTTTTTGCATTGAGATATAGCGTGCCATTAACGCCTACTTCATTTGTATTTGGTTGGGCTGCAATCACTCTTCCTGCAGTGTTTGTGTAAATCATTCTTGATGGGCAAAGGCTCCTGTATCACTATTATTCTTCCCTGACAACCAAGCCTGTATTCATGATTTTAAAGAATACATTGTTGATCAAAATTGTGATGTGTTGTGTAAAAGGACATCAGTTAGTGTGGTGATATTTGTGTAAGAGTTAGAGTAGAAAAGCACATCACATTTGGAATTAAAGCTTATTAAGATGCAAAAAAAAACCCTACAGTGCTTGGCGGCTCAGGGCTGGGGCGATGCTTTCTGCAGACTGAGCTGTTTTTATTCAGCCATGGAACACAATAATAACCAGCCAGGGACCCAGTGCATTTTTATGGGTGTTTGGGTTTGCAGGGACACCGTTGTCACATCCTCCCTTTAAAACTGGACACCAATAAAATACACAGGCTACACGGCTAATTAGCAATTAGTTCAGCTATTATCACTTGATTGCATGGAGGCCAATTCCATCGACATCATTCATCTGGATTACAAATCAGCACAGGTGGTGTACAGTATCCCTGGAAATAGGCGCATGTACAAATACATCTTGCACTGCAGCAAAGGTTTCGATATATTCCGGCAGCACACCTTTTATCATGTATCCTCAGTTAAAGGGTTAATGTGGTCTGCACTATTGTTTAATGCTTTCCCCCCCCCCTGACTTTTTCTGGGTACGAATTATGTCAAGTCAGGACAATGTAACAATGACTATGTGTCCTCCTGATGCTTCAAACGTGAAGCTGAAACATTATCTTAGGTACAGTTGCAAGAGTTTGAAACCTTTAGGACACCGGAATTTGGCTATACGTACTGTACATGTCTTTTCATTACCATTACATTTCTCCAGTAATGTTTCTTTACTCCCCTTAACTTCCCTTAACTTATATAGATATATTAAAGCAAAATGAGTTTGACTTTTCAGGGTTCAAGTCCTTTTTTGAGGGCCAACATTTGTTCAGAGCCCCCTTAATTCACAGCAAGGTTATAGTCGCTGCTAAGTTAGAGATGTAGCACTATTTCCAAGAATATCTAGGATAGAACGTGTTCACATGAAATCTTACCTTAATTGACCCACATTCTGGGCTTCTAGGAGCAATAGGCATTTTTCCAAAAACTTTCCTTAACTGCCATCATGGCTGCAAGGCAATCAGACCCACAGTTTGGGAACCACTGTATCTGCCAGCACTTTCTGTATGATGTTTTTATGGGCCCAAATTTGAGCAAAAACAGCAGTCCATCAAGTTCAACCCTTCCAAATGAGCCACAGGGCAGACCTCAAGATTACTGTAAACCCTAGACCTAATGGATATTATGTTTGTCCAAGGAGTTGCCCAAGCCAAAGTTAAATACATTAACAGAATCCACCATCACATCACCACCCTGCAGAGCATTCCACAACCTCACTGTCCTCACCATGAAGAACCATCTACGTTGCATCAAATGAAAGTTCAGTTCCTCATGTCCTTAAAGAGGTGGCCTCTGGTCCTTTATTCTTTTTACGTGAAAAAATATCCCCTGATATCTGCCTATAATGCCCTCTAATGTACTTGTAGTCTAAGTGTAATCATGTCCCCTCCAAGGGGAAACAACCCCAACCCTGACAGTCTACCATCATAGATTAAATTTTCCATCCCCCTTACCAGTTTAGTTGCACGTCTCTGCGCTCTCTCCAGCTCATTTATATCCCTCTTAAGAACTGGAGCTCAAGACTGTACTGCAAACTCCAGATGAGGCTTCACCAGGGACCTATAAAGAGGAAAAATTATGGGCCTATTACCGCTCTCATAGGTAATGAGATCCAAGAGGTAGAAACAAACCCCCTGCACCCCTAGAACACAAATATAAATATGTTTTCACCCTCTATGTTAAATTATATGGACCCGGTATGAGATCTGTTATCTGGAAAACCAGAAAGCTCAGAATTACAGAAAGGTCGTCTCCCATAGAATCAATTTTATCCAAATAATCCAAGTTTTTAAAAATGATTTCCCTTTTCTCTGTAATAATAAAACAGTATCTTGTACATGATCCCAAATAAGATATACTGCAAGTTTCCCTTTATTAGCAAAGGAGTATTAACCAGTACTAATGCATGCCTGTGATTATTTGTATAATAAATACAGAATTTCCACCAAGCCTACAGATCTTTTCTATGACATTTTCTCCAACAAAGAATGCCTACAGTCATTTACAATACATTGCAGAAATGTGTATGAGCTTGTGGCACACAGTAAGAAGCACATTCCTCCTGTTGATATTAGATGCTCTCGATTCACACGACTGTATGAACAACTTTCCCACCCTGAGCAGTTATTTACACATAGCAGGCACAGCTAATAAAAATATAAGGGTGATAAAATTATTATTATCAATGGAAACACTCGCCCCACGTATATGATTTGGAACGTCAATGCTCCTGTTTTACTGTGCTCGTGAGCCTGCATCAAACATCACCATCACTGCTGTGACCATATGGGTCAACTCAAAGCAGCATCTAAAATAACCTTCTGCTGGATACATGAATCCTATTCAGTAACATAACCTGGGCCTTTATATATCCAGCCTTTACAGATTTGTTTTTCTTTCTATAGTATGGATTAACAGTTTGCTCTGTCTCATGTTGGAGTCACATTTAGGCAGCACCAATGGGCAGAAGAAGTTGTATGATGAATGACTACTGGTTGACTAAGCACGTGTTATTATAATAATATGTATACATAAATATATTCATTTTCCAGAGAGTGATATAAGAATTAGAAATTCATTTGCAGACAATTCGCAGGCGAAAGAATCCGCCGCTTCAAAATAGTCGTGCTCATAAAAATTAGGAATGCACCGAATCTACTATTTTGGATTTGGGCGATAAACCTTAATCCTTCGCTAACAATTCAGGCGAATACCGAACCGAATCCTAATTTGAATATGCAAATTAGGGATGGGAGGGGGAAAACATTTTTGACTTTCTTGTTTTGCGACAAAAAGTCACAGGATTTTCTCTCCCCACCCCTAATTTGCATATGTTCCGCCGGCCAGAAGGATTCGGCAAATCCGATTCCTGCTGAAAAAGAACGAATTCTGTCCGAAACCTGAACTGAATCTTGGATTCGGTGCATCCCTAATAAAAATTGTTGCACGTCAAAATTATTCGTATGCCCATTGATTTTCATGCATTTGGACCAAATAGTCATGAAATTGTCGATCTCGTCAAAATAAAAAAAATTATTTTGATGCCCATTTTTCACATAGATTCGCCCATCACTAATAAGAATACATTTCAGTAATGCTTCACTCTCCCTCCCCATTGACACCAATGAAGCCAATTAATATTATGAAGATAGTTGCAGTGAAGTCAAGCAGGCCACTGATCAGGGGCATAACTATAGTGGATGCAGACCCTGTGGTTGCAGGGAAGGGCTAGAAGTACAGGAGGGGGCCCCATGAGACCTTAATAAATGTTCAATTTCAGTGTATTTATATATATATATATATATATATATATATCTATATATCTATATATATATATATATATATATCTATATATCTATATATATATATATATATATATTTTGTAAAACGGGATAACCTCTTGGTATTTCGGGGGGTTCATTTATAAACTGTGGGCAAATTTGCACCTGGACAGTAACATATGGCAACCAATCAGATGATTGCTTTCAGTGCTCAACCTGAAGCTGGAAGACAAAAGCTAATAACTGATTGGTTGCCATGGATTACTGCCCAGGTGCAAATTTGCCCACTGTTTATAAATGAGCCCCAAAGTGATTCTTATAAAGTAGCTCATGATCTTTATTTGTATAAACAGAATGCTTTAACTGAGCTGAACCCTGTGCATTATTGTTTCGCTTTAAATGGCTGACAGCTCACCTACCTGCATACTTTAGCCAATCATTGGCATAACTAGATGTTACTAGGCCCCGCAGCAAATTCATTTTAGGACCCCCAAAATATCCAGAGGTTGTCCTGTTTTACAAATATGTTTTACAAATATATATATTGACATTCATTGATAAGGAGGGTAATTAAGTTATAAGCCCAGGCATATAAATAAGGTCTATATATATATATATATATATATATATATATATATATATATATATATATATATATATATATATATATATATATATATATATATATGGACTATTTTCCCTTTTGTCTTAAGACTTACTTTTGCAATGTAGGCACAGTCTTGCTTTGTTTTAACATATCTGAATCTTTGCATAGCTCTTGCCATTATTTTATTTTTAAAAGACATTAGAAAGAGGTTGCCTTTATAACATTTCTATGATGACGTCACAATGGGCACTGGTTCTGTTACCTGTTTTGTTCCTCCTTTCAGTCTACTGGGGTTCTTTTCTTTTTGGATTTTGCCTGTGTATCCCGGGGCTTCCCTGCAGCTTATAAATCCCCTAGAAATAAAGTGTGTGGCCCCATCTAAAGAGGGAGGAATTAAAAGCTCTCTTTTTGTGCTACACAAATACCAGTCCTGATTTCAGTAAGTCTATAGACTAAGTGCACCCCACTCTCATGATGCCTGAAAGAAGCTCAGTGTTATTTAGTATAAGAAATTCGTTATTATGCTCCCTCTGAGTAATGCAATAAACAATATTCTTGCTAAGAAATGCATTAGTGATTGATCAATTAGTAACTGTTTGATCATCAGCTGTCTTGTATACCACCAACAAATTAGGCACCCTTTGGGAAGCAGCAAAATACATTGAAGCTCATCAGATCTCTTTTCAAGAGACTTGTTCATTCTCCAGGAACTGCATCAGGCATGTTGTGAAAAAGCTTTTAGCAGAATGTTTATGAAGCCAAATTGGATTCCTCCCGAAGACAATTCACTATCCAACAGCACCACCTGCTGCCTCCTGCAAAGAAATTCCAGCTTCAAATAAAAAGCTTTTCAGCCGAGTAATAAATGTACTTTAAACATTGCTTTCCAAAACATCCATTATTTCATGTTGCTGATTTTTATACCCTGTGAAGATCCTTGTGCCTCCACCCCACGGGTGAATCATTTTGATAAATGGTTCTTCATTTGTGGACTGCGCGGAGCAGTCAAGCTTATTAATCCTAGTTACTGGTGATAAACGAATCAAAAGAGAGATAAAGTGATACATTTAAAATTAGACAAGCATGTACCAAGCAATGGCAGCTTTAGAAGACAACACAAATCTGGCTTTTAAATCATTGGACCTTCAGTAAATCCCTTGTACTTTTCTCCTGGGCTGCGCTAAGCTTCAAAGAATTTGCCTTTTCATATAGCGTATCAAGCAATACATTTGTTTGCCAGTGGGAATATTACTAGATATATTTTAAGAGGCTTTAAAAAAATTAACACAAAGTAGTAGCTGAACTGTAATAGCTGAACTACAGAAACTTAAGGTAGATTGACCCCATTGACAATAATAACAGAAAGGGTCATTGATAGCCGCCATTGAACAACTCCCCTTTGGAAACTTTACCCATTTGCCCCAAACATTTCCTTCCAATAAACTCCAGTTTTGGAAAGTAATACATATATTAATGTTCATGGATACAGTACAATATACAATATAAAGACATAGCTGTCAAACCAACATAGGAGAATGTAACCCTGCTCTATGAATGCTTGCCCCTATAATACATGCCCATTGGGGCTACCTGCAATCCTAGTCACCTAGTCAGACTGGGGTGTCAGAGGCCCACCATGGCTGCCACCTTGAGGGCCCACCACCTAGGGTTGACACCTTTTCCTGTCTGGAAAGCCAGACTGTGGGAACCTGGTGAAATCATGGGTGCATAGCTGTGATGTTGCCAGGACATGGATGTGGCAGGGCCGTTTTACTATCATCACAGGGTGGTACTATGATGTCAGTCTAGTCCAAACTAGGAAAACCAGACAGGATCCCCCTAGATTGGCATGGCGATTCATCAGCATCATAATTCTGCCCCTTGAAGTCACCAACATGCCCGTACCTGCAGTTTTGACCCGGGCAGCCCTTCTGAAAACTGGGCTGTGCAGGTGGCAACCCTACCACCACTCTAGCCAAGTATCACCCCTTTCCTCAATGCATGCCTACTTCCCACAACATTTGTTTCCTCTTCCTTGCCGCTGTTTGTGGCTGCCACAATTGAATTTCTCTGCAGGGCAAGCTGCAGGTCTGGATGGCAGGGACCATGAAACTGGGGCACAGCAGGTTTTCTCTTGGTCACTTCAAGGTAAGACTGAGCCCTGGATCCCTGGGTTTGTATTACAGATTCCTACTTTGATGCATTAACATATACATTCCCAACTCAATGACTTACACTCGGTACATTGCTCTACTACAGTTTGGACATATATATATTGGGGTCTCCCGGGGGAATCTGCATACACAGAATTTTATTCTTTCTCAGCTAATAGTTTAATATTTTGTTTATTCTAGCTCAGCTAATATTTTGAGCAGTTTGAGTTTTTCTGTACTGTGAAGAGATATCTCTATGCTCTCGCAATGGTAACGCCCTTTTACGCCCATAAGTTCTTAAGTCATATGTTCCCAAGTTTATAAAAACTGATTTCTTTTTTTGGGGTTCTGACATTTTATGGGTTCAGAATCCATGGAGCTTGTGTCAAATAAACTTGATCTTTTTTAACCTCAAGTGGGCTCTGGTATGTGAATTTCCCCAACAGTAAGATGTAGCAGCCATTAATTAATTTCTATAAATTACTGCTGGCCTCTGCACTCCAATACAGTCAGAGCATAAAGACCTGCATTGCCCCTTATACTTATAGTGCTGCCTACATTCATAAATAGGCTTCATCTTTCACAAAACCTACCCATCCCTCAACTTGCACCTCATTCATACAATGGAATTGCCCCTGTCAAAAGAAAATGAGCCTTAACGGTTGTGCTTTAGCACTTGTGGCATGGGCAGTAGTAAATGATGCCATGCATGAGTATAGATTTATGTTTCCAATAATATCATTATTATGAACCAGAACAAGAAAACAGAGATGTATAGATCCAGATCCAGATTGTTCCATATACGGTAAATGATCCAGTGATCCAGTAATACCAACATTATGAGGGCTATTTACTAAACCTTAAATTTATCAGCCTTTTTGGGGCAAAAAAAGGTCAGGTCTGGAATGGCCCTAACCCGAAAATCCACCATCTCAGACCAGTAGAGGAACTGTATAAATCAATGGAATAGGCACAAGTTATTGTGGTTTGTGTTGGGTTTAGCCTGAAAATTAGAAAAATTCAGGGTTTTCAGACAAAAACCTGAAAAAAATCAAGCGATTAGAGAAAAAAGTCATATAAAAAAGTCCGGTTTTTGCTCGATTTTATCGGGTTTTTAAATTAATAAATAATGTCAAATAGGGCATGGGAGTTTAGTCGTGGTTGTTTTAATAAAATAATGAAATAAATTTGAAGTATAGTAAATAACCCCTTATGAGTCTTGTTAGGTTTAATTTGTCAAAGTAAAAAAACACCCAGTTTATCACAGGAGCTTTCATAACCATCTTCTTCAGGTCGGATTCATCTCAATACTTTAATTTGCCCTAATTCTCCTTTTACCTGTTCTTCTATAGTCCGCTTGCCCCGCTTAATCGCAAACAGTACTGGTACTGTTCTGGCTTTGAGTAGCCTTGTAAACATATGTAGGAGCCCTAAGTAGGGATGTCGCGGACTGTTCGCCCGCGAACTAATTCGCGCGAACATCGACCGTTCGCGTCCGCCGAATGTTCGCGAACGTTGCGCAACGTTCGCCAATTTGGGTTCGCCTTAGCTGGCGCTTTTTTTTGCCATTTCTCCCCCAGACCAGCAGATACATGGCAGCCAATCAGGAAGCTCTCCCTCCTGGACCACCCCCACACCCCCTGGACCACTCCCCTTCCATATATAAACTGAAGCCCTGCAGCGTTTTTTCATTCTGCCTGTGTGTGCTTGGAAGAGCTAGTGTAGGGAGAGAGCTGTTGAGTGATTTGAGGGACAGTTGATAGTAACTTTGCTGGCTAGTAATCTACTTGATACTGCTCTGTATTGTAGGGACAGAAGTCTGCAGGGATTTGAGGGACATTTTAGGTTAGGTAGCTTTGCTGGCTAGTAATGCCACCTAGCTGTGTGAGCTTGTTCACATTCTGTCTAAATAATAACAATAATAATTCCGTGTCCGTAAACACCACCTGAGTGACGTTTTTCAAGCAGCAATAATATATTCCGTATCCACTACTGTATACGTTGACGTTGCAGGCATTGTTTGCCCAGTCTTTAACCAAGTGCCACCTAGCTGTGTGAGCTTTTTCACATTCCGTGTCCAGAAACACCACCTGAGTGACGTAGTGTGATTTCTGCCCTTTACAGCACAAAACGCAGCGCTGTGTCAACAATGTATTTTTCAGAAACATTTTTGCCCTTGATCCCCCTCTGGCATGCCACTGTCCAGGTCGTTGCACCCTTTAAACAACTTTAAAATCATTTTTCTGGCCAGAAATGTCTTTTCTAGCTTTTAAAATTCGCCTTCCCATTGAAGTCTATGGGGTTCGCAACGTTCGCATTTTTGTCCGGACGTTCGCCAAACATGTTCGCGAACATTTTTTCCGACGTTCGCTACATCCCTAGCCCTAAGCACATTTGGGGGTGATAAACCCCTAAAGTGAACAAACTTTGTCAGATAACCACGTCCATGCATCATTTCAGGGCAATCATGGAAGTAGTTTTGACAAAGAGCTCTAATCAATACAGTATAGCATAGAACATTAGACAACATTTCCTTCAAATATAATTGCTACATCTAAGGGGTTTTCAGAACCTCCCCGCTCTATACAAGGTAATAATCTAATTGTCTTATTATTACAATTAATTATAATTATAACTGCATAGCTTCTGATATCTGAATATTGTTTTTTTCCCTCTAAATTCTATAAAGTGTACCAAAGTATTTGACCTTGGTGAATCACTTTATTTATATTGTTTCTGGCCAAGTTATTTAGCACATTACTGCATTTTAATATCGCTATTTATATTTATATCACACGTATCACAAGCCCTCACATGTACACTGTAATTTTAGCATTTGCTTTAATGTAAACAGTCATATGTGACTGACTTAATTAGCAGCAGATAATTAACCATTTATCCTTTTTTTTCTAAGAAGGTAAAACACAAGAAACCTCTGTGAAGGGTTCATTAGAATGCTCAGTATCCAAGTATTTGGGTTTTTGTTGGCAGTATCTACTCAAGACTGGTCTCGGCTCTGTTTGCCCTGGTTCTGTTCTGATTACCATACTGAGTCCATACATCTTCTTGTCCAAGCCTATTGGTCCTTTACTGATGGCTTTTTGTGCACATTCATGCATCATGGACACCTTTCTCTGGATGTTTGTGTTACATTGTGACCAGGACATCTGGGAGGGAAACAATAAGAACAATTGTTTTGTTTAGATTCCCGTCTATCCTGACCAATATTCATATACATGCTCATATCAGCATTCTGCTCCTACAACAAGACATTTCTGATCGTACAAGTTAAACCAGGAGATCTAGATATTCATCTGCACTGCAGACAGAAGCACAAGAGGTAGGAGACGACCAATGAGAGTAGGGGTACTTGACTTTTTTTGCTAATGCATACTTTTTCAAAAATAGCGTTGTTTAGGTAGAAGATTTCAAATTTGCCCAGACAACCTACCACGCCACAAGGTGACCCGAAATATTGATCTCTGGTCAATCGTTACTGGTAGGCTGCTTGTTTACATTTCTTTTAAAAAGTTTCTCCTGACTAAAGCTTAGGTCTCAAAAGCTGATATATTCCATTTTTATAGTGGAGAGATTTCCAAGACCAACACCCATAAGACCACCATTAAAGAGATGGGTTTTGGCAAAGGGAAAGTTGTACCACCACTAAATTTAAACCATTAGGTGGGTGTGTAATGAGGTGACCACAAAATTCACACAGACAAAGACAAGAGGTCCTCTGCCCTCAACCCATTATATTTAGGACATTAAGACATTTTGTGCATTAATCTACTATAAAATGCCCTCCCCTTCAAACAAAACAGCGATTGTCAAAATAGATTTGTTTATAAGGAGCTACAAAGACATAAAAGTTTGACCTCCCTTCCTACAGAAAAACTGCTTTAATAATAAAAAAGGGAGGGGTGGGTGCCCTTGACTATCCTGTACAAAACCTCAGTAGTTGCAGGAATTTCCATCTCTCACTCAACAGGGCTTTCCCAAATGTCTAGAGCTTATTTATTATAAAGCATACTTTACTATTGCTCACTTACAGTATCTTAAGTGTCTTTCGCTAAATGCCCACTCCTCAATCTCCCTACTCTTACACAAATTTCATTCCACTTCTCATTCTCCAGTAGATGGATTATTGTGATACACTCTTTTTTCCAAGTACCAGCTACTTGTCTGGGGATGGTTATCAATTTGCTCAGCTAAATCTTTCTCCTCTTATTCATTCCACATCAGCTATTTACCCCCTTGGCAATCAACAGAAAGTTAAATAAACTAATTTATAAACTGTGGTAGATATTTGTCTGAGGCATCTATCTCTGTATCTATCTGTTTAAAAAAAAAAAAAAAAAAGTGATTGCCTAAAATACAGTGATGCAGTTTAGAGGGAAAAGGGAATATGCTCCCTCTATTCAGGCAGTCTTCCTCGGATTCCCAACCCCAGTCAGTACTTACCCCCACCAGTGACATCATGAGGAAGTGTCACCATAGGTAGCTGTCTGGCCTGGATGATGCTGGGATCTTCAGCAGGTTACTGGGAGAAGAGGAACACATAGAAGGAGTCATGATTGGACATCTAGACTGAGGTGATTCCACAACAATATTTAAGGGACTACCAACACAGCAGCCATTAGAAAGAGATATACACCATCCAGGAAAGTTGACCATTCAGGGAAAAGTGATCCTGAATGAGTTTAGCCAGAAGGAAAAGCCTGGATCCAGCAACTTCCCTTTATCATGTCCGCCTTGCAAAAAAATCTCCAGGGGCGTCCAAGATACACCTGTAAGCCTCAGAATCTCTACCACCACCCCCTACTACTGCCTACTACTGTTTCTGCAGCAAAACAGCAAAGGGAGGGGGGAATTATCATTCATCAGATCCCTCAATCTGAGTCCGCTTGTACATAGGGCACCCCAGGGAATTTGTTGTATGGAGGTTGTGCCACTGCCTGGATCTACCAATATAACCAAGAGGTAAATGAAGCCCACATTGTGGAGCACCTTTTATGTCTAGCGAGATGGCCAGTAAGTAAACTGCCTCTGGGAGAATGTTACAGTTATTAGGCTCCTGAATGGGGCTCTACAGGAATAATATCATTAACAGTGGTGGGTGAATAAATTCGGCAGGCGCAAATTTGCTGCAAATTTTAGGATTTCGCCGCCGGCAAATAAATTTGTGGCGAAAATTCGCCAGTGAAAAATCCAGCGCATCAAAAAAATTTGGGCAGTGTCAAAATAGTTGCGTGCATAAAAGTTGTCGCACGTCAAAATTATTCGGACACCCAGTGACATTAATGCATTTGGACAAAATAGTCGCACGCATAAAAATTGTCACCGACATCTAAACTGACGTGTTTCAAAATAATTTTGACACCAGTTGACTTAAATGCGGTTCAAGAATTATTCGTGGGAAATTTGTGAATTTTTCAGCGAAACGGGACAAAAATTGAATGAAAAATCGTTCAATCAAACGATTAAATCCTTCAAATCGTTCGATTCGAAGGATTTAAATCCATCGATTGAACGATTTTTGTTCGACCAAAAAATGCTAGCAAAGCTTATGGGGACCTTCCCCATAGGCTAACATTGACTTCGGTAGCTTTTAGATGGCGAACTAGGGGGTCGAAGTTTTTCTTAAAGAGACAGTACTTTGACTATCGAATGGTCGAACAATTTTTAATTTGAAGTCGAAGGTCGAAGTAGCCCATTCAATGGTCGAAGTAGCCAAAAAAAACATTAGAAATTCAATGTTTTTTTCCTCTATTCCTTCACTCAAGCTAAGTAAATGGGCCCCTAATTGTTGCCGTATACCAGCCTGAAACACTCTGGGGGTTATTTAATAAACCTTGAATTTATCTGATTTTTTTTTTTTGAAAGATATTATACCCTGATGCAGCAAAGAGCCAGGATCTGAAATCCGCCATCTCCCAATAAATTCAAGTGAATAGGGGAAAAAGTCTAAAAAAATAGCACGATTCAAGGTTTTCATTCGATTTTATGTTTTTTTTCCCCAATCCAATTTATTTGAGTTATTTTATTAATAAATAAGGCAAAATCGGGCATGGGAGTTTGGTCGACCTTTTTTTTTATTTCAATTATGAGATATATTCAGATTTTATTAAATAACCCCCTCAGTGTGGAAGTGCAATTACGGACACAAATTAGATGTTATTATGTTTTTCAACATAATCTATAGTTTTTTTTTTTGTAATTGTGGCTGCACATGGAATTGCATTAAAATGCAATGCAATCGCATGAATGAGATGCAAGTTGTGGTTAACATATACTGTATAAGGTATATGCTGATATGTTATGATATGTTTGTTAGAGTTTACATGATGGATCCATATTACCTGCCATTAACCAATGATCCAGTCCAGCTCTTTATCCTTAGCTCAAAGCAGAGAGAGTTTTTTTTTATAACTAAGCTGAACATAAATGCCTTTCCTGATTATAAATATATGTTTCATCGACAACTGCCATTACAATGGCTGATTTATATGGATGACTGTGGCTGTTTAGAAGCAATACCGCAAATTCCTATGCTTGCTATGGGTTTTATTATACTGGAGAATGTTTCCTGAACAAAAGAGTAAAATCACATTTTTAATTTGTTTTCCCATTCTGAAAACCTTTTGGTGACACGTAAGCATCCTTGTGGAGAAACACTGAATTAGGGGATCCAATCAAATGAAATGTACTGCATGCGTGGAACAAAATTGAGGTCAGTGGGGGTATTATGAAATGAAGGTGTCTGGTTTATGCTGTATTGTGGAGTGAAACATTTTGGTTGATTGTGTATAATGCAGCAAACTGCAGGCAAGGACATCACGTGGGTGAATAACTATGCGGAAAAATCTCAGGTGTTTTAAGAATTTGGTATAAATACTGTATATTTTTTACTATAGCAGAATGAACAAAGCTGAGATTTATAACTAACGGGTGAATGAATAAATCGGGGATATTATGAGTTTGTTTATAATGGAATATATGCAGCTACCTTGTCTTATACAAGAGAATAAAGAAAGAAAATAAATAAAAACAACAGAATGTGAAATGACATGCAGGCCTCCCATGTATGATTGCTAGCTGGCTAGTAATTCACCAGCCCAGCCAGTACAATACCAGCCAAGGCCCAGTGGCATAACTACCATAAGGCAGATGCTAGGGGTCCAGGAGAGAGGGGGAACTGGGGGTCATGGGATTGGCTGCCGCTGCTTCTGCAACTTTGAGATCGGGAGAGCAGAAACTTTTTCAGCTTGATGAAGGACTGGAAATATTGTTGGTGGTGTTCCTAGCTCCCTATTTTATGCTACTGCCAGAGACAGTATTACAGATTTACTGCCAACATAAATTCGTAATTACCTGTAATTCCACCTCCAATCTGCTCCTGGCCCCATTTCCATCTTTCTCTCTTCTCCTCTACCCTTCTATTTCCTTGTGTTGCTATGGAATCTTCACATTATATTTATATGCCTGATCTGCTTGTTTTAGGTCACTGCCTACCCCATTGGCATCACTTCCCTGACCCGTCATCTTTTTTCGATAAAGATATCATCCCTACTCCCCTGTGATCCATGCATCATCACTACAACAGAAACAGATATCTGGCATGCATAAAGGTGGCCATACACGGGCAGATTAAAGCTGCCTATATCGGTTCTTTAGACTGATTCGGCAGCTTATCTGCCCATGTGTGGGGGCTCCCGACGTGTCCTCTCGATCAATATCAGGCCAAAAATCGGGCAGATATTGATCGGTCAAGTTTGATTTTTTTTTGTACGATCCAGGACCTCATTGGCTAGTTGATTCATCCAATATCGCCCAGCTGTTAGTGGGCATATCGAGTTAAGATCTTCTCGTTTGGCGACTTTGCCAAACAAGCAGATCTTATAGTGTATGGCCACCTTATGTCTGGGACATGCAAAAGTGCAAGAGAGAGGGCACTGATTTCCCCCATCTTAAGACAGAGTAGTGATTAAATAATCTTTATTGGAGAATCAGAGCTACTTTTTTGGATTCTTTTATTTTTTTTAACAAATGCCTAAAATTAAACAAGTATCTTACAAAACTCCAAAACTGCCAAAATCCATCAAAGTCAATGGGACAAATTGAGAGGAGAAAGAGTACTATCCATGTAAAGCGATGTAAAATCCAGCAGAAGACATGACAAGGGGTCTTTTAACACCACTGGAATATACTCGTATATGTATTCGTACATCAAAAATAAATAAATGAAATTGATACTGAATGTGCATGCAGACTTGTGTTATTGTGTCTGTCTCTTGCCATACTTCTCACAATCACTGCTCAAAGCCCTCCTGTCAGTTTATAATCCTTTTCGAGGAAACTAGATTAATAGCAAAACAGACAAGACAGTGTGGGGTATGACAGTGGGAGTGTAACCAGGGCAAAAGCATTCAGAAACTAGAACAAATATATACAGGTGTGGAATCTCTTTTTTCTATCTCCCATAGACTCCATTTTATGCAAATAATCCAAACTTTAAAAAATTATTTCCATTTTCATGGTAATAATAAAACCTTGTTCTTGATCCCAACTAAGATATAATTAATCCTTATTGGAAACAAAAATAGCCTATTGTGTTTATGTTTACATGATTTTCTAGTAGACTTAAGGTATGAAGATCCAAATTACGGAAAGATCCGTTATCCAGAAAACCCCTGGTCCCAAGCATTCTGAAGAACAAGTCCCATTCCTGTACCAGTGATGGATTATTAAAGTGACACTGATCGAAAAAACGTTTCACCTGATCTACAAGGCCAGCTGCCCACTTGATGCAAGAGTAGCCTCATTGAGGTGTCTGGTTGGTCTTAATAAATCCTGCTCCCTGTTCTTTGTAGTGTAACTGGAGTATCTAAACATTTTTAGCATTATGTCCATCCTTCTCATATTTGATTCAAGCAATGCGATCGCCCTATGTTATCTAGTAGCAAGATGGCTGACCTTTGACTGGTAGGCAGGGTTCTTATTGGAGCATCCTCTTGCTTTTCTAATTAAGCCTGGGGCACCTGCTTTGAAGAACTTTGCCATGAAATAAATAAATATCAATGTACCACACCTGAAAACCCAACAAACCTGACATAATATTTTTTTGTGCACTTTCATGAGTAGTTTCATACAAAGATACAAAGAAAGGAGGAGGACAATGACAATAAAGAAGAAGAAAGTGTAATTTTGTCAGGATTTCCCAGTAATCTAATAAGGATAATTATGCCGCATGCACAGAAGAGGAGTAATTCACAGTGTTACTGCTGTACATGAATAATACAAATAATAATAAATGGTAATTACGAAGTGCTGCTATTAACACATTGCGATTTGACTTATTTCCAAACAAGGTTATAACCTTTTTATTGTGTGGGTGGATTTTCTTTGCAGCCCCCTTGTTTCTTTTAAACTTTCAAAATGATGCCAGTCTCGCTGCTACAACGTATTAGTCAACTGGCACATTTTAGGTGCTATCTAAGAGTGTGTTAGATGTAAACACTAATGCATTTAGTGTTTATTTTTCATTTATTTTATTTTCCTCACAATGAGTCATTTATCTTAGCAGGTCATGTGAAAAAGGTTCATTTACTAAAATGGCACTACAAGCAAAGCAGAAAAATCTGATATAACTTTCTAAGGGTTATTTACAAATGCAGCCGCAAGTGGGGTCACCCTAAAACGGACTCCAATGTTGCACTTATTGACACCATTTATTACAGGTACCTACACTCGAATATGCTCTTTGCACTTCCATATATTTGTGCTAAGTATCTGTGTGTCGCTAAATGTCTTGTTAATTCCAGGGTTGCCTCATTAAAAACAGCAGATTTGCTCAAAAATAATCACACGCTAAGGGGCATATTTATCAAGGGTCGAATTTGAAAAACGTTGAAATTCTGATTCAAAACGGCCGACTGAAATTGACTCCAAATAGGTTCCACGATGACCCCCATAGGCTAAAACAGCAATTCACCATGTTAAGATGGCGAAGAGACAGCACTTGATGAATTTCGATATTCTAATTTTTTTCAAATTCAAATCGAATTTGGACTATTCCCTGTTCGAAGTACAACAAAAATAGCTTGAAATTTGAATTTTTTCAATTCGAAAATTCACCCAGACCTTTAATAAATCTGCCCTTAATTCTGTGTCAACACAGTATGCCAAAAGTGCCATCCCCCTTTAAAGGGGTTGTTCATCTTTAAATATACTTTTATTATTATGTAGAGAGTGATACAATTTGCAATCGCTTGTATCCAGTTTGCAATTTTAGCAATATGAATAGGGAAGGGCCTAAATAGAAAAAATTAGTAATAAAAAGTGGCAATAACAATAAATTTGTAGACTTACCTTTTTAGATGGGGTCAGTGACCCCCATTTGAAAGAGTCAAAAGAAGAAGGCATATCATTTAAAAAAACTTAACTCAAATGTGAAAAATGTCAGCGACAACGTGCATCTGATTTACATGCACAGTTGCATTCGTTTTGATACATCAAGCAAGCGTAACTTCTCACTTGCCTAGGGTTGCCACCTTTCCGTGGCCCACGATCCGGGTAGGAGGCAGGAGCATGAAGTCAGATTGGCTGGCCAGTGATGTTGGCTGGCCAGGCTTGTCTGGGGGTCTGGAAGGGAGCCGTATGGAGGGTGGATGGGACTATCCAAAGGGTGGAGGGGGCCAGTTAGGGGAGTCTAGGTG
Source organism: Xenopus laevis (assembly GCF_017654675.1). Lineage (NCBI taxonomy): Eukaryota > Metazoa > Chordata > Amphibia > Anura > Pipidae > Xenopus > Xenopus laevis. The sequence continues at coordinate 34,510,882 of NC_054375.1, read as the reverse complement.
AAAATCCTGCACCCAGGCCTAACTGGCCCTAGATACGTTACCAGGCTCAGGTCTTACTTTACCAAACAGAGCATGTTTTACCTATGCTCACATTAATACACAAGACACTTTGGGGCAGATTCACTAACCGACAAAAAGTCACCAGAGACCGCTTCATTCTCATCGCTACACCGATAAAATTTGCTCAAACAATGCTATTTCACTAAAATGCGGAGTTTTGTAATGCCAAGCGCAAATTCTGTAGAGGTCCTGTGCTCAGGTTAATTTGCATACGCCGGGAAATTTAAAGATGAATGGACTTCTTTATGTTAAATGTTGCAGCAAATACATTACATTTCCACTTTTAATTACATTTGTCCATGGAACCTGAATAAAGACAATAGAGTTGTTATAATGCCCTACACATGAGCCCAACTGTATAGTAAAGGTTCCATATGTTAGAACATGTATGGAGGAACCCAGACTTTTGCAGGCTATCACTCTGAAAAAAGGAAAAGACGCCAGCGTTTTTTTGAACATTGATGCTTTTTCCACTCAGAATATGATGTAAGTAACAGAAGATTGAGTAAGATCTATGCACTCCAATACACTTCTTCTGGTCTGAGCTGGCGAAGGCAAGTCTGGCGAAAGAGGTAACGTTCAGTAAAATCCGCATTTTAGTGAATTTGCAGAGTAACGTCCATTCACCAGAGGGAATTGTCGCCTGGCGACAGAGTGTGAATCATCACTAGCGCCTATCTCTTTCGCTAGTGAATTGACGCCAGCGTTTGCCACTTCGCCCTTTAGTAAATCTGCCCCTAAGACTTTTTTGCAAGTTTGACTCCTGGGTCCCACTAGTGTTTCTGCCCTACTTCCCCTGCCCCCCAGCCCAATCAAGGCAGCTGGGTCGACTGGGTCGAAGTGTAAGCTTGCGGCAAGTTTAGCGACTCGAGTGGGGGGGGCCCTGAGGTGACAGCCCTGGGCACCCCAGTCCGACACTGTATATATTATTTTAAAGTTTCATAAACATTGTCATTTTTCGTGCTGCACGAAAAATGTTCTCATCTCGATAGAACTGGGTGCCAATCATTTGTCACATTAGTGAATGAAATGTTATAACAAAAGCAGAGATTATGTTTAAAACATTATGACAGCAGCAAATGTATTTGGTGGCAAAACGTGTTTACTAAGGAACATTTATGTCCCTGTTTGCACAGTTATACCATTCAACAGTCAATATTTTTTTGTAAATGAAAAATGTTAACTGCAAGATGGAAAGTAGAAAAGGCCGGACTCAATTATTGGAAGCAAGTCACCGACTTGTCAGACGTACTACAACATCATTTGCCAAACTGTGTTTCACAGCAATTCAGTTCAAGGTAAGAAACATCTTGGCTCTGGCAGTGAATAGCTCGAGAGAACCTTTATTTTAATTACTTGCCATTCGCTGTCATTCTTGATGTAAGGAACTGATTCAAAGCTGAAAAATGACAAGCACCAATATACATTATTTATATAGGGTAGATTATTGTAGCAACAACATTACATCTCTAAATTCATTATTTAAATTTAATCCTAATGCGGATCTGGATTTTTTCTTTTTTTTTTTACCAGGTATTTATTGTGTCCCTTAGTTTGTAGAGAAATACACTTAGAAGTAGCTGCCTGGAGTAAATGCTGTAATTCTCAACAGGGTGCAATACTGCCAGGCTTCCAATGTGCCGCTAGGTTGCAGCTAGATCCTGGATGCAAGTTCTTTTTGACTGAGCATGGAGGCAGGGCTGCTCCTGGCATAAGGCAAGGTAGCAGCAGCCTCAGAAACTGCACTGCATGGAAGGTATTGCTTTTTCAGAACCTTAGTGTAGAGTCCTGCGCAGGTCCATTTTTTGGAACCCGCAAGTACCTTATCCGCAACCCGGACTGCGACCCGCTAACCATCAAGAATCAGGAAGTGCTGTCATTGTAAACTGGAAGTGACATCATGGGAAGTAGGCGTGATCAGAAAAAAAAGAAGTAAAACAGGAAGTGCTGTCATTTTAAATCAGAAGTGACATCATTGGAAGTAGGCGCGATCAGAAAAAAGGAGTAAAAATCGCTATTGAGAAGACCCGCGGCCCGACCCGCAACCCGCAAACCCACAGAATCGCCGACCCGCATCTATACCCGCACCTGGAAATTCTGCAACACGCAGGGTACTGCAGGTTTTTGCAGGTACCCGACCCGCTGCAGGACTCTACCTTAGTGCTTGAGGACTTGTGTTCAGGGCCATGGTATATTACATATCTGTATAGTCTATTTCACAATCCAGATCCTAGGTTTGATTTTAGCAAAAACACTACCTGCAAGGAATTTGTAAGTTATCCCTGGACTTGAATATATAGATGATCCCCTTGAATTACTCTCACACTCCAAAAATAGACTGATTGTTTGTCTCCCAATAACACTGATCATAGTGCGTGTCCGCGTGTGATAGGGATTGTAAACTCCATTGGGGCAGGGACTAATGTGAACATTGTATTATCTCTGTAGAGCATTGTGGAATAAGTACATTTTGAAAGCCTCTGGATGAAGATATGATACATTTTATTTTTAAAGCAAACCGACCACAAAGAAATGACATACAGTAATCTGGAAATTAGAAGATGTGATCCCCAATAAATAAAGTAAACAATTTAATCACTCCAAATACATGACAGGTGCAGCATCGAGACTGCACCCCTGCCCCTCTGACCCAACCCTGTACCCCCTATCCCCAATGAAACACAAACACCCAGGTTTGGCCGCAGTTGTTTATTTATACCAAAACAGTAACCATAAATGAACAGGTATAACATTAGCAACTTGTATCCAACTGCAAAGCCTGGTTCCTGCCTCCTTTTCTCTACAGCTCTAAACTGGGTTGCCTACCTTCCTATCAGGACCCCAGGCCTGCCAGGCTACTTCCACACATTGTCAAATACCCCCTGGGGCTCCATGTAAAGTTACCACCAACTATGACAAAAAACACACCCCATCTCATAGGGAGGGACAATCCGAGCTGCTGCTCCATCCGAGTCCTTCGCCCTACGCAGAACCCCTATCAAGTAAGAAAGTAAAGGGGGTGCCCCTCCTGTCCCCGTCAAGCCCCTGCTTCCCTACAATGCCCTACCAGTCATTGGGGTCTAATCTTCAGACTTTGCTAATCGTTATTATTTCCCTGCATTGTGCAACAGCCAATGAGCATTGAGTGGTAATAACATGGGCACTGCACACGGACTGCACCTTACTGAAAATGTGATCCAAAGCTGCTAGCCCATACAGCGCTTGCTTTACGGTTCCCCCTGTAACTGTTGTAGTTCAGCAGCTGGAATGCCACAGGTTAGCCATCACTCCTGCAATCGGACAGATTTCATCTCATAACAACACAGCAGTACCTGTCAAAGTGATGGAAGTACTGTTTGTTCTACATTCTCCTTGTTGTGCCGATATGTGGATTAAGGGGAAATATGAATACAAAATGTTGGCTGTGCTTCGAATTTTAAAATCTTTGTTTTCTGAACCATTTCACTTGTTTGGAACCTTCAGTTCCAGATTCCTGTTATAAAGATGTACTAAACAGAAAGACTGTACAAGACGTATAAGAACAAAAAAATAGTACCCAAAAATTGCACAATTATTGGACAAATCTGTCAGGTATAAAGAGATTGAGGGATTTGACATGTTCCTTGTCATGTTGTTGTCAGCTCCTGGTAGCCTTGGGCAAGTGATTTATATGCCTGTCAAGCACCAAACTTTACTTTGAAAGCTCCACGGGGCAAAGGATAAAGTACTCAGATATTTATGTGTTTGTGCGATGTTTATAATAGTAACTTGCTACAAGAATATCATTGTAGCTGAGGACAAACACACATCTAGTTCAGTCTTACACCAATCCTATTCCTCATGATCCAATAGGTAGCTACAGGTTTGGGATCCGTTATCCAGAAAGCTCCAAATTACAATAGACTCCATTTTATCCAGATAATCAATTTTTATATTTTTCTCTGTATTAATAAAACGGTACATTGTATTTGGTCCAAACTAAGATATAATTAATCCTTATTGGAAATAAACCCAGTCTATTGGGTTTATTTAATGTTTACATGATTTTCTAATAGACCTAAGGTATGAAAATCCAATTTCTAGAAAGAACCGTGATCCAGAAAACCACAGGTCCTGAGCATTCTGGATAACAGGTCCCATACCTCTATTAGGAAAATATGTGCACAAAATGTGTTACTGTAATAATGGAACAATGTGTTAATGGTTTTGAAATTTATGGTACGTCTATTAACTTATAGCAGCCAATTTTAATATAGAACGTTCCGATGAACTGTTGGGAAACAAATTTTTAAACTTTTAATACTTTACCCTGTAAATATTGTATATAAAGTATATATATATATATATATTGACAAATGCTCGCACTCTAATCCAGTCTTGGATTCGCTGCGGGTGCTGGGTCAAAGCTTTAGCATATAGGAATTAAATAGGGACCCGCACTCCAATGTTGCGTGAAGAAAAAAGATTTTTATTTCAACTTGTGCATCCAACGTTTCGGCCCATACCTGGGCCTTTATCAAGGATATATATATATATATTTATATACATTATTTATTTTATTTTTTTGTCTGCTCGCCCATATGCCCATTCATTACCCACATAAAGTTACATAGTTCGATAGTTAAATCAAGTTGAAAAAAGACAAAGTCCATCAAGTCCAACCCCTCCAAACGAAAACCCAGCATCCATACACACACCCCTCCCTACTTTCACATAAATTATATATACTCATACCTATACTAACTATAGAGTTTAGTATCACAATAGCCTTTGATATTATGTCTGTCCAAAAAATCATCCAAGCCATTCTTAAAGGCATTAACTGAATCAGCCATCACAACATCACCCGGCAGTGCATTCCACAACCTCACTGTCCTGACTGTGAAGAACCCCCTACGTTGCTTCAAATGAAAGTTCTTTTCTTCTAGTCTAAAGGGGTGGCCTCTGGTACGGTGATCCACTTTATGGGTAAAAAGGTCCCCTGCCATTTGTCTATAATGTCCTCTAATGTACTTGTAAAGTGGAATCATGTCCCCCTCGCAAGCGCCTTTTTTCCAGAGAAAACAACCCCAACCTTGACAGTCTCCCCTCATAATTTAAGTCTTCCATCCCTCTAACCAATTTAGTTGCACTTAGTCTCTGCACTCTCTCCAGCTCATTTATATCCCTCTTAAGGACTGGAGTCCAAAACTGCACTGCATACTCCAGATGAGGCCTCACCAGGGACCTATAAAGAGGCATAATTATGTTTTCATCCCTTCAGTTACACATGTGTGTCCCATAAAAAATGTTGGTCCATCTCTCCCTCATCATATTAAATAAAAGCTAAACCAGTGGATGTCCTGGCCGGTATTTTGTTGTATCATCAGATAAAAATGATAGCAGATGCCAATATGAACCCTGAGTTTATATTAAAGACACCCACAGGGTCATTATCTATCAGCCATAATGCTCGTGTTTTCCAGGTCCGGATTTAAGAGTGGTGTGTCCCTAGGCCCTCCTTGTGGTTACCACCGTCCTGACCGCACACACCCATCCTCTGCCTGCATGTACCCTGTCCTCACTGCAACCCCCCCCCCCCCCCCGGTTTGCAATCATCCATCCACCTAGGTTTTGACTTAGACCCAAGTAAAGGGTCTAAGGTCAATCAGAAGGAAACTGCTTAGTGGCTCATCCAACATAGGTGCAGGGTGGCTGGCATGGCAGGTAACCCAATATGATATCTGGTTTGGCTTTTTTTTTTTTTGTATGTGACAATTTTATTTAATTATCCCAATGTTTGTGGAAATAATGTGTATATTTTTTTTTAATAAAAGTTGAGTCTATTTTCATAGCAGACCTGAGTGATTCTTGTGTCCCCTGGCATAGTGATATGGGTTGGTGTTTTAAGGTTACTGGTAAGACCGGACTGACTTTACACCAGCCAAGATAAAACAGAATCTTCCCCTCTTTCATTCATAATACAGAGAAAGCAAACAAAATGGCCCATGGGAGTCCTGTCAGAATGAGAAATAAAGAGCCCATGCATAATGCTTGTCTCGTGAAAGGTGTTTTGTTTTCTGATAGGCATTACCGTCTGTTTGATTCATATTGATATATCAACTAGAAGCTTAATTGCATTTCATTTGGTGCAGCACGCTATGTAAATGTCAAGTGCTTGTCTGTCGTCTATATTCATGGACATTTTAAGAATTATACATATTCCCTTGGTAATAAAATAAGATTATAGCAGAAAAGTCACTGTCTTTAACCAGAGCCACACCAAGGAAAACTGTAATTTGAGGCACTAAACTAAACTGAAGGGCACACAGAAAACTAGGGCACACAAAGATTTTATGAAACAAATACTGTACATTTATACATATACGTAATAATCTGGTTTCTAAAAATAATTGTGCAAAATAATATATAGTTTTATTGCTGTTGAGTTTGAAAAAACAAACTTACAGCATTTGGTAAAGGATAACTCCACCTAAAACTATTTTTGCATCATGAGAGAAAATATAATTCTAAGCAGTTTCTCAGTAAACATTCATCCAAATATGTTCAGTGGAGTTATATGTAAAGGCCATCGCTACTAAAAGCAGTTTTGGCATCCATTATCCAGAAACCCATTATCCAGAAAGCTCCGAATTACGGGAAGGTCAGCTCCCATAAACGCCATTTAAATCAAATACAGTGGAACCTAATTTTACATCCCCTGATGTTAAGTTTTGCCTCATTTTACATTGTTGTTCTGTGGTCCCACCTATATATTATGTATGATACATTTCCCTGATTTTACATTTTCCTGGATTTTACACAATTTTTTTCTGGTCCCCTCAAAACGTAAAAGGGGGGTTCAACTGTGATTCAAATTTTTAATCATGATTTCCCTTTTCTCTGTAATAATAAAACAGTACCTTGTACTTGATCCAAACTAAGATATAATTAATCCTTATTGGAGGCAAAACAATCCTGTTGGGTTTATTTAATGCTTACATGATTTTCTAGTAGACTTAAGGCATGAAGATCTGAATTACAGAAAGACCCATTATCCAGAAAACTCCAGGTCCCAACCATTCTGGATAACAGGTCCCATACTTTTATCGCAATTAACATATATATATATATATATATATATATATATATATATATATATATATATATATATATATATATATATATATATATGTTACATGTTATATATATATATAGGATCCGTTATCCGCAAACCAGTTATCCAGAAAGATCTCTGTATAAATAAAACAGTACCTTGTAAATAATCCAAATTAAGATATAATTAATCCTTATTGGACTCAAAACCATCCTATTGGGTTTATTAAAATTTAAATGACACTTTAGAAGACTTAAGACCTGAAGATCCAAATTATGGAATGATCCTTTTATCTGGAAAACAATAGGCCCCATGCCTGTATCTGTCAGGCTGTTTACATTCTTTCATTATGTGAAAAATCCGTTTTTGGGCGGAGGACCCCTTTAAAAGAAAGGCAGAACAGAAATTTGATGTTGCCGCCAATTTGCCTTTATGATCATAAGTAGTGATGGGCGACTCTGACCTGTTTCACTTCGCCGAACATTTGCGAAATGGCGAAAATTTGCCAAAATGCATTGGGTGACAACATTTTTTTTGCCATGCAACAAATTGTGCGTCAAATAAGAGTCTATGGGCATCATTTTCGCAGCAAAACATTTTGCTCATCACTAATCATAAGTCCATCATAACACAGATTTCAGTCAATCCCAAACTATGAGACTGACCTCACTTGTAAGTGGGCTTCTTGCTTCAAAATGAAGCTTCTTACCCCGATATTGTAGATCACCTTCTCCATGGACTTTTTTAGAATGGGTAACCACAGTAGGTAATATGAGGTGCATGGGAGAATTACTATGTACTGTAAGGATCAGGTTAGCTGAGACCATAGCCCCGGCACAGTGTTTGCACAAAAACGTGAGTCAGCTTGGCTTGCTTTGTTATGTACAAAATAAACATCTTGTTTCAACATAGGATAAGCAGTACTGCTTTTTGGTGTACAAAAACAAAAAACAGCATTAGAAACCGATGTGAGGCTCTCCTTTTCATTGCATCTGTTAATGCAGAGAAACCATGGAACTACTTCTACCTCCAAGGTGGTGGTAGTTTCCGGGACACATTTACTTAGCTCGAGTGAAGGAATAGAAGAAAAATAACTTCGAATTTCGAATGTTTTTTTGGCTACTTCGACCTACGACTTCTATTCGAACGATTCGAACTAAAAATCGTTCGACTATTTGACCATTCGATAGTCAAAGTACTGTTTCTTTAAAAAAAACTTCAGCCCCCTACTTCGCCAACTAAAACCTACCGAGGTACAATGTTAGCCTATGGGGGAAGGTTGCCATAGGCTTTCTAGCAATTTTGTGATCAAAGGAATTTTGTTCAATCGATGGATTAAAATCCTTGAATTGATCAAAGTATTTGCGGTAAATCCTTTGACTTCGATATTCAAAGTCGAAGGATTTTACTTTGACGGTCGAATATCGAGGGTTAATTAACCCTCAATATTCGACCATTAGTAAATGTGCCCCTCAGTGATCCCATGGTAGAAAAAACATCTTGGGTGCCCATAGCCTAAAAGTGGCCATACACTGGCCGATAAAAGACAGACCGAGTCTGCAGCTTATTGGCCCGTATATGGGGCCCTCCGACGGGCTTCCTCGGTCGTTATCTGGCTGGCCAAAAGTTGGCCAGATGTCGATCGGACAGGACTAAAAATCCAGTTGGATTGTGGCTGCATCGCCAAACAAGCGGATCTCTCAGTGTAAGGCCACCTTAAGATAGTGTAGGAGGCAATAAAGTTACTGCAATTTCTCAAGCAGTAAAAAGAATGGGATTTCACCTTTTTTTCTACTGTTCATTTTCACTGCATGTTAATCTTAGTTACAAAATCCATATAAATTATGGGTAAGCAAAAAATATATTATTGAAGCGACACTGTCCCTTTAAGTTCTTTGGGATTTTTTCACAATTGAAACGAATTTCCTTTTGGTTTAATTTCTCCGTTTCTGAGCTATTTTTGTTTTTCAAGTTCTGCACATCAATGAAATGATTTAAAGCATTAGCACAAATAGCCCTTAAATAAAGAAATATTAAATCACATCCCAGCCAAATTACTTTTCTTTTGCTGACAAATTTGCCTCCATATTGAGATTTTTTTAAAAAAAAGAAGTTTTAATTAATTCTTAGGCTGATTGGTAAGATCTTTTCTTCTCTACCCACTGCCTATTTTAAGTCGATAAAAGCCAAGGTTTATGAATATTAATAAATGAAAAAGCGGGTGCAGTGCCAAGCGTTAATTACATTTTAATGTACTGATCCTGCCTTCTGGATTTTGTAACCAAGCAGGGGTCCTAAACAACTGCGTAGGTTGCTGGTTCCAAAGCACCAACACTATCCAATAATAGTAGAGACCTGAAGTGAACATTTTTGCTTATGTGTTAAAATAAAATGCTATAAAATGTTTAGGTGTTTGTTAGACAAATAATTCTTAACACTCAATAGGATACAACACTGTTTAATATGATGTGTAATTCTTCTACCTTAGAAGTCCATTAGAAATGTATAAATACTAAAAAAGAACTGCATTACTCTTTTCTAAAATCTGTTTTTTGTTTTATAAAAAAATGTATATATTGTACCTCCTACTGTAATTTACACAGGTATTAGAAGTCACCTGGAGTTATGTGGCCATAAAAGTAGGAAAGAAAAGGGAATATAAAGGCCACATAACTCAAGGTGACTTCTAATACCTGTGTAAATGGCAGTATGGGGGCATTATGTAGTTTTAGGTACATGGAGCTCTCTGTCAGGGGGATGTGGGGTGAAGAAAGGTGAGTGGATGAAAGAAAAAAGGGAGGTGAGGCACAGGCAGTCAGTGAGAAAGAGGTAGGAGAGGGTAACAATGGGGGGTTGCCAAGGGAGGCATGAAGCAGGCTGTCAGAAATTGGCAGGTTGGAGGAGAGACATGTGGTGGGCAAAGGACACCAAAGCACCAGCAGTGACAATAAGAGTAGGGTAAGTAAACTTATTACTGGTGCACTCAGTGAAAGAAGCTCCAATGCCTGTGTGCTGGTTTAGATAACCATATCAATAATAGTATAGAAAAAAACCGCACCACCCAGACTTTATATAGTGTCAAAAACAACAAATTTATTCTCAACGTTTCGGCTCTAGTTTTTGAAGAGAACTAGAGCCAAAACGTTGAGAATAAATTTCAACGTTTTGGCTCTAGTTTTTGAAGAGAACTAGAGCCAAAACGTTGAGAATAAATTTGTATATACCTGGGTGGTGCGGTTTTTTCGATACAGGTATGGGACCTGTTATCCAGAATGCTCGGGACCTGGGGTTTTCCGGATAAAGGATCTTTCCGTAATTTGGGTCTTCATGCCTTATGTTTACTAGAAATTCATTAAAACATTAAATAAACCCAATAGGCTGGTTTTGCTTCCAATAAGGATTAATTATATCTTAGTTGGGATCAAGTATAAGATACTGTTTTATTATTACAGAGAAAAAGGAAATCATTTTTAAAAATTTGGATTGTTTGGATAAAATGGAGTCTATGGGAGACAGCCATTCTGTAATTCTCAGCTTTCTTGATATCGGGTTTCCGGATAAGGGATCCTATACCTGTAATATATATATAAAAAAATTCTTGTTCAATTTAATTAAACATCACTCATGTTAATAATATTGTCCATTCTGAAGGTTGTGTATTATATTTGATCACAGCACCCATTATTGATTTTTGGAGGAAGAGTGCAGATACTTTTAAAACAATAGATAGATAGATAGATAGATAGATAGATAGATAGATAGATAGATAGATAGATAGATAGATAGATAGATAAAAAATATAAGTCTTTTCATATTTCACATCTCATATAAATCTACTGACTACTGCTCTGCACATATCCCAACCAACCCTAGATGCTCTGCACACATCCCAATTAACCCTAGTGGCTCTGCGTACATCCCAACCAGCCCTAGATGCTCTGCACACATCTGAACCAACTCTAGAAGCTCTGTGTACATCTCAACCAACTGTAGACGCTCTGCACACATCCCAAACAACCCTAATGGCTATGTGTACATCCCACCAACCAGTGCTACTCTGCACACATCCCAACCAACTCTAGAGTGAGTCTCTGTGTACATCCCCATATAACTAAAAAATCATGAAAAGCATGAATCAATAGGATCATCAGGATAAGCTTACCGCTTTCCCAATTGAATCCGGTTGCTCATGCCCCAGACCTTCAGCATAGGGGAGTAATTCACGGTAATTCAATAACAGGCAGGCACCACTCTGGAACACCCATCAGAAAAATAGTAGAATCCAAGAGCCAAAGTTTAAATATAAAAATAAAATGTTTCTTTATTTTACATTTTAACAATAGAAAAATCACAAGTTTTGGACTGCAGCCCAAAGAGAGCAAGGGTGCAAGCCTCGACTCCAATGCAAACCAGTTTGGGTGGTATCACTTAGAGGGACTGACTAGTTTAATTACTGAGGAATAAAATTAGTTGTATATCATTCATTCTAAGCATCAGAATGCACCGGCCCTACTGCAAAATGTATTTAAGGGACCCAATTACTGGGACCAACTGGCCAAGAGCAATGATGGGCTTTAAGCAGTGGACCTAGCAAGCCCAGTCAGCAGGCATACTTGTGTGCATGAGATTGAACTGGTGCACTGTGGTGCCTTCTGTGGTGATAACACTGAACATACAATAAAGCATTTATGTCTCGGTTGCCAGTGATCGAACTCATCATTTTGCTGATGTCAACCGATTCTTGTCTAATCCATTTCTGCAATTCAGTTGATTTAGCATCGGTCTTCAGACAGGGATCTGTCAAACTATTATAAGCTATGGCATAATAAACTAGGTTTTATTACAGGCAGTGTGTGCCATTGTGTTGTTGACTTTTGTTTTGTTTTGTCAGCTGAATGCTTAATAAATGGGTTATAAATCCAAATGTAGAATTATGCATAATGAAAGCAAATGTAATACTAAGCAGTGCTGCAATATACATTTTCCTCAATGGTTTTAACCCTACGTCTAAATGTAAATTGATAATTTAATTGATAATAAAAGCAATGCCTGTCTTCATTTTGCTATTCCCTGCACTGCTGTTCCTGACTACGAGGCTAGAGTCATCTCTGCTCTTGTGATGATTTCAGTTCCCACCAGAGGTGTGACTACAGAGAAAGCATTACTGTACCTTAAGTTAAAACAATTGACAAGTTGCTTTCATTATTTGGGTTTATATTCCCTTTAGTTACATCACTAAATTCTGCCCTTGTACCAGAGCTGTGGGATCTTAAACCTCTTTCGTTTTACTAAGCAGAAAACACAAGCCAAGAAGCAGAATATCCCTATTCTAAAATAAATGTGTTTATTCTGTTTGTATTCACTTGACATTCGCTGTGTGTTGTGCTTAAAATGGTATCAGAGTGAGACCCTTGGGAATTGTCTGCGTAAATTGATCCCTGATATCAGAGTAAACGATATTTCCATTTCCAGTAGGGAACTGGTAGGAATGTCAATTCTGCTTTAAAATCAGATTTAAAAAGAAGCATTGATGCATTTGGTTGCAGTACAATGAATGAAAACTCTCGATAAAATATCTACGATAAAATATTTCCCCCCACGAAAGATGTGGGATAATAAAGCCTGCACTCCTGTTGGGGTTAAAAGTAGTTTTGCTTTTAAAATAATGCTCCCCATCTGGTTTGAGTGGTCACCTTGCGGCACATGCATGCGCATTATGGTAGAATTTCTGCAACTTGCTCATTATGCACATACACGTAGGGGCAGATTTATCAAAGGTCGAATTTCGAAGTGAATTATACTGTGAAATTCGACCATCAAATGGCTATACTTCGACTTCGAATATCGAAGTCGAATTTTTTTTTAACCGAATTTGACCGTTTTGCGGTCGAAGTAAAATTGTTCAATCGATTTCAGCAATCGATCGAACGATTTTACTTCGAATACAAAAAACTTGCATTAGAAGGTCCCTATAGGCTAACATAGCACTTCGGCAGGTTTAATTTGGCGAACTATTGAAGTCGAAGTTTTTTTTAAAGAGGCAGTACTTAGAATATTCGAATATTTGATCTATTTTCGAAGTCGTAGTATCCTATTCAATGGTCGAAGTATCCAAAAAATTACTTAGAGTTTTGAATTTTTTAACTTCGAAAATTCCCTCAAATTCACTTCGACCCTTGATAAATCTGCCCCGTAATGTCAGCAACTCATTATGGACATGCACAACATGCCAGTTCGCACTGGAAGCTCCCTTCTGGTTTAGGTGTCCATTTAAATAAAAAACAAAAAAAACTACTGTTACCCCCAACCAGAGTGTGGGCTCTTTTAGCCAGCACCTTTGCTGGGGGTAAATATTTTAGGACAACAGGTGCCCTTTGATATCTACCTGGGCCACAAATACTAAGTTACAGAGGCGTAACTAGTCATAGGTGGACCTGGATGCACATACTACACCCTGGCCCCCCGCCACCTGCCCTGCCACCTGCAATGAGACTTAAAGGAAAACTTAAACCTTAAAATTGAATCAACAGATAGTTTATATCAAATTAAAGGAAAACTATACCCCCCAAACAATGTAGGTCTCTATAAAAAGATATTGCATAAAACAGCTCATATGTAAAATCCTGCTTCATGTAAATAAACCATTTTCATAATAATATACTTTTCTAGTAGTATGTGCCAATGGGTAATCATAAATAGAAAACAGCCATTTTAAAAAATAAGGGCCACCCCCTGGGATCGTAGGATTCACTGTACTGTATGTTAGGTCACATGAGCCAATTAACAGACAGAGTTGTGTCTTTTGCTTCCACACTTCTTCCCGTTACAGTTAATGTTGAAGTATTTCTGGTCAGGTGATCTCTGAGGCAGCACACAGACCATCACAAAATGGTGGCTCAAGGCAAGAGATGTAAAAGGGCAATATTTACTTAAATATATATTCCAGTTTGGTAAGATTCTTTAATATGCCACTTAATATGATATGAACTATCTGTTGCTTAAGTGTTCATTTTGGGGGTATAGTTTTCCTTTAAGTGGCTTATTAAAGAATCTTACAAACTGGTCTATATATTTAAGTAAATATGTATAGTTTGTTTGCTTTGTTTGTGTGCACTGTGAATCATAGGATCCCAGGGTGCGGCCCTTATTTTTTAAAATGGCAGCTTTCTATTTAGGATTACCCAAAGGCACACACTACTAAATAAGTATATTATTATGAAAATGGTTTATTTACATGAAGCAAGGTTTTACATATGAGCTGTTTTATGCTATGTCTTTTTATAGAGACCTACATTGTTTGAGTGGTATAGTTTTCCTTTAATGTGGCATTGGCTGGCCCCAAGAGGGTGGGCCCAGGTACGACCACACCCACTGTAGTTATGCTACTGCTCAGTTAAAGGGTTACTAACGCCTTCATGTTTTCCTGCAGAATTCTATTTCATACAGGACATTTCCTATGTGTATGTTACTTCTCTGCACAGACTATATAAAACAAACAAGTGGTTCCTGCCATGAAGAATTCCATTTAAAGCACCTATTAGACTAGCTTTACCCTGAAATATCATGCCTCACCCCTAAACTGTTATTTCATGTATTGGCTTTTTGTAATTGATTTAAAGGACACCCCCTCCCAAAAAAAAAATAGTCATAACGGGGCAAACTTGCTACTACTGAACCACATTTATTTAACTTACATGTAATTCATGTGCATCTTTAAAAGGGTTTTTCACCTTTAAATGAACTTTTAGTATGATGGAGACAGAGATATTCTTTGACAATTTGCAATTGGTTTTCATTTTTCATTGATTCAATGAGCTCCTATACAAAGCCCTTTGTTATGTTTTGGATAGCCGAGGATGAGTAGAGTATAACAATGCTTTATTAGCAGAGTCATGCAGCCATTACAAAACAGTAAGCTTTTACTTTCACTTTTTAAGCTACCAGGAAGTATGCACAGTATAAGTATGCACACAGTGACATCTACAGGCCATTTGTATAAACACGACACCCTTTAATTGGCTGTTGTGCAAACGGAAACTACAAAGAGAATGATCCCTACGAACGCTGTCAGCTATCTTGTTATCTCGGAATGTGCAGATCAAAAGTCCAGGCTCCATGTGACCAAAGTACCCCTCCAAAGTCTGAACCCTAATGGGGAAATACAGGTAAAGTTGTTAAAGGAAATATATGAGCAATTTTGTTTTGTAGGAAAAAACTGTTTTTTTGTTATATGCCCTGTGCGCACACAAAGAGGGGGACAGACAGACACAGTGTATTTATTATGTCAGCTTTATTTATTTTAAAACCATATGGTATAATCTAACTGCAACCCTTGTTTTATTGATGATGTATTGCAGTTTTTATTGGGCCTACCTATTTACCTTGTTTGGCATAGGACTCATTGGAGCTGATAGTTCCATGTTTATATTATCATTTGTAACGTCTTATGTTTCATCATGTTGACATTTAAACATCAACCAGTAGAGGGCGGCAGTGTCTCAAACAGTGATCAATTAGAACTAAAGCTTCGTTAGCCCAGCGCTGGATCCACTGCCTATTTTTATAAATAAATGTTTTTGTTTGATCATTACATACACAGGCTCTCAGTCCTAGTAGTGTCTGTTTTAAGATCTATATTTCTGTCCATGATTTCATTCATAAATGCAAATGACTGTAGTTATGCTGGGATTTAATTAAAAAATATTATTTAAAAATGTATCCACGTAGATAGGATAATAATAGGAACCATGCATAAACAAGAACACAAATTCTACTTAATATTCTTCCCAGTTATTACATGTCAGATTTTATATCCACATAGTACATTTTTAAGACCTTCTGAAAGGTGATATTTTTGAAACATAACTTAGAAGTAATTATAGTACTATGGAACAAATAGTAAAGGGGAATGGTTGCTATCCATAAAACATGCACGCTGGTTAATTAGCTCCTCTTAAAACGTGAGATTATAATCGCTTCTGCGACAGGCACTGATGTGAACGATGTATAATCTCTGCTAAGTGCTGTAGAAGACGTTGGTGCTATATAAATAAAGGATAATAATAGTTATTATTAGAAAAAAAACTATACTGTAGTGGGTGTTTAATAAATCTGTTGCAAAATTATTTGTCGTGATTTATTTACTGTAAACTTGTGTGTGATTGCATTGTTTGCAGCAGGAAAAATTGGTGCGCCGTCGAGACATTAAGGGGCATATTTATCAAGGGTCGAATTTCAAATTGAAAAAACTTCGAAATTCAAAAAGACCAACTGAAATTAAGTTGAAGCTTTTTTAGGTCCAATAGGTCCGTTTTCGATCGAATAGGTCCATATTTGGCCGAATTTGAATCGTGCGAATCGAAGGAATAGGACATTCGATCAAATTCGATTCAAAGTTTTTCCCAAAAAAACCTTAGTTTTTCAAAGTCCACCAATTGACTCCAGATAGGTTCTAGGAGGTCCTCCATAGGCTAAAATGTCAATTCGGCAGATTTTAGATGGCAAATGGTTACAATCTAATTTTTAAAGAGAGAGTACATGATAAAGTTTTGAATGTTTTTCAAATTCGAATCGAATTTGGACTATTCTTTAGTCTAAGTACACAAAAAACTGTTTCGAATTTATATTTTTTCCATTCGAAAACTCGCCTCGACCTTCAATAAATCTGCTCCTAAAAAACAAAAACATTTCTATCACAAAAAGATATATAAGAAAAAAAATAACTTTTGAGACAAAGAATAATAAAGCGTTACCAACAGTTGGGTTATGATATATCACATTTTAATGCAAGTCCTTATTAGTCCATATGTCAGAGGCTCCACTTACAGATGAGCAAATCCTTATGGAAAGAGAAGATATTCATCAAACATTTAAAAAAATTTTTTCAATTTTCGTTGAATTTTTATGATTTGCTGAAGCTTAAAGGGTAGTTGACCTTTTTTCATCATTAGCTTCAAGAATAGAGCTTGTGCCTAACATTCTTTTTGCCTGATGTTATATTTAGGAGATATGTATGGCTATTGGTATTTCTTGCACTAAACAGAGCAAAATTCGAAATTGAAAGTAAAGTCACATTCTACTTCCTGTTCCCATCAAGAACCAAAAAAACCCCAGATCAATAGAGGGGAAGCCATCCCTTCCCCTACAGCTAGTTCAGTTTCAAGAAAAAGAGCAGCTCATTATACAGATGCTTTTTAGTGAACTGGTAGTGTGGTTTCATTTCATTTTCCTTTTATATTTTTATTATTTATTATGTTGGTTATAATTTCATTCCATTCATTATTTAGCTTTTTTTTCATCAGCTCTCCAGTTTGGAATTTCAGCAGATATCTGGTTGCTAGGGTCTAATTTAACCAGACAATGGCTTGAATGAGTAAAAGGAATATGAATAGGAGAGGCCTGAATACAAAGCCAAGTAATACAAAAATAATATGTTTCAATGATTATCTTGACTCCATTTTATCCAAATAATCCAATTTTTTTTAAAAAAATTATATCTAAGTATATATATATATATATATATATATATATATATATATTGAATCCTTATTGGTGGCAAAACCAGCCAATTGGGTTTATTTAACGTTTACAAGATTTTCTAGTAGACTTAAGGTATGGAGATCCAAATTCCGGAAACATCCGTTATCCGGAAAGCCCCAGGTCCCGAGCATTTTGGATAACAGGTCCCATACCTGTATGTATAGATAGATAGATAGATAGATAGATAGATAGATAGATAGATAGATAGATAGATAGATAGATAGATAGATAGATAGAGTTAGATAGAAGATAGATAGATAGATAGATAGATAGATAGATAGATAGATAGATAGATAGATAGATAGATAGATAGATAGATAGATAGATAGATAGATAGATAGATTTAGTTAGATAGAGATAGATAGATAGATAGATAGATAGATAGATAGATAGATAGATAGATGATAGATAAATAGATAGATAGATAGATAGATAGATAGATAGATTTAGTTAGATAGATATAGATAGATAGATAGATAGATAGATAGATAGATAGATAGATAGATAGATAGATAGATAGATAGATAGATAGATAGATAGATAGAGATAGACAGATGATAGATAGATAGATAGATAGATAGATAGATAGATAGATAGATAGATAGATAGATAGATAGATATAGTTAGATAGATATAGTTAGATAGATGATGGATAGATAGATAGATCGATAGATAATAGATAGATAGATAGATAGATAGATAGATAGATAGATAGATAGATAGATAGATAGATATAGTTAGATAGATATAGTTAGATAGATGATGGATAGATAGATAGATCGATAGATAATAGATAGATAGATAGATAGATAGATAGATAGATAGATAGATAGATAGATAGATAGACAGATGATAGATAGATAGATAGATAGATAGATAGATATAGTTAGATAGATGATTGATGATAGATAGATAGATAGATAGATATAGTTAGATAGATATAGTTAGATAGATGATAGATAGATATAGATAGATGATAGATAGATAGATAGACAGACAGACAGACAGATGATAGATAGATATATAGATAGATAGATAGATCTACGTGAAGCCGGCACTATCGATAAAGATTGTTAATTTGCCTGGGTGCAGGGTCAACAAATATTCTCCATAAACTTCAAAAAAGATCAGCACTCTCAGGATTTAAAAACGTAGAAAAAAAATTATAAATAAAATAGGTGAAAAAATGTGGGGAAAAAAAACTATTAATCATCATTCATAATTCAGACAAAAGTTAAAAGCAAATTGCATTGTAACAATCATGTAACATTGTCTGGCATAATTATTAGCAAAAACAGATTCAGTTCCTAGATGTTACTGCTTCTACCGACCAGTTTGTAGTTTTAAGGCATGTTCATCGTTGATTTTGGCCCTTTGAGAAAGGCCTTGGGGTAGGCCGAAACGTTAGTCTCTTGATATTTTATTAATACATGTTTGTTCTACATTGTTAAGACCTGAGAGTGCTGATCTTTTATGTGGTATATATATATACTGTGTATATATATATATATATATTTATATACATGCATATTTAAAAGCAACCTGAAAAGATTCAGAGCTGGAGTATGTGCAGATGTGCAGAACATAAAACAAAAAGACCAAAAAGTTATTTTTTATGCAGCTGCAGTAACATTTGCATTACTAAACTCATGATAAGATTCACCTCCCAACAGGCATTTTTTTTCTTTATGTTTTATGTGTTTTCCCCCCTTTAAAACACATACTGTAGTAACATAGTAAGTTAGGTTGAAAAAAGACATTGCATGAGTCTAATTGTGACATCCTGCAGCCAACCCTGCAGACTCACAACTTGCATTTTTTTACTTTCTCAGAGCCGCTTTAAAGGAGAAGGAAAGGTTAAAGGTTTATCAGAAAAGTCTATATAAATAAACCAGTAAACCCTCAAAGTAATGCTCATCTGAGTCCTCTGTCAAAAGGAAAAACACATTTCTTTCCTTCTATTGTGTACACATGGGCTTCTGTATCAGACTTCCTGTTTTCAGCATAAACCTCCAGGGCAGGGCTTGAGCATGCTCAGTTTGCTCCTCTCCCCCTCCCTCCTCATATTCCTGTTGTAATCTGAGTTTAGAGCTATGAGTGAGCAGGGAGAGACTCAGGCAGGAAGTGATGTCACACCAACGAATATGGCAGCTGCTATCTTAACAAACAGAGACAGCATCTAGAGCTGTTTACTCAGGTATGGTAAAGCATTCTGCAGAATAAATATAGCATCCTAGCTTGCACTATTGTGGCTAATCTATTGGCAATAAACTGTCTTGGAGCTTTCCTTCTCCTTTAAACTATGTCATAATTATAGAGCAGACGGGATATCACTGTACACTAGAAGTGATAATATGGACCCTTTGGTACATTCACTCACCCTCCCACATAGACTGGACTAAAATCCACAAATGTTACCCTCCACCTCATTTATGCAAGTACATTGTGGGTATCCAACCCACCAAAACCAATCTGAGCACTCAACATTCATTAGCAAACCAGCAAATATCTCTCTTTTGTTATTAGAACAATCATTTCTGCATTGAACCCTATGATAAACTTCAAACGATAATGTGAAACTAGAAACATTTCCATTGCTGTTAAAGTATGAAATAGACATCAAGCTAATATAGATAATGTGTATAGTTAATAGAGAAGAGGGTTCCAGCTAATTAGATATAATTGCTCTGCTTTCCTTTCATGAGCGCAAGAACAAGGGATGCAAGTTTCCTTCTTTCTGTTGTTATGAATGTTTTTGTCACAATAAATAGAAAATAAATCTGTGTGGTTCCAGGCTTCTTCCATTATGCAGGGCCACGCTGAAAATCATTTTCATTTTCCTGGGTGAGATAATTTGCTTTTAGAAGCGGTATCTGGGTATTACAATAGGGGAGACTTTTCTGCCAGCCAAGTAAGTGCTGTGTGGGTTATATGGGAACACAAGCGATGCTTACATGTTATTATTACTGCCCTTTATTCATAGCAAGTTAATAATGTAATAAAACAACATGTTGATGTTCTAGTGCTGCCATACTAGTGTAATACATAGGAACACTGCATTTTACCTTAATGATATAAATGCATACAGTGTATATGACACACTCATGTCATTATTTATTTCACAGTGAAAAATGTTGTGGCTGTGTAACACTGATGCTTCAGTTAAGAATGCCCCGCCTCTATTAATTATAATTATATAAGGCTGGTTTTGCTTTCAGTAAGGATTAATTATATCTTAGTCTGGATCAAGTACAAGGTACAGAGAAAAAGGAAATCATTTTTGAAAATTAACTTTATTTGGATAAAATGGAGTCTATGGGAGATAGCCTTTCCGTAATTTGGAGATTTTGGAGGTTTCCGCATAACGGATCCCATACTTGTACCTGTTTTGTATACATATATATATATATATATATACTTATTTGTAGCATCTCTACATCTTGCTATTTATCTGTCTATCATCTATCTATCTATCTATCTATCATCTATCTATCTCTATCTATCCGTCCGTCCGTCCGTCCGTCCGTCCGTCTGTCTGTCTATCTATCTATCTATCTCTATCTATCTATCTATATATCTATATCTGTATATCTATCTATCATCTATATCTATCTATCTATCTATCTATCTATCTATCTATCTATCTATCATCTATCTATCTATCTATCTATCTATCTATCATCTATCTATATCTCAATCTCTATCTACTATCTGCCTATCTATTATCTTCATCTGCATCCGGCAATCGTGTCACGTCAGATCATTGCTGCGACACCATCCGACAATGCATTCACTTACCTTATTTCTGTCGCATGTGATTTGACGCCTGCGTTTTTGTGCAGCGTCTCGGATCCCACAGAAAACCCCCATGTAGTCCTACCCTTAAGGTCTGGTGATCTAAATTACATAAAGATCCCTTATCCCGAAATCCCCAAGTCCCAAGCATTCTGGATAATTGATTCCTATATAATACATTTGTCTTAATACATTCATAGGAATGCCTGTTGCTGCAATGCACAGTCTATTCCCTACATTATTTTGCTACCGTGCCTGGACGAAATGCAGTTCATGGAACCTATTTCCTATCCTGGCATGTAAAAGGTGGGGGGGTTCATGAATCTATCTTTCTAGCCGTTGCTGAACTAAAAATTCAGACACCCACTGGTTGTTTGGGAAAGGAAGGAGACCCAGTTTAGGCACATGCTAGTTGATTTACAAACATAATTGGTAAATTTCACAACGGCGTCTGCTTACTGCAACCAATCAGCAGCTAGTGTTGATGAGCCCTATAGTCCTAACAAATGGTGTGGTAATTGCTTTCAAGCGCACAAGCAATGGTGAAATACAGGGCCAACACTAATAATATATACCCATGATATTGGTATCACATGGGCAGGGCATGGACACGGGCATTCTCTAAGGGTAGAATTAAAAGAGTGTTTTAGTCCGATTCGACGAGTTCCGTTACAACGCAGGCGTCAAGTCGGATGCACCGGAAATAAAGTTGTGTTGAATGCATGCTGCAAATTCATCCGACATTTCTTTCTCTTAGGGTAGAACTAAACAAGCGTTATTGGTCCGATTCGATGTGCTCCGACAAAACGCTGGCGTCAAGTCGGGCTTTCATACGACACGACTGTCGGATGCAGATGCTGCATGCTGCGTCTGCATCCAACAGTCGTGTCGGATGCATGCTGCAACTTCATCCAACATTTCTTTCTCTTACCTTATTTCCGCCGCATCCGACTTGACGCCTGTGATTTGTCGGTTTGCGTCGGATTGGACCGAAAACGCTTGTTTAATTCTACCCTAATGCATACAATGTAATAAAGAACTCCAGCACACAGGTAGAATACTAACAGGGATTTACCCTCTGTATAATTGTGCCAAACAACAACGCTTTTGGCTTCTGAGGAAGGGGACCACCCCCAAAACGTTAATATTTGGCTTGGCACAATTAAACACAGGGTGAATCCCTGTTAGCTGGAGTTGTTTCTACTCTCTATGCATGGTGAAGGTCCTGCCATCTTCCTAAACTCTGCAGCACCGGGGTCAATTACAAAGCAGAGCTAGGTGTGCATGTGTGTATCATTAAGTGCATTCTCTTATGCACCCTTCAGTTTAGCTGGTATTATTGTTCAATAGATTGTAAGCTCAATTGAGCCGGGATGGTTGTGAATGATCCAGCAGCTGCAGAAGATATTTTGGGGGGATGTGGCACTCCACTCCAGCTGAACCTACTACTCCACCAGAATGAGCATTTCAGGATTCCTAGTTAACTCTTACTCTGCTGATGTTCTTTATCCATGCTGCGTTGCATGTTGCCAGGCATCGCACTCAGAAATTTAAATTCTACTGCATTGCCAGTCAGAATCCTTGGAAGTAAGCCAAGGATAATCCTGCACAGTAAATATTGTACCTAGTTAGGGTAAGCAATGATGTAATATATAATTTAGGGATTTGTCATGTGTAGACATTACAAGTACATATTAATATTGACCTTCCCTTTCACGGATCTTCACCTTAGAATCATTTTACCTTATGTGTTGAAGCTTTAAACAGACAAATATACGTGCCTTACAGGTTGATCTGGTGAGTAAACTTTGGAGAGCACTAAGAGCTCTCCAGCGTGACAAGATAAATGACTAAACCAAGCGCCAGTGCAGAGTCACTGAATAGGGAGGGAACTTTTAAGCAGCAGA
Organism: Xenopus laevis; assembly: GCF_017654675.1. Classification (NCBI taxonomy): domain Eukaryota; kingdom Metazoa; phylum Chordata; class Amphibia; order Anura; family Pipidae; genus Xenopus; species Xenopus laevis. The sequence continues at coordinate 34,487,485 of NC_054375.1, read as the reverse complement.
TGGAAGGGCATGTCTGAGCAAGCCAGCGTAAAGCAATATCTGCCCTGCATCTGCCTGGAGGCTGTAACACTCACACTGAAGCACAAATGTCATGTTTCCCTGTAGAAGCCTTTTATGCCTCTGTAATTCAGATTAGTCCAAGCACAGTCCAGGAGAGCTGGAGGTGGGGTAGGGACAATGGCAAATTATTTTGTAGGTGCAGCAGACTTAAAGGGATACTTTAAAAAATACTTTCAAAATGAATCAGTTAATAGTGCTGCTCCAACAGAATTCTGCACTGAAATCCATTTCTCAAAAGAGCAAACAGATTTTTTTTATATTCAATTTTGAAATCTGACATAGGGCTAGACATATTGTCAGTTTCCCAGCCGCCCCAAGTCATGTGACTTGTGCTCTGATAAACTTCAATCACTCTTTACTGCTGTACTGCAAGCTGGAGTGATATCACCTCCTTCCCTTCCCCCCCCCCAGCAGCCAAACAAAAAAACAATGGGAAGGTAACCAGATAACAGCTCTCTAACACAAGATAACAGCTGCCTGGCAGATCTAAGAACAACACTCAATAGTAAAAACCCATGTCCCACTGAGACACATTCAGTTACATTGAGAAGGAAAAACAACAGCCTGACAGAAAGCATTTCTTTCCTAAAGTGCAGGCACAAGTCACATGACCAGGGGCAGCTGGGAAATTGACAAAATGTCTAGCCCCATGTCAGATTTCAAAATTGAATATAAAAAAATCTGTTTGCTCTTTTGAGACATTAACATAATACTTAGAACACTCCCTACTGTGCTCTTCAAACAAACCATCACAAATAGCGATGGGCGAATCTGACCCCGTTTCATTCGCAAAATGCATTGAAGTCTATGGGCGGCAAAATGTTTTTTGACAAATTTTTTCACCCAGTAGAGTCTACGGGCTTAATTTTAACGGCAAAACTTGGCGAAAAATTTCGCTCATCTCTAATTACAAACATAATTAGCGATATAAGATATTGTAAATAACAACATAAATAAATATCTTGCCCAAAATCACTAAGGTCAGTTATCTCTTGTTATCTAACATAGTGAGGTTACTGCACAAAGTTGCTTGCCAAAATTAATAATTCAGACCTGCTATTGCTGTGCTGCAGCTCCTAGCATGCATTAACACAATATGTTGGAGTATGATGGGAATCATAGTCCAACAAAATTTGGGTGGTACAACACTGCTATGGAAGTTTTATGTCCCATGAAAGCTTTATCTTCTGGGTCATAATGGTCTTTCAGTTGCAGCAGGACCCTTAACTGCCCACATTGTTTATGGGTCTGCCCATGTTGCTTGTACTTCAGTAAAGCTAGAAAGATGAAACGTGGACAGAAACATTGGAACACTATAACATGTGTGTATAAATAAAACAATATTATATCACGAGAAATGGGAGTGCTGATCCAGGAATGAATTATTCTGGATGTAATGTATGCTGGAGATTGATCGATTCATGCACCCCAAACAAAAACAAGGACAAGGACGCTTAAAGGGATACTGTCATGAGAAAACATGTTTTTTTGAAAACACATCAGTTAATAGTGCTGCTCCAGCAGAATTCTGCACTGAAATCCAATTCTCAAAAGAGCAAACAGATTTTTTTATATTCAATTTTGAAATCTGACATGGGGCTAGATATATTGTCAGTTTCCCAGCTGCCCCAGTCATGTCACTTGTGCCTGCACTTTAGGATGGAACTACTTTCTGGCAGGCTGTTATTTCTCCTACTTAATGTAACTGAAGGGCCTGTGTAGCCCGAAACGTTGCCTATGGCATTTAAGTAAAGGTTTACAAATTTTTCAAAAATACCGGAGTGCTGCTGCTTTATTTGCTACATGTATACTTTGCCCTGGCAGGGGGTACGGCGTGCACCCGGGGCTGCAGAGAGCCTAATCCGCTTTTGAAGCACACCTTATCTACATTTATTTGAAGGAGTCTCAGTGGGACTTGGCTGTTACTATCGAGTGTTGTTCTTAGATCTACCAGGCAGCTGTTATCTTGTGTTAGGGAGCTGCTATCTGGTTACCTTCCCATTGTTCTTTTGTTAGGCTGCTTGGGGGGGTTGATATCACTCCAACTTGCAGTACATCACAGTGACTGAAGTTTATCAGTGCACAATCACATGACTGGGGGCAGCTGGGAAACTGACAATATGTCTAGCATCATGTCAGATTTCAAAATTGAATATAAAAAAAATCTGTTTGCTCTTTTGAAAAAAGGATTTCAGTGAAGAATTCTACTGGAGCAGCACTATTAACTGATGCGTTTTAAAAAAAAAAACATGTTTTCCCATGACAGTATCCCTTTAAGGAAAGTACATATATATGCCTGTCGTATAATTAGTGCACTCTTTGCTGATAATTGGTATATACATTTTTATATTTCATTATTCTCCAGGGAAATGTTGTATGTGTTACATAGCTCACCCCATGCTTGCTGTTCACTCCTGTTAGATAATTGGCTTTGTGCTATGAAATTGTACAGCCACCATGAACAGCTGTTGTAAATACCCCATGGGGCTCACATATTGCCGTACCTGCCCAGAATCATGAGGGCCTGAGATGCTCCTACTAATAAAAGTTATTGTCTGGGCCCCATACAGCAGTCTCAGTCTCAGCAGCCCTACATGCCAAATGAATGTGGCTTTTTGGACAAATTGTTATTGTATCATATCCAAACTACTTTTCATAAAAACTGCATGTAGTCACATGATATGACAAGTCCAGTTTCCGCAGGATCGGATTTCCACTCTGCAACCTGAACATGCCTTTATTGTGAGTGAGCCTTTAGGGAATTGCACGGAGCTACAGTACCGCATTACCTGCAGGGTGGAGGGAAACTGATGCATTAATAAAGCACCGGGGTGTATTCTTGCTTGCCATGTCTCTTTAACTACCTAATCAGAAATGCAAATGCTGTGGAATTAAAGTGCAGCTCGTGCTTAAAGGGAATGTAAACCTACTAAATAAATTGCATTCGTTCAAAGCTGCCTCGTTACTTTTGGAATCAACCAGTGGTGTGGGATTAACCAACGGTGTGCCGGGCCCCTTTGCAAAAAAAAATCTTCGGAGGGGACTTGCACGCCACTAATTGGCCATCCCTAAACCCTCCCACCTGTTGTGTCCCCCCGCTCCCTGGCCACTCACACTGGGTAGTTAGGATTGCGGCTGGGGGTGGATTTTTTACAGCTATGAGGGAAGCAGACCCCATGGTCCAGGCCCCTGGCAAAGCTGGGTCTGCTTCCTCTATAGCAGGGGTCCCCAACCTTTTTTTACTCGAGAGCCACATTTAAATGTAAAAATACTTGGAGAGCAACACAAGCCTAAAAAAGTCCATGGGGATGTCGAATAAAGGCTTTGACTGGCTGTTTGGTAGCCACTGTATGGACTGGTATCCTACAGGAGGTTCTATTTGACAGTAAACCTGGTTTTTATGCAACCAAAACTTGCCTCCATGCCAGGAATTCAAAAATAAGCACCTGCTTTGACACCACTGGGAGCAACATCCAAGGGGTTGGAGAGCAACATGTTGCTCGCGAGCTACTGGTTGGGGACCACTGCTCTATAGTTACACCATTGGAAATAACCCTGCACACAGTTAAGTGAATATACAGGCTACTTGTCAAATAAGTCACTCTGTTTATAATTGTACAGCAGGAGTGATGTAGGCCAGGAAGGCTTACAGTAGCTAGCAGAACTGCCTGTGTTCCCCCAGCTTTCAGCATAGCAGCACAATGCCAGGTATCAGAGCATTCCATATGCAGAAGAGTTTCTAAATGAAAAAGCTGCCTGCATAATCAGTAAAGCCCTGGGCTTCTCATATAGAACTGCAGCATCAACACCAGCCTAAAAAAAAATGATGTAGATACTGTTAAAATAAAATAACTGCAATGCTAATCAGAAGGGTGCTTTAGGGACATGTAATTCTATGGTGCCTCCTTTTATTATAAATCCCAGATACTTGTAGAATTCCCTTGCTTCTCTGCAGTAACTGAATGCAATGCTGTGCTGAGCACACGTCAGATGTATGGATGTGTGTGTATGGATCCAGTCCAAGCAGAAGGAGAGACATTTCTAATTGGTTGAGCAGTTGTAAGTTTAATTCTTCTGCAGGATGACCGCATAGCGTTAAGGGGATTCATGCTCGACTGGAGGCCTTCAACAATCCCTTTGTGGTTTTTGCAGAACCTTTGCACAATTCCCAGTTTGTGATCAGCAGAGTTGGTGCAGCAGCAGAGCACTTTGCAAAGGTACTGCAGTGTGCGTGGCACTCAGTGTAACAAGCCTAGGCTCTGCGCCTGCTGCAGCCCAAGGAGATTTTACGGGCCTTGCTTAATGGACTTGCTGATGAGACTGTCCAGTGGTCAGTGAAATCAGTCACTGCTGCAAAGTCAAACAGATGGAGGCTGAGAGAGACAGGAATCAAGGAAAAGGAAGGGGTGGCTGCCTACTAGCAAGAAAAGAGGAGGGAGTGGAAGCAATGGGCAGGGTGAGAAACCTAAGACACCTGTGTGATGTTACCTGCTGAATAATAGACAACGTGAAGCACAAGACTAGGATACAAGAGACAGGTTTAGTGAGCTGTGCACCAGCTGCAGGACAGTACAGAAGCCAGTCTCATATATATCTGTAGAGCACAGAATTGGGCACAGCAGCACCCCCTGTATATTCATTTCCAGGTAAAAGAAATTGGGCAGCTCTGAACCCTGAGCATTGCTTAAACATCAGCGTGATACAGAAGTCATGGCAATTGCTTAAAAGCAAACCATCGGACTAGCACATTTCTTTTTGTAATTCACAGGACGATTTTTGTCCTTGGATCTCTTCATGTAAAGCCAAACTAGCAGAATAGTAGGGTCAGTGAATCGAGGAGGTCGAGCGTTAACCCATCAGCATCTGCAAAAGAACGATCCTGACCGTACTGGAGACATGGTGCACATTCCTGATGATGCAGACTTTAACTCATTTCGGGAGCAATGCGAGAACCACGAGGGTTGGCAGTGCCAGTATAATAAGGGGGGAGTGACGGTGTGGAGTGAAGAACAGGACAGTGGCAAGGCTGTTAAGAAACTTAAGGTAAGTGCTTATTAAATATGACCTCATTAGAAAATACTGGCAGTCGCCCCCCACAGACTGCAGCTGTTGTGTATCATAAGCAACTCTCCGGCAGGTTTCTGGGAGTTGTAGTTCCAAACAATTAGGAGGAAAGGCTGGGCATCCTATTAAAACAAAAATCCTTCCTTTGCCAAGAAGGAAATATAACATTGTGCTTAGTGTTCTTTCCCTTTTAATTAACATGTTAATAGAAAGCATTGTTGCCGGGTGGTGTGGGTTCTAGAATAATAAAGTCATACTGTTGTACTGCCATAGAGAAGCACAGGGATTCATTAGCTAAAATGCAGCAGCATACAAATGATTTATCCACTGGGCCCAGATACAGGGTTTCAGCACTAGTTGTTTACCTTCAAAGAACTAGTTGTTTTCAGATGGGTCATCAGAAATGGGTCACCATTTCCTCTGTGTCAATGTTTTTCTAATATTAAAGTGTAAAGTGTCATTTTTCACCTTCTAAAGAAGCTCTGGGAGGGGGGGTCGCCGACCCTGTAAACTGTTCAAATTGATACATTTCTTATCTTTGTCCCTGCTGAGCAGAATCCCTGAGTTTCATTAAAGGGATTGTTCACCTTTTAATTAACTTAGTATGATGTAGCGAGGGATACGAGGGAGACAATTTGTAATTGGTTTTATTTTTTTATTATTTGTGGTTTTGAGTTATATAGCTTTTTATTCAGCAGCTCTCCAGTTTGCAAATGCATCTATTTGGTTGCTAGGGTCCAAATTACCCTAGCAACCATGCATTGATTTGAATAAGAGACTGGAATAGGAGAGGCCTGAATAGAAAGAGGAGTAATAAAATGCAGACATAACAGTGTAGCCTTACAGAGCATTTGTTTTTTAGATGGGGTCAGTGACCCCCATCTGAAAGCTGGAAAGAGTTTTTTTAAGAAGAATGCAAATAATTTAAAAACTATAAAAAAAAAAAATAATGAAGACCAATTTCAAAGTTGCTTAGAATTAGCCATTCTATAACATGCTAAAAGTTAACTTAAAGGTGAACCACCCTTTTAAAGGCAGCTGTTAGAATTGATACAATAGTTGCTAATATTCCAGAGATGCTGCTGCGAAATGTATCAACTAAATGTTGCAAAATTGTAAAAGTTTAGAGTCTTCGCCTGAATTACTGAGCTGTCCAACTGAAACACCAGAGACAGGGACATTCAACTTTAGGGCAAGGCCAGACGTGGCGTTTTAACGTTGCATTTTTAAAAACGCATGGTCAAGCGTAAATACGCCACTGAAACCACAAGCAACATCACAACCAATTTTCATACTTTTTTCAGCGTAAAATTATGTATATGCATCATTTATCTCACAAGAATTTGGACGCCATATTTAAAATAAGCTGTGTATTTACGCAACGCATGGTTTCAAACATGGAGATCCCATAGAGTCTATTGATTTTGTAGTTTCTTGACGTATTGGCATGAAAAACGCCAATACTGGTGTCCCCTGGTAGATTTCGGCTTGCAAGCGCCCTGTGAGAATTGCCATAGTGCATTTTCCATTAATTTCAGTGGTAGTGCAGTTTATGCGTATTTATGCCCGACGCATTTTTTTAAACACGTATCGTAAAAACGCCATGTCTGGCCTTGCCCTAAAACTTAGATTCTGAAAAAAACAGTAAAAAATAAATAATGGAAAGTAGTTGAAAAAAGTATTTATTTCTCAAGAACAATCTGAAAATAACGGAACTGAAAAAAAGTGTTTGGAAGGTGAACAACCCCTTTAAAAGCAAATCTTTGGACCAGCCGATTCATTTTGTAATGTACAGCACAATTTTGTCCTTGGATATAAACTAGTAGAACTGTAGAATTGAGGAGGTTGAGAGTTAACCCATCAACTGCTGCACACAAACAATCCTGACTATACTGAAGAGATGGTACACATTTCTAATGATGCAGACTTTAAATCATTTTGGGTGCAGTGTGAGAGTCATGTTAGGAGGGGAGTAAGGAACAGGACGGTAGCAAGGCTGTTAAGAAGCTTAAGGTAAGTACTTATTAAACATGACCTTATTATAAGTTACAAGCAGTCACTCATTGAATGCAGCTCTTCTGTATTGTCATAAGTCATTTATCCTGCAACTCTCCACCAGGAGTCTGGGAGTTGTAGTTCAAAACAATTAGAACGAGAAGTTGGACATCCTATTGGAAAAAAAAGTCCTTTCTTTGCCAAGAAGGAAATACAGGTATGGGACCTATTGTCCAGAATGCTCGGGACCTGGGGCTTTCCAGATAATGGATCTTTCCATAATTTGGATATTCATACTTTAAATCTACTAGAAACTCATGTAAACATTAAATAAACCCAATAGAATGTTTTTACATCCAATAAGGATTGATTATATCTTAGTTTGGATCAAGTACAATGTACTGTTTAATTATTAGAGAGAAAAAGGTAATAATTTTTTAATATTTGGATTATTTGGATAGAATAGGAGCCTGTGGGAGACCGCCATTCCGTAATTCGGAGCTTTCTGGATAATGGTTTTCCAGATAAAGGATCCCATACCTGTATAACATTGTGCTTAGTCATATTTTTGTCTTTTCTTTTTAATCAACATAGAAAAAGCTGGGTGGTGTGGGTTCTAATATAATGCAGTCATACTGTTTGCAGGTCATTGTACAGCAGTTCTGCCATAGAGATACACATGGATACAAATGATGCAGTAAATTGTGTGTTATCCATTGAATCCAATGGCCCAGGTTTCAGCACCAATCTGTGACCCATCGTGTGCGCCATATTCATTAATCTGGGAATTCGATGCAGTGTTTTTCTTGAGTGCACATGGACAAATAGACACTGAATGCTGAGCAAATATTTGAATGGAAACTCTGGCGCCTAATCTAGTGGTAAATACAGTTCCCATAGCATTTTCAAGCGGCTGCTTACAGTTAAGCCCGATTTGTACGCAGCCGCTGAATGTTGAAAACCAGTGCAAGTCCAGTAGTGATGTGGGCACTCCTCTTCACGCGTGGCATGTGGGTTGAGCTCTTCTCCTGCTCTGCCTGCCTGCCACCTTCAAATGCCGGTTTCCAAGCTTACGGCTTTATAGCAGCGCGCCTGCTCGCCCCGTTTCTTTTGTGACATCATCAGCGGGGTGGTGCAGGTCTATAAAAAAAAAACTGGAAGTCGAATGCAGGAGGGCGCGGGCTGAGGGAGGATGGGTTAGGGTCAGGTCGGGTTAGGAAAAACCAGACCCGCACATCAAGTCCAGGGATGTGCAGCAACTTTTGTGGTTTTTTTACACAGAATAATGAATAGGCCCTTAAAGGTGGTGTTCACCTTTGAGTTAACATTTTGTATGATGTAGAGAGTGATATTCTGAGACAGTTTGCAAATGGTTTTAATTTTTTATTATTTGTGGTTTTTGAGTTATTCAGCTTTTTCTTCAGCAGCTCTCCAGTTTGCCATTTCAGCGAACTGGTTGCTAGCGTCCAAATTATTCTAGCAACCATGCATTGATTTGAATAAGAGGCTGGAATATGATTCGCAGAGGGTTTGAATAGATAGATGAGTAACAATAAATGTATAGCCTTTTCATTTTTTTTTTGTAATGGGGTCGGTGACCCTGCATTTGAATGCTGGAAATAGTCAAAGTATAAAAAAAAATGAAGGCCAATTGAAAAGTTGCTTTTGAATTAGCTATTCTATAAAATACTAAAAGTTAAATTAAAGGCGTACAACCCCTTAATAGTGGTCACAAATGTAAAATATCCAGCAATTTATCTATGCACACATGGTCAAATAGCTATGATACCTCACTTTAACCAACTATAACACCCACGCAGGTAAAGAGCTGTTGGATTATGAGAGAGGCATTTTGTCCATGTCATCTTATTGTCGGCAAATCCGTTAGTTGTAGAAATTCCCCTATTTACTAGAGAAAGTTCTAAGCAGAAAGCAATAGGGTAGCTTTAAGAAGAGTGACATAATCTGCTTCTATTCCCTCTGCCGATTACCATAATGCTCACAGCTTCTCCCCGCACCGATGGGAGAATTGCGCTCTAGACAGCCAAAGCCTATATTTGTCTTTGTGCTGATTTTAGATCTTTCACCTCGATTGATTCAATTTGCAGTTCCGTTAACTCTGCAGCTTTGCCGTGTTCCGAGTAAATAAAAGCTGAGCAGTCAGGAAAGCTCAAACTAGCGCTCTGTATAATGGCTGTCAGGCCGGAATGGAATCGGGAAGTTTCAAACCCAACAGGCAAGTCAATAAGCGCACTTCACTGAATGCATTTTAAATGTTAAACAAATAGTCTTGGATACACAGTATATCTCAAGAAGTGACATTTTCCCAGGAAGAAATCTGTATAATGACAAAGGCAAATACTTTCTGATATTGCTATTAAAACCCTGCTCACAGTACTGTGTGACTTATTTGCTCATTCCGCGCCGGCAAGTGATGGATTCTACACACTCGCTGTGTTTATGACATACGCCGGTATCTTTTGACTAAATGGAGGCTTTATGTACAACAATTTCTTGACGGGCATCGTTGAAAGTTCTGGAATTTGTACTATATCCAAGAAAAAGACTAGCGCTGTACAGCGATTGTTAAAGGGGAACTCCACACAAACATAACTTGAGCTTTTTGAAAAGTCAACATAATTTCCAGCAACTTTGCAATATACATCAATTAAAAAATATGCAGACTTTTCATGATTTTTAATGGTTTCTGACAGTTGCCTAAGCCTAGCCCCCTGTTCTTCTGCTGATCTTTCTGACTACTTTGCTGAGCTGGCTGACTACTGTTACTTTGTATCAGCAGCCAGCTGTCCTTAGCCTGCATCCTCCAAACCCCACAATTCCCTGCACACGTGATTTCAATAAGGAATTGATCATAGTGCAATGCATTGTGGGTTATGTAGTTCCTGCATGCTGTCTGTAAGCTGTTGAGAAGTTGTTAGGGGTTTCTGTGTTATCTGGGCCCCTTTATCAAATTTTGGTTTGGAAGCCGGAGTTCCCCTTTAAAGGGTAACGGCTATCGGTAGCAATATGTACTGGCGTCTAGAAAAAAGGACAGTGGTGGTCATTCAAAAACAGTTTGATCTGGGGATGTAACCCACGGCAACAAATTAGATGATTGCTTTCAGTGCTCAACCTGCAGCTGGCTGGAAAAAAAGCTAATAACTGGTTGCTATGGGTTACTAGCCAGGTGCAAATTTAGCCAGTGTTTATAAATGGGTTACTGAGACCATAATTTTCGTGTAGTATGGAGGTCGGCCACAGCTTTATTTATTTAAATATATTCTTTAACCTGCCCCTGCCATACTCAACCATAAAAGTTCCCAAATGCCAGGCACTGCAGCTGCGAAGGGCAGGTAAACTGAACCATGGAACCATGGCAAGGACACCGTTTGACCACATGAAATAAATAGCATCAAAATGGGGAGGGAGGAGCTCCAGCAGCATTCCATGTGCTCAGAAAAAGAAACTGGCATCAGATAAGACCCTCCTTATTTTTAGTGCTGAACTCCACGGCACGCTGTTGTCCGACACGTGGCCATGCGATGACAAGCATTCGATGCGTCGGATGTGCAGAAGATAATGGAACTACTGAACGTGAAGTCGCAGGTACAAACTACATGTATCTGACTGTTGGATGGGAATGCCACACACTGCATCTTCATCTGACAGTCGGATACATGTAGTTTGTACCTGCGACTTCACGTTCAGTTCCATCTGCGGCCATGCGTGTCATCGCATGTCCACGTGTTGGACAACAGCGCACCACGAGCGCTTTATTAGGATGGTGTCAGATCGACAATACACATCCTACATGTTGGATGTTGTCTCATGGGTTAAAATATAATGGGACTGATACAAAAATCAGATGCATAAACTACATGTAGGGCTGGAACTACACAATGTGTCTTCTTGAGATCCGACGTGCTTAGAGGAAGCACATGCGAGGAGACGGATGCAGCGAATATAAGGTAAGTAATACAAATGTCAGACCTTGTCGCTGCATGTATCCGGCACGACTGTCGGATGAAGACACCTCATGCAGCGTTCGTATCCGACATACGTGTGGTGTCTGATGCATGCAGAATCAAGTGCCAACATTTCTATTACTTACCTTATATTCGCTGCATCCGTCTCCTCGCATGCGCTTCCTCTAAGCACGTCGGATCTCAAGAAGACACATTGTGTTGTTCCAACCTTATAGTCAATCCTAAACTTGGGGGTCTCCAATCCTGCCGGCCCCTCTGAATTCAAGGTGGCTAACTCCCCAAAAGAATAGGTGGGTTGACTCTGCTCTTCTTCTTCTCTTTGGAATTTTTAAAGGCACCTTTTAGTGATGAGTGACATTTTTGCCCAAGTTTCGTTGTGTAAATATTCCCATAGACTCTTAATGGGTGAAAAACGTGTCGAGCATCAAAAATTTGTTGATCAATTTGTCGCCCATAGACTTTAATTCATTTCAGCAAATTTTCGCTGTTTTGCAAATTTTCGGCGAAGCGAAAACGATTCAGATTCACCTGTCACTAGTGCCTTTACGTGTTTTACCCATTGATAAATATGATCTCAAAATTCTATAGAAATAGAGAGCAGCAGAATTTCCCCATAAATTTTTTTTTTTGTTGAAGGCGATAAATTACTTAATAATTAAATACTATTTGGCAGATGGATTTATTGTCTATCCGCTGCAGTTTAGTACATTTGTTTATAATAGCACCATGTTGCTCTTTTTTACTGTTTTTTGAAAATGTAGCCAAATGCTGCTGTCACTGTGCTTGAATAAGTATACCCTATACTAAATAATGTCCCTGTTTTTAGTATATGGCATTTCATCAGTACATCTGATTTTTTTGTTTTCTTATGAATACATTATTCCCAACAGTTGAATTCTCAAATGAGAGGTAAATTGGAAACATCTCCCACCATTCAATCCTTTCACTTTATCTGTAAGCAAGGTAAACAAACAATATAACATTCCTGTTGTGCATCAGTTTTGTTGAGTTTATTAATATTCCCATGAATATCCTTAGCCCTGTCCATTTCTCCCTACAATGAAGGAAACCAAGCAAGTTCTTTACCAATGTTCCTCATTTAGTTAAAGCACAGGACATAATGTATCTGCTAGGTGACACTGCAATCTAAGAACCCCTGCTTATAGATAGAAAGGACAGCTCTGTTCTTGTATTGTCTCCAGCTGAATATTAACTAGATTCGGCTTTACTTTGGATTGATCTTGTTCCTAATGAAATGTTACCTCACTAAAGGGAATTGCTCATAGCCTGTTTTTTATTGATTGAATTATCTGAGGTTTGGGCAGTTTTCTAAATTGGTGTTCTTCTGTTCTGGCTGGTGGTATTATACGTAGCTCATGATTAATTACTGCTTGCTATAAACCCCTTATATAATCTGCGACTATAGTAATCTTTCTGCATTGGGAGTCTGCTCCAATATACTAAATAGTGCTATGATTGATTGCTGCGGATGCCCCTTCTATCCCTGCAGGACTGCCATTGCCTCTCTCTGTTCTTAGACAGAAGATTCAGAGAGTTGTTGTTTTAGAACACATGGGGCAGGTATGTAATAAAAAGTCACCTGTTTAAAAGCAAACATCTTATTGGTTGGTGTGAGTTATTGCTACTGGGCAACCTTAGTGTCTTTTATTACATAAGGAGGGATGGTGTTCTACATATCAAGCATATAATGAAGACTAATGCAACACTGGTACTTTTGTGTTGTAGCCTGTTATTAAAAATTATTATTTTTGCAGGCTCCATGGAACTCCCTAAGGCTTAGTCCACACCAGGCGATTCGGGGAGACTTATTGCCTGGCTAATCGCCTCTTCTTTGAGGCAACTAATCTCCCCGAACCGCTTCCTCTTCTCCTGCGCCGGCTGTAATGAGAGTCGCCTGCGTTAAGACACACGCGGCGCTTCATTTTCCGAAGTTGCTCAAAGTTTCCTCTTCGGGTCGACTCCGGAAAACGAAGCGCCGCGTGTGTCAAAACGCCCCTCCCCCCAGCAAAGTGTTACCCAGGGCAAATGCCCCTAACATTTTACTTACCACTTGGTGCAGATGCAGGCATCGGAGTTCACGGACGCCATCTTCTTCTCTTCGGAAATCTTCAGCATGAGACCGGCATGTTGCCGCTTGCGCAGTTGGAGCAATTTTCTGTTTTGAGACAACTGCACATGCGCCGAAACTCATGGAAATTGCCGAAGCGCCAGTCTCATTACGAAGACTACCAAAGCAGCTAAAGATGGCGCCTGTGAACTCCAATACCTGCATCTGTACCGAGGGGTAAGTAAAACATTAGGGGCATTTGCCCGGGGTAACACTTAGGCTGGGGGGAGGAGGGAAGGGCTGTATGTAGAGTAGGGGTTTTTCAAGTTTAGGGTTAAATTCTCCTTTAAGGGGTATAGTTCAACAATATCCTGATTCCAACATATGCGAGGGCCCACACAGATTGAGTTTCATGCATAAAATGTTGGTAAAGTTGGTAAAGACCCTGGAACATCAGGTACAGGCATGGGGTCCATTATTCGGAAACCCTTTATCCAGAAAGATCCAAATTAAGAAAATGCTATCTCCCATAGACTCCAAATAATCCAATTTTTTTTTTCAAAAATGATTCCCTTTTTAATAATAAAACCTAATGGGTTTAATTCATTTTTTCATAATTTCCTAGTAGATTTTAGATAGGAAGATCCAATTTTATTAATGAATTGTCTGGAAAACCCTAGGTCTCAAGCATTCTGTATTCAATATGGCAAATTGTACTTGCATCATTCTAGTTGTCACAGAAATGGATGTATAAATGCATAGTGCCTAAGGATGCCCTGAATTTAATTCATAGTCATAATGCTTGAGAAAGCGTTGGGTATGTCTAGTAGTAATAGATTTCCAACATATTTTAAGGCACGTTTCAACAAGGATTATAGTTGCCTACCTTACTGATATTGTCTAAACGTATGAATCCCAGGAACTGTCAGGCAAACGATAGACATACAAAGATAGATCATTGATCCGTTTACTCAAGACTGTGTGTCATGCTATTTTGGTATGTTTTGTGTGTAAACTAATTAAAGGCAACTGTCATTCTATGAGTACTGTTTGCTACAGGGAAATATCCCTATAAATATTACATGAGCTTAACAGGCAAAATGAAACATAAGTAACGGCTTTGTTTCCCATCACTATTCTGTATTATAAATGATTGGCATGCCTCGTGTCAAAGTCAGTAAAATATATGGATAAAAAATCCTCAGCCTTTGGGGGATGTTTTTTTCAAGCCCTGACTTTTTTTTCCCCTCTGTCTGTAATGGATCTTTTGTGTAATGTACTCCTAAAACTAGCCTTTTAAAAGTTTTATGCACAAAGGACTCTCTGTGCAGTATCAGCGAACAGGTTGAGTGTTCAGAAGCTTTTTTACTAATAGAAAGGTGTAAATCTAGAGCACTGCAGTCCATTCAATACATAGAAAGCTCAGGAGCTCACCGTGAATTAGGTCATAATTCTTCTACCCTAAGCCCTCAAAGAAATGTATCTGGAGAATTAGAGAATAAATAGACTCCATATCGATGTTCTGCACACTTCAGGACATTTACATTCTTTTTAGGTTTTGATTATAACCAATGGGTTATAGGTTTTCTTTTAGTGATTCAATAGCTGAAAAGAAAAAGCTGCTCCTATTTTTTCTGCACAAGACCCCTTCTGTGAAGCTAGCCACTGTATCTGGAGAATTCCAGATACAGTGAATTCCCAAGTTTGTTTCAAACAAAGGAAAAAAAAATAGTTGAATGTTAATACACCTTTCTTAAAACCATAAAGTCTGTGGCCACGGGGCATATGTTAGATGAATTGCTCAATACATGTTTTTTAGCAATGCTTAAAAATACCCCCCTGAAGTCTTCCATAGAGTAAAAGTTATAATTAGCTAAATAAAAAAAATACTTCAGTCCACTTTCTCAAGCTGCAGTAGACTAAAAGCTCACACTTTGGCATGGTCTAAAGAAGTGATCAAAAGTGCTCAGGCGTACGTTTACATTGATTCATTTTTGGGGTTTAGTGCCCCTGAAATAGCACATAAAGGAGATTTAAAAAGTAAGTTTTTTTTTTGGTATAACTTTTTTTGGTATAACTGCAAAAATGTGGACAATGCCTTTATAGCTGAAAAATGTGATGTTTTTTAGGGTAGCAAATAGAATTTCTGCTTAATCTGTCCATAATTAAACTTCAAATGGAACTCTCCTGCTGCGTCTCCAGGTCTCCCAGAGGAGTAGCCCCTCTGTTTATTAAAGGGATACTGTCATTTCAAAATGAATCCGTTAATAGTGCTGCTCCAGCAGGATTCTGCACTGAAATCCATTTCTCAAAAGAGCAAACAGATTTTTTTATATTCAATTTTGAAATCTGACATGGGGCTAGACATATTGTCAATTTCCCAGCTGCCCCAAGTCATGTGACTTGTGATCTGATAAACTTCAATCACTCTTTACTGCTGTACTGCAAGTTGGAGTGATATCACCCCCCTCCCTTTCCCTTTAGCGCAAATAGTTCGATCGTATGATCGAAGGATTATTCCTTCGATCGAACGATTAAATCCTTCGACTCGAACGATTCGAAGGATTTACATCCAACGATCGAAGGAATATCCTTCGATCAAAAAAACTTAGGAAAGCCTATGGGGAAGGTCTAACATCGAGTTCGGTAGCTTTTAGATGGCGAACTAGGGGGTCGAAGTTTTTTCTTAAAGAGCCAGTACTTCGACTATCGAATGGTCGAATAGTGGAACGATTTTTAGTTTGAATTGTTCAATTCGTAGTCGAAGGTCGAAGTAGCCCAAAAAACACTTCAAAATTCGAAGTTTTTTTACTTCGAATCCTTCACCCTTCGGCCCCTAAGTCTACTAGAAAATCACGTAAACATTAAATAAACCCCATCCGTCTGGTATTGCTTCCCATAAGGATAAATTATATCTTGGTTTGGATCAAGTACAAGGTACGGTTTTATTATTAAAGAGAAAAAGCTCATTTGGATTATTTGAATTAAATGGAGTCTATGAGAGATGGCATTTCTGTAATTCTGAGCTTTCTGGATAACGGATCCCATACCTGTACGATATCAAGGATCAATTACTGACACAACTGCCAGAAGTTTGGTTCTCTGTCTCCCAATATTCCTCCTATGTAACGATGAGTAGTACAGTTTTCATAGATCTACCAATCAAGTTTTATGGGGAGGCGGTAAACCTTCGTCCATAACCTCGTAGATATAAATATTTGTAGGGTTATTATGAGGAAATGTTATCAGACATAGAAAATTGTCAGCTTGCAGTAAAGAATGCAACCTAAAGCAAAAATTCCTATATAAATATATATCACTTGTACATTTATGATCAATGGAGTTTTACTCAAACCAGCCCAACCAGCCCTTACTGTGTAAATCACATTGCAGAAACATGAAATGGCTTTGTTTAGGCCCCATTAAACTTACATGTACAGTAGTCTGGCAAGTTCATCCCATGTTATGGTAAAGAGAAATAATGGGCACATATCATTACATCACATGACTTCCTTTTCAACATGGTTTTATAGTCAATACTTGTGTAATTGGAAGATAATTACATGGATACAGACAGTAGTGGTTAATGCTGCCGACAGACATTAGACTGAAATGAGCCCTTCCCAAATTATCTTTTTTTTTATTTTTTAAGGTTGTTGATGCCAAGAATATAAATCTAAAACTCTTAAATGATTGAAGGCACTGGGTTTGCCCAGGGTGCAGTAACTCACAACAACCAATAAACTGTCTGCTTTAAAAGAAGTGAGCAGAAAATGTTACTGGCTCATTTGTATGGGTTACTGCACCAAAATTAGAGTCTGTTATTACATGTAACAAACCAAACCAATGGACGGCACGTCTGGACAAGGCTTTATTGGCAGGTGGCTGTGAAATGCCTAACGCGTTTTGGGAGTGTATCCCTTAATCATAGGCTATGATTCATGAGCCTATGATTAAGGGATACACTCCCGAAACAGCCACCTGCCAATAAATCCTTGTCCAGAAGTGCTGTCCATTCGTTTGGTTACAGTAAGGGACACTGAGGACTGAGCACCTGACTTGGGGAGTAGCGGAGAGCTAGAGTGGTCTCTTTTTGCAGGCCACATGAGATATTTTCGGTGAAAAAAACAGCAGCTTGTTTATTAATGTAGGAGAGATATGTATCCTTGTCTCTACTGTGTTGTTATGCGTAAGAGGAGTGAGCTGACATGAAGGAAGCGCTGCACGGGAAGTGCTGCTGGGAGGGAGAAGCAGCAGAGTGAAAGCAAGGTGCTGCAAGATCCCAGAGAGAACTGTTTATGTAAAGACAGTAGGGAACCCCAGTGGCAGAAAAGAACACTCTATTTAGGGTGCAGAAGGAAAGGGCATCCTTATCAGGGCTCTGAAGTGCAAAGCATGTTCTTCTCAGGGAAAAGGGAGTCTTTCTCAGGACTCTGAACAAACTGCCACATAAGTGAGAATCCCAGTTCCTGGTTCACTCCCCGGGCATTCTTTATTGTTGATGATTATCCCCTCCAATTAAAAAGGTATTTTTTTAAAATGTAATATCATCCTCGATATATAACTAAATGTTTATAAGCTTCAGATCACTTTGTTGTCCATTTTCTTTGACATCAGGCACATTGCAAGGTTTCGAAAAGATTTGAGGCACAGGCCAATGTTCATAGACCATCCAAAATTACACTTTTACACTTTTGCATCTGATGGTTCTTGTCCAATTAAATGATACAGTTGCATCCACTATTATAGGCACAGTGAGTCCAGACTTCCAGTGGCATAGAGACACCTAAAACCTAGTGATTCCAACATTAAAAAGCATGTTCAGCCTCAGAATTGATGGGGCATTAAAAATACCAGTGATTCCCAAATTGCAGCAACCCACATAACATGACACAGTGACCCCAGCATTACATGGAGCAGTACAATGTAATTCTCATTGTCCAATAGCACATTGACTAATAGCACTATAGGGCACTATTATTCCCAGCATTGGCTTAGTGACTACACCACACTAAATATTGGATTCAGGGGCAGGACAAATGCAGTGCTTTTACATGAAAACTGTATCATGCCAATCTAACTGCTGTTTCATCAACCAATTTCTTGCTTAATATGTACTTGGAATATTCTTCTCTCAGCCGGATTAAGGTCAATACTCTGCCCATAGCTACGCACTGAGAGGTAGGAAGCCAGTGTGTAAAGATGAATTGTGTAGTTGTTTGTTTGAAATGGACTCCATGCCAGGTGGCCTTTCTGTGACATGGGTGTATATTTTCATGACCGCATAAAAATCTAGGAAAATATATATTTTTTAAATTCTTTAAAATGTCATTGTATTTCAAAGAGCATGTTGTAATAATAAAATGCATTTAATGTGCCTGAGGCACTCAAGTGTAGACATGGTGGAAAACCTTTTTCCCCCAGCTAGTTAAAAAATAAACATATTGTTTTGTGATATTATATCACAGTTTCAATATACAATATATATGCAAATGTTACAGTATACGCTTTCTTAAAAAAAAAAAAAAAAAAAAAATTGGTGTAGGGTTTAATTCTTCTTCAATAAAATGACAGAATATTTTGGTATAGCAAGTAAGGGTGCCCTCTAGCTAGCATCTCTTCAAACAGCAAAAGCTTTTCAAGTAGAGTTTTCATATTTATTGTTGTGCCCAATTCTAATCAGCTTTTCAATTGGTCTTCTTTATTTATTTTTTATAGAGTTTTTTTGTTTTTCAATTATTTACCTTTTGAGTTTTCAAATGGGGGTCACTGGCCCCATTTAAAAAAGCAAAGGCTTTGCATGGCAACAAATGTATTATTGTTGCTACTTTTTTATTGCTCTTTCTATTCAGGCCCTCTCCTTTGCATATTCCAGTCTCTTATTTAAATAAATGCATGATTACTAGTGTAATTTGGACGCTGGCAACCAGATTGATGAAATTGCAATTTGCTGAATAAAAAGCTAAATAATTTAAAAAACACAAAAAATAAAACTTGAAAACTAGTTGCAAATTGTACAACTACATCAACTGTCTCAACATTGTTTATTATTTTGAGAAATACATAGGGGGAGGAGCCATCCTGAAGACCAGAAAAGGCTAACGGTGTTATATGTTAATGGCTTATTTTTAGTTTTGGGTGTACTTATCTCCAAACCTGTTATCCAGAAAGCTCAGAATTACGGGAAGACCATCTCTCTTGGAGGTATATTTATCAAAAAGTGAAATTAGAGATCACCCTAGTCCGCTAGAGTCAAATACCACTTCTCTCTCCATTAACTTCTATGGGATTTTTAAAAGTGTATTTATCAAAGGGGGAACTTTCACCCTGATAAATACGCCTTTTAAAATCCCATAGAAATGAATGGACAGAGGCGGTTTTTCACTCTAGCGGACTGTGGTTATCTCTAACTTCACTTTTTGATATCTACAGTATACCCCATAAACTCCATTATAATCAAATAATCAATCTTTTAAAAATAGTTTCCTTTTTATCTGTAAAATAAAACAGTACCTTGTATTGATCCCAACTAACATATACAGTAATTAATCCTTATCGAAGACAATCCTATGGGGTTTTAATTAATGTTTAAATTATATTTTAGTAGACTTCTGTAAATTTATTATAAGCTTAGAGCGACCAAAGAATTGAATCACAAAGGGGTAATTTGGATCCAGAAAAGTCTGAAACTTCACTTAAATGCTAAGGTGCCTTGGTTTTTGCTGATAAAACACCACTATCCCACATTACATTCATCTACTGTATATGTTGAGTTGAGATTCTAGTTATTATATTTTCAGTTTCATCACAGAAATAATGGTGAATGTAAACATTTTGTACATAATAGAACTTTTATTCTTGAAAGTCTTGTGAAGCCGCTGACTTATGGTTACTATCGAAGGAAAAGCAGTTCAGTTTGGCAATATATAATATATAGTAAGAGCTAACATGCCATTATTAGCTGAAAGGAAACACTCCCATTTCATTTAATCTTTTTTTATTGCAAAAGAAAATAGAAAAAAAAAAAAAAAGAAAAATGTCTGGCTTTAATATCTGAAGATGTTTAAGTGCATCTATAGAATCAGACTTTAACTTCCATAGTCTGTGCTGTTCACTTCAATCTCAAATCCCTTTAATGTGGAGTGGGCACAAGTGCCATCCATTCCCAGTACTTCTAAGGAAACTGAGACATTATTCAAGGGGAACCTTCTTAACTGCTAAGAAGGACCCTCCATTTCGGTCAATATATTCCTTAGGTATACATCATTTTATCACCTTTATAGAGAAATATGCACCTTATAGCTTTTAACTTGGGAGTGGAGATTTCCTCTTCCTCAGACATACTGCATGCATTAGCATTAATCCTGCTGCATTCTGGGAAACTGACATCTCTATATAAAGTAGGACATCTCTTTTATTATGCCCATATGTTTTATGACTACACCCCACCCCCATAAGGTATCTACCTGTATATCAGAATAGTGGAGTAAAATTAGTTGGTGCCATGTTTAGCCAGGATGGTGATTGGTGTACAGGAGAATAAAAGTGGAAGCTGACCCAGTCCTAGCTTTGAGACAAGTGATAAGGACTGCCTTTCTTCCTCCAGAAGAAAATAGCTACAGAAAAGGCCTTTTTCTTTTATGTATTTTGTATTATTTTTCCCCTGATGAAGACCTTCATGGTCGAAATGCGTAGGGCCTATGCTTTTGGATCCATTTTGTTTGTAACTATTTTCTTTTGATGGAATAACATTAATTTACATTATATTTGAGTGTGCAATCTTTGCTTTTGTTCGAACGTTCCAGAAACCTTGGTGACTCTCATATTGATGTGGTGGGTGTGCGCCTTCTAATTCTCTTTTTGCTATTTGTTCTGTGTTTACAGACCAGTTAAATGGAAAGGGAATGGGACAGACTCTGGGGGAGTGGTTTCTGAGTTAAGGGAGGGTGTCCTGTGCAGAGGACAGCTCTGTTTCAAAAGAAGTAGGGGTGGGGTTTGTTGTGCCTTAAATTATTATTTTCCCAAATTTGGTCACTCAAACTACCTCCACTCTACAGTATTTACAATTATTACATACCAGCCTACTCTGAAACCAGTTGCTAAACTGCAGGAACGGCAGTAAATTGCCAGCAGGGCTGCTTTTCAGGCTCACAATGATGGCAGAACATTGTCCCCTTTCTAAATATGTGCAATTTCCATTGTGTCAGTGGAATTGTCTACAAATAATCATCAAAATCATCTACCATATTATCTACCAAGACATTTCTGAATCTGATATTACATAGTTATGTCAGGGTAAATCACTATAAGAGCAAAATGCAGTTAAGCTATGGAAAGTTCTCTCATAAGTTTGCACTAGTTAATAAATGGTGACTAATTACAAATACATAAATAGCTGTTAGTACCCTGGTTGCACATAGGTAGACACCTGGCAGCCCAGCATAGAGGCTTCAGTGATAAGCAAGGTAGAGTCTATCAGCAGACTTGGTTCGGTGAGACCATAGAGCATTGCTCATATTTTTCTTAAAGGTTATACATGGATTTTTTTCCTGATGTTTACTAGTTACCTTGTAGATGCTGCATAAATTAATAAACCTGCTAAAGAATTCTTGGTGCCCATTCATTTCCACCTTTTTAACACCACAATATTTTTGGCAATCTTGTCAATGCAAATAGAGGTCTCCGCCCTTAAGCTGGCCATAGACGCAAAGATCCGATCGTACGAATCAAGGATTGGTACGATTTTCGCACCGTGTGTGGAGAGTCCAGACATTTTTTGTCTGGCGGAGATCGGTCGTTTGGTCGATTGGACAGGTTAAAAGATTTCTGTCGGCTGCGGGTAATATATCTGCATGCATTGCTGGTCGAACGATTTTCAGTGGGATACTGTAACTAGCTTATATTGGACATAACTTTCGTACGATTGCTGTCAGGGGCAGAACATCGGCTGATCTGTTCTTTTACTACTGTATTTGATCTGAATGGTTAATGGCAGGCGGGAGATGGCTGGGGAAGTCCGATCGTTCGAGAATTCAAATGATCAGATCTTTGCATCTTTGGGCAGCTTTAGTGAAAGTCCCTGGTATGCCTGTGCTGTACCTTTGACAGGCATATCAAGGGTCAACCCCCTTTTGACTTTATACTATCAATATAGTGCTAGTTGAGCGATGGCATATTATGCCACACTGTACAGGAAACTGTTATTCATTCCCCAGTAAGGGTAAGGACACACTGGACGATTTGTCGCCAACGTTTTAAAAAAGTAAATCGCGGCGACAAGACGATCGTCTTTTTTGAACAGACGATTCACAGCGACTATTGGCACAGAGCGATTTGTATCCCATTACTCACAAACGCGCTGTGGGCACAGGAGCTGGCGTCTTTCTTTTGGTTTTGTTCAGAGACAAAAAGAGCGATATGTCGCCGCGATTTGCTTTTTAAAAACGTTGGCGACAAATCGTCCAGTGTGTCCTTACCCTAAAGTTTACAATGTCCCTTCCACAGGCATACACTAGTGCTATTTTCATTAGGATCCAGTAGGGGTCACTGACACCCTGAATGTAGGTGCAAATGCACCAAAATGCAAATTTATGCACATTAGTGTTCATTTAAAAACATTTGAATCCAGGGCATGGGTATCTGAAGTGATGGGCTGATCTGGAAGAAGAAAGGCAGTCCTTATCACTTGCCCTAGGGTAAGCACTAAGTACAAGGCTAGGTAGGGTAGCAGGGGTAACTATTTGCCTCCTTTCATCCCCCTTGATAAAGTTCTGTGAAAATAGGCAGCAATGTATTCATGGGGCTAACTTAGGTCTATGTTTTCCAAAATAGAGCAATTCTGCTACCTGCAGGGCAGGCATTGTGTCCTTTTTTGATCTTTGCATCCTGTCCTAGAGGCAGTAAATGACACGTATTATGCTTTTGGATTGTGGAAGGAAACCTTGCATATAAAACATTCGAACTCCATACAGATGAAGCATTGGTTGGAAGTGAAACCACAGCTTAGATGCAACAGCGCTGCTGACTACTGTGTGGCCAATATGTACATTCCCTCTCAAAAACAAAAAACATTGTGCAGCAGCCGGGAAAGAAGGGATTTCAAAGTCCAGCATGATTACATAATGTGGGGCTGCAGGGAGGTATTTCTATAACATATTTTTATTGAAAAATTAAAATGTCCGTATCGCTTTAATGGAATAAATGCAATATACAAGGGAGCACTTTAAAGTATTTACAGATTTGGCTAAGTAAGGAGTTTTGTTTTTTGTTTTTTCTTGTGGGCATTTTCGATCTCAGCTTAATTTATATAAGATATCTTATTGTGCTTGTGTTGTTGTTTCTTTCATATCCCATCGCCTGAGGTATATAAGAGTTGCCCTCAAACACTTAAACCATTATTCCGGGATGGAAGAAAATGTTTTCCCTTTAGAGGTGAATTCTCAACATGTTCAGAGGAGATACAGCCCAGGGGGTGCTCTCACAAGACCCAAAACTGCACATGCAGGCATAAAGAGCTCCCATATTTAATGAATAGCAGGAAGCTTTTTGTTTCTTGTTTGTGTGTAGAAATTATCACACCCCAGACTGCTCCTAAAATCCAAACGTTTTCAAGGAAGGGAAGCTTTGATGTTAATGAGAGGTACTTCTCCTCACAGAAGTTAAAAATGTAACCACTTTAAAATGTACTGTAAATTTGTGGCCAGATATCAGTTGGACAGACCCCACACACAGGCCAATAGCTGCCAACTTGATCTGGAGGGGTGGAATTGCCAGCTTCTAACAGTCCACATATGGCCAGCTTTAAACTGGCCATAGATGTTGAGATTTTTAAAAGATCCGATCCTCCTCGTGAGACCACGATTTTCTCGGAACGATCGTACGAATTGACCATCAACTAAAAAGACCAATTTGCCAGGAAAACAAAGGGGAGCTGCCTGCTTGGCCCTGCAAACATAGATAGATTGCACTGGGACCGACAAAGATTTTTTGACCTGGCCGATCAATTTCCTGACAGATGTCGGGTGAAAAATCATAAGATGTACGGTCGTTTGAATCCCACTAACCGCACGATAATTTCGAAGGATTCGTTGGACTTCCCTAAAATCGGTCGTTCGGCAAGAAGAATCGTCGCGTCTATGGGGAGCTTTAGAATTGCTCCATTTTTTTGTACAAAATTGTGCCTGCTTACTCTTGGCTGTGACTAATTGTGTTAGACATTACCTGTTCCTTCAAAGGGCAAGTTTCAGGTTCTAATCTATTATGGATGAAAGATAAGGAGATGACAAGATTTGGTTCCTCCATGCCTCAGCAACAAAGAGGTTTCTCAAAGGGGTGGTGGACGGAACTCTACTGATGAGTTAAAGACAAACTGTCATGGAAAAAATACTTTATTTATGGCTATTTATCCTAAGTAGGATTGACTAAGCACGCATAAGGTTTCCATGAGTTTCATTCCGTTTTAATAAGGCTGGTCTTTTGGAGCTTTGTTTACAGGACCTTGATCTATGCCAGTATATTCACTGTGCAATTCTATAGCTTACTCCAGAATGTTTAAATATTATTCTCTTAGCATTCTTGGGGAGTCCCAACAGTTTATTGCATTCATTATATAGTGCCAATATATTATAGAGATGTTTACAATGACCAACCTAACTGTCACATTAGTTTGGAACAGCCAGGTGTTTTATATACAAATCTAACATTTTTCTAAAAACATTTAGATAAAAGGCTTTGAAGGAGGTAGGAGAAGAGGCAAAATGATATCAGATCAGGGCAATGGCTCTGATTTCATGGATCCAAACAGGGTGGTAAACATTGCTCTATTTACATTACTGCAATATTTGTTATCCGTTCCCAGCATATTGATGTTTAAACTTTTGTTTTATTTTTTAATATTTATTATTTTTCAATAATGTTTACAGAAAGCATGAAAAAATTGAGAATTCGTAATAAAGTACAACATACAAACATCGGCTTATGTTTCATTCATATATGACTCTGTATATTTTCCATTATATCTACCTAAGGCTTCTTGTATCTACTTTGCCATCATATAGCCACAAGGGTTAATGGGTCAGGGGGATAGTTGAAGGAAAGTAGGGGGAGGGACGGGTAAGGAAAAGTGGAGGAGAGAGGTAGAGAAGAAATGGATTACCAAATGTTTAGGCTTCTGAGTATCTCTGTCGGGAAGCCAAGTATTTTTCGTATTTCTGCGTAGTTTCTTATGTATTGGGATTAATCCTGGGTTGAGGACTCTCCAAGCACTGGGCCCACGGATACCACTCCAGCTCCCCCTCATAGCTACTATCTAGGAGTTTATCTCTGGATTCCATTGCTCTGATCAACTTGGTCTCCAATGTTTACCGACCTGGTATTTGTGTTCAATGTTTAATCATATGTTAAATACTTTTTAAATTAGGCTTTACCAACATTTTCTTGTTGCCATTTGGGTAGAGGAATTGTCATCTGTGGCATTACATGAGGCAAGAACTGGGCAAAATTATCACCAGTGCCCCTATTCAAGTGATCCAGGGGAAATGTGGTACCTAACACAAGCACGGTGATGACACAGGCCTCTGCTTGGAAACGCTCTCTTGAGCCCCTTACATGTTGTGTATGTTTAAGCATCTATACATCAGCACTTTGGAGCAGTGTTTTGGGATGCAAGGCATGGCTGAAGTGACAGCTACACAAACATGGTTCTCATTCATACCTCCCAAGATTTATATTCATACCATCCAGACCTAGCCAAATAATACTGGATTATGCCCAAGAAAACTATCTATGCTTTGCAGTACGCAACTTTTGGAGTGCACAAATAAGGGTAGCCCTAAACACAATTGATATGGATCCCTAAAGTTCAGGGGAATTGGTGGTGGCAGCATTAAAAGGCTACAAGATTTGTCTGTGGGTCATGTGCTGTGGGTAAAATGCTGCTAAGTTTTTATCTACCTTGTATCCTTGGTTTAAAACCCAACTTTTAAGTTGCAGTTGCTCCATCAAACACCCATGGGTAGACTGGTGGCTCTGTTTCCTAATGCCCCTTCATTACACGCAATGGTGACCAAGGTGTATACTGCCACTTTAAAAAGGCAGGCATTCAGTCTCCTGTAGAAGGAGATCTTACTATTCTGAGAGAGATCTTTGATAGTGGAGTTTATCATCACGTTGATCAGACATAAGTGCATGTTTCTTGTTGCAATCTCGCCTACAGTCTGCCAAGGAGCTGTCATTTGTGTAACCTGCAGAGGAAAAGCACGCCAGGCCCAGTAAATTATACTGCTTCATTAGTCCTGTAAGTGATGATAAGCACCCATGTTGCATGCCAAGCAACAACTTCTTAAGCACACTGAGGATTAACCATTGCTTAGACTTTATCAACATGAACTTCATATCTGGCTTTCAACAATGTTGACCATTTGTCAAAGCCAGACAGATATAGAGGTTCAAAGCCTCCCCACATATAAAAGGGATAATTTACCTAAAAGGGATAAAGTTGAAATAAAATCTTGGACTCGCCATGCATGTGTCTAATTTGGTAGCTGTTGACTCTCAGGGCCAAAATGACAGCTTCCCAAAAGATTTTTGGTCTGCGCACATGCTGGCTGGAAAATCCTGTGCATAAGTATCTCAAGGAGAAAGTAGATGTTAAAATAAGGTTTTGCAAACCTATATGAGATAGCAGTCATTCCGGGAATTATAACATAGTAGGAGGGCTATTGGAGATCAAGTTGTAGCCAGGAAGATGCACATTCAAAGCCTTTTCTTGGGGAGGAAAATATGGTAACTAAATAGCTTGGATATGTCTACACCTATTGTATCTAACAATGTAAATACACAGTTTTGCTCCATGGTACTTTCATCTGCAAATATTCTCCTAAAATTTTTGATATGTATGTAGGGCACATTGTCTTTTTATTTCCCAGTATCTATAGATAAACAGAACTTTTCTTAAATGCTTTTTTCCTTAAAGGTTGAAACAGGCAGTTTGCATAAACAGGTATGGGACCTGTTATCCAGAATGCTCAGGACCTGGAGTTTTCCAGATAACAGATCTTTCCGTAATTTGGATCTCAATACCTTGTCCAGGCTGGTTTTGCTTCCAATGATTATTAATTATACTGTATCTTAGTTTGGATCAAGTAAAAGCTACTGTTTTATTATTACAGAGAAAAGGGAAATAATTTTTAGAGATGGCCATCCCATAAATTGGAGCTTTCTGAATGCCATTTTGTCTTGAAGAATCCTGCAATTTGCAGTTAATCAACACAGACGGGAGTAAGGTAAAAAACACAGGATTTTTTGGTCATACTGTGCCCTTCATAGTAAACGCATGTTGAATCCTTATTCAACAGTATTATCACCCGGGCCAGCTTTATCAACCTTTGAGTGCCTCCATTAAAATTTAGGAAGTTTTTTCCATTCATGAAACTCATTACATTTTTGTTTTGGTTTTTTGATTATGTTTTTGAATATCTGACTTGGATTAAAAAAAAACTTGCATTAAATGCTTTGAATATTATTGAATAACCATATTTGCACACAAGAATGAGTCATTCAAGTGTTACCCATAACAAAGCAGATATAAAACATAAAATAATAATAAAATATACGACTGGCTGAAAGTGGAGGAGGAGAGCAGTTAACAGGGAGCTGTTGAATTTCCCATATTGGGAAAAAAAAAGGGACCATCACATTGCTTGTGAGGCAGGAGGCATCAGACTGTAGTGTATAATGTTATTTGGCCTACAAGACCTAATACTGGTGCCAAACTTACCCTTTGTAAGGGAGGAGAGCACGGTGCATTGAACAGCAAGATGCTGACATACATCACTATGAAAAAGTACCGTAGAACAAATGCCCAAGGCTATTACATAACATTTATAACAACTGTAATGATCAAATGACAAACATCATTGAACAGTAAGATAAAAATTAATATTCCATTAGTAATGTCTCAAGGCCAAACCTTTAAGGGCGAGGGGGAAAGAAACATCTGTCTGTAGGTGGTTGGCGCATCCTTGGATTAGGTATTTCGGAACCCAAATTAAGGGTCAGATTCAATTTGATGAAAAAAAAAAATCTGGTTTATTACAAGGAAACTCTGTGAAAGTCTGTGGTGAGATTTGTAATGGAGCAAGGGAGAAGGTTAGCTCCCCTATAGATGTTTCTATTTTACTTTAATGTGTATATCAATAAAATATACAGATTGCAGGGTAAAGCTGACCATACACAGCAAATCTTGCTGATCTGTTTGTTGGACCATAGAAAAACCACATGACCCAGGCATTCACCACTGCATACATCCCCTCCATCTAACAATAACCACTGTGTGACACTTCTTTATTGGAATGTTCCTGACCACAGCTTTATTAACCTTACCACAGAATCCTCCAAACATTAACATCATGTGTATGTAATATATAACATAACCACATTTATTATACATTCATAACATCAGAATATAACATTGACATTGTGTAAACCAATATCCCCCTGAGCCTATGTTAGTCTGCCTTTTCCTTGACCCAAGCAATAACCACTAGCTGCAACATCCTGGCTCAGAGGATACGCCGTCAGCCTCGAAATCCTTTAGAGCCTCCCCTAACTGGAGCCTGCCATTAATGCTGAATATATTGCCTGCCTCTAATTTCCCCCGATGGTCACCCACCTTAGGGGTTAAACCATCACGTCTTGAGTATGCCTCTCCTAGCGGCACAGTTTTAGTACCCAGCAGACTGACAAGGGCCCGTCCCTTCTCCTGTGACTAATATCCCAACTAGGTTAGATTTGGCATAACCCCCACTTCGTCCAGATCTAACCCCATACCCCTCAACCCTCTTGACCACTCCTATAAATCTCTTCTCAGGGAGAGTGGGTGGGAAACCTCTCTTCTTTCCCCTGCTATCTAATGGTGGCACTCCTCAATTACATTAGCACCAAAATGGCCACCAATGCCCACCCTTAGGCATAGCCACCACCCTTTCCCCTAAACCCTCCAATAGGGTCCTGCCTGTGTTAAGCCTGGGTCATGATGCCCCTCCTCCTATCCTTGTTGCTATCTGTGGCATTACTGGAACTAACAGTTTGCACAAACAGATGTAGTATAAGAAATGAAGATTTAATTGTAAGTAAATAAAGGATATGACATAGACTTACGAGCAATGTTCCCTCTAAGTTGTGTGCGTGCAGCACACAAATTTTGAGGCCAGCCCACACAACAAATTGTGGTGTGCACAAAGTATTTTGTTTTAAAAAACAGAATTTTGTATTAATTCTGATCTGAATGTGTGCACAAAATTTTTTTTTTTTGCGCACATAGCTGAGAAGAAATTAGAAGGGACATTGCTTACGAGTTTTGAGCATTGGGAACTTCTAGGCAAACCAAGGGCCAACTATATGATCATACGGTGGGGCCTACAGAGACCCATTAGGTGAGGACCACAGCAATGCATCAACATGCTTGTTGTCCTGTGGGATTTTCATACATGCCTGTTTGATATCTGGCTGAATTTTGGCCAGATATAGTGGTATGGCAGGCCTTTCAGTAGGCCAATAAATTGCTATCTTAGTTTCAGAGAAAAGAACATTGTACAATTGCCAGATTATTTGATAAATAATCCAACAAGCATTTAAAAAACAAAAACATTTGTGCAAAATATTACACTTTTTCAGAAATGGGAAAACTATTCATAATTTGAATTTTTTTTATTTAGTTGGGGAAAAAATTAGCTTTACTTTATTGACTGAAGATCCTTTTAACACTCTTTGGGTTGTAACTGGCAAGGAAGTCGGCTTGTTAAGTTTGATTTGGCAAAAACTGTGGCTTTCTGTGATTTTGCACCTTTAACCTGTATGATATGACTGCAGACAGAGGTCTTTTTTTTTTCCTTTTTTTTTTCAAAGGGCCCAGGAGAGGCCTGAAGAATATTATCTAAGCTGCAAGATCTCCACAGGCGTTTGATATACAATCCCATTCCTTAGCTGGTCACCCACTGAGATTAAACTGGCCGATTCAAATAAGTGAGAAATAATCATAACAAAGAAGACTGTCAAAATAACAGGCAGAGCTCTAATTACTCTACATCAGAGCACAAAGCTCATCAAATATTTAAGTGTC